>NW_026692254.1:22277500-23497500 GCF_021218885.2 Marmota monax
GTATATCCATTTCCTCCTGGTGGGCATGACCCCACCTGCCATCAGATTTGAATCTGGCTTAGATTTGAATCCTGTTTTAAAACAACATCTTCTCCTTATGAAAGAATTTACACTTTTTTTTTTGCAGGGAGTATGACAAATAGAGAAAAGTAGAAGAAAAATGAAAACCATTCATAATTCCATCCTTGGAGAGAGGCATCCATACATCTTGATGGAACCCCTGACCATCTTTTTTTCTTATGTATATGTATCTACTATATGTGATAGTTTATCAAATGGATACCATTTGCTGTTGATGATGTTCATGTATTTTTGTTTCTCATTTTATTTATTTAAGATTAAAGAACAAGTGTTTTCCTAATTGGGGCTCTTCACAGACTTGATATTTACTACCTTGCAAATATTCTATTGAATGAGGGAATATGATAATTCAAGTATTTGTAGTTTCCAAAATGGCAGTTCCCATTTATCTTCCCACTAGCAGTCTAGGAGACAGCCATGTGTCCTAAGTGCCTGTATTACTTCACCATAATGAGATGGAGTTAGGGGAAAATTCTAGCAAGAGGAGGAAGCAGGCAGGCAGGAGAGCCTTCAGCCCAGTGTTCGTGGAGGCAAGAGAGGGAAGAGGAGTCTCCCACTGCTGCCCAATTCTAAGAAGTTTAGCAGGGGGTTTGGAGTCCCTAAACCAAAATAGATTCCAAGAAGATTTCTAGGGGAGCAAGAATGGGTTGGTTTAAGAACTCTGGTCATGCTGAAACTTTGGCTGGGGGTTTCCAGGGGGCAGGCAACTGGAGAGGTCAGTCAACTTTGCTTCCCAGGGCCAAGTTTGAAAGGAGGAGACCTGAGGACCCCCTATATCCCTAACATGGTCACCCCACTTCACCAGGTAAGCAGTGCATATAATTAAAATTTATAATTAGCAATGGCAAAAGTGGTCTCATTTTGCTGGTTTGTGATTTTCTGATTAACCTGAGATCAAATATTTCTCATGAATTTAATTATATACTTGTTATTTCTTCTACATAAGATTATATTCTTTATTGATATGTAAGAGTATGTATTATATTAAACTTGTTAATTATTTGTTCATTTCTGTCAGATTTTTTTTTTTTTTTTACAGTGCTAGAGATCAAATGAGGGCCTCATGCATGTTAGGCAAGTGCTCCACTAGAGCACTCAGCTTCAAGCACTCAGCTGTAGAGCACCCCTACTAAGCTCCCAGCCCTCATGGCTGAATAATTTTAACCACTATAATTTTCACTTTATGCCTTCTATGTTTTAAAATAACTCACTCTTCTGTTATTATCACTTTCATTTACTTCATGTTCGAAAAGCTCTCACTCATTCAAACTTTAAATACGTGCCAATATTTTCTTCTGGATGTACACATTTTCTTGGCAAGGGTGGGTACTGGGGATCGAACTTAGGGGTACTCGACCATGGAGCCACATCCCCAGCCCTATTTTATGTTTTATTTAGAGACAGGGTCTCACTGAGTTGCTTAGTACCTCACTTTTTGCTGAGGCTGGCTTTGAACTCACAATCCTCCTCCTTCAGCCTCCTGAACCTCTGGGATTACAGGCATGCACCACTGCTCTGAGCTTCTTTCAGATGTTTTTGGTTCATCTTTTACATTTTATACCCTGAGATTTTATTTTAGTGTATGGTATGAGGGAGGGATCAAACTTCAATGCCTCCCCCTCCTATCATCGAGTTTTTTTTTTTTTTCAATTTTATTTTTAGGTAGTACAACAGCTTTTAGGTGATTCCTTTCTCAAATGTTTATTTTCCAGATTTACTTTTTAAACATATGCAATAGATTTCAGGACTGTCTGGTTCTACTTCATTGACCAGCCCCTAGAATCTTGTTCTAGCCCTATACTATTTTAATCACGGTACCAACAATAATATAGATAACTCATGGAGAAAGCACCTCCTTGGTACTCTTATTTATTTGGATACCAGGGACTGAACTCAACGACACTCAACCACTGAGCCACATCCCCAGCCCTATTTTGTATTTTATTTAGACTCACTGAGTTGCTTAGAGCCTCACTTTTGCTGCGACTGGCTGTGAACTTGAGATCCTCCTGCCTCAGGCTCCTGAGCTACTGGGATCACAGGTGTGTGCCACCATGCCAGGCACCTCTTTGATACTCTCTTTAAATGATTTTTAACTCTTCTCATCCCCTCTTGTTCCTTTCAATCGAGCTTTCATTAAATTCAAAGAAAAAAAGATTACACTGGGATTTAATTTGGATGACATTTTACCTAAACATTATAAGATTCACAGCATCAATGTGTCCAATTATTTCAATCCAAGGTTTTATTTCTCCACTAACTGTTCTTTTGTAAATCTCTATAAAAATTGTGTGACTTTAGATCTTGGATATTTATTTTTTTTAAATATTTATGTTTTACTTTTAGGTTGACACAATATCTTTATTTTATATTGTGGTGCTGAGGACTGAACCCAGTGCCTCATGTGTACTAGGCTAGCACTCTACCACTGAGCCACAACCCCAGCCCCTAGATCTTGGATATTTCTTATTAGTATTGTTTCTAAAAATTTTTCAGTAGTTTTGTGAATGCAACATTCTATATTTTCTGCATGTTTTTTGGAATAGGAAAGGTGTGATATGTTTATCTTGTATCTGACCAGTTCCTCATTAATACTTAGAATCTGACAGTTACTTATGGCATCTCAGTGTGTAATCATAGTATAGTCCTCAAGTATCAATTATTTTGTTTCCTTCTTTCTATTTAGAGTTTGAAAGCAAGTGGTTGGCACCAAAACAGATACAAAGACCAATACAAACCCACATAAATATGGTTATCTCATACTAGACAAAGGTGTCAAAAACATTCATTGGAGAAAAGATAACCTCTTCAACAAATGTGCTGGGAAACTGGAAAGCCATATGTAGCAAAATGAAATTAAACCTCTATCTATCACCCTGCACAAGAATCAACTCAAAGTGGATCAAGGACTTGGGCACTAGAACAGAAACTGTGTGCCTAATAGAAGAAATAGTAGGCCCAAATCTTCACATGTCGGCCTAGGATCTGACTTCCTGAACAAGACTCCTAAAGCACAAGAAGCAAAATCAAGAATCAATAAGTGGGGTGGAATCAAACTAAAAAACTTCTTCACAGCAAAGGAAATAATAACGTGAAGTGAGAGCTACAGAATGGGAGAAAATCTTTGCCACCTGCATCTCAGAGCATTAATCTCCAGTGTATATAAAGAACTCCAAAACCTTAACACCCCCCAAAATAAACAGCCCAATCAATAAATGGGCAAAGGAAGAAATACGATCCATCAAAAAATATGTGAAAAAATGTTCAACATCTCTAGCAATTAGAAAAATGCCAATCAAAACAACATTGAGATTCCATCTCACTTCAGTTAGAATGGCAATTATCAAGAAGACAAGCAACAATAAATGCTGGTGAGGATGTGGGGAAAAAGGCACACTCATACATTGCTGGTGGCACTGGAAATTGGTGCAACCACTATGGAAAACAATATGGAGATTCCTCAGAAGACTTGGAAGGAACCACCATTTGATCCAGCTATATCCCACTCCTCTGTTTATATCCAAAGGACTTAAAATCAGCACACTACAGTGTGACACAGCCACATCAATGTTTATAGCAGCTCAATTCACAATAGCTAAACTATGGAACCAATATAGGTGCCCTTCAACAGATGAATGGATAAAGAACTGTGATATATATACATATGTGTATATATATATATATATACAATGAAATATTACTCAGCCTTAAAGAAGAGTAAAATTATGGCATTTGCAGGTAAATGGATGGAGCTGGAGAATATCATGCTAAGTAAAATAAGCTAATCCCAAAGAACCAAAGGCTGAATGTTTTCTCTGATATGCAGATGCTAATTCACAATAAGGGGATAGGTTACAAAAGAATAAAGGTACTTTGGGTTAGACAGAGGGGAGTGAAGGGAGGGGAAAGGGGTATGGAGATAAGAGTGATAGTATTAAGAATAGGAAATTATTACCCTATGTGCATATATAATTAATGACCTGTGTAACTATACATCATGTACCACCAGAAGAAAGAGAAGCTATACTCCATTTATGTATGATGTGTCAAAGTGCACTCTGCTATCATGTATAAGTAATTAGAATAAATTAAAAAGAAAGCAAGTGGGTGCATGGGCCCATTGTCTCAATTTTTTTCAAGTTATGGGGTTGAATTTTGAAATTTCAAATAACTTTAAAGGGCAGCATATTATTTTTGTATTTATCAAAATGATGAATGGGTTTTAAAAAAACCTGCACAATGCCACTTGGGAGTGCCAAATGAACAGCATGGCCTGCATTTTGGAAGGTTTGTCCACTGTTCTTGGTTGAGTGAACGAGTACACAGCACCTGCTGACCCGAGAGTACCTTCATTCCATGGTGCTTTCACAAGTCAGCTCGGCTGGAGCAGAACTGAGATCTAGGAAATGACCCCACGGGTTGGAAGAGCAAGGAGCTGAGAGCAGCAAATGCAGCAGGCAGGGCCAAGGCTCCCTCCAACAAGCCAACCAATAGGAACCAACCCCAAACAAGCCCTTTTGAAACTTTTCAGAGTCATGGTCATTCTGCCTCTCATCAGGTGGGAGACAATTCCTAGGTGCTGGTTTATCAACTCTGAGAGGCACAAGGAGGAATTAAAAAAGGTATATATCTAACTTTAAAAATCTTAAATACTTTATTAAAATAATTCCCCTTCAACAGAAAGTGTGGATGCTCTGTGCATAAGTTGATGCATCTTCTGACAGGTTTGGAGACCCTGTGAGCCTCTTTGGGACCCAATCATTCTCTATCGTGCCCCTTAGTCCATCACTGTAGTCACCATGATGCTTTCTGACCATGAAACAGTGATTATTCTTTTCCTTGGTCCTCTGTCATTTGTTTTATACTCATAATGAACTTGTTAAGTTAAAAATAGGAAGCAAAGGGAATCCTGATGTTAAATTACGTCAATGTGGAACACAGACATGAAAATGCTGCTACAGATTTGCTGCAGGATAATCCTTTCCAGAGCTCTAAGTTACAGTCATCTCATCAAAATCCTTAGTTTGAACAACACTTTGAAGTACTCTTACATCAAGAGGTCTCCAGCACCTCAAAAAAGAATGTTAAAAAGGAAAATGAACGTGCATTTCAGGGAGTCTGGATAAAAGCCTTCCTCTGCTGCAGTGTGTTGTAAGTGGGAATGTAGAACGTGCGCCATTCTCATTATTTAGCAACAAAACACTAAAATTATGAAAATTTGCCATTTTTTTAGTGCCTAAATTTGCACGATTAAAAAAAATCATACTATTAAAGCAGCTTTGATCTATTTTTGAGGCTGACGTGTGGTTAAATTTTAATCTTCAATATATTTTCATTAAAGGAGAATATTGTACCCCATAAATAAATATGATTCTTATGTGTCAATTAAAACAATTTCAATCTGTTTTTAAAATTTTGTCTGAATCCTTCAAACCAAGACAATGTCTCATTTTAAAACATATTTGTTGACTATGCTTTTTTCTTCTTCCCTGAATCTTTCTGGAAACAGGTGTATCCAGATGTCCTCTTAATCTGTAAACACATTTCTGAAAATCATTATAAGATGCTCAATTAACTTTGAGCAAAGTAATTTCCTGTATTTTCCCAAAATACAAGTTTCCAAAATGTCACCCCAGTACATAAGAGTTGACATGCTATACAGGCCTACTAATCAAGTGATGGGGGCAGAATTTGTAATAGTTTTATTAAAAGTAGGGCCATTTGTCTATTAAAATGTTTCTAATTTATGGCAGTGAAATAATGTTATACTAGTTAGTCCCCCTATCTGGATTTTACTTTCCATGGTTTTACTTAATTTTGTAGTCAGCTGTGATCCAAAAATACTAAATGGAGAAGTTCCAGAAACAGTCAACTCTGAGGTTTTAAATTGTGTGCTATTTTGAGTAATATGATGAAATTTTGTTTATCTACTGGTCTGTACTGCCCAGGACCTTAATCATCACTTTGTCCAGTGTATCCACACTTTATACACTACCTTACCATTAGTCACTTAGTAGCCATCTTGCATATCAAACTGACTATAACAGTTATCTCCATGGGGTTTCTAATCATCCTAATAAAATATTTCAAACATTAAAAAAAGTGATAAATGGAGCCAAATTTGATATAACTTTATGATATTGGCCTGAGAGTAGTTTATATTAGGACTTTATGAGTATTATTTATAAATAAAAGGGTCAATGGTTTCTCCATTAAGATTCTGTTTTCAAAACACTCTAGGGGAAAGTATTCTTCTTTCCAGTTTCAAATATGGAGGCCCCCATTGCCTATGCTAAGAAAACTTAGAATTTTTGTTTAGATTAGGTTTAGACAATTAACCCATTTGTGAAATATACAGAATAAGTAGAAGACAAAGGGTGACCATAAACCCCAAGCAGACAGAATGGACAGAACATACAGAAGGAATATAAACACAGTAGCCTTGGCTTTTTTTACAATTGAGAAGAAATTAGTATCTTCAGTTAAAATATTCACTTGAGCAACCCCTTAGTTATGTAGAAACAGAATAAACACGCATTTCAAAAAATGGACTTAGAATGTTCTAGAACTTTCTATGACCTGTCTGAATCTCCCAAATGCATATCTAATTATATGAAGGGTGGACTTAGTGGCTCAGGAACTAAAGTTTTCTGGGAAAGACTCCAACTATTAGTTCCCAATAGTCAACCTTCTTAAGTCCTAATACCTTGAGAATGGTCTATTGACTTGGCTCACTATGCTATGTGCAAGGAGGGCAAAAGCTGAGAGCTGGCGGGAAATAAAAGGGTGGGATTCTAGTTCAGAGTGGGGTTGGGGAGAGGCAACCTGTGACCCAGTCACACAAGTGTACTGGGCATGCTTTGGAAATAGCAACTGAGTGGGTGTGTGCACTCAAGGGTGGAGAACCCATGATAGAATTTGACACTGTGGAAGTGGGTCTATCTTCCTTTGAAGAAGAAGACCAGCGAAGGAATCATCACTGTTGGGCAAGTTGGGGGAACTGCTCAGGGTCAGTGCTCAATAGCAACACTGTGTGGCAACAGGACCACCAGGCAGAGAGAGAGCCTGTCAATCCAGTTCTTTCCCCAGGACTTTTGAAACAGGCAACACAGTCCTCCAGGAAGGATCCCCATCCAGAGTGGGGCTATTTGAATCAAATTCCTGGAAGTCAAACTTTGTGTTCAGAGGAATTTCTCAAGAATTTCCACTGGTGAGGGCAGGTTCTACAAAAGCAGGGACTGCTCCCTGACATGGTAGCTTTATGTGTCCCAAGAGACAGGTACGGATTGGGGTTCAGCAGGATGCACCACAGATTCAGCTGAGGGTCATCTGGGGACTGACGGCCATTCTGATCCCCCTTAGGGAGTGTCACCTGTTGTAAATCAGCCTATGGGAACGGGATTTCACTCTCTGAAGGGATTTCTGAGCATCCTTTCTACTTAGAGAGGAAGGAATATCAGGACACTCAAATCAGCAGAGGAAAGTACAGGAGGCATTTTATATGACATTTTACATGTCAGTGAAGTCTCCATTTTTGGAATTGGGTTCAAAATTCTCCAGGCCTTTTCAAAAACAAGTAGTAGAAACAGAAAAGACAGAGGCCCAGACCAGCTGCAGCTGTTGGAGGCCTTTTCACTTTAGATCATTGGGCTGCTTGGAGCATCAAGTGTTCAAAAAAGGCAATTTCAAAGCCTTCTTTGAGAGGGGACTCGTCCCTGACCCTACGCCCCAGCGGACACACATCCACACTAATTTCAGAAGGTAATATTTCTATCTTCCCTGTCCATTTGACTGAGGCAGGAAGACAAAAAGGAAGGAAGGTGGGAGTCTCCTGGGCCCCAGGTGAGGTAGGGCAAGCAGGGGGAACAGTTGTCATGGCTTAAAAATGTCACCAATGTCACCCAAACATACAGGTTTGGCATTTGCTTGGGACAGAACTGGATGAAGAGGGGAAGGGCAAAGAGAACAAGAGCAACCAATATTCCTTAGGCAGGTCCAGGGCTGAGGCCAGCACCAGTGGGTGGACCGTTTCTGCCACTGTGTCTCAGGTGTTCCTCCGTTTTCCCAGTGTGGGGAGCTGCCGGGGGGGGGGGGGAAGCTGCTCAGATGAGGCTGGAACCAGCATGCCAGGGGCCAACACCCATCAGGAAACAGCCAGGGCCTCCAGTCCCCCGAATGTGCTTTCGGAATGGAAGGATCGGTATCCGTCAGCCAAATTTTTAAAAGCATCTTCATATCAAAAAATTCCAAGCACCTCCTAACCAAAGGATAAACAGAGAAAGTGCCAAAAGCACAAAATGCAAACAAGAAGGATGTGGGTGCTATCAAGTTGAATGCGGGATTACTTTCTTTTCCCTGCCAGATTCCATGACAGGTCCAAAAAGCCAGCACCTCGTGCTAACGTGGGAGAAAGGCCTGGGCCTGGGTCTGGCTCCCGTCTGTCGCTAAGGACCGCAGCATTTAGATTGCGGCTTCTTTGCCTGTCTCTCCGACTGAGCGGTGAGCAAGCATCTGGGGTAGGTTCTGCTATTTGTTCATTTTGCTGGTGCCCTGTACCCACCAGAAGTATTTATTTAATCAGTGCTTTGGGGGATGCAAGCACTCTCCCAGTGTGAGTCCTTCTAGTACCACCACCTAGTTTCCACTCTGGCGAGTGACAATACAATTAGGATATGGTTACCAGGACTTCTCCCTGTGTCTTTGACATTTGGGAAGCAGGATCAATTGAGTTGGGGTGAAGAAGAAAAAGCTGACGGGGTTGCAGTGGTCACCTATAATCCATTGAGTCCAAAGACCTCATTTTAGACCCAGGGCCACTTGTGGCCTGAAGGGGCATGGGAACTTCATTTTCTTTGTTCCTGGCCTGTCTGAGGTTGGGTCCGGTATGTGTCCACACCCAATGTAGCATGGGGTAGAGATCTATCCCTGTGACCAATGGGTCCCCGGTTATAGTGGCTTCCAGGGCGAGGGCCACTGCCTTGCGTGCCAGCCCCCCAGTGGAGCAAATGTTTTCAGTTGTGAGGTCCTGTGCAAAAGGACCAGTTTTTCTGGGGGAAGGGAATCTCATCTTTGGTGGCCCGAGGACTGCCATTAAGACCAAAGAACAGAGGAAAAGACACAGGAGGGCTAACTCCAGATGCTTTACCCTCCAATAAAGCTGCTCTGGACCCAGGCGTTGAGCTGGACACCTCCTCTCAGATAGTCTTCGGAAGCAGCCTCACCTGCACCTGCCCCTGCTCACTTCCACCTTCTTCCCACAGTGGTGGTGCCAGGGACCAGAGCCCGGGGAGAGGAACCTTTGCTGTTTACCACAGTGCTCTCCAGAGGCTGAGGCCATGACCCTGGGGAGCTCCGGCAACATCAAAGAAGAGAGCAAGGACCTCCTCCTGCCACTGAGTGTGAACAGAGGTGACCCATCAGGGGAAATAGTACCAAGAGAAGCCCCAGGATTTCTGGCCAGGCTAGACTGGGTTTGTGCATTAAGAGGGACAAAAGTAGATGGATGATCAGACCATGGGGAAATAGGACTGGCCTTAGATCCTAGCCATGATGTGCATCTCTGCAGAGATCCCCATCGCTCTCAGCAAACTTCTGGTCAGGAAAGAAGGCCTGAACCACAAAAGTAGGTGGAGCAGCCAAGGGGACTCCTGCCCACTCCATTGAGCTGAGAGAGAAGGGCCCTCCTGCCTGCTGCTTCCCAAGGACGAGTCAGTTCAGGGGCCCAGCGGGGCTCCAAGTTGCATGCCAGCTGCTCTCAGTGGCCCGACAAGCCGTGGCAGGCTGAGGCGTAGCCTCTGCCCTCCTCCCAGGCCACCTGGCTGGTGAGGCCATTGATTGGGAATCTGTCACATGAGAGAAATACTAGTATCACTAGGGTCAGAGTGACATTCAGGTCCAAGAAGCAGATTTTCTGTTGCCTGAAGAGGAGGGACAGGTGTGTGGGGGGTAAACAAACCAGCTGCTGTGTCCCTGGGGCAGGATTTCCACCATAGGACTCCAAGGGCAAGAGAGTGCTGCAAATACACTCCATTGACTGTGCTCTTGAACACTGCTGCTCCCTCATTTGTCAGTCCTCCCAAACTTTAAACCCGGATGTCACTTGGACCCCAACATGACCAATCAACAAATCATGCCAGTGCCCATCCCTTCAGCCCACTGCTTGCATGCAGTCTCCTACCTGGGATCCCAACCTCCAGGCTCAGCCCTTCCAGTTTTTTTCCATGGACCCCAGACAAGCCATTCTCCCCTGGTACCACTTAGCATTTGTTACTTCCAGGCTCACCAAGCCTTCAACAGCTTCCCATGATGCACAAATCCAAGTCCAAACTCTACTTCAGTGTGAAAGACTAGATCCTCCGAGGCCCTCCATCCTCTGAGGCTTTGGACCGCCATCTTCCATTCCCTACCCTGAGGATTCTGCAATTGTCTGAGCACCTTGTACACATTCCCACCTCCTCTTACCTATTCTGGAATGTTGCAAGAATTGAATTTTGTTGATTCCAACTTAAATCCCCCTCTTGAGGGGCTCTCTCCCCTGGACTAAGGCCAAGGAGTCCCCTACCTGGCATTCTTTAAGGATCTTAAAACAGGTCTGCCTCCTGCATGTAAGCCTGTAATTATGCATCTTTCTCTCCAAAGACACTGTAAATTCCTTGTGGGCACGGGTTGTGTTTGATGGTCCTTTGAAGCCTCAGATTTAAATGTAGGGCCTAAGGTTGCACTTGCTGCTAGGCTTGTGGATTTTAGTCTCCTGTGATACCCCAGGAACAAGCCTAGGGGAGTCATAACATTGAATGGGAGAGCTGCACAACTAAGATTAGGTCATCCTTGGAGTGGAGAGGGAACCTGGTCTGAGAGAAGGTGAGCAGGGGGAAGCCAATGGAAGGAAGTGGACAGTGAAGAAATGACCCTTTTCTTCTGAAAGAGAAGGGGAACTCTGTACCTATCAACAGGGAACACCAGCAGGGACCCAGCCCTAGAGTGTCCTGGACAGGAATTGCTGTCACTGGGCAGAGATTGGTGACACTAACCCCAGCTTCTAGGACATTCCTGAGGGGCCAAACTACCGGGCTGCAGGTTGGCATGAAAGCTGGTGTGGACAAATACAAATACCGTCCATTACAAGCCAACACAAAGAAAATGTTCACCATCCAAAAAGGAACGGAGGAAAGAATGCATGTGTGGCTAGGTGCCTAAGCATCTGGGCATCTTTGGGCTGGGGCATCAGGGCCCCTTTTCTTTTCTTCTGCTGACCCAGGTGCAGTGGGGAGGCAGGGAGATCAAGAAGACTGCAGATATCCTTTGTTAAAACTCTCTGCCAAATCATTCCCAGAGTTTCACCCTTTTTAAGCTAGAACTTAATGACATCTCAGATGTCCCCAAACCCCAGCCATTTAAAGGTGTGGGTGACAGCCCACCCTCCACTGGATTCTTAGGTCAGAGATGGTCCCTTCCGTGGAAAGGGTTTTCTAGGTGGAAAAAACGGGTTTGGGATCTGAGAGATGGAGAAGGTGGGCAAAAGCTACTGTCCATGACTCCCTGGCTGTGGTACCAACCAGCCCTTATCCTGGAGACAGGAGCAGGGCCCAACCTTCCCTTCCTCCTTCACACACAGGATTCTCCCTGCCCATTCCTTCCCACCAGAGCTGCTGCGGGCACCCTGTGCTCAGCCCCCATTCACCCCACAATCCTGTAAATGACCTGGAAGAGAGAAGAGTTGGGTGGGGAGGACGAGGAATGAGATGCAGAGAAGACAGAGAGAGATGTGGCCCAGGCCCAGCCTGCCCGCAATGAGGCTCTGCTGGGGGCAAAACGCCCTGTACAGCTGAGCAGTCAGACTCCTGACAGCCTCCGAAGAGGAACTTGGGAGGTGGAAAGGAGCCTCTTGGGTCAATTTAGATTTGGAATTATCGGGGTATTCCTCGAGAACAAAAGGCTGCTGGAGGGCCAAATAAAACAGACCACCTGTCTCGTACCGCAGTGCTTCTCCTACGGTGGGTTGCAAACCATTAGTGGGTTGTGAAATCAATTTAGTGGTTTACAGCCAGCATTGTTCAATGATAGATGAGAAACAAAAACCTCAGGGTATCACTCACAAAATGGATTAAATGCCCCCTGCCCCAGTTACGGTCTCGTGTTATATCTAAATATCTGCACTGGGTGGAGATGAAAAGTTTATTCAACATATTTCTAACTATGGTTTTGTGGTCAAAAGCTTTGAGAAGCATTGGGCTGGTTGAGATGATGGCCACTGGACCCAGGTGACCCTGGAGGGTGCCTCAGCCTCTGTAAGGCAAGTCAGAACTTGAGGTATCGGGTCTGTTTTGGTTGGGTGGACCAAACAGCACTTGTAGGCCACTCCTAACCACCTCACTGGTCACCTGGGTGGGCGGTACTGTTTTAGGAAACCTCCTTTGAGGAGTGTGTTCTCTAGCTGTCTGAATGCTGTGACTCTGCATTGCTTTAGGTCCTCATGTTAGCTTCTGAGATGTGCAGACTGGAAGAAGAGAGCCCTGTGGAACTCAAGAGAACCAGATAATGGTGAGGCACAACACAGGGAATATCAGCGGCCTTCTGGGGTGGGCTCTGCACCTGCCCTGCCCACTTGAGCTCCAGGGGTGGGCAGGGCAGGTGCCTGTCAGGTTAAATGCAACCCAAATGAAAAAACTCAAGGGTCTGGGGGAGGGGGCTGGATCCCACTGGGTTCCTCCATCAAAGCAGTGACCTTTGTTGTCTCTAAGCTTCATTCAAGAAAGAGAAAAGAGGGCAAGCCTTTCCTCGTTCTTTGCAGGGATATTTCCCAAATCACTGCAGTTTATAGAGTAGCATTTAGAATGCTGAGTAGGGAGGACATAGAATATGAATGTGGTGTGGATACACACCATGCCGCTCCTATGTGTGCTCAGCGGTGACAGCATTTGACTAAGATGAGACTCCATTTGGGGCATCTCTGAAACAGAGTGGTAGAGGTGCTACACGGAGAGATGACACATTTTACCATAGAAAAAATTACAGATTATCTAGCACACTGCCTTGAACATAGTACATGCTAAATTTAGTCAGAGAAGCAATTTTAGCAAACATTTCAGAATTATTTGTGCTTGCTTAATTGCTGTAGAAAAAGAGATCGAGTGCGATTCAAAGGTGCCTGTCCCTGTGGTCTAGGCAGCAGGCAGAAATAATAGAAATTGGGACTCTCCTGTTAAATACAAGCTCTGGCTTTTGAAGTGGAGATCAAGAGTTTATTGTTCTTTATTTCAAAATTCATTTTACTTCTCGACTGATTGGTAAGCTCTCCCCATTTTCCTCCCTCTTCTTCCTTTGTTCCCTCATGCCCTTCTCTCCCCCTTCCAGGGCTACCCATCTCCCCAGCATTCAATACATGAAAAGGCTAGGAAAATGATTTGGACAATGGGTGTTGGTATTGGACCTGGGGCTAAGCTGATAGTCTAGACTACTTCCCAGGTTTGAACTTCATCTTACTTCCACTTGGGAATAACAAGAAATAACCCTAACTCAGGGATGCATCACTGAACTCATGTGACATAGCAGAAGCTCTTTATTGTTGTCACCTTCTCTGTGGACACTCTTAAGCAGTGGTGGCAGCCCAATAGTGGCCATTTCTCAAGACTATGCCCACAAACCCTCGCTGAGTTCCCTTCTCGGCACTGTACCTAGGTGAGGGGATCCTGGGAAGGGACAGGGACCTGAGCCTTTGGTCTCTAGAATGTGCTCTACTTGTCAGAGAGAACACACAAACAGAAGGAACAGTGATGGCTGAACAAGCTCATGTGTTAACCATCCGAAACAGAATTTCACTATCATTGCTTTTTGCAGATTAAACTTCTGCATGTGGGGGAAAAAGTTGAGGTTCTTCTAGGGAAGGATCCTTATGGATGACTTTGACTTTCTGGGTGGACCTGAGTCAACTCAACTGTTCCTTTGGGGCAAATCTTTCAGTGAAGGCTGGGACAGTGTGGCTAGAGAAACAAAACAACTGAGTCAGAAATCACGTTTGTAACCCAGTGGCTTTTTAAAAATGAATTTCATTTAGTAAAAATTTGAGATAAACACCCCTGACATCTTTCCCTCTGGAGTGGGCAGTAAAAGACTGAAGGCCTCCACCATGATTCCTAGTCAATGGTTTGTGGATGTAGTTCCCAAATTCTGTGATCAGGTCCCCCAGGGTGCTGCAGCAAACTCACAGAGGAGTGCCACAGAATATTGTAAAGTTTTCAAAATGACCAGAGTGACATCTGTTAGACATCACATTGACCTAACTACCGATTAACCAAACTACCAGCTATTTCTTTTGGCCTAGAGTCAAGCAAAGCATTACTGGGATGATGAGGGCATCCTGAACTGAGAATATTCCACAGGATTTTGGGGTTTAGTTATGCTGCCAGCATGTAAATGAGTGGACATACACGTGGCAATATGCCTGTGCACAATGCACAGACATCTCTTCTAAATATCCCTTTCCCAGTTTTGAAGGTTGGCCAGCTTCTTTGAACCTGCTGTTACTAATTTGTTTCAGTTAAAAAAAGTTGCAGGCTTGGCATGAACTTGATCTTGATTCACAGCATTCACTTATTAATTCAAAATCAGAGGTAGCCTTCCTGTCGGGATAAGAAATTGCTGGTTAGCTCAAAGGCTGTGAGTTTCTATCATTGGACAGGTCGCCCAGCCAACATGCAAGATGACACAATTTGCCTCTGGGGCCAGTGATTAATGGGTGGCTTCACCTCTTCCTTCCTGTCTTTGCCCCTTCTTCTTTGCTGGCCCCCAGGCTGAATCTCTGCTTATCCCTTCCCTCCCATCTGCATTCCTCCTAAGGCCACCTTCTCCCAGTTCTGTGGATTATGCTATTCTGGAGCTTCTCTGCATGACAGTTGCCTTCAACTGCCATTGGAATTTTCTCTTCTTGAAATTCTCAGCAGTTGGTGCCCTGGTTCTATAGCCAGGTGGCCTCTTAAGTCTCGAGGACAGGGGGGTCCAGACCTTTCTGTGGAGATGTAGGAGGCAGTACTAATGGAAATGTCCAGTGAAAATGTGATGAATCAATTTAATAACTCAATTTCCATCACAGGTTTGAGGGCAGTCTTTGCTTCATGTGAGACCCTAGTCCCTGCCTTATCATTTTCTAGGGGCTCTTCCTGTTTTAGCTGAAGAAAAACTTGATGTGGGAGCCTTATCAGGCCCAGGAAGAGATCTGTTGCTAGGGAAATTTGGCCTTCATTTGGTCTTTCTCCTGCCCCCTACTCTCCCATTCTTTGCCATGGCTCATGTCCTTCCAGGTAGACAGCTTAGGACACACTGCCCACAGAGAATGGGATAAGGCTGAATGGGAATTTCAGATCTGGATGTAATAAACTTTTTCCCCTTCTCCTGGCAACAGGGAGAAGAGACTAAAGTCTCCAAGATTGTGGTGCCCATGTGCCCCCACCTCTGGCAACTGGGCCTCTGGTAGACCTTGGCTATGCCTTGCAGGGCTTCTGGGCCTTGCTGATCTGGCTTTTCACCATGGGAAAGGGGCTGGAGAACAGGCTGCCCCTTCCTTTGACACGTCCCCAACTCCTCTTGAGTTACCATCTACCCTATATCAAGATCTGAGAGGATATTTTAGAGATGGACAGGGGCTCTGCTTTTTTTTTTTTTTTAATAATTTTAATATTTATTTTTTTAGTTTTCGGCAGACACAACATCCTTGTTTATATGTGGTGCTGAGGATCGAACCCGGGCCACACGCATGCCAGATGAGCGCACCACCGCTTGAGCCACATCCCCAGCCCAGGGGCTCTGCTTTTTAAAAAGCACACATAAAAACAATAGTGGCTGGGTGGAAACTCAATTGGAGATCCGATTTGAAGGCTAGGGTTGAAGGCCCTTTAAGAATAAGGTTCAGGACACGGAGCTCTCCTGTGCTCTTTCCTCCTTTAACATGCCATGTTAGATCTAAGCATCTTTGGGGTGGGGGTGGGGTGTTTCCAGCTGGAAAATCCATAGTCCCTCTCTCTTAGTGGACCAAGGTCTTCTGTGCCCCTGGGAAGGGTATGGAGCCTGGCCTGGGTCCTTGCTGGGCTGGGCTGATGTGCAGGAAAGGGGCAACCTGAAGCAGTCTCCTTCTGGCTGGGGCCATCACTGAGATATCTGGGTCTTCAGTTTTAACATGAGCAAAGGAGCTCCTACAGACAGCTTCTACTTGGGCCTGCAACATATTTGTACCTCTCAGAAATAGCCCACCAACTGTTAGCCTCTGATGGGAGTACCTGCAGGCAGCCAGGCTTGTGCCAAGAACAGAGACTATAGTAATGGCTTGCTCAAAATGGCAGCCCCAGAAGGATTGCAAGGAGATTTGGGCAAAAAGCCCAAGGGCATTAGTTGCTTCAGTGGAACTAAGTGAGCACGCTGCTCTGGCCGTGGCAGAACCACAGAGGAGGGCTCCCTGATCGGGGCCTGTGTGCTTGAGAAGGCTCCAGAGAAGGGAGAGCCTGAGCAGAATCTGATGGTGGGTGGAGGGAGCATTTGAGCTGGGCTGGGGAGGCTGGCTTGGGTGAAGCAAAAAAGGTATGACCTAGGAGGGGTAGGGGAATAGGGAGAAAAGTGTGAAGGGAAAGTTTGCAGAGGGAAGGAGATGGGTATAAGGGTATTGCTGTACCTAACTGGCCCTCTAAGCTGTGTTATGAAAACTCACTTTGTCAAAATGGTGCCAATGGAGTGGGCGGAAGGTACCTGCTAGTGCTTCTCACCCTAATTGTGAGTTGCATTTTAGGTCACGCAAGTGGCATCTGGGGTGTGTGTGTGTGTGTGTGTGTGTGTGCGGGGGGAGACTAGGAGGGAGCGGGGTTCAAGGGGAGGGTAGCTCTGGGTCCAGGGGAAGAGAACAGAGGAGATGATTGAGCTGTGGCTGGAGTTGACTGCACTGCTAGTGAGCCCAAAGCTGGGGACAAGGTCCTCCCTCATTTTTAGAATCCCTTCCCCATCCCAGATGAGGCCATGAGAAACTTGAGGCATTTGAAGGAATTGGAATCCACAGGTGAGGTCTAGGAGCAGTTGGCCAGTAGGCTGGATTATTGTTTCTTGGTTTTTCTCCCTTGAAGGGTGGGGAGGAGGACTGTCCTGTGAGTTCTTTTCACTGATGGCTTCTGGGGGTGCTTCTGAGGAGTTTCAGGACAGCATGGAGTGGGGGTGGTGAATTACTCTTTGGTGAGCAAAATTTACCTCTCTAGACTTCACTCCCTGTCCAGGCTTTGGGGTGAGAGCATGTGTCCCTGTACCCTCTGAAGTATGGCTGCCTGAGTTCTGAGTGTGCAAGGTAGGCCAAGGGCTTTCCAGGGGCCCAGCTGAGAGGGAGGCCAAGGAATACCAAGGAAATGTATTGCTCTCTTATTCCAGATCTGGAAAAGGAGGCACTGGAGAGTCAACCTCGACTTGGCAGGGGCAGGATTTTCCCTTTGGGTTATTCTAGAAACATCCTGCTTCTGCCATGCTGGCTTTAGCAGGGGAAGCTCTTCTTTTGTCTTTTCTGCACTTCTGTAGACTCTGGGCTAGTCTTTAGAATGTGAAGCAAAAAAAGAGTACTCGCCATATACCTTGGTTTTTTCAATATGCAATATCACTGTCTTTGGGTTGAGATTGTCAGAGATCCCTTCAGAGTTTGCAGACTTCAAGTCTGGGAGGTCAAATTTATCTCCTACTTCCAGGAGTATTTACAAGGAGCATAAGCTTCCCCCTGAAATTCACACCCTAGAGAACTGTCCTCAGAGTAAAACTGGAGCCCCACTCTGAATTTGGAGCAGCATTTTGCTGCTACAGTTGGCTCGTTCTCTATTAATTGCCATGGACCCCTCATTCTTTCCAAGTATTGTTTTTTCCAGGGCCTGATTTTCATCTCAGGTGTCATTTCCAGAGCTTGCACTCCAGCTAAATTCTTTATTGGCTTGTTAGTTTCCTAGGGTTGCTGTAACAGAGTACTACAAACTGAGTGACTCAAAATCACAGAAATTAATTTTTTTCCCAGTCCTGCTGCAAACTCGAAGTATAAAATGAAGATGCCAGCAGGCCGGGTCCCTTGTTGGGGGTTGTGGGGGAGAGTCTGTGCCATATCTCTCTCCCAGGTTCTGGTGGTTACTGGTGATCCTTGCCATTTTTTTGGCTTGTGAGGGGACCACTGCAGTCTCTGCCTCTGTTATCACATGGTGTTCTTTACTCCATCTTTGTGTATCCTTGCCTCTTTGTACAAGGACATCAGCCATTGGATGGATATAGGGTCCACCTTAATCCAGAATGACCTCATCTTGGCTAATCATATCCGAAAAGACCCAAGTAAGGGCACATTCTGGGGTTCTGGGTGGATGTGCATTTTGGGGAGATGCTATTCAATCCACCAAAGTCTCTCTGCCTTCCATCTACCTATCCATCCTACAGATCTTGTTGGAGTCTTTCTTCCTCAAAGCTCACTTAGCAGGAACAGCCTATTCCTGCTCCTGAACTCATTTTCAATGACTCCACACTGCCAATAGAAGAAAGTCCTATCTCTTTAACTCAGCTTTAGGAGACAAAGCATAGTCTGGTCTGAATGATCCTTTTTTTCCCCTACATCCTGAATCTCTACTCTTCTTCTACACACATAACCCTCTAGTCACATAGGAAAACTCTTCTGTGTTGTTGAACATATTGTCAGCACTTGAGATGTTTCCCTCGAACACAAATACCATATCCTATCTTTCATTTCTCAGGAGAACATTTGCCACTAGCCCAGGTCATAGTCTGACTCTACTGACTCTAAAACCATTCCTCAGTCTGAAGTGATGTCATCCTTCACTGGGCTTTGCATTTCATCCAAGGATGAGCCTGTGTATGATATTTTTGGGTTTGCCAGTGGTGTCTTGAATCATGTGGCTTTGTGGTAAATGCCTGTGGATGCTGCAGCTAGTGTGAGATGTTTAGGGGCTTGCTTTAAATCTGACATGATTAAGACTGTTTTCTTTGGGTGTGATAACTGCATTCCTCCATGCCTATGGCCCTGTGATATCTAAAGCGGCTGCAGAGCCTGTGTTGAGATGAAATGAGGGGGAAGGAGAGAATCATTGCTGCTTTGAGAATCTAGCATGGTGGATGGCCTTTCAAAGGAAGAGGGAACAGGAGGAGAAGCCATTCCTCAGGTCAGATACCAAGAGGTTCTGGGTTCAGTGGGAAAAGCATCCAGGAAGAACCCTGCCCTCATCCCGCTGTGGGCAGTTGGTGAACAATGTGGTGGGCAAGGGATAGGGACTGGGAGGAAGGTAAAAGAGGAGAACACACAGAGTGGTAAACAGATTTCATCACCCTTCATTATCAGCTTTGATAGATGTTCAGATAACTCGAAAGTAACAAGTTTTTATTTCCATGGCTGTTATTATTATCTTCTGCCAGACCTTCCTAAGTGGCAGTGATTTTGAAATCTTTGAAGCCATCAGGGCCCTTCCTTACTAGGTCGTGGCAATACTCCTATTATAAACTTGGGCTAAACAAGCACCCAGGGAAGATCACCTGCCTCCAGAACTATCCTCAGGCAGCTTGTAATTGAAGCTCTGATCTTGTCAATTGGACTCAACTTCTATATGTGTGGTTTCTCATCTGGCTAGGCTCAGAAAAGCTCTATCTTAACTGCAGAAACAGGCAAGCCCTCAGCCCCCATTAAAATGATTTGTTCTTAGACATTCCATCTAAAATGTTTACCAGACTGCCTTCTGGTATAGTGCCAGTTTGGCTATTTCAGCAGTCAATATTTCAACACAAGAGGAGGAATTTAGTTAAATTTTCATTGTCAGTCTTTTAGTTCCTCAGGACAATTCAAGTTTAATAAAACAAGCAAAACCCCCAAAGGGAAAAACTTGAGTTTGAGTTTATCCATCTACATAAAGAATACACATGAATTTGAAATGTCACTTGAGAATCAGGAAGGGGAGAGGAGACAATAGGCAAAGGATGGATTGTTTGATTCTGCTCCTCAGCAGTGATTTTTCTCTACTGTTCCCTATTAACTAGAACTTTCTATCCCCCTCCGACAAAAGACAAGTACAAAGAGCATGTAGCACAAAATCTCCCATGAAAAGATCTTTCAATGACTCCGTGTCCTAGCTGGGACTGAGAATTATTCGTTAGATGAAAAAACCAGAAGCCCTGACAGCCTCTTAGGTGTCTCTGATGCCATTGATCGCTGGTTTTGAGGTTGAAGCACATGGGGCTTTTGAACATCTGTCTTTTGCCAGTTGCTGTTTCTGCAGAGGGAGGCTGGGCTAATCCAACACTGGCCTAACCTCTGGAACATCAAGGATTCTAGTATTTGCCCCTGTGTCTCTTTTTCCAACTAGACAGTGAATTCCTTGAGGGAAAGGAGGATGTCCATTTGGCTTTTGCATCCTTAGGGAGATGCTCAGTAACTGGCACGGAAGAACACTCTGAAAACAGTTTTTCTTTTTTTTTTTCCTTTTTTAAACGATAGAGGTTTAAAAACAGCCAGGCCCTTTGAAAAACCCAGGGCATTATACTCCTGTTTTTCTTCAGCGCATACACAAGGTTGATGTGAGGTGGCACCAGGATGTGGATTCTGCCCCACAGCTGTGCTAGGAGCAGGGTCTTTGTAACTTAAGGCAGGGGAGATGGAGCCCTGGCCAGCAGAGTAAAGCCAATGGGATGTTGTCATGCTGCTGTTAGGGAGGGAGGGTGGATTAGTGTTCTGTGGCTGCTGTAACAAATTACCCCAAGCTGAACGTGTTAAAGAGCATCAATTTATTGTCTTAGAACTTTCCCTGGGCTTATGTGGAAGTGCTGGCCAGGCTTTGCTCCTCCAGAAGGCTTTAAGGAACAATCATTTTCTTTTTTTCCATTTCTAGAGGCCACCTGCATTTCTTCCCACTTGAAAGCCAGAACCTTCAAATCTGTCTCTAATTCTGATGCTACTTGGCCTGCCTCCCTCTCATTTCTAAGGGCCCTTGTGATTGCAATGGGTTCATCCTGGATAACCCAGGATTATGTCCTTGTCTCAAGGTTAACTGATCAGTAACCTAAATTCCACCTGCAACTTAATTCTCCATTGCTACATAACATAACATATTCACAGGTTCTGGGGAGAAGCACATGGATATATTCAGGGGAGCATTATCCCATCTACCACAGGGGAGCCCTTGGACATCATAGAGTCCAGTTATCCCCATTCTGTACTTCTGAGCTCATGGAGTTTATGTGAATTCCAATTCTTTCCTCTACAGGAGGGAAAATCCCCTCTTGTGCCTGAGCCGTCTGTCTCCAAAACCCTAAGCACGACTCCACTAGAGGCAGGTGGCTCCTCTCCCTCCAGTCCCCTTCTATACCTGTGTTTCATGGGTTCCCCACCAGCCCAGAGAAGGATGTTTAAGGTTGGAGGGGTGAGGCACTCTCACCTTTGTCCAGACTGAAGGGATGGAGGTCACTGCATGGGGTCTGAGAATGGATTTGATCTATTCATAAGAAGCTTATTGTAGCAAAAGCATGATCTCTTACAAATGTTGCTGCCAAAATGCCCTGTTGCAGCCACTGTGCTCAGTGACCAAGGACTCCAAGAGCCTGAAACCCTAGAACCTCCTCTTTTTTTAGAAAGTCCATGAAGGGATGCTGAAGAGCGAGCCCCAACTGTGGTTTACAAGTGACAGTGACATTTGCTGGCTGGGCAGCTGCTGTGGATTTAACAGTCTAGATGCCCTGTTGGACCAGCAGAAAAGAGGGTTTCAGCTGCTGGAGAAGGTACTGGTGATTATGGCATAGAGCCCAAGTACAAGGCAGCAGGTGGCCCAGTGGAACCACAAGAGGACTCCCTTCAAGGTCAGAGCCAGAGGAAAAGACACAGGAGGACTTACTGCATGAGACTTTCACTTGGAAAGCGCAAACCATGATCTGGGGGAGCAGGTTCCCTGACAAGGGGGTCGATTCTCATTCCTGCCTCCAGCTTACTTTGTTTTGTGCAGCTGCTCAGTCTTTCACCCTCCACGCTGCACCTAGAGCCTGAAGGTGGCCAAGGACACAAGGGCCCAAGAACTTCTTGCTTGGGAAGCGAATTTCTCAGAACTCTGAGATGAAGCCAGTCTTGGGAGGAGGACAAGGCACCGAGGAGAGACAGTTGGGGTTACTGAGGAAGGCAGCCCCGATCCCTGGAGGAGGAGCATCATGGACCACAGCACACTGTTGGGTCATGGAAAGGCCATTTCTGCATAGTACTACAGAGTTCCCTTTCATCCCCAGCAAGTGACAAGTGAAACAGAAAACCTGTCCCCTAGGAGTGGACAGTGAAATGCAAAGCAAAATGTCCACCACCCAGGTGAGAGCCCATGTCCTGCAGCTGAGAGGGCCCCAGGGGACTTAGGCGTCTCCTGGAATGAGCTGTTTTTCTTTGAAATACTCAGGTCTTTTGCATGGTATTCCCAATTAAGACTTGTGTTCTTTGAGAAAGGCAGAGCTTAAAATCCTGAAAAGGCAAAGGGACCCTTTTAGGAAGGTGTGTGTCACTGAACTTGGGAAGATCACACTGAAATAACCTGGGGACTCAAGTCAAGGCTGTGGACAGTAGTTCCCGTGGTTGTGATGGTGGTGTGCCAGTGGCCTGGGTGAGGAAGCAGAGGAAACCTAGGCTATTGAGTGTCTAAGAAGACCCAATGTCAAGGACGAATGGTTTATTTCGTTAGTGGAAATGACTCCTATTTGGGACTGAAGCCATTCACGGAGTCTTACTGAGCTGTGAAGATGGTGATGATGATCCCCAAAGTGCTGCTAAAATCCTGCAGACTCTGAGGAAGAAGTCTGGCCTGATGTGCTTCATGTGAACCTACAGCTGCAGACTGGGGGGCAGGGCACCTGCCTCTCCAAGGACAAGTCAGTTCAGAAGCACAGCAGCTGCTGCCCCTGGAGGCTTCCGGCCCTTCCGTGCCTTGGCCTTTCATAGGCAGTGCCATCGAAGCTGCAGAAGGTGAGTCCTCTAGTATGTAGTGGAGAGTGGGATCACAAAGGGAGAGAAGACTGCTGGACTGGATGTGACCCTGTGGCCACTGGGGGCTCTGATGCTTTCTGAATCTCTCTCCCTCAGTGACTTGTCGGCAGCTTGCCTGGCAACTTGTTGGGCTCTGGGTTGGGAAGGCTGAAAGTTGAGATTTTCTTTTAGGCATTTGGCTTTCAGCTGGAAAAGGGAAAATGATGGCTCACTTTTCTTCCTTTGGGGCTCCTGACAGGTTCTGAGATATACAGACTGGATTAAGAAAACCTAACAGAAATGGAGGGAGAAGCAAGAGCAAAAGGTAAGGCCTTAGGGTCTGAAGGCAAGGCAAGGGGTGCAGCCTCTAAGACCCTTGCCCCACAGGATGAGTACGGAGGTGTCCTGGGGAGCCAGCAAGAAGGCTGTCAGGTTCTGGGGAGTCTGGGCATGGCGGGATCTGAAGGACTGGTGAACTCATCCATGCTGGGCCCAGTTTGTGTTTCTGAGAGAGATCCTGGTGCCCTCTCTGGGTTATTGCTAGAGGATAAAGACTGGATATGGAGCACACAAAGTCATGTAGGCTCTGGAGCAAGGAGATCCCCCAAAGTCAGAGTCAGGCATTTCTTTCTTTTTTTTATTAGTTGTTCAAAACATTACATAGCTCTTGACATACCATATTTTATACATTTGATTCAAGTGGGTTATGAACTCCCATTTTTACCCCGTATACAGATTGCAGAATCACATTGGTTACACATCCACGTTTTTACATACTGCCATACTAGTGTATGTTGTATTCTGCTGAGAGTCAGGCATTTCTGAGGGATGGAAAGGCCTGCCTTTCCTGCCCAGTGTTCAAGAATTGCACTGTCAAATTTCTTCTGGTTTACTAGAAACCAAGAACTGGTGAAAAATAAAATCTCTTTGTCTTGATTGGTTCAAGTTGCTGTCACCAACATTACAGACTGGGTAGCTGATGAACAATGAGAAATTTACTTCTCACAGTTTTGGAGGCTAAAAGTCTGACATCAGGGTGGCAGCACAGCCGGCTTCTGATGAGGGCCTGCTTCTGGATTGCACACTGCTAAGTTCGTGACTTTACATGGTGGGAAGAGTGAGTGAGCAGTCTGGGTTCCATTTGTAGGGGCACTAATCTCATTGATGAGAGATCTGCCCTTATGATCTAATTTCCTCTCAAAGTCCTTATTGCCTAATACAATCACATTGGGGATGAAGTTGCAACACGTGAATTTGGGAGAGATGCATTCAGTCCATAGTATCATTTCTAGAATTCTGTTTACCACCACCAGTTAGGTTTCTGTTTTGAACCCAGTTAGCCCAGAAGTTTGATAATGAATGTCAGGTAGAAGTGTTTGAAAATGTGATATGAGAAGAATATGATCATTTAAAAATATTTAATGTATTTAATTGATTTCTTCTTCTAGATGAATTTCAATATGATTTGTTAAAGCCATCATAGTGTAGCCATCAGTATTATCTGGCACTACATTAGACCTTAGAAAGTGGAGTTGTTGTTGGATCTAGTTTTTGGATCGAGTGGCGTGTGTCAAGAGCGGTGGTTGAGTACACACACTATGGAAGCCCACCACTGGGGCTGTGTGTCTATTTTGCCTTGAAGTATGACCTAGAGAAGCTGGTTGGTCCTTCTAGCTCGGTTTCCTCATTTATAAAACAGAGATTAAAAAATAGTATCTTACTCATTAAGATATAGTGAAGACTGAAGAATTTAATAGCATGTACTAAAAACTCAACCGTGAGCTGTGATATCTTATTTCAATTCTTAAAAATGTGCATTTTATTTTTCTGGGTTTTCTTTTTTTTTTTGAGAACAGTGTATTTCTTCCTCCTGTCCTGACAGCACACCCAGGAAACAATATGGTTTATGTTTGGGACAAATGATTGTGGAAAGATATTAGGAATATAGTACATGGGAATCGAAACTTTAGTACCATTAACCTATGGTACTAGAAGTACCCAGTACTAATGCTTCACTACAAGTGTGGGCTCAGTGAAAGCTTGATGAATTATTTCAGCACATTTGCCAATTTATTTTTGGTTGTTTCTAGGTCCAGAGCTCGGGAAATATCATTGGAAAGGCTAGCCGGAGACCCCACAGTGTCCTTCCCTCTAGTATCCTGGTATTCTCTTGAGCTGGAAAGCAGACCTTTAAAAAAAATAAAAAATTTAAAGGTGCAATGAATTGTTTTCTGCTTCTTTTCAAAATCCTCTTCAGGTCTTCTCAGGTAAATACCACCTACTTTCATATCTACTCTGAAAAGCATAGTGTGAAAGAAGTCGTGTGTTTATTCCAGCCTGTGACTTCACCTTCCTATAACAAGGAAACTTTCATTTATTTAGAGCTTTCAATATATCTGCATCCAGCAATTCATTGTATCTCACCCTGTGAGAGGAGTAGAAGCCTGTGGCGTAGTAGGTGATCCTCAAATGCCAGCACTCTGGTTTCCACCTGTCAGGTGGTTCTCTTATGCCCTGCTGCCTCATAGCCCTGTGCTGTTAAGAAGCTCCTTTGAATGGGGAATGGTGGTGTCAGGAAGCACAGCTCCTCAGCCATTGATGGCTGGAGGGGAAAACTTTAGGGTCCTGATCAAATGCTTTCTAGGAGCCCAGCCTGTCATAAGTGTCGATCTCACAGCATGGAGGACTCCTTAGTAGTGGTAACCCAATTAATTCCATTGTAAGCAACACAGGCTTTGTTCCTCCAGTGTCCCAAATGGGGTATGGGTTTGAATCTGGGAAGGGACAGTGGATGTAGCAACCCCTTGGACCTGTGACTCCTGGCCATGGGAGAAATAGCACCATGTATTGGATCTGATTCAAGAGCATACACTGCCTCCTGGAGAACCTTTCTCCAGTCAAGTTGATGAAAAAAAAAACTAACCACATTTATAATCTATTCACATTTAAAGTATTCACTGGTAAGAAAGGTAAAAGTAATTACTTTTACCATTTGTTTTCTTTTTAAAATTAAAAAAATTATTGATGTATTATAATTACACATGACAGTGGGATATGTTATTACATATTCATACATGCACATAACAATATAATTTGGTCAATTTCACTCCCCAGTACATTCCTCCTCCCTTATTCTGATCCCTTTCCCTTATTCTAGTGATCTTCTATTATTATGAGTTCTCTCATTTTTTTTTCTTTCTAATTTCCACATAAGAGAGAAAACTTTACTCTTGGATTTTTGAGTTTGGTTTATTTAACTTAATATAATAGTGTCAAATTTCATCCATTTTCCTACAAATGACATACTCATTTTTCTTTATGGCAGAATAAAACTCCATTGAGTATATATATCACATTTTCTGAATCCATTTATCTGTTGATGGACACTGTGGCTGGTTCTATGATTTGGCTATTGTATTGCTCTAAATACGTGTATGATGACTTTAATTCTTTAGGATAAATACTGAGGAGTGGTATAGCTGGGTCATATGGTGTTTCCATGCCTAGTCTTTTGAGGAAACTCCATATTGATTTACATAGTTTAACATTTTTTTCTACATCTTTTTTGTTGTTCTTCAACTTTTTATTATCTTCTATTTGACTTTTTTCTAGTGTGCTTTTCTCATTCTTTTAATTTCCTTTTCTATATTTTTTTTGTTATTTTCTTAGTGGTTGTCTTGGGAATTAAAATTGACACTTCACATTTATAACCATGTGGTAGGAATTAATACCAACTTAGCTTTTACATTCAACTAAACTCTACTCCTATATTTATCCTCCTGATCATAATTATTATAAATTTTATCTTTTCATATTTTGTACTCATTAACATATATCTGTAATCATTTTATAAAAAAGTTGTCTTTAGATTCATATTTTTAGAAAAAAGGGTTACAAACTCAAAAGTAGAATAATGCTGGCTTTTATATTTATCCATGTAGAATAATATAATCACTTTTCCTGATGTTCTTTATATCTGTCTTTGGCTTTGAGTTATTGCCTAATGTCCTTTCATTTCAGCATGAAGGATTCCCTACTTGTGACTGTTTTTTGTCTGTGAATTTTTAAGTTTTTCCTTAATTATCAAGGATAGTTTTCCTAGATATATAGTTCATCATTGACAGTTTTTCTTTTTCTTTCAGCACTTATTAAATATAACATTCCACTGCTTTCTGGCTTACCTGGTTTCTGATTAATAATAGGCTGCTGATCTTATTGAAGATCCCTTGTAGGAGATGAGTCTTTTCTCACTTGCTGCTTTCAATATTTTTCCTTTTTTTGGTCTTTTGATAGGTTAACTAATGTGTGTCCGAGTTTATACTACTTGGAGCTTGATGAGCTTCCTGGATATGTAGATTCATATCTTTCATCAAATTTGGGACTTTTTCAGCCATTACTGTTCAAATATTCTTTGTGCATACTTCTGCTTTTTCTCCACCTCTGGGATTCCTGTTATGCTTATGTTGGTATGCTTTGTGCTTTTCCATAGATCTTAGCTCCATTCATTTTTTTTCATTGTTTTTATTTACTGTTCTTCAGATGGGCTAACCTGAACTGACATATTACTTAATTCACTGATTTTCTTTTTCCTCTACCCACCCAAAATTTGATATTGATGGCTTTTTTTTTCTTTTTTTGTGGTGCTGGGGATTGAACCCACAGCCTTGTGCATGCGAGGCAAGCACTCTACCAACTGAGCTATATCCCCAGCGACCTCTCCCCCCCCCCCAAAATTGATATTGAACCCATCTAGGAAAAATTTCATTTAAACTATTGTAGTTTTCTTCTTTTTTTGAGGCATACTATTTTTTTCATTGATGGAGCATAATGTAGTCTTCTAGTTATTTTTAAGTATATAATAGATTGCTAAAGACAGTAATTCCTTATTGTGCTGCAGAAATCCAGATCTATGTCATTTCAAGATGGCAGAATAGAGAAGTGTGGGAGACCAACCTTGCACGTGACAGAGTCACACTCCCTGGCTGGGTGCTGAGGCGCTCAGTCACAGAAATATGGCAGAGCTTTCCCCAACCTTCTTGGGTTTGAGGGTCGGTGTCTCGTGCATGGGTGTGTCTTGCTACAGCCCCATGGGTGAAGCTATGCTCACCTGTTTCTTTGTAATATAACCCTTTGCCCTGTTTAGTATAGAATCTTCCATGGAAGTGCCTTGTGTGTGTCCCCTTCTCTTACTGTGACCTTGGGTGTGGCCTACCAAGGTGTCAGTCAACTTGCTGACAGTGGACATCATGAAAATAGACTCAGCCCCTTGAAACCTGACCCCTTGCCTCATTTGAATAGCTTCTCCTCAATAAAAGAGGTCGGCGTGTGCTCTTCCTGCAGACCATTAAGGTCAGAGGAGCCATCACAGCGACCTCAAAAAAGGTATTTGTGTCTCTTGTGTGGTTATTTTGTGCAGCCCAGTCAGCCCAGTTCAACTGGAGTGTGACCCCTGAGCCTTTTAGTCAGAGAACAGAAACCCAACAGAGAAGGTCACTTTCCTGGCTGCTCTATGGTATGAAACCAAGAGAGCAGACAGGCAGCTTCTTCTTCTTTTTTTTAAAAATATTCATTTTTTAGTTTTAGGTGGACACAATATCTTTATTTTTATGTGGTGTTGAAGATCGAACCCAGCGACCCACGTATGCCAGGCAAGCGCACTACCACTTGAGCCACATCCCCAGCCTCAGGCAGCTTCTTAGTAAGGTGATGTAGTGGATTAAGAATTGGCTTCCCCATAAATATCTATGCCCCAAACAATGGGACATCTATGTATTATATCAAACAAACCCTTCTCAACTACAAGAATCAAATGGACCACAACACAATAATACTGGATGACTTTAGTACACCTCTCTCACCACTGGATAGATTTTCCAAACAAAAACTAAACAAATTATAATACTCAATAAAACAATAATTTAGATTTAACAGACATATATAGAATATTCCATCCATCAATGAGCAAATATACTTTCTTCTCAGCAGCACATGGCTTCTTCTCCAAAATAGACCATATGTTATGCCACAAAGCAAGTCTTAGCAAATACAAAACAGAGATACTACCCTGCATTCTATCTGACCATAATGGAATGAAATTAGAAATCAGTGACAAAATAAAAAATAGAATTATTCTAGTACCTGGAGACTAAATAATACAATATTGAATGATGCGTGGATAACAGAAGACATCAGAGAGGAGATAAAAAAAAATTCTTAGATGCCAATGAGAACTCTGATACAACTTATCAAAATCTCTGGGATGTTATGAAGGCAGTGCTAAGGGGAAAGTTCATTGCATTAAGCTCATTCATTAAAATAAAAAGTCAACAAATAAATGCCCTGACATTACATCTCAAAGCTCTACAAAAAAGAACAAACTAACACCAAAAGTAGTAGAAGACAGGAAATAGTTAAAATTGGGGTGGAAATCAATGAAATTGAAACAAAAGAAATAATTCAAAAATTGACAAATTCTGGTTTTTTGAAAAAAATAAAGAAACCCTTAGCCACCCTAATGAAAAAAAAGAAAACTCAAATTAGTAAAATTTGTGATGAAAAAGGAAATATCACGACAGACACTATTGAAATACAGAAGACAATTATGAACTATTTTGAAAATTTACATTCCAATAAAATAAAAAAACTCAAAGACACAAATGTTTAGAGGCATATGATCAACCCAAACTGAGTCAAGAGGACATACACAATTTAAACAGATCAATTTCAAGCAAAGAAATAGAAGATGCTATAAAAATCCTGCCAACCAAGAAAAGCCCAGGACCAGATGAATTAAGAGATGAGTTCTACAAGACCTACAAAGAAGAATTAATACCAATACTCCTCAAATTATTCCATGAAGTAGAAAAGGAAGGAACACTTCCAAACTCATTCTATAAAGGTAGTTATCATCCCGATACCCAAACCAGGCAGAGACATATCAAGGAAAGAAAATTTCAGACCAATATTCCTGGTAAACATAGATGCAAAAATTATCAAAATTCTGGAAAATCACATATACCACTATCAAGTGGGGTTTATTCCAGGGATGCAATGTTGGTTCAATATATGGAAATCAATAAATGTAATTCATCATGTCAATAAACTTAAAGATAAGAATCATATGATTCTTAAATAAACTTAAAGATAAGAATTCATATGATGCAGAGAAAGTATTTGACAAAAATACAGCACTCTTTCATGTTCAAAACACTAGAAAAACTAGGGATAGTAGGAACACACCTCAATATTGCAAAAGCTATCTATGTTAAACCCAAGACCAATATCATTCTAAATGGAGAAAAATTTGAAACACTCCCTCTAAAAACTGAAACAAAACAGGGATGCCCTCTTCACCACTTCTATTCAAAATAGTCCTTGAAACCCCAATAATTTGACAGAAGAAATTAAAGAAATACACATAGGAAAAGAACAATTCAAAGTATCATTATTTGCTGATGACACGATTCTATACTTAGAGGATCCAAAAAACTCCACCAGAAAACTTTGAGAATTAATAATTTAATTCAGCCAAGTAGCAGGATATAAAATCAATAAATTTACTCGTAGGTCAAATGCATTTCCATACATTAGTGATGAATCTTCTGAAAGAGAAATTAGGAAAACTACCCCACTCATATTCACATAAAAAATTACTTGGGAATCAATTTAACAAAAGAGATAAAAGACCTCTACAATTAAAACTACAGAACCCTAAAGAAAGAAATGGAAGAAGACCTTAGAAAATGGAAAAATCTCCCATGCTCTTTAATAGGCAACATTAATATTGTCAAAATGGCCATACTACCCAAAGCTCTATATAGATTCAATGCAATTCCAATTAAAATCCCAATGTCATTCTTTATAGAAATAGAAAAAGCAATCATAAAATTTATTTGGAAAAATAAGAGACCCAGAATAGCCAAAGCAATCCTTATCAAGAAGAATGAAGCAGGAGGCATCACAAAACCAGACTTAAACTGTACAACAAAGCTATAGTAACAAAAGTGGCATGATATTGGCACCAAAATAAGCTTGTAGACAAATGGTACAAAATAGAAGACACAGAGACAAACCTACACACATACAGGTATCTCATACTAGACAAAGGTGCCCAAAACATACATTGGACAAAAGATACCCTCTTCAACAAATGGTGCTGGGAGAACTAGAAATCCATATGCAGCAAAATGCAACTAAACCCTCTCACCAGGCACAAGACTCAACTCAAAGTGAATCAGGATCTAGGAATTTGGTCAGAGATCCTGCCCCTATTAGAGGAAAAAGTAGGCCTAAATCTCCATCATATTGAATTAGGCCCTGACTTCCTTAACAAAACTTCTGTAGTTCAAGAAATAAAATCAAGAATTCATAAATGGGATGGATTCAAACTAAAAAAATTCTCAGCAAAAGAAACAATCAATGAGGTGAATAGAGAGCTTACATTTTGGGAGCAAAGTTTTGCCATATGCATGTCAGATAGAGCACTACCTCTAGGATATATAAAAAACTCAAAAAACTTAACACCAAAAAAAAAAAAAAAAGAAAAGAAAATAACCCAATCAATGAATAGGCTAAGGAGCTGAACAGACACTTCTTAGAAGAAGATATACATTGATCAACAAATACATGAAAAAAAAAATGTTCAACATATCTAGTAATTAGAGAAATGCAAATCAAAATTACTCTAAGATTTCATCTCACACCAGTCAGAATGGCAGTTATCAAGAATACAAAAAATAATAAGTGTTGGTGAGGATGTGGGGGAAAAGGTACACTCAAACATTGCTGGTGAGACTGCAAATTGGTGCAACCAATCTGGAAAGCAGTGCGGAGATTCCTTAGAAAACTTAGAATGGAACTACCGTTTGATCCAGCTATCCCAGTCCTTGATCTATACCCAAAGGACTTAAAAGCAGCATACTGTAGCCACATTAATGTTTATAGCAGCACAATTCACAATAGCTAAACTGGGAACCAACCTAGATGCCCTTCAATAGATGAATGCACAAAGAAACTATGGTATATATATACAATGAAATATTTCTCAGCATTAGAAGAGATTAAAATTATAGCATTTGCAGGTAAATGGATGGAGTAGGAGAATATCATGCTAAGTGAAGTAAGTCAATACCAAAAAACCAAAAGCCAAATGTTCTATCTGATAAGTGGACACTGATCCATAATGGGGGTGGGACATGGGAAAAACTGTGATAGGGCAAAGGGTAGGGAGAGAGTGGAGCAGGTAGGGGGGCAGGAAAGATGGGGGAATGACATGGACATCATTAACCTAGGTACATGTGTGCTTGCACGTAAATAGCAATGCTACATTATATACAACTAGAGAAATGAAAAGTTGTGCTGCAATTGTGCATAATGAATCAAAATGCATTCTGCTGTCATACCTAATTAGAATAAATAAATTAATTTAAAAGAAAGATAAAAAGAAAAAAGGAATTGATTTCTTCATCACACAAGTGGAACCCAGGGAGATTGCTGGGTATAGTCTTTAAGCATGAACCAGAAATTGCTGGGCCCTGGGGGTGCCCTGATTTAAAATCTCCAGACCAGCTGGCATTCGGTTTAGAGTATGGAGCCCAACTAAGCCTAAATCTTGCCACCAGGAGTTCTCCCTATGGGATTACCTCTCTCACCCTAGCAATCCCACCCTGTGGGTGATGCAAGCACCATACTCTGGATGACTCCACCTAACATTGCTGAGAAGGGAAACTGAGGTTCTTTTGAACTCCAATGGAAATAATTCTTGAACTTTTCATCAAGATCTTTTTTCTTCTTTCCCCCCCCTCTTTTTCTTTTTCTTTGCTTAATTGTGACCTTAGTGATTCATTGACATTTATATATATTCATTTTTTTCTCATTTCTAGCATTTTTGAAACCAGTTATTTTTCATAGATCAGGTACTTGAGGACTAGGATGTTTAATTAGTACATTTCAGTTTTGTGTATTATTTTATTGTTCTAAATTTTTACTAATATGTATATATATATATATATATATATATATATATATATATATATTAGTAAAAACAAACAACAAACATATATCTTATATGTTTATATATTATAAATTCTATATATTAATATATATAAAATATATATTATGTATTTAATATATATAATATATTATATATATTATATATATTCCTGCTCAATTATTGGTTTCCCTTGATTTTCTTTCTTTCTTCTGCTGGCAACCAATCTTTATCATCCTCTCCTTTACTCTTCTTTTAATTTTTTTCTTCTATTTTCTCTTCCCTCATAACCATCACATCATTAATACATTCATAATACATCACTTCTGTTTTCTCCCTGTTCACCAATTGAAATTGTAAACCTCTTTGCAAACTTACTGTTTTTATTGTAGGTAATAACTGATCATATCATTTCTGTTTATTGTGACAACATTGTAGTCATCACAGCAGGAAATATTTGGTTTAATGCTGTATATTGTTTGCATTCATTGTAATTATTGTCTCCCGCTAAATGGTGAGGTGCTGGAAATCTTCAGGGACACTATAAGTCTACAGGGTAGAATTTCTGCTACTTCAGAGCCATACTTTTAAATGGGTAAACACACAAACAACATGAACAAAAACAAGGGAACAAATCACCCCTAACAACCGAAGACACTTCAATAACAGAAGAAATTGTCAGAGAAAGAGTTTAGAATGTCCATGTAAACTAATCTGTGAGGTGAAGTATGATGTAAGGAATGACATCAAAGAGAAAATAAAGAAAATGAAAAAATACTTTAATAGAGATTCTGGGGAAAAATCAAACAGAAATTCTCATTGAAGGAAATAATAAACTAAATTAAAAATTCAATGGAAGGCATCACCAACAGCATCACCAAGAATCACTTGGAAGACAGAGTTTCAGGCAATGAAGACAAAATGTCTAATCTTGAAATTAAAGTTGACCATGGAGAAATGATGTTAAGAGACTATGAACAGAATATGTGATAACTTGAAAAGACAAAATTTAAGATTTATGGGAATAGATGAAGGCTCTGAGATAAAAACCAAAGAAAAGCATAATCTTTTCAATGAAATAATATCAGAAAATTTCCCAAACCTAAAGAATGAAATGGAAAATTAGATACTGGACACTTCCAGAACCCAAAATACACAAAATTACAACAGACCCACACCAAGGCACATTATTATGAAAATACCTAACATATAGAATAAGGATAGAATTGTAAAGGTTGCCAGAGAAAAATCATAGGTCACATTTAGAGGCAAACCAATATGGATCTTAACTGATTTCTTAACTCAGACTCTCAAAGCTCAGAGGTCTTCGAATACTATATATAAAGCTCTGAAAGAAAATGGATGCCAGCTACAACCAGCAAAATTAAACTTCAGAATTGATGTTGAAATAAAAACCTTTCATGGTAAAAAAAAAGTTGAAAGAATTCACAACTAGAAAGCCTGCTGTACAAAACATACTCAACAAAATATTTTGTGAAGAAGAAATGAAAAATAAAAGTTAAAACCAACAAAGGGAGGAATTACTATCAAAGGAGAGACTAATTCAAATTAAAAATCAGAAATAAATCAAAATTACAGGGAATAAAAATCATTTCTCACTAATAACATTGAATATAAATGGCTTAAACTCATTAATCAAAGGATATAGACTGGCAGATTAGATTTAAAAAAAAGACCCAAGAATATGCTGTCTCCAAGAGACTCACCTCAGAGGCAAAGACATCCACAGACAGAAGGTAAAAGTATGGGGGAAGAAACATATATCACTCACATGGACTCATATCAGATAAAGTGGACTTCAAGTCAAAGATAATCAGAAGGGACAAAAAAGGACATTTTGTACTGTTTAATGGAATTATACCTTCAAAAGACATAAAAATCATAAACATTTATGCCCCAAACAATAGAGGAGCATGTGCCTATATCAAACAAACCCTTCTCAATTTCAAGAATCAATAATACTGGGTGACTTTAATACACCTCTCTCACTATAGATAGATCCTCCAAACAAAAACTAAATAAAGAAGCTTTAGAACTGAAAAATACAATTAATAATTTAGACTTAACAGACATATATAGAATATTTCATCCATCAATGACTGAATACATTTCTCAGTAGCACATGAATCCTTCTCTAAAATAAGTGGCTATGAAAGAAGTAAGCCAGATTTCAGTACAGTTAAAGTTGTGTCCAAAAGTAGGTTTTTGCCAAGATTACTAGGATCTCAAATAGGGAATTATGGTGTATAACCCTGCCAGAATTCAAGGTAGCTATTATGTAAGCTAAATATGTTTTTACCCCTAGTTAGTTTTGTTTTGTAGTTTGCCTATAGATGGTTTAAGGATTGCCTGTTAATGTTTTAAAGAGGTATTGCTTTAAGAACACAACCTGGGTCAACATAAGATAAGGAGTTATCACCTACAGGATAGAGAGATAAACATTAAAGCCCAGTGCTCTTAATATAAGGCTATTAACTTATTTGCTAGATGTTTAAGATCAAGTTTTTAAAATTAGTTAAATTAAAAGGGCCAAGAAAACCAATATTCGGCTCTTGCCCTCTGAGTCAGTCTGAATCAGGGAATAGGGGACTTCTCCAAAGGGCTCTGCAACTCTAGGCCACATAACCTCCTGAGCAGGGAGATTAATGAGACCAGTGGAGGACAGGAAGCCCATCTGTGCATTTGCTGTGAAGAGGAGGGCCATCAGAAAAAGGGAGACATCCCTGATGCTTCCGAGGGAAGCCACATGGTCAAGCAAGGCCTGGACCCATCCTAAGGTAAATGGCACTAGCAGAACTGAGAAGCTGCTATGAAGTTCCCCGAGGACTCCCAGGGAAACTCAGCTGACTGTTGACAATAGATAAGAACAAAAGTCAGTTTGACTTGCTTCATCTTAAACACTTAGCAAAGATAGTTAAAGCCAAAGCACAGCTGGTCCTAGACATTTTAAATGATAATAATAGTTAAATGTAACTTCCAAAAATAAATAAACTAGAGGCTATAAAAGAGATTCTCAGACAGGAATGCCTGATAACTATTAAAAAAAAAAAAACTGCCAGAGTAGTTTTTAGTTTAAGGCCCACAGATATTCCTAACCTACACAGGTAGGCTTGGTGTTTGCTAGTATGGTTATCCAGCCCTAAGTAGCAAAATTAAAGGTTTCTCTATTAGACATAGGTCATACTAGTAAAAAGGACATCTGTAAACCTAAATGTTAGTTGTTGTGTTTACATCCCTGACATTTCTGGCAAGGTGACAAATATCCTTAAAGATTTACATGCTTAGATAGAAGCCATGTCCTCAGCAACTTTGTCGTGGAAACAATATCTTAGCTTCTGGTTCTTGGTACTTCCTGGTGGAAAACATTGTTAGTCTCTGTCTTGGCCATTATACTCATTGGCATATTCCTGTGCTGTGACATTTATTGCTGCATCAATATGGTTCCAGTAAATTAATGAATTCTTGTTTCTCTTATAGACCACCTATCCCTCGAATGGCCCTCCAGCCTAATACTTCTCAATTGGACTTTTATCATGGACCACTCGATAGACCCGATTATTAAAGGGGGACTCCAAACTGCTTGCCCCACACCGTCCCTTTTCAGCCTGAAGAAGCCAGAAAGATTCTCTTTGCCCCCCCTTCCTTACAGCAGTGAGGAGTTCCCAAAATAGAGGGGGGAATAAAGCCAGATTTTAAGTTAGGTAGTCAGTGTAGTTAGATAAATCGGGGTCTAATACCGAGTGAAATCTAAAATGGAGGCCATGCTGAAAATGATTCCAGGGAACGCAAAACAACTCATGAAATGTGAAACCCTTCAATAATTGTGATGCATTACTTTTAAGATTAAAAGTAGTCAGAAAAAGGAGTGGGGAATGTAAGGGTAAAAGAAATTGAAGTTAAAGCGTAAAAGTTAAAGGGTAAAAGACCGGGTGTTGTAAAGTTTCTAAGCTGCAAGGTCTGAGTTAAAATGTAAAGGATTAGGTATTGTTAGGTATCTATGCTACCTGCAAAACCTGAAATTTCTGTAGCTGTTGAGACAATGCTTGGAACTGCCCAGTAAATATTTCCCCTGACTGTTGGTTGTTTAATAAGGGCTCTGTGTGGTCGCACGTAGGCATTGCAGGGCCTGGACCAATCAGTTTAAATGTAACCCCCTCCTTAGGAATGACCTATCACTCCAGCCTGACCTGTTCCCACCAATGAATGAACCAATCATGTTTAGGAGTTGTTATTCAATTTTCCCGTGCTTAATGATGATTTGTTCTGATGTATACAAGGCCCTCCGCCCTCCCCAAAAAGTGTACTTAAGCAGTGCTCAGCCCCTGCTCGGGGCTCTGGGCTGCTTTCCCTTCTTGAGTGGGCACGGAGCCCCAGCATGCTGGTTCAATAAATCCCCCCTTCTGCCAATTGGAAAAAAAAAATAGACCATATCTTAGGCCACAAAACAACTGTTAGCAAATACAAATAAATAAATAAATAAAACACAAGGCATTATCTTTATTTTATTTATATATCAGATCATAATGGAATGAAATTAGAAAATGAAAGCCCTGGGTCCTCATCCAGCTTTTTCTACATCAATCTGGTTAGGGGTTGTTGTTTGATATACCTCTTTATAGTCTTCCAAGGGTGGATGTGGCTTTCCAAGGCTTGTCATGTGGCCTCTGCTGGCATGGGTGGGTGGGGCCAGAGTGCTCTTTGTAACATATGACTGGGGGTGGATGAGTTATTGTCTGTTTCCTGTATTTCTAGGATGCTCTTTTCCTGAAGTTTTGGCTAAAGAGAGCAGGCTTTGGTTCAGATTTTTTTGGTTTGTGCCTGTTGAGATTATAAATATAAATATATATTTATATATATTATATTATAAATATAAATATTTATATTATAAATATGAATATATATTATATATTAAAATTTAAATATAAATTTATAAATATGTATGTATATATATACTTATATATATTTATTTTTTAATTTTAATTAGGTATATATGACAGCAGAATGCATTTTGATTCATTGTGCACAATTGCAGCACAACTTTTCATTTCTCTGATTGTATACGATGTAGTGTCGCACCGTATGTGGACTCATACATGTACCGAGCATTTTTTATTTGTTCTTGTTAGATATTCATGATAGTAGAGTATATGAATATATATACCTATTGGTTCTTCTTTTTGTTATACATGAAAGTAGAATACATTTCAATATAATTATACAAGCATATATCTTAACTAAGTTATATACAAGCATATATCTTACTCTAATTAGGACTCCCTTCTATGGGTGTACATGATGGTGGAATTCACTGTGGTGTATTCATATATGTACATAGGAAAATTATGTCAGATTCATTTCACTGTCTTTCCTTTTCCTACCCCCTCCTTCCCTCCATTCCCCTTTGTCTAATCTACTGAATTTCTACCCCTTCCCCCCACCCTTATTGTTGGTTAGCTTCAAAAACATTCAACCTTTGACTTTTTGGGACTGGCTTATTTTACTTAACAAGATGGACTCCATATCCATCATATGTATTTGAGGGTAGCTGCCTCCTTAAGCCAAAGCTCCAACTCTTTCTAGGTTTTGTTAATCATCTGTTCCATGCCCCTTCATACCTACAGTTGTAATAGTTCTTCACTATTCCTGGCTTTGGTATGTGCCCAAATCCTTTGTTTATTTCCTCACAATATCCATCTTCAGAACACGGCCCCTTTACTAAATACTCTTCAGTTGTCCAGTTGAAGTGTTCCCTCAGTATCTTGCAGTAAACTGATCAATCATCATATGACCATATTCTGGCCAAGGTGGTGTTGGCCAATGTTAACAGAATATTCTATGAACTTTCCTTAAGTGTTAGTCTATCTTTGCTCCTGTCTTCTTCCCACCTAGAATGTGGTGTTGCCATTGGTTTTGGAGGATGAGGACAGGACCACCTCTTAAGATGGTGATGTTGCGAGCCTGCTGCCTTGAGGATTATGTGAACAGGTGCTGTATCAGTCCAGAACGGAAGCTAGAACTTGCTGGCTGTGAGACATCAGGCAAGTTGCTTAATCTTATATCTGTGAAGTAGCTTACTATGAAAATAAAATGAGATGATTTATGCCCAAGTGCTTAGCAAATGCATGCAAACAAGGGAGGTTCAATAAATACTGGTAAATTTGCCTTTAATGGAAACTCCGAACTTTTACATTCTTGCAGAGAAGATGTATAGCCTACATTTACTTCCACCAAGGGAAAAATAACACCTTAGATTTGCAGTTTGGAAAGCACTTTGACGTTCATTATCCTATTTAATCTGTGCAATGTCTTTGTGAGGAAGGAGGTAGCTCTGTAGGACCATTCCTTTTTTGGGAGTGGATAAAAAAGCCAAGAGTGGAATACAACTGGTTGAAGCATATTTACCTAACTGACTAACAAATGAGTGATAGAATCAGTCCTAGAATTCATCTACCTAACCTCCACAGGAGATAAGCAATCAATTATCTTTATTGGGAAATCTTGTTATCTTTTCTCTTTAAATGATTGAAAAACATGTCTTTGGTTAAAATATGATATCTGCTGCAGATAGGAGATCCTATGGGGGATGGGTTTGCAAACTGTTCTGCAAAGGAACTTGTTGCACCGTCAGTATCAGAAAGCTGGAGGACTTTTTTGGGGATGTAAAAACAATGAAGTTCACGGACAATTAGTCTGCTATGTTTGGCGTGGAGATGTCCATGAGGCTGTAGTCAGTTTTCTTTCTAGTTGGGAACTCAGGAGAAGGGAAGTAGACAAATTAGAGTCTTGTGATTTGTAGCTATGTAGGGAAGTACAAGTCTCTTGAAGTATGGCCAAGTGATAGCTATTTTTTCAGACCACAGAGAGAATCTGGCACCTGAAGGAGGCAGCCTAGAAGCTCTCTGTGTACTAAATTGACAAGCACACCCAAGGCCAAGACCTCAAAGCTGTCTCTGTTAGAGGGATGTTTATTCATTAATTTTAGATGGAAGACTGCAACTAAATATGATTAATTGGCCTTTAAGAATTAGGAGAGGGTTTTAGGTAGCACTTAGCTCACTATCCCTAGTAACCTTTCAGTATTCAAATGCTTATGGTGGAAACTATTGCTTTGAGGAGGCTAACACATAATCAACCTATTGACTGAATGAAAGAGGGATTGTTACTAATAATAGGCTGGTGGGATTAGCTGGGAGAAATAGTCTCCAGCCTCCTGCACCCAAGCGTGCCAGAGGCAGTCATACCATGGGACAAATGGAGTCTCCAATTTAGGAACATTCATTTGGCTGGGACTTAGCAAGTTCTGACCACCAGTTCTGTTTGTGTGCTCCATTCTGTTATTCCTGTACTCAGTGATGGCACCACACCATCTACACATCCTCAGATTCTGCACTCAGCCCCCTTCCCTACTTTCTCCATGCCCATGGTGCATTTATCCTACTCTCACTCCAAGTATGAGCTTGCCTCCTATGTCATAAAGGAAAAACAAGCCATGGAATGGTACCCTTACTCTATGTGTCAAACCTACACACCCATGCTTCCTCCACTCCTGCCTACTGGGAAGGGGTACTCAATCTCCTATCTAAGGCAAAAGGAGAACTTCAAGAGAACTCACCCCCACCCCTTTTTTTCCTTTTAGGATGTGCACATAATCAATCTTTTTCACTGTAGAGTGTTTTCTACTTTCTTAAAAAATCCCTTCTTAAAAAAAAAAAAAAAAAAATCCCTTCTTGTCAACTTTCTCCTCTTTTTAAAAAATCTAGTGCATTGTAATTGTATGTAATAGTAGGATTTGTTATATATATTCATACATGAGCATAACATAATTTGGTCAGTGCCATTTCTCACAACCTACCCTTCTGCTTCCCTCCTCCCTCCCTCAGTCCCCTTCCTCTCTCCTTCTGTTTTCAAGAGAACTCAGCCCCCCTTTCCCCCTTTTTTCTTTCTAGTTTCCACATATGAGAGAGAACATATGATCCTTGACTATCTGAGTCTGGTTTATTTTGCTTAACATGATGCTCTCTAGTTCCATTCATTTTCCTGAAAATGACACAATTTTGTTCTTTACAGCTGAATAAAACTCCATCATGTGTATATATACCACATTTTCTCCAAAATTGTTTTGCAATAGTCCTAAAATTTATCTTCTGATATTTAAGTCCTTGATGCATCTCAGGCTGATTTTGCATGTGCTGTGAGGTAGATTCCAATGTCGTATTTTGCTCTATGAAGGCTAATTGTTTTCTAGTTCTCTTTATTGAATGGCCTCTGTGTCATCCATCACTGGTCTGCTGTGCCACCTCTGTCATGTAGCAAAGTTGCTCTTGAGAATGGTAGGATCCCGGGTGATCTCTTATCTATCCCTGAGCCCAATCCATATGATAGTTATTACCATAGCTTTTTAATAAGTCCTTGCTCTCTGTTTTTCTTTAGAATGGCAATTTTTTCCCCATTTTCCTTTCAATATAATATGATCAATACAAGCTGTTTTCATGAAAAGAAAAATCTGTTGGGATTTTGATTATAATAAACCTATAGATAAATTTGGGATCATTTATACCTTTATAATATTGGGTTTTATTATTCATGAACAGTATATTTCTCCATTAATTCAGATCTTTTAAAATGTCTCAGTGAATTTGTATAATTTTCCCTGTAGAAGAAACTATTCAGAACTGTTGATTTTTCCCAAGGAAGAGGCATATAAGTATGAGTTATCTTTACTGACTGGGATACTAAAGAAAGCTGAGCACAAATCTATTATAGTAAACAATTTGGCTTCAAGAGGGCACAAGGATGGTGTGGTATCAGACTAGGCGTTACTGAGAAACAGTCCATTGTAACTGCTCGTAGATCTTGGACAAAGCAGTGTCCTCACCCACTAGCCCTTTAAACAGTGAAGCAGGTACTGCAGGCTCTAGTACAAAGGAGAGTTAATAATCTTTCTTCTATTGAAAGTTTTTGGTAATTGGCTTAAGGCCTTCCTTGGCTTCAGTTTCAGTAGTGTATTGAGGATGTTTAGGTGAAGGGTTAGAATAATCCCTTTGAACCCTTGGGGCTCTGTTCCAATTAGTTTGTGTTCATAGTTTTGGGCTTTTAGGTATTCTGAGACCATGGCTTATTCTTCAGTTGCTTTTTAAAAATGTTTTTATTACTACATTTAGTTATACATAATAGTGGGGTCCATGTTGGCGTATTCATAAGTGCATATAACATGATTTGCTCCATTTCAATTCTTAGTACTTCACCTTTCTCTCACCTCCTCCCTCCCCCTGACCCCCTTCCTCTACTCTCTGGTATTCCTTCTATTTACTTATTTATTTTTAATGGGTATATTATAGTTATACATAAAAGTGGAATTTATTGTGATATATTCATATGTGCATAATTTGGTCAATATCACAGTTCTATCCTTTCCCATCCCTTCAGTTGTTTCTCAAATTATATATTATGGAGGAATTTAATATACACCAGTATAACTTCTGGGACTTCTAAAAATAATCCGACAGTACATTTTAGTCAGTAATTCCGCTTGCAGACGCATTCTTTCCTGTTAAATATGCAGGAGCTGTCACAGACAAGAAAGGGATTATTTTCCTGTCCATGGTCTTAAGGTAGATAGAAGTCACAGGCTGAGACATGGAAATGGGCTTAGAATTGTTAGGAGTTGCTTTCATTTGGGTGTTTTTGGTTTTCTGAGGAAATCCTTTTGCTTAAAAAAAAACAACCCTATTCTTTTTAGTTATATATAACACCAGAATATGCCCTGACATTATCACAAAGGTGTGGAACTCAACCCACTCCAATTCAGTCCCCAGCATTAACTCGCTGCCCCCCACTCCCCTCCATCTACTCCACTGATCTCTCTTCAGTCCATTTACAATTTACTTTTTTTTTTTTCTGAATTAACATCCTGTGGATACATCCAATGCTGGCACCACTGTGCCACATCCATGCATGCACATAGAAAAGTTCAGTCACATTCATTCCTCTGTTCTTCCTTTTTCATGTCCTTCTTCTGCCTCCTCAATCACCTACTCTACTCAATAATCTACTCTACTGATTGTCCCTCTATTTCGATGATATTCCCTCTCTCTTTTTTCCTTTCTTTTTATCCTCCTCCCACTTATTTTGGATTAGCTTCTGCATATCAGAAAAGTTATTTGACTTTTGACCTTTGAGTACTGGCTTATTTCATTTAATATGATAGTCTCCAGTTCCATCCATTTTCTGGCAAATTATTGTTCTTTATGGCTGAATAATACTCAATTTGTGTATATATACCACATTTTCTTTATCCATTCATCTGTTGAAGCGCACCTAGGTTGGTTCCATAGCTTGGCTATTGTAAATTGAGCTGCTATAAACATTGGTGTGGGTGCATCACTGCAGTATGCAGATTTTAAATCTTTTGAATACATGCTGAGAAGTAGAATAGCTGGGTTATATGTGGTTTCATCCCTAGTTTATTGAGGAATCTCCATACTGCCTTCCAGAGAGGTTGCACTAATTTACAATTCCAACAACAATGTATGAATGTGCCTTTCCCCCCACATCCTTGCCAACATTCTTATTTGTATTCTTGATAATTGCCATTCCGACTGCACTGAGATGAACTCTCAGTATAGTTTTGATTTGCATTTCCCTAATTGTTAGAGATGTCAAACATTTTTTCGTATATTTGTTGCTTATGAATTTCTCCTTTTGAGAAGGGTCTTTTTAATTATTTTGCCTATTTATTGATTGGCTTTTTTTTTGGTGTTAGGTTTTTTGTTTTTTGTTTTAGTTATTTGTATATCCTATATATTAACACCCTATTTGAGGAGCAGGGAGCAAAGATCTCCCATTCTGTAGGCTCTGTCTGAGGTAATATGATTTTTTTATGGTAGTGGAATCCATGGGAGGTAGAGTGTGGCACCCATACCAAGGAGAAAGCTGAGTTGTTGCCCATATAAATCATTCCCCTTGTGAATGTAGGTGAAGAACAGGAAATGGTTGGGTTTCAATGTTTCTCTTGACTGCACCATCCTTGGACAGGCTTTGGACAGTTGTTTTCTCTTTCTTAATCAACTCGTGACACTGGTTCTTCTCTTAAAGGCAAGACTTCAATAATGGCCATATGTTTTCCCCAACCAGACTTCAAATGGAACTGACTTCTAAAAGGGAACTCACGTCCCCCGTGTCGTACCCCATATCATCGAGTTCCCTCACGTTCGGTGCCCCCTTTCAGCTCTGATGCAGCCAGAACGAGCCATCACCCCTTCTCTTTACAGCAAAAAGGAGTTCCTAAAATTAGAGAGGAATGAAGCCAGAAATAGATAGACAGTGTAGATAGGTAAATCGAGTCAGGTTGGATCTATTGGCCAATTTTGAGTGAGTCTGGGAAGTTGAAGACTATCCCCTGAGGGTTACTGTTTACTCTACCAAGATGTAGAGCCTGCCCAAATAGACCCCCAACTGAGGGAACCATGATTGGTTCCAAAGTTTCCAGACAAAGGGGGGAATGAAAAACCAGGCTCTACCTCAGAGCAAAGCCTGTCCAAGGAAGGGGGTGTGATTCTTGTCCTTGGAAAGACCCACAGAGCACTCCTAGGCACATACCCACCCTGCTGAGTTATTTATCTACAAATAACAGGAGAGATCTGCTGCGCCAGGTGTCCCTGACTCAGTCAGACTAGGTGGGTCCGATAGCAACCCCCTAGCAACCAACAATCAGCATGAGACAGGGAAAATACCTGGGATGCCAGATGACCCTCCTAGTAGTTTATGGTGGTTGATAACGTGTTGGGAAACCATGCAGTTCAGCACATACTCCCCTCGTGGTTTAAGCCAATCAGTTCAAACGAATCCCCCTCTTGTACTAACCAATCACCCTTACCCAACTTGTTCCCACCAGTGAATGTGCTAATCATGTTTTAGGGTTGTTTTATGATTTTCCCGCGGTGTGTAATGATTTGCTAAGAGATGCTATGATGTATGTGAAGTCCCTGCCTTCCCCAAAGAGTGTATAAAACTGCTGCAAACCCTGAGCTCGGGGCCTCTCAGTGTCACCAGTTGCTGTGTGTGTGTGTAGGACCGAGCTAGCTCGAAATAAACACCTCTTTGCTGCTTAAAAAAAAATAATGGCCATAAATAATGGCCATATGTAGTTAATTTCTTATTTTCTTGTTCTCTCAAGAGCAATATCTGAATTGTGTGGAGTTGAATAATTTAAATTCTCCCCTGGCCTTTCCCATTTTGATGCTTTTAGCCATTTCCCCAACCTGAGGGGCTTACAATTAATGGAACTAGTTACTATGGATCTGGTACTCTAGCAAGTGGCTAACAAAATCCTTCATTTGCAAAATGTGTTTGTTTATCATGAGGTTTTGGATATTGAAAAGGAGGGAACCCTTCTAAATTCATTCTTAACTTAAATTTGACACCTAGATTAGCTTTTAGCCATCAATTTTGAGGACATATTGTGAAACACGACATATTTAGGAGAAGGAGCCAAAGGAGTAGCAGAGGTATAATTGGATCTATTGGTGAGAATGATTTGGGATAGACACAGAAAGAGCTGTAAGGAAGGTAGGACTCAGAAAGATTGAATGAAGTAGAATTTACTTTATTGTTTTTCCACCCAGAGTGCCCTTTATGTTACCTTAAAGCCAATGTTTTATTTGAGGTCTTAGCTAACTCTTGAATGTCTGTCTTCTTTTCTAGAGCTCCTCTTAAATGTATTATTAACTGAAATCTTTGACAGAATTTATCTTTTAGAGCAGTTTCAGGTTCAGAGAAATCTTGAGAGGGAGACATAAAGCTATCTCCTGTACCCCTTGCCCCCACGCAGGCTAGCACACTCTGTTGTCACTCTCTCCACCAGAGCAGGTTGCCGGTTAAAGTGGATGAACCCACAATGACACAGCATCGTCTTTGGAAGCCCATACTTGCCGTGGTTTTGTACATTTTGTGGTTTTGGAAAGTGCATAATGACATGTATCCACCATTAGAGTATCATGTGGCATAGTTTCACTGCACTCCAAAATTCTCTGTGCTTCATTTATTCATTCTTTCCCCTCCTCAATTTTTAGCAACCATTGATATTTCTAATGTATTATTTTTTAGAAATTTTTAATCAGAACATGGTAATGCTACATATTTATGGGGTACACTGACATTTTAATACATGTATAGAATGTATACTGATCAGGTCAAGATAATTGGCATTACCTATCCCCCAGACATCTTTTTGCTGTTATTGAGAACATTCAAAATCTTCTCTACTATTTTGAGATATTCAAGTAATTGTTGTCAACTGTAGTTATTCTTGAAATGTTTTCCATATACTTTCTTTTACTACTTGCACTGTTTTTGGCCTTACATTTATTCTGATCCATTTTGAGTGGATTTTTGTATATGGTAAAAGATAAGAGGTCAAGTTTCTTTCTTCCTCTAATAGATAACCAGTATTCCCAGCATCATTTGTTGAAGAGATTTTCTCCAATGTATGTTCTTGTTGGCTTTGTTGAAAATCAAATCAGTGTAAGTACAAGGACTTATTTCTGAGTTTTCTATTCTTTCCCATTGGTCTTTTTATCTAGTTTTATTCCAGTTCCATGCTGTTTTGTTTCTCATAGATTTGTAGTATATTTTGAAGTTGGGTTTCTAGTGTTGTTCTTTTGTTCAAGGTTAATTTCACTATTCTGGGTTTTTTTGTGTTTCCACACAATTTTTAGCAGTCTTCCCCATTTCTATGGAGAATATCATAAGCATTTTGATAGGCATTGCATTTAATTTGTATATTGCTTTGGGTAGTATTGGCATTTAATTCTTCTAATTCAAGAACATGAAATGTCTTTACATTTTTTTAAAGAGAGAGAGAGAGAGAAGAGGGAATTTTTTAATATTTATTTTTCAGTTTTTGGTGGACACAACATCTTTATTTTTTATTTTTATGTGGTGCTGAGGATCGAACCCAGTACCCTGTGCATGCCAGGCAAACATGTTACCAGTTGAGCCACATCTCCAGCCCATCTTTACATTTTTTTAATATCCTCTTCATTTTTTTCATCATTGTTTTGTAATTTTCATTGTGGAGAAAACCTACCTTCTTGGTTAAGTTTATTTCTAGGTATATTTTTTTTGCTTTTAGTAGTTATTGTAACTAAAATTGTTTCCTTGATTAATTTATCAGCAATTTTGTTATGGTGTATAAGAAAGCTACCATTTTTTTTAAGTTAATTTTGTTACCTACGACTTCATTGAATTCATATATCAGGGTTTTTTTTGGTGTGTGTGTGTGTGTGTGTGTGTGTGTTATGTTTGGTTTTCCAACATATAAAATGATGTCTGCAAATATTTTCACCTCTTCCTATTCTATGTGAATGTCCTTCATTTCTTTCTTTTGTTACTCTGGCTAAGATTTCAATACTATGTTGGATAACAGTGGTCAAAGTGGACATACTTGTCTTTTTCATGATCTTAGAGGAAATTATTTCAGTCTCCTCACATTTGGTTTGAAGTAGGCTATGAATTTGTCATATATAGTTTTTACTGTGTTGAGGTTCACTCCTTTTATACAATTTTTTGGAGAGTTTTTTTTTTTTTTTTTTTTTGTACGAGGGATTGAACTCGGAAGCACTCAGCCACTGAGCCACATCCCCAGCCCTATTTTGTATTTTATTTAGAGACAGGGTCTCACTGAGTTGCTTAGTGCCTTGCTTTTTGCTGTGGCTGGCTTTGAACTTGTGATCCTTCTGTCTCAACCTCCCAAGCCGCTGGGATTAGAGGTGTGCACCACCATGCTTGGCTGAAGTTTTTTTAAACAATGAAGTGATGCTGAATTTTATCATTTGCTTTTCTGTATCTATTGAGATAATCATATAGTTTTTATCCTTTACTCTGTTGATGTGGTGTATTACATTTATCAGTTTGTGTATATCTAACCATTCCTGCATTGTTGGTGGAGAATATTTTTTATAAGTCATAAGATCTTATTTGCTAGTATTTTGTTGAGATCTTGTACATCTATGTTCATCAGGGATATTGGTGTGTAATTTCTTGTTGTTGTGTATTTGTCTGGCTTTATAGAATGAATTTAGAAGGGTTCCCTCCTTTTCAATATTTGGAATAGTTAAGAGAAAAATAGCATTAATCTTTCTTAAATTTTGGTAAAATTAATCAAGGAAGCCAGCTGTTCTGGGCTTTTCTTTGCTAGGAGACTATTGCTGACTCAATCTTGTTACTTGTTAACAAGGTTTTATATATCATCATAGAAATTTTGGTAAGTCAAATATGTTAATGCATCATTTTTTAACATGTGAGAAATTCCCCATAGTTGAGTTGGGCAGTGGACTTGATACTGTCCTTCCCCTGCTTCTTCTGGAGATGGTGGGAAACCAGTGAATCTGCATCACCGGTGGGAATAGTGGTGGGCGAGTGGATGGTAGAGGAGGGGAAGGAGCAGGGAGAAGGTTCTAGCTGCCCTGGACAGTGTGTTCACCAAGGTGCTGAAGAAATATAAATAGCTTGGTGAGTAAGGTGCAAAAAGGCTTGAGGAAATTTTAACAGAAATTCAAATACGTGAGAGTTTCAATATGTGAGAGTTTCAATGTCCAATTTTCATCTGTAGCTATGTCTTGTCTGGTCAATTCCATAATGTTACGGAACTCTTTAGAGTCGGTGGAAAACCGTCAATTACAAACTGCGTATTACAGGATTTGCTTCAGACTGAGGAAGAAAGTTCGGGAAAGTGCTGTTGGCTTCTTTCCCTTCCTTGCATATTCTCTTCTACTACATTCACCTGTGACAGAGTTGCCAGGAATTAGGTGATTCTGGGAGCCAAATTTTGACAAAACAGTGGTATATTCAAAGAATTAATTCACATTCACTAAAATGGGGATGTAACAGATCTCCACTCTGTCCATCAATGCTGGCCCTTCATGAAATGAAAGACCATCCCTTCTCTCTTGACCCATTGTGTGGTTAGAAATATTATCTGGGAGATCGAAGGGTGGGGTGGGGTGGGGTGGGATTTTTTTTTTCTATAATAAAAGCCTTCTCTACTACCCAGATGCTTTAAAAAGCTTTCATACAGAAAAATCTGGGGCTCCTTCCAAATCTGAATGTCTCTCTTTGGCACTTGAGAAGCACAGGCAGGTGAGAAGGTTTCCATGAGGAACCTCACACCTGTGGTTCCTCAGCTTGTCTGCACAGAAGAATCACCTGAGGCAGGCTGCATGTTCCCATGCCCAGCCCCAATCCAGAGCTACCAAACTGGAGTCTCTGGGATGGATTCTGGACATCAGTTTTTCTTGTTTGAAATTTTTTAATGGTTCTTTTTAGTTATACTTGACAATAGAGTTTTTTGACATAATTGTAAAAGGATGGAAGAGTTTTTTCTAATTGGGACCCCAGTACTTCCACTTCCCCTCCCTTCCTCCCACTCCCTGTTCCCTTCCCTCTCTCTACTGATATTTCTGCTATTTACTTACAGTTATTTTTTTTAAATTAGTGTCTTTAGATGTTCACGATGGTGAGATTCATTGTGGTATATTCATACACGTATATAATAACGTTACGTCAGATTAGATGAGGAAACTGCTCAGATTTTTTACAATCAAAATAAGGTCTTCAAACTAGCAGCATTGGGATCACTTGTAAGTATACAATTCAGTATTGTTAAAGACACTGACAATGTTGTGCAATCGTCACCATTGTCTATGTCCCAAACTTTTTCATCATCCCTGGCAAAAAATCTATTAAACGATCACTCACCTGACCCCTCTTCTCCTGGCCTCTACTTTCTGTCTCTACAAATTTGCCAATTCTACGTATCTCATATAAGTGGAAAAATATGGTATTTGTCTGGATTGTTCCACCATGCATATTTCCAATTTTTTTTTAGTTACAGATGAACACAATATCTTTATTTTATTTATTTTTATGTGCTGCTGAGGATTGAACCCAGTGCCTCATGCAAGCTAGGCGAGTGTTCTACCTCTGAGCCACGACCCCAGCCTGAAGTCTGTGTTTTAATAAGCGCTTCAGGTGATTCTGATGCCTGCTCAAGTCAGAAGCACTGACTTAGTGTAATGCTTCTCAAATATTGTTGTACACAGAAACCCCTTGAGGAGCCTGTGAAAGTGCAGGCTCTGTCTGCTTCATCAGGTAACTTATTAGCCAGTTTATTAATGGAGACCAAGATTCTGCATTTCTAACAAGCTATGTGTGGGTAGGGTTGAGGATCCCCATCTTAAGGCACCCCGTTGTGCCCTGCTCACCCCGAAATGACACAAGTGAGGATCAGTCTCACCATGGGGTGGGGAGAGATGGAGGCTGGGGTTTATTTCTGCCACATGAATGAGAAGACAAGGACCCTGAGTACTCATATTGTCTTATTTGGCCTCCTTGGCCTGGAAGATGGTCATACGCCCCACTGGCATCTGGGCTGGGAAAGGCTGAAATCTGGGAAGTCTTTAGGGGAGCTCAGTGTTCGTTACTACCATATAAACCACATGATAGATTTTAATCACTGCTAAAGAATGGCAGCTTCTGAGATGTGTGGCTGAGAAAGAGCCCTGCAGTGCTGGGAGGAACTGGGGAGAGAAGGTTGGCCGAGTCCTGGGAAGCCAGATGTCAGGGTTGGGGATGGGCACCTGTAGGCCTGGGGACAGCCTGTGACAGGCCTGTGACATCAAATTCGGGGTCCCTAAAGAGGGCAGGAGGGCTGGCTCCTCTATCTTCTTTACTGATGGACTAAATCTGACCTGGCACAGGGGACAGAGAGTTGGGGTGTGTGGCTGTGGAGGAAGATAAAGCTCCAGGACCACCATTTCATTGACATGAAGCCAGGTTTATGTTTTCAAAGCAACGGTATCATCTCTGAGTGTATCCAACCCAGAATACCCTCAGCCCATGACTGTTGAACCTCAGAATATTCTGCAGAAGAAATCACCACAGACCGCCGCAATTGCTCCTCTTCCACCTGGTCCCTCAGAGGACGCAAGCTGTTACTTGTGTGTGGTCTCTGAGTTAGAGATAAAATAGAAACAATCCTTTAGAGCCTTATCTATTTTGTGAATAAAACTGTGGTTTTTATAGGAGAGAAAAGGAGTGAAGTGAATGATTAAAAAATTATGCTTCATTCATGTGGCAAAGTGCTTTGAAGCATTGAAAAGGTGATCTAAAAGAAAATTTTATGCCATTGCAAATATGTTCATGATTAAGAAGGGGGAAAAGCTCATGTAACATATATTTGCATATATACACATATGGGTATGACTACACGTATATGTTCTTAAATTATTTTTTTAATAATATGTATGAAAAAGATAGGAAATATGCTAAAATATTGAGGATAATTATTGGATGGTAGGAGAACATTTGGTTTTAATTTTCCTACTTAACCACGTTTGTATTTTGTATACCTTCAAAATAGTCATATTACATTTACCAACAAAAATAATTTAGTATATTGTAGGGATTAGTATATTATAGGAAAATGACCAAACCTAGACACACATTTTCACCTATTTGTTTTTAATGTTTTTTAGTTGTAGTTGGACACAATAACTTTATTGATTCTTTTGTGGTGCTGAGGACTGAACCCAGGGCCTCACACATTGTAGGTGAGTGCTCACCACTGAGCCACACACAACCTCAGCCTTTCACCTAGTTCTAATCCTAGAGAACACTAGACTCTGATTCAACACGTGGTATTTTAAATATTCAGCTTCCATTCAAACTCTTCTGGGTATTTTTTCCTCTCAGAGAAAAAAAAAAAACTACAATTGTTGGTGGGGCCTTTATAGCCCTTCTGACGGCTTCTCCCTTCCTCCTCTTTCCCTTGCCCCAGCCAGACTGGTCTCTTGGATCTGCATCAAGCACATTAAGTGCTCTCCTGTCCCAGGGCATTGGCACTGGTTGTGCCCCTGGCCAGTGGTGGCCCCACCAGAAGTCTGTGAAGCTGGCATCTCTGCTTTCTTCAGGCCCTTGTTCTATACTACTTTCTCAATGAAGTCTTTCCTGAAGACACTACTTAAAATCCACCACCTCCTGGAACGTTTCCATGTCTGCCCTGCTTTTGCTTTTCTCGTTACCATATATTGCTATTTAGTGGTCTATAGACTTTATTTCCATATTTCTGCACTGTGTCTCCTGTTCATTATAGGGTGGGTCTCACTGGGTCAGAGGTTTTGTCTGTTTTCAGTCCTATAGCTTCAGCACATTCTAGAACAATGCCTGGCACTGACTTTGAAAATTAGATGTTGGTGGAACGAACAACAAAAGAATCTATTTTAGGCCTTTGCAATCATAAGGGGTGGAAAGCTTGCAAATAATCTCCCAATTCTACTAAGAAATCAAATAGAAACCATTCGCAGCCAAGGCACTAACACCACTTAATGATGGTGTCCCAGAGCTGCTTCTGCTCTTTCGGTGGTTTATAGATTTAATTTCAAGAAATCTGAATGTACACAGTGGTGCCATGCCGCAGTCTGGCTGGGCACAATTCAGGAGCCACTTGTCAAAAGAAACTAACTTTATTTTTAGAACCACACACGCCAAACAAAACAGCTCCTCAGAAAAACCCTCAGAGCCCAACTATTTGTAGATAGGCTTATTCAAACAGCTACCAGAGTTTTTGGGAATACAGAACAAGCAATGCCATTAATAAAACAACTGGCTTATGAGCAAGTGAATCGTTGGTGCAGAGAAGTCATTAGACCATGGAAACATGAAGATTTAAACACATATATTAAATTATGTAGAGACCTTAATGAACAAGAGCAAGTCATGGCAGCTGCAGTAAAATAGGCTTTAGATGCCAGAGACATTAATGAACAAGGGCAAATTGTGGCAGCTGCAGTAAAACAGGCTTTAGATGCCAGGCCAAGAACATGCTACAATTGTGAACAAACAGGGCATTATAAAAGGAATTGCCCCATAGGAGGAGGGTTTAACAAAACTAGGTATCAAAGGAGTAGAATACTGGGTATTTGCCCACGATGCCGTAGAGGGAGACATTGGGCTAATGAATGCCGTTCTCAAACCACCATAGAGGGTACTCCATTATCTAAAAACGAACAAGGACCAGGTGTTTATCCACGATATCGTGGAGAAAGGCATCGGGCTCCATTGCCAAAAAATGGACAGGGGGGCCCAATGCTCCGGGGCCCAAAACCACAAATATATGGAGCACTGGAGGAACCCAGCAACCCCATCAGGGTAGTGCCCAGGACACATTGTCCATCAGATCCCTCATCAGACAAACCAGAGGGAGCGCAGGGTTGGACATCTGCGCCTCCGCCAGAGCAGTACTAACTCCAGAGATGGGAGTTCAAATCATTCCCACAGGGGTAAAAGGACCTCTTCCCAAAGGAACAGTAGGCTTATTATTGGGACGCAGCTCTTCTACTCTAAAAGGACTTATGATAAGTCCTGGGGTAATTGATCCCGATTATGAAGGTGAAATAAAAATTATAGCCAGTTCTCCAAAGGGTATGTCAGTAATTTCACCAAGAGATAGAATAGCATAGTTACTAATAATACCCAGCCTACATGATAAATTTTCCAGTCGTACTGTAGAAAGAGGTTCCAAGGGATTAGGCTCCACAGGTGTAGATTGGGCTATGCTTTCTTTAAATTTAGATTCTCGCCCCATGCTAAAACTAAATATTCAAGAACATGAATTTAATAGGCTACTGGATACAGGTGCAGACCTTAGCATCATCTCTCGTCAAGAATGGCCAAAACATTGGCCATTACAACAAGCCACTCAAACGCTTCGAGGCCTAGGAGTGGCGACTAATCCCCATAGAAGTGCAATGGTATTAGATTGGAAGGATCTTGAAGGATGTGAAGGAACTATACAGCCATATGTATTGGATCATCTTCCCGTAAATTTATGGGGATGAGATGTCCTAGATCAATTAGGTTTGACATTAACAAATAACATCAATCAAAATGCACCCACTATTATGACTAGACAAGGTTTTAGGAAAGGAAAAAGATTAGAAAAACAAGAACAAGGTATAGCAGCATCAATACAAATAGATCAAGGAACAGACAGACATGGGTTGGATTTTCAGAAAGGGCCACTGAGACAATAAAAATTACTTGGAAATCGGAAAGACCAGTATGGGTTCCTCAGTGGCCCCTGACTAAAGAAAAGATACAAGCAGCCCATGACCTGGTCAAACAACAATTAGCGGAAGGACATATACAACCTTCTGTATCTCCCCATAATACTCCCATTTTTGTCATCAAAAAGAAATCTGGTAAATGGAGATTACTGCAAGATTTAAGAGCCATTAATAATGAAATGGTTATTATGGGACCTGCTCAATCAGGGATTCCTCAATTGTCTGCTTTGCCAAAAACCTGGTATGTTTTAGTTATAGATATTAAAGATTGTTTTTTTTTTCAATTCCAATTCATCCTGAGGATAGTCCATGTTTTGCATTTACTATCCCTGCACTGAATCATGAAGGTCCTGATCAGAGATATGAATGGAAAGTACTCCCTCAAGGGATGGCTAACAGCCCAACTATGTGTCAAATTTATGTTAACAAAGTAATCCAGCCACTTAGAAATCAAAATCCTGAACTACAAATATTTCACTATATGGATGATGTATTATCAGCACACAAAGATAAAAACACATTGCTAGAATGGTATGCCACACTTACAAACTTATTAAAAAATTATAATCTAGAGATAGCAATAGATAAAGTACAATTAAATTTTCCAATTAATTATTTAGGAGTTCTATTATCCTCAACCATGGTCCGTCCACCAAAAATTCAAATACGAGTAGATCAACTCAAATCACTTAATGACTTTCAAAAGTTATTAGGAGACATAAATTGGATAAGGCCTTATCTAGGTATACCAACAGGAGAGTTGGGACCTTTATTTGATATCCTAAAAGGTCCATCAGATCCAAATTCACCCCGAATGTTAACACCTGAAGCAAGAAAGGCATTAAAAATTATTGAAACATATATGGAAAATATGCATTTAGATAGAATTGATATGTTTGCCTTTATTATTTATTGTACTACCAACAAAAAATATTCCTACAGGAGTATTTTGGCAAGAAGGTCCATTATTATGGATACATTTATCTTATTCTCCTAACACTATTCTTACTAGGTATCCTGAGGCTGTAGGACAATTAATACTCAAAGGAATAAAAGCAGCAAAGGGAGTGTTTGGAATTTCACCCAATAAAATTATTACTCCATATACTATGAATCAAATTGATGAGTTAGCTAATGAGTTAAATACTTGGGCAATAATCATGTGCAAATCTAATGTTTCATTCGATAACCACTTACCATCTAATCCTTTATTGTCTTTTTGGTCATCACATCCTGTAATTTTTCCAAAAATGACAAGAAAAACACCTATCATGAGTGCTCCAAATATATTCACTGATGGGTCAAATAATGGTACAGCAGCAATAGTTACACTTGATCAAACTTTTACATTTTTAGTACCCAAACAATCAGCTCAAAAGGTAGAGCTTAATGCAGTTTTACAAGCTTTTGTGATGTTTAAAGATTCTGTATTTAATTTATTTTCCGATAGTCAGTATATAGTTAATGCTATAGTATCCCTTGAAGATGCTGGTAGAATTTCTCCTTCCTCTACTGTTTTCTCTTTGTTTTCCACTATACGAGGTCTAATCTGGGACAGAAAAGATCCATTCTTTATAGGACATATCAGGGCAAATACAGGATTGCCTGGAGCCCTTAGTTTGGGCAATGATTTAGCAGATAAAACTACACATGACATACATATTTTCTCTACACTAGAAGAAGCTACAAATTTTCATAAAAGGTTCCATGTCAATGCTAATACTTTACAAAAGCGTTTTAAAATAACTAAGGAACAAGCTAGACAAATAATAAAACAATGTCAAAATTGTGTGACCTTTTTACCACAAGTTAATCTTGGAGTCAATCCTAGAGGATTGATACCTAACCATATTTGGCAGATGGACGTCACACACTTGCCAGAATTTGGAAAATTAAAATATTTGCATGTTACAGTTGATACTTCTTCTGGATTTTTGATGGGCTCCCTTCATGCTGGAGAAAAAACTAAAGATGTTATAGCTCATTGCTTACAAAATTTTGCCACTGTGGGCCTTCCAAAACAGTTAAAAACAGATAATGCCCCTGGTAATACTTCTACCTCTTTTAAACAATTTTGCTCAACATTTGGCATTACTCATATAACAGGAATCCCATACAATCCACAGGGACAAGGCATAGTTGAAAGAGCTCATCAAACTATTAAAATGTACTTATTAAAGCAAAAAGAAGGAATTGGGAAGGGGTATATATTCCCCAAAGATAAACTTAAAATAACCCTTTTTACTCTAAACTTTTTAAATTTGGATTCATCAGAGCTTGGTGCTGATAACGCCGAGGTCGCGGGTTCGTTCCCCGTATGGGCCACCAAATGCCGCAGTCTGGCTGGGCACAATTCAGGAGCCACTTGTCAAAAGAAACTAACTTTATTTTTAGAACCACACACGCCAAACAAAACAGCTCCTCAGGAAAAACCCTCAGAGCCCAACTGCCACCACCGGCTTCCCACAAGCCTCTCCCCCCCCACTATCCTCCTGCTCTTGAAGCTGATTGGCTGGGTCGCGTGGGCGGAGCCAAAAAAGTCCCCCAATGAGCAGCTCTGTGGTCTGAAAGGGCAGGGAAACAGCCCAATGAGCATCACCGCAGAGGAGCCAATCAGCTAGAAGTTGCTGGGGCCACTGTGAGCCAATCATCAGCTGGCAGTCTGAAAGTTTGCTGGGGCCCCTTCGGCTGTGGCTCTCAACAGTGCCAGGAATATCATATCATTTGGTGATTTTGCTCAAAAGGAAAGGCAGCTAAGGTTTGGAATGGCATTATGGCTTGATGGTAGGGAGTGGATAATGGCTTGCTGGAAACCCATCCAGAGAAGCAATAACTATCAGTAAAGAATGGATTCACGTTTTAGTCAGCTTTTCATCACTGTGGCCAAAAGACCTGACAAAAAACAATTTAGAGGAGGAAAAGTTTATTTTGGCTCACAGCTTCAGAGGTTCGGTATGTGGTTGCCTGATTCCATAGCTCTGGGCTCCAGGTGAGGCAAAACATCATGGCAGAAGGGTGAGGTGGAGGAAGGCAGCTCAGGATATGGCAACCAGGAAGCAGAAAGAGCTCCTGTCACCAGGCACAAAATGTAAACCCCAAAGCACACCCCTCGAGACTTCCTCCAGTTATACCCTCCCCGTTAATAGTTACCACCCAATTAATCCATATGGGTGGATTAATCCACGGATTAGGTTATACTTCTCATGATCAAACCATTTCATCTCTGAAAATTCATACACTGGCTCACACATGAGCTTTAAAAGGACACCTCATATCTAAACCATAACAATTCATATGAAATTTATTCATTGAGCATCTATTATGTGATGGGACCTTCTGCACACAGTGAAGAGGACATGACTCCTTTCTTGAGGCAGTTAGTCTAGTGGGGGTGCAGGTTAGTTAATAAGAATAAAGCTGCTATGGTTTGAATATAAGTGTCTCCCAAAGACCTATGTGTTAAAGGCTCGGTCCCCAGCTTGACTCTTTTGGGAGATGGTGGAATCTTTAGCAGGTGGGGCCTGATGGGAGGTCTTCAGGTCAATGGGAGCATGCCTCTTCTCTTGTTTCCTGGACATGAGGGGAGCTATTGTGCTCTGCCACATGTTCCTGCCATGATGTGCTGTCACAGACCTGGCACTTACAGTTAGGCCTTTGGTGCCCTTCTGCCCAACATGAACGCATCAGATAGGGCCACTCTGTGGCCGTGATAGATCAAGATAAAAGCACAACTACTCTGCATTCATGTCTGGACAGAGACAAACCACCATAGTGAGCAAATAGCCTTCTATCCTGGCTGATGGGAGCTACTGCGACTTCTTTACCAGTCACAGCTTTAGCCTTGTTCTCTTCTTCCCACTTTCAAAATAAGATTTATTCAGTGGTCCAACCACAGAGTCACCCCTGCTTCCTGACAGCAGAATCTAGAGCAAACTCAACTTCTTTGAAACTTCTCTGGAATCACCTACGTTAAGCCCAAACCCTTGTATTTCTCACTCCATCCTGTGGAGGTATCCACGGCTCCCCACAGTGTGCAGGTTCTCCCTCCTCGCAATGGGTTGGCAGACTTGGCTTGTTTGACCAGTGGTGTGTTTCTCATGGTCTTGGGCTGAAGGAGACAACACACACATCAAATCAAGACACATTCTTACTTGAAAGCTCTTGATGATTTCCCATGACTCAGAGTCAAAATCAGACTCCTTTAATTTCATCGACCCACGTCATCTGGCTCTGGCTCTCAGACCTCATTCCTTCACTCCAGGAAACACTACGGGGGGTCTACTGTGTGCCAGACACCTCTCTTGATGCAGGAACATTGCAGGCTGCTGTGTGAAGAGTGGGTTGGGAAAGAAGCCAGGGCAGGAGGCAGGGGGACTGGTACACGGCTTCTTTAGTCCTTGGAAACAACTCAATTGAATATGGGGAGGGAGAAGAGTAGAACATCATGCTCAGATTTCTGGTTTGGGCAACGGTGAACCTGGTGTCATTTGCTGGGAGACGGAATTCAGTGATTGTAGAAAGATTCAAAGATTGTAGAAAGTCAGTGACTCTACTGGGCTAGAGAACATCTTATTTGCAAAAGAAGGATCTTTCTAAAACATCTCTGGAAGAGGTCCTTGTCAGAGCCTAGGAGCTACTGCAGGGTATCTCTGCTGCGTCCTGAGGGCTGGGACCTGTTGCTGTAAGAAATTGTGTGAAAAATGTACCTATGCCAGGTTCTAGTTTATATGTTGAAGGGAGGCATATTTCAGTGGAGTCAATAACTTATTTCTTATAGCCTTCCGGGCTTAAATAAAATGATGATTAGAGTAATTCAGGTCCACGAAGTAGTGCAAAAACAGCTGCCATCTGCCATCGCTCTCATTGGTAACTCATTTACTTTTTATAATGGGCTTCCACATACATGAATTAAGTTAGAATGTGCTGCTCATGTTCGGAGGGTCCAATAAATGACTTGCTTTTGTGTTACAACTCTCAGAAGTAAATTATTCAGTATTCATTGCTTGTAGGGCTTAAAGAGAAACTAAATTTATTTTGATTCCTCCACCCTTCTCTCTAGGACATGCTTTAATGTTCCCATCACAGAGACTTTGTGGAATTGACTAATTGTGTGTTTTGCATATTTATAAACACTTTGTTATTTATTAATGGGCCATCTCAGAGATAAAATTAGCACTTTATTCACATCACAGCCATTTCTCAAAGGTGCTGTGGCTCACGGCAGTGGATTTGAGATTTGAACACACATAATGGAAGCGCAGGCCGTGGTCTCCTTGATAAATCCCAGCGAGGGGAAGAGCTGCCCCCATGCCATTTATCAGACTGGTTCTTCAGAGCCGCACCATCCAATATTGTTGGTGAAATTTAAATTAATTAAAGTTGAATACAATTGAAAAATTCAGTTCCTCAATCATAGCAGCTGTGTGTCAAGTGCTCAGTAGCTAGCTGCAGTCAGTGGCTTCCATGCAGGAGAGTGCCAGGCTTTGCCATCCTCACAGGACATGCGACAAGACAGGGCTGCTAAGGACTTATGGATACTGGTCTTTTCGTGGCTCCCTGGATTGATAAAACTGGGTCCTTATAAACTGATTGGCTACAAAGGCTGAAGACTAAGGTGTGCCTGAGCGGATTTCAAACTCTGGGTATTCCCAGAATTTGCTCACTTCCTACCACCTACTCCTTGGTGCCTCACCATCAACTGTCAACTCTCACTTGGATTTACTATAACAGCCTTCTACCTGGTCTCCCAGCCTCTGCCTTTGACTCCCACAATCTCTCTGCACATGGCAGCCCCAATGATCGTGTGCAGGACCCTCTAGTGGCTCTGTGTCTTTATAGGACCTATAAGGCTCTGCATTCTCAACACTCAGAGTCGTCTACTGCAGCCACACGGGCTCTCAGGCAGGTTTCCCCCACCCTGGATGTTTCTGTCTCAAATACTCTTCTTCCAGATATCTCTGTATGCCTTGTTTTGTCACATCCTTCAGGTCATTGCTTAAAAGCCTTGTCTGAATACCCTATTTCAAACTTTGACCCTCCCTTGGCAACACTATATATTTCCTGTCCCTGCTTGGAAGACACTTGTCACTATCTGGGTACCATGGGATCTTCTTATTTGTGTTGTTTATTTTCTGATTCCTCCACTAGAATATAAGCCCCACCAGACAGAGGTGTTTGTTTGTTTTTTAATGATTTAGGCAAAGCCAATTCATTCTTTAATTTTGCTACCTATTTCCTTGATTGATCATTTTCTTTTGTTTATAATGCATCGTTCTTTATTCTTGAGACATAAACTTGGGGTCAAGAGCTCCATTCTTACAGCTTTTTGATTTCCTAGCCAATGAATGTTCAAATGCTGAGGAGAGGTAATTCTCATTCGGTACAAGCACTTGGGTCACTTGTGTTTTTCTAGATGCTCTCCTTTTGCTAACGTTTTACACGGTTACCCTATTCAACAGTGCACATTGCATGTCTTTCCATTAAGTACTCCAGCAAAGCAAGAAGACTCTGGAACAGACAGGGTTAATCTCCACAGTAGTAACTACAGTAGCACTAAGACTCTGACTGCTTCAGTGCAGGTCCAGTGGTAGGACTGTCACTTCCAGAGCAGTCTGACCTATGCACACACACTGTTTGGCAGCCCTCATATGCCGAAGAGAGTTTTATTTATTTTTCTCCCTACTATGCAATGCCTCCTTGCTTAGATCAGTGTCTGGCACATAGTAGATATTCAGTAAACACTTACCAAATGAATGAACAAATTCTGCAATTCAAGTGCCCATAGTAAAGAAGTGAGGGAATGAAAACAGGGGCAGAGGCTTGGGTTGGAGGGTGTGAGAGGCTCTGTCTCATTCTACCTTTCTACATATGATGTGAAACTTCAGGCAAATCACTTAATTTATTTGATCTAGTTTCCTCATCTGTAAAATGAGAATCATAACACCTGCCTTGAAGGGTTGTCATTAGGATTAATTAGGGCAGCCCCAGCACACAGTCTGAACATAATAATGGTAATTCAGGAGCTGTGAAATTTGGCCAAGGGCTCTTCATCTATGAATGTCTGTGTGAAAATGCTAGGATATCTCTCACTGTGCATTTTAAAATATTATGCTTTTGTCTTAATAGTAAAAAATTTTATATGCAAAAAATTAAATATTCTATTGTGACCTCATAATCAAGTTTGGTTGTGTGATTTCAGAGCTCGTCTGTACAATGGTTTTTGGATGTGGAAGTCAGGAATCAATGCTGATATTGTAGGAATGGAAGTTTCATAGAAGTTTAGAGAAAAGTAGTGGGTGAATAGAACCATGTTGGGTGATGTGTGGTGGCGTAAGCCCGCTGAGCTTGGAAAGCATGGTGCATAGTGGGGGACCCATATGTCACTTCTGGGGGAATTTAATGTCAGTGCAATAGTGAAGTCTTTAGAGTCTACCATGTTGAGTTAATGTTATTTTGAGAATCATTACTCTTTGTACAAGGGCCCTGTGCTTACACAGTCAATACCTGGTTTTATGTTTCCACATATTGGGGAGTACAGCAGACTTCCATCAGGAAAATGGAAACCACTCTAAATATTTGAAACAAGAACAACACAACACAGGGAAGTGGTTACAAGGTGGTGGAGCTGCTGATGGGGGGCAGTCAGGATTCCTGGCAGCAGCAGGCAGCCACCCCAGCCCTAGGGTGGAGGGACAAGCAGGAGGTGATAGTTCTAGAGCCCAAGACTGGGACCACCGGGCAGAAGAAGTCTAGGAGGGCAAAGGCCTTGCCAGTAAAGCAGCTGTTTCTAAGGAAGACACCCAAGCTCCCTGGGACTGGGAGACATGCTATACTTCTTCAATAATGCTCCTCACTGGGTGAGGAAAACCAGGAAACCAGCTGTCCTGGGAGTTTGGGAACTAGAGCCTGCAGGGATCAGCCCCTCTTCACTGCCTATGTGTGTTTGCACACACACACACACACACACACACACACACACACCCACCATCAATACAGAGCAGACCAGGACAGGCTGAAGGATGCATCTAAAAGCAAACAATCAATTAAAAAGCAGCAGCAGTGTGATTATATGGACATGGGTTTGGTTTCCCAGCGTCCATATTTCTCCCATCTAACTTTGTGTAGCTATTAGGTGGATTGCATGGGCTAGATGTACCTCTAGCTCCAGGGGTGAGCTCTAGTTGGTTTAGATGTCTAAACAGGGTAAAGCCTCTCACCCCTTGTCATAGTGATTGGCTGTGTAAGTGAAGGCCAAGGACAAACTTCCCCAGACAGCCCCCAGGCTTCAGTGACAGGTTTAGGGGTACCCGATGGGGTTCTGTCTCCTGAACATGAACAAAAAATACATAGACCCCCCATTCCCCACACCCCGCATTTGCTCCTCAAGGCCATCTATGTCAGGGTGAGGACAAGGTGACCTGCAGAAATCAGCCAGAGTCCTAGAGTCATTGCATTCCAAGGTCTCATATATTTGAACCCTTGTTTGTTCAGGCCAGTCAGAATCTGTTTTTCAGTTGTAACTAACACAACAATAAAGATAATTCAGGTTGACTGTGCTGAGATGCACCCCTGGTTTCCAACCAGGAGCAGGATCTGGTGTGTACTGGGCAAAGGGAAGACCGTCCAGAGAGCTTCAGGTAGACTAGGCAAAACACACCCAGAGTCAGGACTGTACCTTCAGCCATGTGGGCCCAACCTGGGGTCAACACAAGTGGAAAAGGGTTCACTGCCACCATGTGGCCATTCTCTTTTTTGGTGGAAAAATCAATTGCTCCAGACTTTGATAGCCAGAAGGAACAGTTTCCCTTAAACTGGTATGCTGAGATGCTAAATCGATTGGCTCGAATATCTGTCCTGAAATTCATAAAAAGAAAGACCTATTGAAATGACTCCTTCCTGCCCAAAGGAGACAGGTGCTGACTTCCTGGTGGAAACTGCCGGGTTCTGCTCCAGGGAAAGGGAGTTGTGTGGCTTTAAGTTTTGCTGCATCTTCTACTCTCTGCTGGATTTTGGTGGCAAAGGATTCTAAGCTCCTCTGAAGATTCTGAAGAGGTTCCTTTGGATTTTTGCAGATTGATCTTCAAATAAGAGAATTGATTAGTCTTAGTCCTTTATCTCCTCTGCAGTTAACTTGTGACCAGAGATCAACATGGGGCAGGAGAATTTAGAGTGCACCTCTCTGCTCCCTGCAGTTCCCTAAGGCTTGCCTGCTAGTGAGCACAGAGGATGCATATTTGAATTCTCTGTGACATGCTGGCCAGGCAGAACTATGGCAGAATTGCTGTGTCTATGTCCTTTTATGGAAGTTTGCTGTAGGTCATTTGGACTTTGTTTCTGTTCCTTTTTTTTGTAATATTTATTTATTTTTTTTTACTTGTGGTTGGACACAATACATTTATTTTATTTGTTTATTTTTGTGTGGTGCTGAGGATCGAACCCAGGGCCTCACATGTGCTAGGTGAGCGCTCTACCGCTGAGCCACAACCCCAGCCCTGCTTCTGTTCCTTTAAGAGAGTGGGCACAAGTGCTGCCCACTCTCACTGACCTGGGTGGTGGAAGTTTTCTCTGGAGCAACAGAACAGAGAGGCTGTGCTGAGGTTTCCATAGGGAGCAGCAGACATTGTGAGGTGGGGGAGTTCATGGAATACCTTTAACCTTGGCCTTGGAGATTTGGGTTCTCCTGGACTTCCAGGTGGCAGTTTTGCCTTGGCTCTTCCCAGAGCACCCTTTACTGGGGAGGTTTGCATTTGGAGCTGTCTCTCCATCTCCATCACCCTCAGCATTTGATTTTCAAGGGCTAAGGAGCACTTTTCAGACAACCTGGATCTAACCACTGCTGGTCCGGCATTATTAGTGGTATCTGCTAATATTAGTTTTTTTTTTTTTTTTCTTCAGGTGGCCAGGGACAACCAATGGACAGGAAATGTGACCTGGGCAAAGTTTACAGGACTTTCAACTTACATGGTTCTCAGTCTCTGAGGTAAAAAACACATGGTTGGGCTGGAAGGAGGAAGGTGGGATGAAAGGAAATAGACCCTCTTTGAGGTCCTACCCCTGTGTCTTTCCTCCTCTTGGGGAGGCAGCAAGGCCAGGAGCGGCGATGGCTGCATGGAGTCCATGAAGATGTGCGGCTTCAGGGAGAGGTCCACTCTCCACTTGGTCAGGGAGGACCATTGTCGTTCCCCTACACATGGCCAGGAAGAACAGCAAGTTGCAGGGTGTGAGGGAGGGAGGCACCAGCAGGGGGTGATCCCTATAAGCACTCGCAGGGACAGATGCCCGAAGACAGGCAGAATGAGGTATGAGTCGGGGAGAACTGACTTAGGTCCTCAGGTGGTCTTCCCTTCTTTCCCCTTCCCACCACTCACTCACAAGAGAATTGTCAGGAGCCCCATAGAATGGGGACTCTATTCTGGTCAAAGCTAGGGATACCTTCAAGTGGCTTGAAATGTGTACTAACTCAGCTGCTAGCACATTCTCTGTGCTTGTGTGAATTATCTAAAAATGCCTCTTCTGAGTGGTCAAAGGCCAAAGTGGTGAATTTCCCAAGGCTGATTCAGCCTTAGGCTGGTGTGTAGCTTAGTGCCTAGGGCACAGGCTGAATCGTAGTACTCATGGAAGCCCTCAGTTACGCAGTGCTTAAACTGCACAGCTGAATATGGAGGCCCTGGGCTTACTGAGGTTCACGCTTTCCCTGTGTGGCTTTAGATTACCTATAGCTACGAAGAAATTAGCATTTCTTATCCCCAATAATGGAACAATTCAGTGATGTTGCAGGAATACCTGGGCTAGAAATCAGAAGGTTGATTCCTGGAGATGCTATTTCTTCTCAGTGTGATTAGAAGCTATTGGACCTCCGTGTCCTCATCTGTTAAATGGGGAGAAGTGATCCCACTCTGCTTGAGTGGGTCAAATGCAGAGATAACTACAAACCTGCTTTGGAATGGTAAACCAGGACTGAGCCACTGAAGTTCAAGGAGCTACAAAATCAGCTGAGATCATGGTATGATCCTTTTTGAGCAAGATGTGAAGGTCGGGAAAGGTCAGGAGTCAAGGAAGTTTTCTTTTCTTTGTCTATTTTTGACAAATGGTGAGACTGGAGCTGGCAAGCAAAAGCAGAACAAGAGGCCTGGGGCAGCACGGTGATCCAGGGACTGGGAGGGAAGGGCATCCTTAGAGTGCTGTGAGCAGGAGGTAGTCTCTGTTGAGGCAGTTGAAGTCTGGGGCCATGACCAATTGGGTATTGAGATAAATGGTGGCCTGGCATTAGTGACTGCAGCATTACAGAGCCTGGTCAGAAGTCCACCTGTATCAGCACGGGTCCAATCACACAGGTTAACCAGAGAAAGTCTAATTTACAGAACAGTTATGACTAAAGAGAATTGAAAGATACAAGGAAGCTCAACAGGCTTCCCTGGGGCTGAGGGAACCTAACCAAGGAAGGGCAAATCCAGAGGGGGTTAGGACCTCACTGGACAGTGGGTGGTTGGGCCACTGGGTAGCAGAAGCTGTTGGACAAGCAATGGCCACCCTCTGGAGCAAAGGTAGGGGAGCATCAACCAATGAGTGGGGGTGCTGGTGGTGGCAGGAGGCCTTCAGATTCACACATAGGCTCTGGTTTCCATGTTGAGGGGGCCATGGAAAGGTCACCGGCAGGCCAAGGTTGAAAGGTTGGGAGTGTTCAGGGAGGTGACCTGTGCAGGATGCATCACCTCTTTTGGGTGCCAGAAAAAACAGAGATCACTTCCTCTTATAGCGCACTTCCAGTGCCCTCTGCTGAGAAAGGCAACATCATGGATGCTATGAAAGAGACCGTGAACTTGGTCTCCCTCCTAGGCTAACGCCCCACAGCCCCTTATTTTTCATTAGTTCACTGCCTGGCCCTCTTCTTTTTTTCTGGAAAACTCTGAATGAAACAATCTTAAAAAAAAAAAAAAAAACCCACAAGCTCTCTCTTTCAGGTTAGATTTATTTTATAAAATTTGGAGAGTAATTTTAGAAAAAAAATCACAAGGTCATATATATGCATGTAAACAAACACGTAAAAATCAACCAGGAATGGGCTGGGATTGTGTGGTTCAGTGGTAGAGCACTTGCCTAGCACATGTGAGGCACTGGGTTTGATCCTCAGCACCACATAAAAATAAATAAAATTATTATGTCCATCTACAGCTAAAAATATTTTTTAAAAAAATAAACCAACCAGGAAAAGCATCTACAATGTAGGTAAAGGGAGAAAACCAGATCACAGAACATTATGATTCCACTTTCACTGCAGTAAGTCTGTATAGAAAGATACACAAAGAAATGTTGGAAAGGTTTTCTCCAGTAGTATTATGCAGGATAAGTTTTGTTTTTCTTTTAGCTCGTCTATGTTTCCCAATTTTCTACAATGAACTTGGATTTCTTATGTAAAGGAAGGAAGGAAAAAAATAAAAAAAGGGAAGAAAAAAAATGGTGGGAAGAAAAGAGGGCAGGAATAAAGGGGAAGAGGTTGATTAATAAGGGTGCAAAATTGCAGGAAGGAGGAATAAATTCCGGTGTCCCACTGCACAACTACAGGGCTATAGTTAACAATAATGCACTGTCCCTTCCAAAAGAGCTACAAGTGAAGATTTTGAATGTTATTACCACAAAGAAACAATGAACATTTAAGGTGATGGCTCTGTTGATTACCCTGGCTTAAACATCACACGGTGCATGCAGCCATCAGAACCTCACACTCTTTCCTATAAATATGTACAAGGTATGTGTCAATCAAACTAAAATAAAACTAAAAAGGAGGAGGAAGGAAGTAGGGGGAGGAAGGAAGAGAGGGAGGGAAGGAAAGAAGAAAGGAAGAGAAGGGAAGGAAAGAGGGAGGATGGAAGGGAAGTAGTGAAGGGAAGGAGGGGGCCTGAGCCAACCCTGTAAGGGATGACAAAATCCCTTTTTATAAAATTTGGAGAGTGATTTTAGAAAACCATGAGGATGCCGGGAAGTGTGCAGCGTATCTGATCATCATGAGACTCATCTGGCCAATCTTTGCTTTGCTCTGGCCTTGCTGGGCACAGCGGAAGCTGCCACGTTCTCCTGGTTGGGACCCATCACCTGTGCCCTCAGGTGCACATTTCAGCCATCAGGTTGCTTTCCAGGGAAAGCTGTGGCCTAGGACATTCCTAAGGCTCCGAGCAACTGGGTGGAGAGGAAGGAGGTCAGAGCTGGGTCTGTTTGTCTTGTTTAAGCAGGTTACACTTTTATTAGACATGAACCTAGAAAAAAGAGCATCAACCTGGGGAACGATTTCTATTTGGAGCTGGGAAACTAGGCCACGTCTAAGATCAGTGACCTACATTTCCTGTTATAGAAATTCAAGATGAAATGGTAGTTGTTGCCACGCATGCAGGCGCTGAGACTCCATCAAAGGGCAGGAGGCGGAGAAGGGAAGGAAGAAAGGGAGGGAGGCAGGGGATTTAGAAGGAGATGCTCTATTTGAAATCTTTAAAATCAAACCAACAATATTTAATAATGGAAGAAAAATGAGTATCCCAACTGCGTATTTGTTTTCCTGGAAGAGCAGTGTCTACTAACTTTAGGAGGTAAAATAAATCCATTTCCATTTGGAGGCCTGTTAGAACAAATGACAGCTCCCCTTGGCCTCTACCAGCCGCTCACAAAGACGAATCTCATGTCACACGCTGGCCGCCAGCCGTCTGCTTTTTGTTGGAGACTTCTGAGAAACTGTTTGCTTGATCTCATTGATCTGGGCTCTTTAGACCAGACCCTGTGCAGCGTCTGAGGTTAATAGGCTCTTGGGGCCTAAATTCCCATGAATCTTCGTTTGGAGGCGGGGAGTGTTCATCCAGAAGAAGAAAGAGAAAATGACAGTAATATGCAGTTTTTTTCTTAAAATCCATAGCCGCTGCACTGTGGAATCTGGAGCATCAGGCCAACATTTAGTGGTGATAAGTACTTAGAAACTCCCAGGCATAGGGTCATTTTATTCATCTTCAGTTCATACTGTTAAAAGGTGGTAGCAAAAGATTGTCATATCCATGTCTGTGGAGATATTTCTAATATTTGCCAATATCTAGTTCTTCACTCATTCCAGTTCACTGAGCATGGCAATTTCCCATATCAATGGTTTGACTCACTGTAACGTAGCAGAAGGTAGTTGACAGGCACCAGCATTTAAATGCTGAGGCTGGATCCCCCCGGGGCCCTCACTTCCCTGCCGCAGCGCATCCTAAAGCATCATGTAGGAGGCTGGTATCATAAGAGGGTACCATCCCCGTCACCCTGGGTCCAGAGTGTGGATGACATAGAGCAGAACTTTCCCAGCCCCAAATACACTTGGACAGTGGTGTTAATAATAACTAGTCCTTTGTTTTTTTAAGTCACTGAGATTTGAGAGTTATTTGTAGGAAGTTGAGATTCATATTATATCAGCCTATTCTTGGGACAAATTATAGCTTTTTCAGTCAACTAAAAAAACAAAACAAAACAAAACATCAAAACAAAAGAAACCTGAATATTTAAAAAGGAATGTGCTCATTGTTGGAGATGTAGCAGGAACACAGTCCTGTCTGCTTCTGTGGTCTGAGGGCCATCTCTGTGCATCTCAAATCTCCCTTTGCTTTTCATTTGGAAGAACAACTGTCATTGAAATTAGACCTGCCTGGAAAATCTAGGATGATGTCATCTTGAGATCCTTAATTATTTTATTTGCAAAGACCCTGTTTCAAAATAACACCACATTCACAGTTTCCAGCTAGGTAGACATATCTTTTGGGGACTTCCATGAAACCCATCATATGAGCACTTTCCTAGTGCCAGCACTAGGCCAGGCAGTTTATATCCAAGTTTTACCTGATTTATTCTCCCTGGAAATCTCTGAAATAGGAATTATTATGTCCATTTTGAAGGCAGTGAAATCGAGTTTCAGGGAAGTGAAATAACTTGTCATAGGTGGGAGTCAGGAGTGATGCCCAGGTCTTGCTCCTAAACCCGTGGGATTGCATAGATATATATGCAGATGAGTCATATTCTTAAAAGGCTTCTGGAACTCCTCTGCTTCTAAACCACTTTGCAAGCCATGCTAGAAACGTCTGCCTGCTTGCATTATGATCACAATTTGAATGTATGTGGTTTTAGGGAGTTTTATTTTCACATGATGTAGCTCCCAGATTAAATTCTGCTTACAATGAACAGGCTGCAGCAGCCAATGAATCATAGCCTATGGCTTCCTCAGCTAATTACTCAAGATTAAATTAACCTGGCTAAACTCAGCCAAGGGCTTTGACGTCCACAAGAGGGGCCTAGATAGAGACAAGACAATGTTTGCACTGTGTAGTCTGGAACGTCAATACCCCAGTACAAGGACATGTCATACTGGTGCAGCCCATTGGTGTATCCCATGATGTTTAAAGGCATGCAGGTAAGGCCCATTAACCAAATGCACTCGACTGGAGTTTCTGTGTGCATGTGTGCAAAATATGACTTTCCTTTCTGCATTCGATTCAGACAGAGTCATTGTATGCTATTGGTTCCATCCCCAAAAGCTCCTTTTAATTTTTTAAAATTTAGTTTTAACTAGAGGTCATGTGACATCTAGAAATGCAGGGTCAGCTTGTAATGGTGGGGAAATGATTGCTGGCCTGGAGGTTCAGAACAGAATAATGAAAAGCAGCTGTGACTTAACCAGCTGTGCCGGAACTCCCTACTTTTGGACTCACTGCAAGAAAATTAATGCCTTTATTTGAATATTGTGTTATCTACTGCAATAGTATCCTAATAGGAATTTTACAAAGATAAAGTCATATTCATTGAGTACATATTATATGCTAAAAATCTATGCACTTAATTCCCACAACAATGCATGAGTCAGGTATTATTATTATTTCTATTTTACAGATGAGGAAACAGGATACAGAGAGGGAAAGTAATTCACTCAAGGGTGCCTAGTAAGTAGACAGGAGGCAAGGCTTAGGCTCAGAGGCATGTGCTTTATTCTTACACTCGGTTGATGCTCAAATGGTCATCTGGGAATCCCTCTTCTCTTCTCTCTCTGGTCACTTGTCATTTTCCTCCCCTCATCCTATTTATTAGGTCCTTGCTCTCACCTGCTGACATGTCAAGTGGCTAAGGAGATCTTCATTCCTTTTTTTGAATGTTCAACCTGTCAAACAAACCACACTCCTGCCAACACTGACCACCTTCTATGATAAAGGGGATAGAAAGCTCCAGTCTACCACCCTCTTTGCATGTTCTTCCATTGGTTGGTGTGATTTTTGAGTCCAGAAAAGATGTTTTCTCATTGGAAGCTGGAGGTCAAGTTTGCAATTTGAGAGGAAAAAGCATATAGAGTCCCTTCATTCTTTTTGGGGGGCACTGAATTGAGAAGGATCTTCGAGCTCTGATTGGCTAGTCTTGTCTGCAGAGGGTTTGGTCATGATAAGAGGTAGTGTGTGTGTGCTGTGTAGTTGCCATTCCTGCTACAGTGAATAACGAGGCATTAAACCCAACAGACACAGGGACTCTGTTGCTAGATTGTGTGGCAGTGGAGGGTTCTACCTTCAAGCTAACTTTGCCTTGGATGTCACCTCCTGGAATAAAAAGGAGAAAGTATGATATAAATAGTGTTATAGTTAAAGCTTTGACCCAGGGTTTCATAAACTGACTTCCAGACCACTCACATATAATCGAATCAAGCCTTTATTGAAGCACACCGGTGGTGGCTGACCAGAACATAAAGCTGTTCCCCTGATCAGCCCCGAACAATTGCAAGGGCACTCCTTATAAGCCTGAAAACCGCAAAAGGGATGTTCAGGGGGTCTAGCCAATGCAAGCAAGCCAGGTTACAGAAGCAGGACAGTGCAGTCAAGTGGAGGGAAGCCTAACCAATCACAGTTATCCCAGTCACCCCAGTTACAGAAACAGAGCCCCGTTACCCTAGGTACAGAAACAATACCCCATTAGGTAGTTCCGTGTTCTTAAAGGTTTCTATAGCAAAAGGAAAAGAACATCTTGCTCCAGTAATGACTCTTCTACTTGGCATGGTTGTTCTACAGGATGAAGTCATAAAATAAAATGGAGTCACATTTGCTCCTACCACCACAATAGCAAGATAGATACTCCTATGTGAGGCATCTGTGTGAGGTTTGCTGTGCCTGTTGCCATCTGAAATTAGTGTTCAACTGCTGGAGAAGCTCTGCCATCCCGATTAAGGCTAAGCTTTAATTTAGCCTAAGTGAAAGGGCTGTGGACTTATTTAGTTGATTTTGACTTAATGGGATTTTTCCTATGCCCATCTCTGTTATTTCCTAATGGAAGCATTCTGTGAATAGAGGCTTAGGAGAACAATTGATCAGTAGCTTAGCCTCGTTGCTGGGTCTCTGTTTTCCCAGTCTGCAGCCAGTGCCTTTCTTAAGACCATTTTTGTTTCACTTGTCATGGTCATTGGGAGTTACTGGATCTTTTGATCACCAGGAAACTGAGATTCTGGCCATGGCCATTCCTGTGAGAACAGCTTCTGGAGCAACTCAAGAGTCTTCGGGAATGGGATAGATTTTCGAGCTTTGGAAGTGTTTCCTGATGGAGGTGGGTGGGATGGATTGCTCTGTGTGTTTGGTGGCTCTTCCAAGCCTCACAAAATCACTCTGCATGATGTAAAGCTGTCTCCAGCTACAGCAGGTTTAACATATGAATCAAAGACACACACACACACACACACACACACACACACACACACACACACACACTGCTTCCCCAAGCCTGGTCTAGGCTTCTTTATTTAGCTCCAATCGTCTTTCTTTTTATTGTTTGCTACCTTTCTGCTACAAGGATCTTGGAAAAATTGTGAAACAAGGGATAACTTTCTTTCCAGCCTGTCTTTGCTATATCCCTTTTTTTTCTCATGGAAACTTTCTAAAATATTCTGTGTTGTCTTCCATTTCTGAGCACCTCCTATGCATCAGACTGGTGAGGAGATCCATGTTTGTGTTCAGACTCATTTTAATTCTCAGCGAACCTCTTGCTATTTTAAAGATGCGGGAAAAAGAGGCCAGGCTAGTTTCTTCCATGGTGAGAACCTGGATTTGACACAGGTCTAAAGTCTCTTTTGTACAGTGTCCCCTCAACCTGCCCTGTCTTCACCTCCTTCCATTACAAGAACCACCTTCTGCAGGCTATATTTGCCTACCCATGATCATTATTGTTCTTGTTGATTTCCTATTCTGTGATTTTTCCCGATGGCAGACTTATGCCTCTTTAAATCACAAATCCAATCACATCTCCCCGTGGTACAAAATTATTTCCGGTTTCCTCTTGCTTTCCTGACAGTACCTCAACCTGGCCTCTTGGGCTGGTGCAGGCTTTGCCACCCTCACCCCTCCATTGCAAGTCTTCATCTTGCTCCCAGCAATTCCAACTCACCCTGTGTTCTGTGTGGAATCACTGGCCTTGCCCAGCATTCTTTCCGTTCATTCTCTTTTATCATCATTTCTTTGCACTTAATATTCTCACCTGCTTAAAGTGAGCATCTTTCTGCCCATCCTTAAATATTTGTCTGAAGAGGAACTCCTCTGTGAAGTCCTGGGTCACACTGCACGGGACCCTCTTATAGCAGGACAGCGGGCCTCTGCCCTGGGTTCAGCAAGGGGAGACCCCTTCTCCAGGGTGCTCCTGCCCACCCCAGCATCTGCACCCCTCGTCCAGACCTCAGCTTGGGTATCAGGACCCAGTAATTTCTTGCTCAGATGGACCCAGCCTATTTTCAGGGCTTGAGGGGTTGGGCTGTGCCCCCTGAGGTCAGAAGGACAGCCAACAGGAGGGCATTTTGAGTACAGAAGGGTGGAGTGTGAATGGAGCTAGGATTTACAGACAATGCTGGACACTCACACATGGGGGTGATCTTTTATTATGCCTTATGAAGTCAGGAATGGGATGGGGGATGGGGGAGGACAGAAAGGAACCATGCTGGGGCCAAGAGCACCCCTTTCCTAGGCCTATAGATCCACATGACCTGTGCTGACCACTGTGCTTCCTTTTATTTTTCTTAAGAAAAAAATGCTGAGGCTTGAAGTGGAGCCCCTTATTGCAAGCCACATGGAGGGGTTCTGGAAGTCAGATGAAAGGTGAGAGCTAAGGCCAGGGAGTTCAACTTTGCTCAAGAAAGAGTTAAGTCTGGGGTGGAAGATCAGTCCTGGGTCAGCTCAAATGCAAGGTCAGAGGACAGTGCCTTCAAATTATTGTCAACACCTTGAAAAGAGGACTGTAAGTTGGGTTTCAGGAGGCTGTGGCAAGGGCCACATCCTTTCCAGGACCCTGTTGGCGAGTGCTGTGCCATGGGAAGTCACATCCTTACCTGCCTTTGCTTGTTCCCTTGCCTGAGCTGTGCATCCCCCATCAACACACTCCGGCAGGGACAGAGGCAAGCTGGAATTTCAAGAGCGAAGCGAACAGGGGCCCGAGTATGTGCCATAGAATCTGGAGATGTTTACTTGTAAGAGAGGACTCAAGGGGCAAGGTAATTATCTTCAAATCAATGTTATTTATAATTCATATAGTGAAATACTCTGTAAATAACTGGTCAAAGGCCCTGCCATGCGCTGTGAATTCAAAGAAGCAAGTTGCAGAATAGTGTGCTTAATGTGTTCTTGTGTTTTGTTTAAAAATGTTAACAAAGATATGTGTATGTGTTCATCTAACTGCCTGTCTGTCCATCTATTTGTCTGTCTATCTAACATCTACCTATTCTATATTCATATATTTATGTGTATGATTGGCTTTAATGTGTCAGAGGTAGGACAGTTTAAAAACCTCAGTTTTTCAGTTTATGAAAATGAATTTGCATTAATCTCTATGTCCAAACTCAACTTAGAATAAGAGTTCCTATTTTCTGTGAAGAAAATCTGAATCTTAACTGCCACAGGGCATGCACTTATTTCCTTTCTGGCCTGAACTTTGATCCTTGGGGAAATGTTTATTGAAGGCTCTTACTTGACATTTTCTTCTTGGGAGGGGGCAGCTGACTGCAGGGGAAGGGGTAATATCCTGGTGGAGGGAGGCAGCTTGTCTGATTAAGGAACATCTCTGCTAGTACAGTACTACTAGATCTCCTCTTGCTGGTCTGGGGAGGGAGGCACCTACCCTCTTGTCCAGATGGGTCCGGTAATGGGGTCTGTCGCTGCACAGTGGTCTCTGCTAGGCAGAACTCATGTTTCCCTTGGGTCATGTTGGCTTTTGCTAGTTTCCTGGTGCAGATTCCTCTCAGAGGTTCAGACTTGGCTCCTTTTGGCCTCTGTCAGTATTTAATGAAGTACTACTAACCCTCTCTCATGTCCTGGCTGAGCACGGACCCCATTAGGGTGATGGGGAAGTGCTGGGTCCCTTTCCATGGGCCCTTGAACTTCAGGGAATTAATGATTATGATAACGTAGGGTACAGCAGCCAGCCCTCTCAGACATACTGTGGAGGGCCATTTAGGTAAGACTTCTGCCTTCAAGGTGAAAGGCACAAATTTCCTGTATTCAGAGTCACCCGTAGTTTCAAGGGAGGCAAGGGCGAGAGACACATGGCTCTTACTTCCATTTCAAATCAATGACTCCTTATCCCTGTCACAATTGTTATTGCTAAATATACAGTGTTGCACTGTATGAATTTATCACAATACACACAGGACATGTAGCTTGTTTCCTTTTCTTTCTTTCTACACACACACACACACACACACACACACTACAAACAGTGCTTCTTGAACATTCTTGTGTCTCCTGGGGTATATTATGCAAGAGTTTCTCTAGAGTTGTTGTAGAATAAAAAGAATTTGTCTGGCTTTTGTTCCCAGTTTCTGGCACAGAATGTCAAAAAATTATTGGAACTTCCCCCTTGAAAGTGTCTTTGTTATGCTATTGGGGTGACTCAAGGTGGCTTAGGATGGGAACTGGTCATCAGAAAGACTAATGAGCTGTGACTTTCAGTAGCTTGAACTTTTGGGAGAAGGGAGGGGGCTGAAAACTGAATGCAATCACCTTGCCAGTGACTTAGTTAATCACAATTATGTAATAGAACCCCAATAAAAAATGAACACCGGCCAGGTGCGGTTGGCACGCCTGTAATCCCCACAGCTCTGGAGACTGAGGCAAGGGAATCGCGAGTTCAAAACCAGCCTCAGCAACTTAGTGAGGCCATGAGCAATTTAATGAGACTCTGTCTCAAAATAAAAAAATAAGAAAGGGCTAGGGATGTGGTTCAGCGGTTAAGAAGTGCCCCTGGTTCAATTTCCAGTACCAAAAAAAAAAAAAAAAGGAAAGAAAGAAAAAACAAAAAGCAAAACTGAACACTGAGCGCAGCTGAACTTCCTGGTTGGTGAATACCTAGATTTGCTGGGGGAATGACATGCTCTGACCCACAGGGAGAGGGCATAGTTGCTCTGAACCTGGGACTCTCCTGACCTCTTTCTTTGAATATCATTTGCTATAGTTGTTAAGTATAGTACTTGCAGTGTATTCCGTAAGTCATTCTAGCAAATTACCACAACTTGGTATTGAGAATCCCCAAATTTATATCTAGTAGTTTGGAATCGTGAATGAAGTTCCATGGTGGACTTTGCCCCTAGCCTGCGGGGTCTGCACTAACTCTGGGTGGGTAGCATCAGAATTGTATTGCAATATACTCAGCTGGGAGCAAAACAGTACCAGGACATATTCTTAGGAGTGGAGTTGCTGCCAAGATGTTTTCCAGATTGTGGGTCCAATTCATATCCTATAAGTGCAGTGGGGGGTTTAGTTATTCCTCACTCTTGACAAATGGTGGACTCCCTAATTTGTGCCAATCTGCTGGGTTCCATTGTTCTTGTTTTTCTCCTTCCCTCACTGCGTTTTAATTTGAATTTCCATTTTCCCCTAAAGAGCTTAAACTCCTTTTCGTGTTTCTAGACTATTTTGTTTCTTCTTCTGTAAAATGCTTCTCTATTTGTTTTGCTCATTTTTCCTATTAGATTGTATTTTTCTTATTGATTACATATATATGATATTACTCTCTGTCTTGACTTGTCATTTATATTTTGAAGAATTTTAATATAGTTATGTTTATTAATCCTTTTCTTTGTGATTTAGGCTTTCTTTGCATTAGAAATAAGTCATTACCTTCAAGGCATTAAAAACTGTTTTTGTTGTATGTGTTTGTTTTGTTCTTAAAATCTTGCTTAAACTTTTAAACATATTTAAATGTTTCAACTACCTGCAATTTTTTTCATATATGATGTGAGGTAAGAGCTCAGTTTCACTTTTTTCTACATAAATAACCAATCAGCCTAGTATAATTTATTTAATCCTCTTTTGCTATAGAAATGCTAGCTCTATTATAAATACATTTTCTAGACATGAGAAGTTTTATTTCCAGCTCTCTCTTCTATTTTACTGGTCTATTTGTCCATTTTGTGCCAATACCATATTGCCTTCATTGTTCTTTTTGGTATCTGCTGAGACAAATTACTCTAATTCATTCTAATATCTTGATTATTCTGGGCCCTTTGTTCATCTGAATATACATATTAGAATCAGCCATGCAAGTCCTATTAAAATACAACCTCTTGGAATTTTGATTAGAATTTTATTACAGCTGAAGGTCAATTTAGGGATAATTGCCATTACAAGACATTAATTGATATTAATATCAATCTATTAATATGGTATGCCTGTCTATCTGCTGAGGAATGTTTTTTAATAACTTTCATTGTAGGCCTTGTACAATTTTTATTGCATTCATTCTTAGATACTTTATATTGATCTCCATTGTACATAGTGTATTGTTCTAAATTGTACCATTCTGTCTTCAGTAGATATCCCCAAAGCCTCTTTGCCTCACAAATAGAACAACAGTGTACATCTCTGTGTATGCTTCTTGTAGACTTATATATGAGCACATCTGGAGTCCATATCCGGGACTGTGTGCTCACCGGGAATGCACATTCCCAATTTGATGGAGTCACCCACTGGCACTTCAGAACAGGTGTCTCCAGCAGGATGGAATTTTTGTGTCTCCACTTTTCCTCCAGCACTTGGGGTTAGCCACCTCCCTAATTTTTGCCAGTCTGAGAGGCATAAAGGAATGTCTTTTGTTACTTCAGTTTGCTTTTAACAGGTCTGAGTATTTCTTCATATACATATTAGTTTCTGTTTTATTTTATTTTTGTTTGTAAAGTGTTTATTAATATTTTTTGTTTATTTTTGTTTTGTTTCTTCTTTCTGAGGTGCAGAAATTCATTATGTATTCTAAATATTATTCCCTTGTCAATTTTAGTCATTGCAAATATCTTTTCCCATTATACCATTTTTATGTTAAGTTTGTTCATGATGTCCTACATTGAACAGACATACTTTATTTTAAGGAAATCAGTTTTATCCTTTTGTTCTTTGGCCATATAATTTATGCTTTTGAGAATTAGTCTTTCAAACAGCTTTCCTTGCCCCATTTAAATCACACAAATATTCACTTGCAGTGGCAGGGGGTTGACATTATATCCATAATATCTTTCATATTTAGGTCTTTGATCCATCAGGAGCCCACTTTTGACAAAATTAAACAGGATCGTAACTGCCATCATGATAAAGATGTATAGAGCATTTCCATCCCCTCAAGAAGTTTCTCATGACTATTTGCAACCAATTCCCTCTAGCTTCCCCACCGGTCCCTGGCAACCTTTGATCTATTTTCTGTTTTTATAGTTTTGCCTTTCCAGGATGTCACATAAATAGACTCATATAGTCTGTAGCTTTTGTGTCTGGCTTCTTTTATTTAGCATAATGCTTTTGAGATTCATCCACATGGTTGCATTTATTTGTTATGGTTTTGATATGTGGTATCCCCCGATAAGCTCATTTGCTAGACAATGCAGGGATGTTGGGAACTGTAACCTAATCAGTGGACTAATCCATTTGATGGATTAATAATCTGAATGGATTACTGGTTGGTAAGTGTAGGTAGGGGAGGCATGGCTGGAGGAAGTAGTTCACTGGGATTGTGCCATTAGAGATTAGATGTTTTAATTTGCTTCTCTCTCTCTCTCTCTCTCTCTCTCTCTCTCTCTCTCTCTCTCTCTCTCTCTCTCTCTCTCCTGGCTACCATAAGCTGAGCAGCTCTCCTCCAACATGTCCTTCCACCATGAAGTTTTGCCTTATCTTGAGCCCAGAGCAATGAAGTCAACAGACCGTGGACTCTGAAACCATGAGCCCCAAATAAACTTTGCCTCTTCTAAGCTGTTCTTGTTGGATATTTTGGTCACAGCATCACAAAGTAGATTGACACAGTATTGGTTAGTCCATTTCTTTTTATTGCTGAAAAGCATACCACTTTGGTTGTATCAGAATTGTTTATCCCCTTAGCACTTGACAAACGTTTGTCTTTTTCTCTAGTTTTTAGTTATTATGACTAAAGCTACTATGAACATTTGCATACAGGTCTTTGAGTGGATGTGTTTTTATTTCTTTCGAATAAATATCTAGAAATGGGATTTCTAGGTTTCTATATACTTAACCTGTAACACACTACCAGAATGTTCTCCACAGTTGTCATACCATGTTGCACTGGTAATGTATGAGAGCTTGACAGCACTTGAGAAAACTGTCAGTCTTTTTAGGTTATCCATGGAAGTAAGCATGAAGTATTTCTTTTTTGGGCACCAGGGATTGAACTCAGGGGCACTTGACCATTGAGGCACATCCCCAGCCCTATTTTGCATTTTATTTAGAGACAGGGTTTCACTGTTTTGCTTAGCGCCTCACTTTTGCTGATGACTTTGAACTCACAATCCTCCTGGCTCAACCTCCACCCCCTGGGGGCATTTTCAATTTCAATCATTGTATTTTTTTTTCATTTCTGGAAGTTCAGTTAATTTTTTTTTTTCAAATCCACTTAGGCATTTTTAGATATGCATTCTCTTTACTCATTTTTCCTTTACTTCTCCCCGCCTTTGGAGTTTATCTGTTTATTTTTAATAGACATCATTTATTTTTTAAAGCAGCTTTAGATTCACAGCAAAAGTAAGCAGAAGGTATGGAGCTGTCCCATATGCCCTCTGCTCTCACATGTAGAGTCTCATACTATCGGTATTCTGTACCACAGTGGTACATGTGTTACGATCAATCTACCTTGACATGTCATTATCACTTGAAGTCCATAGTTCATGTTAGGGTTCACTCTTGGCATTGTACATTCTATGGGTTTTGACAAATGTATAATGACATGTATCTGACATTAGAGTGTAGTAAAGAATACTGCCTATTTATCCTTCCCTTTCTCCAAATCCCTGGAAATCACTAATCTTTTTACTGTCTCCATAGTTTCGTTTTTTCCAAAATATCATAGAGTTAGAATCTCACTATATAACCTTTCAGATAGGCTTCTTTCACTTAGCAATATGTATTTAATCTCCTTCACTTTAAAACACATATAATAAACTTCCCTTATAATTTGCATTTGAGAACCCAGGAGCTATGGTATTTGCAGGTCTCATTCCACTATCTGTTTTTTCAGCTGCTCTGGTTCGCAATTTCTTGTTGATTTTCAGCTCACGTAGCTTGGCACTTTATCTGAAGGAATGCTTTGAGGGCTGGGTTGAAGATGACTTCCTTCAGATAGGAAAGGTGTTGTTTGCTGTCAGCTGTCCAGAGAATTACCAACCCACGACTATTTGAACTGCATTTCCACCTTGCCGTTTTTCAGATCAACCAGTTAGTTTGAATTGGCTGTGAACTTGAATGAATCTGACTTAAGATTACAAACTCTCAAGGGGGATTTTTTTTCCTCTTCTATTCATCACAAAGTAGTGAGTAGTTTAAGACAATATTTCTTGCAGTCCTGGAGAAGTGGGTTTGCTTCTAGATCAATCTCAAACTACGGGTTTAGTATTTAGAGTTTCAGCTTTCTGTTGTGGGGGGTCTCCTGTTATACTCTCCAATTTGACAGGGACCTGAGCTTTGCTTTGCCAACAGGAAAAACAAAGGAAGGAAGTGGAATTGGGCAGGCAACCAACATTCTCTACTATAAACACTATCTTAAATAAAAATCTCATTGAAGTTATGAATGGAAACACATCCCCAAAGTGAGGAAAAACAAGGGCAAAGAAACAGGTATAAAATCCTTGCAGGTTTACCTGAAGACACAGACTCTAAGGCACATACCTCTTCCTATATTAAGATTCACTCATCATTTTCTGAATATAGAAATGTTCCTTCTCTTTGTGGCAGCAAACCTGCAGAGGTTAACTAACATAACATTTAATTTATACAGATAACAGATATTACTAGTGTATAGTAGAAATATGGCAGAAATGAACACACTCCAACTCAGATGTAAGCAAACATATGGAAGTGTCAATTATTGCCAATGCAGAGACTGAGGGCTCTTTCACAGTAACAATGCTCCATAAGCATTCTTGTGTTTATTTCTTTCTTGTCTATTTTAGTTCATTAGTATTGTTATAACAAATACCTGAGGATGGGTACTTTATAAATAAAATAAGTTTATTCATCTCACAGTTGTGGAGGCAAGGAAAATTTAAGACCAGTTGGTCTCATTTGTGATGGCTTAATATTATCTCATGATGATGGTACTATTAGGCAGGATTGGATGAGACAGGGAGAGAGGAGAGAGGAGAGAGAAGGGGCGGGGAGAGAAAGAGGTAGGAAGAGATATCACAGGGCAAGGGAGTGAGCTGAAGAAGTCAAACTTGCTAAGAACCCACTCTTAGGATAATCAGTCGAATCCTATGAGACCTAACCCACTCATGCAAGGCAAGTATTAATTTTTTTCCAAGGGTGACCCCTGAAATGACCTAATTATTTCCTTCTAGGCCTCACTTCTTAAAGGTTCCAGAACCTTTAAGTATCATTACATTGGGTAGCAAGCCTCCAACACATGAATATTTAGGGGACAAACTATATCTAAATCAGAGTGCTGTCTGATGAACTCATTAGGATAAATTACTGAAAACAGAATCACAGGGGGGAAATATATAATGATTTTAAATTTGGGGAGGTGTTGCCTAATTTTTCTTCAGTTGCTTTCTTATCACCAGAACGTGAGAGTTCTGTTTCTTCCATACCCAGGCCAATACTGGATATAATTTAAAAAATTTTTTTTTCAGTCTTTAAGTAATCTTACAAAAGTTCTCCTATATTAGTTTTAACTCTCATCTATAAATTTCCAATCAAATTCAATACTCAAACATCTACCAATTTCTCTTCTTTCAAGTATTTTCTCTGTTCTCCCACTGGGGAAAATGGTGTTTGGGAATGAGGGAGAACATGCATGATTTCATGGCAGTGAGAATAATGACTAGACTATGGATGGAGCCCTTTGCCTCTGGATTCTTGATGACGCCCCTGCAGAGGCTCTTTGTCCTGCCTGCTCGGTGAGCAGCCTATTTAAACCTGCTACTTTCTATTGTTGAAGTGAGGTCCAGTTATACCCCTGACAGTGGTCCTGGCTAGGTCCCATCAAGGCTCTTTTTGTAGATCTTGAGTCTCAGCCATAGTTTCCATCTGGCTTCTGGCTCAGGCCATCCTCTTGCAACCTCAGCCTCTTGTGGCTCATCTTGTCCCTTATGGCTGACCTCTCACTGCAGGCCTGCTGACTCCCAGCATTTTACTACTTCCTGTAGTCCCCACTAGTAAGTGAGTGTGAGGATTCTGGCTGCCTTCTCGTTGGGAAACATCCTGGAAGTGTCCCAAACTGTATACACTTGGGCATGGTAGATAAACCGCTCATCACAGATATCCATCTCCAGACTTTCTTCTGTGAATACCTGTTCATGTTAGGATTGGGGTAGGGGGAAACTTCTTTCTCCCCTCTTCATGATTCCAAGAAGTGGGACCGCCATTACAGTAACACCCCATTCTTTCTCTATGCTCACTTAATTCTCTGAGGACGAAAGGGGACTTGGAGAAAGAGAAGGAGCTGAATCTGTGAAGTTCAGAAGCTCCTCTTTACTGGGATACCAGAGAGTTGCACTGGTGCTCCCTCCTGCGAGTTTTATAGGGACAGAATCTGGTAGTGGTGAGGGAGACTGTGTTTGTCCAATGATGCCTATGAATCCAGTAGGTGAGGAAGTCCATAGTGGAATTCTGTATTGAAGCCAGTAGTATTCTCTCTCTCTCTCTCTCTCTCTCCTCCATATACTGTTTAATACCCTAAGGATGGTCATGAAGATATCTCAATGTTTCAGTGTTAAATCACTCTGCTTTGTAAACCTTCTTGTATATATATGTCTTTTCTGCTTGTCTTCCAAACTCATTAGGATGAATTACTAGAAGCAGAATTGAAGGGTCAAATGTATGCTGATTTTAAGTTTGGAGAAATATTACCTAATTTTTTTTTCAGTTACTCTCATTAGCACAGTGCGGGAGTTCCTTTTTTTCCATACTCAGATAATTAATTATAATTAATTTAAAAAATCTCGCTCATCTGCTAGCTGAAATATTGTTTTAATTTCCATTCATTTTATTACTAGTGAGGTTGAACATCCTCTTCAGATTGTTTCTCTTTTTTAAATTCTTTGTGCATGTTCTTTGCAAATTTTTCTATTAGCGTGGTTCCCCCCCCGCAACCCCCCACCATTCCATTATTTGTAAGAGCTATTTTTGTGTTAGGGAGCTCAGTCCTTGGTTGAGATGATGGCAGATTGGTGTCATGATTGAGAGCTTGGGTTTTTCCACATGTGAATCTGGACTAAGTTATTGAAATTCTTCACCTTTAAATTAGTTCATGTTTCACAGCTATGAAATGCCACTGCTTTCCTCTTCTACCCCCACCTCAACTCGACCCCTACAGGCACAGCTAGGAGAGGTAACAGGTAACAGCGCAGAGGACTGGGTGGCAGTGTTGCTCAGCTTTTCCTTGCTGTGACCAAAATACCTGGCAAGAACAACTTAGAAGAGAAAAAGCTTATTTTGGTTCATGGTTCCAGAGGCTGAGTCCATGGATGGCCAAGTCTATTGTTCTGGGCTGAAGGTGAGGCAGAACAGCATGGTGGAGAGGCATGGTAGAAGAGCACTGCTCTACTCATGACAGCCAGGAAGCAGAGAGAGGGAAGAGGGAAGGGGATACAGGGAAGAGGCACCCTTTCAGGGTATGCCACCAGTGACCCACCTACTCCAGCCACACCCCACCTACCACCCAGTCAGTCCATTCAAGGTAGGATGGTTAGGATACAGCTCTTATAATCTAATCATCCAAATATTCTTGCATTAATGAGGGAGCTTTGGGGGGACACCTCATAACCAAACCATAACAATGACTTCACATAGTATCAACATATCCAAAGAAGGAAGAAATCATAAGGGAAGAACCAGTCAATGTTTTGGAGGACAGATGTATAGCGAGAAGATTAGGAGCATCTGCTCTACTCTGTGTGATCAGGGAGATAGATGTACTAAACAAAAATTTCTGTAAGGAATTTTTTTTTTTTCCTGGAGGTTGTATCTTCCCTTTGCTAACGCTAACTTATTTCCCTCATCCTCTTCCAGGGAAATTTCTAAATATGGTTATTTTTCTGAGGCTTGACTCAGAGCTGTATTTCTTTTGTGTCTACCTCTGAGTGTCACTGGATTTAAAGAAGACTCAGTTGACCTGGCTGTTTGCCGAGATGGGGCATGTGAAGAAGGTGCACATGGCAAATGGTTTCTCTAAACCATTTTTAGTCTTTTACTGAGTGTATGAAATATTGTCTTACAGAAAAAATGGCTTTAATATTTACTATATTTATATTAGTTAGGATGCATTTATCTGTGGTGAAAACATAACACAGAGGGGCTTGAACTATTAGCAAATGTCTTGGCTGTATCACATAAAGGGAGCCTGAGCAACTGGGGGAGCCTCAGACCAAGGGCTTGGATCTTGCCATGTTTCTAATCAGTGATATTTTAAGTCTGATTTCTCTCATAGTTAGTGAATACCTTCCAGTAGTAGCCAGAACCCCATTCCCTCTTGTTCATGTTCAGGGAAGATGGAGAAAAAGTCTTTCTTTTAAAAGGACAAAATTTCCTTCCAAAATTTTCCCATCAAATATTTTACCATGTCCCAGATAGGAAAGGTGTCCCATCTCTGAAGCTGTCTTAGCAAATAGGAGGGATTTTCTGCACTTGGCTTATACTAGGGGTCCTCAAAGTGTGGTCTCTAGACCAACAGCATCAGCCCTTTGAAGAGAAAACTCTCAGGGTCCCATCTCAGACTTGAATCGGACACACTGGGATTTAGTACACCCTCCAGGTTCTTCTGATGAAACCTCTAATTTGAGACCTACTGGATCAGGGTCCACCACTAGAGCTGGGTCAATTTATGCCCCTAGAGACACACGGGCTGTTGAAGGGAAGGATAGGCCCCTGAATAAAGCTGTTTCTGTTGGGAGGAAGAAAAATTACCAATGATGTCCACTATGTGGGCCAAATAATTCAAAGTCCTGATGATCCTTAACCCTTATTCTTTAAGTTGAATAATTAATGCATGCCGATGGTAAAAGTTTCTCATTATAGAAAGGTATAGATAGGCATACAATGCTCATGATTCTTTACTTGCTCTTTTCATTTAATATATCAGGGAGATGTTTTATGTCCACACCTATAAATCTCTTTCATTCTTTGGAATAGCTATTTTTCCATTTCATGAATGTTTCATAATTTATTCAATCAGTCTCCTGCTGATGGACATTTAGGCTGTTTCTAATCTTTTGCTAACATAAATAATACTGCAATGACAATTTGTGTCTGTCTATCTCTGTGTGGGGGCAGATATATAGAAATGGAATTTCCAGCTCAAAGGGAGGTCCATTTTAAATTTTAATCAATATTTGCAACTTGTCTCCCAATGTAGTGGTACCAGTTTACTGTCCTACCAAGAATGTATGAAAATTCTTGTTTCCTTATGCCACGCACCTCTCCAACTGGGAGTACTACCATGCTTTTAGACCTTTGCTTATTTGATAAGGCAAAATATAATTATTTTAATATGCATTTATTCACCTGCCATTAAAATTGACATATTCTTTCCTTGAAGGATTCTAGCTTCAGCATCAAGCAAAGCAACTTTGTTGCTTTAACATCTCAACTCTAAGATGTTAAAGCAACATTCTAACACAACAGAAATTACACACAGCATCCCTGGAGAGAGAAAGAATGCCAAGGCTATTCCATTTGCAAAAACGCGGCTTGTTCAGAGCTGTTCAGCACTGCGCCTGCACTTCTTGGGCGCAGAGTGGCACACGCATAGTTTCTTCCCATCAGATGCCTGGTTAAAATGGTTGTTAACCCTTCCATGGAACAACTATGAATCGCTTCCAGTCCGAGAGATGTTTGCAGCTCCAGAGGGCCCAGGGCTCTGGGGCAACCATCCACAGGACACTCCCTCCCTCTCTGCTGTCACCTCTCATTCCTCCATAGGTACCTTCCAAATACCAGCTCCTCAGGGTCTTGTTAAGGTACTTTATCAATGGCCGTATTTCTCAGCAGCGTGACCTTTAACTCAGCTTTGCTGTCACTACCTGACTTGGATAACCTCCAAAGGAAGGTTGCCATGGCGATCCTGCATTCAGCTCAACCAAATCTGGCATCTGTATCTTATTAAATGTTCCCTAAAAAGGAAATCACACCGTGACATGGAAGATGAGGGTCACTCGCGTGAAGCAACAATGTTCTCTGGTCCTCTCCCCCTCCAGCCTGTCACCAGTGGAGTCACTGTCCTGCTAGCTACCCCTTTTCCTAATCTCAGTTGTCTTGGTAAGTGCTTACATTTTAGGAGGTCAGTGGGTGGGGGATGGCCATGACAAATGTCAATTTGCCTTTCAAAAGACGTTTTTATAGCTCAAATCTAACACTGCTGGCAAATGTCAGGAGTGGGTACATAATGAGGCCAAGTTAGAGACACTAATTGGAAGGTTATTCTTTTCTTCTCCTTTCTCTTTTTATTGTGATATTTTCCCCCTATCCTGGAGACACTGTTTTCACAGTGACTCTCATTAAATCCGAGCAGATAATCTCCTTTAAACTACAAATTCCTTACTCTGGGAGAAGAGCTGGAATTCACAATAGCTGCTGGTGACTTTCAAGAGGGGTGTTTTGTATTCGCCCCTGGTTGGAAGAAGAGAGGAGAAAGTGAGAAATATGTGGCACTCACAGAGCCAGCAGGAGGGTGGATCAAGGTTCAAGTCCCCTGGCAATTGTCTAGGGAAAGGGAAGATTAGACACCGAAGATGAAGATGCTCTTGGAAAGGACAGGTCCTGCCATTTATCCCATGGGAGTGTCAGTGGCCTTGTCCTCCAGAGGCAGAGGCCCCAAATCTGCCCTGAGTGGAGGGGAGGCCTGGTCCTCTGGCCAGCTATGGGAAAAGGGAATGTGGGTGGGGCAGGGGAGAGGGCTGTGCTGGGTGGGGAAGGGGGCCTCCCCTTCTTCTGGAAGGTCTTCCCCACTGTATTAGTCGCCTGGCTTCCATACACTGGGCTTTAAACAACAGATATTTATTTCTTCATAGTTCTGGAGGCTGAAGTCTGAGATCAAGGAGTCAAGAGGCGGAATTTCTCCAAGGCCTCTCTCCTCATCTCACAGATGTCATCTTCTCCCTGCCGCCTCCAGAGGTCTTCCTTGGGCATGTCTGTGTTCATTTTCTTGTGATAAGGACATGGTCAGATTGGGTTACGGCCCACCCTGACCACCGTATCTTACCTTCATCACCTTTTAAAAGACTCAACCTCCAAATATGGTGCCTGTTCCGAGGTTTTGAGAGCTAGGACTTTAATATATGAGCATTGGGGAAGCATGGTTCAACCTAGAATGCCTACCTGCTCCTGACCAGCCCTTTCTTCTGGGTATCTCTGGGTCTCTGTGGTGTGCCTGTGAAGGGAACAGCCCAAGTCCTGTTCTGGAAGGATGTCTCAGTGGTATGCAAACCCCAACAGTGTCTGGATCCTTGTTTTTCCTGGATGTCTGTTGCTGCCATGACAAGATGGTAGCAAAATTTGATGTTAAAGTAATACAAGAATCTGCTATTCAAAAATATAATGTTCTAATAAAACAATAAAAGCCTTTGGTTAGATGGTTCATTATGTTCAATCTTAGCCTTTTGATTTTTTTTTCTTTTAGTCACTTAGCAGAGCCATGATTAATAATTGCCAATAGAATGATTAGTTTATGGAACATTCCACCAAATAAGCTCCATTTGGGCAAGACGCAGGACTGTTTTCTTTATCCTGCAACCTGACCAACTCACACAAACACATTGTGAATAAATGAATTGATGTGCACTCTTATTTCTTCTTGTTAGAAAAGGAATTACTATTACATCCATTACTCCTGACAGGTCAGTGTCCAGGTTCCACATATACCCGGAAAGTCCACCCATAAGCACTATTTAGAGCTCCACTACAGAGGGTCTTTCTCACCCAGAGGTCTGCCTTGACCCCAGAGTTAACACTGGTCCTTCCCTTTAGTTCCTAAGAGACTGACACAAATATTGATCCATTTTTAAAAAAATTACCAAGGCTTGAAGGAATTATATTAAATAAACTAAGACGTTAAAACTGACGATGGGATTATATTTCCTTCAGAGCTCATCAGACCTGTGGTCTAACAGTGCTGCCCACTCCCATCTCATAGCAGTCTTTTTGCTGAGCCCTAGGCCTGCATCCATGTAACAAAACCTCGCCCTCCACAGACGGTCAGTGTCATGTTCTTGTGTCCTTACCCTAACCAACTCCTACACCCTCAATCCCTACCACCCATGTCTGGGCCAGATTGAAGCTAGCAAAAGTTAGCTAACATCAACATCATCTTTGGAGAGAGGTTCCCTGACTCCTGTCATGATCTACTTTGACATGATTAACTCTGAAGGTCTACACCCCAATGGTAGCATTTGCATCTGGATGATTCCTCAGGTGCAGCACTCTCCCAGCTTCAGAACACATGCATGGGGACTTACTTTTGCAACCTGTAAAAGAGCCACCAGAGCAGTCTGTCCAGGCACAAGGGAGACAGCCTGGCTCCAAGAAAAACCCCAGTTCCTGCCACAAAGCCTTTGGAAATAATGTTCCAGGCTTTGGCTTCTAGCCCTTGGTACCTTAGAAATAATGGGGTTGAAGTTGGAGATTCTGTTTTGTAAATGTCCTTCGACTAGACCAAGACATAAGGGACAGTGGGCCAATTCCCAAAGCCTCAGCTTATACCAGAATGCTGTACAATTGTCCAGGGAGATGTGCCATTGATGTTTACTTGGATGACTGAGGACACATCCTCCACCCTGAATGAAGACCACTAGCAGCCTATCGTGGAGTAGAAGGGAAAAGAGTGTCTCAACCCCAACTCCCTCTCTGGAACTCACAAACCCAGAACAAACTCAAGGCCCACTGAGTTGGGTAGTAAAGACGGGGATTCCCTGGGGCCTAGGTAATGGGACCTATGCCTCTGTGCTCAGGGGAGGGAGGGAGTCCTGAGATCCCTTCCTCTGGATATGCCTGCCCAGGAAGAGGGCTGAGGAAGGCGGGGGCTGGGGGTTGGTGGTGCAGTTGTCCCGATGGCACAAGTAGAGGAATGCTCCGTGTCCTTGGCTCTCCCCCTGTGCCAGGCTCTGCATGGGGGATTTCATATAAATGCTCTCATCCAATTTTTACAGGCCGCTTGTGGGTTTGCACAGATCAGTGGGAGCTTCTGAAAGGCCCAGATCACACTATTAGGTTGAGTCGCAGCTACCATTTGAACCTAGAAGCTTGACTCCCAAACTTGCCTTCTCCATGACACTGACCCATTCATCCCCACTCTCTACCCTAGGAGGCAGGGCCCTGGGAGAGAGCGCTCCTGTTTTGAAAAACTCACACCTAAGAAGACTGAAAAATAAGAAATCCCTCACAGTAACAGCAGCCACAACTCTAGTTCGGAGTTGATGGAGGAACCACAGGAGTCTTGGGACACTGTCCTGAGCACAGGGTGGAGGAAGGTACCAGCTCCAGATTTTCCAGGATGTTCAGCCAATTGGCACAGAAATGCCTGGAGCTCTGGGGAAGGCCAGTCCTGCTGCATGAAGCTCACTCTTTCAAAAAATACTCTTCTGCCCATTCCAGCTCACACCCTGTCTTCTGGGGAGGAACCTGGGTTGTCTGCACCCTGATCTGACCACAGGCTTCCCTGTCTACAACCCACTCAAGCTTGGATCACCTTTAAAACAGGGTGAAAACTAGTTTGGACTGCTGCTGTGGGGCCACCGAGAGGGTAATGTCCAGTTTTTAGAAGGTGTTGACCATTTCCAATCCTTGATAATTTCCTGCCTTCACCTCTCCTAAACCACCATGATTATCCTGCACTCTCAGCAATAACCAAGGGCATCAGAATAAGAACCAATGAGCAGTGAAGACCATCTTGGGGGGGGTCCCATGGTGACTGCACTTTTGTAAAGAGCAAGAATCACAGACAGCATATTTTGAAGACATTGAGAATAGAAACTGGAAGCTGGTACAATTACCCCCAGTCCCACCTCAAAGCTCCAGAAGAGCAGAATCAATAACCATCCAGTGCAGACCCAGCAGGGGAGATCCAGGAAGGCTCTGGGGAAATGTTTGAGTTGACAGTTGACATCAAGGACCAGATGGCTTTCTAACCCCCATGCACTGGCAGCATGTAAGTCCCCAGGATTCAGCACAGCCACAGGGAGTTTTGGGGATTCTGAATTGACCAAGTTAGACTTTCCTTCAGTCCAGGATGGATGAGTGATGGCCCCAAACTGAGATAAACTTAGTTACAGAAATAAGAGGCAAGTTTTATTATTTGCACATGGAACGGGGGACTACGATTCGTGTCTGCTACACATGTTAAATGATTTAAAGGCCCTATTTTTCAGGCAGCAGGACTCTGGCTTGTTTGAAGATTGGATGTTGAAAAAAGGGCAGAAATTGGCTTTGGCTTAGGGAGTAGAAGGAGAGAGGATTTTATGGGGCAGGGACAGAGTGGGGACCCAGAGGGAACATGTCAGAGGATGTTGTTTAGCTTTCTTATCCTAGGAAGGAGGTAAGCAGACAGGGGTCAATGTCTCAGCATAAAATAAATTACCATGGACATTGGTTCCATAGCAAATTTTCTTTTAGAAGCAAGAGATGACTTTGAGCATGGGTAGCTGGGACTAACTCAGCACCATGTCTCTTACTTCACGTTGCTTCTTACTCTACGTCCATGCCCCTGAAAGTCACTTCCACTGGCACTTGCTGGGTCAGCTGCTGACAAATTGTTCCACAATGAAGAACTCTGATGTGTGTGTTCTGAGACTGGGAACCTGAAATAAATTGTGCTAAGCCTCATACTGGGTGTTGAAATGAAGAAAGAGAAGGAACACTACACACACACACACACACACACACACACACATTCTTTATGATGTTCCAGCAAAGAAAGTACCTGATCCACCTTTTCAAGGAATCCACATTTTATTCTTTTACTGAGAATGGATACTGGAAAGCTAACCATCATCTTTTAAGATTTTCTTTGTATTTTTACCCCTGTCTTAAAAGCAGCAGAAGTCATATAACAAACAGATGCAATAGCTTCCATGACCTTCAAATTCTTCAATAATGAGGTACAATTGCCTTGCACACACCATGTGATCTGCTACAAAAGAAAGGCTACTCCTGACCCAAAATTTCCAATAATACTTTCTCTTGGGAATGATTCAGGCTTGGGCTCCCTTGAACTCCACCTTCTATGATCATCTGAGATATAGTTTGCTTAATGTTTGCACTTATGAAAATGGCCCTTGTTAACAATATGCCTGTCAGCTTCCCACGACTGTTCTGCCTCCTAAGAAGAAGCTGAGGAGCATGTGGCCTCGACTCAGTCATCCAGGACCCTCACAGGAGGAAGTAAAAAGTGGGTCTAATGCAGCGGATTTCAAATGAGGATCTTTAGAGCTCTTACATTTCTTAGACTCCTCAGGTTTTGTTCATAGAAGGAGAAAGAAAACATGAACCCCCATTCACTCTTTTAAATGGAGAGGATTCTGTTTGCCATTTTCATCTTTTTAGATGTTGCTAATACAGTTTTGAAAAATCATGGACCAAAACTAATCAAGATTAGAACTAACAGTACTAAGAGTACTGAGCCTTCATTCCACTGGGAATATGAGGTGTTTGTGAAGTTTGGTCTTCATCACCTGTGTCTTGGCCTGGCATTTAATAAGGTGTAAAGGAAGCCGACGTGGAGATCATCTTTTTAGGGCCAGTCCCAGTCCAGTTGGGAACAACCCTACTGAGATTTCATGCAGACTCCTGTCCTCTGCTTTGAATAAGGCTGGGACTGGAGAATAGCTGCTTTTCCTGTCAACTCTAGCTTGGGTTCACTAGTACTTCTAACCACAGGGTGGCCTGTCCCATCGGGAGATGCAGCAGCTCAGATGGGCATTCATCATGGCAATGGAGCCACATTTTCCTCTGTAGTCTCAGCACATGCTTTGGGGCAAGAACACCAGTTTGCATCCTGGTCTGCTGCTTCTTAGCACCATGACTGTGGCAAGTACTCTTTGTACTTCAGCTTCTTCATTGTAAAATGCAGAGGACAGCACCTACCTCCTAAAGAGATCATAAGAATGGAACTGGATGATTCACACTTACGTAGCATGATGCCTGGTGTAGGGCAGAGTTGGGCTGTGTCAAATTACCACCACCATCACCATTATCGTTAACTAGGGAGTGAGTAGGAGGTAGTTCAGTGATCAAGCACTAGGGGGCGCTGCACATGAGCCTCTGTTACATTCCAGGGAAACGTGAGACACTGAGGCACCGTGCAATTGTTCAAGGATGAACTCTAAGTTCTCTTTCACTGCACTCAGGAAGGGCCAGGTCTCCTGCCAACACAGAGTTTTTGAAAATTTACTATTTACTGAAAGGGCATGAAATTGTCTCCCACTCATAAGAAGACTGCATGGAGTCAGTTTTATCCAAAAGCATCTTCTTGGGTTCTCTCTCCCAACCTGGACTTGGACTGTTGAAGCAGGACCAGCTGTGGTTAGTGTTGTGAACTTCTCGAAGTTTGGTCCATTACAGAAGCAAAAATATTTAGTGGAGTTCCTGGAAGGAATGACTCCAAATAACTTAACAGAGAGTGGCTTGAAAGAAGGAAGAAAGGCATTTTGTTCCTTCAAAGAGACTATCAAATACTCAGTCCAAACACCCCCATAACTAATTCATTACTTTACACCAAGCAGACATCTTTTAAATTAGGCAGAATACAAATGAGTCTTGTTTTGTGCCATTAATTTCAATGGTTTTACACAAAATTGGAATCACTGGCTTTTCTTTTTCTTTGGAGGCAGACCAAATCAGGCTGAATCTACTTGCATTAAAAGCCATTCATGAGACCCAGCCAGCCCTATCTTGCAGATGGAACACCATATGTTTTGACTCACCCCTCATATGGAGCAGTAATATGAAATCCAGGAATAGAAAGCACCATTTCTTTACCCCCCGTCTTCCCGGTCACCTCTAACCCACAAGCACTTTCCATTATGGATAGAAGTAGACAAGTTCATCAGAAAAAGATCCAATGGGGTGAAGGTGGGAGTTCATAACCCACTAGAATCAAAGTGTGGAATATGATATGTCAAGAAATTTGTAATGTTTTGAACAACCCACAATAAAAAATTAAAAAAAAAAAAAAAAAAAAAAAAAAGAAAAAGATCCAGAAATGTGCTGAGAGTCTGAAGGGATGGGCATTGTTTTCTCTGCCCCCTTTCTAGACTCAAAGAACTTAAATGCAATCAGTTTTAAGACTTCAGTGCATCCACGATATGGCACTCAGAAGTATTCCATTTTCACTTTTCCAGGAATATGTTAGGCCTTTCAACTCTAAAGCATGGCATTTGACAGGGCTGGGAATGTAGCTCAGTGGTAGGGCACTTGCCTATCATGTGTGAGGCACTGGGTTTGATTCTCAGTACCATATGTAAATAAATAAATAAAATAAAGGTCTATCAACAACTAAAAAAAAAAGGCATAACATTTGACTTTTTACAATGGTTGGGAGTTTCTAGAAGGAGTGAGCTAAATGGTTTGGTCCATATAAAAGTATTTGTACTTTGTTTATTGGGAAGACCTCAGGATGGAAAATTAGAATTATTGTGGTTTTGGAAAGACTCTGATGAATGTGGAATCTAGTCACATCAACAACTAGAATAAGGCTTCAGTATTTGGAGAAACTTCATGAGAGAAATGGACCAAAGGTGATAGGTAAGAGCTCCTTTTCCCCTTTATTTAGTGTTTAGGGTGAAAGAACACTGAATGGGGAGTCTGGTCTTTTCTCTGCTGTTGACTTGCTGTGTGAGCTTGAACAACAAAGTTCCCCACCTGTAAAATATGGAAATTAGATGGAACTGGTGACGGCCAGTAGAGCTCATCTCTCGTGCCATCTCACATTGCTGAGTACTGCTGAGGCTGGGCTCGGTGGGCAAGGTGGAGAGATGAAATAGAATGTTTGCCATGAAGTTGGGATCAGAGAACGGATGTGCTTACTACTTATTTGGACTAGACTATCTCCCAGGTTCCTTCCAGCAACAACATTCTGTGACAATGATTTAGTGTGTTCATAATGATTTAGTGTGTTCATAGGAAACCTGGGCACTGTTTGGAAACCTCTTGCTGACTGAAGGACACCTTGGCTTCCAAACCATTCCTCAGAAAGCCCCTGTATAAACTCCCATATCCATCTGCCCATTGCTGTGAAGTTCCCTGACTTGGGAATAGTTCTAGCAACAGACCACTGGGTGTCATGGAAACATGCTAATGTGGATTTCTGATTTTAATGGGATTGTAAACCAGAGGCAAGGGGGCAGATGATAGAATATAATTTTGATTTGCATTGCTGATACCGGGCTCACCTCTTCTTCCACTTATTTATGTTTTAATCAGCCATAATTATGGCCCTTGAGTTACAAAATGTCTATTTTCTGGCACATTGGAGATTGAGCTCTAAGGAATCTTGGCCTCTGAGAATTTCTGACCCCTGTAGGAGGGCTTTCAAGCAAACTCCCTGAATTCTTACCTAAAACAGTATATTAAGATGGGACCTTCTGCCTGTTTTAGCTGAAATGCCCAAAGCCAAGAACAAAACAAGAATATCCAAGAATCCTCATGTGGAAATCAGACAGGGTTTAAAATAATTAAAATTGGAGACAAAGAGAATTTTGGCGGGACAGTTGCTGGTGTGTGATATGGTCCATCTCCTCTTCCACCCACACTCTATAGGGAAGGCAAGGCAAAAGTGACAGAAGCCATATGCCAGAAAAACTATTATCACCAGAAAAACTAGTCTTCCTTGAAATCAGGGGACACAATGTCCTGGGGCCTGACACATATCTGAGTTAGAGACAGGTTCTCAGGCAGAAGCACCAGGATGGGGAGGACTAGGGCTGCTGGGTGGTGATGCTGTGGGTTTCCTATGAATCAAATGGACCTGAGGAAGAGATCTGGCCTGGCGATGCCTTGAAAGGGACTTTGCTCAAGAAGCACAACTGGAAAGGTGGTGAGGATCTATCAGAGAGAGTCTCTAGAGGGTGACTTCTGGGTTCCCAGGGACTAACAATTGAAACTGTAAAGGACCAGTCAGAGGAGCTATCTACCATGGCTAGGAAAGTAGGGGCAAAGAAGATGGAGACAGGAGAGGGAAAAGTTGAGTTTTCCAATTTCCCCCTTTTTCTCCACTCCCTCACACACAGGCTTGAAAACAGTAAATTCTTTTCTTTTTATCACTGCATAACAGTTCATTGCATTGCTATCTCACAATTTGCTTATTCATTCTCCTATAGATCAAGATGTGGATTGTTTCCAGTCTGGGGTTATTAGAGATTAAGCAGCTCTGTCTGAGCACTGGTGACAAGTCCTTATGGGAACATATGTCTTCATTTCTCTTGATTAAATACCTAGGAGGAGAACTGAGGGCTCATAAAGTAACTGTAGGTTTAATGTATTCATACAAAGACGATGCTGTTTTTTTCCTTCCTGTCTTGTTCCATTTTAGTACATACACTCATAAAGTAAACTCTGCTTGGATATTTTTGATTGTATGCTGTTCATTTTCTGGGAAACCTTATTTGTGGGGAATATTTTTTGGACTAGGATGAAACTGTCTTCCTTTGGAGAATATTTACTTTGGCTTTGCTGGGGCACTTGGGGCACCACCAGCCCAGGATCACTTTCAACTGCATTCATGGCTTGAGGTTGATTTTAGACCATCCATGTGATGCACATCTGGGCTAAAAATCTACATTTTTTACAAGGCCAGCTTGTGGTCATGATTACTCAAAGAGGGCTTTGAGATTTTTATCCCTTACGCTTTGTTGAGTGCCAAAGTGCCTCTCCTTGCAGGCCCCTGGGCATGAGGGTAGGTGAAATGAGCTTCCCTCCTCCTGCCTACCCCATTCTGGTGATACGACCTCAGTGAAGCTCAGTTTTACTTAGTTTGGCAAATAGCTTCAGGGTAAAAGTGACCTCAATTTACCTCCCTGTGGTTCTGCTTTTATTTAGGTTTTTAATTTATCTCCCTGGATTTCTGCTTTCATTTAGTATTTGGATGGAACATTCATTACTTTTTTTTTTCAGTACCAGGGGTTGAACCTAGGGGCATTTAACTACTGAGCAACATCCCCAGCCCTTTTTACTTTTTATTTTGAAACAGGGTCTCGCTAAGTTGCTTAGGGCCTTGCTAAGTTCCTGAGGCTGGCGTTGAACTTACAATCCTCCTGCCTCAGCCTCCTGAGCCTCTGAGATTATAGGCATGTGCCACCACACCTGGCTTTGTTACTTCTTATTAGTGTTTTTGTGAAGATGTTTTTAAATTTTAATCAGGCATTTTTAGTTGGAAGAGGAAGGTTGACCCAAATCATTTCTGCCATATTTCCAGACAGAGAGGATGTGGGTCTATTTGCAGGGCCATTGGTGAACTTTTTTTTAAATTTAAAACTTATTTTCTTCTCTTCTGGAGAATTTTATTGAATTATCTATTTCATATTCTTTTCTATCTTCAGTTTTCAATGTTGTCTTTGGGGCTACAATTATCTGGATGATGGGCCTATTAAGGCTTGAATTTTCTTATTTTGTGTCCTTTGCCCTGTTTGCTGAATTTCTCAATGTTCTTTTCAAATGCTTCTATTGAACTTTTGTTTTTTGCTAACATATTTTTAATTCTAAGAGCTCTTTTTCTCCATGGTTCTCTGAATGCAATTTTCTTCCTTCCAGCATTTTTGGTCTGAGTGATACATCTTCTCCCACTTCATTGAGATTGTTAGTAATATTTTTCCTTCTCTGGCTTAATCACTATTCCTCCAAGCTATCATCTTCTATTTGCTGTAGCTTATTTTTCATATTAGAAGTTTCTTCAGATGTTGGGTGACCCTTGAGTGCCCATATTTTAGCATTCTGCACCAAAATGGCAATGAAAAAGTCTCTGTGTGTGTGTGTGTGTATGTGTGTGTGTCTTTGTACTGGTCCACAGAAACCAGATTTATGCTTTGAAATAGTTCTTCAGTGGCTTAACATGATAAAAGTTAATTTCTTTTTTTAAAATTTTTTTATTTGTTCTTTTTTAGTAATACATGGCAGAATGTATTTTGACATATCATACATACATGGAATATAACTTCCCATTCTTGTGATTGTACATGATGTAGAGTTACACCTGTGATGTACTAATATACGAACATAAGAAAGTTACATCTGATTCATTCTACTGTCTTTCCTATTCCCATCCCTGCCCTTCCCTTTGTCTAACCCAGTGAACTTCTATTCCTATGCAACATATCCAGTGAGGATTGCTTTAGAACTCTGCTCCACACTCTGCGACCCATATTCATGCAGGGGTTCCATCATTTCGTGGTTGTTTCCTGGGGATCATGTAGTCTCTTTGGGCACCTTCATTGGGGCACAGAGTGGCGACAGTTGTGTGCTCGTTCCTGTGTTTGGGTCCAGTGCTATGTCACTTCTGCCTCCAGCCAGTTGTCCAGATCTAGTTACAGTTAAGCTGTGCCTAACTGCAAGTGGGTTGGAAAACACGGGATAGCGGGTGGAATGCTTATGGCTGTGTTGCCTTTGCTACAAGGTGTTTGACTGTGGGCTTCAGTATGTATTCATCTGGCTGCCCTGGAGTTAGTATCTTTATGTTGTTTTTTTTTTCCTCTTTAACAGGTTCAGATTCCCAAAAGAAGTATCTTCTAATCTCTTACCTAGAGGATGAGTCCTGGCAGCCAATGTTCTGGAAGCAAGACTGGAGTTGGGGTTAGTGGTGGGGCTGTCTCAGTAGGCAGTATACATATAGTCCCTCAGTACTGCTATTACTAGTCGGTACCCTGTCCTATACCTGCTCCTGGGGTCCACAATTCTTGTATCCTCTCCAGGGTTAGGTATATGAAGAGTCACCATCCAGTTTCCCAGAGGGAAGAGGCAATCTGAGGAACTACTTGTTTCTTTGAAGTCTCTTAACCAATTTTTTTTTCTGTTTTTAGTCCCATTTACCGTCCTCACATTCATAGGCACCTGGTGCCACCTTCCCGCTGCCAGTTACAGTGCAGCCAAGTCAGTTCCCATCCGTCTACCCACCTTTTATCTTCCAAATATCTCTGCTTCTTCTCTCTTCCATTCTTTATGTGCCAGAGGATTTGTATCCTTTTTCATCTTTTTCTTGTGATTTCTGGAGAAAGAAGAGGTAAATAAAATGCTTTCTATTCCCTTATTTATTCAGAAGACCTTTCCCCACACTTTCAAGAAAACTCTTATTGGATGGTTGTGCCTAGAATCTTACATACATATTATCATTCCAAGTTGTTTTCACTGGAACTTGGGATGGTTCTGTCCTGCTGCCACTAATATAAAGCATATATATATATATATATATATATTTTTTTTTTTTTCTTACTCATTCTACATTTCTTCCCTTTGGTAAGGGTGATAAATAGAATTTTTGCAGATGGCAGATTGTAGTTTAAGGAAGCTTGATAGAATAGAGCCATTGAGTACATGGAGAGAATCTTCTTTTTCACCATCCAAGAACAAAAATTTATCCACCAAATATGCTCTTAAGGCCTGGCACTTTTGTTCTGTAACTCTGGTATCATAAACCTTCAGAGTGTGATAGTGATAGAGTCCCTTATTGTGAATTATCATGGACTTTCTCAACTAGAAGAGGCATAGTGTTTCCCAGGAAGAGCTCATAACAATTCCAGAGTGGAAATCACGTTGTTCTCAAACTCCTCAGGATTGGCAAGGACAATGGCTAAGTTCAAAGTAAGCAGGGCTCTTTTTTGTGACCCAGCTCTTGAAAGTTAGGGCCTTGCATGGTACATGCTATTAATTTTTTCCTTTTATTGGTGCATTTTAACATACACAATGGTAGAATTTGTTGTTACAAATTAATACATGCGTGTTGTTTTTAAATGATTTAGGTTCAAAGTCACCATCTGGAGTAGAGAGAAATGCAGAGAAAATCTCTCCCATGGGGGAGAGAATGTGGGACAAGCTCTGTTAGCATCTACGTTTTTGGTGTGAAGTTATAAACATTGATACAGCACCAGTATTTAACTAGGTGTCTCTATGTTTTGATTTCTCCTTGCTTCCTCTAACAACTTTTCTTAAAATCCGTCTTAATTATTGTGATCTCAGTGTATTACTTTCTCCCTGTCCTCTATTCCCCCCATCTCCAGATATAATCCTGGATAAATCCTTCTTAGTCTGTTCTCTAAGAAAGCAAATTGTGAGGCACCCCACTATTTACCATGTTGTATTTTTTCACCTGTCATTCATCTCTTACTCTTGTAGGAGAGGTTCTCATGTGTCATGCATGCATGTCCAAGGACAAGGTAAGAATCCTGCCCTTATTCAAAATGGTAAACTAAAATTCTTGAAGATCATAGTAACTTTGGTAGGATACTGTTTTGTGACATCATGAGATGCTGAGACCCTGCTCCTCATGTCAAAGAAAGATCTTTTTCTCTCTATACCAGAAAAAAAATGCAGTGCCCTGCTAATCCAGCTTAGTGTCTGCAGACCTCCCAGTGATTTTCTCCTCAGCAACTCTTCTCTGTCCGTTTTGATTCCCACTAGACAGCGGCAAGATATTTCCATTGTCACTGACAAAAATCAGGAGAAAACTGCTCTATAATTCAATGACCTATGCAGTTGACATGAATCCTGGGAGAGTCCATAGTGGTTCCCGGAAGACTGGACTGGTGAATAGCATATCTTCCTCTTCCTCTTCCTGCAGAGGTACCTGGAAAGTCAGTACACAGGGCCACTAGGACTCTTCTGCTGAGAGCCACAGCTGAGTCGGAATGGCCCCTGGCATTTTGCCAGAAGTAATGGTTGAGAGGCGAGCCATTAAGATGATGCTGGATTGATTCAATTGTATATTAGACCTTTACTGTCCGCCTAGGGCGCCTGCTACTTTGGAGTTCTCTCGAGGATTGCCTGGGGAGTTCGCATTGGTTGGAGAAGTTCCGGGAGAGGGAGTTCGGGTTGGTGTGTGGTGTGTCCTGGAGGAGCCGCGTGGGTGGCATTCGGGAGAGTTCCCGGGGTGTGTGCGTTGAGTGCTGTGGGAGTTCGGAAATAAAGTTTGTTCCTGCTTGAGTGGCTCGTGATTTGTGCCCAGCCAGACTGCGGCACTCTTCCTCTGAGCTCTTGCTCAAAAATGAACATGTTAATTTGAAAACAGGAAAAAAATAGGCTTTTGGAGAACTCCAGATAACTAGGGATAATCGAAGCTGGTGGAAAAGACATTGACAGCCAGCACTAGGACCATCAGGGGAAGAATACTGATGGGGGGTGGACAGAGGTACATGAAAATGCTATAAGGACAACTGAACTGACTACCCTTGGGTTAGGAGAAATGTGTTCCTGGAAAGTTTCTGAAGGTGGACTGCAAAAAAGGACATGCTAGGTCATGAAAGTTTATGTCCTAAACATCAAATGAAGTAGGAGAGTGTTGTGGAGAAAGCATGGACTTGGAAGGAAGTCAGACTAGTGGTCACTGAGTGGTTGCATGCCCTTGGAAAAATGACCTAATAAGTCTGAACTCCCTTTCCTTATGTGAAAAATGTGGATGATATTCACAGTTGCTAACAGTGTTCGGAGAATTGTGGACCCCTGAGTGTTGAACTTAGGAAACTAACAGTTATCCCAACTCTCATCAAAGCTGACTGCTATATTTGTGGGCTGGAATTGTAAAAGATGCATTTCCTACCATCACTTACCAGCAGGATTCTGATTTAGATTCCACCAATGGGAAGGACTTGGGCACAATTGAGAAAGTAAGAGAAAAACAGAAGCCACTGTTGCTCCTACAACATGGTAGGCCATCATGTGGGGCTTCAGTAGACATGAGGCTTTACCCATGGCTAAGGGTTCTCCTGCTACCTACACTTGTCCTCCTTGGGACAGTGGGAGACACAAATAAGTGGCAATTTCCTGAGGTCTCTGTCCTTTCTAATTTTCTAGAAGTTGATGGCGTCTTACTTTTATTCTCTTAGCTCATTCAACATGTTATACGTCTCTCATTCCGTGTTCTACCTCTTTTCTTACTGAAATGTTTCTGTTTTCCAGATTGAAAACTTACTAACATATCTGAGTTTTAAAAATACCAAATATTAGAATTAATAGTCTTAGGTCTTCTTAGTAATAATTAACAGGAATATTTGGGAATCTGAAAGGTGGACTCTGGGGGCTTCCATAGTAACACCTAGGTTAATTTGAGAATTGGGAGAACTTGGCCCAGGGTTAGCCAGGAGAGATTGAGGAGGAGAGGATGGGAAATGATAGGCATCTGGTGAAGAAATGAGATTTCAAAGTGACCCATCTTTCCCCACCACTGGGCTAGAGACTCCTGACAACAGAATGATCTTGAGCAGAATAAGTTGAACAAAGAAAAATGTAACTCAAATGGAAAAATAATCTTCCTAATACTGATGCGCATAAGACTGTAGGTGGAAAGGAGGTGATTGAAATAAAGAGATTCACTCCATAATAGACAGAAATGTACACATATAATCTATGGGTAGAGAAAGAAACCTGTAATCTCAGTGAAATGATAGCTCTTTAATATTTTACTGGACATACATCATGACCCCTTTTAAATAATGTTATGTACACCACATTCAACTAACCTTTTTGGAGTTTGCTAAATTGTATGATTTGTCTTCCCTTGATCTGCAGAGAAGCAAGAAGTCCTCCTCCTATGCAGACCACAAGGCACTTCTCAGAGAAGGTCTTAGGGTGGATCCAGAAAGCCTATAATTTTAATATGTTCAGCAGTGAGATTGTCAATAGAGTGTTGCTTGTGCTGTGAGTGTTTCCTTGTCGCCTTCTTCCATGCAGGTTTTAGATAAAGCACAAAACACAAAACCTTATTTTAAACTCTGAGTCTGTTACTATTCTTCCCATAATCAATCCAAATAAGGGAGCAAGTATAAAGAGAATTTATGGAGCCATAGGGATGTATCTCTTTATTTTCTATGGATGGCTGCTCAGATTGGGGTGAAGAGAAGCAATGTCAGCATGAGGTACATTGAGATGGTTCCTACTGCTTGAGTTCTCACCTTCTTTTGAGGTTTACTTGCAATTCCTCCCTGCAGAAACTCCAGCTGGGGTGTAGTGAGTATATGGTGGTACCTGGGAAGTTCATGTCTTTACCCACCTGGGTTGTCTAAGGAGAGATTCCTTTGGTGACACCTGAGATGAGCCAAGGATCAGTCACTCTGGGGTCCACTCAGTGGACTGAGGCAAGAAGGCTGGGAATGTAGTGGTAGAGAACTTGCCTAGCATGCATGAGGCCCTGAGTTTGATTCCCTACCACTGCCATACCAAAAAATAAATAAAGAAAGAAGGAGGAGGAGGAGGAGGAGGAGGAGGAGGAGGAGAGAACACATGAATGAAGACTGGGCAGAATGAAATATGTAGTCTGTAGCTGAGAAAGAAGCACACTCAGGGCCCAAAGAAACAGGAGGCCCCCTTGAACATACTCTGGGGACCTATGGTTGGGCCTGGCCTTTGTGTGTCTTTTATTTGTGACTTTGACTTCCCATTTCAGACTGCAGGTGATAACATAAGGTTTCCCTCTAACTCCAACTCTTTTTCACTGTTGGGTGGATTTGATGAGAGAATTTGTTATTTTGAAGGCAGCACTCTGTATTTGTTTAGAAACTATTTAAAGGGTTTGTAAAGGTATAATGTTGTCCTTCTATATGTGAGGCCATAATTTTATCTGTTATGTTAGTAGAATTAAGAGTGTTTGCACCTAACAGAGGAAAAGGTAGGCTCAAATCTTCATCACATCAGATTAGGCCCTGACTTCCTTAACAAGACTCCTATAGTGCAAGAAATAAAATCAAGAATCAATAAATGGGATGGATTCAAACTGAAAAGCTTTTTTTTTTTTTTTTTTTTTAGCAAAAGAAACAATCAACGAGGTGAAGAGAAAGCCTACATTTTGGGAGCAAATGTTTGCCACATGAGCTAATCTCCAGGATATATAAAGAATTCAAAAAACTTAACACCAAAAAAACAAACAACCCAATCAATAAATGGGATAAGGAGCTGAACAAACATTTCTCAGAAGAAGATATACAATTGATCAACAAATACATGAAAAAAATGTTCAACATCTCTAGTAATTATAGAAATGCAAATCAAAACTACTTTAAGATTTCATCTCACACCAGTCAGAATGGAAATTATCAAGAATACAAATGACAATAGTGTTGGTGAGGATGTGGGGGAAAAGGTACACTCAAACATTGTTGGTGGGACTGAAATTAGTGCAGCCAATATGGAAAGCAGTGTGGAGATTCCTTGAAAAACTTGGAATGGAACCACCATTTGACCTAGCTATCCCACTCCTTGGTCTATACCCAAAGGACTTAAAAACAATATACTATAATGACGCAGCTACATCTATATCAGCTCAATTCACAATAGCTAAACTGTGAAACCAACCTAGATGCCCTTCAGTAGATGAATGGATACAAAACTGTGGTATATATATGCACAGTGGAATATTACACAGCATAGAGGAGATTAAAATTATGTCATTTTCAGGTATATGGATGAAGTTGGAGAATATCATGTTAAGTGAAGTAAACCAATCCCTAAAAACCAAAGGCCAAATGTCCTCTCTGATAAGTGGATGCTGATCCATAATGTGGAGAGGGGGTGTGGGTGAGGGTGGGTGGAGCATGGGGAAAATGGAGGAAGTGTGATTGGGCAAAGGGTAGAGAGGGGAAGGGAGGGGGTATGGGGGCAGAAAAGGTGATGGAATGAGATGGTCATCATTAGGTACATGTATGAGTGCACTTATGGTGCGACTCCACATCGTGTACAACAGGAGAAATGAAAAGTTGTGCTGCAATTGTGTATAATGAGTCAAAATGCATTCGGCTATCATATATACCTAATTAGAATAAATAAATAAGAATTAAGAGTGTTAAAGCTGGATGCAGTGGCACAAGCCTCTAATCCCAGTGGCTCCAGAGGCTGAGGCAGGATGATTGCAAGTTTGAGGCCAGTCTCAGCAACTTAGTGAGACCCTGTCTCAAAATAAAAAATAAAATGGGCTGATGAGGTGACTCAGTGGCTAAATGCTCCTGGGTTCAATCCCTGGTACCACAAAGAAGAAGAAAAAAGAAAGAAAATAAAGAAAGAAAAAGTGTTAAGTAAATTAAGAGACTATGTCTGTTTAATAAGGACTAGGAGCTGGGGGGCAATAGTGCAGGCCTGTAATCCCAGCACCTTGGGAGGCTGAGGTAGGAGGGTCACAAGTTCAAAGCCAGACTCAGCAAAAGTGAGGCACTAAGTACTTTGGTGAGACCCTGTCTCTAAATAAAAAATACAAAATGGGGCTGGGGATGTGGCTCAGTGGTTAAGTGCCTCTGAGTTCAATCTCTGGTAACGCACTGCCCCCTCCCGCAAAAAAAAAAAAAAAAAAAAAAAGAATAAGGACTAGGAGAAAGTGATGAGATTAGGAGGAGGGAGTCACAGAGCACAGCTTCAGGTGAGGAAAGCCGAGAGCACAGGTGGACACTGACCCAGCAGAACAGACGGTGTAGCTAAGAACACACTGAGCAGCTCCCATCCCATGTTACTCCAGTTGCCCTGGTTGGAGAAAGTGCAGGCTTCTGATCCATGGCAGAATGCGATAGGGAAAAGTCAAACCAAGTAACTGGGGGGATTCAGAGCAGGATCCACAAAGCAGCCTCTGCTTTCACCCAGCTCCCCCTTTCTTTCCAGTTGACTCTCATTAGAGCACTTAGTAACTTGCCCTTCCCTGAGGCAGGCCAGGAGAAAGCTGACATGCCCCTTGGTGGCCTACACAGTTGACAACAATCCCGAGAAACTGCAGCAATTCCTCAAAGACAGGTCTGGTGACTGGTATTACAGTGAGGAGAGATGAAAACAAGTCAAGGAAACTTAATGTGGAGACCTCAAGTCTTGCCAGCCATACCTTGGAGGGGAGTGCATTGGAAAGAGGGCATAGGGGACAGTCTTGGACTGGAAGAAAACAAGCTGAGAATGGGAACCTCGGTGCACTCTGGGTGGCCACCTGTTTATCTCTCCTTCACCCTGATCCTGTTGGTAGCATGGTTGAGACCATTCTCAAAAAAACAAGGATCTTGTGAATCCAGGTGGCCTCACCTGGGGCAGCATCATGACATAGAGGGGAGATGGTGGCAAGATGGTGGCAAGCCTTGTTCCCTCAGCAGCTTTTATATAGTGGTGGGAGTTGGCAACAGTGTGGTAGCCAGCAGCTTGAACACTTCCCCTGCCCCTTGCTGCCACCAAGGAAGGTGGATCCTTCCCAGGGAGTTTAGGCTTGAGAGTCAATGCCCAACTATCAAAATTCCACTTGTTCTTCAAGGCTGAGCTCATCTGTCACCTCTGTGAATCCTGCTCTGAATCCCCGCAGTTACTTGGGTTGACATTTCCCTATTGCATTCTGCCACTGATTGTCCATAATGTCCCTCCCATTAGACATAAACTTCTTAAGGCTGAGACTATGTCCCACAATGTCCAGAGAAGTCCCCAGTCCATTGCTGGCTCTCAGAGGTATCCACAAGGTAGGACAAATAAATGGAATCTGATGTTGTTGGATAAACCCATGGAGTCTTCTCCTTGCCCTGGGTGGCTTGCAGGTGGTGTACTTGCATGTGTAGTACAGCCCAGAGCCCCTGAGCTGGAAGTCGCCAGACCTCAGGGATGGCGGGTGAAGGTCGGAGTGTACCAGCTTTCACTCTTTCTTTGCGGTCTCTGGGTTCACATAGGAAAGGAGAGCTGTCTGCACAAGCACATGGATTCAGTCCTAAGGCTTGTTTCAAAGTTCTACTTCCCATCCCAGTAGTAAAGATCATCACAGAGGGAATGGACAGGAGGAAGATTTCGTCCCCCTTCAAGAAACTCTGCTGTGGGTGAGTGGGAGAACTAGCAGCAAGGGAAGACTTACTTACTAGAAATTCAAATTCAAAGCTTCTCCTCTGTGAAGCTTCCCTCGAAGGGTTCTTTCTGGGGTGCCCTCCTACAAGTGGACTTCCTCGATCCTCTCTCCCTCCCCTCCACCTCTGTGTGTGTGTGTGTGTGTGTCTTTGCTAATTTCTCTACAACAGCCCAATAGTGCTGTACCATATGTCTGCCCTCCCTCCTATTCTCATGGGCAGTAAGCCATGTGGAGGAAGGACATGGTGTCTACATGTTAAGACATCTAGTGGACACTCTTTGATAGTGAGTGGTTGAAGAGGTTCCATGGATAGAGAGTTTCTGTCCTCTTAAAATTTATTGGTTGAAATCCTAACCCCCAATATAGTTGTATTAGGAGGCGGGGCCTATGGAAGATAATTAGGTCACGAGGGTGGAGCCTTCACCATGGGATTAATGCCTTTATAAGAAGATCCCCAAGAGCTTGCCTCTCCCTCTGCTCTCTGCCATATGAGGCCACATGACAAACCATCTGCAAACCAAGAAGTGGGTCCAGACCAGACATTGGGTCTTCTGGCACATTGATTTTGTACTTCTGGTCTCTAAAACTATAGGAATTGAATGTTTGTTGCTTCAACCAAGTCTATGGTGTATATACATGTGTCTATACACACACACACACACACACACACATATTTGGGGGTGGAATATTGAGGATTGAACTCAGGGGCACTCAGCCACTAAGCCACCATCCCCAGCCCTATTTTGTATTTTATTTGGAGACAGGGTATCACAGAGTTGCTTAATGCCTCACTTTTGCTGCGGCTGGCTTTGAACTCACAATCCTCCTGCCTTAGCCTCCTGAGCTGCTGGGATTACAGGCATGTGCTACCACACTTGGCTATAGTATATTTTTAATAGCAACCTGAACTAAGACCAAGGTGAATGAATGAATGGGTGAATGAATTTCAATTGCTGTGTAGATTATGGAGACAATAAATTCATAGAAGGAATTTTTGTCCTGAGTTTGACCCTTGCTCTGCTACTTATTAGCCATGTGACAAACCATGGGCCTTGTCCCTCATCCATACAATGGGAATAAATAATACCAACCTCAGAAGCCGGGTGAAGGAAGGAGACAATCTAGTCAGTGTCCACTGCAGTGGCTGGCACATAACAGACAATAAATAGGAGGTACTGTGACTACTTAGGGTGTTGTAAGACACAAACCCATTTGGGAAAAAGTACCTCTTCTGATAAGCAATGGGGGTGGATTTGGGGGTGATGACATTAAATTAGGAATGCCTCTGTAGATTTCTATGATCCAACTGCAGCTCTCAGTTAGAGAGAGGCAGAGAAACATCTATTTTGTTCAGGCATGGAAACCAAGGCCTGGCAAATCCCTAGTTGAGTAGATGGAGAGAAATGACTTCAGGAAACTGGGAAGCATTCATTCATTTCATTCATTATGAGGCACCTATTGCATGCCAAGTCCTGCCTAATTGCTTCCATGATAGTGAAGAAGGGCACAGGCTGACCCAGGTGGATACTTAACAAAACTCACTTCCTTAATCTGAGAGAGACCCAGAGGAGACATGAGTGAGTTGCTGTCATCTAATGCCTTCAGTTGATGCAATGATTTAAATGTATCTCCAGAGTTCCTGTGTTGGAATTCCCAGAGCAACAGTGTTGGGAGGAGAAAACTATTAAATAGCAATTAGGTTATGAGGATGCTACCCTTATGAGTGGATTAATGTTAATATTGTGTGATGGATTAGTTATTCCAAGAGTGTATTTGTGAAAAAAAGCAAGTCCTCCTGCCTTGCTCTCATCCACTCTTGACCTTCTACCTTCTGCCATGGGATGATGCAGCCACAGAGGCCCTTGCTTAATGAGAGGGCCCCTTGATCTTGAACTTCCCAGATTCCAGAACTGTAAGAAAGACATCTATTATTTATAAATTACCTGGTCTCAGACATTCTATTACAGCAGCACCAAATGGACTAAGACAGTAGGTGAAGAAATAAGATACTTTATCTGCTTTAAGCCCTGGAGTGTCTGAGCTAGACAGGCTTTCTTTTTCCCAGTTCACCAATGAAGAAAGAGATAGGAGGTGAGTGGTTAGATCCATGCTGCTCAGACAGCAAGGGAAGGGCTTAGGGCTTTTGAGTTCCCCCACTTTCCCTGATGTGGCAAAAGAGGCTGGAGATCACTTCCTTGCCGTGACCCATCCTGGTACAAATACCTAAATTTGAGATAGGCTCTTGGAACAAGGGCCCTGAGTAGGACAGCTGCCTGCTCTTCATTCATTTGTTCTGTCCTCTGTTTCAATGATTTCACTTGTTATTTCCAGTATGGCTTCTCCCAGGGAGCAATTCCACGTTTTCCAGCAGCCTACTGTTTGGCTTCCTCCCCCATCTTATCCCCAGACAATGGGCCAAGTGATCCCATGTGTGTGGAGGAGGATGTTCAGCTTCTGTTTTGGGTCAAGGATGTGTCCATGGAAAACAAGAAAGAAAAAAACCAGTCATTTCTTCAGACATGGCTACCACAAAACACCCATGACATGAGGTGTTGGTGTTCTGCCTTGTGGTCCAAACACCAAGACAGCCCTTGTTCTCTCTTGCTTTATGCCTAGAGGGCCTGGGAGCAGTAGCTGTAGCCAGAAAGCCTGGGGCTGTGCAGCCCAAAACTACCACGGGTGCTGCTCTAATGAGCATTTCTTGTGGACGTGGGGGGACAGTGGGAGGTGGGAGGGCTAGAAGCTGAGACTGGTGTGGGAACAGCAATGTGGGAACCAGTTGCATCACTGACTGGCCAAGCTAATGCAGCCCCTGGTGGTGTGCCGGTCAAGGCTGAGCTTAGGGAATGCTTGTACCACTCTGGGACCCCGAGGGCTTGGGTTTAAATCCCAGCTCAATCTCTTCCTGTTTTTTTTTTTTTTTTGGCATTGGGCAAGTTAATTAACTTCACTGTCTCAGTTTCCTCATCTATGGAGTGGGAATAATAACAGCATCTAAATCCAGAGGGTGGCTCAAGAGTAAGTGAGTGAGTTCCTGTGAGGCATTTAATCAGTGCTCAGTAAGCAGGACCTGCTCCCTTCTGGTCCTCTACCATCCCTTTGTCTCCTGGTCACCCTCCGGCCCTTCAGTGTGTGCCTCAACTATTATTCAAGGCAAACTTTATCTGCTTTAAGCCCTGGAGTGTCTGAGCTAGCCAGGCTTTCTTTACCTGTTGTCTGTCTTGACACACTGTTAGAAGATGCCTTTCCTTTTCATGCCTCCCACACTTTCACAATTGAATTTGCAATCTGAACTCTCATGAGCTACACAGAACATCTGTTTTGAGTCAAGGATGTGTCCATGGAAAACAAGAAAGAAAAACCAGTCATTTCTTCAGACATGGCTACCACAAAACACCCATGACATGAGGTTTTGGTGTTCTGCCTTGTGGTCCAAACACCAAGACAGCACTTGGTCTCCCTTGCTTTATGCCTAGAGGGCCTGGGAGCAGGGGTTAAGCCATGAAAAGAATTTAACAACCCAGAGGGGTCCTGATCATCAGAATGGACTGTGACTATAGGGCTGGAACAAGGGCCCTCAGGGGGCTCAGAGATGTAGCTCTTGACAAACTGACAAGAGAACATCTTATCCATTGGCATTGTTCCTCAAGTATGTTCTGGGTCTACATCGGTTCTGCCAATGGGAAGAGCCAAGGCAGAGCTTATCCTGTGAGAAGTCTGGCCAGTAGGCAGGTGAGTCTCGTCCTCTTTCCTCCCCTGTGCGGGCTCACACCATGACCAGATGGCTGAGGTTTGATAAGTGGCCTTCAGAGGCTTGCAGGGTTAATAGTGTTAGTTTTGGCATTAAACCATCCACTCATGAGCTTTGGCATCTTGAACAAGTTTTTAATATCTGAGACTCTTTATCTAATTTGTGTAAAGGGGGCAAGACAACACGTAGGGCTGTGGTTAAGGATAAGCGTTATTTAGAGTGTCTCATGCAGGGTCCAGAACACATGGCTTAGCTGAGAAAGTGGGAGCAATTCCTGGTCCTCTTGACGAGGTCCTGGTGTTCTTCCCACAGGTGGGCTCCTCCCCACTCTGCAGGTCCATGGGGTGCAAGTCTTCCTTCAACGTACTCATACGTCCATAGAGTTCACCCTCATCCCTTTGTTCACGCAACAGGAGTCTATTAAATGCCCACTGTGTGCCAGTGGCTGAAGAAGTTTTAGTGAATATGCTCCTCATGGCCCCTCACAAAGTTTGGAAGGAGAAGTAGGCAAGCTTGGGACAGGCCTTTCCTGCTTAGCCAGTACACAGCCATCCAGAATAGCAGCAGCAGCAAAACCCATCAGATAAAACAGGCCAAGTTTCAAATCAAGGAAGGAAAACTTCAAAAGCCAGAAACAAAAGACCTCACACCAGAGGCCCTGGAGGGGCTGCCTGTGGAAGACATTGTAGGGCTTCAGGAAGTGGGTGTGGGTCGTGTTTTCCAGCAAGGGCTGCCCCTGAGTGCCTTGTGGGAACTGCAGGAGGTGCCCAAGCTGCACAGCAGACCAATCATATCAGAATTCCTAGGGGTGAGGCCCAGGTTTCAGTGGGTTTTAAAATTCTCCTGAGGCTTCCTGTTATGGTTTGGATGTCAGTTGTGCCCCTAAAGTTCACATGTGAAACAGTGGGAGAAGGTATAGAGGAGAAATTATTGGATTGTAAGAGTTTTAACCAATCAGTGAATTAATCCTCTGATATGGATTGACTGAGTAGTAACTGAAGTGGTGGGGTGTGGCTGCAGGAGGTGGAAATTAGGCATGGCTTTCGGTATACATATTTGTATCTGGAGAATGGACTCTCTCTCTGCTTCCTGGTCACCATGATGTGAGCTGCCTCCCTTCACCACCCTCTCCCGCCATGATGTTCAGCCTCATCTCAAGCTCTGAAGAATGGAGCAGGCTTTCTATGGACTACACCTCTGAAAATGTGAGCCCTCAAATAAACTGTTCCTCCTCTATAATTTTGCTGGTTGGGTCCTTTAGTCACAGTAGCAAAAAAGCTGACTAAACCACTTCCAATGTACAATGGATGTGGTAAAGGTCTTTGTGGTGGGGTGGGGTTCTAATGTCTGCTCAGGCTGGGAATGGAAAGGTAAGAGCCATAAACTTCTTTGAAGGGGGAAACTGGGAACTGGAAAAACTCTACCCATCAGCTTGGCTCCAAGGGCTGAAAGCACTATCCATCTACCTGGGGCTTCAGAGGAAAATATGTCACCTGTGAGAAGTTCAGAGCTGGTCTGTGCCACCAGAGAGTGCCAGGAAGTGGTCATGTTGCCAGCACCCAGGTAGAGATATCAGCAGTTATGCTGCAGGCTGGCAACTTCCACCACCCAGGGCACAGAGACCCTTATGGAAAACAACCCCCTCTGGAACATTCTAGAAGGGCAGTGGAAAATAAACAAGAAAATAATTAAAGTCTATTTTTGCAATTGTTCTATTTTATTTTTAATTGTTGTTAATCTCCCACCACACTTTATTTACACATTGAATTTTATCATAGGTATGTAGGTATAAGAAAAAATAGTGTATATGGGGTCGGTACTATTTGTGAATTCAGGCATTCATTGAGGGTCTTGGTGTGTGTTCTTATACACAAGCTATGTGTGTGTGTGTGAGAGAGTTGGGGGGGGTACAGTAGTTTATGAAGAACACTTACCAGGATAAGGTGATATGCAATAGAAAGTGAACAGCTAAGGAAGACCAGAAGACTCTCCAGGAGGTGACATTCAATTTGAGGCTTCTAAGGAGGAGGAAGCAGCATGCAAGCAACAGAGGGGAAAACAAGAGCAAGGGCCCTGACACCAGGATAATTCTGGAACGTTCTTAATAAAACAGAAAGGTCTATGTGCTTGGAATACAGTGAGTCAGAGGTGAGGAGAGCTCAAGACCTTTTAAGCAACATTAAGGTACTTGCAATTTTCTTCCTAGGGTGAAGGAAAGCTATTAACAGGTTTAACCAGGGCAATGACATGATCGATGTTGGATAAGCACAAGTCTGAAAACTCATAGCTGCACACATTTCATTTGCTCCATAGCCCTGAGCCTCTCCACACCTCCCCACCCCAATTCTCCAACCCATTCTTGATTTGAATTTTCACTCAGTCCCTGAAGGAGGCAGGTGGGTGTCTTCCCCATTTTACAGATGAGAAAATATCAGAATCAAGGGGCCTTATCCATGTCCCCTGGGCGCTGGAATGACAGGCTTCTGGGTTATCTGGTACTTGTCCCGGAGCTCTTGTGCAGAATGTGGTGTTTATGAACACAATAGTCAGCCAAGCAACCCATCCTGTAGTTGTTACAGCAAGTTATATTCCTGTAGACCTTGGCCACTGTAACAAGAAAGCACAAGCCTGGCTTTCCTAGAGCCAATGAGCTTGCCTCAGAATGGCCGCCCTGCAATATCCAACCTCCATCAATAAGGGTTAATGATTCAGACGGTCCCTTCACCAACTCTGCCCAAAGGCTCTATCTTTACCATCTCTTTTTAGTAAATGAAGGCACTTTAAACTTCACTGAAGTGTGTTCCTGCATCTGTCCCAACTTGACTCACCTGAATATGATGCAAACGACTCTGCACCCTTCCTCAGGGAAGGGGGCCCAATGTGCTAAGGTTCGTGGCACAATTTTCTCACTTCTGGGCTGTCAAATTTTCTTTTAATTCCCCAAGGATTGGCTGTTCCTAGATGGTGCTAGGACAATTTTGAAGAACCTTCTTTAAATTTCATATTTGAAAATGCTCTCCTGGCTGGGGCAGTGGGGTCTTTCATGACACAGTTCTTGGAACACAGTTCTAAGGAGCCCCATTTCCCATGCCAGTTTCTAGGGGAAGTTGGGGTGGCTGAGAAAGTGGTAAGGAAGATGTAGAAAGGCCACCAGAGCCCTTTAGTGTCCTGGTTGGGTGACTCTATTGGGCTTTGGCTAATGACAACTGGGGTGATTCTAGGCAAACTCTGATTGGGGACTGGATGGCTCAATGCACCATACATGGAAACTGCCCCACCACCTGGACTGCTAAGAATGGAAATTAAACTACCCTCATCACAAAGCCCAAAGGCAACTATAACACTGCTTCTGGACAGTAACCATGGAAACCTCCTATTGTTGTGGATGGGCCACCACCAGAACAGAAGCCCGTTTGTTTTTTGCTTCCCTGAGGGATGGCATCAAGTGCCCGCTTTCCCCAACCCCCGTCTTGTTTCCTTGTTGGCATTTCACGGCATTGTTCCAGGTCGGGGTTCAGGTGCCAGGAAGAAAGCCTGCAACTTGGCTGTCTGGGTTCCCCCTGCCAAGGAGAGCGCTTTGGGGAAGGGAGGGGACAGATGGGAGTGAAGGTGGGAAGAGATGACATCAGCATCGCTGGGAGAGACAGCGGGCGGTGCAGGCTGTTGGTGTCATTGGGAATGCTATTAAGGGCATTCATGAAGCAGCAGGCACGTCTGGAGTCCCATCTGACCGGCATCAATAAACTACCCTGTTCCATTCATTCTGGAAGGGGCGCCTTAATTAGGCATGGAGAGATTCATCAAACAGCAGCCCCTCAGAGCTCTTGGTCTCTCTGCCATCTGGACAAATGGCTTCCTACTCTGTGATCGTGGCAGGAGGAATGATTGATGAGGTCCTACAGCTTCACCCCCCAGGCCTGAGAAAACCCAGATCACTTTCGTTCTTCTCAGAAAGGAGTAGATTCTGTTGTACTGATGGGCACAGGGGTTGGGGTTCACACTGAGGTTTGCCCTCAACCTGAGAAGGAGACACCTATGGGCAGCCTGGCCTATATTGAGGGTCAGTTTTCAGTTTGCAATGACTCAACCACAAGGTTTAACAGAAAAAGCCCTGGAGTGAGGGTAAGAAAACCTGGGCGAGAATTCTGCCAGTGAGGCAGGAGTCCTTAGCAGGTTTTTACTTTAATTTGATGATCTACATAATAGGGATAATTATTTCTGCTTTGGCCTGAATTGTATCATTCTTTGAGAGTTCTTATGGCAGTAAAATAACTTCATTAATTATAAAGGCCTCTACAGACATTCAGGATTTAATCCAACAAACATTTATTGAGCAACTGCTGTGTGCTAGGCACCACACCTGGTGCTGTGATGGAGTACTGATGAATAAAACAGTCCCTGCCCTTGGCGAGCTTACAGTCTAAGAACAGTCATAGGACAAGTGCACAAATAACTATAATACAAGGCAGAATATGGTAAGTGCCATGAGAAAGGTACAAATAAAGTGCTACGGTGGTTCAGCGGAGGGAGAGATCCCAGCGGTTGGTGGATCAGGGGCTTCATGAAAGATGTGGTCTCTGCGAGGGCCTCGGTGGGAACTCAAGAGCGGTCCAGGGGATGAGAGCTGCAAGACCAAAGGCACAGAGACAGGAAAGGCAGGTGTCCCTTCAAGGAACAACATCTTTTCTGGATTGGCTGATGTAGGGTGTAAAGGAAGAATGGAACCTTATCGAGTGGTCGGTAATATCAGGACAAAGACTTGCACGTTTGATTGTGGGCCAGGAGAACTTAGGTTTGTTGAAGAGCTGGAGGTGGAAATCACTGGGCATGCTCAGGAGGGACTGGAGAACATGGAAGCATGCACAGGGAAATGTGGGAGAGGAGGGGCTGGAAGATCCAAAGGGCAGTTAAAGAGGTGAAGTTGATGCTAGTGAGAAGGAGTAAGAAGGGTATATGTGGAGGAGGAGTCAAAGATGATTTAGGGTCTCAGGCTGCATGGTTGAAGGAGTCATGGGTCTTCCAACAGAAAAAGGAGGGATCATGGAGGAAGGGGAGACAGAGAGGACTCCCTTACTTCAGAACATGCTGAGTCAATCGTGCTGCTTCCAGAGCAGACAGGAGGTGTCAACAAGCTTCGCGCACAGTAAGTGTGGAGCTGGGGAGAGGGGCTGGGCTGTGGAGGGGAGTGGAGGGCAAGGCGCCTGGAGAGGGGTGATGGCTGGATCTAAAGGAAGGTGTGAGGCTGCCGATGGAGTGTTTAGGGGACCTGAGGGGAGGCTATCAGTACAAGGAATGTCTACACTGTGGTGCAAGGAGAAGAATGGTCAGATCTACCTTGATTGCTTTTTTTTTAGATCAACGTAGGAGTATCAATAAATAACTCATAAATATATAAATAAATACATAAATAAATGGTCAGGAGGGGTTGGGAAGTGAGGGGAAAAGCTACCAGAACATGGCATCTGCATCCTCGTCATTTTGATGCCAGGCACTATCCAGGATGGGTCACTCTAGGTTTTTTTTTTTTGGTGAAAAGTAACCTTTCAAGTTGGCAACATGGAGGGTGCTGAGACATTGGCCTCAGAGTGGGCTAGATGTGGAAGGTGAGGCACACTGTCAGGAGGAAGGGCAGCAGTGGGTGCTGGAGGCCCTGCCCAGGTCTGGTGGTGAAGGGAGGTGAGTGAACAGGCTACAGGAGCCAGGATGTGTGCAATGATCACATGCTGGTACATACAGGGGACAGAGATGGCAGAGGGTGGGGGGAGCGGGTGAGAGAAAACACATCTGGCCAGAGAAGGAACCTTACTTCCTCAGAAATGGGAGGAAGAAGGTGAAGGGTGAGGGGAGAGCCCAAGAGACATTTTGAGGACAGATCTCATTTCAGAGGGCTCCATCTCTTCAGTAAAGGAGGAGGTGGAGTGTGGGGCTTGAGGCCAATGGAAAAGGTTTGAAGGGCCTCAGGTGGGTGATGGTGGGCGACTGGAGATGTGACTGAGCCAGCTGAGGATGATGGAAAGCCTGGCTGTAGCGACGAGGCAGCAGATCATGGTAAGGGGTACAGACTGTGACTCCCTGGGTCCACCCAAGGTGAGCCAATCTGTGCCAGAGACTGCAGAGGAACCTTGGCTCCAAGTGAGCTTTAAATAGGCAGGAAGGACAGCCAGCCTCCTGGCTGTGCTTGCCCAGGTGGAAAAAGATGAGGAGAGAGGGAAAGCGATGTCCCCTGGAGCTCCTGCCACCACACAGCCAAAGCATTTTGGCAGCACAAGACTAGCTCTATTAGGGAGCGGTACATGTGTGGATGGTCCTGGGGCCTCTAGTGTTTTTTTGGAAAGAACCTGTCTATGAGGTTCTCCAAAGTGCTCTGGCCCTCTAACTCTCCTGCAGACAGAGGGCACTGGCCTGCTGGACAGATCTCATAGCCAACTCTAGGATTTGACATCTGGGATCACCTTGGGACTTACCATGGAACATTCTGGAATCTAAGGCCTTGGCTAACCCAAGGCCTTGGCTAACCCAAGGCCTTGGCTGGTAATTCTACCTGCTCCCCGGGGCACTGTAAACTTTAGAAATTAAATGTTCTTCTAGGGCCTTTGAGAACCTCAAAACAAAAGGCTCTGGAGACGTGTAAATTATGATACTAATTATTTCCACTGCTCATGAGGAGGTTGAACCACTCAGTTCCCACCGAGGCCATTAGAGAGCTTGCCTTCTTAAATATTCATTTTATAATGCAAATCCCAAACTTTAGGCTTCAAGCAACAACAAGAACATAGAGGACAAAAGCAGAGATGTATGGAGGCTGTCCTGGTTTCGGGCTGGAGTGTCTGTGTGTGGGTTAATGGCTTGGGTATCCTCCCCCACTTCCATTTGTTTCCCATCAGCCATTCTTTGCCATTGATTAATTATGTCCAGTCTCATATGCTTGGGCGCAGATCTTGATTACTTTCCTTAACTCTCTTCACCTTCAAGATAATGGTTTTTTACTTATCTTTCAAATATGTTTTAAAACACTGTTATTTTTCAGGCGAGGGAATACATCTAACAAATCAAGCTGACTAATGCTTCTCTACGTGTGACCTGTGATTCTAGCCCCTAAATTATTGGCATGGAGCCCAGATTTCTGCAGGAGATTATGTCCAGCATTTGACTTTGGGTTTTCATAAAAACAAAAGTCTTAAATGAGAATCTTAGCAAGAGGAAAAAAAAGAATTTTGCAAAATTCCACCATCATTGCCTCTGTGGGGAGAAGAAGGTGGTGGGTGTGGGGTGGACATTGGAATCTTTCCCTGCAGAGTTGAAAACCTCCTCCAAAAACCTCATGAGGAGCTCTGTGAGGGTGAGTATGACCATTAGGATGCGATAGTGGCAAGAAAGTGACATTGATACAGCCAGTCTGGCTGCAGGGGCCCTGCAGAGCGCAGGATGCAGACAGTAAATAAAGAGAGTGGCTGCAGAGACACGGGGCTGGAGGCTTCACATTCTTTCAGGTCTTATATTCTGGGGTTCTGTGAGGCCCCCAGAAAGGCAATCATATATATTTTAAAAAGGATGACATTTATCTTGACAGTGCCCTTTCAAATTTTTTGTTGTGTCTCCCCTGGTGGCACAAGGGACATACAGTTTCTCGTGTGACATTCTAAGAGGGTGAGAGGGAGGCTAACCTAGAAGGTAAAAATCCCATGGTGTCCTTCTTGGCAGACCTCAGTTGCTTCAAAAAACACCCCACACAATGACCACATTTTGGACACTCTTCCTCCTTATTCTGAGGTGGAGCACGCCCTTGGAAGAAGTTCTCAATTTTTCACAAGCATGATTTAGAGCACTCTACCTCTTTAGGGTCATCTGCCTGCTCCACCTGAGGTTCTTGGTGGTTCTTGCTTAGCCAGAATATTGACTGTCCATCGTGTCTCCTTTAGCCTTCTCTCCATAGCTGTGGAGGCCTGTCGGGGACATGTATGTCACCCACAGCTTGTCCGTTGGGCAATCAAACTCTAAGTTCATGAAGTATGGCCCTCAGCTCTGCTGTGGCCTCTGCTTGGCTTCTTTGTGCTCCTTTGCCCAGCTAAATTCTCTAACCGCTCCTCCGTGAACAGCACGGCTTTAGACTGGGTCAAACTGTCCTCTCTGGGTCTTGGCTACCCAGAATCCACATATCCCAGAGGTCCAGGCAGCTGACAATAGGTGGCTCTCCATTCATCCACGAGCCCAAAGATCCTCCCAACTGAGGAGGCAGGTTGTCATTCAAAGTCATGGGACCGGCTTCTTTGCATGTCAAGTCTTTCCGCCCCCAAAGATGGACTGAGTTTCAATCTGGTTCAGGTGGGTTCTCCACACCTTCTTCCTGTGGCTTATCTGCCTAATGCTAGATGAACACCACACAGTTATAAATACTCAGGTCAATATATATATGCAGGTACAGATATATATATTCTGGTCACTGTTTTACACTTTAACAAAGGAAACCACTAGCCTGCTTGTTCTATTGTTTGTGCCACCCGACTCCCATCTGCCTGTGGTGTAGCTGGCAGGAAATGTGAGCCACTGAGTCTCATGGGGTGCCCACCTTACGTGGCCCCGTCACACCGGCCGACAGTCAGTTTCAATGCCCCCTGCTCGTGCAGGTTCTTGAGGGCCTTGAATTCCAAGGGCATGGTGTGGGGGCTGGCCTGGGAGGTGTAGCCATATTTGAGGCTGTCATAGTAGTGGTACTTGACGGGGTTCTGGTTCTGATCCAGTGGAAAGGGCCAGAAGCCGTAGAGGTAGATCTGATTGCAGAAACGTGTGGCCAGAGTATACATCAAGAGGCCGGTGGTGGGTCTTTTGATGTGGACTTTGTTGGTCAGCCAGTATCTGAGAAAAAAAAAAAGTAAAAAAAAAAAAAAAAAGTGAAAAAAAAAAGAAGTGTTAAAGAAATGTGAGTTTGCCCAAAGGTCAAATATTTTCTCTGATATGTGGAAGCTACCCACAATAAAGGGTGGGGGAGAAAAGAAATTCAGTGGAGTCGACAAAGGAGAAGGAAGGGAAGGGAGGGGTGGGGTGGGAAAAGGAAAGACAGTGGAATGAATCTGACAGAACTTTCCTGTGTACATATATGAATACACCACAGTGAATCTCACCATCATGTACATCCACAAGAAATTAATTAAAAAAATAGGTAGATTGCAGAACCATCAATAGAGGGAAAGGAGTGGTGGTGGGGAGAAGAGGGGAAAGAGAGGTACTAGGGTCAGTATACAAGGTATAGTCCATGCTTGTATAATTATGTCAAAATAGATTCTATTGTCGCATAACTAAAAAGAACCAATTAAAAAAAAAAAGAAAGAAATGTGAGCTTGTGAATCGTCTATTCCAGGAAGAGGGAAAATTTTATCCTGCCCAGAAGCCTGCCTCCTGTCACTCTAGAGACCAATCAAGTGATGGATCTCCAGTGGCCTTCTTAGGGGGCTGACACTCACCATTGATCAAGCAACTGAACTGGGTGCTTCACACCCATGATTTTATGGTATCATAAAACAAGTGTGTCCTTAGTGCAGATGCAAAAAATGGGTCTCAGAGATTAAAAGTGGCTTGCCCAAGGTCACACAGGCTTGAACTCAGGCCTGCCCACAGCTGAAAAGAAGATTGGCAACCTTTTTCTATAAAGGATCAGATGATAAATACCGAACAGGCTGGGAGAAGGGAGGTCCGAAACGCGACAGTTCTGTCACCCACTGTCTGGGTGCCTCTGGGCCATCATTTCTCCTTGCTGGTCCTCGTGTTTCCCACTGATGTAATGACATGGTACAGTCCCCATACCTCCAAGGCAACCTCTGGGTTCCAACATTCCAAGACAATCTAGAAGTTTCTCAAGAAGTGGGAAAACACCCATTCTGTCTGTCATCATCCTCTGTTTCTAGTTAAAGCTTCCATCCACCCTGGGCTGAAACTCTGCAAAAGCAATGCTCACACCCTGGTAGGAAGACTTTTTTGACCACAGATTCTTGAACACCGTGTCCCTGGACCAGATGTGGTCCACGTTTTTCTGTCCTCAAACAACCTCCATGGGACTCCATCCCACAGTCTCCCATCTGCCTCTGTAAGAAACATCTGTTCTTCAACCGAAGCAAAGGCCAATGCAGCTTCTGATGACAGTGCAGCCCAGAGATGTGCGTAGTTTATAATCAAATGCTCCAATGAAATTCTTGCCAGAAGTGAAGGTGTGCTTGTCAAGAAACATTTACATATTCTAAAAGATGAAACCATTTTGTATTATTCACAGTATTTTTAGTTAAAGTGTTGGGGTGGATGGGGAGGGGCACTTTTCTCAGAAGTCCAAATTACGCCCCCTTTTTTTTCAAAATGTTTTTTTCTCTGCAGTTCAGAAAAGGGAGATCCCAAAACATTCCAGTGTTAATCTTAAATCCTTTTTTTTTGTTGTTTAATTTTTTTAGAGGAAGCTAGCCATCTTTGAATCAGATGAGGTTTAGGATTCCTAATAATCCACATAATACTAGGTTAAATAAAATGCATTTTGAGGATTCCCACATTCACACTCACCCCTTCAACTCAACAGTGGGAGCCTGCTAGGTGACTACTTAGACAACTATGGTTGTTACACAATCCTGTCACTTGGAGACCACTTTCTTGTACTTCCTTTTATTTTATCTTAAACCAAGAACTCCCTGAATTTTCCAGCAGGGAATCAGATGGAAGGAGTCTTTGTCCTGTTCTCTGCCTTTGTCCTTCCATCTAATTCCCTGCTGGAATCTAGTAACTTTTAAACACAATGCAATCGGAATAGAACAGGAGTGAGTGTTTGTGGGCAGATCCAGACCTCGTCATTTCTTCCCTGCACCAATGAGAAGTTACTATGGAGGCAGCCCACCACTGCCATGTACCCTCTGCTAGTAGTCCTCTGAGTATTTCTCTCTGAAACTTCTCCCTGATCCAGGAGTAATGCAAGCATCAGAGCATAAACACAATCTCTGTAAGAACTAGCCCCCTCCCACTCCAGTGTCACCTCACCCCACACTGTACCCACCTTCCCAGCATGATGGCACAGCTCCCCAAGACACTATGCTATAGCAACTCCTCCTCTCAAGAATCACATTGAGACTCCTTTGTTCTTTTTCCTTGGTTTCTGGGCTGTACTAAGTGTGTCCCTCTGGCACCTGCTGTCACTTGTGTACTAGTCTCTTCCTGGGGCAGTGGTCTCATGGGGCTGCAGTGTGCATGTGTGCTTGTGTGCTTTTCTTGTTGTGCTGTGAACTCCTGGCAGGTTCACTCACTTACTGTCTCTGTGTTAAGGGGCCCATGGTAGCTGAAGAAGTGAACGGTCATTTGGAGATTTCTCCTGGGCCCCCCCCCCCGTCCAGGAGGATGGACAAGCCAAGCTCCCAGGTCATGCGTGGTATTGGGTTGATGGGGCATCTGGTATCATCTGGCCCAACGTCAGATAAGAGAACTTTCCCAGGACCCTGAGGTTGGGGAACTTCTGACCAGGTGGAGAATGGTGCATTCCCAAAGAATTCCCATAATGTTAGAAGAACTGATTGTAGAAGGTGGGTGTTTTCAGATGTCTGCGTTGTGAGCAGATTTTTGTATAACTGCCCCACAGAGCAACTCATCTCTGAGCTCTACAGAAGTTTTTAAATTCCTGGTTTGAAAGGTCCACTTCATGCCCACTTCTCCCTCTCCAAACCTTCTTAACTGTACTTCATGGTGACTCCCCTCCTTCCCTGCCACCCTCCTGAGGTCTGCTCCTACTTCAGTGCCATCTCTCAGCATCTTACCCAGCACTTCACAGGGTATGTACACCACAGACAGAGGCTCCAGGCAGTACATAAGAACTGATTCCCAATTCATATTCCTTCTCCTTTGTGATTCAGTCCCCACAGATACATGGGTGGCCAGGAACATAGCTGGTCTAATGGGATGGTGCTGGGAGAGCCCCATGTGGTCATCTGCTTAATCACCAGCTAACAATCAGGAGCTGCCATGCTAGCTCTGGGATGCTGGATGCTGAGGCTGGCGCATACTGAATAAGGAGCCCTTCCTTAAGCCACCTCAGCACTCTATGCTCGGTGGGCTAAGTTGAGCTTGGGAGAACCCTGGGGAACAAAGGCGGGGGAATATAATGAAGAGGATTCCAGAAGAGCAGCAGCTGATGTTTGGATCCTCCCATACATCCTGGCAAAGAGCTCTTCCACCTTGCCTTACACAGATCCAGTGATGGGGAGCTCACCCCTCCTAAGCTAGTCTATTGGATTTTCAGATCAAATGCCAAGGATCTCAACTTGGGCTGCACTGGATCACCTGAAGCTTTGTTGGATGCCTGGATCCCACTTCCAGGTGCAGTCTGAACACTGGGATTTTTGCAGTCTTCCATAGAAATTCGAACGTGCAGTGGTAGCTAAGAATTCCTGCTCTGATTGGCTTCTTTCAGTTCACATAGGAAAAGGCAGGCACTCTGGGTGAGTCAGCCAGATAAGATATAGGCTTCCTAATCTCTGCTTCTTGGGTATTTTTCTTGTCATGTCATACCCCCATGGGATAGGGGGAGTGGTCAGGGTTGGGGTAAGTTGGCTGCAGATGCAGCTCATGCCATCCAGTGACAGGTGAGCCACCAGTGGTGTCCCCACATGAACACTCACAGAGGTTTGCTCTCTGAGCACATTTGAAAGCTAACACCAGACAAATGCCATACACTAGGGATTTGTGGTTTGTTTACTTTCTGATAGTGGGGTCTTGGCAGGGAAAGGCTTTCAGAAATGAATTTCTTTTTTGGGTCATCAACACTATATTCAGGAAGGGGAAGAGAAAAATTTAATCAGTGATAAAACATCCAAGTGGCTCACAGGTGAATCTGAGGTGACACAGATATGTACTGGCTCTCCCCTGGATTCCTTTCCTGACATGTCCTTTTGGTGAACTCTCTCCTATCCCCCCACCAAACTAAGCACATGCCTCCCATCTTCCTGGAAATATCCCCTTTGTTCCACCCTCTCTTCTTCGGCTCATACTGTTTGTTAATTACCCCTACCTGATTACCAGGACCTTTATTTCTGCTTCTCTTACTGTGCTTAATAACCTGGGCTGATAGTTCATTACCACATGGGTTGTGGTCTCCTATGTGAAAATACTGTGATCTTCCCCAGAGTAGGGACCATAGGATTCAAATACATCCCACCCAGTGCATGCTCCTTCCAAAACCCTGTGGCAGAGACAGAAGCACCTGACAAATCCTCCCTCATCTCCTCTCTGCGTTGTCTCCCAGCTGAGCTGGGAGCATGGTCAATACAGCAATAACTGAGCTGGGGTCACGTGGTCTGTTCTGGCTTGAGGCTGTGACAAGAGCAGGTTCTCCCACTTTGTCTTCCCCTGACCTGGAGAACTTTAAAGCCTTCTGCTAAGATGAGATGGCTTAAGAAGGATGAATCCTAGATCCTTGAATCGCCGATCAAAACAGAGCCCCTGACAATTCACATCACACTTGGCGAGGGTGAGAAATAGACGGCTGTTGGGCTGAACCACTGGGGTTTCAGGGTTTGCTATTGTAGCCTAGCCTAGAATTGATTATCCTGAGTTCTGTTGGACTCAGCAAATATTTGAATCAAATGGAATTGGAAAGACACAGAAAAGAAAAAGGAAGCTAGTAGTGCATGCAGTTTTTAACTGTGACCAGCGGGGAGAGGAATAGAATGTCCAACCCCTCAGATCTGGTTCCACCCAGCATCACTAACTGGGAACGATTTTTAGAGCAAAGGAGGTTCCAGAGTGAATCAAGAGCTCAGTGGCTGTCAGGAGAGGGACCCACTTATTTCTTATTCTGCCTCCACGGGTAAACAAGAACTCCTGAGCGATGTCTGACAGGGACACAGGGGTGCCATTTAATGAGCAACTTGTAATAGAAGCTGACTGAGTTATACAGGAACAAATCACTCTCGATTTCTTTTCTCTCTCCTCAGTCACTCTGGCCAATTTAGAGACTGTTTGTGTGGCTGACTTGTAGACTATTTCTTTCCTTAGGATAACAGCTGGGTGTTAAAACACAAACTAATTAATTTTGCCTTCCCAAATGAGGTTAGCTGGGTGCATCCGGAATGCTGTATTGACAATGCACCTTTAATATTCCAGTCTTGAGATTTTAATTAGAAGGCAAAGTAATCTCAAAGAAGGCAGTAATTATTTTTCAAATTGGCCACCCCAATTGCTGTGACGATTAAGCGCTGTATTTTATGAGCATGGACAGCAATCAATGAGGATTGCCAAAACTATCTCCAGAGCACATTCATCCGTCTTCCTGGATTCCTGGGCTCAGTATGTGGTGAGAACAGAGGCTACCATTGTTGGAGAAAGGGACCGAGAGGACTTTCTCCAAAAAGTTGAGAACACTGTGAGACAGAGCTTAGATATCCTTAAGGAACGGGAATCTCACACAAGGTCACTCAGAGATGCTTTGTGTACAGGAGGTCACTCAGAGATACTTTGTGTCAGCTCAGCAGCTTTCTCTCCTGTCTTCTGCCTCAGCAGCCTCAGGTTAGGGGCTCCATGATCTATTGCAATCCTATTCTTGGGAGCATTACTGAGGGCTCTGATGTGCTTTGGGATATCTCAGGGTGAATCTACCCAATTTTATAGTGATGGAGAGCTGCAGCTTTATGTCTTAGAATTTGGGGTTCTTGTGGAGAGGTAGTGAAGCCATGGGGAGAATGGAGATTGATCTCTGGTCCCCAGGTGTCCAGGCTCACATGCCACTGCTCTCGCTCAAGTACACCAGTTAATCTCAGATATGACCATGCCACCCAAAGCTCCACAATGACTCCAGGAGTTTACAAGATAAAATTCAATGACATCAGCCAGGCTGGGGATGTCCTCAAGATCTGGGTCTGCAAATCTCTCCCACCACCTGGTATGCACTGTCCCCAGTGCCCACAGAACTCGCTGGGTTATTCCAGGTTATTCCCCTGAGCTCTGGCTAGCAGTTCTTTACATGGTCTCAGCGGTGGGAAGCTAGAAGCTACAGGAAGCTCTGGGTCATCCCCGAAGGGTTTTTGTCCTGTATTCCCCATTCAAAGTATTCATCATGCCACACTCTAATTCATTGCTTGCCTGTCTTTCCTTTCCTACACTTTAAAATTCTGTAAGAAGGTGGACTGACGACCTGTTTTTGTATAACCTTAGATCCTGCATAGGGCATGCATGAAGTGGGTGCTTTGCAGATCTTTAATGAAGCAATGAATGAAAACTGGCAAGCAGAGGCTGGAGGTTCACTCTGGAGGCAGAGCTAGGAATGGTGAGCAGGCCCAGCTTCATTCTCCACCCTTCTAGGCAGCTACCGGAGCTGCACATGTGAAGGGCAGGCAGACACCATCCAGACAGCAAGTTTGCTAAAAAAGAGGAAGAATACATGGTGCTGGTTATTCTAGGGGTTTCCTGCTGCTACTGGGTGGGTGCCTCAGTTGCTCATGCCCATGTATCACCGCTGGTCCTTGAGGCAGATGACCTTGGGACCATTTGTTGGGAGCTTAAACTTCTTGGCTGAATTCTGGAGTTTAAATTGATGCCACTACAAACAAACAAATTATAGTTGGCCTTATTCATAATCTAAGGGATCCAATTTCAAATGACGATCAGAGTCTGTTCACTAGATTGGCAACGTTAACAAATGTTGATATTGCATTTTGGAGAGGTGACAGAAAAACAGGTATTTTCAATGATCGTAGATGAAAGTGCAAATTGGTACCTATCTCTATAAGGGCAATTTGGCAATGTCTATAATAATCAACAATTCCTGTATCCATCTCTACTTTTAAAAAAGGCACTTCTGAAGAGTGAGCCTAGAGAGGTATGTATGTCTGAGGTACCATCAAAAGAGTGAATGATGTAACCTTGATTACAAGAGCAAAAGACTGGAAGCATCGTTAGCATCTTCATGGCTTCTGCTTATGCAAACCTCAATCTGGACACACGCTGGACTGCTAGGCTGTTGGGTAGCACAGTGGGGTGGTGTATGTTGAACATGGAGTAATTTGCAGAATTTAGCAACGTCCAGTGTAAAACATATTCCCTTATGTGCTAAAAGGGATATTTCTGGAAGGGTACACATAGAGAAAACTGGCTTCACAGGTTGCATCTGTGAAGGGAGACCACCTAACCAGACTATTAGGGGTTGAATCATATCTCTGCCACTGGTAGAAATCCTAACTCTGAGAGGTATGGGGGGAAACTGGCTTTTTGACTTTAAATCCTTTTAAACAATTTGGGTTTTTCTGTGCATTGCTATTCAAATACACAATACACATCCATTAAAAATAAACAAATGCCAGTAGCTGTCTGTGCCTTTACACTCTTGACATTGCTCCAGTTCTTCTCCATGGAACATGTTTCCAGAAAGGCGAAACTAGTTCCCCTTACTCCCTGTCCAACAGAGCAGACTGGATCCAGCAAGAAAGCACCAGCCTTAGGATACCCTCTCTGGACGGTGAGGGGCATGCCTGGAGGGAGCCCTGCCAGTCCATGCTGGTCTCTTCCTTTACTCTTTGCCCCTTGCTTATTCTCTCCCTGGGCCTGCTCTCTGGCCCTCAAGTTTCTGCTTCCATTGACAGGCAGCAGGGCCTGCTCTACAGCTCTGTCCTCTCCAGGCCTAGCAGGAGGCAAGCTGAAATTGTGCCATCCTAAGGCAGAGGCTCAGCACTCCTGGTGCCCAATAAGGCACCAATTCACAGGCCTTGTGTGCCCCAGGCCAGCAGGCTGCTGCCCTGCCAGAGGGGCGGCCCTTTCTGTGGGTTGCATCCTCCCTCCTTGTTGTAATTAAATTACAGGCATTCACTACCAGCTGCTGACCGGTTTTCCACTTCCTGTGCCATTCTCAATTACCTTGCTGTCCTTCCCCTCTGTTGCTCTCCTGCCTTGCCAACAGCCAGCCAGAGCACTGGGCCACTCTGCAGGCCAGGGGCCCCCTGGGAGAGCTGCTCAGGGTAGAGCCCACTAAGGCACCGAGGCTGAGCACGGCCAGCTGCCAGGCTTTGCTCCATGATCTCCATCTTGTAAGTGTCCTGGGAGGCTGAGACCTTCCTGGCACAGATGTGTTGAATCAAAGCAGCCTGGAATAAGAAGGGAGACCACCTAACCAGACTGTTAAGGGTTGAATCATATCTCTGCCACTGGTAGAAATCCTAACTCCCAGCATCTCAGAATGTAAGCTTAGACATGGCGTCTTCACAGAGGTAGTCAAGTTAAAATTAGATGGACCTAAGGGTGTGCCTTAACCCAAACTGACTGATACCTCTATTAATGGGGAAGTTTGGTGACAGTTGGGTAAACAGGGAGAATGCCATGCGAACAGGAAGATGGCCATCTACAGGCTATGGGACAGATCCTTCCCTTAGGGCACTCTAAAGGGACGAACGCTGTGGATCCCTTAATTTTGAGTTTCCAGTTTCCAGAACTGTGAGACAAAATATGCCTGCACTTTAAGCACCCGGTCTGGTACTTTGCTAGGCAGCCCTAGCTCTCTCCGTATGACTTGTATTTCCCTCTCCACAGCCCCGGTAATGGGGATTCACTCCTGCCTGAGCATCTCTAAGGATGCTAAATTCATCACCTGTAAGAGAGACCAAAGCTTGTCTCAGAAGATCTTATGTGTTGGAATATTCTCTTCAATGTGCAGGCAGAATCTGGCTTCCTCTCCCAAGTCTATTTCTACACCTGGCGATTTACAAGCCGAATCTATGAATCCTTCAAGAACAGAAATTGTGTTTTTTTGATTTTTGTATTTCCCCAGCACAGAACACCTTGGAGTCCTTAGATACCTAAGGAGTATTTGCTAAATGAAGGAAAATGGCTCTGATGTTCCTTAGAGACTTCGTCTCTCCTCAAATCTTTCAACTTTTCAATTTCTCTATTACTGTGGTTCCTTTCCAGCCTGGTACCCAAAAGTAAATGTGATTCTCCAAGTGGGATCTGACCAGGCAGAATAACACAAGAGCTCCTAACCTCCCTGACTCTCAAAGATGTTACAGGTCCACTGTTGCAACCTAAGGTCACATTTTCCTTCAGAGCCACCACTCATCCACTGATGGTTGGTACTTTACATCCCTCTGTATTTGTATCATTGCTTTGAACCTAAGTAAAGAATTTTTAATTTGTCCATATTAAATTTCCTCCTCTTATGTTGATAAGGACTTAGTTCTGAGACCCTGAATTTTGAGAATTCCCCCAAAGTATTGCCATTGGTGAATTTGCTAAGCAGATCATTGATACTCTCACTTAAGTCAATCAACATTAGCCTAATATTTAGCATACTTTGGGCACCAGTGGTCAATAGATAGTGGTCAATCTATCTGTCTAGTACACAAGAAGGAGGCACTGGTGGGAAGAATAGGGACCTCTGAAACATATACATGTGGATTTGAATCCCAGCTCCTTCCTCCTTATCATCTGCATGAACCTGGGCAAGGAACTTGACATTTCCAAGTCTTAGTTTCCTTATGAGTGCAAAGGGGATGAAGCAGGAATATATCTCATAAGGTTATTTTGAGAAGAAATCCATTCCCTCAATTGTCAATCAGGTCACAGTTCTCAAGCTGCCCAAGAAATGCTTTGCCAAAGTAACTGATTTTTATCCAGATGTAACATAACCACCCATGCTACGTGTATCTGTCTGCTACCCTCCTCACAGAGAGCACATCCTGCTTGTGATATTACTTCTCTGTCTTTGTGTTCATGAGCTATTGAATTGATAACCTTTTAAAACTCTGGCTTGGAGTAACATCAAGCTCACTGGTGTCCATATTTCCCCATGTTTAGAAAATTGGAGCAAAGATTGCCCTTTTCCAGTGCTGTACGATCAGGAGAAGATCATGACCAGTGGTTCAGTGGTCTGACTGAAGTTTTTTCTGGCATGTTAATTGGTCTTGATTTTACTGATAGCAGTTATACTGTAACTTATGCTAGGCATCAGAAATCATTTGGAAAGTCTGTTAAAACACAGATTGCTGTGCTCTATCCCAGAGGGTAGGTCTGTGGTGGGCCTGAGAATCTGTATTTCTACCCAGGTCATGCTGATTCTGCTGGTCTGGGATCATATTGAGAACCACCTGGTTAGAGCAGCAAATTGAGACTGTAGGTAAAGATATCAAAGACCTCATTTCCCTTTCCAGGTAAAGGACCCACGCTTTATGATGAGATCACAGGTAAGGAAAGGAATTGAGGAGTTTACGTCTGTTCTTTGTAACCTCACCACTATTTGCACCTATGCTTTTGGTTCTTCTTCCTTGAAACATGCATCCTTTTGTTTTTTCTTAATATTTTCATAAGTTCAAACCTACTCTGGCTTTGGCTTCCCTGACACTGTTCTTCCAGTGGGGAGAGATGTAGGAGAAAGGTAGAGAGAAAGGGGCTGGGGGAATGCCTCACTGACCTGTTTCCTCCACAAGTTCCATTGCCTCATTTGCACCACCTCCCAGTAGTTCACTCATCTACAATGGACGAATCCACTGATGAGATAGAGACCTCATGATCCAATCACTTTTGCCTCTGGACATGCTGCCCTGGGGACCAAGCCTTCAACACATGAGACTTTTGAGGACACTTCTGATCCTGATATTATGTCTTCCTGAGGGCTGGGCACATACCCTCAGTGACCTTACACTTAGCTGCCAGGCTCATATCCTGAGCCAATGACTTAAATGAGGGTATATGCATTTAGGCAAATGGGTGGTGATCAGGAGCAAGAGAAGAGCCTGGGTCTGTCCCTTTCCAGATCTGGGAACTTGTATAAGTTACTCCCTGAGGCTCAGTTTTTCTATCTTTAAAATGGGGATAATGGTAGTAGTTCTTTCATTCCATGAGAAAACACTTAGACAGGGTTTGGCTCATCAGTTTTGCTATGGTAGCATGTGCCCCCTTATATCTTTCCCTGTGTGTCCTATTTCAAACCTTCCATGGTAGCATTCAGAATGTGTAATTGCATGTCTGTTTTTTTTTTTTTTTTCTTAAAAGATATCTTGGATACAAAGAAAACCAAGCAACCTGAAAGAGCAAAGCCAAAGGCCTGCTTGGTCAAGAGGCAAATGAGTTTTAACAAAATAGAGTAAAAACCCCAGTGCTGGTGTCTGGTGAGACCTTTCAGCTTGCCCTGCTGGGTGGGAAAGCTGTCCCATGTTCTGAACAACTGTTGAGTCTCCATAGACTATTAATGTGCTACTAACAAGTGTGGCAACTCCCCGTCCACTAAGCTTCTCCACTCCCCACCAATCCAGAATGGTATATGTACAAATTTGTGCTGCACCTGGTACTTTGAATGAGAGTTAACACCACTCCATTCCTGGTCATTCTACTTACTGGTTGACTGACATCATACAAAACACCTAACTTGTCTAAGCACTAAGTTCTTCAGTTGCAAGATGGAGATTCTAGGGTGCCTGAGAAGTCGATTTCATATGAGATTCCCATCAGCAAACCAAGGGTTTAAATTTCTCCATATTCTCACTAATATTTTTCATTGTAGTCGTCATCGTCGTCGTCCTCCTCCTCCTCCTCCTCCTCCTCCTCCATATTAGCCATGCTAGTAGGCTTGAAGTGGTAGTATCCCATTGTGGTTTTATTTGTGTTTCCCTAAGGATCAGTGATGCTGAGCATCTTGTCATATGCTCGTTAGCCACTTGTGTATTTACTCTGGTAGAATCCTTTACCATTTTTGAATTCAGTTATTTTTTCACTGTTGAACTGTTTGGGACTTCTTTACATATCCTGGATGTTAATCCTTTATCAAATATGTTATTTGTAAATATTTTTTCCCACTCTATAGATTTTCTTTTTATATTCTTGCTAAATTGTCTTTTATGCAAATGTTAGCAAATGCTTTACATTTTGATTTTGAATAATTTATTTATATTTCTATTATTGCCTGTGCTTTTGGTGTCAAACTTAAGACTACTGCCAGACCCAAGGTGATGAAGATTTTCCTCTATTTTCTTCTAAGAGTGAATTTTATCTAAGTGAAATATACCCTTAAAATTATTAATAGTAAATTTTATGTTTGGCATATTCTGTCACAATAAAAATATTTATCTCCCCAAAGATACCCAATAAACAAAGGGTTTGATGGGCAGTAGATTTTATTTATTTATTTATTTCCTTTATTAAATTATTTATTTATTCTAATTTGGCATGATGGCAGAATGAAATTCATTTGGGCAGTAGATTTTAAATTAAAAAAAGAAGATTATTCTGCAAACTAGAGCTCATTCATGAAACTTCAGGCTGAAGAACTTGTGACTGACAAGTTTGACTTAGTGGATTGCTCGGACTCCTTTAGGTTTGGTATCAACGTAGGCCTAACTGCACTTTGCTCCTTGTGGCTCCACTGCCTGCCTAGTTCTGCCTTTTGAATCCACAGGACAAATCCAATCCCTTTTCCAAGTGGTAGCTCTCCAAGTGGTTGGTGGCAGCTGCCATGATCACAGAAGTCATGCTGTTTGATCACATGCTTCCCTGTGTAGAATGGGACATTCATTCTGAGGAAGGGGGGTTTCCCAGTAAAGAGACAAAGAAAGCAGGGCTTGGGGCTGGGAAGACAGGTGATACAACCAAGCAACAAATGGAGCTGGGATTTGAACCCTTTGGAGGTGTTCCTGGAGCAAAGGCTGTATTTTAGATGCCAGGCAATGTTACCTCTTGGCCAGGTCCCGGGTTCCCCCTTAGCCTTCTTCTCCACAATCCCTTGGTCTTTTCTTATATGGCTTCCTTCTACATTCTTCTCCAGTCTATTCCCTCATTTGCAGTGAATATCAGGCCAGGCCCCACTAAGGCAAAGTCAAGCCCTTTTTCTTATTACACATAGGCCCACGTTTCATGGATGCCCTATTGGACTCAGCATTCTACAAGGTCCAGTGGCCCCACAGAGGGGGAGGATCATTAGAGGAAATCCATTCCAAGGCCCTAGCAGACTCCTTTTCCCTACCCCCATCATTTGCTAAAAGCAGGGGCTGGCCCCACCTGTCTCTCTTGTAGTATCCTCCCAGGAGTTCCCGCAGAGGAAGATATTGCAGTCTCAGGATTAACAGCCTGTTTGTTTAAAAGGCTTATTACTGGTTCTTAATGCTATTTTGACAGATGAAAGTGAGTCGATTAGAGCTGGAAATAGCTCTGACTGCTTAGGTTTCTTCCAGGTGGCTGCCCATTCTCCATCCATGGAACTTTTTCTCTCTTCACCAAAGAGAGGTTCTTTTGCTTCTGTTATCCCTTTGACTCCCAAAACCACTCAAGAGTTTCCTTCTTCTGCAAAGATATGCTGTTGAAATCATGGATGAGGGTTGCTGTGACAGACCCTCTCTGTGACAGGGACAAAGTGAAAAAATGCTGATGGGAGCCCTGACAGGTCAACCTCCAGGATAAGGAATATGAATGGCCTCAGTGAGCCCTGTGTTTTTATAGGTATCACTCTGGTTCCATCAGCCACAAATGCAGTTGCCCTGTATTGAATCTTTTTAGGGTCTTTGGAACAATGGGTTCCCTGTGTCAACTCCCACCAAAATGCGTCCAATGTTGATCACAGGCTTGGGTACCTCAAAGTCAATCATCTTTGTGAGGGCAAGAGTCTTTTGTGGGTGGCTCACAGGGTTTCCCAGAGTTATGCTAAGGCCCCAGTGAAGGGCATTCCAATGCTTCCTGGTTGGTAAGGAGTCTGTACAATAGACTTTGCCTTGTCCCTGGAGCAAAGGTGTGATCTCCCATGTGGTTTGTTGGACAATTGGGATAAGTGGTCAGAGTATTTGTAAGAGGCACCTCAAATTTATGCCCAAGAAAGAACTCTTCCTTAATGCTCCAACATACATTGACTTCTCTAGGTTTTCTTATGGAATATAATGCCACTATCCAACTGTTTGCTCACACTCAAATCCTAAATCATCCTGGATTCTTCTCTTTAGTTCATGCATAAAGGTCCTTAAATAGAAGGCATCAGCAGATCCTGTTTCCCGTCCCTCCACATTACAGAGCAAATTGGACCAAACTGATATACAGCCCATGCTACCATTCTTGTCTAAGGCATACTTATTTTCTGTCTGAGCTATCACAACAGCTCTCCAACACCTATTCCAGTTTTCATTGTTGCAAGAAAAATCTTCTAAAGACATAAGTCAGACCTCCTCTACAACTTCCATGGCTGCTCCTAAACATTTAGAGTCAAGACCAAACTCCTTACCATGGCCCACAATGCTAAATGTCTTCTAGTCTGTCTCTCTTGCCAATATTATTTCCTATCTTTTTCTCCTTGCTCACTCTGCTTCAACCACATGTGTATTTTTGCTGATCCTTGAATATATATTCCCTGGGTCCTTTGCACTTGAGAATCTTCCTTCTATCTGGAAGGTTATTTCCCAGAACTGTATATGGCTACTGTCATCTCATTCCTCAAATCTTAGCTCAAACCAACTTTATTCCAGAGAAAACCTGATAGCACTCTCTGTAAGTATCCTATTTATTTGCTTACCTATCATTTATCTTTCTCCATCAAAAATTTTGGGTGCTAATGGATTAAGAATTTTATTTTTCACTATTGAATTACACTATCTAGACTAGGATATTGCACATAACAATCACTCAATAAATGGTGCTTATATTTTAAAATATGCTCATGAATCGTTTGGTACTCTCCCATTGAGAGGTGGGGTCTGTGCCCACTCCACTTGACTCCGGACCTCCTTAGTGACTGGTTGTCTAGTAGAGTATGATAGAAGTAACACTGTGGTCTTACAAGGACAATCAGTATCTGCCTTGGTCTCTGGACCATTTGTACTAAATCCTGGGTCTCCATATAAGTAGTCCTACTGCTCTGAGGCTGCCATGCTGTGAGGAAGCTCAATCTAGCCCATGTAAAAAGGCCACATTGAGAATTGCTAAGATTATATGAAGAGAGAGATGCAATCAATCCCAACTGTTCCAGTCCCCACTGTTCTACTGCCATCCACTATCTGACTGTTAACTGTAGAGACGTTGACAAGAACCATCAGCTAAGCCATTCCTGAATTTCTGATAATAGAAATTGTGAAAAATACCAAAAATAATGTTATTTTTCAAGTCATTAAGTTTTGAGGGGATTTATTTCATGTAATAGAAGACTAGAACAGAGAGAATGGATGCTTAACATCCACTATTCTCTGGTGGCTGCTATAATGTGTACTATTCCTAACCAATTTACTGGTCCAAGTGCCTAGGCAGTCTATGCCAGGTCTCATGGATGGAAGAAAAGAAATGGGAAGTTGAAAATTACTACTTGTTTGGCTGAACTTTGAAGAGCCTCATCTGTGTGACCATGAGCCTTTTTACAGGAATAGTTCAGAACCTTCCCAACATTCTCTGGCTTCCTTAATTCTTCAAGTCCTTTTCTAGAATTAGACACCTAGTCCTAACCCAGAGAACCCCTACTTGATTATTATTATTTTAAATTTTTTTAGTCATAGCTGGACATAATACCTTTATTTTTAATTTATTTTTATGTGGTGCTGAGGATTGAACCCAGTGCCTCGCAGGTGTTAGGTGAGCGCTCTACCACTGAGCCACAAACCCAGGCCCACTACTTGGTTATTTATATCAATCCTGCTCAAAACTCTTATACCTCTTCCTATTTCTTTCTGATTTCCTAGATGAAGTTTGTCTCCTGTTTCAGAGAGAGGAGCTGGTGGACCAAATTATATCCTCTTTTGATCTTTTAGCTTAATAAGCAGGAAATGTTCTGCACAGTCAGAGAATATTACACAGGGAAGTAGAGGTGATGACCATGGACAATGATAATGGAGATAGCACTGAGCGTTTCTTCGCTCATGGTACTAAGCGTTTCCCAAGTATTTTCTCATTTAATCTCCACATCCCTCCAATGTTACCATCCCATCCCTATTTTACTAATGAAGAAACTAGAGACATTTAGGTGACATATTTGAAGCCAATTCCTTTTGATCCTGATTTCCAGAGAAATCACCTACCTGGGATATATTTGATACACAAATGGCAAATATTTGATACACTAGCCACTTTCTCCCTTCCCAGGTTCGTGGCATCTGGTCCCACAGAACCTCTAGATCATTCTTACCATAGCTCTCCAAGTAGGTACGACCAATTGGTCAAAACTGACATGCCGGATAAGACCCTTTTGCTACCTCCCCAATTTCTCAAGGAATAGGGACCCAGAAAGGTCAAGTGACTTTCTAAGGTCATCCAGCTAATGGGTGGTAGTGCTGGGATGGAAATGCACTTGAGAAAGGAATATCACAGCCCCATGCGCAGGGAGGTCGCTCACCCGCGGACAGCGTGCAGCAGGCGCAGCGAGGGGTACGCAGTACGCACGTTGACGTGGTGCTTCAGGATGAGCTCGTTGACCCACTCCACACGCTCCTTGCCACCCCTGGCCATGAAGGCAGGGATCCACAGGATGCTGCCATTGAGGCTGTGCAGTCGCTGCAGCAGCTTCTCCCGCCACGTGGCATTGACCAAGTCCTCGAAGGCCCGCTGGATGACCGAGGGGTTCATGGTAACCAGGTCGGTCTTGAGTCCTACATCCCGGGCATACTCCTGCACCGGAGCCAGGTTGCACCTGAGGAGGAAAAAGGCAACAGGGTCCTTTTAGAAAAGCTGAACCCTATTCTTACATGTAACCTTTTTAATTGTTTCCCTCTCCTTGCTTCAAACTCATCACCAAAGATAAACCCAGGGCATCTCCCTGAATGACGGACTTCTTTTGTTATCCTTATCCTCCTCCTGCCACAAATGTTTATTAAACCTCAACCACATAGTTAGTAATTTACTAGGCCCTGGGGACACAAAGTACCTCCATTCTGGAGTTCAGGATCTAGGAGAGGAAGAAAGGGGCAAGAGAGGCAGCCCTCAGCTGCAAGATGAAGATGCTGTTGGCAAGTTGACCTGCTTGCAGGTGGCAGAGGGCGGGCTCTGAAGACAGACTCCCAGGTTTAAAACTCAGCTCTGACATTCTCTACCTGTGATTCTGGGCAATGTACTCATCTCTCTGTGCTTCCCCAGGACTATGCAGGAGATCACAACAGCAGCCCCACGGGGGATTACTTCAGTTACACGTACCCAGTGCCTAGACCATAGCTGGGCCACACTAAGAGGCCCATGACTTCATCATTCTTACAGGGAGGAGAAAAAGTAGTAGGGGCTGATGACTGAGGGAGTCTAGAAGGATGAGCAGAAATCCAGTGGTAGACATGGCACAGGAAGAGAGTCTTTCTCCAATTTGCTAAAACAGAAGAATCACCTTGGGTACTGGTTAAAAATACAGATTCCTCAGGTCCCTTAGCTGGAGAGCCATTCAGCTGGTTCCAGAGCTTAAGAATTCTCTCTCTCTCTCTCTCTCTCTCTCTCTCTCTCACACACACACACACACACACACACACTTTTTGCAGAGGGTGTGAAATAGCCTGAGTGCTCAGAGGAAGGCAAGTGATTTGGTCTAACTGGGGCAAGTCATGTGAAGGAGATGGGGCTAGAGAGACATGCTGGAGATGAGAGACATCAAAAGGCCTGTGTCAAAGACTTCGTTCAGAAGAAAACAGAGACTACTAAAGGTTCTCGAACAGGAGAGTGATATGAGCACATTTGTATTAGGCAACAAACAAAAAACCAAAGCTGTAGGATTCACTGGAGGGAAGGAGTTGGGTATCAGAGGATGAAATAAGAGGTCACTGAAATTGCTCATGAATTGGTCAGGCTGCCAGGATGGACAGATTCTTAATTACCTAGGGACTATCTTGGGGGCCTCTCCCATCCTCAAGGGTTCTGGTTTATATGAGCACACTTGGGCTTCTTGCCTGTACCAAGGACGTATGGAAGGCAGCAGGGGGCGCTGCTGGGGAGGCTTCCATGCTGCCTGGGATTTGATGGTAGAAATAAGCTTGAGAAATTGGAATAAGTATGTATAGAACGGAGGTTGTGAAGATGTGAAGACTGGGAGCTATATGCCATTGCCCGATGATGAAATCCAGAAAGACACTATTTACTCCTGGCTTTAAGAAAGGACTTTTCTTCTGCAACTGGGTAGAAAAAGTAGAACAATTAGAAAGAAAATGAACATTATGGAGCCCCTGGTGTGTGCCAGCCACTTGGCTAGTCATCAACAGAGATCAGTTCATTGTATTGTGACCCATTTTTAGTCACCCTCTTTTTACAGATGAGCAAACTGAGGCACAGAGTGTTCCAATTAAGTTGCCCAAAGTCCCAGGGTTAGTAAGGGAACCACCAGGATTCGAACCCAGTTGTGTCTGATTCCAAAGCCTGTCTAACTATTTCCAACTGAGCCCCGCCCCCTCCATTCCTGCCCTCAGACCTTGCTATCTCTGATTGTAGTTAAATATTGCAGGGAAATAGAATTGCTGGAGGACACCTTCAGGAGCCCCTGCCACAGGCTGCAGAGATTGGGGTATTATTGCCAGCACATTATCCAGTCTTGCGCCACCTTGGTCTTAGTTACCTATTGCCCTTAAGCTGTGCTGAACCAGGATTCCCAAACCTTCCCTGATGGCTGGGGCCTCCTCCAGACCAACCTCCAGTTCATAAGAGCAGGGTCAGGTGGACTCAGTGAAGTTGAGACTTACTGAAGTCAACTGCAGGCCAGTAGGAGCTGCGGGCAGGCAAAGAAGGAAGCAGACAGCAGTGTGGGATGCCATCCTCTGGAAGGTGCTATGAGACTCCAAGGCACACGGGCTCCTGCTCACAGGGGAGGCTGGGAGGTTCAGGCTATTCCAGTGACCAAGTCTCAGTGAAGATGCCTGGGGGCTTGGGGGCAGGGGGAAGCTGTGCCCTAAATGGATGCTTTAGGTGTACTTCTTCCCCACACTGCTTCATTTATGGAGAAAGGGCAGAGTCAGGAAAGGCTTACACCTGTTCTAGGCTCTCTTCTGTCCAAAGAATTCTGGGTGGGCTGTGAGAGGGCTTGGTTCTGGGCAGAAAAGGAGTAAACCTTTTCCAGAAACAACCATATTCATAGGTCTACACTGAGCCATCTGCAGAGTGAGGGAGGCAGGTATATGGGCTCTGAAGCCCATACTAGCTGTATGCCTCTGCACTTTCTGTGCCTCAGTTTCTTCTCTACAAATTGGGGATAAAATAAAATATGCCTGTTCTGCAAGAACTAAATAAGCTAATACTGGTGAAGTGTGTAGAATAGCACATGGTACCTGCCAAGTGCCCAGTGAATGTTCAGGGGTGATCTGAAAGGTTATTTATCTGTGAAAGGTCATTTGCTGGTAGGATGCTCCCTGTGGAGGGGTTGTGCTTGTGTGTGCACATGTGAGCACACAATGAACTCTTGATCCCTAAACTTCTGGGAACTCCCCCTGCTTACATGGCCCTGGGTCAGCCATGGCCTCCTCACCCTGGCACTGCAGGCTCCTGTCGTTCTCCTAGGACCAGCCCTCCTGCCCAGCCTGTCTCAGCAGCACCTCGTGCAGCCTGTGCTTGCTCAAGCCGTTGCCTCCCTGATCCCTGAACCTGTCTTTCTGCCTCCGTGATTTTCTTCATGCTCTTCCCTTCTCCTCCTCACTTTCGTTGGTCCAAGTCAGCCACACTCAAATCCCACATCTTCCAGAAGCCCAGGAGGTGCCATGTTTTGCAAGCTAGTTGTGTTTATGTGCTCTGTGTCTCACCAGAACCCTCAGCTCATGTTTCCCATTCAGTTTTCTTAAAGGGAGTAAGGTCCTATGTGTCTCTGAGACTCTCACACAAAGGAGGGACCCAGGGTGGACTGATTTAATTGAAGACTCAGATTAACATGGACAGAGACATCTCCATCAGGACTGTCATGGTGCCTGTCATCTTGGCAGAACCACGGGGAGCTTATTGGAATAGCAGAGTCTCATCCATGTCAACCACATGCAGGCCCTCCTCTGTGCTGCACACAGCCTTGGCCTGGAGGTAAAGATGGACATAGCCAGCTGGGTGCAGTGGTGCACGCCTTCAATCCTAGGAGGATCAGGAGTTCAAAACCAGCCTCAGCAAAAGTGAGGTGATAAGCAACTCAGTAAGATCCTGTCTCTAAATAAAATGCAAAATAGGTCTGGGGATGTGGCTCAGTGGCTGAGTGCCCCTGAATTCAATCCCCAGTACCCCTCCAAAAAATAAGATGGCATAGCTATTCTGCTTTGGAGGAGCTCACGGTCTAGGTGCATGCGTGTGGTGGAGACATAGGGTAGACAAAGATTTAACAATAAATGTGCCACACCACAACGGGACACATTGTCTGAGGAATTTCCAAATGTCATCCCTTTAATGCTTACAACCTCATACTCTCTTGACTGTGTGTGTGTGGTAACAGAGCATGCTATGGCCCTAAGTGCAGGCTGCACACCAGCAGCAGTGACATCCGCTGGGAAGCTTGTTAAAAATGCAGAGCCTTGGTCCCCACCTCAGACCTGAGACTCAGACTTTTAATAAGCCAGGCGATGCACACACATTCCCATTTGAAAAGCACTGGGCTAGAGCCTGGACAGGATTCATAATGGAAGAACTTAAAGCAAGCCCAGGCCACCTATTTTACAGACAGTTAAACTGAAGCCCCAAAAGACAATTCAAGTGATGTGCTCTGAGCCATGTGACAAATGGGCATAAGAGCCAGAAACCACACTATTTACCGTGTGTGCAAAGAGGATGCTGTGAGCCAAAATCAGCCATTGCCTCCTGAAATTCCTGAGGCAGGGTTTGGTGGAACACAGAAAGCTCGCTGTTGAAAGTCGTTCCTTGTGGCAAAGAAAAGAGGCATGGCCTATATGTGTTCCACGAGACCAGCAAGGCCTCCCTCAAGCCTGCCCGGCACCTTGGAAGGGATCTGGCCTTACCAATAACACCCACCACACCTTTGCTCCTCTGGCCTCCAGTCAGACAGATCCACCATGCTTCCTTCCTCTCCCCCAACCAATCTTTAGCCTGAAGGACTTTGAAAACTAAGGGCTAAGCCTTTGGTTATACCAGAGACAAAGAGACCTGCCAAAGATGAACAAAATGGAAGCCACTTTGGCTACCAGACTGCGTAGCTCTCCAGTCCTAGGGGATACTAAGGTAATTAGAGCTGTTCCTTCCCATGTCCTTAGGTTCAAGGAATTCTATGATCAGATCATTTCCCAAAGTCCAGGGACAAGACTTTCTTTGCATCAGGACAGTCCCAACAGAAATATGAGACACAGTGTGAGGTTCTTCCTGGGCCAGGAGCTATTTGGAATGAAATCCGAGGCTCCAAGTGCCCTACTTTTGACCAGGGGACAGCAAAGCCTTGTTTTCAAATCTGAATGGGCTGGGGCTAGGTGTTCTTGGCCATGGGTCCAAACTGAGTCCAAACATCCCCAGAGACTGAAAAATGAGAACTGATATTTTAGAGAAAATGATGGTCAAGTACAAAATCCAAGTTTCTCTGTCACTCCCTCACTTCAGACTTTGACTACAGCATGATGAAGTTACTAGTAGAGTGCCACCCTCCAGGACGCTACAAAGAGCTTTGCCAATTTGGACCAACAATCCAAGTCAGCCAGGAGATTTTCTTACTAACCTTTTGTGCCAGGCTCTGTTTAGAGGTTAACAAACTTTTTCTGTAAAGGTGCTAGATAATAAATATTTTCAGCTTTGCAGGGTATACGTTCTCTGTGTTGCTTTAGCAACAACGCTTCAGCTCTGCCCAACTACTGAACTCTGCATCATGAAAAGAAAGCAGCCATTGACAATGTGAAAATGAGCAGAATGGCTGTGTTCCAATAAAACTTTATTTATAAAAATGGGGGTGGGGGCAGCTGGATGTGGTGGTACATAATTATCATTCCAGCGACTTGGGAGGCTGAGACAGGAGGATCAAAGCCAGCCTCAGCAATTTAGCAAGGCCCTAAATCACTCAGTGAGACCTTGTCTCTAAATAAAATACAAAAAAGGCTGGGGTTGTGGCTCAGTGGTTCTGCATCCCTGGATTCAATCCCCCCCCAAAAAAAAATACTAAAAAAACAACAACAGGCAGTTTGCCTCCCACTGCTCTGGGTTAGTGATTCTCAACCTTAGCTGTGCACCAGAATCCCTGGAGCTCCCTTGGCCATACCTGCCCTGACTCCCTTATCCCCCAGATGATTTAATTGGTTGGAGGTACAGTCTGGACACTGGAGATAAAGATCCTCAAGCAGCTCCCATGTGCATCAAGGTTGAGAATAGGGACTAAGCCCACCAATGTGTCTTGTTTCAATCTTTTGGGACAACAGCAATGCTCAGCGTCAATATACCTGCTGCTCTGGGCACCAGTGCAGGTGGTTACCTGATGACGAAGCTGTGCGTGTCAATCTCCTGCCCGCAACCACTGTTCAGCAAGACCCCCGAGTTGCCCACAATGGCACAGGTCCGGAAGTGCTTGTTCTTCAGGGGCGAGGTTCTGGGGAGGAGCTCGTACAGGTTCTGGGACACGTTCATTGTACTGTCACGGTCAAAGATGTAATGAATAATGTCTCCGGGCTTCAGGGTCCCCTTGAGGACGGAAATATCCTTCTCAGCATCCAAGAACTTTAAAATTTGCTTCCTATAGAAACCAAACATGCATGAGGAAAGTCTCTATGTTGCTAGATGCACTTTGCCAAACCAGATTTTCCTGTCCTATGTCACTGTGTGGGGCTGCTGCACCCCAGCAAGTAGGTAGAGAATAGCAAGAGTTCAGATACCCTCTAGGATGGGTTCCAGGACTGACAGAAGGCCCCAGGATAGGAGGTCCACCATCCAGGCTTATGTATGGCCTGAATGTTCCTTGTCCCAGAAATGTTTTAGTTTGGGGTAAATTCAGACATTTGGCCCCCCTGCATCACACTCCTCTCAGAGGGATTCAGTGCTACCATGTGAGAGGGAGTCCTGAACTAGGGACATTAAGCCAGGATGACACAGGCCTTCAATCCTCATTGGCTTATTTTCTTTCATGGGCAGAGAGGCCACATGGGGGTGAGTGGGAACATGGTACTAGGAGGGGTACCACCCCTTCCTCCTCTGAGACACTGTGAGGGTGGCTTGCCACTTGGCTGGCTTGTCCATTGTGTAGGGTGTGTCTCTGGCTCCCCCCGACCTGGAACAGGGTTTGTGAATCTCACCATGTCCCTGGTCCACAAAGGAGAAAGGCTCCTTTGTGGTGTTTCAGAACAAAGGTGATCAAAGGGCAGCTGTCTAGTCCTGGGTAACTTTGACTTAGAAGGCAAGTTCTAGAATCATCTAGAAAAGCCCAAGAGAAGGGATGGGGTTGGATTAGGGAAAGAATGGGTGTCCTTATGGAATCCCCAGGGGAGTTTTACTTAAAACACACAGCCTTCTTCCAGGAACCTGAGCATCCCAGCCAGCTGCCTAAATCACCCAATAAATCTTCAGAGATAATTCAAGCCATAAAGAGAAAGGAATTGGCTACTCAATAAATAAAATAAATTTCATCTCCTGTCGTGAGCCCCTATCTAGACAGACCCAGGGATGCTGGCCTCCCTTCCCACAGAGCTTTGGAGGCACAGAATGCTCATGCTATCTTCAGATGTGAGGATCTGCAGATGGTTGCCCCATTGTACAAATGGTGATGCTGAAGCCCAAGAGGCTGCTGGATTTGAAATGTGCACAGCCTGTGAATATCACAGGAGGCTGTATGATCAATCACTTGAGAACTATGGAAACTTCAGAAACTCCAGCTGACACCTAAGACATCCTGATTCTGAGGGGGGCTGTGATTTGCTCAGGTTTGGGGGCTCTCGCATGGCCAAGGAGTACCTAAAACCCTTGGCCGGGTATGACATTCTCCATTCACTTGTCTTTCCACATTTGTGACCCTGATCTCTTGCTATTATACAGGGGAAATCACCCTTGCTGAATAATTTGTTCCTTTTGATGGAAAACAGGTGCTTTTTTTTTTTAAACCAGGTTTACCAAGGATTACATAACTCGGCTCATTCATATAGTTTGGAAATTACTAAAACCCTTGCAACTACTTAACCCAAAGTATTTAAAAGCAAAGAGAGTCCCTAGAAAGCCCATAAATAAATACCTCTGTGAGGGAATTAATTTCTAACTAATTATGAGAAATGACTATCAATTATTAAGCATCATTGCAAATCACTTGCAGAATCTTTTATTATGAACAATTTTGGTGATTAACTGACTGAAATAGAGGGCGATTCCTTTTCCTTCTGGGTGAAAACAATTGTTCCTCTGAAGGTAGCCGGGTGTTTCCAGGATCCCCATGGAGGCCACAGTCTGGTCTTTGAAAGCAAAGTTCGGGAGCGTGGGTGGGCATGTGGGTGTGAGTGTGTGCATGTGTGTTTCTCTGCCCAGTGGCAAAAGGAAGGGCTAGAGAGAACTGCAGCTGGGTTGTGTTGCCAGGGGAATTTCACTAACAGGTACAGTAGTGCTGTACATGGTGGCCATTAGAAATAAATGTTCACCTCCTGACCCCTGGAACATGTGAATGTGACCTACATTTGGAAATATCATTTTTGCAGATGTAATTAAATTAAGGATCTGGAGATGAGATCACCCTGGATTACCCAGGTGGGCCCTAAATCCAATGACAGTATCCTATGTGAGACAGGAGAGGAGACTAAGCAGACCCTATAAGGATGACCTCAGAGACTCGCATCTGCACCCCTGTTCTGTGACAACCCTCCAGTTTTCCCACAGTGAGATGGAGCCCCCAGAAGCTGGAAGAGGCAAGAGGAGGGGTCCCTCACCTATAGCTCTTGGTGGGAATGTTCAGGATTTTGTCCTCCATTCCATGAGAGACTAATTTCTGTAGTTTCCAACCATCAATTAATGGTAATTTGTTGTGGCTGTCAAAGGGAACTATGTGGTGGTCTTGCTGACTCCAGGTGCCCTGGTCACAGGGGGGCAGACTGACAAGACTGGAGGACCTCCCCACACAGCCTCCGAGGAGACACTGAGGAAGTGGGAAGCTGGCGGATGATGGAGTCCAAGGACATCTCTTTCAGATGGATTCCCAGCTACCTGACCCATAGATCTCATTCCTCTCTATTACCATACCCCTCATGTCCTCAAACAAATCTCAAGAGCTAGGGAGTGGGGCACTTCCTACCTGAAGGAGCAACTCCCTGATGTGTGGCGACATTGTTGGTGGCTATTCTCCACTCCTTCCCCATGCTGATGGCCTGGATGGCCATCAGAGCTCTCCTTAGCTGGTCCTGGTTGTCCTTCACCTTCATCTCCATCTCTCTATTCCTCACCTCCTTGTTGGTGCTCCTGCAGCACCCAACACACACATCAGACTTCAATCTCTGTGCATGTGGGATGTGGCTTGGCACATCTGGAAAACTCCAAGTTGTCCTTCAAAGCCCAGTGCTCTAGACCAGCCTTTCCCAGCAGTCCTCTAAGACCCCTTGCAGAATGAAAACGGCTCCTCATTCCAACCTCCTTGTTTCCACCTGTTGCTAAGATGCAATACCACCGAATGAGTATGTCCTCCTCCTCTGTCCTGTCTTTGCTTCTTTTTGTGTTTCTCTGCCTAACACTTCTGATTCATGTCAGCACCTTGGGATGGCAACACAATGCTTGGAAATAAATAGAATATACTGACTAATATTTGCTAGGTCAATCATGGCTACATCTAAACTAAGTGTCCATTGATGCTGTAATTATAATTCTTCTCCACATTTCCTCAATCCTACTCTCTGGGGAAACAGACTTCTGTTTTTAGGGTCAGTTCCTGGGTCTCTCAGCTAAGGGTTTTTATTTTCATGTTGCGGGAGAGGGGCAGGCTTTCAAGCCATAAGAACTATGGGAGGGAACAGCTCAACCTGGGCAAGTGGAGGACAAACAGGGTGCAGATGGCAGGCAGGCTGAAAGAGAGAGGCCACCCGTGGCCTCCATTTCCCAGGTGCTGTACGGCCCTAGCCTAAGCCAGGTATCTCAGCAGGGAGTTCCTGCCACCTCCTCTGCCCAATTTGCTATGTACACATGCCAGGTTGCTGGGCTCACTCTGGGTTTTATTTCCAATTGATCGTTTACAGATGAAGCTTGTCTCTGCAGGAGGTAAACATTTTATTTCTATTCTACTTCTTTAGATGATGGAGAGGGACAATTTGCAGGCTTGCACTGGAGAAGGCCAAGCCTGCCTCTTGTCCTATAGGTAATTACCAGTACCTGATCCTCAGAGAGAGCGTCTGGTTGTGTCTCCATTTGGACGAAGCTGGCTGGATGTTGTGTTTAATGCTTTCATTACTTCTGTCAATGACAGCTGGAGATGAGGAGCCATTTATTACAACTTCGGCTCTGGAAAGAGGGAAAAAAAAATAAAGACGAAGGTAGACATGATCTGTTAGCATGCCAATGACAAGTCTAATAGTTTTGTTTTTGCACGAGCTTGAATGTAAACTTCAGAAGAGCAAAATTGCAGTTATTACCTGAGAAGCGAAGGAAGTCTATTTATCTTCTAGAATGCACAAACTCTCTCCCTCGGGTATAACCTACATACATTCTTAGAGACAGGAAGGGGGGTGATAATACTATTTTTCTACCCCTCCACCCTCAATGTTTCCTCCCAGTGAAACCTGGCAGTCACACCAGAATAGTAATGTTTCCTATTTAAGCTATTGGTAAGAAACTCCACAAGTAACAGTTCTATTAGCTGCAAAGCATCATACAATGGCTTGCAAACTCAATAAAGAGAAGACAAAAGCTTATGCCAGGACAAGGTCTCTGTAGACTGCGGCTTCTTCCTCCTCCCCCACATTCCCATCACTTTTGTTGACACAAGAAACATCTGCCGGTGACAGAGTTATTCATGCTGTGTCTCTCTGTCCTACTAGAATGCAAGCGGGGAATCTCTTGCACACATTCCTACATTCCCTCATGGTCTAACATAGCAGGTGCTCAATAAATAAGTGTTGAATTTGACTTTGAAATTGATCCTGGGGGAGCTTGGAGTGGATGAAGGAGCTGACTGGCTTTGTGTGCCTGGGATGGATCACAATTCTGGGTATAAACCATCTTTCCACCTGACTCAGTAACACCGGGCATTAGAGGACTCACTTGAATTCAGAGACTTGAAATCTATGCTAGTAGGTTTCTAAGAAACTAGGCTACAATTATATCTTTAAAGGCAGCACGAAAGCCAGGCTGCCTTCTGCTGTATGCACGCAGATGCATTTGGGTCACATCCGAAGTTCCTTTTGTCTGGGCTGACAGCAGGTCCTCCCAGTTAGAATGATAAGTGGATTTGTGATGCTGCATTCTGGGACTTTAAAGAGTCTAAACCAAACATCTCTGTCCTTTCCAAGTTAAAAGAGATGAAATCCTGTTATGAGCTCTAAACCCAATGTTTCCTTTTCCTTTTTTTGCAGGTAGAGGAGAAATCCATGTGGGGGTGTATATTGTCTCCCTCATTCCTCCCACTCACCCACCTCCATTCCTCAATACTCCTGTCTCCTCTGGATGCTACTACTCATCTCAGATCCAAATATATGTAACTTTGCAGAGGACAGACAATGAAAGGCAGGTGGACTTCTAGCATGCAGTCTTAAAGGAGTCTATAAGAGGAAACAGAAAAGCTGACCCTTTGGAATACTGACTATTTTCATGAAAGAAAGCAGAGTAGAGTGGAAGGATTTTGTAAGCTGTGTGACTATGGATAAATCGCTTTACCGCTCAGAGACATCGTTTCCCTATTTATGGAAGGAGAGTGTAGAAGAGGAAACTATCCAGCCCTGAGGTTTTAGAGCTCTAAAAGGACCACCGGTATTCCCTGCATGTACCACTGGCTGCTCTTTTATGAGGCTTCAGGAGGAACTGGTATGGCTGCATCCTTTTGGTCCTGCCTACTTCTGTGACCACAGGCAGGGGCAGTGACCTTGGGATTATGGGTTCAGCAGTTATATCCCAATACCCTAAGCTTTACCACAATTTACAGTAGTATAAGTGACAGAGATGCTGTAATGTTAGTGGTAAGGACTTGTTAGGACAAGCCTAAAGGGCTTGCTGATGCTCTCATAAGTGACCAGGGCCCAGCATCTCATGGCTTTAAGTAGATTCAGTCCTCGTGATGCTCCCCAGAAACTGGGGCATATTGCAGGGGCCCAGTGTTGCTCAGGAAAGAGGCACCTGCAGAGGTAGGCTATTGCAGAGGTTTGCAGAGGGGATCTGCTCAGAGACTTCCAGAAGGGCTTTTCAGACGTATTTGAGACACAAGGTGGTGAAAGCAGGAAAGGGGAAGAGATAAATGCTGCCCTGGAGAGCAGCCAAATCCTGTTTCTGTCCCTACTTTCTACTGTAACCTTGGATGGGACCTCGCATTGCTGCAAAATCTTACTGGACTTACTGGACCCTAGCTCTGTTGCTACCTGGCTGGAGGATGTGGGAAAGTCACTTTGGGTTTCTGGCCTCTGCCTTGTTATCTGTCTCACAAGGTATGGATCAGATATCCCCAGGGACTGCCTCTATGAGGAGGTCTTCTCGCGTGTTCTGTGTCATACAAACACAGCTGGACTGCAGAGCTGAAATATCCCACTTTAGTGAATGTGCCCTCCTGTTCTCAGTGCTCTCCCTGATCCCCTATGTGGCACCTGGGGTATGTTTCAGCCTTAAGCTGTGTCACTTCCCAACTCCCAAAACACACCCTGAGTCACCATTTTCTCATACCACAAACACACCCACAGTGATAATAACAAGCGTCATTGGAGTATCTTCATAAACTCTTACATTCAATAGTTCTAATCCCTCCAAGGATGTATTGCATTCTTATTCTGTTTGCATGGCAAGCTGAGGTGCAGAAGGTGACACTACCTACCTGGGGCCCTAGCTAGCAAACTCAGGAGCTGAATCCAGGGCTACCTGGCTTCCCAAGACAGTTCCCACCTCTTCCACTCAATAAGCCCAAACCTCCGCAAGTTACCATGGGGGCTCGGCCTTGAGGGGAAGGATCTTGTTTCTCCCAAAGGGGGTATCTTTCCACAGTGGAACAGAGAGGAATTTAGGCACACATGGCCTTGCCCTTTATTTCTGTAATATTTGCATGGTAGCTTCAAGTGGTCAAGAGGTCACTGGAGATCTAGAAGCAACGATGTCAAGGACAAAAGGGGCAGTTTCTGAAGTCAGTCACACAGAGTCAGGGACAGATGTACTTGACAGGTCTCTTAAGGTCAAAAGACCCAGGAAAAAATATGGAAAGGCAAATAACAAACTTGTCTTCTGAATAACATGAACTCTCATTCCCAGCATGAACAAAATAAGACATTTAGAAGCAAGACAAAAACTTCAGTTCGAGCAGTGGCCTTTGTTTATGTCAAGTATCTTGGCACTTCCTCCATTGCTCCTTCAGCTTGGGCTTCTGAGACTGAAGGTCAGAGGTATGGGGCACTTGTCATTGGTGGAGAAGGGGACTTAGAAGCACAGTGCAATCACAGCCAGTGGCAATCCTGGGTCTGCTGGCTTGCAAATTATCTGCATGCTCCCCTGAGTCAGTCTGTGCCCTAGTCAAGCTCTGTCCCCAAGGCTTCCAATGTAGCATCATCACATCACATAAAATAATAAAGCTCTTTCAGAATTCAGAGTGCACCTTAAATGATCAGGGTTAACATTACTGAGTTGACTCCCTACATATTTTAAGGGGTCTCAGCAAAGTTCTTGAATGTATTATTTCCATCTTAACCTCCTGAACAAGCCATCTACCACAATAAAACTGGGTTAAAGTCCTGGTTTCCTTCAGGGTCTCCACCGCTCAGCAAAAATGCAAGTTTCAAGTAAGTTCATTGGTGGCCCAAGCTCTACAAAGTAGGTAGGCTCTTCTCCAGAAAGTAACTCTTAGCCATCTGCATTTCCATCTCTACAGCCTCTGGACCTTAGACCATTTCATGTGATCTTTCATCGACAGCTTCCCCCCAAAAGTGATTAGGGAAATGCAAAACCAAAGTGAAATGAAACAGATCTATTTGCTAAGTAAGAAGGGCACCATCCAGCAAAGAGGAGAAGCAGATTAATAGCTGCCTTACAGCAAAAACAAATGAACACAAAATCTAATTTACAAACCTATTAGATTTGCTATGTAAGCTGTTCACAGCTGATCTGACTGTACCTCTGCCTCCAGAATTCCTGCAAGACAAAGGAAATGCATTATTTATAAACCCAGTTCTTCCTTGAAAAGCCCTCTTCAATCACCAGGAGACCCCACAGCTCACCTGGAGGGCTACAGAGGGAGAACGAGATCTCACTCCGGACTCTCCAGAATGGGCAACATCCTGGTCCCAGCCATAGCCCAGGGGGTGGGCCTCCCAGCTCCTCCCCTGCTTCCCATTTGAACCCTTAGAATTAGCACCAAAGTTCTCATTTGAGATTCCCATTTGAGTCTGGAAATAAACCCCATTGGAGTTGGTCTCCCCTGGTTAATCACACAGGACAGCAGGATTCAGCATGACTCAGTGTCTGTTTTAACATGACTTAGCCTTTGCTCTTGCATGGTGCAGCCTCTATTCTAGCACTACTAAGCACGCTTCAACACCCGCTTTAACTTGACTCTACATCTGTTTTGGCATGACTCAGCTCCTGCCCACTGTTGCTTTCATTCATATGTGGTAAGATGTCTACCACAAATGCCATAACTTTATTCTCTTTTATTGCTGAGTAATATTCCATTGTGTATATATGCCACATTTTTTTTTATCCATTCCTCTACTGAAGGGCATCTAGGTTGGTTCCACAGTTTAGCTACTGTGAATTGTGCTGCTATAAACATTTATGTGGCTGTGTCCCTGTAGTATGCTATTTTTAAGTCCTTTGGGTACAGACCAAGGGGTGGGATAACTGGGTCAAACGGTGGCTCCATTCCCAATTTTCCAAGGAATCTCCATACTGCTTTCCACATTGGCTGCACCAATTTGCAGTCCCACCAGCAATGTTTGAGTATACCTTTTTTTCCCCACATCCTCACCAACACTTATTGTTGTTTGTCTTCATAATAGCTGCCATCCTGACTGGAGTGAGATGACATCTTAGAGCAGTTTTGATGTGCATTTCTCTAATTGCTAGAGATTATGAACATTTTTTCATATATTTGTTGATTGATTGAATATCCTTTTCTGAGAAGTGTCTGTTCAGGTCCTTGGCCCATTTATTGATTGGGTTTTTTTTTTTTGGTGCTTAGCTTTTTGAGTTCTTTATATAACCTAGAGATTAGTGATCTATCTGATGTGTGAGGAGTAAAAATTTGTTCCCAAGATGTAGGCTTGGTGACTGACTCATAGTGGGGTAGGGAGGGGAAGCATGGGAGGAATAGATGAACTCTAGATAGGGAAGAGGGGTGGGAGGGGAAGAGAAGAGACAAGGGGTTAGCAATGATGGTGGAATGTGATGGACATCATTATTCAAAATACATGTATGAAGACATGAGTTGGTGTGAACATACTTTATATACAAACAGAGATATGAAAAATTGTGCTCTATATGTGTAATAAGAATTATAATGCATTCTGCTGTTATGTATTTAAAAACAGAATCAATTAAAAAAAGAAATAAGATTTCTAGAAAGGCTTTCTGATATGCAAGAAGGAATGGTGAGTGAAATATTGAGAAGTGTGTGAGTAAATAAAAATAGTGTTGACTAATAAAAAAAAAAGATGTCTACCACATTCTCTCCGAACCTGAGACACCAGAACTTCAACAGAGGCAGCAAGATTAACTCAACAGTTTAAAGATTAACTCAATAACCAACTGTGACAACAATTTGTTTTGTGGTAGCCGGATAAATAATGTTAATGGTGTCACCTTGCAAGGGGTTGGGGGCAGGAGGAAGGTGGGGAGGGAGTCCTTTATTATTTCCTTTGGTGGAGAAGGTTTTGGAGGAAAAGTGTTCTAAGGCCCTTTCCAGTCCCACCTTCTATTTAACTCTGACAAATTCCATTGCCTGACACACAGTTTCATCACCACACTTTGCTATCATACAGGTGCAGGGCAGATGAATGTGCATGTCCCTGGGACCCCACTTTGTGTCCCACATGTACTTTAGAAAAGTTGTACGTAAGACTAATTATTTTTAATAATTAAAAAACATTTCCCACCAATTTACAGAGTGTGTGGTTTGGGAAATACTTTGTAGTTCTCTCATTTTTTTAAAGGTCTATTTAGCCTTTCAAGCAAGGTATTGATGTGATCCAAAGAAACAATTACAATCCTTCGGAAGCCATGCATTTGTAGGAACTCTATGATTAAATGAGAATTTTTTGGGGCAAAGTTAAGGTCTAGCTACACTGATTTTGAGTCTGGATTTTTCTAGCTGTTTTCCTTAGAATTAGGGTACTTATGTATATGTCTCTCTCTCTCTCTCTCTCTCTCTCTCTCTCTCTCTCTCTCTCTCTGTGTGTGTGTGTGTGTGTGTTTACATATGCATGTATTTTCTAGATATATTGAAATGTCTTTTATACATTATTTGGCAACAGGCAATATCCTCCCATTTCACAGTCAGATTCTGGACAACAGGACAGGACTCACCAGTGTCTTATTCTGGTATCCCTTTAGGTTTTAAATTTTATCCCTCCAAATCTAGTTCTCAAAGACACAGTACCATTTTAATTTAACAGCTGCTACTCAGTTGATCTCTCTTCGTTTTCCATTGGGAGGCAGAGCTCTTGTACTGTCCAGTTGGAGTCTGGGAATGCTCAGCCAGTTCTGGTCCTTGTAACCAGAGTCCACTCAGCTTTGCTGGGTGTGCTGCCCCACAGGTCATCATCCTTTCACACCCAGCCCCCCAACCCCAGCCCTCAAAATCAGCCCTCCTTGTGGAGATAACCTGCTAGGTCAGATATCAAGCTGAGTATAATAATTAAAAGCACAGTAATAGCCAAGTCTAATGAAAGGTTAACGAGGCAAAAGAGATCACCCAGAAAAGCTACATTGAAGAATTGATGTGTGATTAAAAAAAAATCATTGTCAAAGAAAATTCTAATTACTGGTTTGGAGTAGCTGTTTAACAATCTGAGGTAAGATGGGAGGAAGTCAGTTTGTCCCCCTTCTCTAGACAGCATAACAAGCTTCAAAAGGAATTAGCCAATGTTTCCCAAACTTCAGTGATTCCCACATCCCCTTCACCAGCTTTCCCTATCTATCACCCACACATGTCAACTACTTAACTTTTAAAAAAGGCTCATCTTTAAAAACTTGCCCTTATCCTAAACAATTCCATCTGGGAAACACAGGTTTGACAACATCATGATTACATACCCATTTAAAAAACTCTCAAAACCATTAATTCAAAAATATTTACCATGGAATTCCTAAAATCATCTACATTATCACAAGGAGTACCAGGAGTACTTGCACACCCTCAGGGGAAGGACTGGATTAAACAGTTAAGTATTTAAAGGAGGCAAACCATAAGAAATTAATAGAAAAAGAAGGATAATACTTATCGAGTCTCTGATGAAGGTTGACGAATGTATGTGAAAGACTTTTCTTTTTTTAATTCAGAAGGATACAAAGAAATCATAGAGAATGCAGACAGATCTGATTTCATAAAAACCTAAAACTGCTTATACAAAAAGCAAACCTCAACAAGCCCAGCTCGGTGATTCTTCCCAAATCTAGGAGTGCTCCAGGTGAGGCCAACACTGCTCCCAACTGAATTTTTAAAAATCATTCATTTTATAAAAATTTCTTGATGAATACACCATTTGGGACTCTAACAAAGCTGGACATATACAGATTTTGCTCTCATGCAGTACAGCTTTAAGAGATAATACAAAGATCCATTCTTCTTGTTTTTGAGTCAGTTCCCCATTTGGCCTCACTAAGGTATAATCGACAAATCGAAATTAAATATACAGTCAGCCCTCCAAATCCATGGCTACAACCAACTTCACATAAAAAAATTTTTTTTAAATTGCTTCTGTACTGAACACGTACAGACTTTTTTCTTGTCATTATTCCCTAAATAATACAACATAACAACTACTAACATAACATTTCCATTAGATTAGGTATTCAAAGTGGAGATGACCTCAAGTATTTCAAAGGATGTGTGTAGGTTATATGCAAATACTGCACCATTTTATGCAAGGGACTTGAGCATCCCTGGATTTTTGTGTCTGCAGGGGGTCCTGCAATCAATCACCCACAGATACTAAGGACTCCCTGCATTTATGATTTACAATGTGATGTTTTGATATATGTATACGTTGTGAAATGATTAAATTAAACTAATTAACATATCCATCATCTGACTTGTCATTCTTTTTTTTTTTTTTTAGTGTGGTGAGAACACCGAAGATCCACCTGGTTGCATGTCTCAAGTATACAATACAGTGTTATTCGCTTTGGTCACCATATTGTACACAAGATCTCCAGAACTTATTCGTCCTGAAACTGAAATTTTGTACTCTTGGACCAACATTTCCCCTCCCCTGCCCCAAGCCCCTGACACCCAAGTTTAGAGGAACCAAATGCCCTGCTAACACCTGGCTCCTCTCTTTCTCTTTTCCTGCCTCTAGGCCAGGCCCTGAGGAACACTGAAGCCTGCTGACTTGGGCATCACAAATCCCTATATTTTTTATGTCCTATATTTTCACCAGTGCAGGGGTTTCCAACTTTACCTCTATCAATATTTGGGTCAGGGTATTTCTTTTTTGGTGGGGTTAGGACTGAGGGTGCTATCTGTGTGCTGTACGATACTCGGAAGCATCCCGCCTCATCCACTGAGTACCACGGGCAGCCCACAGTGTGACGATGAAAATTATCTCCATACATCACCAGTGTCCCCTGGGACAGTGGGGAAATGGCCTTCAATTGAGGACCTTTCCTCTGACTTTTTTTTTTCATCTGGTGACTCTCAGAAGCCAGATCCCCCATTCCACCCTGCTGTCCAGCTTATCCATAGCACCATTCCGTGCTGACCCCCAAACCCAGCCCCTGCACCTCCCTAACAATCACCCTGAGTTTCAGTTTTCAGCTACTTTTCCCTTCTCCTCCCAGAGCACTCCACTCTGTTACAGCATTTGTCACCTTGTTTTCATATTTAACTATTTCACAACCCACAGATTTAAAGAAATCCTGTCATTTACACAGTCTAAATGCCTCCTCTTACGGTTGAGAGAGTACGGATTGAGGCCTGGGTTTGTATGCCAGAGTCAGCTGCCTGGGTTGCTCCACCCACAGGGTAACTGCTGACAGTAGGATTCACTATTTCTCTTATTTTTTGTGTTCTGATGCATTGACATCTGGGGCTTTGCTGACCCTGGAGGGATTGCTAGGGTTAGCCTAAACAATAAAGGACTGGCCTGGGAGTGTGTCTTTCCAATACAAATCTGCCAAGCCACAGCCCATAACCCCACCAACTCATTTATTGGGCTGTCTCTCAGCACCACTATTCTCCTTCTTTAGTCACCATAAGGCAAGATTCCAGGCAACGAGGGACAGCCCCCACACCCCAGAACCCATTATTCCAACTAGCCAAACCTAAGTCTGCTTACCCTGCCTTGCCCGTTTCTTCCTATGGAAACCTCAGTAAAGGCTCCTGTCAGTTTTCCCCTCTCCCTCTGCCTCCTGGTCTACCCTGACTTGGTATGCTGAACCCCTCCTCCTGGGGTCCGGGAGTACAACAAACCATTTTTTTTTCAATGGCAGTCATCTCTTGATCTATTGGCCTTCCCACACCTAAATAATAATGAAATCTATACTAAAACGGGGCAGGACCCTGTCTTGTTCACTTTTGTAGCTTTGCACAATGCACATGACCTGGCCCAACTGGGGATCTGTGGATCCAGTTGAACTTCAACCTTAAATGAAGGCTTTCTGGAGTCTTCCCTGAAGTTAGCATCCCTGTTCCTGTATGTTCATGAAGTCTGTGCCGTGATCATGGGATGGGGAAGACCATCTTTCAAAGAAAGACTGCAGAAGTTTGGCTCTAGAATGAATCACATGACTTGACAAGGGATTTGTTTTTTTTTTACTAATTAGATTTTGTCTCAAATGTTATTAAAATAAGCTGCTACCTGCTTGGTTGAGTGACAGAAGATGATCAGGTGAGAAAAATTTGCTAAAGATAATTCGCAAAGTGCTGAAATCATACAAACACAGATGCTTAGATCATCCAAATGAGAAAATATATGGGAAGGCATTTTTCACACTATAAAGAACTCCATAAAACAAGGTCTAATATTAGTAATAACAACTGTCCATTTGACCCTTCTACAATATTTCCAGCCATAGTGATGACAGAGGTTGACCACTTTAAAGGTCTCCATTTTATAAAGTCAATTTCTTTCCTATCACAGACATGATAGTCCTTCCTAGTAGAGTGTATACTGTAAACTAAGGCAATAAATAAGAACAGTATGATAGCAAAACATAACACCATGCGCAGTTGGATCTGTTTTTTGTGAAAAGCAATTAGCAAACCTGAAAACTGGTTAGCTCTTCATCCGAGCCCAACTGGTTTTTTAAATTCTTATTTTGCCTGTTACTATTTTAATTGACAAATTCTAAGTGTATGCATTTGTGGGGTACAATGTGTTTTTCTCATCCAGTCCACCACGCACAATTGTGTGCAGTCAAGGTAAAGCGCACCGTCTCTCTGTGTTAAGAGTTCCCCACGTTTGCAGTCTCTCACTGGAGAATCAGGCTCAGAAAATGCACTTTCAGGAGCTGACAGCTTTAATTAAGAGTCTGGACCCAACTTAAACACTTGATTAGTCTTGAGAGTAGGAGATTAAACCAAAGCACAATTCATGGATTTGCAGATGGTTCTTCCTTCACATTTTTTGGAAGATACTGAATGCTTTTTTTCTAATTTGCGCATAAAAACCACTGCCTGCAGAGACACCAGAAACACTATAAGTATATGGCCCCATGGACATGTGGTAGGGAGAAAAGTAGGAAAAAGGATGATTTGGAGTGAATCTCATGAACTGAGCTAGGGTTAGGAGTTTTATTTTGTTTCAAAGGGTTTGTCCCCCAATTTTTTATTGTGGTAAAATACACACAAAATTTACCATTGTAGCTTTTTTTTTCAGTAATTACTGGGGGATTGAACCCAGGGGTGCTTTACCACTGAGCTACATCCCCAGCCCTTTTAAACTTTGAGACAACGGTCTCACTAAGTTGCTGAGGTTTTTGCTAAATTGCCAAGGCTGACCTTGAACTTGTGATCCTTCGGCTTCACCAACCTGAGCTGCTGGGATTACAGGCATGCACCCACATGGCTGGCTCTATTCTAAACATTTTTTAAGTGTGCAGTTCAGTGGTATAAATATATTCATATTGTGCAGAAATTACCATGATCCCTCTCCAGAACTTTTTCATCATCCAAACAGAAACTCTGAACTCATCAAGCAACTCCCTGCCTTGTTACCTCAATTTCATTCTCTCTTTACCTTTATGAATTTGCTTATTCGAGATTTTTTTTGGGGGGGTACCAGGGATTGCACTCAGGGGCACTCAAGCACTGAGCCACATCCCCAGCCCAATTTTTGTATTTTATTAGAGACAGGGACTCACTGAATTACTTAGCGCCTTGCCTTTGCTGAGGCTGGCTTTGAACTTGCTTTGAACTTTGATAACTCCTATCTCAGCCTGGGATTACAGGTGTGCATCACCACACCCGGCCTTATTCTAGATATTTTACATGGGTAGAATCACACAGTATTTGTTCCTTTGCATCTGGCTTCTTTCATTTAATGTCACGTTTTCAAGTTCATTCACATAGCTTGGATCAGAAGGCTGGCATTTGATGAGACAGGTGTAAGAGGCAGAACATCATGTTCTTTGGAGGGAAAAGCACTCCCTACTCCCTGCAGGTTGGTGTCCAGAGCTAAGGACCTGTGATTTGAAGGGAGAAGAGGGCCCAATATTTGACCAGTATGTGGTGGCTCAGGGGATCCTTGCCGAGAGCTCATCTGGCTAGAAGCTTTCTCAATTTGTTGCCAGCAAATTGAGCTCCGCTGCCCATCTCCTCCTCTCTTTGAGGAGTTGCCTGTACTTGCTCAGATGAGCACGAGGCCTCATCCTTGAGTGACCCAGTGTGGGTCCTCACTAGGAGACTGGCAATGATAATTTCACCACCTACTGTGAGTGAGAGGCAGTTGGCATGAGTCCTCCCCTGTAATCTTTGCAGTTCCTTCTGGGTTGGTCCCAGTGAGACAATTACTGACCTCATGGTATGATCAGCACTAATGGAGACTTTCTTCTAAACCTCCCAGTCATCCTGGCGCAAGGAATTTTCGATGGTTACTGCTGGGTAGTCCTTGATGGAAGCCTTGCATTTTTCTACCAGGTGGGCTATGGTGATGTGATTGCTGGGGTGATTTGGAGACTTGAAGTCCAAGGTCATATTTTCGAAAGACCTTGAGAAACTCTAAGAGCTGGAGGATTGTGCCCATGCTGTTCACCACCTTAAGTGTAGCTGTCCTTGCCAATCACATTCCATGGCACCTCTAAGACTCTGCATCTTCTAGGGAGGAGTTGGCTAACTTTTCTTCTAAAGAGCCAAACAATAAGTATTTTAGGCTTCTATAAAGCCAAGAGGAAAAACTGAAGATATTATGCATGTCCTTAAGTAATAAGAGAGAAACATTTCTACAAATGTTTTATTGATGATATTAAAAATATAATAATAATTCTATCTAATTTTTTTCATACATAAAAAATTTCATGAGGTTTATAATGAGAAGAATGCAATTTCTTTTTTGTGGGGTAAGATTTTGATAATTGGGGTTCTGAGTTGGTATTCCTGTCATGATGATGGAAATGTGGGCTCAATCTTCTGCTAAGCCTTCCTTTGATTCAGAGACACTGTTTATCTTCTCTCCTGTCAACTCTCTGGAACGTGTTATCCAAATATTTTTTGGAACTTATGTTCTACCTTTATGGTGTTGAGAACCTTTCATATGAGAAAGTAGATTAATAGAGCAAGCTCTGAGATAAGATGCTCTGAGTCTGAAATCTTCCCCAAATAATTACTAGTTGATAATCTTAGCTTATTACTTATCCTATCTGGATAAGCTTACATTTGTTTACTCCTCTATAGAATGAGTAATAGTATCAATTTCCTAGGGTTGTTGGAAAGACTACATGAGCGAATAAATGCAAAAATTTAGAACAGTTGGTTGTACCACATGTTGCAAATCACTAGATGTTAAAAGTTATTCTTTTTTTTTGCCTTGAGGACCACATGATAACAGGCAGGTGGCTGGGTGTGACCTTTGAGCTACAGAATGTTGCTTACCCCATTCTAGAATGTGAGGAGAAAGATGCCGCTTTGTGCTCCATAAAGAAGTCATGTTAGCCTTATTTTCCTTATGGTTAAGCATGGCTTTCCTAAAGTCTCAGCTCCAACAGGGAGGACCATGAGCTCCTGCCCTACCAGATCATCACCAGTATGAGAACCATCATGGAGAATATTGAAGGTTGGAACTCGATGGTCACTTCTGTATCGCCAGAGGACCCAACATGATAGCACAGGGGCCCCCCTTGCAATGGCCTCAGTTTTACAAGGAACAAGTGACACTTCTAGTATGTTTTTTGCACCAAATGTAGGCTTATTATCTGTGCTACCCAAGCCAATGCTTTCCTCCCTTTCCAAACATGCAACTTCTTGCCCATCAGGTTAGATCTATCAGATTTCCTGCCATGCACAAAAGAATTTAGGACACTTGTTCGTATATTGCAAGTCATATCCTGTGCGGATGCTCTTGAACCTCATCGATACTGAGGTACTGCTGGCCTTGGTGGCTCTGGAGATGAGTGTAGGTTTCAGCCTTGACAGTGGTGTCTCCATGAGAGTTGAAATCTCTGGCACTGGGAGGGTACTGCAGAGGCCAACAGGGAGTGTTAAGTCAGCAAGCTCATGCTGTCTTTCATATCCCTGAGCTCTCCTTATCGACTGCTCAGCACTTTTCTTGCTATCTTTTCTTTTTTCACTTAAATACTAGCTTCATTTGATTTGTCCATTTGCTTTGATTTTACCAAATTTTTGCTTGTTAATCAGCTTTCTTTGGTGTACAAAAAGGTGCCAGTTCACTCTTGGCTCTCTCCTTTGCTCAACTTCAGAAAACATCCCCTAGAACCTAGAGCTTTGATTATGTTCCAGTCAATTTTCCTAGTCTTTACATAAAAGTACTTACAGGCATCTGCACATCAAAATGCAAGTAAACAAGTCACTCAGATGCCAAGAATTTCCCACCATCCTTATTCCTGATCTTTCCTCTTTCTCATCATGAAACTGTGGATCACTTATAACCAGAGGGTCCACTATATATATATATATATATATATGTATATATGTATTTTATCCAAATGAGAACACTTTCAGAGTAAATGGAGGTATTGACCAGGGAAGATACATTAGCTGGCGCTATTAATTCACATAAGGCTTGTCCTCCGATTTACATTCCTGTCTCTTTTAAAGGAGACAGACTTTACATTACAGACATTGAAGATTATGCTGCATTCTAAAATCCCTACCATTCAAAAACCCAGAAACTGAAGCAGCTAAAACTCCAAGGTGATCCATATGTATGCTGTCGATTGAGCTGGAGCTGGTGAAAAGCTGGAAGAGAAGTCGACTTCTAAAGATGTTTGTGGCCATGGTGACTTTTCTTAGTCCTCCTGCTCTATGGTGAGCCAGGGCCTATTGTGTGTGTCCTGGTTTCCTGGTCCTCACCTGCAACAGGTGGTCCTTACCCTCAGCTACTACTGTCCCATGCATTCAGCTTCACCACCAACCACAGAGACTGCAACCAAGCATAGTCTGGGGTCCTGCTCATCCCAGTATTGCCACAAAGGCATATTTCCATATTTCCTGCACAGTCCATGTGCTCTAAAGAGTTACAAAATGAAGACATGCATCAAAAAAGTTGAAGGTGTCCCTCTTCTGTAGAAAGAGGATTCCATTTCTTGGAAGCATGCCTTAGAGGGGACTGAGGGAAAGCCTGCTGCTCCACCTGCAGCTCACCCACTCACATCCAGGCAATCTCCAGATTCAGGACCTTTGTACTAGCTGGTCCCTATCTGCATAATGTCTGTCCCTCAGGTAACCCCATGGAATGCTTTTCTTCCTACAAATCTCTGTGCAAATGTCACCTTTTGGCAGGGGGCGGGGCGGGCAGTTTTCAGAACCTCCATTTAAAATAGCCTCCATGTAGCCTGACCACTGTGGCTCTCCCCCTACCAGACTTCCAGCTTTAATCTTCTCATAACTATATTCATTTATTAAAGGCATTGTCAGACTCTGCCACTAGAATGTAAGCTTTATGATGAACACACGGACCTGTCTTTTGGCTGCCATCCCCAGTGTTGGGCACAGTATCTCTAGGGGTCAATAAATATTTGTTAATAGGACTCAGCCTCCCGCCTTTCTCTTGTTACAATGAAGACACCAGCTGTCCTCTTATCCAATGCAAGTGACTGCTTGTGTTCTGAATTATGTCCCGTCTTGCCTTTTGAGACTCTTATTATTGGCCACATTTTCTCTCTTCCATGTCTTCAACAGCTTTCTTTAGCTATGTAATAATTCTAATATCTACCCTGGGACTAATGTAACTTGGGCTACATTAGTAGGCTCCACACATTTCACATGAGTTCATTTGTACCTTGCAGTTGTCCTGAGGGGCAGGAATGATTATCCATTTCTACATATGAAGGAACTGAGGTTCAGGGCAGGTGAAAAATTTTCCTGGGCCCACAGAGCCACTGAAAAGGTCCACCAGGACTTGCACCTGGTAGGCTGACTGAAGAACTCAGATCTTAATTATTATGCCATGCTGCTGGCTCACATTCAGAGCATTTAAATATATGTTTGTTCAATATTATCTCAATTTTACGCAACAATAATAAATAATAATAATAAATACTATTCATAATACTAATATTATTAATTACTATTAATATTCCCCTCAGTTATCTCTCTCTCTCACCAGCACATTTGAAACATGTCTACACTGGTCATCTGTTTCTTCACTCCATCCTCTACTTGTTCCTCTCCAATCTGGTTTGTGTCCCCGTCACTCCGTCCAAGGAGCTCTCATATGACCACTCTGCAATGGCATTTCTCAGTTGCTATCTTATTTGAACCCCATCAGTGTTCAGCAATGGTGGCCACTTCCTTCTTCCTGGATCTGGGTCTGGTGTGTACCTTCTCCCTGGATCACCACGTGGCCCTGGGCAGAGCTTCTCCACTGTAAGACTAGAGAGGCAAACCCCTGGTGAGAACCCTGTGGAGGAGACCTGCTGTTGTGAAGAGACATGATGACAATCCCAAGTGAAAGGATGGGTTGAGTTTACAGGGAATCAAGATTCCTTCTGGCTCAGAAATCCATTATTTTAAATAATCTCTTTGAAACATTTTAAGGGTCCACTTACAATGACATAAAATACCTCCTTGATTCTTTTGGTTCCCCTCATGGAAGTTCCCACAATTAAAATCTTTATACTCACATCAATAAGATTTTGTTCAGTATTACCTTCTATATTTTTTTCTTTTAAAGTGATAGTTAAATAAAATTTCCAAGTAGAAAACATTGTCATAATTTTTTATTTATTTCCAAACTAAATTGTCTCCTTCCTGCCACCAAGGTTTACTTCCTGAGAGTGATGTCTAAATTATCCCAGGTGACAAGCCTTATTCCAGACAAGCATGTGAAGGAGAGGCAGATTCCAACAGACCAATTAAAATATCAATGACTACTTCATTTGCTTGAGCCCTACCATGTGGCAGGCACTGTGCCAGAGGGCTGATATATTAGTGTTCTTATTTCTTATTCTGTTTTATACACAAGACACTCAAAGCTCATAAAGGTTATGGAATTTTCCAGGGTCACCCCACAAGTAAACCCACAGAACAGGGATTCAGAGGGTGATCCAAAGGTGGCCAAACCTCGTGTGCCTGCAGAAGGCTGTCCCTGCACCTGCCTTTAACCTATGGCAGTTAAGAATTTAATAGACAGTAAAGGGCATACCAAACAATCAGGAGAAAGCAAAGGTTACTCAACAAATAAGTTGTGAGACAGTTGGTTAGCTAATTGAGAAAATATTCAAGTTAGACTCTCTAAGTACATCACACCAATAAGGTTAAAACATGGCCCAGACATTAAAAGCTATACTTTGGAACAGTTTCATATGGAAATGCACTGAATCTTCCATTGCCCAGTTATTTAGTCTCCATTAATGACAGTCACTGGGCCTCTTGCTGCATATGCAGCATTAACCTCGACTGTCATTTTCCCCTTTTTTATTGTAGAAGAAGTATACTGCCACAAAACCTTAACTGAAAGGTTGGCAGCCCTGAGAACGTCTCATTTCATTCATGTTGTCTAGTATGGATAAATCCATGCTCTTTCAAGAGATACAGAATGCCTGTCCAACATGACATGCTCTGCTCTTGAACCTGCCTGGCGGGGACTTGAAAGGCCTCTGCATTCAACCTTGCTTTCTTCCTTCCTTTTTGTTCCCTTCTTGATGGACCTGCATTCAGACACAGCATCCCTATTAACGTCAGCTGCAGTCTTTCATGAGAAAATTCCTGGAGGGTACCTGGGCTGGAGAAAACTTTGAAGTTGCTTTTCTTCTGTGTGTTTGATGTGTCTCCTTCATGACCATGGCTGGTCATAGGGAAATGGCCACATGTTCTGCTCTGGTGGCCATTATGATCACTATTCAGGAAGACTCAGTGTCAGAAAAAAGGAGGATGGGCAGGACCATCAGTTAGGAGACTGGAGTTCTGGATCCTGATGGGCTCCTGTCTTGCTGCTCTGGACTTCTCTCAGTCTTGTAAATGGAGACTTTGCTGTAGGACTAAATTGAGATGCCCTAGACAGATGCCCTTATGGTTTGGCTATGAGGTGTCCCTCCAAAACTCCTGTGTTGATGAGGAATGTTCAGAGGTGAAATGACTGGACTGTGAAAGCTGCAATCTAATCAGTTCATCCCAGTTTGAGAAACTGTCTGGGTGGTACCTGCAGGCAAATGGGGCATGGCTGGAGAAGGTGGGTCACTTGAGCATGTCTTGGAAGAATGCATCTTTCCTGAGGTCCCTTCACCCTCCTCTTGTTAGAGTCTGTAAACAAGTCAGGATGGCGCCTGGCAAAATGCCAGAGGGAGTGGTTTGTGAAGTAATGCCAGCGAGCCATTAAGTGTGGAGATTTCTTATTGGTTGACTGATGTATCGAGTTTATGCAAATTAAGATAAGCTGTGTGGAATGTATAAATACCTCTGTTGTCCTACAATAAACGGCTCCTATTCCTGCTGTATCAATCTACACAAGTTGTTCGTCACCCCCCGGTTATTTTGCTGCAGCCGGACTGCGGCATCCTCTCCCTCCTTTCTGATCAGCCATGAACAGAGAAGCACTCCTGCACCATGCCTTTCCTCCATGATATTCTTTCTCACTCGGGGCCAATGGACTCAGCCAACCATGGACTGAACCTTTGAACCATGAGCAAAATAAACTTTCCCTCCTCTAAGTTGTTCTTCTCAGATATTTTGGTCACAGAGATACAAAGTTGAATAATACAGATGTGCATGTCATTTGCAGTGTTGTTGAAGGTGACACTATTGCCCAAACAAACCAGTTGCTGCCTGTGGAGCCTGACCAATCCTCTTGGAATAGCTGTCCCTAGGGAGGTTGCTTTTCAATAGTGCAGACATTTAGGGAGACATCAGAAGTCATGGAGGAAAGAAAATGGTGAGGGTTAACCTTGGTAAAACCATGCTTCCTGATGCTCTGCTGTTTTCTCAGATGATGTTCCGAGGACCCTGCCTAGAAGGGAGTCTGCCAAAGAATAACCTTGTGCATTTTATTTTCTTCACATGAGAGGCACATCTGAAAGTCACATGGTCGAGAGATAGGCCAGGCATGCCCACAGTCCACAAGGTTGTGCAGGACAAAACCCCAATGGGACCCTCATGTAGAGACCCTTGCAGTGGGGTCTGGTCCCTTCCTGAGCAGGTCCTACCACAGGCTGGCTTCAGGTCAAGTCTTTGCTCTGTCAATGAACTGAGTGAGACCCCCAAACGATCCTTTAAGCCATAGACTTCTTCCTCCTTCATCCTATAGTGACACTTTCTCCAGGTTTTCTTTGAACTTCTCTCTCCCCTTGTTCCCATCCTTTCCCCTGGATGTTGGGGTTGCTCCAAATGCTGCCTTATATGGTTGGGATGTTAAACCCCAACTTCCATTGTCCATCTATATGCTGGTGGCTCTCTGATTCACCCCTGCATACCTCATTCCTAACACCTGGCTATCTCCATATACCTCACACCATCTCTCTTTCCTGCTCTCACCTGGTGTTCTTGCAGAGAGTGGCATCCCAACTAGATCTTTCAGAAACAGGGCTCTGTCTATGCTCCCCTCTGCCCCTCAGCATGCTTCCCCTCTGAGGGTCCCCCACCTTCAGATTTGAGCTCATACACCTGAGGAGAGCAATTGCTGGTGTCCCCACTCCTCACCCTGGGTTGCCGCTGTGGCCTGCATCTTCTGCCCCTGAGCAGGGGCTGCTTGTCTGCCAGCCCCTCTGCAATGCAGAGTGAACATGACTCTCCCTCCTTTAAACTCTTCAATCTTCCCTCGTGGGTCCCCCTAGCTTTCAAAATCTAGTTCAGATTCCTCCTCAGAGCACAGAAGACCCTTTCTAAGTTGCCTGTCTGTCCTCATCATCTTCTTCTCCACCTGCTAACTCTGCAAAGCAACGAGCAGTTTCTGGAACATGAGTCAGTTTACAAGGTTGTGCCTTTGAATATCAAGTCCTCTCTTAGAAATTCCTTACTCTATTTTTCATTTAGTGAAGTAAGAGTTTATAAACAGCTAGCGTCAGGTCTTATCTGACCTAAAAATGTATTTGGGGGCTTACATTGTTTTAACCTTTTAAAAATCAGAGGTCACCTTAAAATACCTTAATTTCTGACTTCTTTTGAACAGTCAGAAAATCTAGCAACACTGAACCATAGTAATTGCTGGAGTTGAGAAGTGGCTGTGTCCTCTGGTTGACAGGTATATGCTGCATTTCCTACAGCCCACCCCACTCTTATTGCCTTATACTGAAATACTTATGTAAGTGGGCTTGCCTGGATCCTGAAGGCATCCGAGTTTGAGATTACTGGACTCATTCTTATCAAGCAGCAAAACTCAGCTCATGTCGCCTTCTGCATAAACATATCTGGCTCAGGAGCCTCTCCCCTGTGAGGTTCAGGCAGGACTGAGGATGCAACAAGGATGCTAGTTTCTTGTTCCTTCTCAGTGATGAGAGGCTTACTAATAAAATCAAGCACATGCAGAAGGCAGTACACCCAGGGACACAGTCAATTTTCCTGTAATGTCAGAAAATAAAAGTGCTGGAAAAGAAAATTCAGGAGTTTTGTGCTTCCTAAGAGACCTCTCTTTAGTTGGACTTTCCAATTAACCAACTGATAGTACAGGAAAAGGAAGGCAGTCCGACTCGGGAAGGATGCTTCTTTGCAGGTGTCAGTCATCCACCTCACCTCTCCCATTCCATGTTCTGTAAAATTCTGAGGCTCTGGGAGGAACTGGGGTTGGAAAGGGCTTCTGATCTTAGGATCCTCACTGTGAGCTGCTTCCTGTTTGCCTTGGGGGGAACTCAGTGTAGAAATAAATGAACTCCAGTCATGTCTATTAAGGGCATGAAAAATGACTTCACCCAACAAACGTCACTATAGCTTGCAGCAGCAGGTAGGATGGGGAGGGGACTGGCACAGAGAGAATGGGGACTCCTAAGCCTGTGGGCAGGTTGATGCTAGACTCACAAGTCTGAGTGAGGACTTAAGGAAGACTTTGCTTGGTTGTACAAAGCCAAGAAAGGAACGGTCATAGGGTTCCCACCACCTGAATCCTTACCTGGGGCAGTTGTCATGGGTTTCCTCCTCCGCCCCCCTTCACAGCATTCTTATTCCTCCTATTCCAGTGAGACAGGTTAAATATATCCAAGGATTTTTAGCAAGGAGGACTCTGGAGGCAGAATCGGAACTTGGCTGTCTGACAGACTGTCTCCAAATGGTGAACTAGGTCAAAGGTGGTGGTGGCGGGATCATCAGAACCAGAACTGGGTCAAAACTGAGACGGTGTGAGAAGCAGACTGAGAAGTCAGAGGGCAGAGCCAGCTTATGTCACTTCACCTGACTCCATACAGATGCCAGAAGCCAAAGTTAAGCCACGTCAAGGCAAGGTGCGTGTGTAAGAACCAGGGGTTGTCCCCTCTGACTTGATTCCTGTGCCCTCCTTCTTGGGGGTTCTGGACTATGCTTTGAATATTTCCAGCAGATTCTGACAGGATTTTCAAACTGTGCAGAAGGCTGGGAGGCTGGTTCCTGTTCTAAATATCCACAGGTGAGAGGTACAAAGGTGGAATGAACAGGTAGTCCCTGTTTCCTCTGCTTTTCCTGTTGCCCTGAGTATCGGCACAGATCCCCCTGGTGGACTGGGCCTGAAGGGGGTATCAAAGTCAGAGGCCTTATTTTAGTCAGCTTTTCAGCCACTGTGACCAAAAGACCTGAAAAGAACAATTTTAGAGGAGAAAAGGTTTATTTGGGGCTCATGGTTTCAGAGGTCTCAGTCCAAAGACAACCAATTCCGTTGCTCTGTGCCTTAGGTGAGGGAGAACATCATGGCAGAAGAGTGTGGTAGAGGAAAGTGCTCAGGACACGGCACCAGGAAACTCAGCTCCCAAAATACACACTCCAAAGGCATGCCCCCAATGAACTACCTCCTCCAGCCACATCCTACCTGCCTACAGTAACCGCCTATTAGGGAATTAATGCTCTGATTATATTAAGGCTCTCATAACCCAATGATTTCACCTCTAATTTCCTTGCATTGCCAAACACATGAGCTTTTGGGGGGCACCTCACATCTAACCCATAAAAGGCCTCTTAGCTTCCAGGGTCTGGGCTGGGCTCTACATGGTGCCCTAGGCATAATGGCTCAAGGTATCATTGAAGGTTTCATATCCAGAGCAGCTTCAGAGCTTCACCCTCTTCTCAGATCTCCTTCCATCCACCAGTTCTCTGTAGAAAATTTCAGGAAAAAAGGCTGGAGTGAAGCCAGAGAGGTGAGGGGCTGCCATTCTTTGGAGTTTAAAATTATCCAGAAGCAAGGAGAATTCTTATCCTGCTGACTTCTCCACCTGAACATAGCAGACTGCAAAAGGATGAGAGATTTAACCCTGCTTTTCCGGACAGATAATATGTTCCTGTAAAAACCCTGGCATGGGGTGGACTTTACAACAGGCACATTTGAAGCAGGTGGTGCTTTGGGAAAACGTGGGGGCAAAGACGGAAGGAAACCACCCACCACTTGGTGGGGGAGGGGAGAATGAGATCCTCTTTCCCGGCTCTGTTTTCTTAACAGAAATGCCTCTTTGATACAATACTGTTAAAAAAAAATGAGGTAGCAAAAAAGAACAAGCGCTTTGGTGTGATCCCTAGTGCCACCTCAACAAACAGTATGCAAAGAGGAGTTTCCTTACTCCTTAAAATGAGTAAACTGTGAAAAGTGAGAGGTAATGAATACAGCTTGGCAGGCTATTCTGATCTTAAGTGTATTTTTGATTATTGTTCTTATTAAAACTCTCAGTTATAGCTGAGTTTCTCTTTCTTCCCTTATTTTTGATCCAATTAATGTGCACTTACTGAGTACCTACTGTGTGATAGGCGCAGGGGTCACTGTGGGGATGCAGACAGTGTCCTGTTTAAAGAGGCTAAAAATTGAATTTGGAAACAGGACACGCACACTCGTGTGTACACACACACGTGTGCACTTGCACACACAAGGACAAAAACTCTAGCAAGGAACAGAACTATAAATACCCACCTACCTACCCATTCCTTGGGTGGTGCTAAGAAGAAAACACATGGGTAGCAGTGAGAGGAGACAGATAACACACCAAGGGCAGGCTCGGGAATGAAGCAGAAGGTCTCTTTTAGGAGGTGGCATTTGTCAGAACTCTAAAGGATGATGGGGAGCCAGCCTTGCTAAGCACCATGGGAAGAGCCTCAGGCAGAGGGCTTTGCAGGGCCACTACCCTGAAGACAAGCGGGAGCCAGATGGATTGGTGGATCCCAATCCTTCTTTCTTTAAAATTCATGGCATTTCTGGCCTCTCCATACCCCAGACTATTCTCATTGTCTGTTTTAGTGAGCTTTTTATCAACAGACCTGACAAAAACAAAGTAGAGGAGGAAAGGTTGACTTTGGCTCACAGTTTTGGAGCTCTCAGTCTATAGATGGTCAATGCCTTAGCTCTGGGCCCAATATGAGGCAGAACATCATGGCAGAAGGGCATGGTGGAGGGGCAGGGTGGAGGAAAGCTGCTGGGGACATGGCAACAAAGAAGCAGAGAGAAGCTCACCAGGACAAAATATAAACCCCAAAGGCATGCCCCTAGTACCTACCTCCACCAGCCATACCCTACCCACCTACAGATACTGCCCAGTGAATCCACATCAGTGGATTAATCCATGGATTAGGTCACAACTCCCATAATCTAATCATTTTACCTCTGAATGTTCTTGGGTTTTCTCACATGGGGAGCTTTCTGGGGATACTACATATCCGAACCTTAATAGTATCTGAACCTTTATTCCTCCTCATCCCCATCCCACCCCTGTTCATTGGTCCCATTTTGCTTTCAAGATTGTGGATTTGCTGGAGAACCTCTCCCCCTCCCCTGCTCTCCCTTGTGGTTTTTTCTTTACCTTATTTTTATAAGTAAATTCTTGTATTAGCGGAATATTCTCTGGCCTGCCTCCACCCCTGACTTGCATCTCCTTCCTTTCAGACTATTCTCATTGTCCTCCTTGATCCAGGACCTATCTTTAGAATTTCATCTCACCTCAACATTCTAAAGAAAGAGGTCTCCCAAATGTCACCAGGAACCAGCCGAGTATCGAGCTCAATGATCCTTGAGCATCCTCCTCGAGGGCCTGCCTGCAAGGAGCACTCGCCTTTCTTGCTCCCAGCTCTGGCCTCTCACTTCTTTAACTATTCTTCTCCATAGTTTCTGCTTCCAACTCTTTGAATGAGAGCAAAGACCAAGGCGTAACATCGAAGCTTTTGCTATTATAGGGACTTTGTCTACATTAACTGCTTCAACAACTATCTCTCCAAAAAGTGGCTTCAGGAATTCAGGCATTATTGATAGTCCCAAGAGTGTTGGAGGGTTGTCATTCTTTTGTGTAACCACAATACCCTAACTCTCTCTGCCTTTCCATTGATAGATACCACACTGGCCCAGACTCTGGGTGATGTGGGTGGTCTTCCTAGTTTCTGCCCTTACTAGTAACTTGAGCCTTTTCTGCTCATGGCTTATTCAAATCATTTCTAGGGTTCAAATTGTCCATAGCAGCTTGTCTTAAGCACACATTGCTTCCCTTAAGAATCTTTTCAAATTTATGAATCTTCTAATGCATAAATTAGAAGAAAAATGCCTATAGTTTCCAAGAGTTCATGGATCACCTGAAACTTCATTAGAGACCATTTAGAAGTCTTCATACCCAAAGTTAAACCAAAAACATCTCCCCAAATCCAAGTTTTTTTAGCACCTGACATCCTGGCTTGGAGTCCTCTTCCTGTCTTCTTTTCCTCCACCTCAAGGTCCTTTCAGACCTCTCTTGCCACAAACACAAGAGCAGCTCCCTGTCCACAGGTAATTCCTTGGTTCTGGTCATTCTTCCTACCTGGATCACCAGCTTCATTCTTTCCCCAGATAAGTCCTTGGACCCTTTCTTCAACTCCCAGCCTGATTTCACTTATTCTAGAAGTATCCCTGTAGTTCAAAGTCCCCAGTGGGGGCTCTTGCTTGGAGGGCCTGTAGTACAAATGACCAGAACTCTGAGCACAAACTTATCATTTTTTGTTTTCATTAAATGGCAATTTCACACAGAGGCCGGGGACCACTACTAGGCTGACACACCAGACACACAAGATATTTGCTGGTGATGATGCACTTTCCTGATAGCTAAATGAACAAGGCTTCCCCAGTCACCAAGCTTAGCTATGTTTGATAATAGCTTTGCTACATCTAGTTACACACACTCATGTGCTTTTCTAAAACATGGTGTATTGTGCATAATTTATCCAGAACACCAATCTTGCTGTAATATAATGATTCTCTAAGCAGTTCTCAGTGGTGGGGGAATAACAATGCTAGTGACCCCCTCTTGCAAATTTATCAAGTGGTCTCACAGAGATGTGAGAATATCAGATGTGAGAATATCCTGACCTGAAGCAGATGTTAGGCATGTTTGTCTTTCCTCTTCACTTTTAGTACTCGGGTAGAGCAGGTGGTAGGTGAAAATAGACTAGTACCTATTTATTGCCCTGGTCTAAAATGACAGGGCAAGGAATTTAGTGGCATTGCAAGAGGATGAGTTATTTCCAGTGAATTTAGACCCCACTCCACAGGGAGGCTCACTGGGATGGTGACCCAGTGAAGAGGCATCAGAGCTGGAGAAGACCTGCGGGAATGTCTAAGCTATGTTTTACAGATGGGGAAACTGAGGCCCAGAGAGGTAAAGGGCTGCTGACCCTTTTGGTTGTGACAAGTCCACAACCAAAGCCCAGAGCTCTGTTCTCTCCCCTCCAGACACATACCTCACCATCACACAAAGACTCTGTCCCCAGCAGACTGCATTTTCCTCGAGCACCCCACTGTGCAGTATCCGTCTTTGAGTGTCCCAAATCCACAGGGCTTGTGGGCACCTGAGTGTAGGGAAGCAGATGCTTATCACTCACACAACTTTGTCATGATGGCATGAAGCTCAGGGCAATTGTCACAGAAACCAGTACTGGGAGCTCTCCTGACGCCTTCCTCCAGGGGCACCACAAGTGCCCTCTAAGACTGCTGTTTCCACCCCTAATCAGGAACAAATTGGTTTTTCCAGCAGACTGGATCATGCCCCATTGTCTGTGCTGGTTTTGCTGAAATGCTGGTTTGGGAAATAGTTACTGAGCATTTACAGAAGCCAAGCATTGGATCTACAAAGATGAACAGGACAGAAACGGATCCTTCCCTTGTATAAAACCATCTAGTGGAAGATGGAGAGAGAGAGAGAGAGAGAGAGAGAGAGAATATGAAAACAAAAACAGCACCACTCATCCAGACAGAACGAGGCTAATCGCTAATCTCCACCTATTTCCAAGACAGAAAATAAAAACAACACTGCACAATGCAACTCTGATGAAGACTAAAAATCTAAAAGTCAACACATCTTACTTTATTTTATCTCAATTGATCTCAACTCCCAAATGTCTGAGCTTCAAAAGGTAAGATTAGGTACCATTAAGCCAGCCGGGCTAGCATTGATTTAAAAACCCTCTTCCATGCTACAGGACTGAGGAGGTTGCAGACCCTTATTAATCTCCCTGTTATCAGCTAGATCGCAGCCTGCCAGGAGCCAGCAAGCCTGATTCCCAATTCTGGCCACATCCCTCCAGTCCTTTGGTTTCTGTGTATGAAGCCTGTATGTGATCATGAATCAGCCTGCCAGGAATACTTACTTAAACAGTGGGCTGGTCTTTCTTCAGGGAATCGGGGAAGGGAAAGTGGGCTTCATGTATAAATAAGACGGAACTCCATGGATCTCAAATCAGACCATTGCTGGGAGCCAGACAATGCCCCATAACAATTTCTTCTCTTTGGCCGTGAAGAGAAATATGTAAATGATCCCCCAATATAAGGGGTCTTTCTTAGCCTTCCTAAGGAACTAACTCTCCTTGTTTCCTAGCTTTTCCTCCTTTCTTTCCTTGGTTTTCTAGATGAGCATCTACTATCTGCCTGCAAGGAACTGGAAGCCCAATATGGCACACATCTGAAATGGTACTAGCTCTTGGTGAGCTACAGTCTAGTGGGCAGAAAGACCCCATGCAACAAATCAGCAGTGCCCAAGAGAAGGGTGGCACTCCAGAAGAATGTAAGATAGGGGTCTGACCTGGTGGTGTGGCAGGGTGTGGAGGTCCTTTTGGACCTAAATCATCCTTTCCTTTTGGCAGGATGATTTAGGCCCACTTGCCTCCTGGAGGGGTGTTGGCACACTCCATCTAAATCACCCACAAGATTGTTTCATTGGAGGATTCTTTTGTTGTATATTGAAAAATTTTCCAAAGAACAGTGATCAACCGATTCTGTAACTTGGTACCTTTTTGGAGGATTAACTCCAACAATAATTCCACTCTCCACAGAAGTTTTGCAAGGCGTGTTATGGCATTGCTACCATCAGAGTGGACAGGATCCTGGGAAAAGAGATAGCCTGGCCCATCTGTGCATGAACTTCATTCATTTTCTCACTCTACCTTCCTGGGTTTTGCTAGCTCAACTTTATTGATTTAATACTTGTCTTTAAATTGACTCACTTAAAAACTTAAATTAATCTATCACAAAGGCATCTTTATATCACGACCATAAATAGAATACCAATATCCCTTGCCCTAAATAGAAGGTAATAGCAAGAATAAATACAATTAAATTCTTGGCTGCCAGCCTACCCAGAGGCTCCTTTCTATCTGGAAGAGCAGATGGGTTTTAAAAGGCTCCCCTATACTCCTTCCATCTCCCCCAAAGGTCTCCCCACTCAATTCCTTAGCTTTGTAGAACTGACGGTGGAGTCTGGACAGGCCACCAGACCCACTCAGGAGCCCCCAGAAGTCTGGGGATCTGTTGTCGTGTGTGCCAACTGTGAAGTGAGGCCATTTTCTGTGTGAATGATCACAGCCCAGCCGGCTCACAAGGATGTTTAATGACACAGCCAAGGAGTTCTTTGCTGCCCAGATTCTCTAGAAATTTCCATCAGGTGCTGCAAACCTGGGTCAAGGCTGTTTCTGGACACACTTCAGCCTCTTTAGACTCATTTAGTAAAAAAGTTCAACCCTTGGTTAAAATTTCTCCTTGTCTTATAAAACTTCATGGCTCTAGTCTCATTTTGGAGGATAAAGTTAGGGAGCAGGTTAGTCCACATGGCTAAACCCCAGCATTTAGGAACACAGGCAGCTAGACCTCAAAAACATTCAGGAACTTTCTCTGTGTTTATGAAGCAGTTTCTTTCCGTAAGTCTGAGTTTGCCTGTCCATAAAAGGGGTTTCACACATTAAGAATAAATGTGAAAAAAAAAAAAAAAACAGATGTGGTGGCACATACCTGTAATCCCAGCAATTTAGGAGGCTAAGGAAGGAGGATCATTAAGTTCAAGGTCAGCCTCAGAAACTTAGCAAGACACTGTCTCAAAATAAAAAATAGAAAGGACTGGGGATGTGGCTCAGTGGTAAAGTGCCCCTGGGTTCAATCCCTAATACCTAAATAAATAAATGTGTGAAGTAATATCTGAAGAGCTCCTGAGGCACACATGGGAACCCCACAGGCTGTAATCAGAGTGATTATTCATTTTTCTGACATCCATTTGAGGGTCACTCGAGGACAACTCTGTGGTGGGCAATAGAGATACAAGAACAAGTTTTCCCTGGTGAAAAGGGCCAGGGTCACTGACCGGGGCAGGGGTGCTGCTGAAGGCAGGGAAAGCAATTACCGTCATGTGTCATCTGATAATGGGAATATGTCTTGAGAAAGGCATCACTGGGAGACTTTGTCATCATGTGAACATCAGCGCATACTCACAAACCTTGATGGTGTAGCCCGCAGATGCTGTATGTTCTAGTCTCTCGGTCCTAGGTTACAAACCTGTACAGCATGCTACTGTCCTGAATACTATAAGCATCTGTAACATAACGGTGTATATCTAAACATAGAAAAGGTATGCAAAAGATCTAGGTGATAAGAATTTTTCAGCTTCTACAGTAATCTTATGGGAACACCATGGGGTATACAGTATGGGGTTCAGGAAAACGTCATATGTGGTGCATGACTGCATTCCCGCCAGCAGGATGTGCATACATATTGCCTGGGATCTTGTTACAATGCAGATTCTGACTCTGCAGACCTTGTTCTGGGATAAGGCATGAGATCCAGCATGTCTACAAAACCACAGGTCACCCATGCTGCTGGTCTGAGGACCACACTTTGAGTGAGAAGCCTCTGTCCCAGTGGTCATCAAGGTGTGGCCCTCAAAAGGCCCAGCCATATTAGCATCACCTGGAACTTGTTCCAGATGCAACTTCTGGGGGCGATTCTGGTGCTCTTTCTAGCTTGAGAGCCATCTTAGGGACTTCATGCCTTTTGGAGTCCACATCCCCTTCTCATGCCTGCCCTCTTGCAGGAACTGTGCAGCTTGAACCTCAAAGGATCCCAGCTTTTCCCAGAATTAGCATCCTGAGATTCTCTTTTCAGGTTCAATCTTGAGCCCCAAATGGTTTTGAGGCTACCCTCTGTGGGTGACATGGAAAGGGACAGTGGGAAGGCAGACTTAGGGGTGGAGGGTCTGGTCAGCACTGGCCTGGGCCTCCCTGTCTCCTCCCCCTTCATTCTGTGCTTTTAGGCTTTTATGAGAACTCATGCTCCCTCAGCCCCACCAAATTTAAGCAGGCCGGCCAGCAATTACTTACAGAGTGACCACAAAAAAGTACATGTTTGCACTTTCCACAGTCCTAAATCCCGGGTGATGGGTATTTGGGCCCTCTCCAGTAAGTGGATACAAACAACACAAAGTAATCGTGTTCTGTGTCTCTGTCACTCCCTCTTTGTCTCCCTCCATTCCCTCTCTACCATATTATTTAAAAAATTAAATAATACTCACATTGATGTTGCTTTGTTAAACCACAACTGTGCTCTCAAATCCACACATCTCGAGTGCCCAGCGGGCATTCTTCTGGCTGCTTTTTCATTTGTGTGTGTTTTTAAAAACTGTAGCAAAATACACATAACTTAAAATCTACTATCTTACACATTATGAAGTGTGTGGTCCTGTGGAGTTAAGTACATGCATGTTGTTGTGTGGCCATGGCCACTATTCATCTCCAGAACTCTCTTCGTCTTGCAAAACTGAAGCTTTATACCCATTTAACACTAGCTCCCCAGCCCCTCTTTCCACCAGCCCTGGCAACCGTCATTCCATTTTCTGTCTCTGTGAATTTGACTCCTCAAGGTACCTCATGCAACTGGAATGATATCTTATTTGTCCTTTGTGCCTGGCTTTTTTCACTTAGCATAATGTCCTCAAGGCTCATCCCTGCTATAGCGTGTGTCAGAATCTCCTTCGTTTTTAAGGCTGAATAATAACCCATTGTATCTATAGACCACATTTCGCTTACCCATTCATCTGTTAAAGGACGCTTGGGTTGCTCCCACCTTTTGGTTATCGTGAGTGATGCTGCTGTTGGAATCTCTGTTTTCAATTATTTTTGGATATATATATACCCAGAGATAGGATTGCTGGGTTAAATGGTATATCAATATTACACAGTTTTTAAAGGAACTATTTTCCAGAGTAGGACCATTTTATATTCCCATTATTTGTGTTTTATTGAATCCTCAGAGCACTGAGTTGGATACTATTAATCCATCACGCGGATTAGGAAACTGAGGTTCAGAAAGGTGAGACACACAAGGAGATTAGAGCTGTGATCTTCCAATAGGAGCTCCCAGCTGCTCCCGAGGTGAGGTCCAATGTCCTGAATCATGAGCAGTCAGTAGGTTTCTAGGGAGAACTTAGTCCTCAGAGATGGAAGTCAGGCCTCAGGATGACAGTGGGAAAGGCATGTGTGAAGACCTGACTCATTCTGACACTGCTGGGGGTCAGAGCTGGGGTGGGCAGCACTGGCAGTCTGAGGGAGGGGCTGTGGGGACTGAGATGGGTCCATTACCAAGGCTGGTCATCATGGGTCCTTCTTTGGGAAGCTGTCTGCACACCCAGGCCCGGACAGAGCACGGTGGTAGCTTCTCTCTTGCCCTTCTCTTTGCCTTCTCTTGGGAACTAAACGTTTTGATTAGGGCACAGTTTGAGCATCATCCAGAATCCATTTAAAGTCAAGTCACTAAATTCGGGGAACCTCAGAGGTGCAGTAGGAGCAGTTCCTTTTCTGCTTATAGGAATTAGCCAACAGAAGTCACTGCCCTATCCATTTACCAGCTCATTTTCTCTAGACATCTTTTGCCTCCCACCTTCATTATTTAGGTATGCGGCATTTACCAAGAAAGAAGGTGTGAATTACACTGGGTATCACTCTTCTGAGTGCAGCCAATGTTCTCATTCTAGAAATCAGAGATGAGGAAACCTAACAGCGAGCACTTGTGCTTCACCGGCAGAGTCCAGGTGCGTCTGCCCTTTCCTCCCCATCGCGGCTGCCATTGGGTTGGGAGGCCATCTCTCCTCTGTGTGAGGCTTCTCTATAGTTTCTAACGTTCCTAGCATCCTTTTACAAACTCTGTGTGGTACAGAGAATGGAACAGAATATAGGGAGTCCAGAGGGGTATCCAAAACCCTTCAGTACAAAAAGCAGTTAAGAGCAGTACGCCCTGGGCTGGCAAATCTGGTTGGAATCCCAACTCCTCCTTTACTAGCTGTGTGACCTTAGCAAGTCCTGGACCTCTCTGAGCTTCCATTTCCTAGTCTGCAAGTGGGCAAACAGTGTGGGCGGCAGGATTAAGTGAGATGACTGGCGTGAGCTCTCAGCAGAATGTTGTCAGACTGTAGGAAATGGGACCCCCTGGATGAAGCCCATCCCCCACCCATGGGACTTCCTTCCTTTCTTCTTTCCTCACCAGGCTCCGCTGGCCTGGAGAAGTGGACAGCACCAGCCCTTCTGTTTTTCCCCAGAAAAATATTCCTCCAGGCCTTAATCATGTGTGTTGTTTTTCTCTTCTCTCAATGTGTGTCTTTCTCTCTGGTAATAAGATGGTCAAACAAATGCCACGCTCCAGAGCCACTCTGATGAGACTTGCTGGAGGCAAGGAGGTGGCTGGAGGAGAGGCAGGGGCAGAGTGGTGTCCCCCCCCCCCATTCCACATTAAGGTGTTTCAGAGCTGGCATCTCCAAATTGTATTGATCTTTCCAGCTGCCATATCCCATTACAGCCTGGCATACTGTCCCTGAACTTCTCCTTCAGCTCTGCTGCATCCCAGGTTCCTCTCTCCCAAGGACCACTGCATTTCCAAGGTTTATTTTTTGGAAATATGAGCACTTATATTTTCCCTAGTGCATGTCACTTAATATATCATTTTTGGATAGTTCTCTTTGTTCTCCGGAGCCTTGGTTCAAATCCTAGTCCTGACCTTATTAGCTACTGTAATTTTGGCCAAGTTATTTAACTGCTCTGTGCCTCAGTTTCCTCATCTGCATAATAGAGATAATAACCTCACTGGATTATTGGGAGGATTACAGGTACAAATATGGCTGGTGTGCTTAGAATATCATTAGGCATGTAGCAGACACAAAAATAACTTGTAATTCTCGCCTGGCATCAGCCTCCCTAGCAGAGAACTGTGAAGAGTGTGGCTGTGTCTCCCAAAGTGACCCCTCAGTGGATCCTGTATACCCAGATCTCAGACTATTAGATTTCAACAACCAGTAACATTTCCAAAATCTTGGGACTGGGAGTCATGGGTTACCAACCTCTTCAGCCAAAGAAAAATATGATAGATTAAAAGAAAGGTCATCATAGTATCCAAAAGGAAAGAAAGAACAATGTCTCAGAATATAACAGTTCTTCTCTGCAATGACAGCAAGCAACTATGGTCTTGACTACATTGTGCCTTTTCTTCTTTCTTTCTCTTTTCCTTTTGGATCGCCACCTGTCTGCACATCAGCATTTGGGAGCCACTGACCTGGGGATCGGTTCAGCCACCAACTGAAAGGCTTCAGAAGGTGGAATTGCGGCCCTGATCCGTTAAGAAAGGACTAGGAAACAGAGCGGAGTCCTTCTGGGTTCCTCCAATCACAAGAAAGTGCTGGGGAAACCCCTTGACAGAGAGGAATGTCACTGTTGCTGAGCAGTTCTGGAATAGCAGTGCACACCCACACAGCAAGGCGGGACCCTGGATTCCCAGGGGAAGGAATCAGGCCCCTAGTGCTCTCAAGTTTGTCGGGAGGAGCCACACCTGCCAATGTGTCCACTCCTGTGGTGTCAGGGCTGCTGTTTTCTCTGGTTGGAGTCCTTCTCCCAGCACCACCATGAAGTCAGTGACTGCTGAAGCTGAGAAAACGCTGGGACAAACAGGTCCTGTCAGGACACCCGGCCGCTTCCTAGCTGGGTGAGGAATTACAGGCGACTGGGGAGAATTTAAAACCAGCCCAGCTGCCACCCAGGAGAGTGACTAATCTCAGCACTTAAGGACAAGCCTCAGCACCAGAGAGACAGCAAGCAAGCCCTGGACTGGCAGTCATCAGCCACAGGGGACCGTGCCTCACCCTGGTATGTCTCTCTGGAGGGACCTGTCCCCACTCCCTGGCAGGAGACAGCCACCTGACTCACCCGGCTGGCGGCGTTCATGTCCGGTGCATCCTGCCATCTGTCTGCGTAACTCATTTTTGTTTGAGGCAGCTGAGAGATCTGATCCTGCCGGGCTTATCTAGGATCCACACGGCTGCCCCAAGTCTTGACCCCCTCATCACGATTCTCTGGTTTGACCAGTGTTTTAAAATAAAAACCCCACTTTGAAGTGTTTAATAAAGAGCATCTCGTCTCGGAGATGACATATGTCCACTGCACCGCACTCTTTACCATGTCTCCATTTCCAGCCTCCTTCCTGGGGGCCCAGCCCAGAAACAGCTGGCCCCAAGTTCTGGTTTGCTCTAATGTTGGTATGGAAGCCCCTAAGATGATAAAGGCAGAGCTGGCACTTGCTCTCCTGGCAGAAGGAGAGGCCAGCCACGGTGGCACGCTGGAGAGTGGCAGGGCCTGAAAGTTTTCTCTGGACAGCAAACGGCTGAGCAGAAGCTTGGAATCCGGGTTTCACATCTTTGCCTTTTTATCTGAACTGACAGTAGGCAAACACACCACTGGATGCTCCCCTTTCTCAAAGTAAAAAGGGGTTTTCCTGTCTATTGGCCTGCCCCCACCCCGAGCATTCCAAGACAGTGAACATTGCTGCAGCGAGATGGGTCTCATCTTGGACCCATGGGAAAAGCAGTGGCTCTCTGACCAAGTGGGGGCTGTTTGACTGTTAGTTGAATAATACGAATCTTTAGGAGCTGAGAGGCTGACTGGTTATTTTTTCTATACCCTAAGCCCAAGTTTGTTCATTCAAAAAATATGTTCTGTTCATTGTCTAAACCATACTTATCACCAGCGGATGGGGATTAGGGATGAATAACTGTGGATTCCATATCCATAGGATGCTGGCATGATGTGATGTTAAGGGTGCACATAGGAGGGGTAATCAACTGTCCGAGGAAAGGATGGACTGGGAATGCTCTGCAGAGGAGGTGGTGCTAGACCTTAGTCTTGAAGGAGGAGTCAGTGTGGATAGTGTGGGTTGGGGCGGGAATGGCAGAAAAAATAGTGTGCAAGGAAGGTATTTCAGAAAGGAGAATGAGCATGTGCAAAGGCACAGAGGTATGCAGTCATGGTATTACCTGGAGAAAGGCACCTACTACTGAATGTGTAGAGCCCAGGGAGGCTAAAAGGAAAGCAGAGTGCTAGGTTATGGCTTTGTATGCCTGCTAACAGCAATGAGAGGCTTTCTAGAATTCTACTCTCTCTGAAAAGTATTCATAACTTGCAATTTACAACATTTTCAATTTGTAAAACCTAAACAAGTTTAAAACCTAGCAACCCTGCTTTACAGGGGAAAGAGGCCCTGAGTGCTGAATTGGTTTCTAAGATGGATATCTATTTACAATTTAAATTTGATGCTAGGAACAGTTGGCAACAAAGACTTGGAGCAAGTGAGTTAAAACCAGACCTTTTTTCTCTCCTATTTTATCCTCCAATCATGTTTGTATTGGAGTGAAGTCTACCAAAATGTGGGAGAAAAAAAATGGGCTTCAAAAAAATTGAATTACCTTGAGCAGACATGTCTTCTCCTTGCAGAGGGCCCCGCTGCAACTGCTCAAGGTCATACTCTTTCTTATCCATCAGGACTCACCCACTAAGTGGTGCACCTCACCTCACTCTCATCTGATGGCAGCAGTTGCCACTTGCTCATAGATGTAGTCACAGCTGATGATCAGAGCTAGTCCCTCTGATCTAGTACAGGACTTGACATGCACTAGGAACCCTGGCTGCTAGATGGCATCAAATTTGATGGGTCAGATTCCTTTGTAACAGATGGGTGCCAGAGAGGAATCAGTTGTTAAAGATCTTCACTACCACCCATGCTCCAGGTGTCCAATCACATGGCATGTAGGGGTGTGAAGGCCTGTTCAACTGAAATCAGAATCAGGTTTGAAATGGAATGGGAGATTTCCCTCCTCCACAAGATTCTGCCTCCAGAATCCTGAACTGCCTGCAGAACTCCAAGGTTCTGCCTGTAAGTCTGAGATACACAGGCCCACGGCAGGTGGCCTTGAATGGCAGGATGGGGTAAATGTCATTCTGTCCTCTAACAAGGTGCTGAATTTGGTTGAACCAGATGGACATCTTGGGATGACCAGCCCTGAGTTCTTGTTCAAGTCTCCTTTTTCATCCTCCCTCTTCCTAAGTTACTTAGGGGGGAATTATTAATGCCAGCCCTGCCTTTTAGGAAAACTCTGGGCCTTTGCAAGAATCCCTGGGAGGGAGTTAAGAAGCCCAGGGGAAAAAATGATTCAGAGGACCCAGCAGTCTAGTATGATGGTCAAGGGGATGGGCTTTGATCTCTACTGAGCTAGGGGCAAGCATTTGATTTATCATAAAATAAAGAGAGGTGAAACAATCTCTCTGAGTCTCTGTTTCCTTATTGATAAACTGGGGATAGAAACAGTACTTAGTTTAAAGGGGTTTGGAGAGGATTCAGTTAATTAGCATTTCAAAGTAATTAGCACAGTGCCAGGCACACTGAGTTCAACAAATGGTAGTTTTTGGTGTCACTTGTTACTGGCCATTGCCTAAAGTATAAAACATGTTAGTGTCTATGAAGCACTTGGAATAGCTCTTGGCTCACAGCAAGCACTCAATTTGTGCTAACCATCATTATCACCTTCATCATTGTATGATTGCTATTATTATTATTATTAGCTACTCATTTCTTCTTTAACCAGAGTATTGAAACTCTTTTATGAATTACACTATGGAAACTAGTGCATTGGGTTACAAAAGAAGAGACCTGTACAGACCTGCTTTGCAATCAGGGTGAGATCTTGGATAAGTGATGTTACAGTTTAGGGTCAAGTTAACCCTAACTGATAATAAGAGGGGAGGTTTCCTTGAGAGGAATCCTTCCTAGCCTAGGGAACTTTGAGTCTCAGCCTCGCTTCAGGAGGCTGTGTGTGCCCAACACAGTACCAGATTCCGGGAAGATATTTACCCAACACTGAATGCCTTCTGTGTGCCAGTTCTGGGGATACCACAGTAACACAATGACACCTACTCATGAAGGTTAAACTCAAGACAAAAGCCCAGGGGACAACCAGAAGGACAGTTCAGCTTACAACTTGATCCAACTGATTCTAAAACTTGGGAGCCTACATGTGTTGATCAGGGGCTATTTCACCAAAGCCCCACCCAATTTCTGAATAAGAACTTGAATTTGCTTCCTGGCGCCCTAGCAGAACTCTCTGGGTGCTTTGCAGAGAACCTGTCTTTCTACACTTCCCTTTCTCATTCATCTCAGCTGTATAACAGTAAGAAAATCAGAAGAGGAACTTTCAAAATAATCACTTAGGAAAAGAGATGTATCTCTCAGAAAAAGCTGCTCAAAGAAAGCCTTGCCCCTTGCCACACTGCATATGATTCCTTGGGCAGAACAGGACCTCTAGGGGCACCACATCAAAAGCCTCATTTTATAAGACAGGGAATCAAAAGCTTCAAAAAAAAAAAAAAGTGGATCTCAGTTTTATTCCTCCAGACAATACATACATAATTTGCTTTCTTCTTTCACTTTTCATTCCTTAGTCTTTGGAAATTTTACCCCAAATCTGGTTCCTTCTGTATTCCCTTCCTGCCTAATGGATCACAAGATTCCACTGTCCATTGTCTTCCCGAAACAGCCATTTATTTATTTATTTACTTATACTGGGAATTGAACCAATGGGTGCTCTACCACAGAGCTACATCCCCAGCCATCTCTTACGGAACCATAGTTTCCTTCTAGGGACTGACACTGGCAGGTAATTTGTAATGCTTCTAGCACAGATAAAGAGCAAGTTGGGGAAAGGTGGGCAGGGTTGATGCAACCACATTACAGACTTGAGTAGGATCCAAGGTCTCCTGGAAAGGCATATGGTGAAGAAGATAGAGCCCTGTGACACCCCTCAGTGGCCTCTGAGCCAGAGCACTTACTGGCACTGAGCCCCATTATTCAAAGTTAGGGTGATTCCAAGGATTAATTAAGTGGCTGTGTGCTAAACTGTATTGTAAACAGAGAGAAGATGCTGGTGGATTCTCTCTCATCCACTGTCTCAAATCTTTCCTCTCCCAACCATGGAGAATCCCAGATAGGTCTTTTCCCCTCTGAATTAAACATAGGTATGACCATTTGTGGGTGGGACTTGTGTGTTGGTTCCAATCACATGACCTGTAGAGTACTGGCCCAAGGCATTAGAGTAGGAGAGGGTGGTGTCTCAGCCCTGGGTGATGACTGGCCAAGCCAAGAGTAAGCCTGTAGACTAGAGGCACCAGAGGGAAGGAAGACGCCAAAATTGACCTCCTTGGCAATTTTTTCCTAGGATCATACCAGGCAGGGGTAAGATAAAAAGAAGTAGGGACCATCACATGAAACAAGTCCCAGGGGACACATTCATAGCAGAAGAGCCCTGGGTTTTAAAATATATACTTTATATGCAAATGCCTTTCTTAGCTCAGGCCTTGGGGTTCATTCTTCCATACCCTACTAGAACAACTTGATGTGGAAATGGAGGCTTCACAATACATTTGGCAGGAAAGTGCAACTTAGGTGCAAAGTGATCTCTTAATGCATTTAAAAAATTAAAAGTCCTGGCATGTAGAAAGTATTGCGTAAAAGTTCAGTGAATGGATAAGCAAGGGATGCCTGCATAAAAGTGGTACTTTCTATGTTTTCATTGCAGAACAATGGGAAACTGCTGGTCTTTTCGTTCACATGCTCAAATGTCAGGAGGAGATCTATGCCAGGTAGAGCCCACATCTCAGGCAGAGGCCAGGAAGCCGAGAGGAAGGATCTCCTTTCTACATCTTCTATGAGCTGGATCTTGACCAATTTCCTTTTGGGACCACGTTTTTGAGGTGAAAACTTGGGAAAAGTAACTTGTTTCTGTCTTCTTGTGGGAGCTGGTGGCATGTACAGTATTAACTGAACAACATTTGTGAAAGTTTTCAAAGCTCTTGGGGAAACCCAGAATGGAGAGGAGAAAGAGCCAGACAGAAGGGTTCCTGAGGCACAATGGAATCCACAGAAGGAATTGTGAGGTTGCAGGGATAGATGGGCAGAGGCAGGGAGAAAAGAGAGAGGCAAGTGGCGCCAGCCCCCAGGTTAGGGTCCTTGGGGGCCTTCGCATCTTGGCGTCAAGAAGGCATATCCTTTTTGAGGTGCCTGACAGCGTGGCAGGCCCTCAATTCGTGTTGATAATGAATGAGATATCAAATGGGACAAAGGAGGGGAGCACGCGGTGCGGGACTCGATACCGCGCCTATCTAGGCACTAATCCCACAGAGGAAGGGGCAGACCACCTTCCCAGAGAATACACTTTCTCCCTGTCATGTTGCCTCAAAACCTGGCTGGTTCCTCCCCTGTCCACCTTCCTTTGGAGGATCGAGAGGCTGCGGGGTGGGGCGCGACTCTCAGGCTTTGGGACACACCAGGTGCAGGTGCGTCCCGCGCTGCAAGTGCGCACTCCAGGAAGTCTCTAGCCAAGAGAAGCTGGGGGTCCCCACCTCTGAAGACAACGGGAGAGCCCAGAACAAGCCTGCGCTCCTGGGGGCCCTGAAGCCCACCGGGCGGCAGTACAGACTTTGCTGAAACGTCTGTCTCTGCGCTGCGAGCGCACGGCAACCCCAGGTCGCTGGGGGCTTCTTTGGGGTTGGCAGGCTGAGCTTCTAAAACCAGGCCTGGGTGGGGGTCTCATTCCAGCCCACACACCCCATCTCCAGCGATGCCAAACCCGACGCCCGGATCCAGGGGGGCGGGAGGGGTGTGTGTGTGTGTGTGTCCGTGTGTTCAGGGAACATTCCCCTTCCCGGGAGTAGGTGCAGGGCCCCGCCCTCTGCTCTGGCCCGGGGATCCCCTCCCCCCCGCTCAGACATCCCCGCACGCCCCCTGCCCACTTTGCCAAGGCGAGAAAACGGCCGAGCTGGAGACAAAGAAACTCCTGCCTCCCTCTACTCTCAGCCCCTCCACCCGCCTGAGACACTCCCCGGCGCCCTCCCTCGACCCGGGCGACACTGCGCGCGGACACGCCGGGAAGGGGGCAGGGTGGGCGATCTGCTTCCGCAGGCGGGGAAGCTGGGGGCTGCCCGTGCATCCCGCCTGGGGACACCCCATGGCAGCCGCGCCCGCACCATCCGCTCCCCAAACCGTCCCGGGTCCCTGACAACACCAGCTCAGCCAAAACCGACCCCCGCCTCTCCAACTGAGGGACAGGGGGGCGCGGCGCACACAAAGCGGGATGTGGTGGGGGGCGAAAAGCACGGGGGGGAATAGAGATCCCGCCAGGGCTCGTGGCACTGCCCGGGCGAAGCTATTTACCCGATTTCTTCTTCGATCTCGGAGATGTCTGCGAAGATGAGGAAGACCACGAGCAGGGTGAGCGCGGCCAGCATCCAGCTCCGGAACTGCAGCTGCATGGTGGGTTTACGCCCGCCGGGACCCACGCGGGCCGGCGCGATTCGCAGAGGCTGGAGGGCTCAGCGGCGGGCGCCAGAGCCTCCGCGCGCAACGCGCAGCGGGGCAGACACCCTGCGCTCCGGGCGAGTCCGGGCCGGCAGCGGCGGCGGCGGCGGCAGCGGCAGCGACAGACAGGGGTTGCTCAGGCGAGGCGAGCCCGCTCGCTCTCTCTCGGCTGCTGCCTGCCCCTCCCCTCCCCACCCCTCCCCTCCCTTTCCCCGCCCCGCGCCCCGCTCCGCGCGCAGTTTGACAGCTTTGCTCAGCGCCCCTGCTCTCCTCCTCCCACCAACTCCAACGTCCAGCCGCCTGCCTTTGCTTCTCCCCCTGGCTTCTTTCAGCTCCCGAGGGCGCGAGGATATGGCCAGAGCCTGCCACTCCTAGCCTAGGAAGGCTGGGCTGGGGGCACCGAGTGTGATCGGGTACCGAGCAGAGCTCTGGGAAGAGCGCGCACCTCCCGGCGCACACTGCCGGCTGGCAAACGCCCTCCCTCGCCCGCTCTTTGTCCAACACCCTCGCTTCCTCTCAAAGTTTTCCCGACACAAAGACCAACACCTGGGGACAGAACCCTGAGCGCAGCGAGGAGGCGGTTTCAACCAGGCAGATATTTCAGCAGTTGACGAATTAGGAGGAGAGGCGGAAGAAGGGAAGGTGTCTAAGACAGGCCAACTTCAACGAGATGCAGATTGCAGTCTGTGGGCGTAGCGCTTAGTCTGCGAAAAGCCACCTCCCTCTTCGTCCATTTATTTTTTATTTTTTTTTAAAATATTTATTTATTTATTTATTTTAGTTCTCGGCGGACACAACATCTTTGTATGTGGTGCTGAGGATCGAACCTGGGCCGCACGCATGCCAGGCAAGCGCGCTACCGCTTGAGCCACATCCCAGCCAGCCTCTTTGTCCCTTTAGAGACCCAAGACTGGATCTTGAGAGCTCTGTGAGTTGTGGAAGTCACTCAGTCATGGCTAGATCCCGTGCTCCCGCTGGAGTGGTTGTTCTACCTGCAATGATGGACTCAGTGCCCACCCTGCCTTGGCCGTGGAGGTGCTGACTCCAAGTAGGCTTCATCTCCCTAGCTCTTGTTTTCTTCTAGTAAAATCAATAACTACCCCCCTCCCTGGAGTCCTATCTTGATCAAAAGGCCTTATAGAAAAATATGGCTCCCACAAGAGGTACTGCCTCCTTGCTGAACATTTCGCGCTTTTACAGCCTTAGACAATTTAGCTGAAATTACATTTTGCACCAGCCATTAGCCTGGAGTGGGAAGGGCCCAGTTAAATTTTTCTGGAATTAGATAATTCCCCTTTTCTCCCCTTGCACTAATTGTAACAATTCCTGAAATCAGGAAATGTAAGTTTCCAGAAATGATCATCTGGTTTGTGAAAGAGTCCTAAAGATTTGAGTGTGAGAAGACCCTGCTGGAGAAGCTATATGGAGTGTCCTGTCTCAGAGCACCTGCAAAGGAAAGGGAGTGACACATTGATTGAGTCCTCAGGACAATTCAGAGAGGCTTGAGGAAGGGCTGGCAGCAGCCAAGTCTCTCCAGGATGGCTATGGGAGAGGTAAAAGGCCCTTTTTGATTTCCCCAACAAAGTTCTGCCTGTGTCCAGAGTCCATGTTTCTCTTGGTATGTAAGAAGGATGAGCAAAAGGAAAGCTTCCAAGCTGGGGGGCTATTGGACTTTGTTGCCACTGGGAGCCCTGCTTGGAAAGCAGAGTGGGAAAGCAGCATAGAGAAGTGAGGAAAGTTCTGTATTGGCCTCCTCTGAGTGCCAGGAGCAGATGTCCCCCCCCCCCGAAAGAGAAGTGTACTAATTCCTACTACCTCACTTCATTTGCTTCTTGCCCTAGCAAGTCTATGCACCTGTACTCCTTTTATGGCGAGCTTCTTCAGAGTGTCACACATTTGGGATGGGGAGAGACTTTGTGATATTGAGCACAATGTTGAATGCCATACTCCCTATCTGTTAGAGGCAGGGACAAAACATCAAAAGTTTTCCCATGTGGTCCACTAACCATCCTGTCTCCTAGGTTTCTAAGTGCCTCGATCTTTCCCTCTAACTTGCTTGATGGGTAGCTTAGGAGGTGTGAAGTTCTTGTTATTTTGTCTTGCTTTTCTGAGACCAGTAGTTGGGAGGGTATGAACAGGGTTTATCTGGTGTGCTGCTCAATACTTCAACCACTCCTCCCCATTCACTCCAGGGCTCAGCGGTACTTAATGAGCAAGCACCAGCATCATGCCAGGGGATAGGGACACTTAATTTTCTATCCTTTAGTAGCTCTCTATTCAGAAGGAAACCAGACATTCAAGTGCCTAATTATAACCTAAGATGTGATACAGTAGAGCTAGGATCTTCTGACTAGCTTTAATTGATGAATAAGATCACCCGAAAGAGCAAGAAGAAACTAGCAGGCGGTTCTCTCCCCTAGTCTTTGCTTCTTCACCAGCTGTACTCAGAAAACATGATGGAGGTACTGCCACGATCCGAAAATTCACCAAATCAAGAAATTTCTTCACTTAGAGAGAAATCCTTGTACCCAGACAACAGGGAGATATCCTTAAGTACATCTGCTGAAGAATAGAGTAGCCTTATTAACATAGAGGCTGTTCTTGGAGTGAGTGGTTGAAATTGGGACTTTACTTGAAGGGTGATAGAGGACCCCTGGGACCATTATCTATAAGGTTGGAATCTTCTTGGGCCAGCCACTTTATCCATGAACTGTGCACATCCACGACCCTGAAAACCAAGTTTGCTCCTGGAATATAGAACAGGGGAAGAAGGATTAACAGCAAACGTCAGGCTGCTGATGTAAACTGCCACATGGGCACACGCTTGACTTGGCCACCCGATCCCCACCCTTCCTGACTCCTATGTTTAACCAAGTCCCTTTTCCTGCCTAGAATTTCCCAGGAAACTGGGAGATCCCATAGTAATCATTTCTTTAGGTCAAGTCATTGAATGCATGGGTTAAAATGTAGGAGTTCTATGGGAGTGGCAGCAAATTAAACCCTTACCACCTATGAACATTTTAACTCAAATTAATGGAGTATATTAGCTATTCAGGCAACTAATAAGAGCTGGAAGTTTGTCTTAATGAGGAATCAAGGAGCAGGAGGCTCCACAGAAGCCTAAAGGGGCCCCACAGGGTCAATGCAAAGCAGTGGGAAAGCCCTTTCTTGTCTTTGACACTGGCTGAGGGTGGCTTGTCCTTGTAGCTGCCAGCCTCAAGAAGGGGGACCTACCCAGAGCCTAAATTCATAGAAACTCCAAAATCCTAGCTACCATTTACACATCTAATAAACTCACCCAACCCCACTCCAGCTAGACAGAAATTTCACCCAAACCACTTCTCTTGGGAACAATAAGATCTATACTAATAACACCTTGTCCAAGTTACTGGTTGGGGAGAAGGGGAAAGTCAAATGTGGGAAGGAGCATGCAGGGAAAGAACATTTACGAGCACACACAATTAAAAGGCACCTTTCGGGGTTCTTTCTCTTATTTAGTCCTCTTGGCAATTCTTTCATATAGATACCACCATCTCCATTTTGCATTTGAGCAATCTGAGGCTCAGAGAGGCTAAATTGCAGAAGGTGGCTGGGTAGGCAGAGAGAGAATTCTAATTCAAATGGACTCCCCTGGGCCCCAGCAAATCTGGGGTTCTGGGATTGTTGAGGTTTCCTCTGGCTCTCAGGGAAGTTCTAAATGGATTTGTAAGCAGACACTTCCTTCGATTCTTACTGTATCCCCTTAGTTCTGGCATGTCAGGATTCAAGGAACAGATCTGTCTTTACTCACTGTACATCCTTCATCATTTTTGAGACCATAATCATAAATTTCCATTTACATCTTTTCACAAGGAAAAGGCTAGTCCTTTCAACCAATTCAACCTTTTTTAAAAAAAAACCCTCAAGAATAAATAATGATCATCCAAACTTCTGACCTAGCACCTTTATAGTTAAATAACTACAAAAGCAATAATGGTCTTGCTTTGTCATCAACTCAGAAGGAGATGTGTGTGTATTGGGGGAGGGTTGGATGGGAGCATTGTAGGAACGGGTAGAATGCCTTAGTTGGAATAGGTTAATGAACCATCATGTTTCTGCACCTCCAATAACTGAGAGAACCTGACTTTCCTTTTGAAATTTGTGCTAAAATTTGAGTGTTCTCACGAATGCAACATTTTCCCCTTCTAAATCAGAATCAGAGTTGATAACAATATGGAAAAGCAAAGGGGGCACATTTGCATTCCATTTGTGACTTTCATAAATAGCAAAATTGTAGTTTCACCAAAGAAAGAAAAGAAATATACTCAGGCAATTGCTGTAAATGTTTCTGGGATTATCATCAGCAAGAGATGTTGGGAAGGATGTGGAGATGAGCACTATAGTGAGTTGGAGGGGAGAGGGTGAGGAGGGGAACAATTTTTTATTTGTTTTCCTGGGATTTTGATAAATTCTTCAGTTGGGATGAAAGTCAGTTTTGAATGAAATCATGAAGTCAGGGCTTCAAAAAAAAATATCACTTGAGCTCTGAATCAGATTTTTTGCTTGCCCAGCGTTGCTCAGAGTCCAGCATGATGCCATCTTATGAGGCAGCTGAGGAAGTTGGTGCCAAGTTGGCAATGGCCCTGGTTCTCAGTCTTGGGTAACTTCTCAGCCTTGGTCTGGATGAAGGACCTTTGATTTTCAAAGCTGGAAGGGTTAGAACAGATCATGTTTTCACTTGACAAATATCGCCTCACCACTTATTTTGTATCTGGAATTATACAAGAGAGCTGAGATGTTGTAGCGAATGAGGCAGGTGGAGGAGCTCTCCTAGTGGAGCTTGGAGTCCAGTGGATTTTCCAGATGAAAAACCATGTGACCAAGAGTCCAGCAGATTTACACACAATCTCACCTCAGATTTCAAGGTTGAGATCAGATAGCTCTCTGGCCTTCTGAGTTCCGTGTTAGCTTGCCCTCACCTATATGGTTTTATTTCATTTTTTCATGATATTTCAATGAAATTGGAAACTCCCAGGATCAAGATCTTTCTTTTTTGGCCCCACATTGTCTAGCATGGTAGCAACCCCATTCAGTATCTGTTCCCGCTATGACCACTTTCGAGCTATCGCCATCATGGTACTGAAGGCAGAGCTGGGAAGAGATGTGAGTGGCACATTGTGATACAGCATTTCCACCATGTTCATACAGAAAATGGAAAAATCCCAAGAGCATAGATAATAGTAAATGGTCACAAAATAAAAATCAGGAAGTGACGAGTTCTATTTAATTGCATTGTTTCTGATATAACATATTGAAATGCAATTTTATCTGTTTTTATCTTTAAAATATATTTTTGTTCTTAATCATGACTGTGCTGAACAACTGGAATAGGCCATCTCTAGCATAACTGTGGTGACTAGTGGCAACAGGAAGTGGCCTCCTGTCACAAAACCTTGGTGAGCATGCTTGATGAAATATCATCTCTAATGCAAACTCCAGATGGGTTAGTCCCCAAAGACATGACGCCATTCATCAGAATGTCAACCTACTGGCATGTTAGCACTAAACGCTAGACAAACAAGAGACTCCTTGGCTCCAAGTCAGTTTCTTATAAAAGTTCCCTTGGAGAATTCTCTTCCACCTCTCTCCTGCCTCAGATGGAGCCTGCCTGGTTGTGCATCCCTTCCCAGTTCCCCCATCAGGTTTGACAAAGTAGACCTAGGAGAACTGCAGAAGGATCACAAAACCAGTAGGTTTGGCTACATGAGTACGTTGGTTTGGATTAGGTTTAACCAAAAGGGGCAGTCAAAAGGCCAGTGACTTATTTCAACAAAGTTTATCTCTTTCTTTTTAAAATCAATGCATTATAGTTACACATGATAGTGGGATTTATTTTTATATAAGCATACATGCATGGAATAAAATTTGCTCCATTTCAGTCTTCAGTATGTCCCCTCTCCCTCTCCTCCATCCTCCCTAAAGTTTATCTCTTTCTTGTGCAAGTCAACAAGCAGGCAGACAGTGCTGGTTGGCCATGGGTTCCCCCCCACCGGAGTTCTTAGAAATTCAGGTCCTTCCATCTCTCCTTTCTACTACCCCTAAGATAAATCCCTTGTTTTCGTGCCCCATCACATTCAGGTTGCAAGCAATAGACTGGGGTAAGAGCTAAAGAAGAAAGCAGTTGCAAGGGAAGCAGGAAACACAGTTTTATTCTGGGTTCCTATGCACTCAGCTGAGAATCTACTATGGAAGAAGAGAAGGATAGATGTGAGGGACAGCTGGAGGGTCTGCCACAGTGGGAATGCAGAAGGCCAGCAGAGGTTTGTTCTCTCTCTTCTCAAGCTCTGCATGGCATATTCTCATTAGCCCTGCCTTATGACCGTGCATAGTAAGTATTGCCAAAAGTTACCCACCACAAATGACAGTTTGTGGCAACAAAGCTGTTTGTGTGGCTTGAGTTCCATAGCATTGTGTTTTCCTTTTTCTTAGAACTGGGCTTTGCTACATTTATTTCTTGTTTTCACCCTAGGGAGGCAGTGTAGTTATCACGAGCAAGGCTTCATGAGCATCTTATGGAAAAGGACCGGGCTTTGTTCTTTTTTCTTTGTTAATTTCCAGCTGATTGCAGACTAGTAAATGTCCTACTGCATGACTGGTGTCCAGTTCACATTCCCCATGTGAGCTGGACACTCTGAAGCCCTCATCATCAGTAGGAGTCACTGTGAATGCACACAGCTATGTGAAATTGCCACAAAACTTTCTAAATGCTTGCTCTCAATGTCTGTGTTTATCTAAACATGGACCAGTCACACACAGTTCCCAGACCAGTGCTGGGCCACGGACCACAATTTGAGAAGTTCTGGCTTGAGTTGGTTTTGAGATCATGCACGTCAGGGTTCAGATATTAGCTTTACCTTTTGCTATTTGTATTCTGTCAATCTGTTTCAGTTTCTTTGGTATTAAATGGATATGATAATAATACTTAACTCATGGGCTTTAGTAAGAATGAACTTAGATAATATATCTAAAGTACTTATAATGCTAGCATAAACCAAGTGCTTATTACATGCAAACGTTTATTATTAAGGATAACACAAAAATATAAAATTTATACACACATACCCACACATATATAATGCTAATGGTGTTTATCTGTGGTAGTGAAATTTGAGCTGATCTTGACTTTTCTTCATACTTTCCTCTGTTTTATAAATTTTCTACAATGTTCATAAATTACTCTGTAATCAGGAAAAAAGCCATTAAAATTTGTTATGCCTATTTTCTCTGCACTGAATTTTTTTTGGCACAGTTTAATATTCTTTCTCAATAACCCAATATAAACACACATATTTAGTAAAATTGGTTTTGCAAACAATTTCCAACCTTTCTTTGATGTTTTGTAAGCATCTACCTAACTTCATATTACAATTTCTAATGGAAGAAAACACGGTCTACACACTTGCCCCACTTGAGTAGGAAGCCCTGGACATGCTTCAGGGTTTCTCTCCTACACCCTCCTCATGAGGAGGGTGTAGGGAGTATGAACTGGAAACCAGTCATGCAGTAGGACACGTACTAGTCTGCAATCAATCGTGAGTCCGCACCATTACCCCACCTGGACTTTTCTGTTGATTGCTCAGAAGCACAGCGAAGCCCTGGCTTTCAGAAAGCAGTGACTCGGGGAGAGGAGGTGTCCCAATTCCACCAGCAAACACAAGCAGAGGGGGTGCTGCTTCACCGTTGCTTAAACTCCACTGCTGGTGACCATGTGGACAACGACAGGCAAGATCTGTTACAATGAGGGTGGGCGAGGTGGGGAAAGAAACTTGTGGGTCATCATCAGGCTCCTTCCTTTTCAAACCTTCACAAATAAGAACTTGCGGAAAGCCATCAGACATTGCATGATTGTCTTTGAAAATAATAATCCTCATCTTGAATATAACTTCGAGACCACTGCATGTTTTGTAATAACTTGGGTTTGTTTCTTTTCTTTGTTGTTGTTGTTATTGTTTTCTGGAAGGAAATTGATTGAGATAAAAAAAGAAAACAGTAATTTAAGTTTTCCCCAGATAGCTTTTTAGAGATTTGTAAAAATCCAAATTGTTTTCAGCTCTTATAAATTCGGAGAGAGCATTGTGACTACTAAACGTTGGTTTGGAAAGACTATCTTTATGACCTAGTACTGTAGCATGCTTTTGTGATACAAATATTCTTTAGGGGACATTGGAATCCTATGTATAACTGAAGCTTAGGTAAATGTTTACCAATAGGGAGATAATTTTGACAATTCTAAACGATGATAAGAGATTTGTGGCTGTGTATCTGCCTTTATGTCAACATGTTATTGGTAAGAGCTCTGATTTATTCAATTCTGAGTCCTTGGTCAGTAAAGGAGCCTCCAGTGTAGCCTTGATCCAATGGAGAAAATGCAAGTCCATTCTGTAGGTTTCTGGAAATTCACTGAGATGACAGGAGAGCTCTGGGTTGCCCTTTTGTTCTGAAAGCAGTTTAGTAAATTTCCCTGAGTGTCTCTGGGAAAAGCTGTGGCCTCGAGCCATCTGACATCACTGGGAGGTAGATTGGGTCCATCACGACAGCCCCCGTGAGCATCTAAGTTACTCACATGCTGAGTCAGAAATGTGTGAGGTTTTCCTGAGAGAGCAGAGGATGGGTCTGAGAAAGATGGGGGAGGCCAGTGCTGTGGTTTGGATGAGGGTCCTCAAGGTCCATGTTTTAAAAGTGTGGTCTTCAGGGCAGCAAAATTGGGAAGTACTGCGGACCTTTCAGAGGTGGGTCAGGTTCTTAGGTTATCAGAGGTATTGCCTTTACAGGGGATTGTGGGACCCTGGTTCTCTCTTTCTCTCTCCTCTTCCGGGCTTGTGATATGAGCAGTTTGCTCTGACACCTGCTTCCACCCTTGCCATTCAGTGCCCCTCACCAGAGACCCAAAGCAAAAGGTTGCCCAATCTTGGACCGGAAGCTCCTGAACCATGAGCCAAATAACCCTTTTCTCTTCATAAGTTAATTGTCTCAGGTGTTCTGTTGTAGCAATATAAAAGTGAATGAAACAGCCTGCTTGAGCTTTTTGTTTTCTTCGAAAGGTAAAATTCTAGAAGTCTCAGAGATAGAAAGGCTCCATAGAGGGCCATTGTACCTATCTGAATTTCTCCAAGATTTTTTTGCCAAACTCTGTCAGTTTTACCAGAGGGACCCACTTGGTCGAGTCCACTGATGGAGCTTTAGGTGTGGACTGAGGTTCTTGGTTGTGTGGGAAGAAGTCAGAAGAAATGGAGACTCATTGGCAGCTGGAGAAGTTGGAAGACCTTCTTAATCAATATCCTTCCATCTCCCTTTTTCTCTTTGTGAATAATCCCCACATGGGCCATTGAGGATGAGTTTGGTCATAGAGTGGCCCTCTGTATCTGTTGGTTCCTTTTCCTGGCACCAACCAAATAGAGATCAAAATATTTGAAAAAAAAAATTGTGTTCAACGAGTACAGACTTTCATTTCCTTGTCATTATTCCTTAAACAATACAGGATAACAACTATTTACATAGCATTTGCATTGTATTCAGTATAAGTTAATCTAGAGATGGTTGAAAGTGTATGGTGGAATGTGCCGAGATAATATGCCAATCATGTACCACTTATATAAGGACTTGGGCATCTGCAGATTGTGGTATCCATGGGGGTCCCAGACCCCTCCCCCATAGGCACCAAGGACAAATGTATTTAGTTTGCAGGTTTTGAGGTAGAAATACTGCATCTGGCATTTTATAAGGACCACCCACATTTCTAGCATTTTTATTCTACCTTCCTGACTGGTTTGCTAACTTTCTAGCTCTCGGGTAGTTTGAAAAACTTTTATTTGCTGTAGCCCAGCTCATTTCAAAGGATGACATTCACTAGTGGTTCAAGGACTGCCTGGCAAGAGGGGAGGATGCGTTCCCTCCTCTGCTTTACCTTGTGTTTGCCAGCCTTGGTGAGGCAGGGACGTCTTCCTGCAGGAGTGCCTCACAGCTCAGACCGCAGCCGGCCTCTGGCAGGGGTGTGCCAACAAAGAAGAAAACAAAAGCAAGTCCATGTTCATTTCAAGCTCCATTAGGGGCATGTGTTGGGTGAGGAAATCAATGGGAACAACGAAACTGGCAGGAAAAGAACTTCTTTGCCTCCATTTCTAGAATGGAACTGACCACAAATAATGATGGGGCAGAAATCACTAAGCAGTACCCATTGTAAAAATAGATAAGTTGAAAGAAAATCAGATTCAACAAAATATTTTTTTTTTCTGTTGCTTCCAAAGTATAGAGGACAAAGATAACTGCCCCTTTGTTCCTTTTTTTTTTTCTTCTGGTGGCAAAATACCAGCTGGGACCTAGGATTACAGTACACAGCTAGCCACTGTGAGAGCGAGATGCTTTGAATGAAGGAATTACTGTTCGGAGGTTGTGCGACCATTTGAAAGGATAAACTCTTAAGTATCAATAACATTGATGATTCGCCATCATTTGCAGATAATAAAGGCCATTTTACAGTTTAGCTTTCAGAAATCAGTAAAGAGAGGGTTTTCTTAGAAAGTGGTTGACTCAAAATTTATCTGTGTTCCCTGACAAAATGCAGTGTAATGAGTATTTTGAGTGGAAATGTGGACAGTAGTATAGTTTTGATGTTTGTAAACAGTCTCAGCAGAATCGATTCTTACTTTGTGACTCTGTTCTCATGAAACTTGTGAATTTATGGGAAGTTATGAAAAAGGAAGATTTTTTTTCTGTCATCAGCTATTTGGTTTCTTTAATAAGATTAATCTTGGCTGTTTTCATTTTCATTCATTTGATAATTTTTTCCCTGCCTTTGTTGTCCTGGTGTAATAGCAGAGGTGAGCCACTAGGTGGCACTGTGCTAGTGGAGGGCCCTGGAAGGAAGTGGATTCGCTGGGTTTAGCTGGTGTTAGGTAAATTCCTGGCCAGGGAACTGTCAAAGGAGAAAGTGGGAGAATGAGAATAAGAATTGGAAGAGAATAGGACCACCTGCAGGGCAAGGGGCTTGCATTTGTCTTATTGACTGACCTGAGTTAGACTCACAGAAGGCAGTTTCAATCACCTCATAATGGAAATAGAGATGAAAAGTGGGCATATGGTCTTTGGAATTCAGCATTCAAGGCAAACAAATCAAGGAGAAATGTATGGATTACCAAAAATTGGTTAGAAAATCCAGGTAATCTCTACAGAGAAATCCTTTCATTAATACTTCTTCTAGCCTTGGTTATGAAATTAAATTTGGGTATTTCTTCAAATAATCGATATTAAAAATTCATACCACATTGACACCTGGCACTGTTTCTGGTTTGGGCATAACTGGCGTAAAAGGCTCATTTCTAGCTATTTCGATTTAAAGTTAAAAACATAAATTGTCTATACTTTGCTCAGTTATCTTCATATGTAGTGCCCTTGCCCCTCTCCAATGGCTGGTACATGAAATGGCAAATCCACTTCTTTTAGAGAGGAGAGGGAGGGTGATGTTAATATGGCATTTGTACCCTCGATGTTCATGCCCAGCTGTCAGGTGGTTATGAAATACCTTCCACTTTTGTGCCCTGCACTGTGCCCAGCACTCTGGTGGATTAAAAATTAAAGCCATAGCTCTCCTCCAGGGTCTTTGCAAAAATAATTCCTGACTCGATATGGGGTGGCATTTGTCGCATGTTGCACAGAGATATAGCTGCACCCAACCCCTCATTAACTTAATGGATTCCTATAGTCAGTCCTCCGGGGATGAGGAGTTGAAACTACCGAGATTTACAGGAAGTGTGGGTGTATTTATAAATGTGTCTCCCATTACTCCAGGTTCTGAAAGCAAGAGAGCGCTGCTCCTGAAACACTGAGAAAGTGAACAATGTGCTGAGGACCTGTCATCATTTGTTCATTCATTTATGCTTTTTATGACACCTAGTTCTGCTTCCCATGAAGAGAAAGCTGACTCATGTGTATGCTCTTTGTCCATCTTGGCCTTCCCACTGGCCCATTTAGTCTGACTTTTTAAAGTTTTTTTTTGTAGTGAAGGTCACCTGCATGAGGCATTTGGCTTTGTTTAGGGGGAAGCTTTATTCTGTGTTCAAAAGCACTAACTCTGTTTTTCACCAACCATCTCTCAAGAGTAATCATGGAACATAGACTCAGAGCCCAAATTTAATGTAAGACACAAAACTGTTTTCTTTGGCCAGCAATATGATTAAAAATGTTTTGGAGGACCTTTAGTGAGCCACAGACATTCCAATTCTTAACAGTGTCCACGGCTCCTATGTTTTATGTCCAGTTGGATTTACATACTTGTGATCTCTGGTTTCAGGGGTATCTAAGAAATGGATCAGCATGAAGTCAAATATCTGTATTCCATGGAGAATGAGTTGGGACTTCTCATATAACAGATGTAAAATAATTGGGAATATATCCCATACATTGTGTGCAGGAGGGTAAATTGGAACTTCTCTGGAGCATGATTTAGCAGTATCATGGAAGCCTTGTTTCATGGGGAACCCTTATGCAGGGTGAAACAGAAGCAGTGAGAACAGAATCATGCAGACCCCTGAAGGAGGTCTGCCCCTCCTGCTCATCCAGCATGCCCTGGCAGCAGAAGTATGCTTCACCACTCCGAGGAGTTGGGGGCTCTTGCTAATCCGACAAGTGTCTTAAACAATGATCAATTAAAAACATTTCATAAAGTAGCAAGTCTTTGAAGAGAATGTGCCCTTCCTTCAACACGACATTCCACCCACACCTAGGAATTTCTCCTAAAGAAAGAGCTATGAGTGTGGAAATGTTTAGATACAAGGATATTCATAACAACGTCATTTATGAAAATGAAAACTGAGAATACCCTAATGTCCAGCAATAAGGCTTCATGAATAAACCATATGACAGCTATTTAGTGGAATACTATGTGGTCATTTCTTATTTGGGTAGAGAAGTCTATTTTTATTTTAGTAAGTTGAAGATGATTCAACAGCAGTGTAATCCCATTTTTTTTTCAGACACAAATATGTGCATATTGGTGTGGCAGGTGGCTTCTAAGATGGCACTCCATGAAGTCTGCCTCTTGGTATTCATAGCCCTACGCAATCCTCATCTCTTGAGTAATTTGTTTCTAACCAATTGAATACAGCAATACTGGGGGAATGTCAACTCCATTCCTAGGTGAAATCGTGTGACTTTGTTATCAGACTCTCTCGATTGCCTTCTTTGTTGCTGGCTTTGTTGAAGCTAGCTTCTGTGCTGGAAAGGCCCACAGGGCAAGGAACTGGGAGTGGTCTCCAGCCAACAGCCATCAGGAAACTGAGGCTCTGAGATCCCGCCAGCAAACGCTGTGTGAGTTTGGGGGTGGATCCCTCCCTTCCCCACTTGTGCATTTGGACCAGACCCCAGTTCTAGCCAATACCTTGATTACACACACGTGAGAGCCCCTCAAGAAGAGAGTTGAACTTAGCTATGCCCCGATTCTTCACCCACAGAAACCATGATAATCAGTGCCTTATTTTAAGCTAGTTCAAGGTCATTTGTTACATAGTAAGAAATAACTAATATCCAAGGCAAGAGGTCTCAAGGTGTGTACTCCAAAGTGTCAGATGTCATGTCTGGATGGCATAAATGGAGCATTCTTAAAATGTTTGGGGACTACAGATCACTTACATGTGGTACTGGCAGACTTTCATATTTATTCTGATGAAAAAATTGAGATTTTGACACTGTCATTGAATAAACAGAAGGGTGACTTAACAGTTTACAATTTATTTGGCTGATTTCTTATACTTATGACAGAGCTATCTTGTCTCCAAGACACACTCTATATTTATGGTGCATGTGCATGGAGGGGGGAATGTTGTGATTTGAGGTGACTTTAATCCACATTTTTTTTTCTTTCTCTTTGCTGCAGGTTGGGTTCTCTGAGAGCTGACTATTAAACGGAGTTTGCATTACAACATGTTTGTTAAGGATCAGCACCTGTGAAAGAGAAGGGGCAGAAGCAGGACAGAGCAAGGGAGACTGAATTGCAGTGCAGGCTGGATGAAGCCGCCTCTGCCTCAGTGTCCTAAGTGGCCTACTTCTATGGCCCTGCTGTGTTCAGTCACTGGGTACAGGCTCTCCCAGAAACTAAGTAACCTCTGGCTGGTGGCTCTCTGCCCCTGAGACAGACCTAAAAGAGGTTGACCACTGGATGGTGTTTGCTGATTGCACCTCCTGCACTGGGCAGTGTGTCCTTCCTTGAATGGTGTGCATACCACAGTGGAAGGGAAGGAATGAAAATAGGCCTAGGCTGAAGTTGCCCAACCACATAGGTAAGTCTTGAGTATATTTGACCCACTGACGTTTTCCTCCATTGAGTAGGAAAGGCCGGATTTTTATACCCATCTGCCATGGTCACTGCAGGTGCATTTCCTCAGGAAGGTCAAGCCCTTGGGTGAGGTCTTTCTCTGTGGTCAAAGCCGACATGGCAGGAGCTGACTGCTGGACATTGTCTTCTGACAGCACTCCCCACACTGGTCCTTCTTTCTGTGGGGATTTCAGAGGACATCTCTGTGTCCGCAGTACACTATTGGCACCTCTCAGATCCAGTTCTTCATATGTGTTCTGGAAGCAGCTTTTCTGAGATTCCAGTGAGTGATGGGCCACAAACTCTCCAGAGAGTTTCACCTTACCCTGGAGGAAATTTGTAAGAAGAATTTAAGAGAAACTAAAGTCCTTCCATGTTTCATTACCCATCTTCATAGCTCTCAGAATTTTCCATGAGCCAAACCTCCTTGGATAATGCTCCTACCCTGCTCCTTATATGAGTTCACATAATCGTGTCCACCTGGTTTCCAGTGGTTAATCACTGCTCTCTGGCTTTTTATGATTCTGGTGCTGTCATCCTCCTTGCCCTCAGTAAGCCTAGTTCTAGAACAGTCCCTCCTACCATCAATCAGCCCTGGCTTGCAGAGAAGAGCTCCACCCCAATACCCACCTCTGATAAAATGCACCAGTTAAAGCATTTCTCTCACCAATAGGCCATCACAACTCATCAGGAATGAGACCTCTGCCTTGTGCCAGAGACTCTCTATCCTCCACTGACCACAGTGACAGAATCCCTGCTGACAGCTGTCACCAAGGGAGCCTGCTCCCCAACCCTGCCTTATTGCCCTTTCTTGGACCACGCCCAGTCCAACCCAACTCCAGGTGACCAACACCTGTGAAAGGGAAGGACAGGCAAAGGATTAAGCAAAGAGACTACAGCTGGGATGCAATCGTGCCTAGAGCTGGCCAAACTCTTGGGAAACTCTGGAGAGTTTGTAGCCCATCACAGTTGTCCCTTATTGGGCTGAAATATCCTAGCATCAGTGATGAGTCACTGGAATGGCTCCCCTTAAAAGGGCTTGCTCTTGGTTGAGTAGCCCTTAGGAATAAGGCAAATACGAAAGTCACTGGCAGCTGGAGCCATCTGCTCAGTTCACCTCCAGCAGATGAAGCAACATGTATTTCCTTGAATGTTGATGTGGTTCTCATGTGGTTTGTTCCTGCCAACACTCATGTTGAAATCTAATTCTCAAGGTAGCAGTATTGGGAGGTAGTGGGCCTTTAAGAGGTGGTGAGGTCATTAAGAGGGATTAATTAATTCTTGCTCACTTTCAAGGGGCTGGATTAGTAACCATGAAAGTACGGGGTTACCATGAGAGTGAGACTGGCTTTCTTGATTTGCTCTCTGGCTTCCTTTCTTGCCGTGTGATCTCTGGCACATACTGACTTGTTTTCTGTTTTTTCACCTTGAGGCCCTCAGCAGAAGCCAATCAGATGCAGGTACCAGTGCTCTTGAATCTCTGGAACTGTGAGATAAATAAACCAATTTTCTTTATAAATTATTCAGATTCCAGTATTTTGTTATAGCAACAGAAAATGGACTAAGATGAATGGGAATCTGAGTGGTGCATCACCATGCCATCACACTGCTGAAATGTAATTCCTCATTATTTTTTCCCTACAATGTTTCATGTATCATTTTTCTAACTAAATACACAAAGAAAATAAGAAAAAAAAACTATTTATTTGAGTGAAATTAAAATCAGACTACTCTTTCTTAGTTGGATTATTTGCTTCATGAGAGATTTGTTCTAATTTCGAGCATGTAAGGTAACATGGGTGATTTGAAGCATCTAGCTGGACAGGAGGTAAATTTGGTCAAACCAGTTGATCAGTAGATAATTTTAACACCTTTGTGGAAATCACTGATGCCTTTCAGCATCTTTTGGGCTGACTAAATCAAGTGCATCTCACTGCCCACTGGATGAAGCCAGACCCAATAATGACCAATCTGATGGTCTAGGCTCTACTAGGCAGTGTCCTCATGTGGCCTTAGGGAAGACTATGTGACAGACAGCTCACAACCCTCTCCTAGGGTGGTGTTGACTTGTCCGTGCCGTGCTCAGTTTGGAATGTTTTTTGGCTAGCTCAGACTTATGTAGCCATTGGATTTGATCCACTTACCCAAGTCCTGGTTTATTAACTTGAAACAATCAGAGGGAAAGTGTGTCAATTTCTTCTCCCTCTTATTTCTTTGAAAGTTCTCCTTCTGTGAAAATGCTTATGGGAGGGGATTAGTGGAAGGTTTTTGTTTTTGAAGATGTAAAGACCAGCCTGGAGCCTCATTCCTGCTTCTGCCTAATAGCATCTCTTTTCCAATATGAAAAGTCACCTTTTGACAAGAGGCTTTGAGGAGCAACTAGAGAATTTCATTTCTCTATAATAACTGGGGAAACAAACCAGACAAAAAGAAACACTTGAAAAATTGTGGAGGGTCAGTCTGGGGGGAATGGGAAGAGAGCATAGGCTTTGGTGACAGTCATGCTGAGGATTCATGGGTTGAAATACCACGTCCTAGTATGAGACCTTGGCCAAGTTATATAAACCCTCCATTAGTTCAGTTTTTCCCTCTAAATAAGGTCCTGGTTGTGGCTCATTTCTCTGTTGGCATTCGTAGGAAGTATCCTGGAATATACTGTGAATTCTCTATCTTTCCTTTTTTTTATGCTCATCCATTTCTTAACCAGTTCCAATAGTTCAATCCCCACCTCTCCTCTACAGTGGCTCCTATTAACCCTGACACTGGCTTCCCTCTTGTCAAAGATCCATTGTTTTCTATCTTTATCTCCTCCCAGCAGCATCTGACTTGCTCAGCCCCTTACTTGTTTCCTCTTTAAGTACTTCTACCTCCAGGCTCCCTGATGATGCCATCTCTTGAAAGGCTCTTTCTTTTCTGGGTCCTTGACCATTTGCTTGTTCTAGGCCAACCAGGGGCCAGAATTGGGTCTCTTACTACATTGTCTAGCTACACACTCCCTCTACTGGTGTTATCTTGGAGATCCAAGGTTTTCCATACTGTCTATACACATGCTGATCACTTTTGCATTTTGATCTCCTGCCATGACCTTGCCCCTGAATCTCAGTCTCAGATATTCAGCTATCTCCCTCTCATCTCCACTTAAATGTGTCACCTGCATCTCAAACTTAATCATCATTTTCCGTATTGTGCTAGGTGGTCTGTTTGGCAAATTAACACCATTCTTTCCTGTATGCTCTGTACCTATTAGAGAGGCTGGCAATCTGCCAGTTATATTTCCCAGGACCCCTACCTATGGGTATCCAGTTTAATCCCACCAATAAGAAGCACTTGTATGAAATTTATAGAGAACAAAAGAAGCAGAAGCCAAATGCTTGCTACTCCTGGACTTTAACAAACAAGACATTCTTTTTTAGTGGTTTCTAGTACTTTTCTATGACTCATCTACCTCTGAAGGTCAAATTAGCCCAAGAGGCTCCTTGAACTATAACTTCCTTCCACTCAGAAAGGATGGGCACCAAGCTAGCAGAGGCACCTTCCTCTGACCTGTGCTCCTTCCCCATTTCAAATATTTTGTAGGTCCCCACTACCTTAAATCCTTTCTTACCTGCAATAAAACTGTTTCATTTCTGATACCTCTTCTAAATCACCCGTCCTTAAATATTTCCATGCATCAGAAATGGAAGAAATGAAAGTTTTGTTAAAACAGACTGCTGGATCTAGCTCCAGAGTTTCTGATGCAATATTTCTGGGGTGTGATCAGATACTGCTCATGGTGTTGGCCAAGGGGCTACACTTTGAGAACCACTGAGGTAAGCCTTTGCCATCTCAGTTAATGGTACCATCTATATTTTTTCTTAGGTAAAAAACATCAAGTTTTTTATTCTTCTCTTTCCTTCACAGTCATGGCCAGGATATTGTTTATTCAGATGAAGAATCTGAATTTCAGGAAGTTTGGGTAACTTGGCCAAAGTCTTATATAAATAACCCACTTACCCCTGAGGCTGACTGTCACCAGAGCCTGTGTTGTTTCCTCCTGATAGACCCTCCACAATGTTCTAACTGGGAAAAAAGAGTTTGTATATGCATATCTTTATCAGTGAAGTTTGAAGAGGGGTCTCCAGCTTCATAAGTAAGGGACTGGTATGAGACAGTCCTGTAAGAGATCAGAAAGTAATTTGATTTAGGAAAGACTGGTAAAATCGCCAAGCAGGGCTGGGGTGCCTGTTTGAGATTCAAAGTTACAATTCAAAGTAAGTCTAGTCTGCACAGACGTGGGATGTTTTCTCGAGCCATGTTTACATGGATCACTGAAGCTCTGGGATAAAGTCCCTGGAGTGGGATTGCTGAATCAGGGATTATGTCCATTTTATGTTGTGGTGGCCATTGCCAAGGAGCTGTGCCAATGTACTCTTCCATCAAAATGTTTGTTTATAATTGTTAATACAGCCTAATATCAAACGTGCTCATCTTTGCCATCTGCTAGGTGGGAAAAAAATAGTATTTTGTTGTTTCAATGCAAATTATTTCATTATGTGTGAGAGTGAACATCTTTTTCTGGGCTGATTCTGTGAACTGCCTATTCATGATGGGGACATCTTATGAGTTTTAGAATAGTCAGAGAAAAGAAAATATATTTTGTCCAAGCCACTGAGCAAAATATACAAATATTGAGAAGGAAGTTCAAATATGCTAGGGTCAGAGTTTGAACACTGGCATCAGAAGAGAGGCTTTCCGGAAAATACAGCTTCCTCTGTCCTGGCTTGAAGTGTTTCATCTGGGACCATCACTCTCCTTAGACACATCCTGATCCCACCCCTGTGATAGGTGCCATCCAATCAGAGACCTTTACCAGATTCCCAGTTCCTACCACCGCAATCCTACATCTAATTGCAAGTGAGATTTCACCTGTGACACCGTCCTGGGGAAGCCCTGAAAAGGAAGGAAAAGCAAAGAATAAAAATGAAACAATAAAATAAATTCCCTTGCTCATAGGTGCAGTGGGAACTGTGTGTCAGAATTATGTATTTGGCAGCACAGAAATGATACTAATGAATGCAAAACTTATGAATCATATGCTTTTCAACCCACTGTACAACTCCTCAAGAGAAAATAAGACTCCTAAGTCTAGAAAATTTGTCTAAACTGAGATCCATGGTGTATACATGGATACAGTGCATTGTGTGTGTGTGTGTGTGTTTATGTGTGTGTGTGTGTGTGAACATGCATGCATGTGCACATACAGTGTACTTTTTCAAAATTTTAATCAGGGGTATGAAAGAAGGGAATCATCTGGACTTTTTAGGAAGTAGTGAATAAATAGGTTCTGTTGAAAGGGGTCTCAGGAGTCACTCTAAACCCACACTTGGAGATGTGGACGTGGCACTGACACTGGAGAGAGAGCACGGGGCATTGGGATTCATGCCAATGTAGACATAAAGAGAACCACTCTGATGGCATGGATGTGGCCCAAGGGTCCAGGCCTGGCAGAGGTAGGGGGGTCTTCACATGGGACTGGAGCTGTGTTTTACATTAGGACTCCTGGAAGTAAGGGTGGAAACACCACCCTGCAGGTGCAGTGGAATGAGTCCAGGTAAATGGTGCTATGTGGAGTCCTGGCTGAGACTCTGGTGGTGAGGTCCAAGGGCAAGGGCTACCTGGATAGGGCAGTTCTACTTTTATTACCTGACAAGACTGTGCCTCTTCCTATGAAGAAAAGTATTCTCTGCCAAAAGCATATTTGGGACACTTCTGAGGCACTTTCTCCATGTTGAGGTCTTCGTGTTCTTTAGCCCATTAAATTTTGACAGATACCTAATAAATCTCCCAATACTTCAGGTGACAAAATTGAGACTCAAAAAGGTTATGTGACCCTAGTTCCTGTGTGGCGAGGTTGGATGATGTGGACTGAATGTTTCGTCCCTCAGATTTATGTACTGAAGTCCCAGCCTTATGGATGGAGTTAAGGGGTGGAGCCTGGGAAGGGGGGTGACTAGGTTTAGATAAGGCTGGAGAGTGGGCCTTCACAAGGAGACAGCACATTACAATCAGACTCCAATGAGCTTCCTCCTCTCTTTCCACCATGTGGACACATTGGAAAGGTGGTTGTCTGCAAGCCAGGAAGAAAGAACACTCCCACCAGAACCCAACCATACTGGCACCACAGACTTCAAGCCTCCAGAACTATGAGAAAATAAATTCTTCCTCTTAAACCCACCCAGTCTCTGAATACCATACGGCACAGTACGATAGTGTCAGCTGACTAAGACACTGGGTTGCAACCCACATCTATCAGAATGCAGCACCCTGACATTCTAGTGTATCCTGACATCTCTCCAGGGTGAGCTATGATTCCATTATGCTGTTCTGTTAAAATATCACACCATAATGGTAAAGTAACTCATGATGAAGCACATGCAAATTTCCATGAGAAGTCTACAAAGCTTCTGGGTTATTGCTTTTGGTGTTTAAACTTGTCATAAGGAAATTGTTCAAAGGGAGATGTTTAATTCCTTCCCTTTGAAAGAATGGAGCTCATATTCAGTGCATCCATCATCCTCAGAAGTATATGCTCATGTCCTGGTCCTGCGTTCTGTAAAACTCTGTTTCCTAACTGGCTATGTACCTCAGAGGAAGAGCACTTGCCTAGCATCAGTACCACCAAACACGATAAAACAAAACAAAATTCTATCACATAGAAACTATAAAAAGGTCCTACACAGTAAGAATTTCTTTATACAGAGAAGCTGTTCTTTCACTATTCACCAACTTTTGCCTTTGAAAAATAGATTTGGTTGAAAGTGTCACAAGGCTTATTGTAAGTTGATCATAACATTTGTCAAAACATCTAAAAGCTAAGCCACATTGCCAGCTACTGAGGAACATATCAGCTCCAAAACACCTATAAAAAATTGTTCCTGATTCTTTCCCTTGAAAGTAATAGGGGACTGAGATCAAGTTTATTCTCTTACTTTCTTTTGGAATGATCTTGGTTAGAGACCCTTGCCTGTCAGTCATCTCAGCCTTGAGAACTAACTCAGGGAAGTCTGGATGTAGGGGTTTTTGGCCCTTGACTAAACCCCATTTTAGCTTTGTCACAACAGTGGCCAATTCTCTCGCTGTTTCTCTGCTCTTCAATTCCTTACTTGATAGGCTGATTCTATTCTCTGCCCCAACTGTAGCCCTCCAGCCAATGTAAAACCAAATGAAGCTAAAGATCTCTCTCAGGAGCTTTCTTTGTGTAGGGAAAAGGGTTGATGACTTTCTTTTTGAACAAACATTGATTTTTTTTTGAAGTGTAAAAGTACCAAACATTCAGAAATCATTTTAAAAATATTTTTAAGTTATTTTTAAAAATCTATCATTCAATGCAACTACTATATCATTTTACTTTTAAGATTCATGATTTTAAGAAAAATATGTAAATCTTAATAAAGTACACATGCATGTTTATATTTTAATTTTTATGAAACATAACAACATAGCATTTTCCAAGTTATGATGGAAATGTCATACTGTATTTTTCAATTATTGCATAGCCAGTGAAAGAAGGCAAGTTTCTATCAAGGGATCATGAGAGGCTTTAAAGTCAGAATTGTCTTCAAAAACCTGCAGTCACTTAGCAGTTGAAGCTCTTTATTTTCTCTCTTTGTGCCTCAGTTTCCTCATTTCTAAAGTGAAGTAATATCATCTACCTCTTACAGATGCGGTGAGAATTAAATGAGAAATTAAACTGGCATTCTATGCCTGGATGCAATTTTCACCTTGATTAAAGAGTGAAGGTGTGATGCTGAGCTGCTCTCTAGTTCTTGGGAATGACTGTATTTCTTCTCTTTAAATTTGCGTTTAGCAGTTTCCATGCTTCTCCATGAAATCCTGCTACAGGTTTAAAGAGCTAACAGAATTCTGTTTGCTGCCTTGGTTGCTGCATCTCTGGGCAGCTTGGGTTGTTGTTAAGCAGGTAATGATGAAAGCAAAGGTCCAAGTTCTTGGGACTCAAAGACCAGTTGGCCTCCTAAAATGTTCCAGGAAAAGTATGCTGTTGAAAGCAATGCCTCTGGACTCCAATCTGTGACCAGAGAACAAAGGACATCAATTCAGTTTGCTAAAATCAGTCTAACAGGAAATACTTGGAGCATGCATTTCTATGGGGCAGGCTTCGCCCTAAATGGGGAACAAGCCTGGGTGTCTGCTCTTGATATATATGGAGGAGACAGACAATAAATACATTCCACACAAGCTCAGCATTGAATAGGGGATGAGCAGTGAAAGGGAATTGGGGTGGTCAGAGATCTCTAAGATGCCTCAGGGAGCAGAGACAGAAGGCAACAAGAGCCAGCCATGTGAGCATTTAGGACCCTAGGTGGCCAACCTTGCTGTTTTACCCCAGACTGAGAAGTTTCTTGGGAAGCAGGTCTTTTGTCACTAAAACCAGGACAGTTTCAAGCAAACTGGGGATAGTTGCTGACCTCATTTAGAGGGTTCCAGGCAGAGGTAACAGCAAGCACAAAGGCTGGAAAGAGAGAAAGTATGTGGGAGGTGCTGGGATGTCCCAGAGGCCAATGCGATGGCATAGGTCAAGTGGGGGAGAGGGAAGGAGACAAGCACAGAATGGGGCTTCTGCCAGACCAGACCACACAGGGACTCTCTGGCTAGCATAAAGGCAGTTGATGAATGAACTGCCACTCTCAAGTATCCAGGTGCAAAAGATGATGAAGGCAGGGAGTGAAGAAAGATACGTACAAAAGCAGGGCTCTCCTGCCAAAGGGAGTGAGGCCTGCATGTTCTCACTTCTCCTGATGCTGTGGCAGGTGAGCGTCTGCATCCTAGATGGTCCCAGAAGCCTATGTTAACGGTCTTCCTTACCTGTCTCCATGACTTCGAGAATGTGGTTAGTGGATTGTTCTATTAGAATCAAGGAGGCAATTTGGGGAGCTTCATAGGCATCTCGTGAACATTTTTTGGGAAAAAATTCCAGGTGCATGCCTGGGCTCTTCTCACTAAGGCAGTGCTTCTGAGGGCCACTCTCACACCTGCATAACTCCATGCTCGCCATTGACAGAGCTGGAGGGATCATGCTGGCTCCAGACTCCTTTTTTTTTTTAACACATAAAGAAACTACAGAGGACAAAGTGATTTTGTCCAAAGAAACTTGGGGAGTCCGAGGCAAAGCTAGGAGTAGACCTCAAAAGAAATACAATTAGCTACATAAGAGGGAAGATGGCGGCGAGGGGAGTGCATTGCCCCCGTGTGCTGCTTCACTGTGTGGGAGTATGACAAGTCAGGACGGCTAAAGGCTATCTTGTTAGGAATTTCCAGCAATAGTGGGGTGCTCCGGAACCTGGAGGAAGGATTTCCATCGCACGAGGATCGGCTACGGGGACTCAAACGCGAGAGGTTTGTCTCACGGAGGGTCACACTGCTTATTCAGCGAATTGCCCCGCGGCTAGAGTCTGCAGCGCGCGCTGGGAAACGAGGAGATAGCGACGCAGGGATACAGCGCTGCAGTTTCTGCCAGCCGTGCAAGCACCGTACTCAGGGCTGAATTCTGGGTTCGAGACGGGGGAAGGAAGCGGTCCATCTCGGTTCTCCACACCGGTCAGACCACAGAGGAGGCCAGCAGCCACCATGTTGGAAAGCTGACGTCACCATCCCTGTTTTCGACTGACCGCAGCTCATTCAATCATAGAACAGGTAATTTCAGGCTACCATTCGCCTGCGGCTTGCAGACAGATTGCTAGGGTTCAGCGCCTGGGTGCTTCTTAGAACCTGATCTTATCGGAGCGAACACCGAGCGCGGGGCGGCCGAGTTCCGGCTCCCGGAACCGCCCCGCCCAGGGCTGGGGAGCCTGCGGAGGCTGCTTCTTGGACCCTGCTCCTATCAGAGTATACACCAAGCACTAAGCGGCCGAATTCCGGCTCCCGGAATTGAGCCCGCGGGGACTGCTTCTTGGAGCCTACCCTTATAGGAGCTTGCACCGAGCACGGAGCGGCCGAGTTCCGGCTCCCGGAACTTCCCTGGCCCGGGGCTAGGAGCCCGCGGAAACTGCTTCTCGGTCCGGGTCCTGCTGAGGGCCGGTCAGGACTCACCCGTTGCTTTGATTGCCTGGCAAGGGGAACGAAATGCTGCCATTCGCATAGGATACCAACATGGCAGAGATCTGATGTCATCAGAAAGCGGCGGAGGAGAGAACTTCATCAATACCAGCGGCGACAGAAACAGTTGGTCTCCTGGTAGGGGGGGGTGAGGCACAGACACCCGAGTCTCCTCAATTTGTCGTCGAGCCAGAGGGGAGGAGCCGGGCCGCCGCCAGCGCCCGGAGCAAGCCCAGCGGCTCGCCAGCGTGGTGACCGAGTGACCCCAATTGGAGAGGGGGCGGAGCGGAGCCGCCACCCGCACCCGCAAGGTGGGCAGACCTGCGACCCAGTGGTACATGGGCGTGGTAGGAGGGGCAGGGCAGAGCCGCCGTTCGCGCTTGCAAGGTAAACAGACCTGTGACAGCCTGGCGGGTCAGGCCCAGTGGCCTGCCAGTGTGGTACACATGTCACCCCAACTGGAGTAGGGGCAGAGCAGATCCTTCGCCCACGCCCGGATCAGGCCCTGCCGGTGTGGTGGCCACGTGACCCCAATTGGAGTGGGGGCGGAGCGGAACCGCCACCCATGCCCGCAGGGTGAGCAGACCTGTGACCAACCTGCAGATCAGGCCCAGGGGTCCGCAGGCGTGGTAGGAGGGGCAGGGCAGATCCGCCACCCACGCCTCCAAGGTAGGCAGACCTGCAACAGACCAGAGGATCAGGCCCAGGAGCCTGCCGGCGTGGTACACACACCACCCTAATTGGAGTAGGGGCAGAGCAGAGTCGCCGCCCGTGCCAGGAACAGGCCCAGCGTCCTGCAGGAGGGGTAGTCACGACACCCCAGTAGGAGTAGGGGCAGAGCAGAGCCTCCACCCGTGCCCGAAAGGTGGGCAGATCTGCGACCGACCAGCGGGACAGGCCCAGTGGCCTGCCGGTACGACAGACACGTCACCCCATTTGGAGTAGGGGCAGAGTAGAGCTGCTGCCCGCGCCTGCAGGGTAGACAAACCTGCAACCGACCGGCGGATCAGGCCCGGTGGCCTGCCGGCGTGGTACACTCATCACCCCAATTGGAGTAGGGGCAGAACAGAGCCGCCGCCAGCGCCCAGAACAGGCCCAGTGACCTGCCGGCGTGGTAGCCACGACACCCCAATTGGAATAAGGAGAGAGCAGAGCCGCCGCCCGCGCCTGCAGGAAAGATACGCAAGCAGTATGAAAAGACAAGGAAAGAAAGGACCACAAGCAATGCAGGTCAACGCAACTTTAGAAGAGGTAACAGCTGCAGCTGATGGAATGTCAGATAAAGAATTCAGGATATACATGCTTCAGACGATCTGGAGTATCAAGGAAGACATTAAACAGCAAAATCAGACAATGAAAGATCACTTCGACAATGAATTACGCAAACAAATCCAGGAAGCAAAGGATCAACTATACAGGGAGATAGAGGTTATAAAAAACAAACAAACAGAAATCCTAGAAATGCAGGAAGCAATAAACCAACTTAAAAACTCAATGGAGAATACTACCAGCAGAGTAGAACACTTAGAAGATAGAACATCAGACAATGAAGACAAAGTATTTCAACTGGAAAAGAACATAGAGAGCTCAGCAAGACTGTTAAGAAACCATGAGCAGAACATCCAAGAAATATGGGATAACATTAAGAGACCAAACTTAAGAGTCATTGGGATACAGGAAGGTACAGAGCTCCAAACCAAAGGAATGAGCAGTCTATTCAATGAAATAATACGAGAAAACTTCCCAGACTTGAAGAATGAGACAGAATCCCAAATCCTAGAAGCCTACAGGACGCCGAATGTGCAAAATCATAAGAGATCCACACCTAGACACATTATAATGAAGATGCCCAACATACAGAATAAGGAGAGAATTTTAAAAGCTACAAGAGAAAGGAAGCAGATTACATTTAGGGGCAAGCCAATCAGGATAACAGCTGATCTTTCAACACAGACTCTGAAAGCTAGAAGATCCTGGAATAACATATTTCAAACACTGAAAGAAAATGGGTTCCAACCAAGAATTGTGTATCCAGCGAAATTAAGCTTCAGGATGGAAGATGAAATTAAAACCTTCAACGATAAACAAAAGTTAAAAGAATTTGCAGCTAGAAAACCATCTCTTCAAAACATCCTTGGCAAAACATTACAGGAAGAGGAAATGGAAAATAACAATGAAAACCAACAGTGGGAGGTAGGACAGTAAAGGGGGGGAAATAATCAAAGAGGAAAACAAACCATGTTTAGTAACAGAAATAAACAAATATGGCTGGAAGAACAACCCATATCTCAATAATAACCCTAAATGTTAATGGCTTAAACTCACCAATTAAGAGACACAGGCTAGTAGAATGGATCACAAAACAAAACCCGACAATATGCTGCCTACAGGAGACGCATTTGATAGGAAAAGACATACATAGGCTGAAGGTGAAAGGTTGGGAAAAATCATATCACTCATATGGACTTCGGGAACAAGCAGGAGTGTCCATACTCATATGAAATAAAATAGATTTCAAGCCAAAGTTAATCAAAAGGGATAAAGAGGGACACTACATACTGCTTAAGGGAACCATACACCAACAAGACATAACAATCATAAATATTTATGCCCCAAAAAATGGTGCAGCTATGTTCGTCAAACAAACTCTTCTCAAGTTCAAGAGTCTAATAGACCACCATACCATAATCATGGGAGACTTCAACACACCTCTCTCGCCACTGGACAGATTTTCCAAACAAAAGTTGAATAAGGAAACTATAGAACTCAATAACACAATTAATAACCTAGACTTAATTGACATATATAGAGTATACCACCCAACATCAAGCAGTTATACTTTTTTCTCAGCAGCACATGGATCCTTCTCAAAAATAGATCATATATTATGTCACAGGGAAACTCTTAGACAATATAAAGGAGTAGAGATAATACCATGCATCTTATCTGATCATAATGGAATGAAACTGAAAATCAACGATAAAAGAAGGAAGGAAAAAGCATACATCACTTGGAGAATAAACAATAGGTTACTGAATGATCAATGAGTTATAGAAGACATCAAGGAGGAAATTAAAAAATTCTTAGAGATAAATGAAAACACAGACACAACATATCGGAATCTATGGGACACATTGAAAGCAGTTCTAAGAGAAAAATTCATTGCTTGGAGTTCATTCCTTAAAAAAAGAAAAAAACAACAAATAAATGATCTCATACTTCATCTCAAAATCCTTGAAAAAGAAGAGCAAAACAACAGCAAAAGAAGTAGAAGGCAAGAAATAATTAAAATCAGAGCTGAAATTAATGAAATCGAAACAAAAGAAACAATTGAAAAATTGACAAAACTAAAAGTTGGTTCTTTGAAAAAATAAACAAAATCGACAGACCCTTAGCGATGCTAGCGAAGAGAAGAAGAGAGAGAACTCAAATTACTAGCATACGGGATGAAAAAGGCAATATCACAACAGACACTTCAGAAATACAGAAGATAATCAAAAACTATTTTGAATCCTTATACTCCAATAAATTAGAAGATAGTGAAGGCATAGATAAATTTCTTAAGTCATATGATCTGCCCAGATTGAGTCAGGAGGATATAGACAATCTAAACAGACCAATATCAATTGAGGAAATAGAAGAAACCATAAAAAGACTACCAACTAAGAAAAGCCCAGGACCGGATGGGTATACAGCAGAATTTTACAAAACCTTTAAAGAAGAACTAATACCAATACTTTTCAAGCTACTTCAGGAAATAGAAAAGGAGGGAGAACTTCCAAATTCATTCTATGAGGCCAACATCACCCTGATACCTAAACCAGACAAAGACACTTCAAAGAAAGAAAACTACAGACCAATATCTCTAATGAACCTAGATGCAAAAATCCTCAACAAAATTCTGGCGAATCGGATTCAAAAACATATCAAAAAAATTGTACACCATGATCAAGTAGGATTCATCCCTGGGATGCAAGGCTGGTTCAATATACAGAAATCAATAAATGTTATTCACCACATCAATAGACTTAAAAATAAGAACCATATGATCATCTCGATAGATGCGGAAAAAGCATTCGACAAAGTACAGCATCCCTTTATGTTCAAAACTCTAGAAAAACAAGGGATAACAGGAACATACCTCAATATTGTAAAAGCAATCTATGCTAAGCCTCAGGCTAGCATCATTCTGAATGGAGAAAAACTGAAGGCATTTCCTCCAAAATGTGGAACAAGACAGGGATGCCCTCTCTCTCCACTTCTGTTCAACATAGTTCTCGAAACACTGGCCAGAGCAATTAGAGAGACGAAAGAAATTAAAGGCATAAAAATAGGAAAAGAAGAACTTAAATTATCACTATTTGTAGATGATATGATTCTATACCTAGCAGACCCAAAAGGCTCTACAAAGAAACTATTAGAGCTAATAAATGAATTCAGCAAAGTGGCAGGATATAAAATCAACACGCATAAATCAAAGGCATTCCTGTATATCAGCGACAAATCCTCTGAAATGGAAATGAGGACAACCACTCCATTCACAATATCTTCAAAAAAAATAAAATACTTGGGAATCAACCTAACAAAAGAGGTGAAAGACTTATACAATGAAAACTACAGAACCCTAAAGAGAGAAATAGAAGAAGATCTTAGAAGATGGAAAAATATACCCTGTTCATGGATAGGCAGAACTAACATCATCAAAATGGCGATATTACCAAAAGTTCTCTATAGGTTTAATGCAATGCCAATCAAAATCCCAACGGCATTTCTTGTAGAAATAGAGAAAGCAATCATGAAATTCATATGGAAAAATAAAAGACCCAGAATAGCAAAAACAATGCTAAGCAGGAAGGGTGAATCAGGCGGTATAGCGATACCAGAGTTCAAACTATACTACAGAGCAATAGTAACAAAAACAGCATGGTACTGGTACCAAAACAGGCGGGTGGACCAATGGTACAGAATAGAGGACACAGAAACCAATCCACAAAACTACAACTACCTTATATTTGATAAAGGGGCTAAAAGCATGCAATGGAGGAAGGATAGCATCTTCAACAAATGGTGCTGGGAAAACTGGAAATCCATATGCAACAAAATGAAACTGAATCCCTTTCTCTCGCCATGCACAAAAGTGAATTCAAAATGGATCAAGGAGCTTGATATCAAATCAGAGATACGCCGTCTGATAGAAGAAAAATTTGGCTACGATCTACATTCGGTGGGGTCGGGCTCCAAATTCCTCAATAGGACACCCATAGCACAAAAGTTAATAACTAGAATCAACAAATGGGACTTACTCAAACTAAAAAGTTTTTTCTCAGCAAAAGAAACAATAAGAGAGGTAAATAGGGAGCCTACACCTTGGGAACAAATCTTTACTCCTCACACTTCAGATAGAGCCCTAATATCCAGAGTATACAAAGAACTCAAAAAATTAGACAATAAAAGAACAAACAACCCAATCAACAAATGGGCCAAGGACCTGAACAGACACTTCTCAGAGGAGGACATACAGTCAATAAACAAGTACATGAAAAAATGCTCAACATCTCTAGCTGTCAGAGAAATGCAAATCAAAACCACCCTAAGATACCATCTCACTCCAGTAAGATTGGCAGCCATTATGAAGTCAAACAACAACAAGTGCTGGCGAGGATGTGGGGAAAAGGGTACACTTGTACATTGCTGGTGGGACTACAGATTGGAACTCATGCAGGATGATTTTTAAGTTATTATTACATGATCAAATATTAATGTTACAAACATATATGATGAAACATGTCATTCGAGGTCATCTGAGGTAATGTAATGTCCTCATTTTCCAAATCACAGTATGAAGATGTGTGTACATTTGAGACACCATATTAAAGAAAAAGAAAAAAAGAAATACAATTAGCTGAGATTGGTCTTGACCTAGAGCCGGAAGTGGGGGTGGGGGGAATGGAGGGGGGCTGCACTTGACCTTCATGGGCAGGTGTGTCTGCCCCTTTCCTGGTGGCTTCACGGAGAATCACGAACAAGAATGGATCTAAAAGACAGGGGAGAAGCTGATTTTATTCCTCACAAGTCAAGGCCACAGCAGGAACAGGAAGCAGGGCACAGTATGCCTGTAATCCTAGTGGCTTGGGAGGCTGAGGCTGGAGGATTGCAAGTTTAAAGCCAGCCTCAGCAACTCAGCAAGGCCCTAAGCAACTTAGTGAGACCCTGTCTCAAAATAAAACAAAAAGGGCTGAGGATGTGGCTCAATGGTTAAGTGTCCCTGGGTTATATCCTTTGTACCCCTGGCCCCCCCACACCCAATAAAAGAGTGAGGGTCAGTGGCATAGAAAGTGATGATGGAGTTCAAATATTTGAAGGACTGACAGGTACAAACAATGTGCTTTGCTTGATTGTTGTGGTCTGCTATTTTAGTTTTACTTTGCCCAAAGTGCAATTTCATTTCAGATATATAGCACTGAAACTACTTCATACAGGGCTAACTGCATGTTTATGGACCTGAGTCACTCTTTAGAAGGAAGCATCCCAACCTTAGCTGCGCATTTTAGAGGGCTCTGTCAGTACACATACCCCACTCCAGAAGTTTGGATTTTAATTTGTCTGGGGTGGAGCCTTTGATACTTTGGATTATTGAGCAGAGCATTTTTGTTTCCATCCTGATATTGGCCTCCGCTCATGACTTTCTTTGGCCAGTAAGATATTACTGCACATGATGTGCACAGAAGCCCTAAATATGCTCATTTTGTCTTGTATTTTGCTTTCTAGTGACCCACCATGAAAAGAACATGATATAGGTAGCTGCCCATCCAAGGAGAATGAAATATAGGTGAAGCTGACTTGAATCCAACCTACAGTTGAATTAAGCTAGCATAGATCAGCCAAGTTCTGGCTACCCACAGACCTATGAGTAAGAAATGAATGCTGAGTTTTGAGATGTTTGTTACACAGCATTGTTATAGCAATGTCTTACTAATACAAGGCCTCAGTTCTAAGAGATTCTGATTCAATTGGTTTGGGTTAATACCCAACACGACAGTCTGAATATTTGTGTCTTCTCTAAATTCATATGTTGAAATCTGATCACTAATGTGATTGTATTAGGAGGTAGAGGTCATGGGGGAAGTGATTATGTCCTGAAGGTGAAGTCCTCATGAATGCAATTAGTATCCTTATAAAAGGAACCTCAGAGATCTGCTTTGATCTTTCCACGATGTGAGATGACAGTGAGAATGTTCCTTTCAAAAGTCAGAAAATGGGCTTTCTCCGGGGACACCCACTCTGTTGGCACCTTGATCTGGACTTTCTAGTCTCCAGAACTGTAAAAATAACTTTCTGTTATTCAAAAGCTACACAGGCTATGATGTTTAGTGACAGCCCAAATTGACTTAGACCCAGGCACCAGTATTTTTTAAAAATGTTCTCCAGGCGATTCTGATGGACAGCCTGGGTTGATAACTTCTGATCTGGAATATTGTTGTTTTGCCCAGAAGTCAGTCAATGACATTCCTGCTTAAATTGACATTTCTTAAAACCCGACTCTATAACTATCTGTATCAGAATCCCTGGGTGAGTGGGGCCCCTCACTTGCTTAAAATACATATTCTTGGGCTCTGCCCCAGACCTACAGAATCAGACTTTTTCAGTGGACCAAGGAATCCGCATTTTAACACACCCCCTCTCAGCACACTGAAGTTTGGAAAAGGCCCATTTAGAGATGATCTCACATTGACCACTACCCTATGTTAAGGGAATTGATGATAATTGAGACTTTCTTACTAAAATTTCAGTCCACTTCTGCTTGTCTTTATGAACTTCTGACTTGAGTCTTTTAGTCTTTATTGTGAAGATCTGGGGGAGGAGAATCATGTGCTGCTCTGATTTTGATGTAATGCAGGAGGTTGGACTCAGTTATTTCTTCCAGCTCTAACACTCTATGATTTTACACCATTATATTTGTCATGATAATCTGTGTAGTACTGGAATGAAATGATTCAACCTTAGCTACTGCAGACAAAAGGGTGGATAATGTCTCGAGCAGGAAGTCACAGACCCCGTGGATCTTGCCTCAGGTATCAAGCCAAGCTGACCAATGGTGCTCTAGGCACCTCTGGCCTTCAAGACGGAGATGCCATGGGACTCAAGACTGTGGGGGCCACAAATTTGCCGCAGCCTCTCTGGATCCCTGTGGGGCTTCGCTAATTTTTAAAAAACACCGTGTACCATTTCTGCTCCACTCTTGGCTCTTGACATTGAATCTGGACTTCAGTCCAGTGCTGATCATTTGGACTTGAGGATAACACATGCTTTCCCCTGAAATATGAATCTCAGCTTTTTCTAATGGACTCTGAGTTGGTTCAACACTAGACCAGTGGTTCTAAGTCTGATGTGGGGAACTTGAAACAAGTTCCTGATCCCAGATTGCCCCCCAGGCAATTGCATCAGAATCTCTGGGGTGGAACAGAGGTGTCATATTCTTTCATACGCTCCCCAGAAGATTCAAATGGGAATCCAGCATTGATAGCCATCCACTTGCAGAATCCACATCTCCCTGCAGCCACCATCACCCTCCTCCCTGAAGCCTGGGTTAGACCTCTGTCACCAGTCTTCCACCAAGAGGATCTGAACCCAGAAACCTCATTTCCATACAATAGAACTCCGTTAATGTCAGTCTCCAACTGGTAGTTACTTTCCTGCCCTCCAGGAGTACAGTTTGAAATAGGCCACCCATCATCAGGACACAGGCTGAAAGCAGAGGCAGCTGGCCAGAGAAAACAGAGGGCTCACATGAGAGAGGCACAGACAGAAAGCTGCTGGGACTGTGCAAAGTAGGGAAAGAAGCGATTCCCCATAATGTGTAACTAGTGGCAGGCAGTTTGCAGCGCAATACAGTTGATACATACCGTGTACTTAAAGTGAACTTTGAACAAACGCATAAGCAGAGATTGAGTGTTTTCTGCAAATAGCAAGGGCTTGATACAAAGAAGCCTTGTTCCAACATAGAAGTGGAACAAGAATAGGGTTGGAGACTCAGTGGAAGTCCACAAGCAGAACCTAGGCAGTAAGATACATTTCCAAACATCCAGATGGATCAGATGGCAGGCAAACTTCTAGGGATACCAAGGAGGGGCCATGATACATTTGTGGTGAGAAGAAATTGTAAATTCATACCAAAAGCTCACTGTGTATTATTTATAGTTTTCTGCATCCACTGCAACTTAAACTGTCTATCTAGTAATCACTCTATGGTTTTCATTCTAGGGGATGGGATCTTCATCTTCACTTAATTCTTTTGTTGCTGTCATGAATCCCAGACTAAGGAATCCCATCAAGGTCTTTTATAGAGACCTACATGGATTGGGAGGTTGGCTGTCCTGTTTGGCCACAGAGTAAGTAAACAGCTCTCCCCAGGGATGGGGCTTCAGTATTTGTTTTCTCTCTAGGAATGCTACAAACTACCTTCACACCACCAGGTCCTAAAATAGAGAATAAACAGTGACTGGGAAAGGGGGGATGGAGATGCCTTGGAATGATATGGTCAAATATTCTTAAATGAGTCAGTGAGCCAGAAAGGTCTGTAAAGAGCCCTAGTTGTCAAATTGCAGAGGTTGGGGGAGTCAAGTGAGCATTTCAAAACGCCATGACTGCTTTTCATTAAGATGAAAAACCAGATACGTTCTTTCCTCACGCAGTGTCAACTGATCTCAGTAAGGCAGCCCAGATTCACTGGCCCATCGGTTCCAGTAGCAGCATGCCGGTGAAAACAGGACCCGATTCTCTTCATCTGCCAGGACCAGGTATTGATTTGAGTTTCTGATGGAAATAAATAGAATTTGCTTTTCTCAGTGATTTAAACAGACCTGCTTTAGAAAGAAACATCAGGGCTGAAAGTAAAACACCATGAATGGGCTTATTCACCCCACCCTCCCTTCTTCCCCTTTCTTTCGGGGTCTGCTAGGGAGGCACCGCTCAGCAGCTCCACCCCTGGTGATTCTCTTTGGAAGAGCTCATGGCAACTCAGCAGAGGAGGGGGTTAAACGACATTGCCATTGAAAACAGATTAAAAGCAAATGATTACTTGGGAGCTGAGCTGAAACCGAGCCCTGCCCTGGCAATATGTTCCTGATAACAGCGTGCAGTTACACAGAAGGTCTCCTTGGATTTCCTCAGAAAAGGGTAGATTAAAAGCAAACAAAGGGATAAAAAGCCCAAACCTTAAATAGCTAGAGAGAAGCTGCGTGGCAGGAACAGCCCTTGCCAGGTTCTATCTCCTGGGACCTTTGGGCCAAATCCCATTTCACACCAGATTTATTGGAGAATTCTTCTGAAAGTCAAAATCTGTCCGTTGCCTTTGAACATCTTGCTTTAAAATGGTGTTAATGAGCTGCACTACTTCAGGACCTCAAGGCCTCACTACTGCCCCTGCAGGGTTGATATCTACCCCAGGTCTGCTACTGGAATTCTCTCATTTGGAGATCCAGTTTCATCACAGTTCCCCCCCACCCCACCACTCCATCCCTTTATCTGAGAAAAAGGGAATATTTAGACATTTAATTGGCATATAACGAGATAACTATAACAAGTTAATTAGTTCTCAATTAAGTTGCATTTACCATACTTCCTGAATGTGTTCTCAGCAATTAGGGACATCTAATGAACTTGGAGTAGCTGCTTGGCTTCCCACAGTAAGCAGGAAGATGAGAACATCTCTCCTCCAGTCTGAGGCAGCATGACATTGTTTTCTTGAAAGCCAGCATCAGGGTAGACTTCCAACCTGTCTGCGGATCAATTGAATGTAACAGCTGGCCAATTCGGTGAAACAGCAAGCCGAGCCAGTTACATGGTACAGAAACAAAACGTCATGAGATCTGTGCTAGGTAAAGAGCTTTGTTCTTGGGTGTTCAGGACCTGAACCCACATGCTCTCTTAGTGGAGGTCACACATGGCCAAGACACACAGGGCAGTTAAGATGATCAACGTGCCTTTTTGGAGAAGACATATTACAATATTGCTGCATCATAATATGGCAGAGGGCATATTATGCCCTCATCACATGGCGAGACAGAGCAAGCAATCAGGGAGAACGCAAAGGTACTCTTGAGATAACACAATAAGTCTTCCATCCAGTAGTTCTTGAATGTATGAATCCACTCTTGAGGGCAGAGCCCTTATGACCCAATCACTTCCCAATGGTCCCACTTCTAAACACCATTAACATATGAACTTGGGAATTAAGTGTGTTGCACATAAAGTATGGGGCACATCCTCAAATAATAACAATGACTTTGGCAAGTATCTCAAAATCTTTAAACCCTCTTTCTATGCTAGACATAACAATACAGACCTCACTGAAGTTGCTGTTTAGACTGCTGAGAGAATGGAGAGTAAAGCCCTATGGTTTCTGTATACAGTAGACATTGTCATTAGTTTGTAGATGTTCCTCTGTGGTCTCAGTCATTAGGAAGGATTTGGTAAAGAGGTTACCTGCCTAAGCCCTTGGGGAGTTAATTGTCATTTGAAGTCATTGCAAAAGCCCCCTCATCAAATTTGGTGCCTTATTAGTGGAGAAATCTCCACAAGAGCATTATCAAAATATTACAGAAAGGCCAGGGAATTTAGATGGATAAGGTTAATTATTCATTTTATCCTGGCTTTTCCCTTAAGATCACATCGTTCAGTGAGATTGAGATCAGAAAAATGACTGAGTTTATCAGTCAAGCCCCTCGGAAGAATGAGTTTAAAACTGGTCCCCTTGGGGAATAAAGTGCAGCTATGAGGGGGTCAAGAAGGGGTTAAGGCGCTCATAGAAGCATGCCCCCTGCAACAGCGAGAGGGGCTCCAGGGTCTGGCTGCCCCTCTCTACTCCTTTCTATCCGTGAGCTCACCCCCCCCTCAGCACGAGTTATGATTAAAAAGCCATGTTGAGGAATCATCAGAAGGAGGGGAAAAAAATTTACAAACTAATTTGCATTTTAATGAATTTTTAATTGAACCAAAATCTGTTGTTTCTGTTTAAAGACGCAGTGCTGACTTTGTGGTCTCTGCGGCTGAGGGCCAAGTGGGAACTTGATGTGATAAAAACAATGATAATGCTAAGCTTAATTAGGTTTGAAAACTTGTCTGAAAGGGCTGTAAGGAGTCTGAAAATGGCAAGCATTTACCAGCAATGGGTTAAGAAGCTGGGTTGGATTGGTAGATGCTTTCTCCCCCAAATCAAGAACACAACTCAAATCACTGGCCAGGCGCTCATGACTGGCCAACTTATTGGTGTCTTGATTATGGGGCTTTGGATTTCTAGGCACAGGTGCCTGCCAAGTCCAGCCAGGACAATGAATTTCTATATTGACTTTGGTGGCTTTTTTGCTACCAGAAGCTGCTCATTTTCTTTATATTACATAGCAGGATCTTAGTGGAAATCACACATGGCCAAGACACACAGAGCAGTTAAGATGATCAATGTGCCTTTTGGAGAAGACATTGAGAGACCACTGTTGAAAGGAGCTGTCAATGGTTTGAGTTTTCATTCTACTTGGAAAAATGGACTGAGTGGTTTAATTTTTCCTACTATCCTATCTAGGTCAGAAAAAAGAACCCTATTACTCACAGCAAAATCTATAGTCAGAGCTTCATATTCTTGCTGGTTCCCCATGACCTGCAGCCCTATGGGGTGGGGACAAATGACACAGGTGGACCCTGATGGATTTCTGCACAAGCAGTGGGTTGTTTTAGAAGATCACTGACCTGTGAGGATCCATCACTTTTATAGGAAGAGGAAGAGAGCCTGCTCTGTCTAGGGAGAGAGATATTACCGAGAAGCAACCCAGGTTGTGTTCAGGCTCCTTCATTCCTAGAACACCAGAAGAGTTCATATTCAGGGTCCATGGAAGGTTCCTCTTCCAGAAACCATAGCTGTGCCACCTCCAAAGTCAAAGACAATGTCTTAGCTGAATCAAGTGCAGTGTGTGTGTCAGGTATGTTGGGAAAGAGCTGTGTTTCTTGGAAAGAAGTAAGGTATTTGTGAAATTATATGCTTAAAGTTCTCTATTTTAGAGTATTTGTGTTGGGGGGAAATTCTGGAGTATTAATTGATAAATACTTCCCTTCTCTCAAAGATCTCCGTTTGCTCTCAAGACCCGTTTTCCATCCTCCTACCCTCCGGCATCCACTCTTGGTCCCTGTGCCCCAGCAGTCCTGTGTGAGCTGGCCACTTCCTCAGGAAGGCTCGGGGAGGCAGAGGATAAGAAACAGAAGATAACTTTATATACTGAAAATCCACTTCTGGAAGTGTGGCCCCAAAGTTTGGAAGTTTGTTGGCCAAGAAACTTCTGTTTCTCCAACACACAGACTATATGGAAGTCCTGCAGGCTGAGGGGAGGAGAGACAAGTGAGACAGGAAGTAAGAAGTGAAGAGTCCCTTCAGGCTGATTAGGGAGATGTCCACTTGATGAAACTCCTATATAAATTTGGGGATAAGTTACAATGAAAGAAAATGATGGCCTAAATTTGGGCAGAGAGAACCTGAGAAACCTGCAAACTTTCTTATGATATTCTAGAACAGTCCATGCTCCAAGGTCAGCTGCTATGGGACACTTGTTCAGCAGGGTTGATAGAGGTTCTGGTTCTTCTTTTGTGTTATAGCTTGTCTTCGCTCTCCCTCCATAGTTTACCCATCTTTCCTTCCTGATTGCCTGCCCTGAAGACTTCAAGTCTAAAATTAGATTTGAAGGCAACTGCTTAGAATTGTGTAAGATCAAATCTGTGTACTAAATCTATCATCTATTACCCATCCATCCACCCACCCACCCACCCATGCCTTCTAATGGTTCTGCTTCTTTGTGGCTTAGAAAGGTTGCTCTGATTACGTGGAGAAGGGAACATCTGGAAGGTGGTAGGCCTGTGAGCATGGAGAGAAGAGAAGGCATTCAAGAGAAATTTATTCTATGTTCCCTTCAATCACCGAACTCTTGCCTCCCCTAAATCCTTTGGACTCTTAAATCCTCTCAACCCCTAGAAGCTCTAAGAGAAAGAGTTGCCCCAACGGCGGGGGGGGGGGGGGGGAGGCAGGTCCATGTCAGAGGTTTCTTCCTGTGAGGGGCAGGACGTTATCACAGGCAGGGAGGCCCATGAGCCCTTCTGATTTGACAGTTCTTCAGGCACATATCTTATAATAGTGAATCTAATAAATTATCAGTAAAGCCAACATACCAAATTATTTTTAACATCTCTGTCTTTTTTCTAAGTAAGAGAAAAAAATTCTATAATGGCCTTTTCCAATGGTCTACTAGTGATTTTCAGATAGCTATAGAAAATATACAACATTTTGTTATTTTTTTAACCCAATTAGGACCCAATCTGGGGAAATTTGTCAGTGAAGATTTGGACAGTCAATTAGGATGTGATTGTAACTGTCTGGAAAATAATAGTTGATTATTTATCTAAGGGTCTATGAAACACTTTAAAGTAATTCAGACTTGTAAAGAACTTCAGTTCTTTCATAAGTGACAAACTTTTGTTCTTTGTTTTTGTCTAATAACAATCAAAAAGAAAATCAACCTAAAACACAAACAATTTCTTCTGACAAGACAGAGTCTTTGCTATCTGAGAAGATTATACAGACCATGAAGAATATTATCTCATATTGTACATGAAGACATTGGTCAGGAAACCAAGAAAACTGGCCTTTTAAAACTGAGAGAACTTTCCACAAGGTTAATATATTTCATGCTTTTTCCAAGGTTAAGGTATTATCAGATTTCATAAACCAAGGAAAATAAAAGTTCACTTTATATATTTCATCCTGCACCTACCCTCTTTCATGTTCTGGAGCAGCTTGCTTGAAAAAACAAAGGCAGATAGGCTCTTATGTTTCTCCAGGTTCCTAGCATATTCTCAATCATCCGTATTAATTACGACTTTGAACTAAAGAGACTAACTTCTATTTCACAGAGAAAGCTGGGGGCAGAAAACTGAGAACTGCCTGTTTTACACAAGCATTTCAGCAGATTGACGAAGTCTGTGTTGTGCATACATAATATCACTTCTTTGGCCACAGAGATCACTTTTACACTTCCAAATCAAACGTTCATTAACTTGACCCAAGACTGTATGGCCTATAAAATTAAGAGGCGAAAGTACTTAAATTTTAAATTATGCTTAGTAACCAATGTTTCATTATTCTCTCTTGCTTGGAAAATAGCTAGCTATCTAAAATTGATTGATTAACTTAATTGTTGTCCAGGCTTTTAGTTCACCTAAATATAAGAAATTATATCGAACCCTGTTCAGTGTAAAACATAATGACTGTTGATATGAAATGTTCATCAGAGTAAGGATTTAACTTAGTGGAGCACAATTTTACCAGTTCCATAATCTTAAACATCATGTAGGAGTAATATTGCCTTACTTAATTAGTAAATATGTGTAGGTTTAGATCAGATTATTTTTTTTCTTGAGAAAACAAGCCTTCTTTAAGAAAAATAAAATATACTACCTATTAGATTTAATATTCAAAAGTCATTAAAAATATACAGTTTCTCCTAGACTAGAGTGATTGGTCAAAATTCACTTTAACTGAGTGAACTTGGATTCTTAAAATGTATCTGACCGAACAGTTTGTGCAAGAGTGGTTTTATTTTTTCCAAGTCTAGCATTTTATTTTGAAGTATCGTAAATTTAATGTTTTAAATTTCTGGGAATTTTAGGAATAGTCCATTGTTGTGAGTACTTATCTTCAAAAACTAGTCAGAAAAGAGTTCTTTTAGTTTAAGAAACATTATAGTCTAATTTATCAACACCCTCCAATGATGGAAACTATTTCGTATGCCTACAAGGAGAAGTCAAGAATTTTCTCAATTAAAAACAGTCATATGAAGAAATTGTAGCATCCATTCCACAACTTTAGTCAGAAATCAAAAGGAAATAGAAACACAAAAATTGACTTTCAAAGAGTTCATTTTCTTTCTTATGGATATGAGATTCCTAATTAACTTCACTACAAAATAGACCAATGAATAGAAGATGGAATTAACAAACCAAATAACCTGCCTGTTATCACCCAGTAGAAACTAGGTCTCTATCATCCCATCACAGAGACTACTACCAAGTGTCTAGTGGGTCAATCACTTTTCCATTACTATCACATATACCTGAGATAATCACCTTATAAAAAGAGAAGGTTGATTTTGGTGCCTGGTTTCAGAAGTCCCAGTCCATGATTGATTTTTTGGTCCTATTGCTTTCGGTCCTACAGATTTTGGGTCTGTGGGGAGGCAGCACAGCATGGTGGAAGCATGTGGCAGAGAAAAGCCACCCCTCTGAAGACCAGGAAGTGAAATAGAGGAAGAGGAAGAAGATGGGGTTCCATTACCCCCTTCAAGGGCATGTCCCCAATGACCTAACTTTCTCCCACCAAGCCCACTCCTGAAGTGTCCACTACCTCCTAATTGTGCCATGCTGGGGCCCCATCCTTTAAAAAATGGATATTTGGGAGACATTTAAGATCCCAACTATAGCAGACTATAAAAGAAATTTGTGACCATTACTACCTCCTTGGGGCATTAACTGATTCATTACATGAAAACCAGAGACAAAACAAAGATATCAAATCAGTATAAAGGAAATAAGTTCTCTTTTTGCTTCTCCCCTTGACCGACCCTCCTGTTCAGAGGAAGCTTCCTGCTGCGGTGGTCCGAGTCCTACAGGCAGCTGTGGGCTGAGCAGATGGTCCAGCATGGACCTTCACTGAGGGAACACACTGTGATGGCTCGGACGTTCTTTGTGTGACACAGCAAACGCCAAACGGGGAGCTAATTAACACATGTCTGAGACCGGAGGCAATGGGCAGAGCACATGGCTTCCCACAGATTCAGAGTTGAAAGGGAGCTCAGCGGATCTGCCCACCCAGTGTCTTCACTCGCCAGAGGGAAAACTGAGTCCCTGGGAGGTTAAGAATCTTGCGCTTGGTTTTCTCTGCCGCATACTCCCACCCTGCTGTGCTGCCTCACCTCAGACCTCAGAGCAACAGGACCTAAAAGCCATCATGGACTGGGATCTCTGAAACCACGAGCAAGTTATATGTAGAGCCAGGAGCAGGAAATTCAGGCCTTCTGTCTTCCAGATTTCTCAATTGGTGATGTTCATTGTATGTTATATCTTATAGCAAAGACTTTATGCGGGGGAGGGGGGGGGGTAGCGGGTACTGAAAACCAACGAAGTTCTTTATTTGCAGTCAGCATCCTCATTAGTTATCTCATTGCTTTTTTCTTGATCATGACTCTGATTCTGTCACTGCGGAAGTTTCAGAAGAAAGCCAGGGGCTGCATGCTCAGAGGTTGCCTCTTTTTGGAATCAAGGTGAGGCAAATTAGAGGCTTTGTGAATAGATATGCTCATACATGTGGATTTGAAAGATACTTGTGATTTTTCAAGCCTGTTTGACCTGTCAGTTCCAATACTCGTGGAGTCCCTAATATGTGCTGGTTTATGTGCACAGCTGAATGATGGCGGTGAGGGGGATGCCCAGGAGGCAAAAAGAAGTCAACTAAAATGCTGGACACTTCACAGGATGGCACTTTAAGCCCCCATAGCCATTCTGTCAGAACCTATTCCAATGCGTAGATGAGAGTACAGATGCTTATCCAATGTCACAGAGTAGGCCTTTTCAGGGAGGTGGTAAAATCTGTCTGTCTGCAATGCCTGAGCCCTTTGCAGGGTAGCAAGGGGCTTCCTCAAGGCCAACCATCAGGGACAAAGGTGTGGATGTCAGAGCCATCCTGTGAGGGGGATAAAGTTCCCCAGTAGACACAGAAACTAGTGGTGAAGGAATGAAGGGGCAGGTACTGGTTTTCATAGCAGGGAGGAATAAAGAGACGCCAGGGAGGCTGCATATGGTGGCTGCCATTGGCCTGTCCATTGAGTAATGCTGAGTTTGTATGCATGGAGATAGGGAAGAGTGGAGATGTCACATGGAAAGTATTTGGAAATTTGAACCCATGTGCCAATATTTGGGGAAAGGTAAGCAGATTGGTTAGAGTGAATTGTACTTGGTTTGCAGAGGGACTTTAAAGATAATTATAAAAATAGAAATTCAATTAATGGATTCCTTTCCTGTAGGCTATATTCTCTACTCTGGGCTTTACATTCATTATCTTTTGCAATCCTTTAAGGATAACTATTGGGTAGGTGCAGCTATTGCCATTTAGAGATAAGGACACTATGGTAAAGAATTGGGCAGTAACTAGTCCAAGGTTATGTGCTATTATGTATCAGTGCTGGGATTTGAACTTGGATTTTAAACCTGAGCTGTTAATCTCTATTTAAGATTAATCTCTAGTTCAAGATTTTGGAAGGTTTTGCAGAGTGTGGACATTATCCTCTTCAAAGCATGTCCTAAAATATCTTGTCTTTAGAGTTTAGCAAATGTTCTAGAGGAAAAGAAGGCATGTTCCCATAGTTCAATTCATTGAGAAGAACCAAGAAACACACAAAACTGGTCTGTGTACTCCCATTCATAGACTAGTGGATATTGTGAACTGCAAAGAGGGACCTGTTTTGCAGCATTTCCCAAACTTATATATCTGTGTTTACATGCTCAGAAAACACTCTAGAAAATCACAGTAGGCAGTGGAGAGAGCAGCAGGCTGCAACATGTCAGGTCAAGCTTATGAAGGCATTGCAGGTAATAGATTCAAGGTCAGACACAGTGGTGTGAAGCCTTGAGATAGTTAGGCAGGACCTTATTCTACTAGGAAGAGGGGAGAGAGGGAGGGAGGGATATCTCATTTATTTGTCTGCTAATGAAAATTCTGGGCTCTAGTGACCCAAATTGCCAGAATGTTTTCAAATCCTTCTTAAGTTAAAAAAAAAATTAGCTTGAGCTCTCTTTTTGTACAAAGCATAATGCTTGAGGTTGTGTACGACTGGACTTATAATCAGAAATCTAGAACTATTCAGGGGCATGGTTCATGGTGAGAAAGATGCATTAAGACTGGGAAATTCAACCTGCATATGAAATTCTGAGGTGAGAGAATTGGGGTAGGTTAAGGTTTCTGTGTGTCTGGGTTGGGAACAGGGGATAGTGGAGGAGGATTACAGAGTGGTAAGACAGCAAAGAAACGTAAATGATGCATAGGGTCCTTTCTGGTTTGATATAGAGTGAAGAAGGGTTGTGTAAACCTGCAGACTAGGTATAGAGGAGTATTTAACGGTGATGCTGTGGGGGTCAAACAGATCTTGGGTTCAAATTCCAGCTCCACTTAAGAGATGGTCAGGTTATTTTCCTTCTCTGTACATCAATTTCCTCTTCTATAAACTGAGGTAATAATGCCTAATTCAAAGAACTATTGATGGATTCAATGAGATAATGTAAGTAGATTTAACAGAAAACCTGACAGCCAGCTCTTATCAGCTTGGGAGATGTAGTTGTGTACTTTTTCCTACGCCATGATCAGTTGTCTCATGATCATTCAAAATCAGCCATGATGGCAGTATTTACACCATGAAATAGGCAACTGCTACCTATCAGCTTATTGTTGTTGTTGTTTGCATTTACCAGCTCACTGTTGCCCAGGAAGCTCAATTACAAAGGTTATTTTATGTGAGTCTGGAGAGTAAGAGATCCAAGGTCTCTGAGGTGACATGAGATCTCTTATGAGAATTGGGCATAGAAACATCTTTCAAATTCTCACTTCTCCCAATCCTGACTTTCTAGCTCTTCCAAAGGGTGTTAACTAAGGAAAGGCCAAGTGCAAAAGGAAGGTGTGGTTCTGAGATTAGGAACACAGCTGTTCAGTGGGGACCCTGGAGCTGGCTCTGGAACACACTTTTGAAAAGGTCCTATATTTTCATGAAGATTTTGTGACAACCATCTGAGATGACTTCATACTGATGGCTACATACTCTTAGACAATTTATTGATCAAGGTTACGGATGCTGTCATACAGGATTTTAAAACGTGAGACCCAGGGGAACTGGATCATCCAGCTAACCACCCCTGGGTATTCTTACTATGGTGCAGTTTTGACTGGGTTTCTACAATAAAAAGATAATGTTAGAGACTTTAGGATGAGAGTTCTAAAAACAATTCACCTCTTCACCCCCATAGGACAAATTCCTGAAACTAAAATTTAGTGCAGTGGAAAGGCACAGGTCTGGAAGGGAAATAGTATTTATGGACAACCAGGCCTTTTGTGTGTATTAATCCATTTAGTTCTCACAATCACACTCTACATTAAACACTATCATCTCTATTTAGTGGAAGAAATGGAGGCTCACAAGAGTTGAGTAGCTTCAAAGTTTCCCTAGCTAGTGAGAGTTGGGGGTTTGAGTCTGGATGAACCAGACTCTTGCTCTTTCTCTTACTCTATACTCCTCCCCTGAATCAAAAGACCCCCACAACCCAACCAAGGTATGTCTTTTTTCTCATTTAAGGCAGATTCTTCACTGATTAAAGAAGCCAGGAAAAAAATGATGGGGGCTGGGAATAAATGGGAATTTGGATACAAATTTTTTTCCATCTGCTATGATTTGAATATTTGTGTCCCTCCAAAATTTATGTTAAAACTTAATCCCCAAAGCAACAGTATTAGGATCTGAGACCTTTAGGAGGTGATTAGGCCATGAGGGCTCTACCTCCATGGATGTGATTTGCGCCATATATAAAGCCTTGATGTGGCACTTTCAGCCCTTCCAATTTTTGTGAGGACACAGCATTCATCCTTTTCAGAGAACCTAATAAGGTGCCATCTTGAAGCAAAGAACCATCCTTATCAGACAGTGAACCTGGTAGAACTGTAAGCAGTACATTTCTGTTGTTACAGTTTACCCAGCCTGTGGTATTTTGTTACAGCATTGCAAACAAACTAAGATACCATCACAGATTGGTTTGAGCCTCAAATAATGTCATCCCACCTGTGAGTGAGCATTTTGAAAACTATGAAAATCTACGTGAAAGAGGAGAAAAGGCTGGATGGACATCGGAGATATCTTGTGATTGTGCAGACAGAATCCAGGAAGCAGCACCTCCTGTGCATGCACGCCTAGACCCCCACTTTTACGTTGATGCCAGCTGTAAACCCAGGCAGTTCATGGATATTGGCTCCCACCCATCAATCTAACCATTGGGCTCATAGCCCAAATTCATCTGCCTTATGGATCACAGCCCTTTTCCCTGGCCAGGCAAAGCTAGCTCATCTAAGAAGGCTATTGATGGGTGAAGTGTACCTTCTGCACCATCTGATGCTCTACTGTGCTGGAAGCACTGGAGGCAGACAGAGGACGTGGTTGTCCCTGCTCTCGTCATCCCACACCTTCATTTCTTGTTTTTATTGGCAGTCGTGGCTTTGTGTTTTGTTTTGTTCTTTGCCTTGCATTACTCTTTCCCCCATCGTCACAGACCTTGCTGGCTTCCCTGATGATGGGCAGGTTCTATTAAAACATATCTAATTTGGAATGTGTGAGTATTCTGACCCTGGCTTTTGTGATTAGGAAAAGAGTAAAGAGTCTGTCAGAACAAACCAAAGCAGTGCACAATGAGAAAGTTGGGGAAAATTGTCTGTCCATCACCCCCACCTCAGTGCAGAGGTATGTGGCAGAAGGGACAGAATGACTGCCTTATAACCAGATAGGATTTCCAACTCCGTGCCTTGCTCCCTGTATGACCTTAGACAAGTTATCAACTCTCCCTATCCCTATATCCAAATGTCAAAAATGGGAATGCTGTCACATTTCTAAGTTGGGTATGAGGCTTCAAAGAGGATAAAGCATTCGGTAAATGTTAGCATCCAACATATTCCCACAACTGACTTTCACCATTGGCACAAATCTCTTTCCCATTTCACTTTGTTTTTGCCTACTGATTAGCACCCATTCAAGTCCAATAGTTCCAATGGCCAGACAATTGCCTTTGTTAACTTATCCAGATGCTCCAGCTCTGGCTACATCTGATTTATATCTTCACTTTAGGGATTTAAATGAAAATTGCTCTATTGTTGCTTACTAAAAGAATGTGTCAGTTTTATCAACTCTGGGAATTGCGGGGCTCCAAATTCTCCCTCAAGGGAGACTTTCAGCAACATGGCTTAGATTATAGTTCAGCTAATGTTTAGTGAACACCTGCTATGTGCTAGGCATTATGCTTCATGCTTTCACACAAGTTGTCTCACTGATCTTATAGAAAATGGTAATTATTTTATGACATCATCAATAACTCAAGAAAGTGCGCACGCACACACGTATACACAATCCTACTAGGGCAAAACTTTTCCTTTTCTCTTCTAAGGTGATGTTCAGAATACTTAACAGTGAGTAGGTTTGAATGCCAACAAATCAGGATTAGGCAGTGGGGAATGACACTTGACGGAGGGGGTTGGGAACTGAGGCTATTTATAAACCAGAATGGAAACATATTAATAGTTCAATTTTTAACATTCTAACAATTGATATGGCTGATCTTGGCAACCTGGATGAACAAATGACTCAGACCACTTCCTCAGTGGATTGGACAATGGAGTGATGGTTTAAATATCCCCTTACATGTGTCAATTGATGTTGGGGAAAATGCAGCCATTGGGGTACAAGAGAAAGAGAATAAAACCGGGATCCATGGTGCTGGGATTTGGAGACAGACAGAAGCTGTGGGGGCCAGTTAAGGCAGTGCAGTATAGGAGTTAGGAGTAAAGGCCTTGGATCAGACAGACCTAGAATCAAGGCATTCCTCCATTTTTTTTTACGACTTTGATGACTCTGGGCATGGTATGAGACTTGTTGAGCCTTGAGTTCTCCTTATAAACTGGTGACTACAGTTCTACCTCACAGGATTTTCATTTATGAAATGGTGTATAAAAGTCACTTAACACTGTTATTGGTTATTAACATAATTGGAATAATATTTCAATTATTTTTCTTTCACAATAATCTGTTTTTTTTCTTTGGCTTTTCTGCCTTCATTGCCTGAGGGAAGGAAAGGACAAATGTGTCAAGGAAGGAACAGGATATGTCAGAAGGACAACTCCTATCACACAGGAAGAGGAAGTAGACAGCACTTCTACTGTTGGGAACAAAGAGAGAGAGGAAGAGAGGGAAGGGCAAGGGGTCAGACACAAGGGTCCTTGCTTTCTTTCCCCTTCAACTCCTCGGGAAGCCTAAGGAAGATTTATAGAAACATCTAAATCATTGGGATGATTCACAGAACAAGGTGGTTTGTTTCTTGTTTCCAGAGATGACCCAGGAAAACTCAGCTTGGCACCTGGACAGAGTGGGGCAGCTCGGGAGGTAGAAGAGAAGGGCTTGAGGATGTCTGCCCTGAGTTTGCTCCCAGTTCCCCTAACTCCCAACAGCGCCTCGCGACCAGTGTCCCAGAAGTTCCTGCATTCCCCAGTAGTAGACATGAAGCACTGAGAAACCTATGCCAACATGAGGTTGGGAAGTAGCACCAGCACGTATGTACCTCCAAGCGGGGACTCATGGAAGACTCTAGTCTTTACTTTGGACCTCAGCAGGACACCCAAGAACTAGGTAGTGGCACTTATCCCCCAATTATCCCCCAGCTCAGGAAGCCCAGCAAGGAGGTAAGAGGAGGGACCACTTATCAGAAGGCATGAAGGTCCAGAAGACATCCAGAGGACAGTGGGTGGGCCACTGCTTTGCTTCCTGCTGCCCTCAAATCCTACTTGGGAAGAACAGAGAGGAGAGACTCTTTGAAAGGGAAAAGGAGCCAGATAGGGAGCACAGAACTTGAGTTAAGAACAGAGAAATTGCTACCTTTAATAGATAGTGATAATCTCCCTCTTTTTCAGCCTCTAAGACGGGGGTCAGATGAGGCCGTTACAGATACTGACTTTGTAGGTTTGGGTTAGTCCCATCAGCTATTATTAACATCAGCAGCAATGAAGCAAGTGTGTTTCTGCTGGCTCTAATACCACATCTGGCACTGCTCACAGAGGAGGTAAGGCAGGCACAGCATCTGGACAGCACCAGGAGCCCTTGACATTGCCCACCCCTGGATACCCCACCATGCCCCTCTGAGGAGAGCCTGGGAGGCCAGGGAGCCCCTGTGGCAGAGAGCAATTCCTGCAGAAAAGCTTCATGGCCACAGCTCCTCCTGACTTCTGGCTTCCTATCTTCTCTTTGCTGTGCCCTGTTTGAACTACAGCTTGAGTTCATACTCTTTTCTTGGACCCTGACCAGAAACTGCCCTTAAATGTATCTCCATCTCCAGCCAGCTTCTCTTAGAACTCTTCTCTGTTGGGGTCCCACTGGGGGTACCAGAAAAGAAAAAGAATTCACCTCTGAAATCATAATATTTCAGACATCCCAATCTCTGAGGACAACCCTGTGTTCTTCCACAGTTGTCACTAGTTACATTCATCGTCATCCTACAGCCCTTCACTTGACCTATCGATCACCCCCTGTCCATCTGCAGCTTCCTGTCTTCCCTGCCTTCGTTTTCCAGCTTCGAATCTGGGATCCAGACATAGGGTTCATTACTTTATTGTTTTTTAGTTGTAGATAGACACAATGCCTTTGTATTTTGTTTATTTATTTTTTTTATGTGGTGCTGAGGATTGAACCCAGTGCCTCACATGTGCTGGGCAAGTGCTCTACCCTGAGCCACAACCCCAGCCTCCCCCCGGCTCAGTTACTTTCTTGCCAACATTCTTAATTCCAGCCCCTTTATCTCACTTACCTGGCAAAAATCCAACTTTGGACCACTTTGACTCCCACATCTCTCTAACAAGTGGTGACAGTGTAAGGGGAGGCACACAACTACTCAATCCAGGACCAATTTAAATTCCCAATGTTCAACCCCACAATGGAGCGGTGACAGCAGGGACACTTCTACTTTCTCGAGTCTGTTCTCTGTTCAGTTTTTCATAGTGACAATTTCATTCACCCCTGTACCCATCCAGTCTCAGCAGGAAACATTATTCCCTAACACCAGAGAAAAGTTACAGCACTGAAAGCAAATATCTTCAAAATCCCTCAGTCTTCCTCAAACCTATAAATTTGCACCAAACATTAACTCTTCCTCCTTAGGAACCATGTCAGTCCACCTCCTGTGCTTTGGATTTTGTGCCCTTAGGACTCTCAGCTGGTCACTGAGTTCCATGAGTACTGTTTCGACCTTATCTTGTTGGATTTTTGGCAGGATTAATCCCTTATAAAATACACTGCCCCCTCTGGATGCCAATTCATCATTCTCCTACATTTCTGCATACCTTGTTGACTGTTTCTACTCAGTCTCTTTCATAGGAAGGCTTCTTTGTCTTTGAACCTATCCTTTAACTCAGTGCTTCTCAAATGCATCCAAATCACCTGTAGAGCTTGTGACAACAGATTATTGAGCCCCATCTGTAGAATTTGTCTCAATTATGTCTGGCACAAAGCCTGAGAATTCACACTCGTATCAAATTCCCAGGTGATACTCCTGTCCAGGGACTACACTTTGAAACAACCACTTTAGGTAGAGATGGTATGGGATGTTTGTATTAGGCTCCCTTCTCCCTTCTTGATCCTGGTTGCACATGAATATCAAGAAGCTTTAAAAACATATTATGGGCTGGACAATACAAGTCAAGTTGATTAAACTCTCTAGGAAGGGAACTCAGTTAAAGGCAGATATAAAAGATGATACCAATGTGGCGCCAGGGCTAAGAACGACATTTTGTATCTTTCTTTTCCCTGGGTAATTCAATCCATTAGTATATCTTCAATTATTCTCTTAATGCTAATGTTAATAAACCTCAGACTTTAGCCTGGATATTGGTTTTGAGCCTCAAATATATATATCCAGCTGCTTGCTGAATTTCCACCTTCTAAAGATCTCCCTTCAACACTACTGCTCTGGAGACCCATTGTTATCCACCTGATCCTCCAGGATTTTCTGTCTCCATGAAGGGCAACACTCCCCACCTGGTTTCCCAAGTTAGAAAACTGCATTCAGGTTTTATTTTTCAGCTCTGCAATAGTTTCCCATGGTTATTATAACAAATGTCCATAATTTGGTAGCTTAAATCAGAAATGTGTTCATTCCCAGTTCCTGAGGCCAGAAATTGGAAATCAGTTTCACTGGGTTGAAACCAAAAGTTAGCAGGGCTACTCTCCATCTGGAGATTCTAGGGGCAGGCTGCTGATGAGCTCCTCCAGCCTCCAGCCAGCATTCCTTGGCTTGTGGTCACATCACTGTACTCCGCTTCACATTCACATTGGCCTTCTCCAGCTAAGTGTGTAGTCAAATCTTCCTCTGCCTCTCTAAGGGCACATGTGATTGCATTTCAGGCTCACCCAGATAATTCAAAATAACTGTCTCCATCTCAAGATCTTTAATCATTTCTGCCCTGTCTTTTCCCTGAACATTAATAGTGATGGGTTCCAGGCATTAGAACGTGATATCTTATCCCTCACTCCCAGACCCCATCTTCTATTAATATTCAAATCTTGTCTTTTCTACTTCCTAAGAATCTTTGCACTTCCTTCCATCTCCATTGATACCATCAAATCCATGCTCCATTATCCTATGCCTGAACTACTTTTTAAAAAGAAAATTCCTTTGATCAATTAAATTTAGTAGCATGTATTTGAGGAAAGCAAAGCAAAACAAAGGTGATTTGCAAATGGGGCAGCTCCCAGAACCAGACAAGTTCTGAGAACTCCCCAACCAACAATATGATCTGACAGCACTTGCAGAAGAACAGATTTGAGACATAGAAAACATTTCCATTGACGCTAGCTCAGTCAACCAGTTAAATGGTTATAGTTGAACTAGTTAGCTGCCACAGTTTAGTTAATTGGCGACAAAGCTCCCTGAAGCCAATCAAAGCTAAGCAACCACAATTCAACTCCATATTGGTTTGATCTGTTGGGCTCAGTTCAGGTGCCTAGTCCAAATCCATGATCACTCACAAAGCAGTAGTCTTTAACTGATGTCCTTGTCTTTTCTCTTACTAGTCCTTCTCCACAAAGCAGAGTCATTTACTCAAAACAGCAATATGTTCCGTTCCTCTTTTTTACCTCTTCACATGGCTGTTCTCTGATCATGGCCTTGGGAACCCCACTCCTGCCCACACCACCCCCCAGCCCATGCCACGGTGCCTTCCTCCGTGCTCACATGTACTTGTGTCTCTGACCTGATTTCCCTGGTGCACACTCTTCCCTCTGCCTGGAGTGTCCTTCACACCCTTGCAGCTCCTCACTGGATCCCTGGGATAGGTTTCCATGGCTACTATGTTCTACAGTCATAGGCTTCAGCACAGGTCAATTTCAACCACGGTTTAATTTTCTATCTCCCACCTCAACTGTAAGCATCATGGAGAACCAGGCCTTTGTTGATATTTGAAAGCACATGTAAACTTTTTCTCTCTGTTCTCACACTCACAACACAGAATGCTTCACCTCTGGGTCACCATGATGTGTGTGTGTGTGTGTGTGTGTGGGTGGGGGGTTCTCCCCATAAATAGTGAGTCAATTCTGCAGCAGAGACTGATCAGTATCATACAATTTAACTTGGTTTCTGCCACTGTCTTCAGGTTAAGGGCTCAGCCCCACTTCAGATGATCTACTGATTGTCACCTATACTTCTGACTAACTGGCTATAAAGTGGGGTTCTCATCACCCCTTGAGTTTAATCAATTTGCTAGAATAGCTCACAGAATTCGGGAAAATGCTCATGCTTACCCATTTATTATAAAAGCTATCACAAAGCATACAGATGAATAGCCTGATGAAAAGATTCAAAGAACACGATATAGGCATGCTACCCTGTGGACACTTAGACATGTTTAGCAATTCACAAACTCCCTAAACCCAGCCCTTTTGGGTTCACATGGAGGCTTCATTATGTCGAATGACTGATGACATCATTGGTCTTTGGTTATCAACCCAATCTTCAGTCTCCTCTAGTTCTCAGTAGTCAGTGGGTAAGTTTGAAGGGTCTAATCCTCTAATCAAATGGTTGGCTCCCCTAGCAACCAGCCCCTATTCTGAAGCTACCCAGGGATCCACTAAGAGTCACCACATTAGAACAAAATATGCTCCTGTCACTCAGGAAATGGCAATGGTCTTACAAGCTCTGTGATAGCAACTGGGGTCACAGACCAAATATTTGAACCAAAGATTCTACAAGTTTCCCTCTTGATAAATATTTTTGGAGCTCTATGTTAGGGACCAGGGAGGAATATACATATATATATATATATATATATATATATATATATATAATATCACATTATCTGAGTATTATTCTCCTCTTATTCAGCATTGGGTACAGTGCCGCCTCAGAGCAGGCATTAAGTAATATTTATTGTGTTGAATTGCCATGGCCCTTCCCTCAGTCTGTTGCCCTTTAGGGCCACTATTGGACTATTTAGACATACTAGTACACAATGAAAAATCAGTTCCTATTGCAGGGGCTCAGGTGCACATTTCTTCACATCACTGGTAGGGCTCCCGTGGGTATTCTCTCTCTGCACCACATGGCTTTGTGAGAAGCCAAGTTGGCATGATATTGGTTTTCCCTGCCTGGCTGGAAAATGATCCCACATTTGCTCTAAGCCCTGGCTGAGTTCTTACAAGCTCTTGAGCAGGACCAGGCCCTACAGAACCTACAACCATCAACCTGAACAATATTGTACTGAAACGATCCACTCTTTATACCTCTGGGAGCTCCCTGCTTGCTGTATTTGCCAACACTGAGTCCTGCACACAGGCAAGGATCCAGGGCAAGATCAGATGGTTTCTGATAACAAGTGAATCCCAGTGTGGGTAAGTAGATGGGGGTCGGGCTACCTCATTAATACGGTACAAGGCAAGAATGCCAATGAACAGTCTCAGGTGTGGTGAGGTTCTACACCCTCTCCCCCTGCACAGCTTAGCTTCTCTCCTCCCATTCCAGATGGACTTCTTTCCTTCCTGCATCCAGACTGACTTCATCTCCCATTCCCAGCTCTGTCTTCGGCACTGATTTTGGAGTTTACTACTTATCTTATCCTCTGCTTCTTGCTAGCTGGAAAACCATCAAATGCCCAAGTCCTAGAACTGTACCATCTTGCCAGCCTGCCTACCCCTAGCTCCACGAAGTGGATATGGAGAAGGCATGTGTGTGGGAACTACCTGTGTGTATGTCAGAGCAACTCAGTGGTTTTCTTATTTATGGGTCTATATTTTAGTCATCTTTTTTGCTGCTGTGACCAAAAGACCTGGCGAGAACAACTTACATTAGGAAACTTCATTTGGCACTCATGGCTTTAGAGGTCTCAGTCCACAGCAGAGTCGCTTGCTCTGGGCCCCGCGATGAACATCATGGCGGAAGTGTGTGGAGGAGGAAAGCAGCTCCAGACACGGCAATCGGCAATCAGGAATAAGAGCTCTGTTTACCGGGCACAAATATAAACCCCAAAGGCACGTCCATACCTCACCTCCAGCCATACCTCACCTCCAGCCATATCTCACCTACAGCCATACCTTACCTCCAGCCATACCTTATCTGCCTACAATTACCTCCATATCAGTAAATTAATGCATTAATTAGGTTAAAGCTCTCATAACCCAATCTTTTCACCTCTAAACTTTCTTGCATTGTCTAACACATGAGCTTTTAGGGGACACCTCAGATCAAAATCATAACAGTCTACAAACTTTCTCCCTCCCTTGCCCCCTGACCAAGACCATCGACACAGGCAGAGTCCATCTTTTCTTCCTTGGCCCACTCACCATGCCCTAATCTCTATGAGAGCACACGTTGTATGGATTGGCTCTGGTCTGTTTGCAGGTCTGTCTCCTGGACTGCACATGAACTTGCTCACTAGCTTCATTCATTTCTAGATTGCCCGTGGCCAGCCTAAAGCCCAGCAGATAATTGGTGCTCAACATTTATCTGTTATAATAGAGCACAGACTCAACGAGAGAAAAGATCCCATCCAGCAAGCCTGGAACAGCCTCAGGCAAGGGGGATAAGTGGCCCTGGGAGAATCAGCAACAGAAGCTTCTCTCCCTCCCTCCCCACTTGTCCTTCCGCTGCTCCCACTTCTTTTGTGATTTAATTGGGATTTGGCACTTCAGCCTCTTGGCTGGCCCCTTGGAAAGAGAGTCATCAGCAATGAAGGCTCTCCACATCACTTTGCACCTACAGGGCTTGCTGAAATAATGCCACTGCCCCTCTTGCTCTTCCAGGGACCCTGTGTTGGGCTGGATTGGCGAGCAGAGTGGTTTACAGAAGTCCCTGCACCTGGCAGAGCATTATCTCAGCAGCGCTGGAGCTTAGGAAATTAATGAAAAGGGAAAGAAGTCCCTGGGATTTTAGAGTTACAGTCAGGGGCTCTGCGACCCCTGAAGCTGGCAGTATTAAGGGAGCTAATCTGCTGACCAGGAGCTCAGCTGGTCTCCGTTTGCCGGGCTCAGTTCACAGCAGGAGCTGGGCACTTTTTCCTTGTGCCAGACAATGGGATGCTGTAGGGAGGCAGCAGGCACACTGCTGCAAATGCCAAGCAGGGGCAGCCGTGCCAAGATTCGGAGAAGCAGATGATTCCCTGGCAGCCCACAAGCCTGAACCCATCCGGCTACCCTCCCTGATTCAACAGGAAATCTGGAAGGAAACTGATGTTCATGTGCTAGGAGGCACTTTATTTGGTTTATCTCATTTTGTCCATCCCACCACTCTGGGGCCCTTGCCTGTCATCCCAACCAGCAGAAGAACTGCGCTCCGGGGTTCCTGAGGTTAATGAGGTTCCTGTGCTCACAGCAGGGCCATTTCTTATAGTCCTGCAGGCTGGGCCATGCAAGGGCTCATGACCAAGCAGGCTCACAGGGGCTGCCCATACTCTTGGGTGGCCAAGCTAATTTACAAAGTTCTCCCAGAGACAGTCACCACCTCGCTTCACAGCTGGAACCAGGATTAAACTCAGGTTGATCCAAATCCTCACCTCCTGGCTCCCAGTGCATTTCAGCCTTAATTGCAAACCCAGTGGAAGTCTAAACTTAGGTTAGAACAACACAACTAGAAAGTGGGGGAGACTCAGTGGTTGACCTGTTTTTTCTCTCACATCTTATTTCTTCAAATCATGACACAATACTGTTTGTGGGTCCCACCCAGCTGCTTCTCATTTTTCAATAAAAGCTTTGGGCTGCAATTGGATATTTTTGCCTTTTTTTAAAAAAAAAAAAAAAAAAAAAACTAATCATCTAATACTCTCAACACCAGAGTTCTTTGGGGGCATATGGCAGTAGCTTGATTGGTTTGCTCACGGCTGATAAAGCTGGGCCTTGGAGGTCAGAACCTTTGTGGAATTGCTATAAATAATACAGTTAAGCCTTAGCCGAACATATTCCAAATTCTGGCTTTATTGCTGCCTGCCTGCGGCTTCAGCCTCTTTCTCCGCCTTCCACACTCTGTGGCCCATCCTACCGACCTCTGGCAGTTAAGCCTTGGTAGATCATTTCATCATTGTTCTTCCCAACTCGAAAGCCTTGAGGGGTTTCCTGTTGCTTAGAGGATAAAGTCTCAATTTTTATTCAAAAACAGCTCTCAACTTGCAATTCCCCAGACCAGCAGCATCAGCACAGGCTGAAAAGTTGTTAGAAATACAAAATTTCAGTGCTCTGCCTGAACTACTGACTCGGAAAGCCTGGGAGTGGGGTCTGGCTATCTGTTGGAACAGGCCCTCTAGGGCTTGAAGTTTACCTATCCTCAATTCTGATCTATCTTAAAGGATCAGGACCTACTCCACCTTTATCACCTGCCACTCCAGCCACTTCCACCCTTTCTCTGCTCTTGATCACAGGCTGCTCATTTGTTCTCTGCACTTCCGGCTCCCACCGTGAACCCTGGAGACAGAAGCATTAGCTTGTTTCCTTAACTTCCATCTTGCCATTCCTTTTCATTACTAATGAATCTCTATAGTGCCTAGTTCACCAGTCCATTTCCTTTGCAACTAGAAGAACCTCTGAGAAGGAAGAAGAGATATCAAGGGCAAGCCCTATTTTGTCTTTTCACTTTTCCCTCTTCCTCCTGACTGCTGCCTGGAATGTGGATATAATAGCTGGAGCTCTAGCAACCTTCTAGGACCTTGAGATAGGATTTGCAGGGAAACTATACCCAGTTAAGCAGAACGATAGGGAAAGCCCAAATTCTTATTGATTATGGGATTACCATAGCACTCCCGCACATCTAATCTCTAGGCTTTCCAGAGAGAGAAAAATCCCCAGGCGTGCACGCCACAGATATCAAGTCAGTTAATAGGAGCCAAAAGCAATTTTTAATTTCAAATGCCTTCCAAATTTCTCTTTATTTATACACATCCAACTTGTTCTTCAAGGCCTGATTTATTTCCTGTCTGATTCACTTAACAAACACAAACTTATCCACTGACTTGTCTCTCCTCCACCAGTCCAGGAGCTTGTGTCTGCCCTTCCAGGGCAAGGGCTCCGATGCATTGGTCTTTTTGTCTTCAGGCCTGAAGGTGGACCTGACACCTGAGAGCAGCCTGGTAAAGATTTGTATGGTTAAAAAATGACTGTCTGGTGGGACAAAGCCTAAGGCCTTCCCTAGAAGCTTTGCCTGAGTTCTGGAATCCATATAGTTCAAAAGGCAAGTGAAATTTACTAAGCACCTACTAAGTGCCAGAGACCATCACGGGCCCTCCTTTCCACTTGCATTCCTTCTTTCCTCTACCCGGCAACATTTGGGTCATCAGCCTCTCTGTACATTTGTGGAAGCTGGGCTTCTTTGAGATTAAAATCACTTTCTGGCTGGAACAGCACAGTGGGTAGCTGATGGAAGTGGGGTTGAAATCGTATTGAGATGTTTTTGGTTATAAGAAAAAAAAATCCGATTTCAACTGACTTACATGCAAGGGAACTGATTGACTTAAAACCCCCAAACCTTCCGAGCAGGCTGACTTTAGGCCTGAGTAATCCAGGTTTCCTCCACCCTCATCATGGTTCCTGGAGTTCACTCTGATTGAAATAATACAGATTCCTCACCACTCCTCATCATCTGCAGGGTTGATGAAGATGGGATGTACCTTGGCAGCTTCCAGGTAGAGATGCGGGCTCCCAGCAACAACCCCCCTTTTCACTGATCATTCATACTCCATCCCATACCGTGAGAGGCCTCATACACCTGCATGGGAATGCTCGTGCCCACAGGTCCAAACTCCACATCTGTGCCCGCCGGCAGCACAATGTGCCTTTGGAAGAATAGGACTGGGGAAGAGGCTAGTGCAAGCCCTGGCACCTGGTGCCAGGTACCTGGCTGATGATCTCCAGGGGGAAGTGTAGGCTCCTTGTGGGCCTGTTCCCTTGGTCCCTCAGACTCTGACCTTGTAGGAAAATGCATGGCTTCTGAAAGAGCGGAGATGGGCCTTCTGTTTTCTAGCTGCAGTTTTGGGTATAGTGATTAACTTGAACTAGAGGGGCCTGAAGCCAGAGCTTGAAGTGCATGCCTGGGTAAAATGGAATATGGCAGGAAAGGATAGACAGGAACAGATATTGAAGGGACAACCACCTGCTACCCCTACCGCGGAGGCCTTAAGAGCTTGTGGGAAGGATTCACAGCTGTTCACCAATGAATTCCCATCACCATCCCAGAGCCTGGCCTGGAGCAAGGGCTCAGTGAATATGTAAGAAATGCTGACTGAATGAACCAAAAAGCCTTCTCATCTCTGTCACTCATAGTTTTAATTGCACGTATCTTGCACATTACCTAAATCTTTTTTCTTGTCCATTGTGGATGACTTCCCTAGTTTCCCAAATGGAGACCCTGAGACTTCATCCCAACATCAGGGCTATGGATGAGCATGGATTGGTTCCCTTCCTTGGCTGAGGTCACATCAATCAAAGCTGAATGCATAATTCAAAATGGGAGTCCTAAGTGACAGTGACTAAAGAGCCTCACATCTCTTACACCCGACTCCCCATCCTCAAATGTTGTGTATAAGTGACTGTGGGGTACACATTGCAGCTGGCTTCCTAGATTTTTAGATCTCCACAGACAGCGATCACACTGTAATTCCACCAGTCATCATGAAGCGCTTTGCTTTGTCTAATTTACCATTATTAGTAGCCCTCCATGGAAAAACTACATTTTACTGCTCAAAATAGACAGGCCTGTCTTCACTCCTTTCTCCACAATCAACAAGGGTCAGCCCTGTGCTCCTCATGTGCTGGCTCCTGGCAACGCCTTCTTTGAAAGGGAATTTTCCCGTCCCTGTGATGAGAACAGAATGTATGTCACCTCCTGCCTCTGAGAGATAGCACCACATTTTCTGGAACACGAGTCTTGACCTGTAATAATGGCTGTCCTTAGATGATGGCCTGTCCTGGACTGCTGGGCCCAGGACTCTGCTAAAACGACGACAAAAACACACAGAAAATGAGACTACGCTGTAAAAGGGCCCAATCTGGTATTTTAATCCTTTTAGTTAGTGATTTGAAATGAGCGCACGCCTAACCCAGGACGTGTCGTGGTTCTTGTATCCCTACTTCCCTGGCGAGGTTCCAGGGGCTGACGGAACCCTCAGTGCAGGGACCCAGATCTATTTGACTTGAATTCCCTCCCTACTCACCCTGCTCACCAGTTTCTCCTGAATCACAAGGTTGGTGCAGATTCTCTGGGGTATTGTTTGGAGGACTATAAACATAAGAGCTGCATTCCAAATGATTCCTCTGTTGATCTAAGTAAAGGGTGGCAGGGCTCCTGAGATCAGAAAGCCACATCTTCTTTATGGTATCTCTCATCACCAGGACAGCACTGGGTGCTGTTAGACTTATAATTAATATGGAATAAATGAATACAATATAAATAATAATATAAATATATGAACATAATATAAATAGAATAGAATAAATATATAATATATAAATATATAATATATTCTACATAGTTATACATTATAATATTATTATGTATTATAACATGTATACTATAAATGGGATATATAGACAACTATATAATATAATATATGAATATAAAACTCATAATGAATGAATGAATGAGCTGCCTGGGATCCACTAGATATAACCTAACTCCTCCCCCAGAGTTCACATCTTCCCTATAGGAGGGGAAGGTGGTACCAGAAGGTAAAGGAAGAGATACTGTCCCTCTGTCTTGAGGTTGTCTCAATCTTAGAGAATTGCCAGCCCTGACATGTTCAATATTGTTTGTTTCATGGTGTTTCCCTGTTGCAGCCCCTGGTACAGGAATGAACACTGTGAGTATCTTCATGACGGTTCTTATCATTATTGCTACAATGGTCAGGGCTGGCTAGGGAGAGAAGTGATAAAGGTTTAAGTGTCTGGAAAGTCAATGCTTACTTTGAGCTTGGCACTTAGAACCAATGTCCTCTAATTTAGAGTCAGAGCCTGTTAACAAAATGACATTTATGTTGCAAGAATGAAGGGGAGGGCTGGGGCTATAGCTCAGTGGCAGAGCGCTTGCCTAGCATGTGTGAGGCACTGGGTTCGATCCTCAGCACCACATAAAAATAAGTAAAATAAAATAAAATAAAGCATTCTGTCCATCTATAACTACCACAAAATAAAATAAAATCAGTTAAAAAAATGAAGGGGAAACAGTTCACATCTGGAATGCTATGTCTTACCAGTGAGGGGTACAAATGACTTCTATGGATCAATTACAAGGGACTGTCGTCTGGCTAATGGCTGAGACATGGTCAGAGAGTGTTTTGAATGTGGCAGCATCTGAGGGAGGAGCCAAAGAAAACCTTGGAGAAATCTTATTCTTGAGTTCATATGCCCTCTGGTAAGATGTTGATTCATCCTCCAAGGCTAAATCACTGGTTCCTCAAATATGTCCATTGCCTGATCCTTGGAGCCCGTGAATATTGCTTGATACAGCAAAAGGGACTTCACAACAGTGATTTAGCTTAGGGAGATGGGGAGACCATCATGGAATATCCAGGGGGCCTGACTAATCCCAGTGGGATTGCTGGTAGAGGTTTTGTAGAGTCCTGAGACAGCACAGGGCATCACACAGTGAGAAGGGTGCCTATAAGAGATAGAACTAAACTAGCTTTTGTAACAAACCTACTCTCAAGATAATGCTTTAATCCATTAATCCATTGTGATGTACAGACTCACCACTGCCCTGAAAGAAATGGCCAGCTGAATATGGGCCAAAACCTCCAAAACTGTGAGCCAAAATAAACCTTTTCTCTTTTAAGTTGCTTATCTCAGATATTTTGTGACAGCAATTGAAAGCTAACACAATCTAACGCAACTAACACAACAAAAGAGTTTCCACCTCTCAATCCTCATAGTAGAGATTACATTTCAGTATGTGTTTTGGTGGGAACTTTCAAATCTTAGAGGTGCATAGCCATGTAGTACCCGGGAGTCCCCAGTGCCCTTTGGGGCACCAGCCTGACAATCAACAGCATAAATGACACCTACACTTGAACACTTCCAAAGGGCATCTCATTTTTTCTTTTAATTTGTTCTTTTTAGTTATACATGACAGTAGAGTGTAGTTTGACATATTATACATACAAGGAGTATAATTTACTCTAATTAGGAATCCATTCTTGTGGTTGAACATGATTTGGAGTTACACTGGTGGTGTATTCATTTATGAACATAGGAAAGTTCAATCTACTCTCTTTCTTATTCCAATCCCCCACCCCTTCCTTTCATTCTTCTTTGCCTAATACAATGAAATTCTATTCTTCCCCCACCCCTTATTGTGTGTTAGCATCTGCATATCAGAGAGAACATTCAGCATACTATAGTGACAAAGTCACATCAATATTTATAGAAGTTCAATTCACAAGAGCTAATCTATGGAACCAACCTAGGTGCCTTTCAACAGATGACTGGATAAGGAAAATGTGGTATGTACACATAATGGAATATTACTCAGTTATAAAGAAGAATGAAATTATGGCATTTGCTGGTAAATGGATGAAACTGGAGACTATCGTGCTAAGTAAAATAAACCAATTCCACAAAACCAAAAGCTAATGTTATCTCTGATATGGAGATACTAACACAAATCGAGTTTAATATGTCCACACTTCCAAAGCCAAATGCTGACTTCCCTCCATCCCCAGATCCGCTGCTCTGCAGCATTGCCCATTTTAGTATACGATACCCTTAGTATATGATACCCAATTGGTGGAGCTAATGCCTAGCTCAGCACACCAGGCATTTTGTCCTCTTGAACATGCTCAAACTTGGCCCCCACTCCCTAACACACACCTTCTCTTGTCTTTGCTCTTCTTTCTGCCTGGAGAGCTTATCTTTTAAATAATCCAGTGGTTAGCTTCCTCTCTTCTAAAATAAGCTACCCATCTCATCCCTCATGGGATATCATAGACAGGAACTTCTGCCTCTGTGGTGGTAGAAATGAAATGGAGCCCAGTGAGCACAGATATATAGGTAAAGTTTCAAGGGAGGGTGTGGGGGGGCTTTGCTTCAAGGAGAAGGGGAGCAGCACTGATGAAGAGGGGAATCAGGCTGGCCCCAGGCAAGGGAAGAGGGCAAGCTTTCTTCATGTGTAGAGTTGCAGAGGAGTGGACCATAATTTGAGAATTTTTCCACTGGTCAAGTATCCTGGCCTTGAGGTATGGATGGTCAGTATATCCACCAAAACTATTGTATTCCTTCTTTTCCACCACCATCTTGCATAGTTATCTTGGGCTTGTGACAGGTCGGGCTATTATAGCTTCAGAGAGAGTGCATGGGTATGGGTTGATTGAAGAAAGCACATGCCATACTTTTAATGAGTGACAGGCTAAGGTCCCAAGAGTTTGATTGCCTTCTGTTTTTGTGGTGACCCCTCCTAGTCTCAGTCTCTCATTTAGTTTATTCTTGGAGACATGATGAAGGCATCCTGGCTCTTGTGATGTACCAGGTTTCTGTGGTTAATAAGGTTGATTGGAAGAATGCGGTGGTGGGTAGGGGAGAACACATACCACGCCTTTACTGGTAAAAGGTCAAGAGTGAAGCTCTCTGCAGTGTCTGCTCTATGTCCTCATGGTGGTCCCTGACTGTCTGACACTCAGGTTACTCTGAACAACTACAGAGTACTTAGTGGAACTTGAAATTATCTCATTTGTTGACCTGGTTATTGTTTTTTTCCCCTCCTAAGTAGAAGGCAAGCCCCATGAGGGTGGGGAACTTGTGTGTCTTGTTCCCTGATAAACTCTTAGCCCTTGAAGAATGCTTGTTGCCTGGGAGGAGTCTGAGAGAGTTGATTGATGGACAGAAGCATAAATAAGTGGGTGACTGAAATGGAGTAAATAATGTTTTATGTATTTATGAATATTTCAAAATAAACCCTACTATTATGTATAACTATAATGCATCAATGAAAACATTTTAAAAAGCAGAATAAATGGCAGAAGTAATGGATTTTTCTGAACAAATTTTCACTTTAGTATTTTAAAAATTGTTGTTGTACAGACCTGTTTTTTTCCCCCACCAAGGAGGTTCAGTACTTTGGTAGAAGTCAACTCAAAACCTTTTCTAGTAGAGACAGTGGCTCTCAACTCTGGGCAAGTGTATCCTCCAGAGGTATTTGGTAACATCTGCAGATATTTTGTGTATTAATAAACTAAGGATGAGGGTGGATGCTATTGACATCCAGCAAGTACAAGCTGTGAATGCTGAGAGACATCTGACAATGCCCAGGACAGCCCTTTGAAACAAAGAATGGTTTGGTCCAAAATATCACAGTGCTGAGGTTGAGAATCCTGCTGGTGGCTGAGACTAACCCACCTGAGAAGAGCTGATGAGAACAAACCTCTGTGAAACCTGAATGGAACCCAGGGCAAACTGGAGAAATGGCATTCTCCCCCACAGACCCTGCCTGTGGACTGTATTTTGAGGAAGGGTATGCTCACTAGACCAGCCCCAGCTAAGATCAACAACCCAGGATACATCCTACTTCTTTCAGGAAAGAACAACCCAGAGTGCAGACCTGCAGTTTGTAACGGGTTGCTATCTGCTCAAGGGGGGCCCTGGAAGCCTTGAAGTGGACAAACACACAATTATGTGGAAGTGAAAGAGCACACTGCTGTCCTTGATGGTCTCCACACTGAGTGTTTCTCAACTCCCAAAGCCCTTCCTATTCATCAGGAGAGACCCCATTTGCAAAACATTTATTCAAGGCTTAATTACTAATAAATCCTTCCATGGAGCCACTCCATTGAAAGGCTGCACAATGGCTTGGCCTGGTAATCAATGCCCCATTCATGCAGTAATCAGAAGAGACAAAGGGGTGTGGGAGAGCCAGAGGGAAACCTGAGGGCACTTCCCTCCCCTTCCTCCAGGCTCCTTTCTAATTAGGGCTCTGTTCACATGTTAATCAGTGCTGGCCTTCCTGAAAGTTGGGGAGAGCCCTCCCCATTGGATCCCTGCTCCTCTGTAGGCAGATAACCAGAACCACATGGGTTGCCTCCAGCCTGAAGCATCAATCATGCTTCTTGCCAGTTGATGTCCTGAGTCCAGCTTTTAAATAGAGTGGGGATTATCCCTGGGCTGACCTGCACAGGCTTACCATCAGACATCAGGCCACAGGGCAGGGCACCGTAGGTGCATTATTCTATTTAACACTTAGCACAAATGTAGGACATGGTTTTATCATTAATATCTCGTGGATAGAGAGGAACAGACTGAGTTTACCTACCTTTTCCAAATCATGTAGTGAATAAACAGAACTGGTCTTCAACCTAGCAACAAATTAAATGTTGGCATGGGGGTCCCCTTGGGACTGCCGCAGCTTAAATATACTTGAAAGGAAAGAGAGGAACAGAGACAGGTAAGCAAGAAATGAAAGATGGAGACCAGGCAGAGATACACACAAGTTTATTGGTCAGAGCTGACAAATAAAGGCCATCTCTCTATAGGAGAGAGAGGCAAAATAGGCTTGAGTTCTGGGACTTTTACGGGGAGGCTCAGGAATCAGAGCTGGGTGGGTCCTAATGTGGGTGGTTAAGAGTTGGGTTGGTATGAGAGAGTGGTGAGCCTTTCTCAGAAATGCCCTTGGGCTGGAAAGCGAAACTTTTTCCTTAAATTGGTGGCTGTCACTTAAGATAGCTGTTTAGATGCTAAGCAAGGACCATATAATATAATACCTGCTTCCTGAAAATTCCTTGGGTGTCCAGCCTCATCTGTCCCACATCAAGCACATATATGCCAACAAATCTTTGGCACACAAGTGCCAGGTACTGGAAATACAGTCCAGTGAAGAAGATGATACAAAAGAAAATAATTATCACACTGAACACAGAGGATCATGAAAGAGATGGTGATGAGTTGGGTTAGGAGCCACTAAATTCTGTGAAGAGCAACTAATTTCTATATTATTAAAATTACTCCAGGTAAGAACAACAGGGGGATAGGAACTTATAACCCCATTTCATTCGTTGATATAAAGAATCTTACACGAAATATTAATTAACTGAAACAAACAATGTATTAAAAGTATACATGGAACTTCATGTAGATAAACAAGAAAAATAGCAACCAAATAGAAAGATACTCAAAGAATGGAAACATATAATTCACAGAGGAGGAAATCAAATACATCTGAGAAGATGCTCAAAATCATGAATAATCAAACCTGGCAAATTACATAATCCGGTTTCACTTTATACCTAACCAGATTGGCAAATAAGAAAGCTGGATAATGCTAAGTGTTGGTGCTGATTTAGGAAGTCCTTCCCTCCAACACTGAAGATGTGTGTGGGCATTCTGCAGAATGCAGCTGCAGCGGGTTCTCTTAATTGAGTGCAATTAAGTAGGTAGCACACTGCATGACTCAACAGTTTTATCTCTTGCTTTTTCATCCAAAGAAATCCTTACACAGCTCCCTAAGGGGCATATATAAGACTCTTCCCAACAGCTTGTTTGGGGTGCCAGGAAACTGGAGACCAGCTGGATGCTGTCATCGGACACTGCACAGGTGAATCTGGCAGGTGCACTCAGTGGAGTTTGGGGCAGCTGTGTAGAAACAACAGATTATCGGTATCCATAGCAACATGTATGAACCTTTTAAGAAACTGTAATTAGTGAGAAAGGTAAGAAGCTGAATGGAATATATAACTAACGTTTGTGGAAAAAATTCAAACAGATGCATACAAAACAACACCATTTTGCAACAACCCATACAAACAGAAGCTCAGACATGCATTCCTATGGGAACCTGACAAGGAGTGAGATACATAGTTAAGGTTCCAGCAGAAAGAGCTAGCATACAAAAGGAAGATCATTCAAGATAGGGGTATTCACAAAGTGTAGGAGGGTGGAGGGAAACCAGAGCAGGTGGTAAGGAAGCCCAGGGTTAGTGGAGTAGAACTGATGCTTCAGCCCCTCCAGTCCTAGGGACTGGAGCAGTTACTGAGAAAATTGCCATGAGAACTGCAGCGGCTTTCAGTGATTGAGGGGTCCAGCTAGGGACCCTGACTTCATTCTCGAGTTATGGTAAAAGATATGAGGTGTGGCCCGAAAAGCTCATAGATGAGACCATGTGAGAAGGTTCAGAAGTGAAATGATTAGATGATGAGTGAAAGGACACTCGCAGAGTCCACACGAAGTTCAAGGACCATGCCACACACCGGAATGTCACACTAGAGATTTATTGTCGGCAACAGGAGGCACACACAAGGCTGTCCCTCTGTGGAGAGCAGCAGCCTGTTGCACTCACATAGCAGCTTTATAGCCTGCAAGAGGAATCTCGTAAGCTGCTTAAGAGTTTATGCGGGTGTGGGGTTGATAGCAGGCACCTGTTCTTACAGGAAGTTAAGCAGCTTTGCCTCAGAACCAAAACTTTGGAAACTCTTGATAAAATGGGCTCCCGACTTAATATGGAAAATCTGATGCCAATATTGATCTGATGCCAATAATGAGAGTTGCAACACAATCAATGGATTAATCCACTGATATAGATTAACAGGGTGGAAAGTGTAGGCAGGTAGGGTGTGGCTGGAGGAGGTGGTTCACTAGAGGTGTGTATTTGGGGGTTATATTTTGTCCCTTGTGAGCAGAGCTCTCTCTGTTTCCTGATTGCCATGTCTGGAACTGCCTTCCTCTTCCACACCCTTCCGCCATGATGTTCTTCATGTTGGGCCCAGAGCAATGGAGTCATGTGTCTATAGACTGAAACCTCTGAAACTGTGAGCCCCAAATAAACTTTTCCTCTTCTACATTGTTCTTGGCAGGTCTTTTGGTCACAGTAATGAAAAATCTGACTAAAATACCTCCCTTCCTTGTTCTCCAGCCAGAGCTTTACATTGGTCCACCCAATGGAAATTCAAGGGACAAAGGGGGCCATTGATTTATCCTCTCAGACCTGCTATTACAGAGAATTAAAAACCACTTTTGCTAAAGGTACTGATTCTTCATTTGGGTCTGCAGATGCCAGTGGGTAACTAAGTACTCAATGGTATAATACCAGATTTATTATCCCTAAATTTACCTAATGTGTTTTGCTCCCCTTCAAGACTGAGGACATCAAAATAAAAGTAACTAAGGTATTTTCAAGATCTGTAGGGACTTTCAACTGCCAACTTTTACAACATCCTGTTCCAGACCCCTGGAGTGGTTCCTAGAAATCATCAGTCATTTACCTACACCTTCCAGAAACAGCAGAGACTTTCTGGCACATCATCCCATCATGAGATTGCCCCCCTAAGCAGGAGCAATCATCTCGTGGGAATTGAATTGCCCATTTCAGGATCACAGGTCTGACAGATAAACATCCTGAGCAGCAAATGAAGATTCCCCCTCAAGTGATAAGAACTTCTCCAAAGCTACTGGACCTGACCTGGCAGAACCAGAACTGAGATGATGATAAACCGGACTGCAGTCTGACCAAGACTGTTTAATTATGCAGACTTTCTCCAATTCTTCCTCTAATTATGCCTGTCCCAATTCTTCCTCTGTTAAGACAGGCTGAGATGCTTGATCTCATTTACCTTCCCAATGTGACCATGTAGATTAAAGTATCTTTCCTGATATCACTATCAATTTTTCATTTTTTGGGGGGGTGGGCATGTGCTAGACCTGATTTGTTGGGCCAGGACTCTGGTATACTGCGTCTTGCACAGCAAGAATAGTGAAGAGGTATGTTGAGGGAATGGGTTTGAAGGGACAAATAGCAGCTGCCTGAATAATGGGCTATGAAGAGAAAGTTTCTAGTTAATAAAACGGAATATATATATACATATACACATACATACACACACACATACATACATACATGCATACATACACAAACATGGTGGGGAGAGGTTCCAAGAAAAACAGCAAACTAGGAGGAATCTGGGGCAAGTTATAAAGGAAAGAAAAATTTACCACATTCCTGATATCCTAAATTGTATGTGTGTGTGTGTGTGTGTGTATTTAACAGAGCTAATTTATGATTCTTATAAACTGGCCAGTTAGCTCACAAATTAAAGCACCAATGGATTCCAATAATAGTAAAACTTTTAGAAACATAATCTTTGAATATGCAAGTTTTTATTAGACTGTTGAGAAACAGTAAAATATATAGAATTTCTGAGCCAAATTTTTATAGAATCCTTGTAACCCTGCAGCATTCCCATGGGATTCTACCATTTTAGGATCAGAGTTTAAAAATTACTTTTTTGATCGAATGCATATTTCTCTGTGATTATCTAACCCAAGCCATCAATCTCCATAATGTGTCCTCTTTTCCAGCTCCAACGTTTGATTAATCTCAATTTCTTATAGTTTCTTTTATTATAGAGTATTAATGTTTAAAATACCATAGTCTATAAGAGTGCAATTAAGAGGCCCCTGGAAAATTCCACTCCTTCCTGTACTTGAATGATGAATCTTCCAAGAATGACTTGATCATAGCTTGATCAGAGAACAGACCTTTCTCTCCCTGCTTTATACCACAGTTGGAAGTTAAAAGTCATCTTTGTGTGCAACAGAAATTTACTAGGCAAACCACAATGAAGTCTGGACATTGAAATTGGGAGTGGCTCTCCAAGAGGCCTGGGGCCATGCAGTGAAGAGCCCCAAGGCAAGATGGCAGCCATTATTGATGCCCTACTCATTGCTCAGTAAGATCCATAGGCTAAACAAGGGTAGAGTTTGGCAATGTAACAGTCTATAGTTGAGAAAAATCAAACACCTTAACTGAATGTTCCATGAAGAGAAAACAGATAGTCCTGAGGTCCATAAACCACACTGCACAGATCTCAGGAGGTGGGCAGGGGTCTTACAAAAAGCACTGGCTGACCAGAAGCCTAGGGCAGGGCTGTTTGAAAGTAAATATGCATGTGCTTTAGGACAGAGACTTTGGACAGGAGAGTAGGAACACAGAAATGCTAGAACTTCTGAGGCCAGAAGTATGAACCTGGGCCGAAATTAGGAATGGAAAGCAGGTTTGGGAGAGACCCTCTTCATCCAGTGACTATCATCACTTCTGCCAATGATTTGAGTAGCTGAGAATCAGGACTTAGAATAGGTTTATCTTCCTGGCAATTCTATCCAGGTTACTTGATTGTTTCATGGTTTTAGTTTGTTTTCTACATTCATTTTTGTTCTCATTTTATACTTTCACAGAAAATTTATCTTTGTGCCTTAGTCAACTTGGGCTGCTATTTTAAAAAAAAAGGCATAAACTGAGAGGAAGTAAATATGGATGTGCTTAAGGACAGAGACTTTGGACAGGAGAGTAGGAATACAGAAATGCTTAAAAATAACAGAAATTTGTTGCTAATAGTTCCAGAGGCTGGGAAGCCCAAGATCAGTGTGATTAGTCCTAACACAGAAGATTCAGCTGCTGGTGAGGATCCATTTTTAGTCCATAGGACCTTCTTCTCAGTTCTGACATTGTGGAAGAAAAAAGGCAGCTCTCTGGGGGTTTCTTTTAAGGGCACCAATCCTGTTCAACAGGGATCCACCCTCAGGGCTCAATTATCTCCCAAAACCCCACCTCCTGATGCCATAGGACTGAGAATTAGAATTTCAACATGTAAATTTTAGGGGGTTGTAAATATTTATAATATAATGTTGTAATCCTTAAGAAGGTTCTGAGCCCTTCCACAAGTTAGGTATGGATAAAGAGACGGAAACCCTTAGGGGTACTCATGGAAGTACCCAGGCTTCTGGTCAGCCAGTGCTTTTTGTAAGCACATAACTCAGGAAGATCTGGGAATCCGACTGAGGGAGTGGGCAGAATCCTCACAGGGACCATGGCTTGTTCCCCAAGGTCTAGTATGGTCCTTAAAAGGGACCTCTTGGCTGGGCCTACCTCCTCTGAGGGGCTCACTCACCAAATATAAGCCATTTGAACAATACTTAAGTGCATCTATTGTCTTTATTGAGCCCTGGCTGTAAACTTTTAAGTTGTCAGTCTTCTTAACTTTGTCTAGGAGGTGGAGTTTCTAGAAGCAATAGTACACCATGTAGGGAATCAAGCAATATACAAATATTTACCGTTAATTTCATATAGAAAAAGTTCATTCTGTATTACACCATTAATCCTATCACTTTTCACGTAATATATACCAAATAAATATTTGTGAAAGAAAGAAGAGAGAGAGGAAGAATAGAGATGAGGGCATGTCATCATTTTAACCAGAAGAAACATTCTCCAGAAATTATTTTCTAATACTTAAGGGACTTTTTCATTAGTTTTCTGTTAGGCTTAATCATTGTATTTATTTATCAGTCCTTATAAGTAAAAAATATTCTATGGTAGAATTTTAAAGAACAATTTTGGAAGAAAAAGTTAAAACAGAAATCACCAACTCTTCTGAAAATTAGAAGAGTCTCTTTATTACTTTTTTCTTACTAAGTGCATTTTGATCTAGGGTCAAAACCTAGCATTTTATGGGCAAAGCTAGAAGGTGGCTCTCGGTAGATAACCTGACAACTGAGCAGAGCTGCAGCTCTGTCTAGAGATATTTACTCAGCACCTGTGCTGTGTAAGGGGGCTACATTGTACAGGTGTCAGGTCCACACCTTCCTTTCAGATTGAAGTGTGAAAATGAAGGAAAACTGTGATTAGTTCTGACACAGCATCTGTCCATCTTCTCATGGACCCTTCCTTCCATTAATTTTTCCAGCCATTTTTCCATCTGTACATTTATTTATTTATTCATCTGCCAAATACCTGTATTTACAGCCATATGATAAGTTCCAAGGACACAAATATAATTAAGCTGAAAGGAGTAGGTTTAAGGTTTGAAGTGGCTCCAGGACAGGTGTTCTCAACCCTGGTGACACATTGGAATGACCTGGGCAACTTTAAAAGTGCAGATGTTTGGATTCACATGCCCAGAGGTTCTGGTTCTGTTGCTGTGGGATGAAGCCTAGAAACCAGGCTTTTTGAATCAAAGCTCCCTGATAAATGCTGACATGTAAGCCAAGCTGAGAAACACTGCTCTAGGTGGATGAATATGAGTTGACTGACAGATAAAGGGAGAGAAGATAGTCCAGAAATAAGCATATACACAGGCTCAAGAGCATGATAGAGCAAGTTGTGTTTGGGGAATGATGAAGAGCAGACATATTGGAGGAACTGGGAATTGGCTGGGAGGGACAAGCTGGGCTGCTGTAATAGACAGAACAGGTGCAATGGAAGCCAGCACAGGGAGGTTAATCCTGCAAGCAGGAGGATTTGGAAAGACGCTCAGAGAAGGTAGGATTTGAGTCTGTCTCATGAAGGACAGTTAGAATGTGACAGGTGGACATGGGGCGAAGTCTCTCTAGGTGGAAGGGACAGAGTAAGTAGGATAAAGTTGTGATAATGCTGGTATAGCTGGAGCCTGGAGCTCTCAGGTCAAGTGAGGGAGAGATGGTGAATTACAGAAGGGTTACAGCAGAAACCAGTGTTAGATCACTGACTGAAGAATTTGGACTTTACCTTTAAGATAATAGAGATCCATTGCAAACTGGTCTTTGGGGGGAAGGGAACACCAAGATGATATCAAGACTTTGAACTCCCTGCATCATGAAAAGGCTGGCAGGTGGGAGAGCCCCAAATGAAGCTAATGGATGATTTATACGCAGTCGACTTTGCATGCTCTAACACAGTTAATGGGTGCATTATTTCAGTTTAAATGAGTAAGAGACATTTTTTCTTACCCTTTAAAACTCACAAGTGGATTTAAGTGAGGAGTCATTTAAAAGATCAATTTTGAAGCTGTTGTTGGTAGAAAGTGGCTTGTGGGGGTGGAGAGGCGGGTGATGGGGGTAGAACAGAATTGGGTTTTTATAAAAGTCCTGTTGCCTCAAGAAATGGAACAATTAGCAGAGGATGAGAGGTATCATTTCTGTGCTACTTGTTCCAGGAAGGCTGGAGCTCCAGAACTTACCAGTACACAGCCCTCAGCACCCCCAACAGCTGCCTGATGCCCCCAAATATCTTAAAGTGAAAAATGAAAAAGCCAACAACTCCACCCCTCCCCTTACAGGCTGGAAAAGTGAAAGAAAGAGCACAGGGGAAATGAATCAGCCTTGCCTCTCCATCTGCGGATGCTGAGACCCTAGAGGGCAAGAAGGAAGTTTACAGGAGGTACCCAAGGCTCACCTTCCTTGGTTGGTATTCAGCGTGTGTTTCCTGAGCCCCTCCCAAGCAGGGCATGGGGCCCTGTGGCAACATACACCTACAGTGGTGGGGAGGTGTCTGGAATTTAGTTGGTAAATGCAGGGCTGACATTTACCCAGAAAGCACACATAGAAGTAAGCTAGCTGTTAAGATACTGACAATTCCTAGGAATTGGAAAATTGCTGCAGTCTCCCAAATGTCCTTGCATTGCCTGGATGTCCCAGTCTCTCCCCTGGAATATCTTAAACCTCCCCACTGTCCAGCAATTGATGGGTCAGTGTTCCTGACACAGTTGGGGGATGCAGGCTCCTGGCCTAGCCCAGTTATCTACAAAGGCACAATATTCCTGGTTGTACCCTATGTTGAATATTGCCTATAATGATGAGTCCTGGGGTCCCTCCTGAGAGCTTCCCAGTTAGATGGGACTCCTCTCTGAACCCAGGGCACTAACTTTTCCTCAGTCTCCCCTGCCTATTTTGGGAACTTGTGCTCTGTCCTCTGTCCCAGCTCCTCCACTGCTGACTAGGATTTTGCTTTGAATTCAGTGGCCTTCCCTTCTCCTAGTACCACTGCAGGTACTACAGTGTTGCCCTGATCTGATGAGTAATTGCCCCTGGCCAGCACTGCGTTAGTCCATGCACTTCTTACCAGGCCTCTGAAATACCTGACTTTGGTCTCCTGGTCGACCTCCCATTGATGCCTCTGCATCCAAGTCCTGCCCAGTCATGGTTCCTGCTCCAACACCAACAGCTGGCAGCTGCTGGAATCCCAGCATGACCTAGTACCCAGCATGAGCCAAGTACCTCTGAGTGAGAACAAGTATAGAGTCACATAGGATAATCTCAAGTACCCACAGACTCTCATTGGCAAGGAGGGGCCCTTCACTCATGTGGTAGATGAGAACCTAAGAGGCAGAGGGCAGTAGGCTGAGGTCTTGGTGCTCCTGCTATGGTTTTTGGGCAGGATGACCTTAGGAATTTTACTGAACTTCTCTGAACTTCAGTTTTTATCATTTTTTTAAATGGGGGAAATTATCCATCTTCCCAATGTTGCTATGAGCATTATGTAAGATAATACATCAAGTCCTCTGCAAGTAGAGCTGTTCAAGAAGTAGGAGCTCTTCTTATTTATTATGTCATCTTCCTTTTCTCCTTCAGTAGCTGCTAGGCCTTTGTTTCCCAGGCCAAGCCCTGGGATGGGACTTCTCATCAGCATTCCTGGACAGAAAAAGAAGTAAAAAGGGAGCAGAAAGGGTTGACAGCCTTGCCAAGAAAGCCCAGCCTTTCTCAGAAATCCAACTGGTATTGACTGGAAACAGAGCATGGTCCAATGTTTTCCAGTGGAGAGTTATAAAAATAGTTTGGATGCTCATAAAAGTAGGTTAATGTCCCTTTTGGAGCCTAATATATCTGATTGTTCAGAGACTGTTAAGTCATTTTTAATATGTGAAATGATCTGGGTTTCTGTAGTCAGCTGAGTAGGTGAGAGTCAGAACTCATTGGGACCCAAGAGAAGGGGGAGCCCTAGCATGTTTCCATGAACAGGAAGATGGAATAGGGTTGTATGTTCTTGGACTAGTTTCCCAACTACAACCTCAACTTGGACCAAGGCCTTTGCTTCTAAAACCCCTCTGGCTCCTTCTTCTCTTGCATCTCACCTTGTAGACTCAAACTCTGGCCTGTACCCATCTTGCCGGCTGTGGCAGACGCTCTTGCACATCTACCCAGTTCTTCTTTTCCTACTTACTAATGGAACCCTGGGAACCTTCACCTTCCCAGACTCCCTCATGGGAGTGTTTATCTAGCAAACATGCATGTTCACTTGCTATGGACAAAGTTTGGTTCTAAGCACTTTGCAATTTAGTCCTTATACATTTCTATTAGGTAGGTACCTGTCTGAGATACAGACAGGTTAGCTAACCACCCCAAGAGCTCTGAACCATTTTAATGGTAGAGCCAGGATTTGAACGCAGTCAGTTTTTAGGGTCAGAGCTCTTAACTGTCATGCTTGGCTGCTTCTAGATAATGCCAGTTGGGTTTCTGAGAATGCCTCTTTTTTCCTGCCATGACTGTCAACCCCTTCCTGCTTCCTTTTATTTCTTTTGTTCTGGCCAGGTAGGCAGATGGGAAGCAGAAGTCACCATGATCTCTTGACCACAAAGTGTTGGGCATGATGGAACCTGGAATAGTGATGACCACAGGCTATTGTATCTCCTCTGGGTGGCCTCCCCTGGGATTTTTGTTATGGGGGACAAATGACTCCCTATTTGGGCAAGCCACTGTGATTTGGTTTATGCAGTTGAATGACAAACCCTAACCAGTATCCTGGCTTTAGCCCCCGACAAGAGGAGACTTGTCACATGGACTCACAACAGTAGCTTTTTAAGAATACCCTGTTTCAGCTTGTGTTTGGGGACATGGATGGCCTTTGGAGTGACCCAGCTGTAGATCTGCTCGTTCACACAGTGAGCTGAGAGGGTTCTATCATCTTTACAGCCTTCCCAAGCTCCCCCTAACCTGGCTGCCAATGATGGTCATGGAGCGGCTTCTTTTGACTTCTCCAACCTATCCAGAAAGATTCTGGCTCCATTCTCTTTGCCTATTTTCCTCTGAATGTAAGAGGAACATTGTAGAAAGTAGGGAAGACCTGTTTAATCAAGATATAAATGAGCAGAGAAAAATCAGGAAGATCAGCCTAAAGAGCTTCAGCTAAGAAAACAACTTCAAACATCACCTCCTAATAACCTAGCATGATGCTAGTGCCCATTCAATACATTTGTTTCATTTATTCATGTGTTTTAAATTTCTGGATGGAGAGGAGAGAAAGGGGTTCATATGTGGACATGCTAAATAAAACACAGAACAAAAAAGTGAAAGTATAAAATCACTCTTGATTCTAGTTCTTTGTGAGCATATTTTGCAGTCATATGTCACTTAATGATGGAGATACATTCTGAGAAATGCATTGTTAGATGATTTGGTCATTAAGTGAACATCAAGAGTGTACTTAACACAGACTTAGATGGCTGAGGTGTCACTAGGAAATATAATCTTAAGAGAATACCATGGTATATGTGGTCTGTTGGTGAATGAAACATCACCATGTAGCACATAACTATACATTTTCAGAAACAACCTATGAATATATTAATATAATCAGAAAGACTATAATAATCTTCACTAACCAAAAACTCAAGTAACAGTGGCTCGAAATTAAAAATAAATATGGTTTATTTCCCATTCACGTCACATGATCTTTATGGGTTAGTAGGGGACTGAATTCCAGTGTTGCCTGACATTATGCCCAGGGGAAGGAGTGAGAACTGGAGGGACGTGCGTTAACAATTAAATACCACAGCTTGCAATTCACACGCATCACTTTTGCTCAAAACCCATTGGTCAGAATGAGTCATGTGGGCCCTCCCACCCACAGTGGAACCAGGAAGTCCAACTATGAGCTCGCAATGTGGAAATCAAGTATTATCTGATGAATAGCATGATAGAAGCCACACACTATTTTGCACCTATTTTTTTAAAAAAATATTTTAAGTGTAGATGGACTCAATACCTTTATTTTATTTATTTACTTTTATGTGGTTCTGAGGATTGAATCCAGTGTCTCACACCTCCTAGGTAAGCACTCTACTACTGAGCTACAACACCAGCCACTGTTTTGCACCTCTTTTTAAATGTGTTTTGTATTTTGGAGTGGATAGAACAGTGCCCAGCTCATAAATAAGTGTTTGCTATTCTCATCACTTTAACCTCTATTATTCCATAATAATATATATCATATACAAGATAATATTTTTACCTATAGAGTATTCTCATTAAACATGTCTCTTGAATCAGAAAATGGAATTTAAGCTTGGTCTGTTGTTTGTCTGGGGCTCTGGAGAATAATGGGCAGAGGACCTGTAGCTTACATTAAAGACAATGCACACAACACTGCAGACAAAGTTGAGGCCAGTTCATGGGAGAAAGACGCTGGTTATCAGGGTTTCTGGCAAAATTCCCACATCACACTAAGCCTCAGGACCCATCACCAGCTCCACAGTTTTGAGGGCCTTCTGGGTCTGCATAATGACGAGCACTACTGGGCTGACTTGTGTTTTTTGCCTGGGAAAGGACAGAAATTGGCATTCCACCAAAGCTCTGCCTGCCTCTTGGATCAAGTTCCTCCAACCATGCAGGACAATCACACAGAGCCCTTTAAAAGGCACTTGTGATGATTTAATTAAATCTGACAGATTTTTATAAAACTACTAACTGGAGACCTCAACCATATTTCTTGTCTATTTTTTTCCTGCTTCTAAAGGTTAACAGCAGGCTTAACCCCTTCCTTCTCTTGGAACTGTATAGTGATGATCGTCCCAAGAGAACACACTTTTCCCCCCTTTGGTTGAACCTCCTTCATCTATTTTGCCAAAGAGAGGGAGTATGTGCAGGCAGCAATCTGTCACTGTCTGGGATAGAGAGCTTAGAATATCTCTCAGCATTGTGTCAACCTCTGAAGCTGAAGTGCAGTCAGGCTGGCATGCAGTAGCAAAGGACTGCCACTTCAGCTCAGAGTGGCCCTTGTCATCAGGATCTGATCCACGCTGGGGGTTATGCAAAGTTTTGTGAACAGAAACTCTCAAAGCTACCCGTGTTTGATGGTGGGAATAGCTTTGGGACAAGAATATCTTGGAGTTTGTGGACCACACCTGGAGGAGAGGTTAGGGATGAAATGACAGAAGATCCAGACTCTCTCAGCTGGATTCAGCCTGGGTTCCATATTCTACAATGTCTGAATAAAGAAAGGGGTGAACAAGAAATGAGTATTGCATGAGTGACTTCATATAGGGTTATCTCTCCTGTCCCTATGTTACTTAGGAAAGGTCTGGCTTGTACCTGTGACATACAGATTTAGTTTTGTTAAGCAGTTTGACAGTACATGGCTTACTGACAGTAGACCAACAGCTTGAACCAGGGTCTTCTGACAACTTCTGTGTTTTTCATCCTTCCCAACATCTCTGCTATATTGCTTTGTAAGGTCTGTTCTTCCCTATCAGGACTCCTCCCATTCACCCACCATTCTTCATTACTGACCCCTGAAACTTCTCTTTCCAGAACCAAGATCATCAAGACCTTGTTCTCTAAGAGGACATTTAATGTTTTAAAGTACCCCCACCACCATCACCCAGTCCCCAAGCCAGGCTCACCACTGGGCAGGGAGGGGCCACCCAGCCACCCTAGTGGTGAGCACTGGAATCTTCAGGACATGTGGTAGAGAGGAGTGGATTGAAGATGCTGGGTTAAAAAAAAAAAAAAAATTACAGATTTTCCCTGATTCACAATGGGATTATATCCCAATAAGCCCATCATAAATTGAGAAAATCCTATGCCCAAATTGCATCAAACATATTTGATGTACCAAATATCTCAGTTTACCACACATTTCCCCTTGTGACGATGTGGCTGACATAATCTGTGGCTCACTGCTGCCACCCAGCATCATAAGAGGCTGGGAGCTATGATGCATGTCTGTAATCCCAATGGCTTGTGAGGCTGAGGCAGGAGGATGGCAAGTTCAAAGTCAGCCTCAGCAACTTAGTGAAGCCCTAAATAACTTAATGAGATCTTGTCTCAAAATTTAAAAAAATTAAAAATGGCTGGGGATGTGGCTCAGTGATTAATCCTCCCACCTCCCACCTCGAGGTTCAATCTCTTGTGTGAGAGAGAAAGAGAATAGGACTGCATATTTCTAGCTTGAGAAAAGATCAAAACTCAAAATTCCAAGTACAGTTTCTATTGAATGCATATCATCTACTGAATTTTGCACCAATATAAAGTAGAAAACTTGCAATTCAAACCATCACACGTTGGGGACTACTTGCATTGTGATGTTGTTTTTCAACATGATACTCTATTTACTTTGAAATTCCAAACAACTCCAAAGAACGCCATATGATTTTTTATGTTTGTCAAAAGAGGTTTTGCATTTAGCAATACTGAAAAATGCTGATATAACTACTATTCAGGTCTGTGTGGCTCCCACTGTATCTGTACTTCAAAAATGTCTTGGAGGCATGAACTAGATTTCTCAAAACATGCTTAAAATGGGACCTCAGGCTCCCTGGTGACCATCTTTACTCAGAGTGGTTCTCAGAGTAGTGACACTTGGGTCTTTGGATAGAGGAAGGTGGACTCCTGCTTTCTCACCAGCCACCTGCAGAGGCTTTCCAAGGGCCAATAGGGCCAGTTGCCTAAATGTAATGTGTTCACTTATGGTTTTTTTTTTTTTTTTATCCTCTCTCTTTATGGAACTTTCCATAGCTGAAAGATCCCAAGGGTGGCAGAAAGCTGAAAAAAAATGGCAAAAATCAGGAAAGACTCAAAAAAATATTCTGAGCAAAGCATATGTGTGTTAGAATGTTGTTGCAAAATATGTGGTTCCCTTCATGGGCATTCCTTTGGGACCTCTCCCCATTCCTGTCACTAGGTGGGGGACATCTGCTGCCTCAGTGGAGGGACAGTCCAGAAAACCAAGTCATCAAAGTCTCAGATTTTAAATAAAATACATGAATGAAAAACCATGGTCTGCGCCTAAGAGATGGAGATTGGTAGAATAGCTGCCAAAGGTGGTAATTTCCCCACCAGAGAAGAGTTCAAAATGTCTTTGGGCTGCAAGATGAAGAATTAGAAATTGAGTGACAAAGAGTCCTAAAATCCACTTCAAGGAACAGGTTGTATTATGAGTTAAATTGTGTCTCCTCAAAAGATGGGTTGAAATCTTAACCCCTCGTGCCTATGATCATGACCTTATTTGGAAATAGTCTTTGTAGGTGCAATCAATTAAGGTCATACTGGATGGGGCGGATCCTAATTCTATGATTAGTGTCCCTGTAAGAAGATAGAGTTGGATACAGACAAAGAGAGACACAGAAGGGAAAGACCACTGTCATGATTCAGATGTGGTGTCCCCCAAAAGCTCACACGTGAGGTAATGCAAGAAGGTTTTTAGTAGAAATGATTGGGTCATAACTTTAATCTAATCAGTGAATTAATCCCTAATGGGGTTAACTGAATAGTAACTGAAGTGGTAGGGTGTGGCTGGAGGAGGTGGGAATTGGGGTGTGTGTGTTTGGGCATATACTTTGTATCTGGAGAGTGGAGTCTCCCTGCTTTCTGATCACCATGTGAGCTGCTTCCCTCTGTCACACACTCTATCATGATGTTCAGTCTCACCACAAGCCCCAAGAAATGGAGCTTGCTGTCTGTGGATGGAGACCTCTGAAACCACAAGCCCCTAAATAAACCTTTACTTCTCTATAGTTGTTCTGGTCAGGACTCTCAGTCACAGCAGCAAAAAAAGCTGAGTAAAACAACCACATCAAGAAAAAGGCATAAATAAAGGGATACATCGATAAGCCAGTGACACCATGAATGGCCAGCAACCACCCACAGCTAGGAGCAGCAAGGAAACCGGAGTGTGCATGGTCCTGGTGACACCTTGATTTCAGACTTCTAGCCTCTAGAACTGAATATGTTTATATAGCTATAAGCCATCCTGTTTGTGGCAATTTGTTACAGAAGCCCAAGAAAACCAGTACAGGATGGTACCATAAAATAACACACTTCCCAGAGGAATTCAGGGATTCAAGAATAGAGAGAAACCCAGGAGCAACCTCCTTGCACAGTCCTGGCAGGAGACTAGTAAAGAAAAGTTGGCTGTCAGGGCCAGGGAGAGCCTGGATGCCTTCAAAGGGCTGAGGGAAGGAATGTGGATCTCCTGTGTCCTTGAGAAGGAGCCAGCTGAGAGAGCAGGCATTGGCAGGCTCATGGTCACAAGGGTGGGGTGGGGGACACCTAGTGATGCTGGCTTGGGATGCTGTAGCCTGGAAGCAGAGAGAATACAGACCCACGAATAGATACCCACATGGGCAGACAACACTCATACGGATTTGAGGGGGCTCATAAACGTCATCCCTGTTCATCACCACAGTTCAGAAATAAGGGATGAGAAGACCATTAGTCAGAAGTCCAAGTATCATTTTTATGAGTGAGAAAGGTGAAATGGTAGGATGTGGCTGAGCTCAGTGGAAATAAAAGACTTGGTGATCCTGCACACCACACCAGGGCTCCACAGACCATCTATTTCTAAAGGGCACAGGCCACTGCAGTCCTTCTTTGGGAGGAGCATAGGGGAATGGATGCTTTCTGGAATCTTCCAAAGAGAAGGAAAGACTGAGAGAGGCAGGCTTGGCTCCTTGTCCTGGTTAATCATGGAGGCATCAGCTGGGGCCCTGGAGTGTTAGTCTATAGATGTTTCCCCACCTGGAAAGGAGAAGGGGGAGTAGGAGCTCTTTCCTTTGGGTCACCCAGGACTACTGCTGTGATGCTGCTCAAGGCTCCGGCTCTGACATCACTCTTGGGAAAAAGCTAGGAGGAGGGAAGCTTGAACTGTTTGACATTAAACCTGAAATGCTAAGTTTACCCCAAATCAACTAAAATTACATTTCCTGCCTTCAAGCAGAATGAGGCTTCAAATAGAATTTAGGCTGAGTTGGAGTCAAATAGAGCTACATTTCTGGCAAACCTGAGTTTCATGAATGAGATTGATGGTTACTGCATATGCAAATAGAAAGCCACACCAGGCATATTGGGAGGATATGTCATGGCAAACCATGACCTTCCAGGTTTGGCTGATCTTAGCCCTGGGTGAAATCATAGTAGGCCACTGGGTTCTGATCACTCTGTAGTTCTGGGGTGCTTCTTTTCCTGAGTGCCACAGAAGATAACCTGCATACCAGATATCAGTCAAGTTTTGGTCTCCCTTTTTCCTAGCAATATCCTAGGACATTCTCAGGTTGTCCAAGCATCGTCCTAATGGAGGCCAATAGCAGCCAGAGTAGGAATTCCCAAATGCATCACCTCCACCTGATAAAGCTGAAAGGTCAGGGCAGGAGTTGGGATTGATCTAAAGTCATGTGGTTGGCTAGAGGCCAAACTGGAACTTAAATTCAGGTCTCTGCATGCTCAAGAGGCCCAATGTGCCTGGACTTTCTTGAGAGTTCAGCTGTTCTGCATTTTCCCTTTAATAGTTCTCCACATGAGCCCTGCCCTTGTCATGGCCAACATAGGCAGAGGCAGACTGGTTGTAAGTAGCACCTACACACCCAGAGGGCTGTTTTTGTGGAAGCAAGTAACAACAGGATCTTACAGTGGGGGCCTCTGCAAAAACTCCTAGAGGCCTGTGTCTATTTGCGTTTTTATCTAGCTGCATCAGGAACTTTGATTCTGCTCTTCCCTTGGTACAAAGCAGTTTGTCCCCAATACCCTGCTCTACTTGGGTACATAGACTGTCAGGATGTGACTGCCAAAACATGTGTACATTCATCTGTGCTCACTCATCCCTCCTCCACAGTGTGTGGTCTTCTTCCTGACCCAGAAAGGAAATGCTTCTCTGAGGTCCCCCATGCCAGATGAAGCATACTGTGCAAGAGTTTGACAGGGACTCACTTCATTTGCAGACATGACAACTTTTTCTTCTTAGAAGGAGACAAATGAATCTAATGGAGTGTTATATCTTTCTTGGCCCTTGGAACAGACTCTGGCTTCTGTGTGGTGTAAGCTTGGGTTACACAAATACCTGGTTAAACATATAATTTGTTCATGCTTCTGATACATTTTAACTAGCATTAATGGAAGGTCTGCTTCCTGCTATATCCTGAGTAGGGCAAGGAGCTGCACAAGACCTGGTCTGGGTCCCCCGGGGGGATACTGTAGTGGATCCTCTTTGCATGAACACAGGCTACTTTCTCCGTACACATGCTTCCCTGCCTTCATGGAGCGTAGCATGGGACTATGACAGGTACCAAAGGGGGAGAAAACAACTGGTTACAGAGTCTCTGTTATTCAGGCATTCCAAGCAGGAAGCAGTAGCAGATGCATCTACTACTGGCCTTCAAAAGGAGAAAAAAAAAATCATGTCACTCTGACTTAGGACATACTTATTTCTGTAGATTTCTTTCCCCAAACCAAATTGAGAGATGGAAATCTGAAAGCAAAGTCCAAACAGATGGATTTGACAGTTAACACTGATTACCGATGTCTGAAAATATTCCCATCACTTCTGGTGGCTAATCTTTACCTAAGGGAGGAAGGAGCAACAAATAGTTTAAAATTTTTTCTTGATTTTTTTTATGTGTAGTATTTCGATTACGACAGAGATAAAACTGTAGAGTATATTCAAAATGCCACGGTTTGTTTTTATTCCTTAGTTATGCCTTGTGAGCTCTTTCCACACCTACAGCTGCCCTTCCTCAGCTCCTTTGATGCATTCACTCTCCAACATGCTCTTTCTTGCAGGAGATTTTCAGCCAGACGGGCATTTTTATTCTAATGTGTTTAGAGCGCTGCTGCAAGGATTATGTAGGTGTCAAGCTGTTTGCTGGGATCCCATGCTCTCAACCTCAGCTCAGACAACTGCCACACATGTTTCCTGTGGGAAGCATTTCTTGGATGTGTGCCTCTGAGGGCTGGGGCATGTCTGATGTCTTTATCCTGCTTACAATCCACCCGGTCCCTGTTGGCTGATGGATAAAATCTAAACCCTCCTCTCTGACCCTCCAGGTTGGTCCTGGCTGCCCCTTTAAGCCCTATATTGAGCTTCTTCTCACCTCTCACATTCTGTCTCCTGTGACAATGGCACAAGGTCCTTTCTCACATCAGCAGAATAACAGGGCACCCTGAGCAGATACCCAGAACCACTCTCCAAGGATTCTACTCCTGCCATCCCAATGCAGGACTCAGGTCCCAGCAACCAAAATCTTAGAGCACTTCCAAGACTAAATGACAATACATCCTAATTGTTAATTAAAAAAAAAACAACAACCCTGTGAATTACTATTAATTAGCTATGGATCACTTAGAAGTCCCAAAGTTTATTTTCTTAAATCAAAGTTTTTCCGTTTAAAAAATTCCTGATACCTTTTATTTAAAAGCCTTCACTTTTCTGCTCCTGTGAGCCTATGTTCTCTCTGTCTGGGCTACCCTCCCCCGTAGAAGCTTTCCTTGGGTCTCTGATGGCAAATGTCATGGTAATTATTTAGGTCTTTTTCCTTTAGTAGATCCTCCTGTCCCCAAGAAGAGTCCATGACCTGTTGCACTGGTCCTAGCTCAAGGCTTGGCCCCATGTGAGTAATCAGCAAATGTGTGTCAAGTGAATATTAAAGTAATGAAAAGAAAGGAGAAAAGCTCTGTAGAGAATAACACATAATTTATAGGATAAAATAGGGGATATTCTTATAGGAGGTGCATGTACATTTACTGTGAGTCATCTAGCCTTTTTTGATCTCATTTTATGCGTATGGCTAGAATCCTAAAGTGAAGAACCCGTCTGCTCTGATGCTTACCCTGCCTTGAAGCAGGATTAGGAAAGACAAGATGGCAGGCAGCTAGCTGATCCTTTCAAATTCTCTTCCCATCTTCAATGCCTAACATGACAGCTTATTTAACCAGGCTCTAGGGAAAGGCCCCCACTGGAATTTAAGCTTCTCCTGCATTTGACCTTCCACTCTATGAATGATTATTACAACTTAAGAGACTCAATTTGGTAACCAAGACTGCAAGAAACTCAAAATAGCCACAGGTATTTGCAGAGCGCTGCACACACACAGTTTTATCCTCACAGAAAACTAGGAGGTCGGAAAGGCATATTTTGTTATTATTTAATTTCTATTTTATAAATGAGGAAGCAAGCTTGAGGATGTTAAGCAACTTCCTAAAAGACACACCGTGGGGAGTGGGGAAAGCTATGATCTGTGCTGGAGTCTCTCTATGACCCCATGATGGTTAAGAGGTAGGAGAGAGAAATGATCTTCACCCACGTGACTAGCTTTGTACTGATTTTCAAGTGTGTTCAATTCTTTGGTCAGTGGACATTCATAACCACATCGGAGTCCACCTCAGCACTTTTTCTTCCTTGTGTAGTGGGCAAGAAAGTTTCATTTCATACATCATTGAGAGCTGACTAGAGATTCCACCAAGGCGACTCAAGTCCTTAACAAGACTAAAAAAATTATTTAAAGATACAGGAAAAAAAAAGTTATTCATGCTGAATATCTTTTGGCTTTTGAAACATTTGAGAGAACAAAAAGCATTATGATGGATTGTGTAGTATCCCCTAAAAAGATATGTCTGTCTTAACTCCCAGTACCTATGAATGATTTTAGTTGGAAAGAAATTCTTTGAATCAAGTTAAGGATCATGGGATGGGATCATCTGGATTTAGGATGTGCACTAAATTAACGTCTGGTGTCATTTATAAGAGAAAGGAGAGAGAAATTTGAGACACAGAGGAATATAGGGGACAGACCAAGTGAAGACAGACAGAAATGGCAGTGATGCTGCCTTAAACCAAGCCACACCTGGAGTCACCTGAAGCTAGAAAAGGCAAGAACAAATTCTCCCCAAGAGTTTTCTGAGGGAGTGTGGGTCTGCTACCACTTTGATGTCAGACTTTTGCTCTCCAGAACCGTGAGAAAATAAATTCCTTTTGTTTTAATTTACCAAATTTGTGGTAATTCATTTTGGCAGATTCATTATTACAATTTGTTACAGAATTGGTAGTGACACTACTGTAACAAATACCTGAAAAGGGAGAAGTGGCTTTGGAATTGGATAATAAGCAGAGGCCAAAAGAATTTTGAGAAGCACGATTGAAGAGTGCTAGATTGCATGTATCCCCTTGTCATTGGGCTTGCATTTGGGCACTGCTAAACACCTCAAGGAGTTCCCATCTGCGCTTCATGGGTGACACTCACCTCATGGAAGGCCAGGCCCATGGCCTCACTCCTGGTGTTCAGTGTCTTCCTGATCACCTAGCAAGGTGCCCTCTGGAGCTCAGGCTGGTGCTTGCCAGGGAACTGAGTGCAGAGCTTCCCTATAGTGGCAGCCACTGGCAGGGGTGGACACTTTAGACCAGAGGCCAAGTGGAAATCAGGATAGCTGTGATGGAGACAAACTCTTTGGGTGAAGAATGTCTGGAAAGATCGGCTCACACAGCACATCCTGGGATGTGTACCCCCTCTGCAGAGTGTGTGTGTGTGTGTGTGTATGTTGTTGGGGCTGGGGGCAGCATAGTTCATGGAGAGGAACAGCTGGTTTGGGAGTCACATGGACATGAAAGAGAACCCTGGATCCACTGCATGCTGACCCCATGACCATGGCAAATCATTGGACCTTGCCTGAATCTTATCACCGTCTGCAATCGGGGAGGATCACACCCACTTTGCACAGTCCCATGGGGATTACTTGAGATGATAGAGGTAAGAACAAGGTCACATGCCTAACCCAGTGCCTGGTATTTAGTAGATGCGCCCTTCATGGTTGGTTTTTCTCTCTCCACTTTGGATGGCTATAATAGTTAAACTGAGTTCCATTTGGCAGTTGTTGATGGAGCTCTTCATCTGTATGTGCTTGTGCCGTTGCTGTGAATACAAAGAAGAATTCAGTGAAAAAAAGTCCTTTCCCCAAGAAAGTCACCCTCTAAGGGGGAAAAGATATGTGAAGGTAATCATGGTAACCAGAGGTAGACAACACGAGTTCTTTCACAAGTCAAAGTTGACAGTACTCAATATCAAAGTCCAAAGAGTTTCCAAAGACAGAGATAAAGAATAGGCCCACGGGAGAATGAAAAGGCCCTTCCCCAGTGGACCAAGGCACACTGGGGTCTTGAGAGGCTCTGACATCCTGAGGCGGCGTACCTAATGGTAACCTTAAGTTGAAGATCAGGGGAGATGACACCAAGAGGAGGCTAAAGAGGCAGCAGAGCAACAGAGACGGTGCATAAAGCCTCAGTGGTGCTTTCTAAAGATGTTGGAAGTCCTAGAGGACCTCGGAGGGATGGCGTTGGGAGGTGGGGCCTGCCTAGCAGGAGAGGTTTGGATCAGGAGGATAGTACCCTTGTGGACAGATTAATGCTTTCCTCACATGAATGAGGTTTTGATCACATAGGACTGATCAGCTACTGCCAGGTTGGGTCCGTATAGACAAGGTTGCTGCTCATATTTTCTCTCTTCCCACTTACCTTTCTGTTTTCTTCCATGAGGTCCATAAGAAGCCAAGCAGATGAATAGTCATACTGTTGGATTTCTCAGCCTCCAGAACTGTGAACCCAAATCAACCTCATTTCTTGAATAAATTACCCAGTCTCAGGTAAACTGTTACAGCAACAGAAAACAGACTAAGACAAAGATCACTCCCATATACCCACAATACTGTATTTTCTCCAAACCACCTTCAAGACATCTAAGTTTGAGTCACTGGGAAATTGGTATGTAATTGCCTAGGAGGAAGACAACAGTATCAACTTGATTTGATTGATTCAATAGTACCACTAAGGCCACTAGTGGAGTTACAAGTAACTCCTCTAAGGCTTGGCTCTGCAACCTAAAAAAATCATAACGTTACTTGGAGTTTAGATAGGATAATATGTGACATGCCCAGCAGAGAGCAGCAACATTTGTAACTGCTTTTGTACTGGTTATCTATGAATTTTGGAAAGGCTGAAGAAAGGAGGCAGACATCCCCCTCATCCAGATCCCCTGTCGCTTCTCTAACCAAGTTTAGAACAAGAGATAAAAATTGGCACCGGTTTTGATTTGAGTATTTATTAATGGAAAAATCTGTCCTGGCTGCCAAATGCAAGGCCTTTGGGGATTGAGGGCCTGTTTTTTCTTCCTTCCCTAAGGCCAAGTGTAAGCCTTGGCAGTCTTTTGTTGGGGCTTGTAATGGTAAAGACATTCTCTGAAGTCCATTGCTAATGGGATTGGGGAAAGAGATTTCTGTGCCGCTCAGGCTGCCTGAAGCCTGGTGTGCTGGATAAGGTGATGGGTGGCTTCATAAGCCCTTTGAGTGGATTAGGTGTGACACCAGACCTGTGTGCGTGTCAGTTTAATCACTATTTTTATTATAATAACTCTAATGGAAAATGTAAAGACTAAAACACATCACTTCTAATCCCGCAACTCCATGAAATGGATTGCATTTTATAAACTGCTTTTCTGCCTTTGTCTATTTGTGGATATGTACACAAATTATGTTTGTATTCCTATACACATAGCTTTACTTTCAATTGACCTACAAAATGTATTTTGTTTTTGAAGGTTAACATTAGAATATAGCTATGTCACATACTTTCATAATCATCATTTTAATAAATGCAAACTATTCCTTCCAGATGGTATATATACTTTAGAGATTTTAGGGCATTTTCAATCATTTTTATGTTATAAGAAAAACTTCAGTAAAAAATATAGGTAGATAGATGGACAAACAGATACAGATACACACACACACACACACACACACACACTTTTTAGAGAAAATTCCCAGGAGTGAGGCTCTTGGGAAGCAGTAATGTGTAAAAGCACTGAATCTAGAGGCAGGCAGATGTAAATTCAGATCCTGATTCTCCTATGTACTAGACCTTCACTCCAGCTATGTTACTTAACCTCTATCTCTTCCTCTGATGGTGCATGTCGGGCAAGAGTCACTGCCTAATAAATAAGCACAATATATGAATGGTGTGCAGCAGTAAGTATTTATAGTTGCTCCTCAACCTAGGATGGGGTCATATTCTGATAAACCCATTATAAATTAAAAATAGTGGAAGTGGAAATGCATTAATGTCCCTAAACTCCTGGACATGGTTGTTTAGCAGCACAACACACTATAGAGTATCAGTTGTTTCCCCTGTGACTGTGCAGTTGACGGGGAGCTGTGGCTCACTGTCACCGCCCAACATTTTGAAAAAGGATCATACCAAACACTGTAAGCCCAGGAAAAGGTCATAATTCAAAGTAGAAGGAAAGGCTTCTTCTGTATGTGTATTGTGTTTGCATTATTGTAAAAAATAGTTGAGTCAAACCATCATAAGCTGGGGACCATTTCTACCTTGTTACACATCTGTGGATAGGCTGGGTGGAGTTCAGCCGATCTGGTCAGGGCTCAGTTGGTGAGCCTGCCTCTCACTGAAGGCCTATGGGCCTGCACTGATGCCATTTGTCTTTTCCTCTTCTCTGTTACAGGCATGTTTTTCTCATGGTAGTGGTGCATGGGCAATAAAACAAGCCCAAACACATGAGCATTTGTCAATACTCTGGCCACATCACATCTGCTAACATCTCATAGCCAGGGCAAGTCACATGGTCAAACAATGAATGATGGGGAGAGGAATAAACTCTAATTCTTTAGGGCAAAGAATTTGAAAGTCACAAGTCAAAGAGAATCGATACAGAGAGGACTGAAGAATTAGGGAACATTCATGTAAACTACCAAAGTGAGTAAAAAATGTCCCCTGCAGCGTTGCTAAGAGGGCAAAATGATAAAGTTTTCAACAGTTAATAAATGTCACCTTCAGAAGGTAAGGATTCATTTCTGCTTTCATTTTTCTACTTTGTTTCTAAGTTCTTAACAGTTCTTGGCACACAATTAATATTCAAGATCTTTATATTGTATTAAGTTGGCTATTATTACTATTTGTCCCTAGGATAAATTAAAGAATCTTGACCCTACTCTCTGACCCCACCCTAGTGGCCATGCCCCACCTTTCCGTGTTCCTCCAGCACTTTGATTAAAACTTCACTGGCATTCATCATATTCTACCATACTTAGTGGTTTCAGCATCTACTTTTCTACTAAATGATGAAATGCAAAGAGAAATACACGTGTTTTTCTCACTCCTACTGTCTTAATGTCTGACACAACAGATACCATGTTTGTAAGGACAGAAAAGAGGAAATATATCAGCACTCTTCCTTCTTATTCTTAATCTTGGCCATGTTTTCCTCTATTTTCCCAAACATATAGAACATACTTATCAAAATGTTGCAATGTCCTTTTCTCCTATTTCTATCAATTCTATGATCTCTGGGTCTTTTGTATTAATTGACTCTTTTCTCATGGTTATAATTCATAGTTTCCTGCTTCCTTGCATGCCTGGTAAGTTTTGTTCAAATTCTGGACATTGTGATTTTTGCATTGTTAGTTAGTGGATTATGTTGTATTTCTTTGAAAAGTATTCGATTTTGTTTTGACATGCAGATAAAACATTTGGAATACAGTTAATCCTTTTGAAAGTTTCCATTAAAATATTTGGGGCTTCCAGGCCAACATCATTCTAAATGGAGAAAAATTGAAAGCATTCCCTCTAAAAAACTGGAACAAGACAGGGATGCCCTCTTTTACCACTTCTATTGAACATAGTTCTTGAAATACTGGCCAGAACAATTAGACAGATGAAAGAAATTAAAAGGATACAGATAGGAAAAGAAGAACTCAAATTAGCACTATTTGCTGATGATATGATTCTATACCGAGAACACCCCAAAAAAATTCCACCAGAAAACTTCTAGAACTAGTAAATGAATTCAACTAGTTGCAGGATACAAAATCAACACCCATAAATCAAAGGCATTTCTATATATCAGTGACAAATCCTCTGAAAGGGAAATGAAGAAAACTACCTCATTTACAATAGCCTAAAAAAGAAATAAAATACTTGGGAATCAACCTAACAAAAGAGGTGAAATACCTTTACAATGAAAACTACAGAATGCTAAAGAAAGAAATTAAAGAAGACCTTAGGAGACAGAAAAATCTCCCTTGTTCTTGAATAGGCAGAATTAATATTGTCAAAATGACCAGACTACCAAAAAATTATACAGATTTAATGTGATTCCAATCAAAATCCCCATGACATTCCTCATAAGAAATAGAAAAAGCAGTCATTAAATTCATCTGGAAAAATAAGAGACCCAAAATAGCTAAAGCAATCCTTAGCAAGAAGAGTGAAGCAGGTGGCATCACTATACCAGATCTTAAACTATACTACAGAGCAGTAGTAACAAAAACAGCATGGTATTGGCATCAAAATAGACTGGTAGACCAATGGTACAGAATAGAGACACAGAGACTAACCTACATGTTTACAGATATATTAGACAAAGGCGTCAAAAACATACATTGGAGAAAAGATAGCCTCTTCAACAAATGGTGCTGGGAAAACTGGAAATCCATATGCAACAAAATGAAATTAAACCCCTATCTCTCACCATGCACAACACTCAACTTAAAGTGGATCAAGGACCTAGGAATTAAACAAGAGACCTTGCGTCTAATAGAAGAAAACGTAGGCCATAATCTCCATCATATTGAATCAGGCCCCTACTTCCTTAACAAGACTTCCATAGAACAAAAATTAAAATCAAGAATTAACAAATGGGATGGATTCAAACTAAAAACTTCTTCTCAGCAAGAGAAACAATCAGTGAGGTGAATAGAGAGCCTACAGCTTGGCAACAAATCTTTACCCCTCACACATCAGGTAGAGCACTAATCTCTAGGGTATATAAAGAACACAAAAAGCTAAACATCAAAAAAAAAAAAAAAACAAATAACCAAATCAATAAATGGAACCAGGAACTGAACAGACACTTCTCAGAAGTGAATATACAATCAATGAACAAATATATGAAAAAATATTCAACATCTCTAGCAAATAGAGAAATGCAAATCAAAACTACTCTAAGATTTCATCTCACTCCAGTCAGAATGGCAGCTATGAAGAATACAAACAACCATAAGTGTTGGTGAGGATGTGGGGGAAAAGGCACACTCATACATTGCTGGTGGGACTGCAAATTGGTGCAGCCAATGTGGAAAGCAGTATGGAGATTCCTTGGAAGACTGGGAACAGAACCACCTTTTGACCCAGCTATCCCACTTCTCGATTTATACCCAAACAACTTAAAAACGCATAGTACAGGGACACAGCCACATCAATGTTTATAGCAGCACAATTCACAATAGCTGAACTGTGGAACCAACTTAAATGCCCTTCAGTAGATAAATGGATAGGGAAACTTTGGTATATATACACAATGGAACATTACTCACAATAAAAGAGAATAAAATCATGGCACTTGCAGGGAAATGGATGGAGTTGGAGAATATAATGCTAAGGGAAGTTAGCCAATCCCATAAAAACAAAGACTGAATGTTTTCTCTGATATAGGAGGTTGATTCATAGTGGGGTTGGGAGGGGGAGCATGGGAGGAATAGACAGACTCTAGATAGGGAAAAGGGGAGGAGCAAGAGGGTAAGAAAAAGATGGTGGCATTAGATGGACATCGCCACCCTAAGTACAAGTATGAAGAAGACATGAATGGTGTGAATATACTTTGTATACAAGGAGAGATGTGAAAAATTGTGCTCTATATATGTAATAAGAATTGTAATGCATTCTGTTGTTATATATAATATTAGAATAAAAAAATATTGGGGGCTTGTTCAAAGCAGCCTTTAATAAAGTAAATACATTTCCCTGTATTAAGAATTCTTCACACTCTGGTTGGCAAGGATGCAAACTATACCCAGCCTGTGCGAGCCCTGGAAATTGTTCTATGTATTTCTTTCTGGTAATACTTTTTCTGGCATTAGGTAGTTTCCTCTCAAGCATGTATAGATCAGTGCTCTGCCAAAGAGGCGGGACCTTTTCTGTGTAGCTTAGTGCTGTCTTCCCCCAAAATACCAGTTGCTGTAGCTTACTGATTTTTCCACTTTGTTCAGCTGAGGGAGAGCAATGATGCTACCTGGGTTCTCCCAACCTGGCGCTGTAGTCTGAATAATGCCTCCAGCAATAAGTTGGGACATCTGTGGGGCTCGCCTCAGTTGTTCCTTTCTCTCATTGATGGCAGCCCTTAGCTGCCTGTTGTCCAATGTTTGATAAATGAGTTTTTTTTTTTTTCAGTTTACTTGTCTGGTTCTCTAGTTATGTGAGACAGGAGAGTGGAATTGGGTGTAACCATTTCTGTTGCTCTGTATGTGGGTGCTTTGAGCTTGTAGGAGAGCTGCACTCTACCTTGTCAGGCCCTTGATATACCAGTTTATATCTCTCTGACTCTCTAGGCCAGGGTTTCTCAAGCTCAACACTATGGAAATTCTTGGTTGTGGGGGATTTACTGTGCATTGTAGAATACTTAGCAGCATCTCTGGCCTCTACCCACTAGATTAATAGGCCCCACCCTGGATGTGACAGCCAAAATGTCTCCAGACATTGCCAGATGTCTCCTGGAAGCCAAAATCATTCCTAGTAGAGAATCTGGTTTTGGCCACAAAGTCCCCATCCATACCTTCCATGGAGAAGATGCCTTTCTGTTTCCTGGACTCACATACAGAGGTGTGCTCTTCCAACCAAAGGTGTGCTTCACTAGGAAGACATCTCACTCGTCAACATATCCAGTGATTTCATGACGTTAAATGGTTTTGTTCTGATGATGTTGAACATGGGTGGAAGACTGAACCTGAAGAATAAGATCACTATTTACACATCAGTTTAAGGTGAAGAGGAGATAACAGAAAGGGCTCATTTTATCAGTAGGAATGTACTGGAATCTACTAGGTATTTCCTAAAGGAAGTATTGATAAGTATTGTGGAAATAACTTTCTCAGTGATTTTTTTCTGGATGGCTTTGTAATAAATATAATTTATAGTGGTCCTTATAATTTGTATCTGGAAAATACGCCATCAATGCTGAGAATAACAGATTTCTATGAGTGTTCTAGAGACCAGTGCACCTTAAAATGATCAATAAATATAACCATTACTATAAACACAAAGACAAATAGGAATCTAACCACCAGTTAACAAACCTCAAGGAAGTCAAAGAGCTATTTACTATTAAATAGTGATATCTTTCTTTTAATATTGAATATTAAAAAGATTATTTAATCTTCCTTTTAAATCTTTCTCCTACATCTTTGATATCTTTAATCTATCAGATAGTTGATTATTTCTCTGTTTTTGAAAAATTGCACAGTTAGTCTATTTTCATTGAAGAGAAAATAGAAATTACAAGTAAGCAAAAAGGAAGTTCCATAAGACAATCATGAGCAATAACTATTCTTATCTCTTTGGGGTTCATCCTTGCAAATAGACTTTTATCTCTCTCCTTATCTATGTATGTCCACATCCCCATCCATCTTTTCAAAACAAATTGAGATCATGCTATTATAAGTTCTTGTAACATGTTTTAAAAAATATAATACCATATATTACACATCTTTCTACACTGATAAATATGGAGCTATGTAATCTTTAAAACAAATGCTTAGTATTCCATGAATGGACCATACTTCACTCAATCTGATACTACTGGACCCTTATACAGGCTCTGAATTTTTGTCTTTATAGGCAAGACATTGTTGGACATGTAGGTATATACAGCCCCATGTGCTCTTCTAATCATTCTTTAGGACACTGAAATATGATCTCTCTGCTTATTTCTAGAGTAAGATCCATTTATAAGGCATATTTCTTTTTAAAAAGTTCTAAACAAGTGTCATGATAAGCTTTTATTCGGTAAGAATCAGAAAGGGAATTTGTGAAAGCTGAATGCCAAGAAATGGGGAATCTCCCTTTGCCTCAAGAGGCCAATGATGTACTTAAAAGAAGAAGTCCTGTGTTCCTAATGGAATCTTCAATTTTGATTTCAGCTTACTTGTTATACAAATAACACACAAGAATTTCTAAAAATGGAGAAGATGACAGTCGCCTATTGCATTTGTTTTCTATTGCCATAAAACAAATTACCAAAAGCATAGCTAAAATATAAAATTTATTATCACACAGTTTTTCTGTGACTATCTCACAGGACTCGGCCCAGTTTAGCCACACCCTCTGTTGAGGTGACCTGCTTTCTTTCCAGGCTGGCAGGAGCTCTTGCTTCCTTCATTTCCAATCTCCAGGAATCTCTGAAGAGCTCTACTGATTAGATAAACCCAGGACAATCTTCTAATAGATTAACTTAACCAACTAGGGGTCTTACTTATATCTGCAAACGTTTATTTTGCTGTTTTATGTAACATAGCTATAGGGGCGATGTTTGATCATATTTATAGGTCCAGCAACCCTCAAGGGAATGAGATTTTACAGGACATGTCCACCAGGAGCTGGGAATCTTCAAGCCCAACATAAAATTCTATTTACCATATTCACAGTTCTAACTCTTTTAAAAAAATTATGTTTTGTATTTTGGGTTTTTTTTTTTTAGATTTTTGTCACCTTTATTCTTTCAAAAAGTAGTTGAAACCATAGTGCTTAACACCACTGAATCTTTTATTTCCATCCTAATAATTTTCCAGTGAGTTAGTACAGGGCTGGGGTTGTTGCTTAGCTGTGAAGCACTTGCCTAGCATGTATGAAGTCCTGGGGTGAAAAAAAAAAAATATATATATATATATATATATATATATATATGTGTGTGTGTGTGTGTGTATGTGTATATATATATATGTATGCCATTTCAAAATTTTGCTTGACAGCACTTACGAAACTATTTTTATGTCCCTAAAATTCATATTACTCTGAGTGTAATAATAGTAGGATATGGGGCCTTTGGGAGGTAATTAGGTTCAGAAGAAGTCACAAGGATGGAGCCTCATGATAGGATTAGTGTGCTTATAAGAGGAAGAGATGCCCCAGTTTCCTCTCCACTATGTGAACATACAGCAAGAATGTGGCCATCTGCAAGCCAGGAAGAGGTCTCTCACTAGGAAATGAATCTGTTGGCACCTCATTCTTGGACTTCCAGCCTCCAGAACTGTGAGAAATAAATATCTGCTGTTTAAGCACCCAGTCTATGATATTTTATTATAGCAAACTACCTAAGACCATACCAAGGATTTTTTTTTTTTCCCCATCATATTTTCTATCTTACTGCTGTTGCCTGGGCTTTAAGCTTCCCACCTGATTCCTCTGTCATTGATTCCCTATCATGGGTGTGAGGGAACATAGAAGTGTGGATTTCTATTCTTTTCTCCTGTTCTTTTATAAAAGAAAGCTGAAGTACTAGAATAGCTGGAGGATGGCTTCTCTGAGATAGACTTTGTTTCACTGATGAAATATTTATGACTATACGTTGCTTAGCAATGGTCACCGGATCTGCCTGCATATGCAGGAGGAAGACTCAAGGGGGCATTTCCCTTGGAAACACAGCAAAGAGAAAACCAGCTTAAAGAGTGCCGCTTCCTTCGTGAAATTCCTCCAGGTTTCAGGCAAGGAAAATGTTTATTGGGGGAAATGGTTGCATTGGCTAGAATAATTTCACAGCTGGGTGAGAGTGGATTAGGAGGAAGACCTTCAACTGGTGAAAATAGGCAGATTGTCAGGCAGCTTTTATCTGTCAGTATCAAAATGTTTTATTTTTTCACTGACCACCAATGTGTATTGTGACAATATTATTCTTGTTCTTGCCCTCTCAGCCCTTCCTGGCTGTCAAGCTGTTGGGCTCAAGTAAATCAGCATTCTTGAGCTAGGTCCCTGAATTCAGGAGCTATTCTCTCTAGGGGTATAGGTGACCAGGTATTATAACATCTCATAAAGAAAGAGTAGACTGCATTGTGTTCAAATATAATTATTTTATGAGGGGCACTTAAAGATAATATATGCTTCCTCAGAAGAGTTGCTCCTCGTTCCAGATGTTACCATCAAACCACTGAATGAGGAAACAGAGAGGAACCCTTGAAATCATTGTCCCAGAGCTCAACTCATCTTCCTTCTTTCTTCCCTTTCATTTTTACTCACAAAAGACATTGCCCCCTGTCTTCTTAACCCCATGTTTTGAAACTAGATTCATCCCACCAAGATAATGTATTTACAGGTTAAAAATAAAGAAACCTGACATCTTTATTAACATGTGCAGTGTTAACATAGGTTAAGTGTCCAATTTCTTTCAGATATTTTTCAATATTAAATGTAGTTCAATGACCTCAAAATTTCCTTTGTATATTCTAATGGATGATGAAACACACATTGGAAATTATGGATTTACTCTATCCTCATTTTTCATAGAAAAAGCGAACCCCTTAAACTAAAGTAACACACCTAGGAAGATTCATGAGTACAGTGGGCCCTCCATATCACAAGTTCCATAGCCACAGATTCAACCAGTTGCAAATCAAAATATTCAGAAAAATTGCATCTCTACTGAACATATAAAGACTTTTAAAAATTGCTATTCCACGGACAATGTGATACAATAACATGTGATACAATAACCATTCATATAGCAGTTACATTGTATTAGGTATTATAAGTAACCTACTGGTGATTTAAAGTACATAAGCACTATGCTATTTGTACAAGGGACTTGAGTATCTGTGGATTTTGGTATCTATGGGTTTCCAGGAACCAATCTCACGAAGATACTAGAATAGAAGAATAGAAGTTGGGACAACCACCTTGGAGACTGATGAGAGCAGCAGTTCTCTGCTGCAATCTTACACTGCAACCATCTTAAGGAACTTAAAATACCAACACCTGGATCTAGAGATTCTGATTTAATTGGTCTGGGTTGGGATTCAAGCATTTGACTTCAATGTGTAGCTGAGATCAAAGGAATCACAAATACTTCCACACATTCAGAGTCCCTGAATAGCTCTATTCTCCCCCATCCCACCCTATTCTATTCGCCTTGTGTTTTAGTCAGTTTTTTTTTTCCTTGCTGCTGCAATCAAAAGACCTGACAAGAACAATTTTAGAGCAGGAAAAGTTTATCTGGGGATCACGGTTTCAGAGGTCTCAGTCTGTGGACAGTCGGCTGCATTACTCTGGACCTGAGATGAGACAGAACATCATAGTAGAAGAATGTGATGGAGGAAAAAACTCAGGATGTGGCCACCAGGAAGCTGAGAAAGCTCTCACTCACCAGGAACAAAAAATATACCCCAAAGGTGGGCCTCCAGGTACCCATCTCCCTCCTCCAGCTACACCCTACTTGTCTACAGTTACCACCCAGGTCATCTGTATCAGGGGAGTAATTACTAATTCTCACAACCCAATCATTTCACCTCTAAACTTTCTTGCATCATCCCACACACGAGCTTTTGGGAAACACCTCATATCTAAACCATAACAACTTGATAATAGAAGAAGGGCTTCAATTCAGAAAAGAAAACAGATCAAAATGGACTTTCCAGGAAAGAAAGAAATCCTAGCAGTTTATAAAAGCCACTCTGAAGACTTGCAAAAACTCTTCTAAGCAGTAGCTAGTTGTGGGCAAAAGCATGCTTCTGACTGACGGGTGGAATAAGAATGTTCACAAATTGTCTGATTCTGGACATGTTTTGAAAATATCCAGAGGTCAACTTGCTCATCTGCAAAATGGGTCTTAGGAGACATGGAGCTTCTGGATAAGAAATGTGGATAGCAAATGGGGAGACTGTAAAGTCAACTGGAAAGTCAGCTGTGTGACTCCTAATGAAGACAGCTCACTGTTATCATGCAATGGGAGTCTGGCACTGGAAGACGTCCTAACTTTTTCCAGGAAACCCAGAAACCTGGACTTTTACATAAGATTTCCTGAGTTTTAGAGTTTGGCAACACATTTAAATATTCAATTCTGCTTCTGGGGAAGGCATAATGTGGTGGCTCTCAGCTCTGCAAAGGGCAGTAGTTGATGATTTCCCCCCACACATTATTTTAAAGATTTCTTCCATCTCTCATTTCATAGGAATCCTTTGTGGGTTGGATTCACGTGAGAGTTGTACCAACCATGACAAACCTTAGGGAGCACATTTAGGTAGTTACTGTTTTTTACAGTTGAAACATTCATTCTGTGTTGGTCCTGCCCAGCCCTACCTGGGGCAGATTCCTGTTCTAGTGGAGACTAGGCACAGGCTAGAATGCAGGGCATGTTGCTGATCTCCTTTGAGTCTCAGCATCTCCCAACTTAGAAATGGGAGCAACAGGGGCTGGAGCTGGGGCTCAGAGGTAGAGCGCTCGCCTTAGCACATGTGAGGCGCTGGATTTGATCCTCAGCACCACATAAAAAACAAAAGAATAAATAAAATAAAAGTATCGTGTCCAACTACAACTAAAAATATATTAAAAAAAGAAAAAGAAATGGGAGCAACCGTGCCATAACTGTGAGCCAAAGCCCTGGGTAAGCCCTAGCAGCATGTTTTCCACAAGCCATGACAGACAACCCTGGGGGTAAGAGAGCACCCCACAATCGATGCAGGGTCCTCTTCCCAGAGCTGAGGTCAAAAGATGATTTCAATAGGTTAAACTGCTTGTCACTGGACCTCAGTACGAAACTAGCTTCCCCTCTGCCTCTCCCAGCAGGATTAAGCTTCTAAAAATACCTCTATCAGCAGCACGCTCCATCTGACTGGCTTGACAAGTTACAGTCTTCAGAGTCTGTTTCCTGCTGCTTAACTAAGAAACGTCCTTCCTTGGTCAGAGATTCATTCTCTTGAAATCTGTCACCTTCCCCAGGTCAGTGGAGAGCTGATGGGTATTGTGTTTCATATATGGGTGAACGCTCAGCCATCCGGTCTGAAACAATGGTGATAGCCACCAGAGAACCTTGCTCTATTTGCGATCTGGGCTGAGGTAGAGAGGGACCATCTCTGCATTTCAGCCTCTAATCAGGTCTGTGGAGAGCATTGTGTGCTGAACCTGTTGGGAGATGCTCTCCAAAGGCTGCAGGACTTATTGGTGCAGCTCCCTTAGGAGGAGGATCATCAGGAGATGATACTGCTCCTTGGGCAGTATACCAAATGGATTATATGGTGTCATCTATCCATCTGCCTGTCTATCCATCTATCCATCTATCGTCTATCTAACTATCCAATCTCTCCATTAAGGAATGGGAGAAACTTACTGAAATATTAAATTTGACAATCTTTAGAAGCTAGTGGGATTATTAATGAATTTTAGGCCTTCCATGTTTTTCTACACTTATCAAAAACCCCAAAGCAGCTGTACTATGTTAACACACTTTCAAAAAGTTTTTGGTATATTATGTTATGCAGAATTTTTAGTTTTGTGTAAAGTTTGAGGTGAAATGTTATTAGAGTTTTAAAACCATTTTAAATACTGCTTCATTCTTAGCAGGATAATATAGTTAGTAACTTCTGACAATGATGGATATTATGTTCTTTAAATTATACAAAAGTACTTTGAATTATAGGGGATTGGTTCTGCAAATAACTAAATACACCACTTAAAATAGTTATACCTATTTGATATAAGTGTATTTCCATTGCAGAGAAACTCTCTTAAAGGAATGCTACACATATAAAACAGTTATGTATAAAGATGTTCATCACAGCATTATTTATAAAATAAAAAAATTGGAAACAACTTGTTTCTTCATAAAGACACTTAAAAGTATGTAATGTATTAAATTCATAATATGCAATGAAATTAAAGTAAAAATAGGAAATAATTAAAAATGACAACTACAAACATACTAGTAAATGTTAATGTTTAAATGTTGAAGAAAAAAATGGGGCAAACAAAATTGTACATAAAGTATAACTATACCCAGAGATTATAAGTAGCATGTTCCACCTTGAGTTGTGATGAGAAATAAATGAAATAATATATTTAAACCCTTAGCAAAGGACTAATTGTATTGAAGCATTCATGAAATGCTAGCTCTCAATTTTTGATACACTTGTAAATGTCTGTTGTAAAAGGACAAAAGAAAGGGTTATCTGCTAATTCTTTTATTTTGGTGGAATTATGAGAGATTTGCAGGAGGACTTCATGTCTATATTTCTTTCATTTTCCTAATATTTCACAATGAAAAACATATTCCTTTAACTATGGAGAAATAAAATGAAACAAAAATAAAGGTCATTCTATATTTGCTTCTCCATCGTGTCGACACAGTGATTTAGCTGGTGGCAGGGAGGGTAATCTTCTTGTGTCTTCATGCTCCACGAAACGAATCCAGCTTGGACTGGGAATGCTTTTGTGACTTCCTACAAGATTGTGGTAGTGATAACCTCCAGGCAATGCTGAGAAAATCAAATAAAGATGAGACACGTGTTCATGACTTAAAATTTTCAGAGAGGGCCAAGGAAGGCATAATTCAGGACACAGTTTAAGGATGGATTGGAGAAGAAGACCTCTGTGGGTTTGCCTTCTTGTCTCAGGAGGTAGCTGGGTGCATAGTAGGACATCTGCTTAGGCAGATCATGATAAACTTGTCCATCAATTCCAGGGGCATCTGATTTGTTTTCCTAAGAGTAGATTAGCAAAAAACATTACAGCCTGTGCAGTTTGCACATATCCAACAACAAGCAAGCAAAATTGCCTCAGTGATAGCCTTCAGAGCATGGGACAGGGAGAGCTGTGGGGGAGAGGTGGTCGTGGTGGTTGGGGGCCTCATATGCTAATTCATGGGGACAGATTGCTAGAGGAAACCTCAAGCCGGTGGGGCTCTTTCCTCTGTGACTTACTAAAGTCCCCCAGCATCTTTCATTTCCTGCAATGCTTCTATCCCTGAGTATGCACATATGAACTACCTAACTGGGAGGCTGGTGCTTGGAAAAAGAGGGCTGTTTCATCTTTTTGATGAACATGTTCCATTAAATGATCCCTCTCCAAGGGTTATAGAAGGCATCAGGAGTGAACCTACTTTAAAAACAGTCGCTGGCACAGGTTTAGGGACAAACAGAATATTCATGCTGGGAATTTCTTAGCTACATTTTGGCCAAAGATGGGTCTCACTTCAACTCCTTTTTCTGCATTTGATGTAAAGATGGCACCAGGATTGGGAGGGTGGGTGGCAAGAGTTCTCTGCTACCCTCCCAGCTACTCTTGTGCCCCATGGAGGGCCCTTGCTCTCTCTGGATGCTGGATGAAGAGGGACTACATTTCTTGCTTTTGGGTTGCTGGTGGCATGTGCAGCTCTCTGCGTAGCATTTAGTAGGGTCAATTGCACAATGGTAGAGTCACTTTCTCTGTTACTGATCTTTAAAGGTAGAGTCAGTTTCTGTCTTACCCATCTTTATTTCCACTTGGACTTAAGGCTAAAGAACTAATTTCCTGCTTTGTTGAATGCAGAACTCAGAGGCAGTTTAACCTTTGATGACTGAGTTAAACTCTCAAATAGGCTGGATAATCATTAGGATTTAAATTAAGGATTAAACACTCCACAGGGTTCCCAGTGTGACTGCTCTGAGTACAGGCAGCTTTGGTGGCTGTCAGTGTGGCAGCAAAGAATGTGATCTCAGCGTCTCTTGAGGCGCAGCTTGGGCTGGCAATCATGGATTCAGTCCCTGAAATCTTGATGCAAATCCTTGTTTCTCTTATCATAAAATCCAGGCACTTCTACAGTACCCTTGTGCCAATTAGTTCAAAGCAGACTTGGCAAATATTTGCAAAATTAAATCTCAGTGTTTTGTGTACCCATGGTTGTTCTGTTATTAATAACTGCATTTATCACTATATTTCTGGTTTCAACTTTGTTACTGACTTGCTGTGTGACTGTGGGACAGTGACTCGTTTTCCTCAATCTTCTCAGTGGATACAGTGAGATCAGAGGATTAATTCTGATCAAATCATGATGATTCTACTTTAGGCAGGTACATTAGGGTTCACACTTTTTCTTGTACCTAGTTCTTGTGAATTAATATTAACCATCGATGCCCCCATGTATCCAATTATTATATAAGGCATTCAGGTAGAATTTCAGAAGATTGAATCTTTTGAGTTTTGTTCGGCCACATGTACAAAGCACTTTGGAAAAAAAATCTCTGGACTTTGGCAATCATGTTCCATAGGAATCTAATCTTGTAATATTTAATAAGTCTTGGAGGGAAAAAGATGTTTGGAGCTGAATACATCTGGTTAACACTGCTCACTGTATCAGTCTCTAAAAATGTGCAACGTATGCTAGCTTTGTGCTGGATAAGTCCTGTTTAACTTTTTTAACTGGCATTTTAACCTTCCAAACTATTCAACCAAGGTGATTGTTTCTGTCTGCTTGGTTCACAATTCCCTCACCCCTACACTCTCCCTTATCCTTCAGCAGAGGGCATTTAGCAGCCATTTTGGATAAAGCCATTCACTGCCTAGCAACAGTTGATTAGACTAGAGACAGGTACCTCACCAAACTGGACCAATCAGCTGTAGTGGTGTTCTTTCGACCTACCATGAGCACTGAAGCAGCAAAGAGCATCTGTCTGTAGAGAAAGCAGGAAGAACAAAGCAGATCAGCAAAGAGGAACAGCAAGAGAGTTTCTGTGCAGTCCTTGAGGCACGTCATTCCTTAGGTGGACTGCCTGTGGGTTCCTGGGATACTTCTCTAGCCTTCTTCTCAAGCTGCTGTGAGTGGCTACTGTAACATACAATGGAAAAAAAAATCTAATTTGTTTCATTTTATTGTTTTGGGATGCGTAATGATATTTCCTTGAAACTTCAGAGTAATTTGAACTAATTTCTTCTAGAGTTTCTTGGGAACTGGTGATACACGAAGCCAGGGGGTACCCTAAAAATAAGACCAGCTTTTAGTCTGTTGGTTTGTTGGAGAATAGATAAGGTCATGTGTAAGTTAGTTTTCCATCACTAGATTACCAGAGATAATCAACTGACAAAGAGATTTGCTTTGGCTTACACTTTGGGAGGTTCCAGTTCATCATCAGTCAGCCTTGTTGCTTTGGGCTTGTGGTGAGACAGCACATCAAGGCAGAAGCATATGGTAGAGTAAAACCTCTTACATTATGAGCTAGGAAGAGAAAGAGGAAGAGGCAGGCCTAGCTCCCAGAATCTCCTTCAAGGGCCCACCCACAGCGACATAAGAATCTTCAGGAATACCTCCCTTGTAACCGATCATCTAGCTGGGTTTCACGAGACAGCCGCAAGGTGGCCAGTGCCTCACCAGGGTAATTTTTCCTGTGCAGGAGGGGATAAGCCACCTGAGAAAATATAGTCTGAAATGATGAAGAAATAAAAGACAAAGTCAGAATTATAGTTTTACAGGAGAGCCTGATAGATTCTTCCAGTCCTGGTAGGATCTAGAACAGAACAACTGAAAAATGGCTCTGGTGGTGGTTTATTTAAGGGGGAACTTTATCAAAGGCAGGGATAAGGTTTCAGGGGTGGAGTCTTGTTTCCTGATGTCTTGTCATCAATAGGTTGATTGGCATCTTGGCAGGCTACATCCATCTCAGAGAGGCTGTGTGGCTATAGCAGGTGCCCCCATCTCCCGTGCTGTGTGGGACTTGGCAGAGCCAAATAGGACTCACATGTATCTGGATGATCTTGCCAGCAGGATTGCCACTGGAAGTTCCCAAATACCAGATTTTCCTATTCAGTGGGTTTCCATGCCGATTTGGTCCACATGTAGTCCACAGATGGCCCTTGATATCTGGGAACTCTCCTGCTATTATGACCTTAATAAAGTGTTTATAAACAAACAAACAAACAAAAAAGATGAATCTTCCTCAATGCCTCACCTCTGCAAAGTTCCACCATCTCCTAGTACCACCCTGGGGACCAAGCCTTTAATGCATGGACCTTTGGGAGACATTCCATATCCAAACTATAGCAGGTTTTGTACAAGTCATCTCTCAGAGAAAGTGGTGGGTGGGAAAGAAGCCCAGATAAACCAAGTTATGTCAGAAACAAGGGAGAAGCCAATTTGCTCTGTGTTTTAGTTAGCCTTTTCTTTGCTATGACCAAAAGACCTGACAAGAACAACTTAAAGGAGGAAAAGTTTATTTTGGCTCAGAGTTTCAGAGATTCAGTTGATAGATAGACTCAATAGCCCTGGGAACCAGATGAGGCAGATCATCACGGCAAAAGGGCGTGGTGGAGGAAACCACCACAGACCCAGGAAGCCAAGAGAATTCTGCTCATTAGGGACAAAATATAAACCCCCAAGTCATGCCCTTAGTGACTCACTTCCTCCAGCCACAACCTACCTACCTACAGTTACTACTCAGTTAATTCATATCAGTGGATTAATACTCTAATTTGGTTAAAGCTCTCATGATCTAAACATTTCACCTCTGAAAAATTTTGCATTTTCTCACATACGAGCTTTGGGAGGACACCTTATAGCTAAACCATACCACGGCAAGTTGTTACTCTTTTGAAGGACAAAAGGGGCTCAAAAATGAACTAATCATGTTTTTTTTTAAATTTCATGAGTTGATATCCTGGGTTTGGCTGGGTGGGGGGCAGGGCTTTCCGCCTGGGGATCCACTTCCACTTCCAGAGTTAGCTAATTCCTAGAGATAATAAGCAGTTTTCCAGTGAATACGCAGACCAACCAATCTACAGCTTAAACACCAACCACTTCTTTTATCTAATTCTCATATTCTAAGCCAATATTTCCCCTACCTTATATCAACATAGGGCCAAAGATCAGGTAGTATAGAACAGGCCCTACTTCCTCAAACCAACCAGTCCTAAGCTGTTTTTGCCCTGCCTTGCCTTACTTTCCTGCAGAGTCCACAACAACAGCTGTGCCTTCCCCTCCCTCCACCTGCATCTTGACCAGATCTGGGGCTTCCTCCTGTGGCCCTGTGTTGTGTGCTGTGGTGTGCTGTGTGGTGTGCTGTACTTCCAGGGGAACTGTGAGTAACATTGAACTTTCCTTTCGCCAGCATTGACCTCTCTATTTTGTCACATACTCAAATTTTTGAAGTAACTCCCAGGCACATATTAAAATGCATGAAAGAAAGAGCCCACCTATGAGTTGTTTCATTCACCAGTTCATAATGAAAATAGCGGCGAGTACAGAAATGCCTTTTTAAAACCAAAGCTTAGTTAAGATATATTCCATGTGTGTATAAATATGTCCAGATGGACTCTACTGTCATGTGTAACTAAAAAGAACAAACAAAATTAAATAAAATAGAACCAAAGCTCAGAAAAGTTGAATGACTTGCCCCAAGGTCAGATTGACAATACCCAGGGGAGGCAGATTTGAAACCATGCCACCTGGTACTGAAGTACACACCCTTAACCTTCTGTCCAGGAGCCACATAGTGCTAAGGGCTATGCATGCAGAGTGGATGGGACAGCCATCATGTCTGTTCTAGTGGATTTTTCAATCATTTTAGTGGGGAGACAGATGTAGATAAAACGATTCTGCAAACAAACGTGTACTTTGAAGCCAAAAAGGTGCTAAAAATACAAGGTAGCCAAGGATTCAATTAAGAATATTTTTAAGTACAAATAGCTTGAGGTGGGAGGAAGGTGGCAAATTTTGGTTACTGAATGAAGATCAGTAGAGTTGATTTAAGAAGTGAAAAAAAGGGTAGATTTACTGTTAATAATATATTTTATTTTATTTAACCCAATATATCCAAAATATCATTTCAACACAATTAGTAAAAAGTGTTGTTAATGAGATATTTTCATAAGAATTTGAAACTAGTGTATTTTATTTTTACCCTATAGTACTTTTCTATTTGTACTCGATACATGACTAGTCCTGAGTAGCCACATTTGACTAGTGGCTATAATATTTCATATTGAATAATATACGGATGGATTATCTAGGTAAAAAATTGTACAGTGATAGTTAGATTCTCACAGCCCTTTGGAGACACAATTCTGGCATTTGTTTTTGCTAATATAAAATATGATGCCAATTTGATTGATTTTCTTTTGTCAGTAGATTTTTTTTTCATTTGGTTGCTGTTAGGTTTTTTGTTTTGTTTCTGTTTTTGTTTGGGGTGCTGGGAATTGAAACCAGGGCCTTGTGTGTGCAAGGTAAGCACTCTATCTCTGACCTACATCCCTGGCCCTTGAATTTCTTTTATCTTCAATATTTTGCACTTTCACTATATTATGGCTGATATTAATTTATATTTTTTCTGCTAATGATTCAATGTGGTGTTCAAAGACCTGTATCTTTTAAAAATTGGTATTAATTTAAATTATTTTTATTGAATAACATTTCTCCCTGTTTTCCAAATGCCTACTTCAAGGACTGGTATCAGATACATGTTTGATCTTATTCTGTTCTCCATGTCTTTTAGTTGTTGTTTGTAATTTTTACGTTTCATTATTGTATTTGAAATATTTCTGTAGTACTTTCTTCTGCTTTTCCTATTTTCTCACCAGCTGTATCTAATTTTCTTGTAGACTGTGCATTGGGTTTCTAATTTCAATGACTAAGTTTTTCATTTCTTACGCCTCCACTTAATTCTCTTTAAAATGTCTTTTTAAAAAATTCTGACCTATTTTTTTCATTATAGTTCCTGTTGCTTTTTCTACCTTCTTGATTCTTTTGTTTATTTTATAGTCATTTTCAATTTGTCCTATTAGCTCCCGTTCTCAATCTGGGTCATTTGCCAACCTGATATCATTGTATTTCATTTCCTCATTGAATTTCAAATTGTCATTGTGAATTCACATCCAGTGGGATTTTTTTCTTTTCACTCATAAATGGGTCACGAAAGTGTCCCTTTAATGGGATTTTTGTTGTTGTTGTTTTTGCATTTGCAAGAGTTCTAGAAGTTTATTTTTTTTTTGTTGATTTTGTTTTTTTGTTTTCTTTCTTTCCATGAAGTAAATATACATATATGAAGTAAATATACTATACATCTATGGTTTCTGAGATTCCATTTCTTAAAGGTCACTTTTTTTCATCCCTGAAGTTAGGAAGATAAGGCAACTTGCCTTTTTCCCAAGCTGTGGGCAAAATTTTGTTGTCTTGGTTTGAAGGATGGAGGCTGTCATGACTCTAGGCTTTACGAAAAGGCTTTCATAAAACATATATTGACAAATTATAACTCTACATATTTATGGGGTATGAAGTGAGGTTATGATTTTTGAATACAATGTGGATAATTAAAGGATGCAGAGCCTCAGGAGAAATAAGTTTGCTTTTTCTAAAAAGATTTGTTGAGGTCTGTTGCACAGTGTGGTAAGTAGAGCTAGTAGTTGAATACATTTCACTGTCCCTGGGAGGGTAGATCTCGAATGCTCGCATCCCAGAAGATGCAGAGGCTTTTGTCAGGCTTCCCAACTCCTGGGTTTGATGCCACACTTGTCATCGGCACCGGCCTCTAGAGTCTCTGTTTGGGCTTAGCACCCACAGGAGCCATGGCTAGGGAACACCCATTTATTGCAGTCGCTTGGCTTGGCTGTGAGTTCCCTTTCTCTTTTGTTTCCCTTTCTAGTGTTCTTTCCAAGTTCAATTTTGTAATTTTCTGATCTCTGATTGTTGTAGGAAGGGCAGCCCTCCTGTCTTCTCCACCCACCCTACTTCTAGAAATCTTCCATGCATTGCTTTAATTTGCATAAGTCTTAGGAAAAGTCTTTCTTCCATTGTTTCCATAAACTTCATATTTTATGTGGTGGTTTAAACAATCTTTCAAACTTAAGGGTTGTTGAGACAAAACATTTTTGTAATCTTGTTATCATATTGTTTGTTACAGATCTGCAGAGAAAACATATGCAGGCTTTCCATGTTAAACTAGAAGAACAAAAAAAAAAAGAGGCTATGTATGTGGTTTAGAATCAGAAGGGGTCTGAACCATGGCCAGAGTACTGACTCTCGACCCTGACTTTGGGACATAAGCTCCATGAGAGGAGACACATTGCTGTATTGAGCCCCATTCACAACCCTACAGTGGTACAAAGAAAGCATCAATAAATATTCATTGGACGGACAGAAATAAACAAACGACGAAGTCTCTGAACCTTTCTATGTTCATCTATAAAATAAAAATAACAGTGTTAACATTATTCAGGTGCTGTGCAGCTTGGAGGTGGTCTTGTAAGGGTAAAAGAAATTGAAGTTAAAGCGTAAAAGTTAAAGGGTAAAAGACCAGGTGTTGTAAAGTTTCTAAGCTGCAAGGTCTGAGTTAAAATGTAAAGGATTAGGTATTGTTAGGTTTCTATGCTACCTGCAAAACCTGAAATTTCTGTAGCTGTTGAGACAATGCTTAGAACCGCCCAGTAAACATTTCCCCTGGCTGTTTGGTTGTTTAATAACTGAAGGGCTCTGTGTAACTGGTCACGTAGTCCTTTAGGCCCTAAAACCAATCAGTTTGAATGTGTACCCCGTTTAGAAATGACCTATCACTCCAGCCTGACCTGTTCCCGCCAATGAATGAACTAATCATGTTTAGGAGTTGTTGTTCAATTTTCCCGTGCCTCATGATGATTTGTTCTGATGTATACAAAGCCCTCCGCCCTCCCCAAAAAGTGTACTTAAGCAGTGCTCAGCCCCTGCTCGAGGCTCTGGGCTGTTCTCCCTTCTTGAGTGGGCATGGAGCCCCAGCATGCTGGTTCAATAAATCCCCTTCTGCCAATTGCATGAGTGGTCACTTGGTGGTCTCTTTCTCCGACGCTTCGCCTGACCCTTACAGTCTGTGTTAAGTTCCAGGCACACTGCACGTGATAAAAATGTTCTGTGGTTCTAGAAAAGGCAGGGGCATGGCTTGGCTTAGAGAGTAATCAGTTGTGGATCAGGAGAGATTTTATAACTAGACTTTTTTTTTTTTTTTTTTTAATTTTTTATTGTTGGCTGTTCAAAACATTACATAGTTCTTGATATATCATATTTCACAATTTGATTCAAGTGGGTTATGAGCTCCCATTTTTACCCCATATACAGATTGCAGAATCACATCAGTTACACATCCATTGATTTACATATTGCCATACTAGTGTCTGTTGTATTCTGCTGCCTTTCCTATCCTCTACTATCCCCCCTCCCCTCCCCTCCCCACCCCTCCCCTCCCCTCCCCTCCCCTCTTCTCTCTCTGCTCCCTCTACTGACATTCGTTTGTCCCCCTTATATTATTTTTCCCCTTCCCCTCACTTCCTCTTGTATGTACTTTTGTATAACTCTGAGGGTCTCCTTCCATTTCCATGCATTTTCCCTTCTCTCTCCCTTTCCCTCCCACCTCTCATCCCTGTTTAATGTTAATCTTCTTCTCATGCTCTTCGACCCTACTCTGTTCTTAGTTACTCTCCTTATATCAAAGAAGACATTTGGCATTTGTTTTTTAGGGATTGGCTAGCTTCACTTAGCATAATCTGCTCTAATGCCATCCATTTCCCTGTAAATTCTATGATTTTGTCATTTTTTAATGCAGAGTAATACTCCATTGTGTATAAATGCCACATTTTTTTTATCCATTCATCCATTGAAGGGCATCTAGGTTGGTTCCACAGTCTAGCTATTGTGAATTGTGCTGCTATGAACATCGATGTAGCAGTGTCCCTGTAGCATGCTCTTTTTAGGTCTTTAGGGAATAGACCGAGAAGGGGAATAGCTGGGTCAAATGGTGGCTCCATTCCCAGCTTTCCAAGAAATCTCCATACTGCTTTCCAAATTGGCTGCACCAATTTGCAGTCCCACCAGCAATGTACAAGTGTACCCTTTTCCCCACATCCTCGCCAGCACTTGTTGTTGTTTGACTTCATAATGGCTGCCAATCTAACTGGAGTGAGATGGTATCTTAGGGTGGTTTTGATTTGCATTTCTCTGACTGCTAGAGATGGTGAGCATTTTTTCATGTACTTGTTGATTGATTGTATGTCCTCCTCTGAGAAGTGTCTGTTCAGGTCCTTGGCCCATTTGTTGATTGGGTTGTTTGTTCTCTTATTGTCTAATTTTTTGAGTTCTTTGTATACTCTGGATATTAGGGCTCTATCTGAAGTGTGAGGAGTAAAGATTTGTTCCCAGGATGTAGGCTCTCTATTTACCTCTCTTATTGTTTCTTTTGCTGAGAAAAAACTTTTTAGTTTGAGTAAGTCCCATTTGTTGATTCTAGTTATTAACTTTTGTGCTATGGGTGTCCTATTGAGGAATTTGGAGCCCGACCCCACAGTATGTAGATCGTAGCCAACTTTTTCTTCTATCAGACGGCGTGTCTCTGATTTGATATCAAGCTCCTTGATCCATTTTGAATTTACTTTTGTGCATGGCGAGAGAAAGGGATTCAGTTTCATTTTGTTGCATATGGATTTCCAGTTTTCCCAGCACCATTTGTTGAAGATGCTATCCTTCCTCCATTGCATGCTTTTAGCCCCTTTATCAAATATAAGGTAGTTGTAGTTTTGTGGATTGGTTTCTGTGTCCTCTATTCTGTACCATTGGTCCACCCGCCTGTTTTGGTACCAGTACCATGCTGTTTTTGTTACTATTGCTCTGTAGTATAGTTTGAACTCTGGTATCGCTATACCGCCTGATTCACCCTTCCTGCTTAGCATTGTTTTTGCTATTCTGGGTCTTTTGTTTTTCCATATGAATTTCATGATTGCTTTCTCTATTTCTACAAGAAATGCCTTTGGGATTTTGATTGGCATTGCATTAAACCTGTAGAGAACTTTTGGTAATATCGCCATTTTGATGATGTTAGTTCTGCCTATCCATGAACAGGGTATATTTTTCCATCTTCTAAGATCTTCTTCTATTTCTCTCTTTAGGGTTCTGTAGTTTTCATTGTATAAGTCTTTCACCTCTTTTGTTAGGTTGATTCCCAAGTATTTTATTTTTTTTGAAGATATTGTGAATGGAGTGGTTGTCCTCATTTCCATTTCAGAGGATTTGTCGCTGATATACAGGAATGCCTTTGATTTATGCGTGTTGATTTTATATCCTGCCACTTTGCTGAATTCATTTATTAGCTCTAATAGTTTCTTTGTAGAGCCTTTTGGGTCTGCTAGGTATAGAATCATGTCATCTGCAAATAGTGATAATTTAAGTTCTTCTTTTCCTATTTTGATGCCTTTAATTTCTTTCGTCTGTCTAATTGCTCTGGCCAGTGTTTCGAGAACTATGTTGAACAGAAGTGGAGAGAGAGGGCATCCCTGTCTTGTTCCAGATTTTAGAGGGAATGCCTTCAATTTTTCTCCATTCAGAATGATGCTAGCCTGAGGCTTAGCATAGATTGCTTTTACAATATTGAGGTATGTTCCTGTTATCCCTAGTTTTTCTAGAGTTTTGAACATAAAGGGATGCTGTACTTTGTCAAATGCTTTTTCCGCATCTATCGAGATGATCATATGATTCTTATTTTTAAGTCTATTGATGTGGTGCATAACATTTATTGATTTCCGTATATTGAACCAGCCTTGCATCCCAGGGATGAATCCTACTTGATCATGGTGCACAATTTTTTTGATAAGTTTTTGTATCCGAGTGGCCAGAATTTTATTGAGGATTTTTGCATCTAGGTTCGTTAGAGATATTGGTCTGTAGTTTTCTTTCTTTGAAGTGTCTTTGTCTGGTTTAGGTATCAGGGTGATGTTGGCCTCGTAGAATGAATTTGGAAGTTCTCCCTCTTTTTCTATTTCCCGAAGTAGCTTGAAAAGTATTGGTATTAGTTCCTCTTTAAAGGTTTTGTAAAACTCTGCTGTATACCCATCTGGTCCTGGGCTTTTCTTAGTTGGTAGTCTTTTGATGGTTTCTTCTATTTCCTCAATTGATATTGGTCTGTTTAGGTTGTCTATATCCTCCTGACTCAATCTGGGCAGATCATATGACTTAAGAAATTTATCTATGCCTTCACTATCTTCTAATTTATTGGAGTATAAGGATTCAAAATAATTTTTGATTATCTTCTGTATTTCTGAAGTGTCTGTTGTGATATTGCCTCTTTCATCCCGTATGTTAGTAATTTGAGTTCTCTCTCTTCTTCTCTTCGCTAGCATGGCTAAGGGTCTGTCGATTTTGTTTATTTTTTCAAAGAACCAACTTTTAGTTTTGTCAATTTTTTCAATTGTTTCTTTTGTTTCGATTTCATTAATTTCAGCTCTGATTTTAATTATTTCTTGCCTTCTACTTCTTTTGCTGTTGTTTTGCTCTTCTTTTTCTAGGATTTTGAGATGAAGTATGAGATCATTTATTTGTTGGTTTTTTCTTTTTTTAAGGAATGAACTCCAAGCAATGAATTTTCCTCTTAGAACTGCTTTCAATGTGTCCCATAGATTCCGATATGTTGTGTCTGTGTTTTCATTAATCTCTAAGAATTTTTTAATTTCTTCCTTGATGTCTTCTATAACCCATTGATCATTCAGTAACCTATTGTTCATTCTCCAAGTGATGTATTCTTTTCCCTTCCTTCTTTTATCGTTGATTTTCAGTTCCATTCCATTATGATCAGATAGGATGCATGGTATTATCTCTACTCCTTTATATTGTCTAAGAGTTTCCCTGTGACATAATATATGATCTATTTTTGAGAAGGATCCATGTGCTGCTGAGAAAAAAGTGTAACTGCTTGATGTTGGGTGGTATACTCTATATATGTCAATTAAGTCTAGGTTATTAATTGTGTTATTGAGTTCTATAGTTTCCTTATTCAACTTTTGTTTGGAAGATCTGTCCAGTGGTGATAGAGGTGTGTTGAAGTCTCCCATGATTATTGTATGGTGGTCTATTAGACTCTTGAACTTGAGAAGAGTTTGTTTGATGAACATAGCTGCACCATTGTTTGGGGCATATATATTTATGATTGTTATGTCTTGTTGGTGTATGGTTCCCTTGAGCAGTATGTAGTATCCCTCTTTATCCCTTTTGATTAACTTTGGCTTGAAATCTATTTTATTTGATATGAGTATGGATACTCCTGCTTGTTTCCGAAGTCCATATGAGTGATATGATTTTTCCCAACCTTTCACCTTCAGCCTATGTATGTCTTTTCCTATCAAATGCGTCTCCTGTAGGCAGCATATTGTTGGGTCTTGTTTTGTGACCCATTCTACTAGCCTGTGTCTCTTGATTGGTGAGTTTAAGCCATTAACATTTAGGGTTATTATTGAGATATGGGTTGTTCTTCCAGCCATATTTGTTTATTTATGTTACTAAACATGGTTTGTTTTCCTCTTTGATTATTTTCCCCCCTTTAGTGTCCTACCTCCCACTGTTGGTTTTCATTGTTATTTTCCATTTCCTCTTCCTGTAATGTTTTGCCAAGGATGTTTTGAAGAGATGGTTTTCTAGCTGCAAATTCTTTTAACTTTTGTTTATCGTGGAAGGTTTTAATTTCATCTTCCATCCTGAAGCTTAATTTCGCTGGAAACACAATTCTTGGTTGGAACCCATTTTCTTTCAGTGTTTGAAATATGTTATTCCAGGATCTTCTAGCTTTCAGAGTCTGTGTTGAAAGATCAGCTGTTATCCTGATTGGCTTACCCCTAAATGTGATCTGCTTCCTTTCTCTTGTAGCTTTTAAAATTCTCTCCTTATTCTGTATGTTGGGCATCTTCATTATAATGTGTCTAGGTGTGGGTCTCTTATGATTTTGCACATTCGGCGTCCTGTAGGCTTCTAGGATTTGGGGTTCTGTCTCATTCTTCAAGTCTGGGAAGTTTTCTCGTATTATTTCATTGAATAGATTGCTCAATCCTTTGGTTTGAAACTCTGTCCCTTCCTGTATCCCAATGACTCTTAAATTTGGTCTCTTGATGTTATCCCATATTTCTTGGATGTTCTGCTCATGGTTTCTTAACAGTCTTGCTGAGCTGTCTATGTTCTTTTCAAGTTGAAATACTTTATCTTCATTGTCTGATGTTCTGTCTTCTAAGTGTTCTACTCTGCTGGTAGTATTCTCAATTGAGTTTTTAAGTTGGCTTATTGCTTCCTGCATTTCTAGGATTTCTGTTTGTTTGTTTTTTATAACCTCTATTTCCCTGTGTAGTTGATCTTTTGCTTCTTGGATTTGTTTATGTAATTCATTGTTGAAGTGATCTTTCATTGTCTGATTTTGCTGTCTGATGTCTTCCTTGAGACTCCAGATCATCTGAAGCATGTATATCCTGAATTCTTTATCTGACATTCCATCTGCTGCAGCTATTACCTCTTCTAATGTTGAGTTGACCTGCATTGCTTGTGGTCCTTTCTTTCCTTGTCTCTTCATACTGTTTGCGTTCCTTTCTACTTAGTGAAACTGTTGTGTTATTGAATTTTCCCCCTATATATTTATATTGGTCTTGTATAGTTGCAAAGTCTCCCTCGCAGGCGCGGGCGGCGGCTCTGTCCCTCTGCGGGCCGCTAGGCTTGTTCTGTGGGTGGTCACAGTTCTGTCTACTTTGCAGGTGCAGGCAGCAGCACTGCCCCTCTGCAGGCCTCTGGGGCTGTACTGCCAGTGGGTCGCAGGTCCGCCTACCTTGCAGGTGCAGGGGGGGGGGCGGCTCTACCCTTCCTCAGGCCACTGGGCCTGTTCTGTCTCTCGGTTGCAGGTCTGGCCTGTTCTGATGGTGGTCACAGTTCCACCTACCTGGCAGGCGCGGGGGGTGGGGGGCGGCTCTGCCCCCCAGCAGGCCCCTGGGCCTGCTCTGTGCGTGGTCACAGTTCCCTCTACCTTGCCGGTGCAGGGGGAGGGGGCGGCTCTGCCTCCCAGCAGGCCGCTGCTCCTCTTCTGCCAGTGGGTCGCAGGCCCGCCCACCTTGCAGGAGTGATTGGAAGCTCTGTCCCGCCGCGGGCCACTGGGCCTTTTCTGTCGGTGGTCACCTGGCAGGGGCAGGGGGTGGTGGGTGGCTCTGCCCCTCAGCAGGCCTCTGGGCCTGCTCTGTGCGTGGTCACAGTTCCTTCTACCTTGCAGGTGCAGGGGGAGGGGGCGGCTCTGCCTCTCAGCAGGTCGCTGCTCCTCTTCTGCAGGTGGGTCGCAGGCCCGCCTACCTTGCAGGAGTGATTGGAAGCTCTGTCCCGCTGCGGGCCACTGGGCCTTTTCTGTCCGTGGTCACAGTTCCCCTACCTGGCAGGCGCGAGTGGTGGGGGGCGGCTCTGCCCCTCAGCAGGCCGCTGGGCCTGCTCTGTGCGTGGTCACAGTTCCCTCTACCTTGCCGGTGCAGGGGGAGGGGGCGGCTCTGCCTCTCAGCAGGTCACTGCTCCTCTTCTGCCGGTGGGTCGCAGGCCCGCCTACCTTGCAGGAGTGATTGGAAGCTCTGTCCCACCGCGGGCCAGTGGGCCTTTTCTGTCGGTGGTCACCTGGCAGGGGCGTGGGGTGGGGGGTGGCTCTGCCCCTCAGCAGGCCGCTGGGCCTGCTCTGTCCATGATCACAGTTCCCCTACCTGGCAGGCGCGAGGGGTGGGGGGCGGCTCTGCCCCTCAGCAGGCCGCTGGGCCTGCTCTGTGCGTGGTCACAGTTCCCTCTACCTTGCCGGTGCAGGGGGAGGGGGCCTAGACTTTTTTTTTATGACACTTTCTATACTCGGTGAACTTCCCAATCATTAAATCATTGTGTTCACTTCTGCATGTCTTCTAATTTTATCTACATCTCTTGTCTAAGAAGGCTGTCAAGATGGCATGTCGCTCTCGTGGCCCTGTGCATGGTGCTTACCTCCCTGTCCTTCATGCCCTTTCACAGACTCCTTCCCTCACAATTAGTGCTTGTTTTCTTGTCATCCTTTCACTTCAAAAGGCAGCCCCTCACTTGCTGTCCGCTGCTTCCTTAGCGTTCTCTCAACATCCTTTGAATGCATTGTAAAGGTCAATTTGGAATCAGATCTTTCTCCCTCCCCTGTTCCTGTAACCACCTTGTCTCTGTAGCTGGAGGCTCTTGCTGAAATGGTTTTTAATCCTTCAGTGACTTACCTCTATTGTTTGACTTGGTTTTTATAATTTGAGAGCTACATGTGATTTAGAAGCTCTTGATGAGGGGAGTTTATAATACACGCACTAATCTTCAACTTTGAGAGCAACGCAGTGCCTGTTTCCCCTGTGTCCATGGCTCTGCCTGGTATGGGGGGAAACAAGGAAGCAAAAGTCTCAGTCTCTGACTCTGAGAAGAGCATGGTTTTGTTGGGGAACGTACCACAGGTGTTACGATAGGATATTTCCAAGGAATGTGTAGTCAAGTGGGAAATGATGTGACTCAGACTATGAGGGCTGCATGCATTTAGAGATAAAAGAGATTGCCGCTTTCCCGGTGACATAAACACTCAGACCTTTTGCCCATCCAGAGACGCCATTTGCCGGGTTGCTCACGACTAAAACACTCAGAGGTCACTCCAGGGAAACTGGGCTAACTGGGCTGCGCGAAATAACCACACAAGAGACAGAAATACCTTTGTCTTTGGGGGTGCTGTGACGACTCCTCTGACCTTAAGGGTCTGCAGAAAGAAAGAGAGAGAGACCGCATGCTGACCCCTTTTATTGAGAAGAAGCTATTCAAATGAGGCAAGGGGTCAGGTTTCAAGGGGATGAGTGTAGCTTCATGATGTCTGCTGTCAGCAAGTTGACTGACATCTAGGAAGGCCACACCCAAGGGCAGAGTAAGAGAAGGGGACACACAAAAGGTGTTTCCATGGAACATTCTCTCCTAAACAGGGCAAGGGGTAATATTACAAAGGAACAGGTGAGCATAGCTCCATCCATGGGGCTGTAGCGAGACACACCTATGCAGGAAGACTCAGTCACTTGCATCCTAAAAATTGGGGCTATCATCTGGGTTACCCAGGCAACCAGACCACAGAGTGACCAATGATGATGCCACACCAATCAGAAGGGGAGTCAGACGCGGTCACATGCTAGTTGGCCTCTCACAAGAGATCATGATGAGCTGGAGTCATCTGTGGAGCTTCATGTGTCTTCAACTGGTCCTTGAAGGACAGGGAAGATCGCAGTAGGCAGGATGGATTTACAGGTGAGGAACACAGGTAGCCTCAGCATGCTGTCCCTCTGGGGCAGAGAGGAGAACTGCTATTTCACCACACATTTTGTGCTGAGTGGCTCTGATGGGTGCATTACAGAGCACTACACTAGACTGAGAGGAAATCATACAAACAGATTGCCAAGGAAGTATTCTGTCCCAATTTAGAGTGTAGCTTTGGTCCTTCTCGGTCTTCTACCAACTACTGAACCATATATAAATTTCATACCCATACTGGCTGTTCTGGACTGGCCAGGGTCAACTGGAAATGGCTCTCTCTTCCTCTAAGACTGCTTAGTATCCACAATGGCTATGGGTTAGCTATGGTTTGCAACACACACACACACACACACACTCTCACACACACACACAAACTTGAGTGTGTCTGCCAGGATTTATGGGTTGAAATATAATCCCCAATGTGAGGTATTAAGAGGGTAGAAACTTAATGAGACTTTAGTATTTAGAGGTGGAGCTTTTTGGAGGTAATTAAGATAAGGTCATCCAAGTGGAGGCTCCATGATTGAATACTGTTGGCTTTCTGAGAAGAGGGATAGAGACCAGAGAATACACACATGACACTCATGAATAGCCTGTCTCATATCATGTAATGTTTTTCACTGTATCAGGACTCTACTAGTAAGAAGACCACCACCAAATGGGTCTGAGTTAAATAAACATCTTTTTTTTTTATAAAGTTACCTGGGCTCAGGTATATTTGATTATAGTAATGCAAAACAGACTAATACAACACCTTTAATAGAAACTTTCACCAACTGAAATTTTCAGAGGATTTAAACCATCTCCTTTAGCCTGTACTTGTTACAGCTGCTGATTACACACAGGTCCGATGACCCATGGGTTACTGTCCCATGGGCTACTTGAGCCCAGGAATGAGCAAACACAAGCTAGCCATTGGTTAAGGGAGGAACAGTGAATACATCCATGCTTCTTGTTAGGTTAACAGCTGAGTATCAGGAATATAGTTATCAGTTCCTTAGATTAGTTCTGAATTCCTTTCCTGCCTTCACTTTCTTGATCCTTCCTCCCCCTTATTCTCACAAGGGCCAAGTTCAAGTATTGTTTGCTCTTATGAATTGTAAAAGAACAATAGTTCCTGCCTCTCCATTTAAAGACACCTCAAGGGGTTTTTCATGAGCAAATGTGTCAGTTTAGGTAGGAGCAGGCTAAGATGAATCAGGAATATTTTATCTTTGGAATGAATCTGACTTGCTGAATTTTGCTGTAATATCTGCCACCAGAAGCAATGCTTCTCTACGACCAAGACTCCATGGGGTGTGAAGCAGCTCAAAGAGCTTTTCACGAAACACTTTGGTTTTCTGCCATGATGATGTTTTAAGAGAACTGACATTGTCAGCAGGGAATGATGGGCTGGGATGGAATTACTCTTGTTGGAGCTGAAGGGCTTAGGAAAGGGCTGTCCCCACCTTTTACTGGAGTAGTCCTCATGGGTTGTTTTAGTCAGCTTTTCCGCTGCTGTGACCAAAAGATCAGACAAGAACAATTTTGGAGGAGGAAAAGTTTATTTGGGGACTCACGGTTTCAGGGGCCTCAGTCTGTAGATAGCTGACTCCATTCCTCAGGGCTCAAGGCAAGGAAGGACATCATAATGGAAAAGTGTGGCAGAGGAAATCGGCTCAGGATGTGGTAACCCAGAAGAAAGAGAACTTCCCTCCCTATGAACAAAATATAAACCCCAAAGGCACGCCCCCAGTGACCCACCTCCTCCAGCCACAGCCTAGCTGCCTACAGTCATCACCCAGTTCATCTCTATCAGGGGATTAATGCACTGAGTAGGTTAAAGCCCTCATTAACTAATCATTTCACCTGCAAGCTTTCTTGCATTGTCTCACACATGAGTTTTCTGGGGACACCTCATATCTAAAACATAACATGGTTTGATACAAATGATCAACGCACTTTAGCACACAGGCACCACACACACACACACACACACACACACACACACACACACACACACACTTGACCCGACTTTGACCTGGTAACCAGGAAAATAGCCTGATAACTTAAAGGGATATGGAAAGATGACTCCTTAAACATAAACCAATAAATGAATCAAGAAGAACAATAATAACAAAAGGGATATTTAGATTTCCAGACCTTTCTGATTTTGTAGTGTGTTTTCAATCTCAACTTTCTTGCTTTTCTTTGCCCACTGTGACAATGTAAATGCTGTACACAGTGGCCAACCTTTGACTCTTGCTGTTGTCTAAATTTAGACACTGGGTGATTTTATTACCCCTTCTTTGGCTATAGGTGAAAAAGCAATTGTGTCTCATGCAAAAACTGACCAAGTTGGGCTGCGGATGTGGCTCAAGCGGTACCACGATCGCCTGGCATGCGCGGGGCGCTGGGTTCGATCCTCAGCACCACATAAAAATAAAATAAAAATGTTGTGTCCACCAAAAACTAAAAAATATAGATTAAAAATTCTCTCTCTCTCTCAAAACAAACAAACAAAAACTGACCAATGCCTAGGTGACCGGGGCTGTTTTTGAAAGTCCCATCTTCTCTCAGCTGTGTAGAAGTTATGAAGGAGCCACATGCAAAGAGACTGCTTGGACTACAGCGAACACATCATACAGAACCATCTGACTTTCCAATCATGGATGGAAGAGCTCTGGAACTAGAAGCCCGACAATTTATATTGGTTCAGGCACAGCACAAAAATGGGGTGCTCAAGGAGACCTGGAGATACCACTTATCTTACTGCATCTGGGCATCTTAGCTACATGTGACAAGTGGCAAATCTCAGGGGTAGCAATTTGCTTTTTGGTTGAAAGTAACATTGACTTTTTTATTTAATAGATGGTTCTGATTGGCACTTTTGCTTTCAGTGATTTTGTAACAGGGAAAAATGGACCCATAAGGAATGAGGGAAAGAGAAAAAGTTGGTTAGATCTGATCCTGATTCCTTAGCAACTGAGCAGGAATTAGGAGAGGTGACCTATTTTTTTTTAAACTAATTTTGTTTTCAGTTTTATTTTTGTTCAAGTAGAAATATATCTACAGACTGTTAATAGGTATTTGACTTTTTCATTTTGGGTTTTGACGTTTCTGAGGCCAGAGCCCACCTGTTACAAGACCCTGGTTTCCAAATGGACTGCTTGTATGATTTTTTTCTTAACCAAGTCTACCTCTCCTCCTCATTGGGTCCTGATTACATTTTAAGGCTGGTTGGAGGAGTGAATTTAAAAGCCCTTCATTGGGTAGTGTAGTGTTGATCAGTAGGAGAAAAATTTGTTTCTCCTAGAGGAAGGAAATATTAATAATAATAAATAATGGAAGAATAAAATGTTGTTGGTTAGAGGATTTGAGGACATTTGTCCATGCAGTTCTGCGTGCCTCATTTATTTGTTTAATGAGTATGTATTGGTCTCTGTACCGATGGCTCTTGACTTAACGATTTTTGACTTTGTAATGGGGCAAACGCTACAGTGCTATGCATTCAGTACAAACTGTACTTGGGATTTTGAATTTTGATCCTTTTCCAGGCTAGCCACATGCAGCCTGATGCTCTTTTGTGAGGCTGGGTAGGGGCAGTGAGCCACAGCTCCCGGTTGGCTGTGTGATCCAGAGGGGAAACAACTGAGGCTTTGGAATGTTCTGTGTGGCTAAGCCAGAGAGTTCAGTAGGTTAGGTGCATTAAATGCTTTCTCCGATTCAACCTCTGAGGGGTTGTAAATCGATGAGCATCAGTACTAGTACTGTTCCAGGCGCTTGGTATGCATGTGAGCAAATAACCAAGATCTGTCTCCTGATAGAGGAGACACAAGACGTAGACATAAATAAACACATTGATTGCATGTTTGCTGGAATACATACTGCAGGTAAAAAGGCCTATTCAGAGCATGGCATAGGGATCAGGAGTCTCTAGGTTGAGGTAGGGTGGGGGTCAATGCAGGATTGCACAGCATCGTCAGGATGGGTTTCCTGGAGAAGGTGAGGTCTGAGAAAAGACCTAAAGATGGAAAGGGTCTGAGCCAAGGAGAAATGTAGGGAAAGAGTGTTCTGGGCAGAAACAGCTAGTTCAAGGCCCCGAGGCTGGGGCATGCCTGGTGTGTTCCAGGGATGGCCAGGAGACCAGTGTGGCTGAAGTCACCACACATGGGGCAACTTTGTTCCAAAGGTGGTGTGGGTTGCAGACCACACAGAGATTTGTAGGCCACTGAACATCTTCAGGTTTTATTCTTGGGGAAGTAGGGAGCCATGCAGGGCTTTAAATAGAAGAGTGATGTCACCTGACTTAATATTTAAAAAAACCAGTTTAGATGCACTGTTCCAAATAGATTTTCATGGGGACAAAGGCAGAAACAGGAACCAGTTAGAAATCTATTGCAGAAACCTGAGCTGGGGGCGGAAGGAAAGAGGGAGAAAGTGATCAGATTCTGGGCATATTTTGAAGGTAGGATCAGCTTGGTTTCCTGTTGGATTGATCTTTGGATATGAGAAAAATTTGAGAAGAGGAAGACTCCATTTTTTGGCCTAAGCACCCAGAAAATGGAGCAGCCACCACAAAGATAGAGAAGCTAAGGTTAATTTAGCTTGGGAAATATTGTGTGCAATATGTCTATTAGATGTGTAAGGGAAGGTCTTATAGTAGGAGCTGTATAGTAAGAGTCGAATTTGGGAGAGAAGCTGGACTGAAAATGAAATTTTGAGAGTTGCAAGCAAGTGGGAACTAGTGTCCCTTGGAACTAGATGGGACAGAGAAAGGACAGGGTCTGAGAACTGATCCTTGGGGCAGAAAACCTGGAGACATTGGAAGAAGGGGGTAAGTTGCAAAGGAGAAAGAGCTGCTAGGGAAGTGGGAGGAAAACCGAGTTGGACATCCAGGAAGCTCCATGGAATCGGAAGGATCATTAGCTTCCTCGAGCGTGGCACAGGCAACAAGTAAGATAAAGTCTGAGAGTTTAGCCCTGAATGTGGAATCAGGGACAGCAGATGCTGCTTCTCTGCTGTTTTCTTTTCCCTTCCTCCTCCTCTTTCTCCTCCTCCTCCTCTTCTTCCTTTTCTTCTCTTCCTCTTCCTCTCCTCTTCTCTCCCCTCCCCTCCCCTTCTCTTCTGTCTCTCCCTCTTTCATTTTGCATCGAGGACAGCAAAGAAACAAAAGAGCTAGTAGAAAAGGAAGTTGGGTCAAGAGAAGGATATTTTTTAACATGAGAAAAATGACTACAGATTTTAATGCTGATGACCATAATCGAGAGAGAGAGAGAGAGAGAGAGAGAGAGAGAGAGAGAGAGAAAATGTGATGATGCATGAGAGATGGAAAAGAATTACTGAGATGCTTTGAATATTCTGCAGATTGCAATGTGGAATAGATACATGAAGATCTAGGCAGCCTTCATGGGCCATGAGGTAGCATGCTAAGGAAGGCAAAAAAAACAATATAGAAATAACCTAGATTCCGAAAGACTGCTTACTTTCTGATCATTTATGTCTTAAAGACATAAACCTCTCTTTTTTTCCCCAAAATGTGCTTAAGAAACATTTCAAACAGTCTCGCCTGTGTCCTGCGCGGGCGATGGGAATGGGGTTCCCCTCATTGGAGTGGGCTGACTGAGAAATAAAAGCTAGGAAAAATAGAACGACGAAAAAAACCACAGGACATAGAAAATGATTTGAAAAACGGGGGTGGGACGGGCAAGCCCATCATACAGATTGAGCTTCTATACTCTGGCAAAATGGAGCCCATGACTGCTTTATTTATATCGGGGGACATTGTTATGCCAGATTCGTGGGACCCCAATAGACCTCCAGGAGCCAAATCCGATGCAATCACACAAGAGTCTTTATTGCAAGCTTGAACCTGGACTCACAACCGTTCCTGATGCAGCGGTCCCAGGGAGTGAGTGAGTCCCGGTCCTTTGTTCAGTGAGATTTTAAAGGTTTTGGAGGGATACTCTTGTGCGGCACATCATCACACAGCAAATCATTCCATACCACAGGAAAGTCAAAGAACAACTCTTAACATTGATTAGCACATTCACTGGCGAGAACAAGTTGGGTAGGGGTGATTGGCTAGTATAAGAAGGGGGTTCGTTTGAACTGATTGGTTTAGGCCACAAGGGGTGTACGTGCTAAACTACATGGTTTCCCAACATGTTATCAACCACCATAAACTACTTGGGGGTCATCTGACATCCCAGGTATTTTCCCTGTCTCATGCTGATTGGAGGTTGCTAGGGGGGTTGCTATGAGTCCTCACCTAGTCTAACTGAGTCAGGGACAACTGGCACCACAGACCTCTCCTGTTATTTACAGACAAACTGGCACCACAGACCTCTCCTGTTATTTACAGACAAACAACTCAGCAAGGAGGGTATGTGCCTAGGAGTGCTCTGTGGGTTTTTCCAAGGACAAGGGTCACGCCCCTTTCCTTAGGATAGGCCTTGAGGTAGAAGCTGCTGTTATTTATTTATTTTTTCAAATGGAGTCACATTAGTTTCTCAGTATCAAAGGCCTTCCATAGAATGTTCTTCTACAAAAAAGGTTAAAGGTGGGCTGTCCAGTTCCCAATGGATTATACCCATCTTCCCAGCAAGGATGAGAGATCTTGCTAGCAGAACGAAGATAAAGGTCATGTGCCTTGGGCAATCTATTGTGTGGGAGAGCCTCGGATAGTTTCCAAGGTTAAACCTAAAATCTCCCTCGATACTTGCTGAGAGAAGATCCTCCTGTGCTTTTCATGGATGGCTCCCCAAAAGCAGAAAACTAGAAATAATTACACAGCAAACACACACTACCTAGTTTCTACAGTGAACATCTCTATATGTATTCTGCAGTGTAATCAATTCATCTCTCCACCCTTCTCTTTATCCATGTGTCCACATTATTTTTGGTGCACTCCAAAGTGGAGTGTCAGACATCAGCATGTCATTTCCTGAACACATCGGGAATGTGCACCAATTTCTAGAATTTAATTCCTTTTTAGAGTTCTTATTCTTTTTTCCTTTGAGGTAAAGTTTACATAAAAGAAGACACTTTAATTTTATTGTAATATTTGGTGAGATCTGAAGGAGACCTGAACCTATGCACCCCAGTCCCATCAACCCCCCATTACTACAGAGTGTTCTTTAGTTCCTGTCTCCATCCCCTCCCCCTAAGGTAACTATTAATTTTTTTTCCCACATAGATTAGTTTTTCCTGCTCTGAAAATTGAGATAAATAGAATCACATTGTAAATACTCTTTTGTGCGGGGCTTTTCTTTCACTCAGAGCAACGTTTCTGTGGTTAAGCCCCCTTCTTGGGTTTATCGGTGACTCACGCCTTCCTTTCAGTAAGTTGTATTCCATTGTGCGAGATACTCCAGTTTGTTTATCTGTCCTTCCCTTGATGGACACCTGGTCTGTTTCCAGCTCCTGCCTATTCGAAATAAACCCACGTGAACAGTCCTGTGGAATTAGTTTTATTGACATTGGTTTTCGTTGTCTTGTATGGCATTGCTAGGTTTCCCAGAGAAATAGAACCAACAGGATATGTGTTTGTACGTTTCTATAGGGAGAGACTTATTTTAAGGAATTGCCTTATGTGATGGTTGGGGCTGACAAGTTCTAACCTGCAGAGCACCAGTTGAATTTGTAGCTCAAGTCCAAAGGCAATATGGAAGAATCTCTCTTCTTGAGGGCATTGGTCCTTTCTCTTGAGGCCTTCAACTGAATGGAGAGGCCCACCTCATTATGCAAAGTTATCTGCTTGACTCAAAGGCTCCTGATTTGAATGTTATTCTCATCTAAAATACTCCTCACAATAATTTCTACTAAACTTGTGTTTGGCCAAATATCTGGGTACCATGGCCTAGCCAAATTGGAACATAAAATTGACCTTCATAAATAAGTATATACTTAGTTTTATATGAAACTATTTTATATTTTTTGAAGTGTTCATGCTCTTTGATATTCCTACCAATATATGCAGATGCCAGTTGTTCCACACCTACATTTGGTGTTACTTTTTAATTTTAGCCACACTAGGTGTCATGTGTGAGACAATGCAAAGCTCATGTGTGGGACAATGCAAGAAAATTAGAGGTGAAATAATTGGGCTATGAGACTCTTAACCTTATCCATACAGTTGATACACTTGAATGGATTAACCACAGGGTGGTAACTGTAGGCAGGTAGGGTGTGGCTGGAGGAGGTGGGTCACTGAGGGCAAACCTTTGGGATTTGTATTTTGGTGACCATATTGTGCTCGCTCTTGCTTTCTCTGCTTCCTGGTGCCATGTTCTGAGCTGTTTTCCTTTGCTATTCCCTTTTGTCTTGATGTTCTGTTTCACCTCTGGCCCAAAGCTACAGAGTCAGGAGTCTATGGACTAAACCTGTGAAACCATGAGCCACAATAAACTTTTCAACTGTTATGCCAGATTCGTGGGACCCCAATAGACCTCCAGGAGCAGACTCCGATGCAATCACATAAGAGTCTTTATTGCAAGCTCGAGCCTGGACTCACAACCGTTCCCTACGCAGAAGTCCCAGGGAGTGAGTCCTGGTCCTTTGTCCAGTGATATTTTATAAGTTTTGGGGGGATACTCTATGTGTCACAACATCACACAGCAAATCATTCCATACTGCGGGAAAATCAAACAACAACTCTTAACATTAATTAGCACATTCACTGGCAGGAACAAGTTGGGTAGGGGTGATTGGTTAGAACAAGAGGGGGCTTCCTTTGAACTGATTGGTTTAAGCCACGAGGGGTGTACCTGCTAAACTACATGGTTTCCCAACATGTTATCAACCACCATAAACTACCTGGGGGTCATCTGGCATCCCAGGTATTTTCCCTGTCTCATGCTGATTGGTGGTCGATAGGAGGGTTACTATGGGTCCTCACCTGGTCTGAGTCAGGGACACCTGGCTCCGAAGGCCTCTCCTGTTATTTACAGACAAACAGCTCAGCAGGGTGGGTATGTGCTTAGGAGTGCTCTGTGGGTTTTTCCCAGGACAAGGGTCACGCCCCCTTCCTTAGGACAGGCCTTGAGTAGAAGCTGCTGTTATTTATTTATTTTTTAAAATGGAGCCACATTAGTTGTTTGACTTTTGTTATTGAGTACATATTCAGTTGGTGAGTTTGTCAGATACTTATTTAGCAAATATTGTCTTCCTGTTTATGATTCATCATACATTTTCTTAACGATGTCTTCTGATGATCACAAGTTTTTCTTTTGGATGAAGTCCAGTTTATAAAAATCTTTCTCATTAATAAGCAACACTTTCTGTGACCTGATTGAAAGAAACCTGCTGACTCCTCAGTCTCAAAGATATCCTGGGAACTCATCAAGAAGTTCTATAATTTTACCATTTACAACACATCTATGTTCCGTCTTGAATTAGCTCTCACCAGTGGTATAAGGCATAGTAAGGAATCCAGGCTGATGTTTTCCAGGTGGATGTTTGGTTGCGGCAGCTCCCGTAGTTGACCAGACTTTCTTTTCCTCACTGGATTGCTTTGATACCTTGGTAAAAATCAAATGACTCTGACTATGGGTCTGTGTCTGGGCCCTCTAGTCTGTTCCATTGATCAATTCATTGATCTCTATACCAGGACTCTGCTTTCTTCATTTCTATAACTTTATAATAAGTCTTGAATTTAAATAGTTTGTCTTCTTTTTCAGGATTTATTGAGATATTTAAGTCCTTTGCATCTTAATACAATTTTTTTTTCATCTTGTCAATCTCTATAAATATGCTAGGAACATTATGATTGGGATTATGTTAAGTCTGAAGTACAGTTTGGGGAGAATTGTCCTATCAAAAATATTGAGTATTTAATTCATGAAAATGGTATCTTTCTCCATTTATTTGGACATTTTTCAATTTCTCTTAGCCATGCTTTGAAATTATCAACATAGAGTTCTTGCATATATTTGTAAATTAAATCCTTAACACTGTTTTTGAAGCCATCATACGTTGAATTGTTTTTATTTAATCTGCTATTGCCAATAGTACATAAAATACAATTGATTTTCTACATGGCCTAATCTTGATAAATAAATTATTAATTTTAGTTGTTTTATAGATTCCTTAGAATTTTCTGTGTAAACATTCATGTCATCTTCAAATAAAGACTGTTTTTAAAAATTCTAGTACATTGATGTTTTATGTTGCTTGTAACAGTATTTAACCTTATCTGATCATAAGACTAGCCCAAGTGAAATTTGACAACAAGTCAATAGCAAACACAATAACGCTTATTACAGCATTATTTATAATTTCCAAAAAATGCTTCCAACTATATATTGAACAATAGGAAGTTAGTTCAATAAATTCAGGGTGCATAAACTTATGATAATAAAATACCAAAGAGCCATTAATAACAGTGTTCTTGTATAGGCTTTAAGGATAAGTGAAAATGCTAATGTATTATGTGAAGAAGAAAGAAAACCCAAGACATAAAACAATCAGAACACACTAAGTTATTTCATGTTAACAAACAGTTCCAAAGTCTAAGTGTCCTAATGCGGCAAAAGTTTATGACTTGTGTGTATCAATAGTCACTCTAGATTCCGGCTGATTGTGTTCTGCCATCTTGTGACCGCAGTATCTGAGATATGTGATTCCTTTAGTTGCCACAGGGGAAGGGGGGCTAGAGAATAGAAAGGGAGTTACATAGTTAATTTCAGTTCTAATTTCATTGGGCAAAACTTGTCACATGGCCCTTGCCAGCAAGAGGTTAAGAGCATAGTCACCCTCATGACCAGAAGAGGAAAATAACCCTATATTGGTAGACATCAGTTAAAGATTCTGCAGTATAATTCCATACTTTCATTCAGATGTAAAAAATGTTTAAATGTTACAGTAGAAAGAAACTATATCTGTGGCCACATCCCTGAGCCTATATCCTCTGATGTGGATGCAGAGATTTAGATCTAAAATCAGTATCTGAGATAAAAACTTGGGCTTCAACAAAAGTTCTTTGAAATTATAAAACTGCACAAAAGAAGGACAATTTTCCTAGCATCAAGGGAAAACCAGAAAAGGATATTACCTATTGACCAAGGATTTTCAAAATTTATGGAAGGGAATGGGAGGATTTAGACTGATGCATGTGTTTGGTAGAACAACAACTAACTTGCAGGTCAAGACAAGGAGAGGAGGTGCCTGCATGGAAGTAAGTGGACGGATAGACACTTTTCAGTGACGTCTCTGAACACTGCCAGACTTTCTGTGACAAAGATTTGAAGCACCCATGAAACTGAGGGCTTGGAAGGATAAATTGCAAGGACTTCGGGGCACGTAGATCAGGACTCTGTGCTCTGAGCTACAGATCCTAATGCTTACTGGAGAAAGCACACAGGTAAACATGGAGGCCCATCTGCAGGGGAACCTGAAGGCATGCAACAAGGCCGCGGAAAGAAGGAGGTCCAGGACTTCAGCTGACCCGAGGTGTGTCAAACCAATGAGGGAGGGAAAAGTTTCCAGCATAGGATGGATTCTTAGATGCCTGAAGTTGCCTTACTAATACTCTTCTGACTTCCTGTGGCAATGACCACTCTGATCGCCCCATTTCTTATAGCCCAAGTATTTATCGAATGCCTATTGAAGTCCAAACAATATGGTACAATAGTGGGCAGGCTTGACATAGCCACCTCTAAGACTCCACCCACATTCCTGGCCCACTATTCCTGCAAGGAAATGTATCTTATGAGCTATTACTGTGGGTACACAGAGCACCCACACACCTACTGTCAATGTACTGATCAATAATGTATTGATCTAATAATGACCTGAACTCCTAGAGAGAGTTCACATCTGCTTACTATACTGTGTATACCAACCTGTTGGTTCTTGACATGCTGGAAGAAGCATATTGGAGTCACCTGGGCAGATTTTAAGAATATTATTAATACCTTTATGTAGACACCTTTTCTCGAGATCATGTTACACTTACTGGGACTGGGAGGAAAGAAGTTAGGAGTCTACATTTTGAAAACCTCTCCCAAGTGGCTCTAACAGATACTTCCTCAAACAACTGATCGGATTTTTTTGTTGTTGTTTTTGGTAAAAACAAACAAAATCTAGCATTCTTAAGAAGTGTATCAAGCAGAGTGGCAGGAAACAGGAGACTGGAGAGCATATCACTTTTATAAAACAAGAGCAGGAAGCCGTAGAAATGGACAATTGAAAGAACAAAGGAAGAGAACTGTATTTGGAAAAGAAGCATGATTTCCAAAAGAAAAAAATATCATAAATATCACAATGGATACTTCAGAAAATTATCTTAGAAATCAGACCCAATAATGATACCCTCCTAGATCAAAAAGCCAAAAGTCAGAGATGGGAAATACAGAAGAGAAGATACAGAGACTTCAAGGATAGAGCCAGGACTTCATAGCAGTAGAAGTTCCAGGAGGAGAAACTGAAACAGATGGGAGAGGAGAAATTAAGAATATTGTCTGATCTGGTTATGGCTTCAATAGCATCACCACATGAAACCTCATGTGTTCTTTACCAAAAGAGAGGATGCAAGAGGAGAAAGAAGACAAACAGGGATCATAAATTATAGTAGCTGCTACAATAATTGTTTCTATAACTGCCCAATAGACATAAATTGATAATCCTTCCTTCTCACCACCTTTTCTACACCCCCCTGGCCTACTGCCAGCATGTTGGATGGGTGGGATTTCTTCATGGTAGAATGATGACAACCTTCATTTCCACAAGATCTAAGTTCATGGTGGTCCAGTCTTTATTGGTTCATTGATGTTCCACCAACACAGTGAAATCCTTCCTCCCAGTCACAGCCCCACTTGCTCCTATTGCAAGTCCTTTGGTAATGGGGACCAGTTATTCTGGTCAGTAGAATGACTCCTTTTCTACCTGTCAGTTTGGTGGTGTGTGAAGAGTTAAAGTGGTTAAAGTTCAGAGTCAGGCTGCAATTTTATTGGAATATCACTGTGATCCCTGGTGGGAGCTCTCTTACTGTGGGCACTAGGAACTTTAATCACATTAAGTCCAAGGTGAATTGTAAAGGAAAGCAATTTCTTCAGTGAATAGGGAAAGAGAGGCAACTCCCACTTCTACCTTTTACTTCCCAGACTCAGTGCATCCTGGCAGTTAGAATGACCTCACATACTGGCTGGTGATTTAAGAAATACATTGACTCCTGTAGGGCAAATGTACTACAACCTTGCAGAATGGTATCCCCCATTGGTTCTATAACTAAACCTTCACCATTTTATAGAGACAGCTGCCTCCGGGTGATGGGGTACATTATAATTTTGTGGGTGTGAGATTATCACTATACTTCTTATGCGATAAAAATATTGCCTTGTTGGACGGTGATGTTGTTGTAGTAGATAAGGCATCAATCATACTGCTGGCAGAAGCACTATCGGCAAGAAAAGCAAATCCATTAACAGAACATACATTTATTCTGGCAAGGTCAAACTGTTGCTCTCTCCATCATGGAGGAGAATGAAATCGACTTTTTCTAGGTGCCTGGTATACCCAGGGATCAGAGTCATATCTGATGACTACATGTCCTATCTAGGACACTCAGTGGTATCAGGAACCCAATGAGCTGCACTGAAAGCAAAGTCCATGCATTTTGACTCCAGACATACCTCCATGGCCAAGTTGAACATGAACCCATTGAGTAAGCACTGGTTTGGCTAGGAAAAGAGGCTGACTGACATCATGAACTGTATGTAGCAGATGCCCTCTGATGGTCATTATTGTAATAAATGACCATCTTTGTGCTAACCAGCCACCTGTCTATTTATCACTGCCGATAACTTAATGTCTGTTCTTTTCTTCCTTCTGAAGTGGACAGTTAGATGTATTACCCAGAGTCTGCCCAAATGGGGATGGAACTTTCCCTTGTCTTTCTTTTTCAAGATGACCCTCAGTGTTGCTACACACCCTGAAGACCATCCATTTTTCCCTCCTGTGCTAACTGGTGATCAGGAATACCCCCCTCCCCTGAGAGCTTTAATGTGAGTAGAGGGAGAAGCAGTAAAACAGTAGGAAGTTGTGCCTTAGGGAAGTAAGCTGCATGTTCATGCCATTTACACGAGCCTTCGCCTTCGGACCTGCCGGAGCCCAGGCTCATTGAGCTCATTTTCACATAACAATGAATTCTGTGTCTACCTCTGTTTGGGTGAGTCACATACCACCTCGTTCATGTTCATTGTACCATGTACAATTAGCACACTATCACTGGGATCATGGCCTAGCATGATGCTCTATGGGATGTCAGCATGATCAAGGTCCCTAGGGATTTTATTATGGCAGAGAAGCAGGAGTGATTCCATGGTCTTCAGGTAAGACATGTAAAGGCTCATCTTTATCCTTATCTCTTCTGATTATTCTTATCAATAGAAATTGGAGAAATGGCATTTGCTAGCTCAATATACCATGATCGGCAATGTATGGATTTTCTCACCAAATTACCACATCTGGAATCAAAGCTACAATCAATATCATACCTGATTAAAATTTGCAATGATGCATAATTATTCCCCAGGCCCATCTGAATTTTGTAAGGGCCAAATAAGCTAGTTACATGGTCTCTGTGTCTGTGGAAAGAACCCCCACAGACATCTATCAGGTCTTTGAGGGTGGCCTTCTACAAGCTGGCACTGGGCAAATAAACCATGATAGGTCTCACTCTACCCACTAGGAGATGGGGTCAGCACAAAACTCCACTCACCATTTGATTTTCAAATGTCACCATGCTGTTTTGTGGACATGTGGCCATCCAATCTCCATGGCTTGACATCAGTTCAGAGGCAGGCTTTCATAAGCCTTGAAAAGTCTTGAGTGTCTTTTTTTTCCTTGGCACACACCCTCCCTGCAAATGATCCAAGTCCCTCTGGAGAAGGCCTGGAGGTAATTCACAGCATATCACTGCAGTGCCTCATAGCTTACTCTGGATCTGAGAACTAGTTTATTTTGGGGAAATGGAAAAGAGGCCATGGACTCCCATAACAGTGACTTATATTAGATTTATTCCCCCCAGAATCAGGACATTCCCTTCTACATGAGTTAAGTACACCTGACTAGGCCTATCCATCTATTTCATTTCCCCCGAATTAGCCATTGTCACAAAATCTGTGACCCAAAACTCTTCCCTAATCATAAAAGAGAAGATTACCAATTGTGGAAATTATGTCTAGGGTGTCTCTGATGGCTATCTGGCCTCTGGAGTTACTCCTGGTACCAGTTCCAATGGTACTCTTTAAGCCTGTCAGGAAACAGATGGAACATTCCGAAGGGTGAGTGGGGAGAGTTTAAGAAGAAACAAGGCACCGTGGAACACCCCAGAATTAGCAAGGATGACAGTATACATTCTCTGACCCTGACAGCCTGAAGGGTAACAGGAGGAAGTTGTTTCCAGACATTGTAGGGTGAGGGCTAGTAGGATCAGAGGTCTTTGGAAGAGAAATGTAGCTACTGACTGGGTTCCAGAGACAATGTCATGAGTGTGTATGCTGAGCTTCTCCGGCCTCAATACCACCAACTCTATGGATTTCCCAAGGGTCTTTCCCATTGTTGAGCCCAACCAATAGCCAGAGGGCAAGGGATCCACGGCTCCACACAGAACAGGCTGAAAAAAGGTGGAGAGTGGATTTAGAGGGCCAAATTGAAAAGCACACCCAGCACAGGTTCAGATAATGCACTGGATAAAATTGAGCCCATAGTCAAGGACAACACTAGTAATAAGCTATATATAAAAGGAAATGCTCTGACTCCAGTCAAGTAACCTACCAGAAAACAAGAGCAAAAATTGTATCTGTGTGTGTAACAGAAGAATTCCCACTTGAAAGTATTGATTTGAATAAACACTTGAAAAAGCATGTGTCCGTTGAAAGGTCTAATTGCATCCTGATAATTTATTCTAAAGTAATGATTACATGCACAAAACTGATAGTACATTTATGCTTATTATAGGATTCTTTATGAATTAAGAAAAATTACTGGAAGGGTCCAGTAATTAGAGATTGATTAAATGAAGGATGGCATAGCCACACCGAATGCTGTGTTGGAACATTCTTCTTTGGTTGTTTTTCAGGCTTAGACTTTATTAGCATTTCCTGTGCACCCATCCGTAGCTCAGCACTATCAGTCACTTTCTCAGAGTTCTGTTTATTCTTCATTATTCTGTTGGGATTAACACCAGGCATTTGTTTTTCGATTTTAAAACGTCTATGAAAGTCCCAGTCTCTGTCGGGTTTTTAAGACCATTAAGATATCATCTTTTTCCCACTAGAAGATCCCAGATGAACCAGGCATAAAGAACACGTGTGTAACACACAACATGGCCACGGCTACAGAAAACAATAAACAGAAGGATCTCAGAAGTGTGAAAGCAGGAGAGCTTTCTTTGGCCTGAGGTTATAAGGAAGGCTTCCTGGAGGAGGAAGAGGAACCTGTTGTTCTGCTTCTCAATAATTCAGTAGTGTTTGACAGGTGAATATAAGTAAAGGAGACTCAGAGGATACCACAAGTGGGGAAGCAAATATGCTGGGGAATGGTGAGTAGCATGGTTTTGCAATATTGCTTTTCAGTATGATTATGGATTAACAAGATTTTATTGAATAGCCTGGGACCTTCACCATCATTGTTTCTATGAAAAGAAATGTTCTAATTTTTTAAGTAACAACCTCTTTAGGAATCAGGGCCTTTTTATATCCTCTTTGGCTCTTTTGTCAACACAGTTTAAATCTGCTGGTGAAAATAATGCTGATTTTCTTCAAAACCCCACTTGCTGTTGGATTCGATTGGTTAATTTTTTAAAGTGGGTGCTTACGTTGGAGAGTCGTGCTCAAGGAATGTGTGTTTCTTCCTATGATCATCCCTTTGGGGCCGATGGTTCCTTATCGGCAGCATATCATTTTTCTTTTTTGAGGTTTATTATATGTGTTTAGCAAGGCATTCAGTTGGAAATATATCTCATCATTTTAATTGTCCATCACCACCTTGGTAGGAGGGCCTTCCTTTTGCTCCATAGAATACCGTCATGAAGAGGATCAACAGGGGGCAAATATAATGTCAGGGATGTTGCAGGCTGGGGAAGGAGAGGGACACCTGAGTGTTATCTATATAGTTGAATATGACAGCTGTTGGCCATAGGCTAGTTAGGGTGTGAGAATGGAGACACAGAAACAGGCTGGAATGAAAAGTCCCTTTGGAAAAAACAACATGTAGAGTGTGGTTTGTTCATGGGGAGAGCAAGCAGGTCAGTTGGATTGGTGCACGCTCTGCTCTCTTCTCATAGCAGGATGCTTGCGGGTCATGAAGAAGATCCAGAAATGCAGCCAGTGCTGCTTTTACACAGCTGTTCCCTGACTTTGCCACGCAGAGACTGGGGCTGTGGCCACTTCATGTAATTAATCATCATAGACTGGTCCTGCTGCATTTTGCTTGCAGTCTGATGTCCTGAATCCTGAGTGCTCTTTTTGACCATGTTGCTTGGGATGGGTCCAGCCTGGGAACTAAGATAGCAGTTTTCTGGAATGTAGTAAGGTGAGAGAAGGGACCAGGCACACAGTCCCTAGGAGCAAGAATAGTGCAATTATTCCTTAAATTTAGTTGGTGGGAAGCCTGGCCTGGTGCTCCATTGCCATTCAGCACTAATGGTGCAAATGTGCAAAGCCAGTGGCCACAAGTGTTCCTCTTCAGCCATGTCATCCACTGTATCAGTCCTGCCACGATGTCCTTAGGGTGCTCCAGTCAGGGCAGGGTATTCTTGGAGTGGCCTTGAGGGTTGGTCCTTGACTTGCCCCCACATGATCCAATGGTACTTCCCAACCTGCCTTCCCTGGTCTAGCATTTGATGCATCTTAGGCACCAATCCAACTGACCTGCTTGCTCTTCCCATGATTCCTCCCTCCTCCTCATCTTCATTCTACTCCCTGTGCCCTGGAATCCAAATCCTACCTCTCCCTCAAAAGCCTCCTACTCCACAGAATCTTCTATAGCTTTCACAGATGGGCAGAGGGGCTGCCTCCTGAAGTCATTATGGTATAGCTCTTGGCTCTTCATGTATTTCAAATCGTCACATTCTTTTGTGCACTTATTACACTATAGGACCCACAGCTCCCCAAAGGCAAATAACTCCCCTGGTTTTCTCCCCTTGCACAATGCCTAGAAAAGAACAAGTCCTAAATGTGTTTTCGGGTATGATCATCTGTTTTACCCTCTGAAATATTTCAGAACTGTTATTCTCTTTAGGATACCTCTTGTAGCTTATAAGTAATTTCTATAACTGACTTGTTAATTGGGCCAAGTTTTTGTGAACTTCAGAGTTCAGATGGCCATGAAGGGGTGGAGAGGAAGGATGTGCTTATTGAGCATCTACTTTGCACCACAATCTAGTGTGTTCTCTTTCTTAAAACCACTCTTCAAGAAAGGTGTAAACAATCCCTCAAACTTTGTACAAATTCCATATAATCTGTACTTCACAGCATTGATGCCTAAGCTGCCTTTTTAAGTGTTTAGTTTTTTACGTGAATGAACAAACACCTGTAGCTACCATGTGAGGTCATTACCATTAGTTAAACTTCTGAGCAGAGACCAAGCAGGTCTAAATGTCTAGGGTTCCCTCCTTTCACTTGGGCTTCACCCCATAACCACTTGTCCTTGACAGGGAAGCATCCTCATGGATATCACCCTGTAGACATCAGATACTCTGAGAAGAAAAGGACCTCAGAAAAGAGGGCAGATGCCAAAGAAATGGACAATGAAAACACAAATAATTCAGAAAAAAAGAAGGCACCAATGGGTGCCTTTTCAAGCTCATTGCATTTGCTGGGAAGATCTTGCACCAATTAAACTAGTCCAGATTTTTCCCTGGGCTTTAGCTAACATCAGCTTCCCTTCTCCTCCCCAGGGGTGGTAGGTGGGAGAGGCAGGAAGCTTTGAAGTGTGTTACCAAGACAACATGGCCTATCAAGGCTTTCATGACTCATCTCTTAACACTGATCTTGAACTCTACTTGGCTGCAGTGCTGTGCTACTTACAAGTCCCAGGAACACATCTCATTCTCTTCCTTCTATGGTTTTTAAAATTAACGTGCATTAATGGTGCATATTAATGTGTTCAGTGTGGTATTTCAACATGTGTATGCAGTGTGCCCTGATCCTGTCCGCACCCAGGCGTTCATGCGCATTCCCCCACCTCCCTTCTAGGTCTTCGTCTCCTTTTCTTCCTAAAAAAATTCTTCCCCTTCCCACTCCCATGTTCTCCCTGTCTTTCATCAGGTTAACTTCTATCTGTGCCTCCTCTCAGCTTCGACATCATTTCCCCCAGCAAGCCCTCCGTCCTTCTCCAACTCCTTATGCAGACCGCATGGGGGGCTTCGTGGAGAGTCCAGTGAAACAGTCTCTTGACTTCGTCTTTGTATCCAGACCTCGATCATGCTCCACTTCTTTTCTTCCACCTCGTTTACCCTCTGCAGGCAGAAATCACTCAAGGAGTCTTCATTAAGTGAATGAGTGTGTTCCTGGGTCCTGGTGCATACCTTCAGTGAAAGGTCTGCTATATAGTAATGTGCACCATTAGAGAAAGTTATTTGGCATCTGGCACATACAAGTTTTAACATGTCTGTGGGGCTTGCAATATGAGAAAGAGTTCAATATTCCTAAGTCCACTGGCAAAACTCCTAGGACCTCAGGACTTAGGGTAAAAGAATCTTGTTTTTGAGTAAGGCTCTACTAAGAACCACCTGATAGGATTTGACTGCTACAGTACGTGATTCTACTTTGGCATTATTGTTCAAAAGCTGATGCTTTCTGTTCTCTGTGCATAGCTAGCCCGAGCCCCAAATATGTGGCCACTTTCGGTGAAGTCAGTCTGTTACCTAGCTTATGAACACAAGCCCTTGTCATCTGGGGACTGTACATAGAGGCTGCTGGAACAGGATACAGGTTCACTGGCCTTGCGACCACTCCTGAGGTCTGAGAAGTGAGTTGTGCTCCTTGGCTCCCTCACTTCCCTGTAGGAAAAGCCCTGAGCCCCCTGTCTTACAGTTCTGCTGCATGGGGATCGATCTGAGAGGCCCTGCTGCAGCCCCAGAGCTCCGTGACAGAGGCAGCAAGCTAAAGCGCAAGCTGCTGTTTCCATTTTTTATTTTACATAAAGATTTATCCCCCAAATTTCAGATGCTTCCTTGAGAAATCTGTGCATATGAACTACAAATCGACTCACACAAACATTTATCTTCCCATATTTTGCCTTTGTTTCATTCCCAAACCACAGTGAATAAATTTGGCTACTTCCCTTCCCATTGCCCTAAGTCCCAATAAAAGCAATCATCACGAATGCTTTTACTTCTGTTTTTTATCATGTAGATGTTTTAGCATAACCATAATTATAGAGTAATGATTTCTTATCTTCCTTTTTACTCTTAACATTATTAGCATTAAAATAACGTAATTTTAAAAAACCATAATTTTTAAAAAGGTTCATTTTTTCTTTATAGATTTAATGCATACTTATTAAACAAACATTTTGGGAAAAATCAAAATTTGAAGAACTACACTGCAAACATGACTAATGCCTACATTTTTGCAATACTTTTTTTTTCAGGTGTTCTTGGGCACTGAATTTTTAAAATATAGCTCTAATCAAGCTCTAGATGCAATTTTGAATCCTTTTCAAAAACTTAACCTAGAAAATCTTTTTGTCGTAACACCATAATCATCATTTGATCTTCATACATATAATTTTTAATGACTACATGATGTTCTATTGAGTTAACCTTGGGCACTAAGTTGTTGACAATCAGTTACTTTTATAACTACAATGACTGTCTCCTTTACTTCCTTAGGATGAATTTAGCATGTGGTATAAGGGTTTTTTTTTTTTTTATGATGATGATAATGATGATGATTCTCATTGCTTTTGTTTGGATCCACAATTTTGAGGCCTCCACTCTTTCTGCAGGAGAAGCATTCACTGTCTTTTTTTTTTTTTTTAACTGGGAGGGTGGGGTATGGACCTGGGATTGAACTCAGGTGACTTGACCACTGAGCCATATCCCCAACCCTGTTTTTTGTATTTTATCTAGAGACAGTGTCTCACTGAGTTGCTTAGCACCTCACTTTTGCTAAGGATGGCCTTGAACTCGTGATCTTCCTGCCTCAGCCTCCAGAGCCGCTGGGATGACAGGCCTGCGCCACCGTGCCTGGCAATAGCTGCCCTTTAAGTACCACAATTCCTTTTTAAGCAACCCTTGGGTCAAAGCCAGGGACTTTTTAAATCTGGGGGCAGGTGTTCATTGAAGACCTTGGGACTGAGCAGCCAGGCCTTGTGCAGTCTATGCCCAGTGGAGACGCTGCCTCAGTCCGGGGCAATGCCTGCTGCACAGCTCCAATAGACAAAGAGCATGATGGCGACTTGTAATGAAAACTCAGGGACCTGACATGCAGAACTCACCACCTGAGATTAAGGCTCGGACGCGACTTCAAACACTTGGAAACATTTTAGGAACACGGTAGGACATAAACAACAAAACAAACAAGCAGACCCAGTGAATACCAGGGACACCTCCACCTTGCTGGATCTGTGAGAGCACCGCCTTCAACAGGCTCACCCCTTTGCTCACTTGTGCTCTCGTTTTTTAGTCATCGCTTCTCCTGTGCTTCATACTGTCTCTCTTTCAACCTGAATCAGTCTGTTTATCTCTAAAAGCCAGTAGCCTCTTTGTGGAACTGGGAAAGGTCAGAGCTCAGGAGAGCTGCTGCTTGGAACTGTAGGCTAGGAAGGAAGGAGCAATGTGATAGGAGATGCCCTTTTACTGACAATTAAACTTGGCAAATGGAGAGGGAAAAAACACAAAAGACCCAAATTACCCATAGTCCTAATTCCATAAATGAATATTCTTTGTTCGCGGCGCATGCGCACGTGTGTGCAGTGGCCCTGGGTCTCTAACCCAAGGCCTCCAGCGTGCTGAACACAAGCTCTTCTCCTTAGTTATACATCCTCGGCTGCACCTTCTAGGTTTTCAGCAGGTTGATTATTTATAATTAAAAATCATACTGCACTAATTTATTATCCTGTTTTTTCTCTATTTTACTGTAGTTAATCATCTTTTATTGTTTTTCACTCTAGTCCGTGAACCCATGATTCTCAAAATGTGGCCTCTGGACCCGCAGCAGTATCAGGTGGGAATATGTTTGGAAATATAAGTTGCGGGTCCTCCTCCAGATCACTGAGCCAGAGGCTCAGGGGTGGAGCCTAGCCAACTGTGTTTAACAAGCCCTCCAGGTGATTATACTGCACCAAATCTGAAAATCACTGCTGTAGACCATGTATTAAGCACCTCCAATGTTCAGACATTCTTCAACCCTTGCTGCCCAAAGCGTGGACTTGAACCAGAAGCTTCAGCATCACCTGGGAGCTTGTTAGAACGATAGCACTACAACCCTCCACAGACCTAATGAATCAAGAGTATGTGGTCCAAGAGCAATAGGAATCACCTGAATCTTATTAAATGCAAATTATAAATAGGTAGGTTTGGCATGCAATCAGAAATTCTGCTCATTTCCAATGAGCTCTTGGGCGATGTGGATGCTGTGGGTTTGTGGGCTACACTTGGAATAACAAAGCTCTATTTGGCATTTTTAATACTTTTTAAAATGCAGAATGAATTTTAAAAAATATAGCAGAGATGAACATAAGCATAAGTTATGCATTAATCATAGCTCCCTTTTATAGATGAGAAAAAACGAGGCCGAGAGAGATGAAGTGACTTGCTGGAGGTCATGTGGCTAGTTCCTGCTGGAGCCCAGTATACAGGTAGGTGACTCTTCATGCTCCCTTGCTTTTGCTGTCTGGCTTCAGATGTTCAATAAATCCAAAACACATGCAGAAGTGATAAATTTTGAACAGTTAAAAAGAAAATCAAAATCCAATCTGGAACTATGATCTTCTGTTCTTTAACATACTTAGCATTTGTATCTCTAGCTCCGTTTTTTGAGCTCGGCTAATATTTTATCATATAATTACCACTTTCTTCTTAAATATGTGACTTTAAAACTATTAGTTGCCTTATGAGGTGTGACTTCATCTTGAATGTGAAGTTTTTCCATAAGATTACATTCCAGCTTTGCCCAGTGCTGCCAATTCCTCATGTCCTTCCCGATAGGAGTATTAAACACACCTGAAGCTGTTAATGGCTTTAGGCATCTTTTGATCGGAATCAGCTGCTGTATTTCTGTGCTGTGGAAGTAGAGCATATCATTTACTAATGTGCTGGGGGAGGAAAAGGAATGCACTTTGAGCTGCTTCTTGGATGTCTCATTTTGGAGTTAGCTTAATATGCATGTGTTTGAAGGCTCTGCTCTGCTGTGAACATGGCTTTGCATAGAATCTGGACTAATGGATTCCCTACCTGCTGGGAGCTGAGCTGGTGGCACAGCCAAAGTCCTCAAGGACCCGCTTCATCATTGCTTTCTGTCCATCCCTTCCAGCAGCTGCTCATTTCCTGGAAGGAATAGGTTTCATTCTGTACCTGTTACTGAAGTGTCAGTCAGTGGCATACAGTGTCTGAAGCTATTACCAAGGGAGGGGAAAAGAGAAAAAGCCCATTGCTCTTTTAAATTACATTTCATGTAAAATGATCTCATTACTCCCAAAGTAAGATGAAATACAATATAATTTTAGCATATGTCTTGGCAGCCTCTTTCTTTTCAATAGAGTTTGGTTGGTTCTTGTGGGATAATGGGTAAGGAGAGGAGAGAGAGATCCAGCTTGTTTCCTGTCATCTGGATCTCGGTCTATAGTCAGTGATAAGCATAAATAGATCACCTTGCTACCCCTTAGGGAGGGTCTGTGCATTCATCTAGACTGATAGATGAGGAGGTTCACAGTACAGACAATTAGAAGATCAAGTTGAAGGGATGCGTAAGAGAATCCTGTTGAACACATTCAGCATCAGTAACTCACTGCCTATCTGCGAAAGACAGCTAGTATATTCCTCCCCGAGAGCCTACTGCCCAGAAAAGGCAAATCTATTCTCTAGTGGGCATCACACTGATTCACACACCATGTGGCCATACAAATCCCTGTGGTCCATACTTTAAAAATAGGGTCTGGGTGACTCATGAACAGCCTGTTGTTTCTGTGCAAGGAATGTGCGTTTTCTGAGAGTCATTAATGATGGCTTTCTTAGCCTGACATCACCTAATTGCCAACCCAATTCAATTTATAGTGTGCTATAAGGCACAAATGTAGGGTCTGCCTTTATGCTTTAATTTGGACAGTTATTCTGGTTATTCACACTGATTCTAACCAAATTAGGAAACCATACTTTAAAAGCCTTTCCAGGGAAAACTGTGCCTTTGCTTTGCTTGGGCCCCTTCATTATGCTCTTTAACACCACTGGATCATGAGCCACCAGAGCAGGGATCCTAGATCTTTAGGTTTGCTTTTGTATTTTAGCAACACCTCCCTCCGCCACACACACACACACACTCACACACACTAAGTATATAGTGCCTTGCCTATAGTGAGCACTTGACAGTAATTGTTGACTCTTCATAAAGCATCCTGGTCCTGTCAATATGTATTCAACAATATTGAATAATTCTCATGGTCTAAAACACAAGAGTCTATCTCCTTAGTACATCATCCTAACTGCCCAATGTGACCTCTATCCAATTGTTGTCACCTATGCCTTCCCCCTGAATGAGTCAAAGCAAGACTGTGTTCCAAAAAACCTTGTAATTTTCTCAGGCCACAAAATTTCCCTCTGCATGGAAAGTTCCTTCTCCCATCTATCAAAATTCTATCCACTTCTCAAAGCTCGGTTCTGATGCCATCCTCTGCCTGAAGCCCTCCCTGAACCCCCAGCCAGAATTGTCATCGCCTTTACATCTTGCCTCCTGAGGATTCTGTCTCACAATTGCTAACATAAATGCCTACAGCCCTTCCTTGTTCCCTCTGCTCAATACCGCGTTCGCTTTCTGCTGCTGTCGCTGTTCTAAAGTGATTAGAGAATCTGAGGATAGAAAGGACAATTTTGCAATGGAAAAGCAGGCCAACTGAAGAGGGGCTACTTTCTGCAGTGGTGATGGTGAGCAGGGGCAGGAGTTGCTGTGTTCTGACCTCATTATGCAGAAGAGGTGGGCTGCAGAGAAAGTAATCCGATAGAGTAGAAAGATAAGTCTCACCTGGGGGAGACGGCTTATTAAGAAGGGCTTTTAGTGGCAAAGTCCTCAAGAATATGATGATAGAGTAGATCTTGTTCAGCTTTCATGAAGTTTATTATGCAAAACAATATATGATATGTAACAATTTGAATTACAAAGCCTAATAAAACAAGTACTCATAATCCCACTGCCTAACTTAAAAAAACAGCTTTCTAAAAACTATTCACACTTTGTAAATGTTCTTTTCCAGTCCCACTTCTGTCTGCCCCACCCACCTCCATCGTTTGTCCTGCTCATCAACTAAAGTGTCCACTCTTCTTGAAATTTTTTTATTCCATAGTTTTCATCCGTTTTATCACAAGTGTTTAAATAGCATCTTTATTTCATTTTTTTTCTCACTTTGTACTTTGTGTAGAATGGTATCTGTGTTCTCTTTTCACTCACGTAATACTTCAAAGCTTCATCTGTGTGTCGTCGTAATTCGTTTATTAATGCCTGTCTACGGTGTTGCTTTCTACGACTATACCAAATATATCTGTCCATTCTGTTTGGTGGGAATGTGGGTTGCTTCCACCTTGCTATTTTGAATGGTGCTGATATTTAATATTCTTTGACATCTGCTTGGGCATAAAATCAAGAGTCAGTACCATACCTGACTTGATTTGATTGACCATACCTGATTTAATTTTCTTTTTTTTAATTCGGTAAGAGGAAGAGATGAATTAAAACTTGGCAGATTGAAAATAAATCCTAACACGATTTATCAAATAATTTGTCTTTTCCCCAAATTTCTATATATGTATTGGTCTCTTTCTTAATTTTTAATTTGCCTATTTTCCATTTATTCGCCCAAACTAAACTGTCTAATTACTAATGATGTCTTAATATCTTGTGGGAAAGTCTATACTTTTTTAAAGGAATATCTTGGTTTAAATATGTCCATTTAAAATTTGGCAAATGAGAGGAAAGATAGACAAAGGGGACTGGATTTACTCTCTCAGCACTTGAAGATGGGTCACAGAAAAGAGGAATGATAATTCTGAATTTGGATACCAGAGAACATGGTATAATGATGGGAAAAGTAGATGAGCTTTTTAAAGTACCCATTGTTCACTGTTTAAGTTTTCAGACCACGGTACATGGATGGGTAATGCAATCAGAGTTCAACAATTTTTGCTCATAGTTCAGAAAAGTTGAGGCAGCTAAAGTTTGTGGAGCAAAACACTGGAAAAGAGGCAACTGAAGATAGAGTCCAAAGATCTTCTGATGCATCCTTGAGTCTTTGGGTGAGCCCTGATTTGCAACATGTAAGGAAACTACTGAGGTTGAGGAAAGAACTGTAAGAAAGGAATAGGAAGGAAATGTTCACAGCTCACACAAGGCCAAAACCAGTTTTCGCTTCTATCAGCTAGGGTAAAAAGGACTTCCTAATACATACAACATAGGGCAGCATCATAAAATGGACAGTGCCTCAGTAGTGAAGAGAAATTATCCTTTGCCAAAAGGCTGTTCTTAATCTGCCATAATCAAGTTTTACAATAAAATGTGAATGGATGGAGTTGATTATAAGTAACTTGCTATATCCCAAATAAGCCAAAGAATATTTAAAAGGATACCACAAAACGTAGCCCCAACAAAGAAAATCATAATGCCTAGCATTCTATCAACAATTACCAGACACACAAAGAAAATTCAGTCTCACTTGATAGAAACAGGCCTATAAAGACACAAATGAGAGCATTACTAGGCAAATACATTGAAAAAGTAATTAGAAATATCTCATATGATCAAAAAGAGGAAAGAACACATGCTCAAGAGGGAAATAAGACACAAAAGACCCAAATTAAATCTCTAACGATGAAAAAATGCAATAACTGAAATTTAAAAAGAAATAATGCATGTAATTTGAATACCAGAAAAAGGGGCAGGTGAATAAAAATATTTGAAACAATTTCCTAAAAATTTCCAAAGCAATGAACACGAGCAACAAACCCAAGAAGCTCAATGAAAGTCAAGTGGAACAAATATGAAGAAAATACCAGAGCATGTTATAATCAAAAGGTAAAATAAATGACCACAGAGGAAAATCTTAAAAGTAGCCAGAGGAAAAAAGACATTGCACACAGATGAACCCAAATAGGACCTATGGCAGATTTACCATCAGAAACAATGAAAGCTAGAATACAGTGGAGCAACACTTCATAGAATTGAAATAAAAATTAAGAAAGCAACCCAAAATTTTATGGTAAAAAAAAATCTCTTTCAAAAATTAAGGCAAATAAAGACATTTGCAGGCATTAAAAAAAATTTAAAAGAATTTGCCAGGAAAATAGCACTATAAAAATGTTAAAATCCTTTAAACAGAAGGAAAAGGATACCAGATGGATATTTGGATCTATACAAATAAATGAGAGGACTAGAAATGGGAACTGTGTGAGAAAATATAACATAGTTTTCCTAATTTTTTTTAAAAAATGATAATTTGCTCTTTAAAACAAGAATAATAAGAATGTGTTATGGTGTCTTTAACATATGTAAAAATTAAAATGTATGACAGCAATAACACAAAGGCCAAGAGAAGGTAATGGAAAAATATTCTTGTAAGGTTTCTTACTACATATGAGGTGATGCAATGATGTTTGTAAGAAAACTCTAGTAAGTTATAAGATGTGTATTCTAAACCCTACAGGACCACTGAAAAAAGACAGCCAGTAAGTCTGTTATGGAAATTAGAGACTATGAAAACATTTACTTCATACAAAGAGGCAGAGGGAAAAAGATGACAAAGGACAAATAGAAAACACTTATGAAGATGGTAGATTTAGATTTTAAATCGGGCAATATTGATAATCACATTCAATGTAAATGCTTTAAGCAACCAAAGATGGCATGAAATGAGTTTTCTAATGGGTGTAGGTTCAGTTTCTTTTTAATATTTTTAATCATAGTAACATATATATAAAATGTAAGGTTTACTGCCAAACGTTTTTAAGTGTCCAGTAGTATTAAATACATTTGGCACAGCCTTTCTCTAGAACTCTCCATCTTACAAACCTGAAACTCTGTACCCATTAAGTAACTCCCATTCCTCCCTCTCTCCCTACAGCCCATTCTATTTTCTGTTCTATTTTTTTCTCTCTCAATTTGACTACCCTGGGAACCTATCATAGTCACTTTAAAAAATTTTTTTTTGTAGTTGTACATGGATACCCATGTCTTTTATTTTTATGTGGTGCTAAGGATGGGACCTAGTGCCTCACACAAGATAGGCAAGCTCTCTACCACTGAGCTACAGCTACAGCCCCATAGTCACTTTTGATGACTGATTATTTTATTTAGTATAATTAAGGTTCATTCATGTGGGAATAGATGTCAGAATTTCCTCCTTTTTTAAGGCTAAAACATATTTCATTAAATCTATATAACACGTTTTGTTTGTCCATTCATCTGTCCATGCTTCCATCTTTTAGCTATTATGAATAATTATGCTATAAGCACAACTATACTCTGCTCATATCTTTAAAGTGTATATTCTACTTATGAGCACTTAATCCCCACCCCTCCTTTTGCTGTACCGGGAATTGAACTCAGGGGTGCTTATACTGAGCCACATCCCCAGCTCTCTCTTGTTTATTTTGAGACAAGTTCTCAGGAAGTTGCTTAGGGCTTCACTGAGGTGCTAAGTCTAGCTTTTAACTTGTGATCCTCCTGCCTCAGCCTCTGAAGCCACTGGGATTACAAGTGTATGCCACCTTGTCTTGCCCTTTTTCTTGTTTCTTAAGGTACAATTTAGATCAGATTCAAAATCTACCTATTTATTATTGTAAAAATTTAATGCTATAAGTCTCCTATTTTGTTTTTGGGGAATCCACCAATTTTAATAATTGGTATTTTAATTTTCATTCTATTCAAAATATTTTCTGATTTCTATGGCTGAGTTATTTGGAAGTGATATTCAAAGTCCAAATATTTGGGAATCTTTCCAAATGTATTTTTTATTAGATTCTAAGTTAATTTCTTTGTGATTAGAAAACATGCTTTGTATTATTTCAGTACTTATAAGTTTAGTGAGAATTGTTTTATGGCCAAGAAAAAGGTCTCTGTTGGCAAATGTTCTGTATGAATTTAAATATTGTGTATTGTGCTATCATGGGGTACATGTTCTGTAAATGTCAACTGGAAGTGGTGTTCAAGTTGGTTTGTACACCAAGATGTATCTGTAAGCAAAGAATTCCCTTTTAATAATACCCCATACAATATACACAAATTGACTGAAAATGGATAATATATCTAGATTTAAAACTGACAGTGTGCAGATTCTAGAAGAAAATTTCTTGAACTTAGAATGATTCTGATAAAAATTTCTCAGATACCATGTCAAAGCACAATCCACAAAAGAAAAAAAAAAGGTTAGGCTTCATTGAAATTGAAAACTTTTGCTCTCAAAAGATTAAGAGAATCAAAGAGCCAAGTACAGACTGCAAGAAAATATATAAATCACATATCTAATAAAGGACTCATCCAGAATATATAAAGAACTTTCAAAACCCAAGTAATGAGAAAACCATCCAACTAAATGGCAAATGATTTGAATGGACATTTCACCAAATGTGGTGGTAGAGGGCTTGCAATAAGCATGTGAGAGGATACTCTGCATCATTAATCAATCTTTATTTGTTTTCTTGTTTAAGCTGTGTTAAGACTTGCAAATTTAGATTCAATGTGTCTTCCTGGGGGACTGGAACTTTTATACTTGCTTTTCTATATTCAATAATTTTCACATTAAAATATATTGTATGGTAACATAGTTACACCAGCTTTCTTTGTCTGATACATAGATTAAGTATTTTTAAAATTTTATTTTCTTTAACAATTTTTCATCTTTGAAGTCTTACATGAACATACAGTTTTTTAAACATTTATTTTATTCTAATTTGTTATATGACAGCAGAATGTGTTTAAATTCTTATTACACATATAGAGCACAATTTTTCATGTCTCTGGTTGTACACAAAGTAGTCATACCGTTTGTGTCTTCTTACATGTACTTAGGATAATGATGTCTACCTCATTCCACTATCTTTCCTACCCCCAAACCCCCTTCCTTCCCCCTCTCCCCTTTGCCCTATCTAAAGTTCATCCATTCCTCCCATGCTCCCCCACCATCCCTATTATGAATCAGCATCCTTAAATCAGAAAACATTTGACATTTGTTTTTTTGGAATTGGCTTACTTCACTTAGCATTATATTCTCCAACTCCATCCATTTATCTGCAATGCCTTGATTTTTATTCTCTTTTAATGCTAATATTCCATTGTGTACATATACCACATTTTCTTTATCCATTCATCTACTGAAGGGCATATCTAGGTTGGTTCCACAATTTAGCTCTTGTGAATTGTGCTTCTATACATTGATGTGACTGCATGCCTGTAATATGCTATTTTTTTTTAAGTCCTTTGGGTATAAACTGAGGAGTGGGCTAGCTGGGTCAAATAGAGGTTTCATTCTCATTTTTCCAAGGAATCTCCATACTGCTTTCCATATTGGCTGTACCAATTTGCAATCCCACCGGCAATGTATGAGTTATACTGAGATTTTTAAAATAAGTCAGAAAATTATTGAATTTTAACAAGGGATTTGACTTTATTCTCAATCATCCAAAAATATTTGGGTTGATTTATATCATTTGTGTCTTCATTTATTTATATCATTTTGTGGTTTGTCATGCTTTCTCCATTTCCTTATTTCTCCAACTTGCCTTATTTTTAAAAATATTTTTTAGTTGTAGTTAGACACAATACCTTTTTTATTTATAAATAAAGGATTGAACCCAGAGCCTTGCATGTACTAGACAAGCGCTCTACCGCTGAGCCAAAACCCCAGCCCTTTTTGCCTTATTTTTAATAAATTTAGATTCTTATTTTCTACCATGCACTTATCTGGAAGATGTATTTTTAATTCTATTTGATGGCTTTCCTTAAGATGCTAATACTCATAATTAAGCACTAATTAATAGATTTTCACTCCTCCTGGTTGACACAAAAAACCTTGGAATATGTTAGCATCAATCCTCTCCTAGCCTGCGTGCTCTTGCCCTCGTGTTTAGCTTCATCTTGTTATAAGCTAGAGCTGTCATTACTTTCACCCAGTCTCTGTTTGCTTAGGTATCCGCATGCTGACTATTTTGTCTTGGGACTTTCAGAATGAAATTCTTTAGATAGTCCTTTATTGAAGAATGGTAGCCCACAAACTCGTTTTTTATGTATCTGAAAACACTCTTATTTCAACAATATTTTTTCTATATCCAATTATGTATCCTGAAAATGTTTTAAAATGCTTTTAAAAAAGGAAAAATAGCATATGTAGATTTTTAATTAAAACAATTCATTTGATGAACCCTCTGAAGGCGAGCTGCAAATATCATGACATTTCCTCCTTAAATATTTCCGCACACATCTCCAAAAACTATGGATATTTTTCTCTCTAACCACATGCCATTATCACACTAGGGAAACATTAACAATAATTTTATAGTATCTAAACTTTTTCCAAATTTGTTTCTAAAATAATTTAACAGCTTCTTTCATAAAAACATCTTACAATAAGGTCCATGTTATGTTTGATTATTGAATCTCTTTAGTCTCTTTTAACTCAAACTGTGCTGTCATTTTTATGAGTTGATTTCTCTGAATGCAGTTGTCTTATAAAGTATCTCATTCTGGATTTGCCTGACTTTCTCATGATATTAGAGATGCTAAATATAATCACTTGGTTAAGGTTCAGCTTCACTCTTGAGATTTTTTTATTTTGGCTGTTACAGAATTCTAGGTAGGCATCATTTCTCTCAGGCTTTTTAATGTATTTCCATGTTTTCTTGCTCTTTATTTGGCTGTGGACCGTCTGGTAAGCCAATATCTTTTCCTTTAATGATTCTGCTTTTAAGAATTTCTAGCTGATTTTAAGATTTTTTTATTTATTTTTTAATTTTTTTTTGGTGGCTGCATCTTGCCTGTGTTGTATCTGGGTGTGTAATCCATGTTTTTTCTTGCTCTTCACTGGATTTCCCAAATTTTACAATTTCTTATTTCCACCTTGAAAAATAATCTAAACCATTATCCCTGGATCTGGCCCCTCCTCCGTTCCCTCTCAGCTTCCCCTGAATTCAGGCTGGATGTTTAATGTGTAAAGAAAAGTACCCCCAAATAGACACCTTTCAATTCCCAAATAATCTCTTCATTTGACTTTTATTAAGCTCATTAACCTCTCCATGAGATTTTAAAGTCGAATCTTTCTTCACTCCTAGAAAAATTTTTTCAAATCACTTTGATAGACTTTTACTTTCATTTATCTCTTGATTCTCTTTAGCCATATTTAACACATCTAATTATATACTATCTCTGATAATTCTGATATCTGAAATCTTTATTGATGTGACCTGTTATTGTAATTTTTTTCTTTTCAGATAACTTTTCCCATTGTTTTGTAGATTTTTGTTCAGAGGCTTCTATTTTCAGGGCTCTTTTGTAATTTCTCTGAGGTCTGGGATGAAGTTATGTTTCCTCTTAAAAAAAAAAAAAAAAAGTTTCTCCCAGCAACCTGGAGTCGCCACAGATTCAGGTCCATGTTATGTTAAGTAGAATTAATTTTTTAGATATGCATAATAGTAGGGTGTATTTTGACATAGATACATGGAGTATGACTTATTCTAATTAATATTCCATTCTTGCGATAGAACCTGATGTGGAGTTACGGGGCTGGTATATTCATACATGAACACAGGAAAACTATGTCTGATGGATTCTATTGTCTTTCCTATTCCCATTCCCTTCTCCCTTCCCTTCATTACCCTTTGTCTAATCCAATGAACTTCTATTCTTAAGTAGAATTCTGAGAGGCCTTGGGTCATGGGTGTGGTGGCTTCTGTACTTATGGCTCAGGAGCTCAGTGAGGGCCTTTTTAAAGAACTGTGTACCTGGGACCTAGATCTGGCAAGTAACAACCCTCTGTGGCAGTGACCATGCCCACTTCCCACTGTCACCTCTACTCCCTTTCCAGTTCCCTTTCAATCACTACCTCAAGGGATTTCTTTCTTTCTTTTTTAAAATTCATAGTCCATTCATTTAAAAGTATGCGTGTGCTATGCAGAATTATTACCTAATTTGCAATCAGAATTGAAAAAAAATCTATATTTTCAGAGGTAATGTTCTGAGAGTTGTTTTTATAGTATGTCCTTGAGTTTGTCATGTTCTTACAGAGCACATAAATTTGTGGCTCTGTTTCTGTTGATGCAATGCTGTTCAGGCTTGAGACTTCAGTGTCCTAACTTAAGGTATATTAGAGCCCAGTATGTGCAGCTGGAGTTCTGGTCATAGTCGTAATGTTCCCCTCCCTAACTGGGAAGCAATCTTCCAGGAATTCTAAATACATCTTAATCATGACTATATTACTGTTTCGGGTAAGCTGGCTTCCTGAAAGCAAGACACCCTGCTTCTTAGTGTTTGCTGATTTTCTGCTGTGAAAATACTCCCACAAGGGCCAATTTCAAGCTACCAATGGTCTAACAACTGGCGAGCAAAAAAAAAAAAAAACCCTGAATTATAAGCCTCAGGTTTTGCCTGCCAACGGTCAGTTCAGCACCCCAGACCACAGCTCCTAATGAGGCTTGTGACAGAGAGGATGCTCAACAAACACCTGCTGGATTAAAGCCCAAACTGACTTTTCAGTACTTTGTATTTCACTAATAGCCATTTCTCTCATTTTCCGAATTTTTTGAAGTGAGAACCCAAGTAAAATCGCCTGTGACTCCTGACCTGCCCTTTTTATTATCTTTCCAGTTTGGGCAGTGAAATGATTAAATGCCTTGTTCTTTAAAAGTCTTCTTTTAGTTCTCCATTAAGACGGCAAAATAAAATGATTAAGATGGGTCTGATAGACTCAGCAGGTGTTGAAAGTCAGGTTTGTCTTCTGCATTTCCTAAAATTACCCACTTCCTGAAGGACTGACAATTTTGTATCCATCTATGGACTGAAGCTGGAGTGAGGATTTCAAGATGTCATCACTCTTGAAAGGCAGATAATGTCTCATTGACAAGGGGGAAGGGGGTGAGAATTAAACTACTAACCGTCTCTTCTCATTTTCTCTGTTAAGTTCTACCTTGCAAGGGCTCAACTCAGGGAAGACATTCTATCATGGAATTTTCATACCACACTCAATTTTTAAGAAAAATAACTAAACTAATACTCAGTTTTGAAGTTAAAAGTTTTAATACTTCAGAGGGTTTGGAGATGTTATTAGGTGAGACTGACTCAAAAGTTTGCTTGGAACTTTTCAAAGTTCACTACATACTGTTGGGGAGAGATCCTGGTTGAAAGTTGACAATTTGAGTGATTCTGGGATTTTTCAGGTTAATATCAAACATCTTGAAAGTTTGTTGTAGCTCCATAGGGATTACCATGTTCGTTGTCGAAAAACAGAAACTTGAAACTCAAATCCCTCTCATCACCTGCCTTCAATCCATCACCAATCCTATACATCACAGCTCATTAACATTTCTTAAATATATCTACTCCATCCCCTTTACTACTGAGTTGAGGCCACTTCCTGTCTTTATGCAAAAACCTCTGAATGCATCTTTTATAGCTTTGTTTTTCCTCCTTATCAGTTATGATGAGTTTCTGCTGCCTTTAGTAGAAAACCAGTCTCAGCAGCCTAAACACATAGAGATGTACTTTTCTCTCAAATAAGAGATTTGGAAACAAGCAGGCTTCTGGTCATTCTGGGATTGTGGATTCCATCCTGAAGCTGCCTCACAATAGCAAGATGGATGCTATTGATACTGCTATTCCCTCCATATTCCAGGCAGCAGTAAGGAAAAGGATAAAGACTGTGCTTTCCAGTCAGTCCCCCTTTAAAGAGCTTTTCCAGAAGCTCTACTTCAACAAATTCCACTTGACGTTTATGAAGCACCCTATTTTGCAAGGGAATTCAGAAAATGGCATTTTATTTAGAAACTCTGCTGTTCCAAATAGAGGTCCTGATGATAAAAAAGAGGAGGCAGCCAACAGAGTTTAACAAATGAGCCAACCTTTCTTAACACTGCAACCCTTCCTAAAATGCACACGGTTCACAATCAGTCACCCCCCAAAAAAATCCTTTTCTTGCTCCCTATTATGCTAACTAACTTACCAAATAAGGTCCTGCATCATCTACCTTCTGTTTTATCCTCTGCCATCCCCACACCACACTGTGTGTTGTACCCATGCACCCAGCTCCTTCCTCCTCCGCCAACTCCTAGGACTTGGCAAAAGTCATTTCCTTCTCATCCTCCCGGGTCCCCCTGGGCTGTTTATTTCCTGTTGTCTTTAGATTCAGTTTAGACTTTGCTACAAGTCTTTCATGGCCACTCAAGGATGGGCTAAGTGTTTCATCTGTTTCTCTAACCAAATTCATTGTGCTTAGCACATTCTACTCAATTGATCTTTTACTCATCTCTCTCCCCAAAGAGAATGTAAATTCATGGAGGAACTGGAAATTGTTTCAGTCATCCATGCATCTCCTATGCCTACTACAGGAATAACATCAGAACACTTAATACATTTTGTCTGAATAAACACATAGATTAAGTATGGGTTGATGATGGGATCATCTGTCTTGATTCCAGCAATGTTTGGCAGCCCGGGAGTGGGAACATCTGGGGAGTTGCATACAAAGATAAGAATCCAGGGCAGTGAAATAACTAATCAGAAGAGACTGCTTTTAGTTCTGTTTCATGCTTTACATATGAAGTTTATAGAAACTGAGTGACAATGAGTTTTACTTTTTTTTTTTTTTTTTGCAAGACCATCTCAAGGTGAATCAATTTCAAAGATAATTTAACTAGAATTTGTGGGCCTATCTCTTGACCTGAACATACATGTGATTTATACATGATGATTTTATTATTGATGATAGATTATTGAAATTTCTCCAGGAGCATGTCCTAATAGCAACACTATGTTTTCCTATGAATTCTGTTAAATGTTGTCACAGAATCTGGTCTCTGCTTAGGACTGAGTAGTTGGTGGAGTCCAGCCACCCTCTGAGATCATGTGACCTGCATCTGGACCAAGGCTGGATTGAGAACAATGAATGTGAGTCGCCCCCAAGCGGACAGTGAAGGCATCACACCCTGTAGGGTACCTTGTTACCAGGAAAAAACTTAAGGATTCTTCCCCAGAGCCACTGAATATTCAAATTGAAGGTATTTCTCCTGAAAAAGATAAAAACTACTTCTTTCCCTCTTAGTTTTATCACTGAGCCCACGTGGGATTTTTAAGAGTTGATAATAGGCAGTCAAGCAATTGGGCACCCCTGTTTCATAGCCAAGCCATATGTCTGACATAAAGTAAATGTTGGAGAAATGTTTATGGAATGGAGGAATGAACGTTTTTGTGTTGCCAGTTCGATGCTTTAGTGACTGAATTACATATCTTTTTTTCTACTAAAGAGGTCTCCAATCCAGGAAATTTAAGAATCCTGCATCTACAGCTCTGCCTGATCTCATGCTGTCTCAGCCAACTGGAAAGATATGGTTAAGAATCCTGAGTTTATTGTAGGTCTCACAAGTTTAGTTTTAGTTCCTTGTGTCACCTTGCTGTCTGGGAGTTAAATCAGGCATTTTGTAATGTGGCTTAATTGTACGTCTCCATTTCCGGTGGAGAAATCATTTTTTTCATAGGCAGGAATTCCATGGCTAAGGAGCAAGAACTGTAAGGTAAACTGGAATCTTGTGAGCGAGTTCATCGTGCTGCTTACAAATGTGTATATTTAACTTCCAATCACCTACACTAATAAAGGGAGGGGATGTTCCATGATAACAATGTGATGCAAAGAAAAGATATTTAATAAAAGAGGACCAAGTCAGACCATCAGTTTGGAATCACTAATCATTTAATTAGCCAGTCTTAAGATCCACATGAAATTTCTACATATATGCTTTAAAAAAAAGTCTTATGGTTTTTTAAAGCTGTTCTAGTTGAATCTTTGATGTTGGTAGACTTTTCTGTGCTTTGGAAAGCATAAAGCTGTGTTTCTTGAAACGTGGATAATTTTGATAAAGCTTTATAATCACTCAATCAGGAAGGGTTTCTTTTGTCTTAGAAAGCATGGCAGGATTTTGAGGCAGTAGCTTTAACATCATGAATTTTCTTTGGCTTAGGTTAAGTATTGAAATTATTCGACCTTCCTAGAGTATGCTAGGTGACCAACCTCCTCACCGATGATTATTCCATTTGTTTTCAAATTGCTCTTGGGGTCTGACTACTAAGAGCAATGCCAAGTCACAATATTACTCATGGGACAATCTGTCATTTTAACTGGGCAACCTGCCTAATTAAGGAAAAAGAACTGGGTCTTTGCTTACGAGAGACTGAAATCCTTTCGAGAGCCTTTCAGGAGTACAGAGGAGACCTATTTTATGTGGTTAAAGTAGTGATTTTAAAGTGGCTATGTCCTTCTTGATGTACCCACCCTCTGGAGACTCCAGAGTATTCAGCTAAACAGTTTTCCACTTCCTAAACTCAACTACAATATTGGCATCTATGCAAAAGGTCCTCACAGGCAAGATCTGGAACCATCAGCCAAGGTTAGGGAGCTGTCGGTGTTGGTGCAACAAGAACCCAGAATTAGGGAATTCTCTTTCCCTCAATTGGCCACCACTTCTCTACCCCATAGAAATATCCAGAATCAGGCCTGGCTTTGAACTGGACAAATTATGAAGTCACTCTAAGAGAGTGGTTCACCATGGGGTTATTTGCTGTCCATGGGACATCTGGAAACATCTGTTAATACTCCTGGTGTGTAGGGCTAGGGATGTTGCTGAACATGCTGCAATGCACAGGACAGTCCCTGTCATCATCATCTGGCCGCAACTATCAATAGTGCTGAAGTTGAAAAACCAGGCTCTCAGCCTTGGTTTCCTCTTCAGTGATGTGCAAGTAATACCGCTTCCCTATCAGGCTATTGAGAGGCAATGTGGTCATGAGCGCATTATTTTGGGCAGATACCAGGTACACAATGGGCGTTTGGTAATAGACAGCTATAGGAAATTTTAGTGGTGTGCAAAGAGATTGCCCCCTTTCTAGGCCCTCTAATCACTGCTTGGCTTTGTGTAGCCTGGTCTCTCTTCTCAGGTCCACATTCACATTATGAAGCTCTATGCTTTCTCTTGTACATGACGTCGCCTCATGCTTTGGGATTTTAATTTTTCAAGTCTTTCTTTGGTAGGTAGAGGATCCATCACGTTATTGTTTTAGGCTGTAGAGTGTGGACAGGTGAAAGTATCTGCTTGAACTGGGATGTATTTCTGCAATTTTCACACGTGCACAATAGCTCCCAGACTGGGAACAGCCTCTTGGGCATTTTCTTCTAAAGTTTAAGAAAGGAAAAAAATTGATGCCCTACTTATTTTTTCATTTCTAGGTAATCTAGATTTTTCTACCTGGACTTGTAAGATGTTTACTTTTTGCTTGAAATTAAAACTAATTCGCAATGTAATTTCCTACTTTTCTTTTAAATTAATGTTCTGGGAGTTTAATAGGACCTTAAAACTAAAGATGCTATTTGGCCAAGATAATATTTCTAAAGTAATAGATATAAATCACATATCAGACGATTCATCTGTTCAATTCAGTGGTTTTTTTAATACGTTCATATTAGTGTGACCATTATCTCAATTTTAGTATAATTTCCTCCTCCTCTGCCCTGAAAACCAGTATTCATTAGTATCCCTCACCCGCTTCCCTCCAGCCCTAGTCAACCACTAGTGTATGACTTTTTCCCTCTAGATTTGCCTATTTTAGAAAATGTCATGTAATGGAAGCATACAATATGTGTTCTCCTGTGCCTGGCTTCTTTCACTTAGCATAATGCTTTCAAGGATTGTCCGTGTAGTGGCATGTGTCAGTACTTCATTCCTTTTTATGGGCAATTAATATTCCATCGTATGAATAGATCCTGTATGGTTTATTTCTCAGTTCTTGGTCACTGGGATTTTTTCTACTTTGGGCTCTTATTTATAACATTGCTATGAGCATTTGGATACAAATTGTGTGTGTGTGCTCATTTCTCTTAAGTATAAACCTAGGAATGGAATTGCTAGGTTATAACTGTTTAACCTTTTAAAGAACTGCCTGGCTGTTTTCCAAACTGGCTGTATCCTCCCCACCACTAGCGTGTGGGCTCTGATTCTCCTTATCCTTGCCAACTCTTATGTTTTTTGGATCACAGTCGTCCTGTGGGTGCAAAGTGGCAAGGGAATTTTTAAGTAGACTTTCTGTTGTCATTCTCTTCCTTTGCCCCATTCTTTCTTTCTGGATCATAAGCTGTTTTATCAGTTGACTAATCACCTTAATTTCTTTATTTCTAACTTTAGACAAAACTTGAAATCCTCTGATTCTTTTAAATTAATTTGTTTTCTCTTGTTTATCCGTGAGATCTATTCCTGTCCCCACCTCAAACCCCTTGATTTCAGTTTTCACTGCAAGCAACCTCTTTGGTGGAGCCACATGAAACTGCGAGTTTCATGGGTCAGAATGCTCAAACATCAGCAGTTCTTCACGGCTCAGCCTAGCGCCTATTTCGGTGTTCTCTTTCCTAGACCCGAGGTCTTGTTGAATGGTCTGGAGAGAGGGAGTTAGAGATTCACAGGAGGTCTGCCCTGGAGGAGTCCTTTATGTTGTGTCCGTGGTGTGGTATTGTTGTGCTGCCCCAGGAGACCCTCTGGAGTTCCCAGCCTGTTGGGATCTAGTGATTTCAATGTAGTCATTCTTTCAACCTTTTTAATCTCCAGCACAGAGAAACATGGAAACCACATCCTCTAGTTTTGTTCTGCTTGGTTTTTTGTGATACTAAGAGTGTTGGGGGGACAGATGAGATAAGGTTGTCTTTAAGTTTTTGTTAGAAACTTTCTTCCCCCCTCAACTTGTGCCCGCTGGGTGCTAGTCCCCATAAGCCCCAGAGTTCTTTACAAGTTTGACCTGTGTCCCCTGATGCCTGATTCCTGACTCTTCATCTCCTTTGAGCCTCCACAGCTCTGGGAATGCAGGCATGGCTGCGTGTGGCCTGAGCTGTACCTTCAAAGGGAATTATGAAGAAATCCTGAGGAGATGATCCCAGAGCCTGGGGCCATGACTCCCTCCTCCCTACAGGTATGTATTTTGGCTCCTTCCTGTGAAGGCACAGGGTCCCTTGGAATTCTCTAGAAAAGGGCTCAGGAGTTTCAGTGTCACTGAGAGAATCTATGAAACAGAACTTCCTCTTCTCCTAGTACTGGTTCACCCATTGCATATCTTTGAATCCCGTATTTTATTGAAAGTCAAATGAATTAGAAGAAAAGACTTGCCATATCAGGTTGGCTGGGGCACATAGTCTCTGACCTTCCCACGTACTCCCTTGCTTAAATCCTTAAGCACAGGGAGTGTGGTGAAGAGCAGCCCCCTGATGTGCAGGACTCTGGTAAAATTCCTAAACTTCTCCTCACTTGTTATGGTTTAGATATCAGGTGTCCCCCAGTGAAGAAAGTTTATAAGTAATATGGTTGGGTCATAAGAGGCTTAACCTAATCCATGTGCTAGGCCCCTGATAGGGATTAACTGGTGACTATAGGCAGGTAGGGTATGGGTGGATGTGGACATGCCCTTGGGGTTTATATTTTGACCGTGAGAGGGGATATCTTTCTCCCTCTCTTCCTCACTCTCTCCTAGTGGAATGTATTAAGCTACTTTTCTCTACCACATACTTCCACCATGATGTTCTGCCTCACCTTGCCCACAGCAATGGAGCCAGACATCTATGGACTGAGACCTCTGAAACCAAGAAACCCAAAATTAACTTTTCCTCCTCTACATGTACTTGTCAGGTCTTCTGGTTGCAGCAGTGAAAAAACTAAAACCCCTCTCTAATGTGGGTGAGCCTGAAATGAACATATCATACAAACCTGATATGACCCTCCCCCAAGTAAGAGAATTCCTCCTTCCTGATTGCCTTTGGGTTGGAACTGAAACATCAGCAATGTCTGGCTCTTGAGCCAGACATTGGATGGGAGCAACCTCGAATCTCTTGGGTTTCCAGCTTTCTGACTCACTCTCCATCTTAGAACTTGTCAGCCTCCATGACTGTGAGGCAATTCCTTATAATAATGCATATATATGAGCATACATATGGATTATGTGTATATTATACATACACACATATGTGTATATAATTACAAGAAAAATAAACAACCTACTGTATCTATATCTCTGGAGACCCTAATACACAGTGTATTGTGTGCAAGTCCCTGAAGCATTCTTGTTTTCTAAGGTTTTCCCTTAATTTTCATGTTGCTATAGATTGTCTTGTTTTGTATCCCCTTGGTCATTCTAATGGGTTCCAGGAGGGAGGTAAGATAAACACACAAGTGAACTCAGATCTCCATCTTGAAAACCCAAGTTTGTGAAATGTTTCAAAGCAGTGAAGAACTGTCTTTTCCCTTTGTCCCTCTAAGCTCCTTCCTCATGCCACCACATCACCCCCTCCCTCTCCTCCTTTCCTCCAAAGTCACGACACATTTTCTCTCTCCTCTCTCTCATTGTAATCTGTTCTCTGGGACTCTTGGAAAAACTACCTCCATTTCTATGCTTTTTGGTAGTTAAATGCCAGCCATGTCTCTCCTCAAAGCCCGTCATTTTCCTTTTTATTCCACTCACTGACCCTGTAAATGGCATTTGATGCACAAGAGCTGGAACAGTCATTAGCTTAAAATGGCTTTAAAAAAAAAAATCTTTCACTGCTCTAAATCTTTTTTTTTTTTTTTTTTTTTTTTAAAGGCACCCTACAGTAAAGTCTCTCAATGTCCAAGCCTGGCCCTGCTGAGTTTTGATTGCACAGGAAATCAGAGCAGCATTGAGAGCAGTGGCTGTGGGCACAGTTAGGTGAATGATTGAAAGACCCTGCAACCCCAGGCGAGGCTCTTAGGACTGACTGACTGTTTTTTTTTTCTTTTTCCTTGTTCTTATAAAGGTAATATTAACCTTTCCTCTTTAAATTTCAAAAACAAAGCTTCTATATATTTCCTGTTTATTCCATTTAAGCAGAATCCTTGGAGTAACCCAACACAAAGGAACATCTAGTTGGATCTATATGTTGCCAAAGTTAAATGGATTGTCACTGAGTGCAGTAAAGAGACCGGGATGCTTTATGCTTCATTTTCTTGGTTCCTCCATTTTTTTCCATCCTGCACAGACACCTGAGACACTTTCTGCGGTCCCCTTTCATTATTTCCTCCTTTGAGGTGGTAAGGCAATATAGGTTTCCCTCAGTGACAAGAGCACATGCAAAGCTATTGGCTATTTGAAAAGGATATGCCCATCTGCATCGAGGGCCGGTGGTCAGGTATGTTCTCTTGCTGCCCTGGTTCTCATGTGACCATGTTGGCCCAACCATCCCAAAGTGGCAAGTGCATAATGAGGCAGCCCAGTTTACACTGATAATCTCAGGGACATCTCCCAGTGGGAATATGTATCCCCTGATCCACCAAGTTCTTGATCAAGAATTGGATAGAAATGGCCTACCTCTGCATCGATAATCAACTGGGACAATTGCTTCTCTAGCCAAAGGTCTTGTGTTATTTTCCTCATTGCTCTCTATACAAATTCATTCAATAAAACCAGTGCCATTTCCTCTTTATGCAAAAGAGCATCTCAGGCCTTTAAAGACCCCTCTTTATGGTGATGACAGTCTCCTGAAAGGATCTAGCTCTCATCATTTAGAATCGGATCACTCCCCCAGTTTCTCATGATAACTGTGTACCTCATGATAACTGGTTTCAAACTACCTTCATTGCTATAATAAAGGCCTTTTCTTCCTTGTGGAAGAATTCCCCCTGTTTCCAAGAGAACCAAGTGACAGCTCTGTTGGCAATCCTGAAGGTAGTAGATGGAGAGTTTGCCTGTCCCATCTCTAGGAAAAGTGATTGGGTCCAGTAGCTATCCTAGATACACTGAGGACCCTTCTTATTCTCCCTCCTCCCCTCCTGAGGGCTTACACATACCCTCAAGTGAAGAGGAAATTCATGAACAATGTTGTCTCCCTACATATCCCCCCTCCTAGCCCTTCTACCCTCCATGACTTTCAGGCAACATCTAGTCACCTCAGCTAAGTGAGCTGCCCCTGCCCCAGGAAGATGCCTCCCACCCCTGCCTGGTTAAATTCTTACCCCAACTCTGCAGTGCCCAGTCAATTGGCACTGGCAAGGACCCAATGGTGGATAACAAACATTTTGCAGGGTACATGAGAATGTGCATTGTGAGGCCTGCATGGTGTAAACAATGTTGAGAAGGACTACGGAAGGATGTTTCCACTATTCTAGTATTGAAAATAATACCATTATGAACTTCTTTGTGTATACATCTTTGTTTTTGATGACTTCCTTAGGATCCATTCATGGAAGATTGAAGAAATAGAATGCATATAAGAGTAAGATGTGTTTGAGCCAGTAAAAGTGGAAGCATATAGGACTCTTGAAGTGCTGCCAATCCTTATGTGGGGAACTTTATGAACAGGGGACAAAGGACCACTCACAGTATAGGTCTGGTGAAGATTCTGTTTACATGGAATGGGTTGCTTAGTCGGGCCAGCCCAGTACATCTCCCAGATCTCTCACACTACCCCATCTTTCCCCTTTCCCCATTCCCACCAAAATGGTACCTCAGTGTCCTAAGCCCTTTTGTGTTTCAGTTTGTAACTCTCCTTAAGAGTCAATTAATCTGATCTGTTATTTTAGTCAGCTTTTTGCACCACTATGACCAAAATGCCTGACAAGAACAAATAGAAGAGGAAAAGTTTATTTGGAGCTCACGGTTTCAGAGGTCTCAGTTCATCGATGACTGAGTCCATTGCTTTGGGTCCAAGGTAGAGTGGTACATCATGGGGGAACAGCAGGGTCAGGAAGCAGGGGTGGGGGTGGGGCTGCAGGGATTCCCTTCCACCACCTGCCTACAGTTACTACTCTGTCCATTCAAAGGGGGATAGACTGATTAAATCAAATCTCTCATTTAATCCGATCATTTAACCTCTGAGCATTCCTGCATTGATACAGGCACTTTGGTGGGGACACCTCATATCCAATCCATAATGTCTAAAAATTTATTGATAATTTTCTCAACCGTGTTAAGTATGTCTACTGACAAGTATGAAAAGGCTTATGAGTATGATTATTATTTCTGGCATTTGTTTCTTAGTTTCCTTCTCTGTTGAAATTAACCATCTGATCATGTCTGTTGTCTACCTTTTCCACTGGATCATTTTACATTCTAATGATTCAAATTTCTAAAGAGTTACAACATCTGTGTCATGGTGAATATTACTGTTGCTTGATTTGTTTCTTGATAGTGTGTTTTTTTTTCCCTTGCACTTTATTCTGTATGCCACATTTTTTTCCTTGTTGAAAGTCAGATATCTTGTAAAAGTAGAAACTAAAAAAAAAAAAAATAGTTCTTATGCTTAGAAATGAGCAAACATTTGCTTTATCTAGATATCTACCGGTTGGTGAGATAATCTGGTCATGAGTTGAGCTAACCCTCCCTTCATCCACCACCAGGACACATTCCCACCCATCCTCATCCTCATGGGTAGAGGTTTTGTTCTCTTCTGTGATTAGATTTTGCCAGTTCCCTAAGAACATAGTATTTGCTGCTTTTCCTCAGTGCCTTTAGCTTTTTGTTAGAATAGAGGAAAAGAATCCAAGGGGTACTTTTCTTTTCCCCAGGGGCTACTTTTGTCACAAGGGATGCTTTATCAAAACTCTAGCTCTGACTCTCGTTTCTTTTTGTGAGGATTCAGTGAGGTGTATGGCAACAGCATGCAGGTGGTGATCTCCTGTGTGTCTTTCCCCCATGGGGGATCTCTCCTTAGCTCACCTTTGATCTTTAGTAAGTGGTTAAAGGTACCAGTTGGATTCTTCTTACTGGTGTCTGGCAATGACTACTCCAGTTAGGAAATGTCCATGCCTTATCTCTCCTTAAAGGCTCCTGTATTTCCTTAGATTTTGTTGCCCTGAAACTTTGAGTTTTCCAATGGTTTCAAGATAAGTTATCAGTTTGACAATTGCCTGGCATTTTGTTATTGCTGTTGCTGTAAGGATTGAAATGATGTTGTGGCCATTTTTCTGCAGAATTCCCTCCCACTCCTTTTAAATGAATCAACACAGGCTATAGATCTCTTCCCCAGGAAAAAACAAACATTAAGAGTCAATTCATAAACTAAAACTTTGGTATATCCTGCCTCGATAACATGAGAACATAATATTTTATTTCATGTAACAAATGATATTTCTTAACGCCTGGGTGGGTAGTTCAGTTATCTGCCATTACTTCAAGGTGAATTTGCCCAATGTTAGTGTTATTTTAGCTTGTATTCCTGCCCAAAGTTAATGTTTATTATATTTTTGTTTCAATTAATTAATTTAAACACCTCTCTGGCTGGCATCTGTATTTCTTAACAATCTAAAACGTTCCTGTATAGGACTTTGGTAAATTTAGGTAACTTGATAAGCACAAAAGCACCCTATCTATCCTCTAGGACTCCAAGGAGTCTAGAATGATTGGCAGCTTAGACTCAGTTACCTAGTTGAACAACTAAAATAACACTCCATAGCTGTCCTTTTGACTATATTCATTACAGAATTTGAGTCACATGAAAATTAAAATATTTAGAATATTGGATGTTTCTAAATATTTTGGATATTTTACTATTGTAACTTGTAATAATTTGTGGAATTTTCTGAGTTGGAAGAAATACAACATATTCTTTTGATATCAATGGAGATTAGGTGCTTGATAAAACTTAAGATCCTGTGAACTAAAATCATCTTTGCCACCAAGAGCATAGTTATGTAGGAAGTGAGGATCCTCATATCATATAATCCTGAGGAAAACTACATCCTTGGCATTTCCCCTGTAGACAAAATTATGTCATGAGATAGTGTGGGTCTTTAGATGAGGCAGATATAAGAACCAGGTCTTAAGATATACTACTTGGGGGGCTGGGGTTGTAGCTCAGTGGTACAGCACCTGTCTAGCATGTGTAAGGCACTGGGTTCAATCCTTAGCACCATATAAAAAATAAATAAAATAAAAGTATTGTGTTCATCAACAACATATATATATTTATAATATATATAAATATACACACGCATATATGTATATACACACAAACCCTACTTGGGGAAACATTACTTTAAAATACTGTGAATATTTTTCTGATTATGAAGTGGTACAATTTATTTTTTAAATGTGAAAAATCTATAGAAGTTAAGAAATTTTTTTTTAAAAAAATAACAAAGCTTAGCTTATTTTTATTTAACAAAGCTTAGAGGTTATTTATTGTAGTCATGTATATATCCATACATAATAATCCTAAACTTCTTAGACTCATACTTATGTATGTATTATCAGTATCACATTATATAGTTTTCTATCCTGCTTTTAAAAACTTTATTACACCAGAAGTATTTTCCAATGACATCAATTCTTCATAAATATTTTTAATGGCTGAATAACATTCTGTTTTATAGTTGTGCCATAATTGGATATAAACCTTTTGTGTATTGAGGTTGTTTCCAGTATTCCAGTATTGAAAATAATGCCATGAAGAACTTCTTTGTGTATATATCTTTCTTTGTTTTTGATTACTTCCTTAGGATCCATTCATGGAAGTAAAATTACTGATTCAAAGAGGATGAAATTTTTTACAGTTTATGACAGATATTTACAAATAATGTTCTGGAGGGCTTTAACAAATAATGTTGCCACCAGTAGTTTATGAGAATATATGTCTTACTGAATCCTCACAAACACTGAATACCATTACTTTAAAAAATCCTTGTCAGTGGAGAATTGTGAAGAATATTTTGCTTAACACTGAGTCTGAACTTCTTCCCATTTGTTTATGTACCATTTGCATTTCATTTTTATGATGTGCTTATTGATATCATTTGTCTATTTTTCATTTATATAGTGTTCTCACTGATTTCTAAATTTTAAATAATTCTTTGATACATTTTCTTTTGACTTTTTAATAAGTTTTGGTTTTCAAATGTGACTATATTTTGTATTCTCAACAATATATGAGAAATATAATTTTTTATATGCTTGCTAATGGTTGCTCCTTTCAGTTTTAATTTTTGTCTTAGACATTCTAAAAGGTGTATAGTGGTATCTTTTTTCTTTGGTTTTACTTTGGATTTCCCTAATGACTAGTGATGTTAAGTATACTTAGGTTTTTATTGTATTATATCTTCCCTGAACTGTCAGTTGAAATCTTTTGTCGATTTATAATGAGTTGGTATTGGCTTATTAATAAGTTTTGAGGGCTTGTTATTTATTGTGAATGCATTCCTTTCATAGATATATGACTTGCAAGCTACAAACTGCAGGAAAACATTTGCATCTTCATTATGTAAAGAATGTTTTTCAGAGTAGAATTTTTAATGTTGGAGGGTATGATTTATTGTGTTTTTATTTAATAGACTATGCCATTGGGGTTTTACCTAAGAATTCTTTGAGACAATATCACAATGACTCTCATTTGTTTTCATCTAGAAATTTTATAGTCTTAAGCTGTATATTTGACTATAATCCATTTTGAGTAAATTTTTACGTAATGTGAAATATATTTGGAAGGCAATTTTTTTGCATGTGACTATCATAATGACTCTAGAAATATTTGAAAGTAGTGTCCTTTCACCATTGAATTGCCTTTGCCAAAAACGTATTAATCTTATTGGAGTGGGTCTACTTCTGGACTCTGTTTCCTTGATCGTGTATCTAACCTTTCACCAATATTATACTGTGTTGGTTATTATAGGTTTCACATAGTCTTAAAACTAGGCAGAGTGAGTCTTCTGACTTCATATTAAAAATTGTTTTGATGATTCTTATTTTCCAGATAAATAATAAAATCTATTTGAAATATGTACAGTAGACTCTACTAGGATTTTTATAGGGATTGCTTTGAATCTATGATAAATTTGGGGGAAACTGACATCTTAAACAATATTGTATCTTTCAGAGTGTAGTATTTATCTCAATTTATTTGAATTTCATTTGATTTCTTTTATCAGTGCTGTGTATTTTTCCAAGTACAAATTCTGTACATTTTATATTGATATCTGAATATTATGCATTTTGGTGCTGACTTAATAGCATTTTGTTTAAAATTTTGATGTCCAGTTGTTCATTGCTAGTATATAAAAATAGTGTTGATTTTTGTTCTTGTATCTTAAGACCTCACTAAACAAACTTGTTTGTAGGCTCTTTAATGTTTTCTATATGGACTATTAAATTATCAGTGAATAGAAATGGTTATATATCTTCCAACCCACATTCCTTCCATTTCTTATTCTTGTCTTTACACTAAGTAGGAATTCTAGTACAATGTTAAATAGGAGAGCTGAGAGTAAACATCTTTCTTTGTTCCTCATCTTAGGGGAAAAGCATTAACTCTTTTACTATTAAGTATCATATTTGCTGCAGATATTTCATGGTTGCAGTTTATCATGTTAAAGAAGCACCCTTCTATTGCAAGTTTGCTGGGAAATGTTTTTTTTTTTTAAATCAAAATGGGTTTTGAGTTTCGTCATATTCTTTCACTAAATCCATGAATGTGGTGAATTACATTGACTTACAAATGTTGAATAGATTTTTCATTCCCAGAAGATGCTACATTTGCTTGTAAGTTATTATACTTTTTTTTTTTACAAATGTTTGAATTTTATTTCCCAATATTGTTGAAATATTCTTGTTTTTGTTCTTCATAGGTGTTAAATTGAAGTCTATTTCCTCATTTATCTGTTTGGTTTTCATGTCAGAGTAATGCTGACTTCATAATATGCATTGGGAAGTAATTATTAACATTTGGATATGAGGTGTGCCCCAAAAATTCACGTGTGAGACAGTGCAAGAATGTTCAGAGGTGAAATGATTAGGTTATGAGAGCCTTAACCCAACTAGTGGATTAACCCCCTGATGGGATTAACTGAGTGGTAACTGAAAGCAGGTAGGGTGTGGCTAGTGGGTCAGTGGGGGCATGTTTTTGGGATATATATTGGGTGAGCTGAGCTTAGGCTCTCTCTGCTTTCTGATCATCATATGAGTCACTTCCCTCTACCACATCCTTCTGCCATGATGTCTTGAGCCCTGAGGAATGGAGCTGGCTATCTATGAATTGAGATCTCTGAAACAATGAGTCCCAAATAAACTTTTCCTCCTCTAAAATTGTTCTTATGAGGTCTTTTAGTTATAGCAGTGAAAAAACTAACTAAAATAGAAATCTTTCCTCTTCTGTTTTCTGACATAGATTGTATACTATTATTATTTTTTTCTTTATGTGTTTGATAGAACTTGCCAGTGAGGTCATACTTTCCAACAAAACGAATCTTGGTCAAAGTTTTATATTACAAATTCACTTTCCATAACGAGTACGGTACTAGTTATGTGGTTCTTGAATACTTTGGTAGTTAATATCTTTCAAGAAATTGATCTTTTTTCTGAAAGTGGAGAATGGGAAAAGATATTTCATGCAAATGTAAAACAAAAGAGCCAGGAGGTAGCTATGCCTATCAGAACAAATAGATTATAAATCAAAAACTGTAAAAAGACAAAGGTCAGGATATAATGATACAGAGTAATATTAGGGGAATTTAGAACCCCACTCTCATCAGATTGTGTAGATAGAAAAATTAATAAAAAATACATTGGACTTGAATTATCCTTTAGATCATGTGAACCTAACAGATATGTACAGAACATTCATCCAACAGCAAAAGAATACACAATTTCTTTAATTGTGCATATAACATTTTCCATGATAAATCATGTTAGGCCCACAAACAAGTCTCAACAAATTTAGGAGGACCAAAATCATATCAAGTGGGATGAGGATGTGGCTCAAGTGGTAACGTACTCACCTGTCATACATGGGGCACTGGGTTTGATCCTCAGCACCACATAAAAATAAAATAAAGATGTTGTGTCCACCGAAAACTAAAAAAAAAAAATTAAACTTTCTCTCTCTCTCAAAAAAATCATATCAAGTGTTTTTTTTTAAATCACAGTGGTATAAAATTGGAAGGCAATAACAGGAGAAATCCTAGAAAATTTTCAAATATGTGATAATTAAACTATATACTCCAGAACAGCTTGTTAGAGAAGAAATCAAAGATGAAATAAAAATTATGAGACAAATGTAAAACAAAAGAGCAAGAGGTAGCTATACCTATCAGACCAAATAGATTATAAGTCAAAAACTGTAAGAAGACAAAGGTCAGTATATAATGATACAGGTATAAGAGTAATATTAGGGGAATGTAGTACCCCACTTTCATCAGTGGGCGATAGAAAATAGAAACACAGCATACAGAAACTTATGGAATGTGGAATAAGACATTTCTAAGAGAATTTTATAGTAATAAATAAGAAATAAATAAGCAATTTAATGTTACATCAAACAGGGAAAAAATTGAGCCTCAAGTTAGCAGCAGGAAGGAAATAACAAAGATCAGAGCAAAAATAAATCAAATAGACTAGAAAAACAGTGGAAAACAATCAATGAAACTTAGAGTTGAGCTTTTAAAGATAAGCAAAATCAATAAACCCTTAACTAGACTAAGACAAAAAAAGACTGATAATCAGAAGTGTAAGAGGAGATATTAAAACTGGTAGATGAGAAAAGCAAAGAATCATAAGAAAACTACTGTGAACATTTATACACCGGCAGATTGTGTAGCCTGGAAGAGAAGGATAAATTACTGGACACATACAACCTGCCAAGACTGAATCATGAAGAAATAGAAATTCTGAATAGACTAATAGAAAGTAAGATTAAATCAGTAATTTAAGAAAATGTCAAAGGAAATCCCAGGGGCTGATGACTTCAGAGCCGAAATCTACCAAACATTTGAAGTAATATCAATCCTTCACAAATTCTTCCAAAACACTAAATAGAGGAAATACTTTTGAACTGATTTTGAGGCTAGCATTACCTGATATTGAAATACAAGAAAACTAGAGGCCAATGTCTCTCATAATCCTAGATGCAAAAACCTTCAACAAAATAATAGTATACTCAAGTCAACATACTTTAAAGGAATCAATCAACATGATCAAGTGAGATTTACTATGCAAGGATAGTTCAATATAGGCAAATCAATGAAAGTGATTCACCACCTCAATAAAATGAAGGATGAAAACTATGGGACTACTATAGGTGCAGAAAAAAATATTTGATACATTTCTTTTAAGAAATGCCTGTTCAGGGACTTTTAAATTGGATTCTTTGTTTCCTTGCTAAATTGTTTGAAATCCTTATATATTCTGCATATTCAACTCCTATCATTTATATGGTTTGCAAATACTTTCAACCTAATTTGTGGGTTATCTTTTTGTTAAAAGTTTCCTTTGCTACAGCCAGTGTGCAAAGAGGAAGAGGCAGGGATTCACAATCTTTTTTGAAGTTGCCCTCCCTCAATGTCCTAACTTCCTCCCATGATGCCCCCAGAGGTCCTTCACCTCCCCAAAGTGCCATGGGATGGAAATCAATCCTTTACCACTTGGATTTTGGAGGGACATTCCAAATACAAACTACAGTGTACCCCAAGGTATACTATTCAGGCTTTAAAAGAAGGAAATTCACACCCTATTTGAATCAAATGTATGATATGTCAAGATCATTGTATTGTCTTGAGCAACTAATAAAAAAAGAATAAAAAAATAAACTCCCTATTTTCCTTCAAATGTTAAAAAAAAAAGAAATTCTGCTGCTTTGCAACAATGTGGATTAACCTGGAGGACTTTATGCTAAGTGAAATAAACCAGGCACAGAAAGACACATTATCTCCATTATATGTGGATTCTAAAATAAGCCAAACTCAGAATAGAATAGTAGTTACCAGAGGCAGAGGAGGGAGTGAGGGAATGGGGAGTTGATGGTCAAAGGCTGTGAAGTTTCCACTAGGCAGGAGGAATAAGATCTATTGCACAGCAGGGTGGCTGTAGTCAACAATGACTATTTCAAAATATAATTTAAAATAACTGAGTATCACACAGAAATGCTAAGTGAGGTGATGGATGTGGTAATTAGCTTCATTTAATTATCCCACATTTTATTTATTTATATATATATAACATGTAAAAATATCACAATATAATTGTCAATTAAAATATTGTAGAAAAGGACAAGCCAAGAAAAAAAATCATTCATTTCTAATTTGTCAAATTTATGGGCATAAAGTTGTTCATGGTATTCTTTCATTATCTTCTTAATGAGTTTAAGAGGCTGTGGTAATATCTTCTCTTTCATTTCTAATATTGAAAATTTGCACTTTTTTCAATATGACTAGAGGTTAATTAATTTCACTGGTCCTTCCAAAGGACTGACTTTGGGTGGTAATTATTTTATATCTATTTTATATTAATATTTTATTTATGCTTTTTTATTCTCATTCCACTTGCTTTGTATTTAATTTTTTTCTCTTTTCCCTAAATGCTTAAGGTAGGTGCTTATACTGATTTAGATACACATCTTTTTGCTATAAAATTCTCTCTAAGCATTGTTTACTTCATCCTACAAACTTTGATATTTATTTTCATTTAATTCATCTCAAAATGTTTTTAGCGTTTCCCTAGACTTTTCTTTCATCCATGGACTACTTAGAAGTATGTTTGCTTTTTGAATTTTGTGGGTTTTCTAGATGTCTTTATGATATTAAATTATAATTTAATTCTATGATCAGAGATGTTAGTATAACTTTAATTCTTTTTAATTTCTAAGATTTAGGCTCAAGATATGGTTTATCTTGATGAAAGTTCTATGTACCCATAAATAATAAATATATAAATACATGTATGAATGCAAGTACACATATAATTTGCAGGGTTGGTTGGATGTTCTATCAATGTTTATTAGGTCAAAATAGTTGATAGTGTTTAAATTTCCTATGTTATTCCTCATTTTCTATGTACTTGTTGAATTTGTTTTTCCTTTCAGTTCTATCAGTTTTTGCTTTATAAATTCTGAAGCTCTTTCATTAAGTGGGATAATTTTTTTAGAAATATTTTTTAGGATAATTTTTCTTTATGAAGTTACCCATGAATTAGTTTGATAGGAATGCCATGACAAAATACCAGAGTCTAGGTGGCTTAAACAATATAAATGTATTTTTTCACAGTTCTGAAGGCTGGAAGCCCAAGGTCAGAGTTGGTTTCTTATGAGACCTCTCTTCTTGCATTGTGGTTGTTTCCTCACCTGGCCTTTCCCGTGTGTGTGTGTGTGTTGTGTGTGCGTGCGCATGCGCGCGCGCACACACAGAAAAAAAAGATCCAGTGTCTCTTTCTCATAAGGAGAGAAGTGCAGTTAGATGAAGACTTCACCCTTATGACCTCATTTAACCTCAATTACCTCCCTCAACCCCTATTTCCAAATTCATTCACATTGTGGGGTAGGGATTTGATTCATGAATTTTGAGGGCGATATAATTCAGCATATAACAACCCATTTACCTGTGGTAATTTTTCTTGTTCTGTATTCTACTTAAGCTGGTTCTAATATAGCCACTCCAAAATTTTTAATTAGCATTCTGCACATTTTGTCTTTGTCTTTGAATCTATTAATATCAACATTTTAAGAGATTTTTTTGATAGATAATAGCTGGGTGATATTGTTAATTCTGGAAATCTGTCTTCATACGTCTAGGTCTCTTACATTTGTTATAATCATTGTTATCATTCAATTTTATTTTCTGTTGGTCCTTTCTGAGTTTTGTTCCTGTGTTTCCTTTTTCCAGCCTAATTTGAATTGTTGGAATATTTTTAAGTTCTTCTCTGTTGTTTATTGGCTTTTGAGCTATATCCCTTTGTATTTTGTTTGTTGGTGTTTATTGCTCTAATGGCTACCAGGTATGTAACATTCCACTCTCTGCTTTGCTTCTGTTAGAAAAATGTAGGAATCGTACAACCACATATCACTTTTTACTCTCCTCTTCATGTTACATTTTTGCTTTCATACATGTATAAAAGAATTTACGATGACCTTTTATACTTACCCATATTTAAATCATTAACCAAACGTGAAATTTCTGCTCATTTTTTCTTCGAATGTTTTCCTCTGCCCAGATTTCTTTCTTTCTCTACTCATTCTGATATGTGGTTGACTGAATGTCAGACCTTGCCATTTTCTCCCAGATCCTTCAGGCTCTGTTTCTAGTCCTCCGCTGAGGACATCTATCCTTTCATTTATGTCAACTGTTTATTTGGGGATATAGATATATTTTTTTTTGCTTTAAACCTTTGATCAGTTTGACCTCTGCCTCATCTGAAGGTTGCCATAGGTTGTCTTTTCCTGGAGAATTAATCAAATTTTCTTCATCCCTGATTCTTTGTAAGTAGAGTGATTTTTGGATTCTATCATGGACGCTTACAAAATCATGAGACTCTGGGACTGTTAAAATTATCAGAGTGTTGTTTGTTTAGTTTTGTTTCAGCAGATAACCTGGTTAGGTTTAAACTGAAAGTTCTGTCTTGCTTTGTGTGGATGGTTGTTCCAAAGTCAATTCATCTTCAAGGCCATTTTCAATCCAAATGCTTTGCTGATTTGTATCTCTCCTACACATGCACGCACTACTTTATATTATAGTTCTCAAAATCCCTCTGATTGTTTCTCAATTTTTAACTCTCCTGTTTGTGCTTTTATTTACTTTTGGGAGTTCTTGGTTAGTGGCTTTTCTATTTTGTCCAGTGTTCTCATGTGGGGAAATAGGTTGTGATAAACCTACTCCATCTTAACTATCCCTGGATTTTACACTGGGTTATTTTAATCCACAAGTCCAATTCTTCTGATGGTTCAGATATTTTCTTCTATTTTATCTTTGAAGATTATTTCTCCTCCACTGTTCTATGATACTATTTTTCAGAAATATTGATTATGCATTTATTAAATATTCAGTCTGCCTTTCATACCAAACATACTTTTCCTGTCACATTTTCTCTTTGTTGTCTTTCTTCACATTACTGAGTATTTTCTGTAGCTTAGATTTTGCTCTTTATAATTTCTAACTTTTAAATTCAATGGTGTGTCTTTTTTTGTGTTAAAAATTACTTTAACAATGAGCTATTTGATCATTTTTCTAATTTCCTTGGGGGCATAGTCGTACCAAAAAAAATGTCTTAAGCAAATTTTCTTGAGTAGGCTTTTAGGTTATCTTTTAAATGTTATGTGTATTTACTGTTTTTTAGGGGGCAGAACTGTGTCTATATTGGTAATCTATTTATTCCACCCATTACTGTGAGAAAGTTCATCAAAACTTTCGATTTGCCTCAAAGTGGGAGCATTGTCTTTTATACTGTTTTTTCAATTCACTTTAAGAACAGTTTTAATGCTTAAAAGATTGCAGGTTAATGATAACATAATATTTTCAGTTTTGTCATTTTGTAGCAGATTTAATGAAGTAGTTGAGGCTGTGGGCTGGCCCATATGAGAAACTTGGCTTCTTAGTGTTTTTTGCTTGTTTGTTGAGTGCACTCAAATTGAAAATTTAACTCATTTCCTTAAAATCAAGCCTTCCTGGGATAAAACCAAAATAACACTAACAAATTGGGCATTTGAAATATTATTCAATTCAGTTTGAAATATCTTTAGAACCTACATTGCTACATGAGGAAAATTCTTCTATCCTTTCTTCATTCCATATGATGAACATTTCTAATCTGAAACCCAAAATACCTTATAATCTCAAATTCTTTTAGTAATGATATAACATTTAAAAAGTTTTTAGATTTGTGGGCATTTCAGATTTTTTGATTGGACTACTCAAACAATCTATGCAAATATTTCAAAATCCACAAAGCTCAAATCTGCACACTTTTGGTCAGAAGTATTGAAAACAAAGGATCCTTGTGAAGTCTGGTTGGATACATGAGGACCATTTGGTTTATTAGGAATGAGTCATGCTTTGTTTATTATTATAAAATGATAATATCTGCTATTGCATCTGACAATTCTGTTCTATATGTTTTATGTGCATCAACTCTTCACATACAAAGCTTTGAAATGGCTGGTTTTAAATGCTTTAGAAATTCTGAGTCTCAAAGCAGTTAACTATCCTATTCAAGGCTATGTAATGGTTAGATGATAGAATAGACTTTAAATAAATTCCTAAAAGGCATCCAAAACATTCTTCTTTTATGGAAGATTGAAAAAAAAAAAAAAAAAAGAACTCGGGTCTTTTCTTGGAACTGAAATCTTTGTATTATAATTTTAAATACAGTTGAAAAACATGGACAACTGTTACATTCATCTTTTGTGTTTGAAATTATAGAAAGAAATGTCAGTAGGTAAGTAGGAAAGGCTTTGGATAATTTGAGAGGAAAGAGCACATTTGAACAAAAACACTTTCCCAAACAAAACTCAAATTTTTATAACTATCTGAAGGGAAAGCATCCAAACATAATTAAAATCCAAATAAATCATGGAAATAAAACGAAATAGTTACTTGCAACATAATATTTTCTAGGAAAAAAGATAAATAATTGTGCCCCCTAATTTATTTTCTCTCTGTTCAATCAGGAAATTGTAAAAGGACACATGGCTAGAATACATTTTTTCAGCAAGTTCTTGCCAACAGAATGGCTTTTGAGAGCCCCTCCATAACACCTCATTCTGCTGCTGGGCGCATGCAGATCTGAATGAGGCCCTACCTGGGGGCAGAAGCACAGGTGAAATGTGCTTTTATCCCTGAATCACTTCAAGTAGGTTGCTACTAACTAGGAGCACTTATCTTGAATTTCTATGTGCATGAAAAACAGGCTTCTATTGTATTTGTAGTCATTTCACTCTTTTGTTTGTTTCTGTGATGCTAGGGATCAAACCTGCGAGGCAAGCACTCTACCAACTGAGCTATATCCCTAGCCCATCATTTTACATCTTATTATGTATTTTTCAATGTTTTAGCATACTCTAATGTAATTTTTATTACCTAATATGATAATTGGAAATAGGAAATTGCAGAAAGCACAAAACTCAAATCATACAAAAATCTTCAAATCAACCCCTTTCTTCCTATCTCTAACTCCTTCTCATTAGAATATTCAAAAACAAACAAAATATTAGGTGACAAAGAAATCTCAGAAATCAATGTGCTGTGCACAATCTCTCCACTCGACACAAACAACCCCAACCACTGTTAATGCCCGACACAGCCAAAGAGGAGTCTGGTTGTCTGCTATCACAGGCTCTAATGAGGCATCACAACATCCTTACCAGATGGTGCTAGAGAAGATCCAGTAGGAAGGCAGACTTCAGTCACTGCCAGTGGTAACAAGGCTTCCCCTCAAGGTGTCTGTCAAGGTCGTCTTCCACCTGGCTACTGATGAGCTGTCGGAGCAAGCCAGTAGACTGCTGAGACTCCTGATGAGACCACTCAAGACCTCACTGGGTCAGTGTAGGCCAAGTGGGGAACAATAATGAGACACTCATCTCATATGGCCAGGGAGGTGTTAGTGAAAGCCTGCTGAGGAGCAGGAGCCATACCTTACCCAGCACTAAGGAGGAGCTCTCCAGTGTCAATGGGAGCCAAGTAGGAAACCTGGTCTTCCAACAGGAACAGAGTGGCACTCCTCTCTATTTCCCCCAACAGTGATGTCAGGAAAACTTATCTAAAATATTTAATATTCAGACTAATAAAAAAAAATAGTGTTCAGTTTTAAATTAAATATCATTTCTCACACCAAGAACACAGAAGATCTTCAGTCATATGAAAAAAGGCATTAGATGTCAGCACCAAGATGACAGAGATGTTAGAACTATTCAATAAACATCTTAGACACCTATCACAAAAAACATTTCAACAAGCAATTGCAAACACAGTTGAAATACAGTAACCAAAATAAAATAAACAAATGGGTCAGCCCAATAGCAGATTGGAGGAAACAGAGGAAAGAACCTGAACTAGAAGATTAAACAATGGAACTTGCCCAATCTGAATAACAGAGAAAATAGACTGAAAATGTTGAACAGAACTTCTTGGACATTTGAGACTAAACAAAAGATCTAATATTTGTGTTTTTTGGATGCTGCAAAAAGAAATGATGGGGCTTAACAAGCATTTAAGGAAATAGGTTGAAGCTTCTTCAATTTGCTTTTATAAATAAGTCTAAAGTACACAAGCAAATCCCAAATGGGAGAAGCTTAAAGAAATTCATAAGCATATCACATTCAAACTTTCAAAAATCTAAAGATAAAGGGTAAAAACCCCCAAATCCTGAAATTAGTGTATGGAAAATAAATACCTTGTCTGTAGGGGAAAAATTTATAAAATAGATTTTTAGCAGAAAAAGGTCAAAAAGAAGTGGTTCAAAAATGTCAAATACTAAAGGAAAATAAACCCTGCCAATTTAGAATTTTATGAATAGTAGGAATATCCTATAGGATGAAAAAAACTATAGGAAGGGGAAATCAAGACACTTTTAGATGAAGGGATCAAAGAAATGTCTCCATCAGATCTACCTGAAAGAATGGCGAAAGAAAATGTTCTAAAACTAAAGAAAATCATGAAAGAAGGAGCCTAGGAACATCAGAGGAAAACAAAGAATAAGCAAAAGGAATGGTTATGGTGGAGTTTTTGTGTGTGAGTATGTTTTCCAAATTATATTTGGTAGTTGAGGCAAAAGTTATAAGATGCTCTGATGAATTTGTAGATGTCTGTAGAAAAAAGTTAAGACAAATTATAAATGTGGGAGGCTAAAGGGATATAAAGGGAGATTAGGTTTCTATATTTTACCAGTGGCTGTGATAAGCTATGCACATATAATGCGATATCTGAACACCCACTAAAAATGTTAAAGGAATACACTTGAAGACTCTATAGAGACAAATATAGAATTCCAGAAAATATTCACATAGCCCAGAATTGGTCAGGATAAAGAAAAAGTGGAAACAAGGCAGAAGCAGAAAACAGAAAATGAAATGGCATTCTTGAGCCCTGAAATATTAATAAATACATGAAGTATAAATGGGCTTAAAATACCATTTAAAGGACAGATTTACAGATTGTGTTTTAAAAAGATTCAATTATATGCCATTTGCAAGAAACTTAAAATCTGACAATATAGGCTGATTGGAAGTAAGATGATTGGAAAAATATATTGTGTACATTTTAATCAAAAGGAAGCAAGAATGGCTATACTAGTATCATATAAAGTTGACTTCAGAGCAAAAAAAAAAAAAAGCGAGAGGACATTGTTTAGTGATTAAAATGTTAAAAGTTACAATTCTAAATGTGCTTGCATCAAATAGCCAAGCTGAAAAATATGGGAAGCAAAAACTAACAGAACTGAAAGTAGACGAATTCGTCGTTACAGCTGGGGACTTCATCATATTCTCAATGCATAACTAGATGGAAAATCAAGAATACAAAACAACACCATCAAACACCAGAATCTAATGATATTTACAGACCATTCCATGAAATGACAGCACAATTCACATTTTTTAAAGTGCCCTCTGAACATATACCAAGATAGATCATATCCTGGTCTACTAAACAAATCTCAACAAATTTTAAAATAATTATCATACGCAATGAGGGAGGGTGGTGTAGGAGGATCATAAGTTCAAGGTCAGACTTTGGTAATCTAGCAAGATCCTATTTCAAAATGATATAGAGGTGGGGATGTATCCCAGTAGTGGATTACCCCCTGGGTTCAATCCCCAGCACCCCTTCCAAAAATCATACCAAGTATGTTTTCTGATCATAATGAAATCAAATAGAAACAAACAATAAAAAGGTGACAGAAAAATCCTAATAGTTAGAAATGGGATTGCTCAGTTTCCAAGTAACTCACCCATCAAAAGGAAATCTCAAGGAAAGTTAAAAATAAATTGAACAGGATACAAATAAACATTGAAATTTACCTGACACAGGTAAAGCTGTGCCAGAAGGGATATTCATAGCAATAAATGAATCTATTAGAAAAGAGAAAAGGGCTCAAATCAAGAATCCAAGCTCTGATTTTATGAACTTGGATAAAAAGGGAACGGGGAATGTACCTCATTGATTGGGTACTTGCCTTCCATGTAACTAACTCAGCACCTCAAAAAATACCCTAGAGAAAGGCGAAATCAAAAGCAGAAGTAAGGAAATAATAAAGGTCAGGGCAGAAATGAATTACATTAAAAACAGAAAAACACTAGAGAAAATCAATGAAACCATGAACTGGTTCTTTGGAAAGACCAATAAACTTGACAAATCTCCAGAAAGATTGTCAAGAAAGGAAAGAAGACACAAATTGCCACCGTTAGGGATGAAATAGGGATATTGCTACAGAACTTACAAAGGCTAGTAAGGGAATAATACAGATAATTCTCCCCATGTCAATTCAGCTTCTTTGTTGAAATGGGTCAAGTGCAGAAAACGAACACCAACTACGCAACTCGCCTAATATGAAATAATTTGAATTGCTCTATTAAGAAAGTTTAATTTATAATCTTAAACCTTTTAAAAAGAAATCTCTATGCCTTAAGAACTTTCACTGGAGAATTCTACCAAACACAGAAAGAAGGAACATCAACTTTAGAAAAATCTCTTCCAGAAAATAACCGGAAAAACTCATCCCACTCGTTTTGTGAGGTTAATTTATTATCTTGATATTAAGACCACCCAGAGTTCCAAAAAGAAGGAAAAAGGAAACTACAGACCAACAATCCTAATAAATATAAATATAAAAATAAATATGTATCTAAGCAGGGCTTATTCCAGGGATGGAAGTTACTTCATGTTAAAAAAAAATCCACATGTTAACAGGCTGAAGAAAACCATTATGATATCAGCCATAAAAACTTTCCAAAAGGCAGGAATAGAAGAGGACTTTACTCAACTGGATAATGAATATCTACAAAAATACCTATGGCTAATATTATTATACTTAATGGTGAAAGACTAAGTGTACTCTCTGTCAGGAGCAAGGTAAAGGTGTCTTCTTGGTCCCTAAGTCTCACCACTATTATTAGAGATATTGTACCCAGTTCACTAAGTCCAGCAAGGACAATAAAAGGCACACAGATCATTAAGAAAACTTTCTGTTGCAGAAAACATAATTGTACAGAAACACCAAGGAATCTATTTTAAAATCGGCTAGAACAAATAATTGTATCAGGGAATTATGCAGGATAAATTTTATTGGATAAAGACACAAAAATCAATTGCATTTTTACCTACCTGCAATGGACACCAAAATTAACAACATAATACCTTGTACAGTCACTCAAAAACTGGAATACTTTAAATCTGCCACAGTATGTTTAAGACTTATGTGCTGATAACTACAAATCTCTGAAGAAAGAAATAAAAACATCAGGAATAAATGTAGAAATACATCATATTCGTCAATTGAAAAATCGACATGATATCACAGTGAAGGTGTCAGTTCTCCCCAGAGTGATTACGGAGTTAATACTATTTCTATCAAATCTCAGCAAAATTTTTGTAGTTATATAGGCTACATTAATCTAAAATTTATGTGAAAAGGTAAAGGAAACAGAATAGCCAAAAATAATGTTGAAAAAAAAAAAGTAGGAAGAATTGGTCCACCCGACTTTAACTTCTTATATAACCACAGTAATCAAGATTGTGTGATTTTTACGGATAGATGGGCACATAGATCAATTTAATAGAGAACCCAGCAATAAACCCACACAAATAGGCTCTACTGATTTTCAGCAAAACAATGAAATGGGAGGAAAGGATAGCCTTTTCAACAAATGGTGCCGAAGCAAATGGACATCCATGTCTGAAAAAAATGCCCTTGATCTAAGGTTTACACCTCCTACAAAAACTAACACAAAATGGATCATGAACTTTTAAGTTTAAAATGATAAAACTCTCAGGGGAGAGGAAAACCTTTGGGATCTAAGAGTCTTGTTAGATGTCCATTTCTGTGATAAAATATCTGAGAAAAACAATGGAGGAAAAGTTTCTTTTGATTCCATTTCAGAATCAAAAGATTCTGAAAAGTCATCGTCATTTGGCTCCATTGAGGCAGAACTTCGTGGCAGGAAGCTCTATAGAGCTACTCACTTCATGGTGCCTGGGAAGCAGAGAAGGGGAGCAAGGGAGGGGCCAGGAATAAGATAACCCTTCCAGGGCGTGCCCCAGCGATGTACTTCCTCCAACTCCAACTATGTCCTCCTGGAGTTTCCACCATCCCCAGTAGTCTATTCAGTTATAAACCCATCAATGGACACATCCATGAGAGACCTCATAGTCTAGCGATCCCAAAAGTCTTTCCTCTGAACATCGCTGCACTCGAGACCAAGCCTTCAACACTGAGTCTCCAAACCATAACATCTAGGGTCAGTTCTTCAGACTTCATACCAAAATACAGTCTGTAACAGGAAAAGGTAACAAACTGTGTGAAAGACCCTATTCATTAAAAGAGAGTATATAGTCAGAAAATACTTAAAACCACATACCTCACAAAGATCTAGTATGTAGAATATATTCCCCAAAGACAACAGTAAATTCAGTTATAAAATGGAAAAAGGGACATGAATGGACATTTCATCAAAGAGGATATATAGATGACAAATAAGCACATGAAAAGTTGTTTAACCTCAGTGACTAGGGAAATGCGAATTAAAACCACAATATCACTGCCCATGTCTCAGAATGATTAAAATAAAAAATATTGAAAACCCCAAATGCTGTTAAAAGTGCGGAGAAACTAGATCCTTTATACATTGCCAATTACTTTTTTTTCCCAGAGTGGCTCTGATGTTTTATGTTCCCATGAGCAGTTTCTTTAAAAACCTAAACACAAAAGTACCATATGACAGGCCATGTGCGCTCCTGGGCATTTTTCCCCCCAAAGTGAAAACTTATGTTCTTACAAAAACCTGTACATGAATTTTTTATGATGATAAAATATACATAGTACACAATTTACCATCTCAACAGTTTTAAGCGTACGGCTTAGTGTTAAGTATGTTCACATGGTTGTGCCCCTGACATCTCCATCCATCTCCAGAACTTTTTCACTTCCCAGTACTAAATCTCGGTACTTATTAAGGGGCAATTATTCTTTCCCCCTTCTCCCATCCCCTAAAACCTGCCCTTCTATTTTCCATCATGGAGAATTTGACTCTCTAGGAACCTCATGTAAGTGGGGTCATACAGTATTTGACAGGCTTATTTCAACTAGACATAAATGTCCTTGAGGTTCATCCCTGTCACAAATAACATGGATCAAAATGTCCTTCCTTTTGAAGGCCAAATGACATTCCATCATTTGTATATAATACATTTTGCTTAACCATTGACGAACACTTGAGTTGCTCTGCCTCTTAAGTGCTGTGAATAACTCTGCTATATAAATGAGTGTGTGCGAATACCTGTTGTGGTCCCTGCTTTCAGTACTTTGAGTATATATACCCCAGAGTGGAATCATTGAATCCTTTCATTTTTAACTTTTTGAGAAACCACCAAACTTTTTCCATAGTGGCTGCACCATTATACATTCCCTGATAGTACTCAAGGACTCAGATTTCCCCCTATCTGCTCTGCTTTGAATATGGCTTAAATGTGTCCCCCATAAGTTCATATGCTGGGGGTTTGATCTTCAGTGTGGCAATATTGGGAGATGGTGGGGCCTGGTGGGAGGTGGTTAAGTTATTGGGGTCACTGTCCTTGGAAGGAATTAATGTAGTTCTTGCAGAATTTCATGAGAATGGATTGTTATAAAAAGCAGAACTTGCCCCACCATACTGGGGCTTCTCATCTTTGCTAATGTGATCTCTATCCCTCCCTCCCCTTCCACCCTCCACCATGAGGCCACCCACCATAATATGATGGGTGCTTATCAGAACTAGCGGCATACCCTGGAATTTTAGCCTTCAAAGCTGAGCTAAAATCTCTCCTCTTAGGTATTTTGTTACAGCAGTGGAAAGCTTGCTGAAATAATGCCCTTACCAAAGGTTTTTTTTTTTTAAATTAATAACCATCCTAATGGGTGTGAAGTTATGTCTCATTGTGGTTGTGATTTGCATTCCCCTAATAGTGATATTGAATATCTTTTCACGCACTTATTGGTCACTTGTATATCTTCTTTGAAAAATATGTCTATTTAAGTCTTTTGCCTGTTTTTAAATAAAGTTATTTCTTGTTGAGATGTGGAAGTTCTTTATATATTCTGGGTATTAGTCCTTTATTATGTATATAATTTGTAAATATTTTCTCCCATTTCTTAGTTTTTTCCCCTTTTATTGTATACTTTGATACAGTGTTTCTAATTTTGAGTAGTCCAGCTTATTCATATTTTCTTTTGTTGACTGTATTTTTGGTGTTGTATCCAATAAATCATTGTGAATCAGGAAGAAAAATCAGGAAGATTTTTCCCAATCTTTGAATAGCTATATAGTTTCAGCTGTTGTGTTTAGGACTTCACTACATTTCGAGTTAATTTTTAAAATGTTATATAGTATGAGACCAACTTCATTCTTTTGTATACAGCTATCTAATTTTCATAAAAATGTTTTTTGAAAATATTTTTCATTGAATAGTCTCATCCTTTTCAAAAAAGAAAAAAAACCATTTGACCATATACATGAGAATTTAATTTGGGGGCTCTATTTTATTCTACTGATTCATATGTCTGTATTTATGTCAGTACCACACTATTTTAATTACTATAGATTTGTAGTAAGTTTTGAAATTAGGTCTGAGATCTTTAACTTTGTTTTTACTTTTCTTTTATTATTATTATTATTATTCAGGGTAACTTGAAATTCCCCATGCATTTTAAGATAGATTTTTCTATTTTAGCAAAAACATTGAGACAACAATAGAGACTGAATTGAGTTTGTAGATCATTTTTGGAAGCTTTGACATCTGAACCATTAAATTTTCAAATCTTGAGCATGGGCTATCTTTCCATTTGTCTTCTTTCCATTATATTTACATATAATATGTATTCTTTCCATATAATTATAATATTTTAATTTATAATAGTAAGCTTGTAAATAGCTTAAATATCCTAATCAATGTTATGTTCTGGAACAACTCAGTCTGGCTGTATGAGAATTTATCCAAGGTGTCATGATACTAAAGAAAGGCTGATCTAGGATTGTATAGAATGCAATTGAGGCTTACAGAAGTGTGGTCTTGGGAGACAGCAGGAACAATTGGAGCCCTGCAATTTGGGTCAGAAGGAGAGGAATTTTTATGGGTTATGGAAAAAGTGACTTCATCCCAAATGGAATGCACTTGATTTATCTTAAACTAATATTAAAGAGTCTGACACATCCCTGGCACCAGGGTCTGTCTGTAAAGCTCCATACATCATTCTTAAGGCTTCTTCTCTTTAAAGTTTGCTTGGAAACTATACAGGAAAAACTAACAAGGATTCCTCAGGACTGGTCATGGTCGTTATGACTCAAGATGGCTGTAGCCATATGAATCCATATTCTTGCCCATATCCCATGCAGGAGGTGGAAATGAGTTCCCCTTAGTGGAATGAGCTGGCTGAAAAATCAAAGCTAAGAAAAATAGAACAATGAGAAAAACCACAAGACACAGACAGTAGTTCCAAAAGCGGGGGCAGGACGGGCAAGCCAATCAGATGGATCGAGCTTGTAGATTTTAGCAACATGGAGCACATGCCTGCTTTATTTAAATCAGAAAACATCAAAGGCCTTCCATAGGATGTTCTTCATCAAAAAGGTTCAAAGATAGGCTGCCCAGTTCCCAAAAGGTTATGCCCATCTCTGGAGCTACTATGAGGTATCTTCCTAGTAGAGTGGAGATAAAGGTCACGTGCATTGGGCAATCTATTGTCTTGGGAGAGAGACAGATAGTTTGCAATGCTAAGTCTCCCTGGCTACCATACTGAGTGATGACCCTCCTGTAAATCACGGATGGCTTTCTGCACATATATCATGGTGTATCCACACCATGGAATATTATTTAGCAATGAAAAGAATGAACGATTGATATACTCGGAGGCCTTGCTGAATCCCTAGGTAATTATACCAAGAAAAGCCAATACCAAATGCCATATACTGAGGGATCCCATTTATAATTTTCTTGAAATGATAAAATTATAAACATGAAATATTAGTGATTGCCAAGATCAAAGAGTTCATGAGAGTTGCAGGGAAGTGAGTGTGCTGACAGAGGTAAGCAGGAGGGATCCTCTGGTGATGGAAGTGTTGTGTATCTTGAAGGCCCAATGCCAACATTCTAGTGGTGATATTGCTCTGTGGCTTACAACATATTACCATTGAGAACAAGTGAAAGGTCTATGGGATCTCTCTGCTGTTTCTTACAACTCCATGTGAAGCTGTAATTTCAAAATGTAAAGTATAATAAAAGAAGGCATGAAATGTGTAATATCTTTGAGAAAGCCTTGCCTAAAATATTGTTAACAATAAGCAAAAATTTAATGCTATTTGAGAAATGGTCGGCTCTGATAATTCACTTTTCCAAGTCTCTTGAGAACCAAGGGTTTTTGTTTTGATTTGCTTTAACAATGCTCAGAATAAATTTTGCGGCAGGCATGACTCTGGATGGTTTAAGAACACTGTTGCTGTTAGAAACTAATTGTGACCAAAGATAATAGGAGAAATTTGTCCAGAAGAGTGTGAGGTCCTTACCTGGGTCATGACTGAATCCTAGTCTGGCAGCAGGACCTAAATGACCCTGAGTGGCAGGCACCTGCTTATTCTCCCAGGAAAATCTGCATTTGTCCTTCCCTGTGAGCAATCCTTCCTTTCACGTTGCATCCTAGGCCAGCACCCTAGCCCACTCCTGGCCTTCCTCCCGGTCTAAAGAAGTAGATGAGCTGAACAAACCATGTATGTTGAATCTGTGATTTGAGATTAATCTCAAGAATTCAAACTCTAAGATTAACGACAGCCGGCTGTGCATGGGCTTCTGCAGATCCAGTGTTAAGCATTGGGACTATTAGCACATGTTGTCTATACTGCAACCTCTGAACAACAGCTTCTTGTCATTGGCATTTTACAAATTAGAAAACTGAGTGAGAGGAAGGCAAAGCAAGTTTCCCCAGAATATGCTTCTTCCCAGTTGAGAAGAGGGTGACCAGTCATCCCAGATTGCCCAAGATTGAAGGGTTTCCAAGGATGCAGGATTTTGGTGCTGAAACTAAAGGAGTCTTAGAAATGAGTTGGGTGGGCAACCCCTGAAGGAAGACCAATTCTAAATCCTATGACTTCATTTTTTTTTTCAATGTAACAGGCTACCTCTTTGTCTCTTAGAGACCCATGGGCATCTTAACTATTAAAGGGATGAATCATGTTTTTTCCCCCAAGAGGAAGTGGAAATAAAGATGCTACCAGGAAGAACAGAAAAATGTGGTAGGCAAGGAAACCTATATTTATATTCTTCCATTTCAAAAATAATTGGTGAATAGAAAGAAAGGCAGACAATTAAACTTGAAATGTATTAAAATGAGAAAATAAGGGAGATAAGAATGGAATTGATATAGATTTTAAATGGTTTATAAAAGTTTTAATAATGTATGTACCTCAAAAACAAATGCTAGTAAAATAAAATCTGGGAGGATGGTTTGCAGTCTTTGATATCAACAGATGCAGAGCATTAATGCAAAGACTGGCAGAGTTAATGGCCCCACACTCAAGAGAGCTTGCTTTCTCAGAATTGCAGTTTGCACAGATTTAACCTCTCTTCTCTCTCTAACCCGCCTTTTGAATAAGTGTTCCTTTGCTGGAAAAGTGTGATGCATTCCTCAGGGAGTAGAGGAGCACATCAGGCAAAATGCAGAGCCGGCAATAGCTTAGAGGATGCCAAACCCAGTGACCGCTGGAGCAGAGTTGGGTAGCAGATGTTGGGTTACCATGACAACCAGTGGGCGGCTCCAAATGAAGAAGGGACTCAATTTCTAAGGACTGAGACCTGAGGGAGACTTTGACCCTGCCTTTCTCTGGGGTTCTCTAGCTTTGGAAATGTTGAGGGCAAAGGAGGGAGCAAGGAGGGGGCTGTCACAGGGATGGGTGTGTGTGTTTCCTCATTGCTATTGTACCATGGGTAAAGGACATTTTTTTTTTAATATCAACCTTTAACGGGAAATACCCTGCCAGCTGTGAATTAATGAGTTGCCTTGCCTCCAGGAGACTGGATAATCCTCCTCCCAGTTGAACTGGTGGCTCCCCCCACAACCTTCCTCCACTTTTTTCTGCTTCCTAATTACTGTTGTTGGTGAAGGATGAGCAGTCCTGCAGAATGACTGCTTGTAGACAAAAACGTCCTGCAGGCCACTTCCCATACCCTGTTCTGCAGCTCTCCTATTTCTGCCCTGAAGGACAGATTGTCCATGGTCCCATCACTGCAGGAACCCAGGGTTGATTTTTTGCTGGAGAGACTCTGATCAGGAGAAGTTAAAATTAACACACAACCTTCCAATTGTTCTCTTACTGCACCATGGCTGCCTCGTTATGCCGTTGAGTTAATTTTTACTAGGAAAGCTCTAATTATCTTGTAAATGGCACAATTACATTGTGTTCTGTTTTTTTAAAAATGTCAAAAGCCTTCATTTTTAAAATGTAAATAACTAAAATATTTCTCAATCTTCACACCATTTTGGCATTTGTTTTTTCAATACATTGTAAGCATAAAAAACAACAACAACAACAAAAAAAAACCCACCAAAACAAAATAGCAGCACACACTGACTTCCTTTAACCTCAGGAATGCCCTAGAATCTGCATGCTGTGCTTTAAAGAACAAAGGCTCTGTGAGCAGGCAAGTTCTGCAAACTTTCTGAGCTTTGGCTGCTGCTTCTAGAGCAGGGGTCTCCAAAAGCAGTCTACTGAGTTGCAGGCAGAAAATATGAAAACTTCTATTGATTTTTAAAAAAATCTCATAGAAGTCTGGCTTCTGTATTTGTATTAGAGTGTACATAATATATGAGTGCAGTGGTCAATATACATGCATATATGTATAATTTTAACTTTTGTAATTATTTAGGGAGATTCTATCCTATGACTTTTTAAAACAGCTTTAATTTATGTACCATAAAATTCATTCATTCAAAGTATGCCATTCACTGACTTTTAGTATGTATGTTTGGAATTGTACATTTGTCACCAAAATCAACTTTAGAAAATTTTTATTATGTCTAAAAGAAATCCCATACCACTTCCCTGTCATCTCAACTCCCCATCCCCCAAACACTCATATATATTTTATCGTTATAGATTTGCCTACTCTGTACATTTACTATAAATGGAATCATACAAATGTGACCTTTTACATCTGCTTTCACTTGTAATATTTTTAAGTTTCATCCATGTGATAACATGAGTCAGTACTTTATTCCTTTTGATGGTGGAATAATAATAGTCCATTGTGGATTCTATACCACTACATCTTATTTATCCACTCATCACTAATTCTGTGGGTAAGCAACCAGACTTCTCTCCAGGAAGACCCTTGATCTATATAATTAGAGATTATGCACACTATTCTTCAAAGATGATAATCAAGGTTTAGGCTTGGTGATGGACCTCTGTAATTCCAGTGACTTGGGAGGCTGAGGCAGAAGGATCACAAATTCAAAGCCAGCCTCAGCAAATCAGTGAGGACTTCAGCAACTTATTGAGACCCTATCTCAAAATAAAGAGGGCTAGAGATTGACTCAGTGGTTATGTGCCCCTGGGTCTAGTCCCTGGTACAAAAAAGAAAAAAATGACATTCAAAGCATTTAACAACAGCAAAGCACTAACAGTAATATAGGTTGTAAGCACTGAAGTTGGATTCTGTAAGTTCCACTTAGTGTCCACTTACAGCCTTATGTGCTGGGGCTAGAGAAGTGGAGGGAAGGGCATTTAGAGCAGCAACTGTCTACAGCTGTCATGGAAATATTTCAATAGTTTAACACATGGTATGGCCATATGTGTGCATACGAGCTGAATGCTCTGCTTGTGACATGCTCTGGCAGATTTGCTGTAGGGGTTAAAAGAGGTCAGGCACACAGAAGGGCCTGGTGGGTCTTGTTTAGAAGCATGTGGTACCTTGCTACTAGAGCAAGCCCAACTGTCAGATTGAAGCCATGCTTCTCGTTTTCTATTTAGGACTGCTCCTGCAGCTGAGAGCCCTTCCCTAGAAGCCTCTGATTATGCGTCTAGAGGGTGTCCTAAGACTGATGGCATGTGTGAGCACACCCCACTGAACCATCAAAAGAAAAGCTCTTTCATGGTCCACGGCCCCTTCCCCAGAAAGGGAGGCTGGATGAACTTGACTGGAGAGGGATGCAGCGTGCCGGTGGTGGGCTACTCGGAGATGGGAAGGGAAATATTCAAACAAACCCTGTCCCTTCCATTTCTGCTTGCCTTGGCCTATGAGCCGACAATATTCCTTTATTCAGTCTGCAGACGTTGGGTCACTTCTCATTGTTGCCCTTAAATCTCAGAATTTAGGAGGACATAGACCCAAGTAGGGAGAAATACTTGCAAAAGATCACACACGGGTAGAAAGCAAGTGCAAGAGCCAAGCTGACAGCAAAAGTTTCCTAGTCCCGGGCTGGAGCTTCTTCCCACACACCAGCCTTTCAGGAGCAGCCAGTTAAACAACAGTGGCTGAAATAACTGTTCACTTTCAGCAATTGAAGGGCGAGTATTAACAAGCTCCTTCTCCATTCAGTAATGGTGGCCTGCACTTGTGCCACTCTCAGTTTGCACTCAAAGTGTGGTTTCACATGCAGTCTCCTTTTCAGTCCTCATTTTAATCACATGTAATAGAATTTTTAATCAAAAGAACTTGGCTGGAGGATAGGCACTGGAGCCAAATAGCAGATGAAATGTCACACAATTATATTTAGGAAAGTTGCCTGAAAGCTTGAAGAGGAGAAAGATAAGAGGATAGATTGATGGCACTTGTGAAGGTTTTAGATGAAAATTTACTACAAAGGAAGAGAAGGTCATGTTTATTACCCCAAGGTGGTGGAACAGTACAATGGGGGCCAGGATGGATGTCAGCACAAGTGTGACCATTGCAGATGATGGTCCGTGGAGAACTGGGTGTGTGGTATTGGTGGACTAGGACCTATCTTTCCAGAGAGGTTGGTCATCATCCCTTTGGGTTTTTTTCAATGCATTGACCAGTTTGTCAGTGTTGTTCTGAGAGGAGAAATAGGAACTGGAAATCAAACAATAGAAATTGTGCTGAATGGTGTGAAGGAACCAGAGATCACCTGGCCAGGGGTTCAGAGACATCTGCTCTACTCCTCAGACCTCTTGGTTAATGGGGAAGCAGGTAAGGCATCCAGCACCTCTGGGATGACTCCAGGAACTCAGGATCACTAGGGGGTTTGAGCTATAGAAACTCTGTTTGAACTACTATAACAAAATACCATAGACTGGGTAGCTTAGAAACAAAAGATTTATTTTGCACAGCTCTGGAATCTAAAAGTCCAAGATCAAGGTGCTGGCAAATTCAGTGTCTGGTGGCAGCCCACTTCCTGGTTCCTAGATGCTGCTTCCTCACAATGTTCTTATGTAATAGAACAAGGCAGCTTTTGGGAGCCCCCCCCCCTTTTTCATGATTAATAGTTAATAGATTTACCATTCTGAGTTCTTTTTTTATTAGTGCATTATAATTATATGTCATACTGGGGTTTGTCTGGACATATTCATAAATGCATATAGTATTTTTCCATTTCATTCCTGAGTACTTCCCTTTTCCCTCCTCTCTAACTCTTGACCCCTTTCCTCTACTGTTCTCCCTTCTATTTTTTTATACTCCCTCACCTTTCTTTAATCCTTACTTTTCTCTAGTTGCCACAGGAGAGAGCATTTAGCCTCTGACTTTGATATTTCATTTAATATGATGTTCTCCAGTTCCACCCACTTACCTTCCAATGACATGATTTCATTCCTCCTATCAGTGGAGTAGAACTCCATTGTGCATATGTACCACATTTTCCTTGACACCTGGGTTGATTTGGTATCTTGGCCATTGTGAATTATGCTGCTATAAAACATTGGAATGCAGATGTTGCTATAGTATGCTGATTTCAGTTCAATTGGACAAATACAGAGGAGTGGACTGGCTGTGGAGGCCCTTTTATGAGGTCACTATTCCCATTCATGAGGGCTCTACTCTCATGACCCAATCACCTCCCAAAGCCCCCACCTCTTAATATCATCAAATTGATGATTAGTTTTCAGCATTTGAATTTTGGGAGGACACAAACATTTAAGACCCATAGCCATGACAGAACAATCCCACCTTAACCAATAAGGAGAGACATCTCTCAAAACAGGAAGTGGACAGGCAGGCAGGACCTAGGCATGGGAGGAGGATGTATTCAGTCACTCCACCAAGCCTTGGCTCTTTACCTTGCCCTGCTGGTATCCCCAGCTTTGCCTGAGAGACTCTCCTCACTGGTTGTAAGGTGGCAGCCAGGAGTAATTGGAGTGATATTTATTCAAAAGAGAGAAACCTTACCTTCTTGTTCATGGATATGTTATGGGTCATATAGAAGTGTCCCCAAAATGCTCACATGTGAGACAATGCAAGATTTCCAGTGAAAAGATCAGACTATGAGAGGATTTAACCTAACCAGTAAACTAATCCGCCAATAGGAATGAACTGGGTGGTAGGTGACTGTAGGCAGGGAGAGTATGATTGGATGAGGTGGTCACTGGGGGCATGCCTTTGGTGTTCACATTTTGTCCCTGGTGAACAGAGCGTGCTCTCTGCTTCCTGGTTTCTGTGTCCTGGTTGCTTTCCTCCACCACACCCTTATACCATGATGTTTTGCCTCACCTCCAGGCCAGAGCCATGGAGTCGGTCAGCCATGGACTCTGAAACACTGAACCCAAATAAACTTTTCCTCCTCTGTCATTCTTGTCAGGTATATTTGTCACAGCAATGCAAAAACGTGAGTAAAGCGGCATAGAAATCCTTCCTTTTCACTTGATAGGGGTCCCGTGCACCTGCTCTTTGGCTACAGTCAGTCACCATGGAAATGCCATGCACCCATTGTCTTTGTTCTTTGATCAAAATAGTATGGGATGGAAGTTTGGGAGTGAGTCGGGATGCCAACTCCACATCCATTCATCAGGACAAACCTGACACACACACACACAGGGCCTGCCTAAATAAGGAATGTGATCAGTTCACTGGATCTCACAATTATACCAAAAGATAATGGTGTTTGAGTCCAAATTCAGTCTCTTTCCTACTACCATTTATGTCACACTATCGAACTTCTGTTGCTTAAGTGACACCTGCACATTCTTTTTTGCAATATCTGCACACCATCTGTGAGTTTTTTTCTTACTATTTTTCTTTAAGCTCACTTAAGTTTAATTCCTTTAAAAATGAAAGCTTATAACCCTTGGAAATAGAAAGCCTATTTATCTTGCCAAAAAGTATAAAGTTGCCATCAAACTAAATAAACAATATTCATTAATCTTGTCTAGATGCTGTTGCTTGCATAGGTACTGATTCTAAGACAGCTTCTTAATTTAAAAGGAATGAATAATCAGCAAGTGTTTTAAAGTGTTAAAGACACACCAGTGCCAGAGACTTTCTCTTTAACCTAAGCAGAAGAATTAAAGGAAATTTGAAAGCCGAACAGCTTCCTCTTTGTATGATTCAGTGTCATGTAAAGACATGCCTATGTTCAATGACCAATGGAATTAAATAATAACTACACTAAATAACCAATTTTATGTCATTTTTCTACTGAGTAGTGCTCGACCTAACTGTATCTTGTGCACCATTTGTGATCTATTCCCTACTCTTTGGGAAAGTGCCTACTGTGATATGCTACCTTCCTTTAGGTTTCACACCTCCTTGGTGGTACTGTGGTAGTCAGGGAAACTGTGAGGGTGTGACATGTGTGGGAGACATGGCCCCTTTTAGCAAACTCCATATGTATATGAGATTACAAAGGGTGGAAGATGCAACAGGCTCCAGTGCCAAGAGCCAGCCAGGCGCTGGTGACAGGTGTGTTTGGTTTGAGGAGAGTCACTGAATTGTGTACTTATGAAGGCCACACTTTTCTGTAAGTATGTGATTCTTCCCTAAGTGGTTTTGATACTTTTTGAACAGGGAGAAAAAGCAGGACAGCAACAGATCCCAAGTTAGAAGAGGAGTGAGGGGAAAAGTGAAAACAGACTAAGTCTTATTGGTGAGAAGGTAGATAAAGTACAATCCAGAGGCTGTTTGAAGACAAAGAGGACAAGGCAAGAGGTGGGGGGTGGGAAATCCACTCTGGGAAGGATGGTCCTGGGACGGCCTCCAGAATACTATGGCTTGGGAATTTGGCACTTGCCCTGGTGTGTGTGTGTGTGTGTGTGTGTGTGTGTGTGTGTGTTTTAACTGAGAGCCACAAGGTATGAAAAGATTTGGGGAGGTCATTCAGGTACAGTTGGACAAAGAAGAGGAAGTGAGATACTGACTGGTGGAGGTGAGGGTCAGGTCTTTATTTCTTTCTCTCTTTCAGAGGCCCAGTCTGCAACTGACTTGGGTGCTGCCAACTAAAACAACTTCTTTTTCTCAAGTAGAAGTTGAGCTTTCTGTGGTTGTGTGTATGAAAGGTGGGCTCAGCCAGGGAAGTCTTCATTTAGATAATTTGTCCTCCTTGATTTAGAGGCACCCTTGTGACCCCATGTGTGGCCAGTGAGAGATCAGAGAAGGTGTGCCATGAGGTTAGGGAGATTTTTCTCCCTGAGGAATTAAAAGGAGGCATAGGAATTCTGTATAATTAGGATATCCCATTACATATTGCATGGGACATACATGCCTCCCTGTGAAAGTGGTTCTGCTGGGGACATAGGACTTGGAGCAGCTACATTTAGGACACACAGAGAGATGCTGAGGATGGCAGAGGAGGGATGAAGAGAAGTCACCAAGGAAGTCCCTGATGTAAAGGCTGAGTCCCCAGATCCAAAGTCTGCAAACCTTTTATACATGGCTGCTTGATAGGGTTGGTAGTGATAAGCTCTGCTTGCTTAAACCATTTCTAGGTTGTTTTTACTTATTGCATCGATGCTCAGTCATCTGGGGAGGGTCTCCCCACACCTGTAATTTCCTTTCCTCTATGATCAGCTTTGGTTTGCTCCAACATTAAAGAGCATGAGAATGATATCCTTTTACCATCAAAGGATATTGATGACAATAACACATATTTTGAAGTTAAGTGTTTACTCTTCCAGGTACTATGTCTAAACCTCTACTTTCAAGATAGTAGTAAATCCTCAAAGCAGCACTCTGATGAGAACTATTTCCATGTTGCAGATGAAAATCTATAGCTCAAATAATTTAAGTGGCCTGCCCTCGGCTTTGTAACTAGTAAATTCTTAGTGCAAAAGTTTATTCTCAGGTTGATAGTGTCTTTTCTTCCTTCTTCCTTTTCTTTGATTGTACAGGGAGCCAGATCTCCTAGACCTGTCTCAAGGAGTTTGAGAAGCTGCATTTTAATCTTGTTTATCTGCATAAGGTGGAAGTCCAGAGAGAGCACCTGACCTGCCTGTGGTCACACAGGTCAAGGATCTCTGTATGATGCCCTAACTCCAGCATCCCAACAACTGGATGATGCCTCTGTCTTCTGCTGTTTAAATATTATGGTCATCCAATCTGCCAAGCTAATTGTCCCTTTTAAAAACCATTTTTCTATGTGAATAGAGGTATAGCATAATAGCTTCTATTAAGCACTTATTGGGGACAGACCGAGCCAACAAGTGATTATACATCACGTTATTGAAACCCCTGGTTTTTAATTAACCAATTGGAGACTGCTTGGGCTTTGTGGTCTGATCTGAGATCAAGATCTGGCTCCATCCACTGTTACCTGTGTGGCTTTGGGCTAGTTAATTAACCTCCTTGAGCCTCAGCATATCTGTCTGTAAAATGAGTATGCTAGTTGCTAGTAATATAATACCACAGACTAGGTGTTTTAGTTAGCTTTTTTGCTGCTGTGACTAAAAAGGCCTGATAAGAAAAATTAGAGGAGGAAAAGTTTACTTGGGGAGTTCCAGAGGTGTCACTCCATAGGTATCTAGCTCCATTCCTCAGGCCCGAGATGATGCAGAACATGGCAGAGAAAAGCAGTTCAGTACATTACCAGGAAGCAGAGACACTCCACGCACCACGTACAAAATATATACCCAGGAGGCACATCCCCAGTGCCCTCCTCTTCCAGCCACATCCTACCTGCCTTCAGTTACCATTCAGTTAATCCCATCATGGAATTAATTCACTTACTGGGCTAAGGCTCTCACAATCCAATTATTTTGATCTCTTAACATGGTGTTGTCTCACACTTTGGCTTTTTAGGGTTTAGATATTAGATATCACCAACACTAGGTAAAATAGGTTTATTTTGGCTCACAGTTCTGGTCCAACAAAGAGGGGCCACATCTGGTGATGGCCTGCTGGTGAAGTCCTGAGATAGCTCAGGATGCGTACAACAGGCCTATAGCAGACCCCCCTCCCCATAATTCATTAATCCATTAATTGCAAAAATGGACTAATCTATGAGTGAGAGTAGAGCCCCTATCACTTCTTAAAGGTCCCACCTGATCCCTTAATAAATTTCAACATCAGTTTTGGAGGGGGGAAAACCATTTCCGAACTATCACTCTCCTTTGTAGAGCTGTTGTGAACACAGAGATCAGTCCCATAGTAGCAGAGGGCAGTACGTGTCAGGCTCTACATTCTTTGATTTCTGTCATGTCCTTCAAATTCTACTGAAACTGGAAAAAAATATTAATGAGCATCTTTTCTATCAGATATTGTGGTAGGGTGTGTTTGAGAATAAGAAAAGAAGTGCTGTGTCCCCAACAGACAAGTTGTGCATCTTTTTGGTGATGATATTACCAGGTCCTGTTCTCTTCACTTTTGTTTGAGGCAGATGCAAAATATAGTCCCTGTGGCCAAAGTTGTGATGCCACAATTGGGGAAGTGTGAGCCCCCTTGAAAGAGCAACTTCTGTCCTTCTTGCTGTGGCTCAGAGGCAGTCCCATGTGCCTGGGACACTTTGGTCTCTGGTTGGTGGGCAAGGAGCAGGAGCCTGGTAACAGCTTGGCACACCTGATCTGGAGTGGATTTTACCCAACAGTCAGGAAGGCCGAGCAGAGAGACCCACATTGTCAGCAATTCTTCCCAGCCTCATGGGGATGTTAGCAGGGCCCAGAGAAGAGAGATACTATCTTGGCTTTTAAAGTAACTTTCCTGACCCTACATGGCCAGAGGACTTGAATTTAGTTGGAGGAACTGTGTGCTCAAGTCTCCCTCCAGAGTTCCAGGGCATCTCAGCCAGGCTTGAGAAGCTGGAGGATAGTATATGGCTATCTCAGTGTGCCGTGGGCAAGTGTCTTGCTGAGCCTCAGACTGGGATGCCCTCTCTGTCCTTGGAAGGATGTTGATACTAGGAAGGGCAGTTCCATTTATGTGCTTCTAGAAGATCCCTACGGTGGGTGCCTGAGCTCTGCTAGCCTCCTTTATCCTGGTATTACATGGAACACTGTTCTCATCTGTGGGAGAGATGCCACTGGGACAGTGGTAAATACCTTACCTCATATGATGGATCATTGGTTCAGGCTCCTCCAGCTAGTTCTTCCTCTAGGGTCTCAGTGAGGATACTGCCACCCCTTCAACCAAATGTTCATTCACGATCTTGTAAAGTTCATTGAGCATAAACCCCAGCCCTACTCAGGCCCCCATGCAGATTACCCCATAGCCCACTTTCTGCATTCATAGGGGTATGCCCTTCCTCTCTGCCAGTGGCATTAACCATTTTTCCTTTCCACCCCATCAAAGCCAGCTTTTGAATTATTCAGCAAAGTCTGACTCACTCAGAGGAAGCATTCTCCTTTCTTTGTTGGATGTTTCTGTTCCTTCACTAGGCAAGGGCTTTGGGAGCTGATTCAGGTTCGTATTTGGAAATAAGTTTTACTTCTTTGTAGCTGCACCTGACTTAGCGCCTGCCCCCAAATTTGGGCACAGTGTTGCTGTCCCCAGCCTTTGGCTCCCCCCATGTGGTGAAAATAGCACAGATCATGAAGCAGGATAGACAGACTGTAGGTTGATGTAAACCCTCCCATTCTCCTCTCCCTCATTTGTCAAATAGTAGATATAAATTTTACTTTACCTACTCAAGTATGCAAGATAGAGAACTTAATTTTTTTTGTATGAGTTTAATTTGTACTTTGAATCCCTTTTCTGCATGGTGACAGAAAAGTTCTCAAATAATTTGGTATTTCTTGCCCTTTCTCCAGGTTTACATTTATGTTCTAGAGGAATTATCCAAAAGCAACATTATTCCTAGAGCCTCAATGTCATTTGAGCATCTGCTGAGCTGTCCTCCTGCTGCGTAGGTCTCTGTTGTCTATCCTGGCAATTGCCAGATAGTCTCCTGTCTTTTCCAACTCAGATGTTTTTTGAAAACATAGGTGTCCTTCTCTGACACTATCCAAGGCTTGTCCCATCTCTAGTGGTGTGCTGTAATTCCAGCTCTGGGAATTAGGCCTTTGAGGGTGGTGAGCAGGAAGTCCTGATTGGTAGCATTTGCCAATTTCAAGGGTGTAAATGCTCCCACCATGGCCAATTTCAAGCTAGTAATGGTAAAGTAGTCTGCTCACAAAATTCTGTAAATGCACCACTTGGCGCTCTAGCACGCCACTGTATGATACAACTTGTACTAGTTCACTAGAGATGAACTGCCTTTCTGTCACTCTAATGTGACAAAGCAATTTTTCCAGCAAATATGACAAAGGTCATCTTGTTCTCACATCCTCACTGTGAATCTGGGATTCTTCTGCCTGCTCAGTCTCAGCCTAGGGAACAGGGTAGAGGGTCACTTCTGCAGGACTCCCACCCACAGTGTCTATGCTGTCTCCTATTTCTCCTTTTCTGATTGCTGCTGGGAAACATTTTTGTAGTTGGTAGGTGGCTTTGAGTTAAAGTCATTGATTCTCTTATTCAACCCGATTCTCAATCTCTGGTGACTCCATTGCCAAAGGCAAGGACTTGGATTTTACAATGGCTCTTTGCTCTGTGATCACATCTATCCCCTAAAGCAACAAACACCAAATAGCCCACCTAAATAAAAGGAGAAAAGCATCAAGAGAGAAAAAGAAAATACAAAAAGAAAAATCCATTAATATTTACAAAGCATTATTCTATTTCATATAGTAATACATTCTAGAATGATGGGAGGAAAATATGGGAAAGAATATGGCAAGAGCTTAAGGCGGAGAATGACATTGAGTTTCTTTATCATGTGGGTCCTCCTACAAGTGAATGTATCAGCATTTTCCACTGGTTTCCACCATACTGAACCAATGTTGCTTCTATATGTACTGGCTATCGTCTCCTTCCCTTCCCTCACCTTGAGAATGTGGCACCATCCCTGACCCCCAATGCATATTCCTTGCACTATTCCACTGAGAGGTCAAGAAAGAAGTGCCCAAGCTGCAAAGAGTTTATGGATCTTATATCCAGCAAATTTTAGCCACAGAACGGCAGGAGTAATGACAACACTGTAAAAGGGTTAGGCATGTTTAAACTGCTTGAGACTCAACTGTAGCTCTCGGTGAGTCCTTGGGATATAAAGTGTACTAATGCTAACTTCATCGTATCTGCCCATTTTAAAAGATTTGCCACTTTCTTTGTTCTAGCTAACTTTTTTAACCCCAGCCTCCCTGTTAGATGCATATCCTTTGGGAACAGAACCTCCCGGGTGGTCCACAAATGCTTGTTGAATTATTTTCTTGCTTTCCTGATTTCATTATGTTTTTCCCTCATAAGAGCTACACATCCAAGAGAGGAATGAAAAAAAAATTTCCTCAATGTTGCACTGTTTGATTCTTGGCTTCTGAGCCTATCTTGGTCCATTGATTCTATTGAGATTAGTCCACGTGACCTTCCACAGGACTAGTGCTCAAATAAATACTGATGGTTCCCTCTCTGGGAGAGGAAATAGAATGTGACACTCCATTTTGGGTTCATCTAGTCTTCAACCATGAGGTGCCTTTCAAGTCCTGTAGGGCATGCCTTTATGATACAAATTCTCCCCCGAAACAAAGAGTCCTGTTTTTCCCTGGGATGGGAAAGGAAGGGTCACTCACTGTTGGTCTAATCTCCTAACTGCCCCTCACCCCATTCCACACAACTTCATTTTGGGGAGATGGCAGTAAGGAGAATGGGGCAGAAGTGATTGGAATTCTGCCACTTCATCATTGACTTTGGATTACAGTGAGGACCAGCTGCCTGCTACCCTGGGTAGGTCCTTGAGGAAAATAGCATGGCCAGGCTCCAGCCCACAAATCAGATCAAATGCAAGGCCAGGCTTCTGGCATGGAGAAATAATGAAAGAGACTCTCACTGCTTTCCACCCCCCACCCCAAGAAAAAAGGTGAGATGTCTGGTGGTTTGGGATGAGAGGAAATTTTCTAAAACTTGCAGCAGATGCCTTCTGAGCTTTGGGTCCCAATTTCCATGATCATGGTAGCATGAAAATATTCTGCAGTGTTAACAATACATTTTCATTTCCAGTTATTCTCTCATTTATGTTTTAGTCCTTTCCTATTCAAACTAGCCTGTGAAGCATCTATTGCCTCAGTAAACAGCTGGCAGATTAGAGAAGCAGATAGAATTTGAAAGCCTGAACTTTGCAGTATCAAAATCCAAGGCCTTGAAGAGCAATCCCCTCTCCACCCCAACCACTGCTAGATAATAATGCCCTGAGATTGGAGAGGGTAAAAGAATCCGGGCAGGATGCAGAGTTGAGCTCAATGGGTCCTGAGGAGGTGTCTTGTTCCCCACTGGTCCTCCCAGGAAGGTTAATTCAAGAGTACATGTCACCTGTATCTTATTGATCTGTTGGAGCCTGGGGAATTGGTACCCTTTGTAGACCCCACCTTGTATGAAAGAAAAGAGTAGAAATAGCTGGTTGACATTTCTTTAGGCAGAAAGAGCCTGAAAAGCCTCATGAATTTCCTAGGGCTACCAGCTGCTATAGATAGCAGTTGAAATGCTTCTTAAGCCCAGGCAGAGAGCATGGAAGTGACTGAGATAGATCCAGCCCTGGAGAGCCCAGTGATGGGGATACAGTGATGACCTTACTCTGATCTCTAAACTTTGCACCAGGTTTCTTTTTCCTAGTAGAGGAAAAGAGGAGACATGGCTGCATCTTCTTGATAAATGAAAACTAATACTTGCCCATGGTCACTTTCTATCTCTTTGTCTTGGAAACTGCAGGAGGAGAAGAAGGTCATGCTAACCAAACTATTCCTCTTCAGGTGGGGTATAGTCTTCTAGAACTGCATTGTCCCATATAGTAGTCACTAGATACAAGTGACCATTCAAACATTTATACAAGTTAAAATCAAATTAAATTTAAAATTCCTGTCTTCAGCTGCACTAGCCACATTTTGCATGCTCAGAAGCCCCATGTGGTAGCAACTACCTTAGTATGGAGCATTTTCCCCATCACTGGAAGACCTACCAGTCAGCACTGCGGCCTTTGCCATTACTTCTGTTAAGACAATGAACACCAACCACTTCCTCTTCCCTTGACGCCAACCTGAGCAGGCCAATTCCAGATAATTCTGACAGCTTCTGAGGTGGCATTTCCCTGGATGTAGCTATATTGATTAGTGGTGGTTTTCTGATACTACTTGGTTTATATGCTGTTCTTCCCCACTCCCACCTTTCACCACCACCACCATTTTTTATCTTTTAATAATGAAAATCAAGCCTCTGGGTGGGTGGCCAACCAGGGGACATGTCTGTCCCAAATGTCGTATATCTGTGAATCTGAATCACATGGGTATCCTATGCCCAGTAGAGCCCATAGATGAGGAACATATTGGTTTATGTGAATGGTTTGTTGACCCAGCCATACAGCAAGAAAAAGTTTCCCATGAAGAACCTAAAGAGCGTTACCCCTAGAACCTGTCATTCCCATCCATCACCATCATTTTTCCAAAACTAAAAGAGGAGAGGCTGACGCCCTCTAGTGGAGATAAATGTCACAGAGTCAAGGCTTGGACCCTAGCTCTACGCACATTTAGGAGGGACATGGAGCTTTGTTCCTTTTCTGAAATATAAAATAGTTGTCCCTTCCTTATACAAATGTTGGGATAAATTTAAAACACCCATGACAGTAGCTGACACATAATTGAGCCTCAATAAATAATAATTGCTATTTTTACTCCTCACTGCCCTCTGGGGTATCTGCATTTTCAGGGTTGAGCAGTAAGAGGGAGGAGAAACAGCGGTGGCTCCCTGCACCACAGGTTGCTTGATCTTGCCATCTGTTGTAAGGAGGAGTTGTCCTGTTTAATTTGTGAAAACTGCCTCATACCTCAGGCTGCACCTGGTTTACTCTGGTGGGCATTGAAGCTTTTCTCAGATAGGAGTATGGTTCCCTGTGAACCAGGAGCAATTCTTGGCGTCTGCCTTTAAAAACAAAAACAATATCCTTTAAACCTCTTCTCAGAAGAGTTACAAACAATAAGTCTAGGGTACAATACTCCAGATCCATCTAACATAAGGTTCTGGCTAATGTCTAGAGGGAACTCTGAGGAGAAGTGTCTCCCAGGGCCTGAATGCTCAAGGTGAGGTAACCTTAATCCTTGTGAAGGGGTCTCAGTATCATGGGAGAAAAGACTGTTGACTTGGCTATTCTCAAAGAGTGGCCCATTCTGCAGTTTGTGCTGAACAGATTCATAGGGGATGACACGTAATTCAGAGGATACTCAGTGTCCTGGGAGAACATAGATCTTTGAAAGAGGTAGGCAGAAACTGGATCACAGGGAAGGAGGAATCACATTGCAGCCAGAAATGGGTCCTGACTAGAGTTCAGGATGTGCCTGAATTTGGAGCAGAGCCTTCAATTGTTGCTGAGGAGATGATGGTCTCCCAGCCAGATGATAACTACGTTGAATCTGGTTGACTGAGGAGCACGCATTCCTCATTTTAGAGCTCAGAGAAGACCCCAAACACCCATAAGACCCTGTTCTCACTGTCTTCCCTGACTTAAGGACTATAGCCAGTTATCTCCTGGAAGGATGGAAGTGATACAATGTCCATTATTTTTTCAGATACTATAAAATCTTAGATGACTCCCAGGCCCATGCAATCCAACCTACCTAAGAATAAAATGTTGGAAACTATCTAATAGGTGCTAGTTTCTGGTCCTATTCCATGTCTGCACCTCAGATGATAAAACGCTTCCTGATTTGATTGCAAAGACAAAAGTAGTGTGGTAAAAGGGAAAAATTTAATCTTGAAGGAAATTATACAAGTTTTTAATTCCAGCTCTGCCATTTACTAGCAGTAAGCTAGTGGCTTACTTGAGTAAGCCACTTACCCACTGGAATTCTGGTTATTTCTCTGTATTAGTAAAGAATGAAGATCATAACTGATAATGGGAAAATGTTGGGAGTTCTAAAGTTCTATCTAGACATGAAGGGTAATGGGTCCAGAGTGGCTCATCTGAATTAGACTCCAGGGAGATAGACAGTAACAAGATATATTCAGTTCTTCCTCATGTAATCTTAGCAGACTGGTCAATCACAAACAATGATAATGGTTAAAGTAGCTCTGGGTGCCAAAAACTCCTGCTAGCTGTGATGTTTACCTTTTTAGATTATCAGTATTCCACTTAATGCAATTTAAAATACTTAATGTACTTTTACATGTATAAGATGTTAAGTCCTGCCAGGGTTATAGGATACAAGGAGATAGATACTATCTGTAAAGAACAGATCCCAATAGAGGAAATATATGGACCTAAATATGCTTAGTATAGAATATAAGTGCTGTGAGAACAAAGATTCATGGGATCTAGGAGGTAAACTGTCACTCCTGGAAAATCTGCAGAAGGTAAAACCAGTGGATTGTCCACTGTCTCATGGCTGAGCTTATTGGTGCATCAGGACTTCCCTAGCCCAGCTTCTGCCTGTAGATTCCCAGAGGAAAGGTTGAAAATTAAGATCATTGTGTAGATAACTGGAATGGGTCAGACATCCCATAGGAACTATTATGTGAACAAGGCATTGAGCAGTTGGCAAAAAGTTGACCTTAATAAGCTAATCCTAGAGAGCACCATGATTCTCTACAATATGGTAGTGTCTCCTTGTCTGTACTTTCATGCTCTGTGATTTAAGTTACCTTCAGTAACTGTTTGAAAATATTAAATGGAGAATTCTAGATGTAAATAATTCATAAGTTTTAAATTGTGCCCAATTCTGAGCAACATGATGAAATTTTGCACTACCCTGTCTGGGAGGTGAATCATCCTTTGTCCAACGTATCCACATTGTATATGCTGCCTGCCCAATTAGTCACTTAATAGCCATTTTAGTAGCTGTCAGATTGACAGTCTATCACAGTATTGTAGGGCTTGTGCTTAAGTAAACCTTATTTTACTTAATGGCCCCTGAGCTCAAGAATAGTGTTGCTGGCAATTCAATTATACCAAAGAGAGGCTGTAAAGTGCTTTCTTTAAGTGAAAAGGTAGAGGTTTATCATAAGTTTGTGTATATAATATATATAGTGTTAAGTATTATCTACAATTTCAGGCATCCACTAGGGGTTTTATAATGTGTACCTCAAGGATGAGAGACTACTATAATTGCACCAGATATTGAAGAATGGATGAAATGTAAGCTAGGGGAGGTAGAAAGATTATGGCAGGGATATTAGGTAGGATGAAATGAGGTTGTGTGACCATCAATGCTCTGTGCAGGTCACAATGAGGGAAAGATTGAGGTTGCTAGATATTTGGCCTCCCGATGCCTAGGGATCCCTGAAAACCTGAATCCTGTCATGCTGTGGTATCTTCCCTCCTCTGAATCTGTTCAGGTGAATGTTGAGAAATTCCATTTGTGGATCACATTGCATGAGCATTTTCAATTTAATAGTGCAAAATTTTCTTCTGGTTTGACTGTACCAATTTACACTACAGCATTTGCCATGCGCCAAAATATTAGATGAAAATAGGCAGATAAAAAGTGGTCTTTATTTTTTTTATTTGTATTTCCCTGATGCTTAGTGAGTTTGAATACTTAGAGGACATCTGTGGCTCCTCTTTTGTAAACTGCCTGTTGGTATCATCTGCAGAGTTTCCCATCAGGTTTGCAGAGATGATGAGCGGGGACGGCAGCCCCTGGAGTTGCACGCTACACTACGGCAGCTCGGGCTGTTTCTCTTTTCCCTGTTGATGTGTAGGGATTCTTTATGTCGTCTGACAGTAATTGTTGTTTATAGATATTTCACATATTCTCTTTTCATAGATGTTGTTTTGGATTGTACAGGTATTTTAACTTTGAAATTGTCAAATCTACCTATCCTTTTTATTTGTGGACTTTTTTTTATTTGGGGAATTTTATAGAAAACACCCAAATTATAAATGTATTCCCCTGTTTTTCTGAAATCTTTATAGTTTTAAAACATTTATATCTATGTAAACCACATAGGATTTGTGTTTTTCATAGGTGAGCAGTAATGAATCAAATTTGTTTCCAAATTGCCTCCCTAAATTGTTAGTTTAATACCCAATGTTTTTCCAATAATTTGAAGTTTTCCTTTAATTAGTAATTCCAAGTCCCAATATATAAATGTCTGTTTATGGATGCAATATCTGAGGCTAGTCCTGTGTGAATGTCACACATTTTTTTTCAAGTACTAGAGCTTTATTAACATGTTGATTTTTAAGAAGGCTACTCCTCATTCATTGTTCCTTTCTATATGATTTTCAGAATTGCCATGGCTATGCTTGATAACTCATATTTGAAATTTATAATTGGTTTGTGAATTTCAGTAGAAATTTCTGTTGAGATTGTCTTGACATTACAGTTTCCTTTGGGGAGAAATCACCTTTACCAGTATTTGAGGCATCCAGTCTAGGGATATGATAATTGTTATGGTTTGGAAACATGCTGTCCTCCCAGAATTTATGTGTGAAACAATGCCAGAAACTTCAAAGGTGAAATGATTAGATCATGAGCACATTAACCTATTAGTGGATTAATTTACCTACATGGATTAACTGGGTGGTAACTGTGGCCAGAGAGGGTATGGCTGGAGGAAGTAAGTCACTGGGGGTGTGCCTTTAGGATACATATGTTGTCCCTGGTGAGCAGAGCTGTCTCTCTGCTTCCTGTTACCATATCCTAAGCTGCTTTCCTCCACCCCACCCTTACCATGATGTTCTGCCTAAGCTCCGGCTTATAGTTATGGATGCCTTACAGCCATTTTTGGACTGATGCCTGCCCAATTAGAGAAAGCTGACAAAAACAGAAATAGTCACTATTTTTCAAGTTATTACTTTTGTCTTTAGGGATAGTTTTAGTTGTTTTTTTTTTTTTAAATGCATGGGTTTATAAGCAGGCATTTTTAGGTTATATGTTAGTAGACACATTTTGGTTATATGTTCTATCATGAATGAGATGGCATGACAGTTGCGATTGTTACTAAGTGTGAAATCAAAACCTTTCTAAATGAACTGGGCTGGGTATGGCCTTTACATAGCTATGAGTTTGCATTTTGTTGAGAAATTTGAAAGCTAAGTAGGTAGGAAATTTATATTCATGATATTCAGCAACATAAATTTGTCTATACCTACTATGTCTCGGATAGGATTTGCAGATTTGGGCAAAGAAGGACACAATCACATAGGCAGAGAAGTGAGGAGAACTGCTTCATCCCACTGATTTATGCACACTACTGCCAGTGGTCTGAAGACCAAGATCTTGTCCCTAGAAAAGATATTTTTTTAAAAAAAGAAGAAAAAAAACAATCTTTCTAATGAAGTTTCTGTTTCAGATAAATATTTAGAAAGATTATTATTAAATAGTCTTCCAAAGATGGTAGCAATCTGGGCATACTTCATCTTTAGCCTAATTGGGTGAGATAGTTAACAAGTGCGGTTTATTTGAAGAGCACATTACAATGCAGCTTTAAATTCCCAAAACTAACCATGGCCTAAACTCTTAAGAGCATGTCAAATGCAGTAGATATTAAATGCACCCATTTTTTCTTCGACAATAGCTTTGGTGGAAATTTCTTTTTCCTGTGTGAAAATGTGGAAGTGATTGAAATGCTCTTTTAAGCCAGTAACAGCTTGTGGTCCTCTCTGGAGCCATCTGGGGACAGATGGTTTTATTTCCTTCCCTTTGTGACAGGAGCAAAGTGAGAGTAACTGGAAAGGACACCTTTCCTCTCCGGAATTTTTTCTGGTGGTAAAATAAAGTTTTCTGACTTTCTTATCTCTACCTCACAGAAGTATTTCAAGCACCTAAGTAGTATACAGTGTAGACTGCCACCAAACTCATAAATGAAGAGCTGCGTAAGAATTCATGTAACTAACAGGTACCAATTATCTTGAGGCTTTTGGAGTGATAAACAGTAGACACGGATTTAGAAACGAAACCTCAGACGCACGTTTATAACTGTAAGAACAATTAGAGTGTTGGAAATCCCCGAAAGGAAAAAGAAAAATCATTTATTACTTAGGCTTCATAAACTTTGACCCCACTAATCACTACTACTCTGTTGTAATTTTATGAGAAATTAATAGGGAATTTATAAAATCAACTTCTAACACTTTTTTTTAAATGCCAAGCCTGCATATGATTATTATATTCTTGGAAATTGTAAAGGCAGAAAAGTATCTAGATTTGTTTAGATGCCATTTATATCATAATCTTTGCATACTGTTTGAAACAAAATTATCAAACCAGGAAATATGTAATAAAAATAAAATATTTGCTAAACAGTTTTTAGCACAAAATACTATGATTGTTATGTATCTATACAAAGATCAAGAGGATTTGTGACTGTGTGGTTTGTAAAACCCTCAGACTTAAACTTTATCAGAGGTATATGGTGTTTCTAAGGGTTGGATGCATGCTCTTTTTGGGAAAAGAGTTAATACATAATTTGAATTCAGAGTACAAGCTTCCAAAAATATGATCCAGCTTGGAGAAGCATTTCTGAAATACCTCTGGGGAATAAATTTCTTTTATTAATCCAATCAACCATTGGATGTCATTCTTCCAATTTAATTATGTTTATCTGCCAATGGGTGACTCTGCTTCTTATGCATGTAATTTCAGTGGGTGCAAATGGTGATGGCAAATAATTGTCCTCAGGGAGATAATTGCTGTTATAATTATTTACCCATGCACGTTAGCTCTGTTAAAAAAAAAAAATCTAACTCTGTCAGGTGATCTGGAAACATGAGCAAATGTGATTTCTATGTACTCAAGTGGAAGAAGAGCTCTTTTTTTGTCTTAATCATTTTCTAGGTGCTAGGCATAGTGCTAAGTGTTAATACGTATTCTCCTGGGAAATCCCACAATCTCCCTAGAGAGTGGCCTTCACCTACTGATGACCAACCAAACTGTGGCCATATGGAAGGCAAGCTCAGGCCAATAGGTTGCAATGATGGGATTCTTGTTTTACAGGATGCTTTCGAGGATGCGCTGAGGAGATAGCTTTATAAAAACTTATTCTGGTGCCTGGTATATTGGTATCATTATCCTAGGACAATTTACTTCTGTGTTTTCCCAAAACTCCTTCTGGTGGGCAGGGCAAAGCATCACACACATAGCCTCAATGACAGGTTTGTCCTCTGAGTCCTTTGGGTACCCCATCTCCATGAGATGAGAGTGTTCTACCAGGTCACTCCAGGCCTTAGGGACCTGTCCCCTCTGCGATCCTATCTCACTCATGTCTCTACCATTTAATGGGAGCACTTAGATGTGCAGGGTTCTTATGGGGGTCTTTTTATTACAAGGAGATTTACTTTTCCTCAATCTATATTTTAAGTATGTTGGGTACAGGATCTTCTTGGGTCACCCGATAGGATTTCAGAGGGTACAGGGTTCCATGCCAGGCCCTGGGTCAACACTTTTTGATGTAGTATAAAACCGAGGCAGAATTAACTACTTGAAAGTTGAAAGGAAGCATTCAGGCACAAAGCAACTATTCATTATGTAAAATTAGGAGATTCCCTTTAGGAGGCAGTGTCCCCCAACCCTGTAGTCTGTTGACTGACCTTCCTCTTTTGATTAAATTAGTATAATGTGGTATGGCGTGCTGGGAGAGATTTTATGAGCATTTCTACTTTCAGAAAACCAGCACTACTGACTCCCTCCTCCTATCCTCTATTCTGATCCCAAATCTACACCAAGGGCTGGAGAAAGGTGTAAGACGTCACCACCTTTTGCTGAGGGTGTAGGAATGCTCATGAAGAGAGGCATTGTCTGGTTTCCCTCCCCACAACTGAGGGAAGGGGTCCCCAAAGCAGTTGCTGGTCAAGTTGGAGGATGTACATGCTGATTGCCCATCCTCCCAGCCCTCGGGCCGGCTGACTTGTCCTGTCCCTCTCGGAACAGCACAGGGAAAGGTGTGGGAAATGGAGGAGGAGGCAAGGACAGCCTTGGACATGATCTTGACACGCAGGTAGAAATGGCCCTACTCAGAATTCTTTCCTATTTGCTGGAAATCCTGGTGAGACAAGATTGGGGCTGTGGGGTTTCCAGGGACCCATTTCAGGGGAAGCAGGTGATGATGGCAGTGGCATGAAGCCCAGGGCTGGATCACTGAGAGCTGAGTTTGGAGCTTCCTCTCAAACAGAAGTCCCAGAGCTGAAGCCAGTTCCTTGAGATCAGATCCTTCTTCAGCCTGTATGACCCTATACCAGTGCTTTGAGAAAGAGCTACATCTGTACTTTGGCCAGTGAGAGCACCAAGCTTTGCCACAGGCCATCCAGTAAGCAAACCTTACTCATCCAGATGTGAGTTTGAACAGGGGAGAGGCAGGGGATGTGGGGGAGCAAATCTCACTTCTCGGCTCCAAGCTCCTGGAGTCAGAGGCCCCGCCTGCCCATGTAGAGACTGAATGGAGCACGGGGCTGAAGTTCTCAATCAGGATTGGATTTTAAGAAGTGGGGCAACTTATATATTACAGTGATTCAGTAAAAAGTCACTCAAAAATTAAGATGTTGACTGAGAAGGCATTAAGGGGGTAGTTCCTTGGCAGAGAAGAGGATTTCCAAGGAGCACAGGGGCAGCAAATGTTGGTGAACAGAAGCTGTTTTGTATTTATATGGCGAAGGATGAGAGTACTCAGTGAAACTTATTACTACTTCAGGGACTGACTTTGTGCTCTACACACAGGGAATTCTCATGTCTCTGCCAGGCGAGATGTAACCTATTTCAAGCCACTGAAGATTAAGGTTGCATGTGAGATTTGACTTGAAGACTAAAGTTGCACGTGAGATTTGACTTGCTAATCTGGCTAGGCTAGTTAGTAGCTGAACCAGGATGCAAACCTGTTACCTGCTCTTTCCACTAAGCCATCCAGTTCTCCTACTGCAGAGTCCAGGGCTTGGCAGAGAGAGACCTGTCTGTGCTAACTCATTAAATCTTTAAACCTAACATACGTTCATTTGAAATATGGAATAAAATTAAGCATGTCCCTAAAGGCTTGTATTCCTATGGCACATAGGGTGCCACGAAGGGGAGAATAGGAGGGTGAGGCCCAATAAATATTCATGAAATCCCCTCCACACCCCAGCATGGGTCTTCAGTTTCTACCATTTCTCCCCTGTTGCTGTATGGATGATTTTTGTTTTTCAAGATTGATCTGCTACAATGCCTTACAATGGTATGATCCTTCTAAAATCCCATTCCCAGGCACAGAAATCTCATCTCCAATATCCTGCTTTGCAGAAATGCCTCCCTTTGTAACCTAGCCTTATAGTTGTGATGTCTCATCATCTGCATCAATCTTGAAGAGCTAGGTATTGATGATTTTAGGAAAATAGAAGAAACTACCATTTTCTTTGGACCATTTTCCTTTTTTAAAAAAACCTATTTTGAGCCCAAATTTTCCTATAAAAATATAGTTGGCTCAATTTTGAATTGAGTACTTTAACTAAGTTCCCAAAGAATTTGAAGGGGAACATGGTGGGTGAGATAAGCATATGAGGTAAGAAAGGGATGAGCTACTGGGTAGATGGTGTAAATCCTGGAGATGAAGTCTTCCACCTCCAGTCCATGAGAAGAGCTTCCAACTATACTTGTGGTGGTAGAGAAGTCCTCAGAGACAGCATAGAAAGGCCTCATAGAAAGTTTCCTCTGGATAGCTAGTTCAAGGGCCTGGGGCCATTTTCTATATTGTTGGTCTAAAGGAATTTATGTACTCTGTCACCTGCATGTTTTAGGTTTTCTCATTTTGCTCCTTAATTTTCTTGTGAGGAATACAGAAGTGGGATTCTAGAAGCTCTCTAGTGGCCTCCCTTGGGAGTCCTGTATGTACATGATCATATACTTCATAACTGAAACATTACAACTCAGGAAGATTAAGATGCTTTCTGAAACCTTTCTCAGAAACAAGGCAGTCTCTGCCTTGTGCCTTAACTGTAGACATTTATTTTAAGTGTTAACAGAAGCAGCTCTATAACAGTAGTTCCTTAAGGAAAAAAGAAAACAAAAACAACTCTTTGAGAAATTGTGTTTCTGAATCCACATTAGGGGCTGCAAAAAGAACTTGCTTTTAATCTGTGCATGACTAACCCTTCCACCTAAACCAGAGAAGAGGTTAAATTGGGTTTTCAGCTCTAGATCAAGATGTGTATATGTGTAGTTCAAGACCGTGGTGGCCCTTGGTAGCTGATAGGACATTGGGAAGAGATGGCATTTGTGGTCTAATATAAGCCATCTGTTCTTCCTGACTTGGTTAACAGACTATGTGAACAGAGCGCTCATGGACTATTAACTGTATCAAAGGATGAATCTCTTGACTCCACATGAGAAATAATATGTCTCTAAGAGGTTGAGATTAAATGGAGGGACCGCCTTTATTAGGGGAAAAAGTAGCAAAGGAGAAGAAATTGAACTGTAGATAAAAAAAAAAAAAAGTTTGAAATTTGGGACTGACCTCACTGATTCCTTAAGCAATAGCTTTTCACTTCTTCCTCCTCCTGCTTCCATCTGAATTTCCAGTGCAGATGAAGCTTAGTTCCCGGGAGGAACCACTAACCACTTTTTCAGCTGCTTCAGCATCTTTTCACATCAGGACAGAGAATGTTGAAATTGCACTTTCTTGGGATTTTTATGCCGGAGAGAATAAATCATATTGCCTTGCAAAAAAATAAACAATCACATAAATAACAGAACCAGGCTAAAAAGTAGCCTCCCAAGGTACCAACAGGCTGGTAATCAGGACTTAAAGGAGGTCAAGCACACTTTCCTGTCTGCCTTGAGTCTCAGATAACGCAGGAAGGAGGTAGATGCAGTCTTCATAGAATTCAGGCTTGAGAAGCTCTGATTTTGAGTGAGTTAAATTGAAAGGACAGCCAGACGATAGAGGGTGAGAAGTAACTGGAAGTGGGTATGGAGATAGAGGGTCAGTTCCCAGGGATAGCCACACATAAGCAGCAGAACATTCTAAGTCCTTTGCCCATAAGACAAAGCACAGTCAGGAATCTGGAAGCATCCATCCCTGGAGCTATAGCCTCGTTGCACTGGAATAATGCATCGGAATCTCTAGATGCATGTTAGTGGCCCAGGGATCTACTTGGTTTGTGCATATGAGGTCGGAACTAATACGGATGTGAAAGTAAAGCCAGACAATCAGGAAGGGGGTCTGATGGGTATGGGAAGACTCCTGGAGCTCTGTCCATGGTGAGGTTTGTGGGTGGATCTGTGGACCCAGAAAAAGGGAAGCAGATGCCACAGTTGCTGAGGAATGGACCTAAAGTCAAAGCCCCATAGGCTGCCGTGTCTGAAGCTAATTGTTCATTTGTGTGCAGAGTAGCCACTGAGCATAATGCACTATTTATTACTAGCTAGTGGTGGTATCCAGAAATGTAGCAGTTCCCTGCCCTCCCAGGGTTTCCAGACAGTAGGAGATCAGAAAGAAAGTTACAGTCCTGTGAAAGGCCATTTACTGTACCAACAGGAGCTGCATCAGTGCTGTGAAGCACTGAATTCCAGCCAGAAGGTGAGGAAGCAATGAATAGTGACTCTGTGCTAGACACTGCTTCACATGCAATCTCAAGTCTTGTAGAAAGCAAGGGTTAATAGTCCCATTTTGCAGAGGATGAAACTAGGTCTCAGAGAACTCAGACCACTTAATCATCATCACACCAGTAACAAGTCCTGGGTGTGATAACAAGTACGATTAGAACCCATGCTCTTTTGAATATCTCAAAGCCTATAAATATAGAGTACGCATAGCCAGAAGCATTCCTTAGGATCCTTCTACCCAAAGACACAAGAGAAAAGAGAAGATATTATGGCATGAGACACAGGAAGAATTAAAATAGTGTTTTAATATAATTTTCAGCAAACGTACAGTATGTACTTTACATCACATATTTCTAAACTGCTCATCTGGAAAATATAAGCTGCAAAAATACAGTTACCACACTCAAAAATCTATTGAGTATGTGCTTTTTCCCATCTCTATTCTGTGAAACAGGGCTATTTTTACCCTCTTCTATTAAAATTGGGCCTTGGCTTATTTCTTTGGAGCTACTGGAACCCTTGGACAGAGAAGAATTCCCAAGAGGGGGTTTTCTAAAGCATGTCAGGAAGTCATCCCTACAGAAGCCAGAGCAGGGATGGGTATAGGGGATTTGCACAAAAGGTCCACATTGCTTTAGCAACCCAGAAAAATTGCCTACTTCCAAGGGCTATTGGAGGGCTCTTGACCATATGTCACCTCCTTAGTCCTTGTCACAGGCCTGCGCTTGGGGCCTCAAAGGACCACACATTGGATAGTCCACATGGGGACCCTTGGGTTCTCGGGCAGGGCAGAGCACGCTAAGTCAGGCCTCGAGGTCTGTGGGTGATGGTGGGCTGTTCTCTGCCGGAAGAGGACAGCCCTCAGCTTCTCACAAAGGAGTCTTCTGAAGGTGAGTGTGACTCGGGACAGGTTTTCTCGGTCTCAATGTCTTGGTACTCTGTGCCTAAAGGGGGGAGGAGGGAAGAAGAGCCAAGAGGAAAAGATATCGGTCTTTTCTGTGTTTCCTTTTTATTAGGCTTACATCATAGTATCATGGTTTCCTAGTGGAATGGAGGAGAGTAGGAAGATGAAGCGAAAAAGCATTGGTTCTGGCTCTACGCAAACCCCAGAGGGTGATTCCAAGTGCAAAGCCCTTTTCAAAGGCCAAGTCTTTCTAAGAAGGATATTTACCTACGTGTCCATTCCAACACCTAATCTGAGGTTCTTTTATGGGGATAAACAAGTTGTATCTCAATCACGAACTTGTTTTAAGTCATCAATGGCGAACTTAGCTTCCTTACTAGGACTCTCTGTCACTTTACATCTCTATTAAGGAGGAAGTTGGTGCCAGGAAAGACGACTTGACATCACAATGTCATGCTCCCTCCTCCTCCAGCATGTGGGCCCCCCCCCCTTTTTTTTCCCATTCAGTCACGGATGGTTATCACAGGTTGAATGAAACAGTCTCCTTACTGGAGCAAGGTTTCTAAACCTATCTGCCCTTCCAAAATAGATGCTGTGGCTTCATTTAAAAAGGTATTAAAAACCCAGCTCATCCCTGTGATGATCTTCAAACTATGCCAGTCTTATTGAATGTGACTTGCAGCTTTCCTGGCCAATGATAGCCACAGTGGGGCCACAGAAGTCTCTGTTCATTTATTGTCCTTCTTAGACTTTGACTTGGTGGTATAAAAGGTGACAGTTTAGAAATGTCACACTTTTACTTGGGATTTTGAAGCCGAGACTTGGCTTATAGAGGAAGGAGCCCATATGATCTGGGCAATTTGTAGCATCCTTGCTCAACTTTTGAAAAGCTCAAGTTCTTATGGTCTTGGGGGTTCTGCTGGAGGTCTCATGGGTGGGGGGTTTGGAGAGGGTGGGATAGAAGTGAGAGCAATGGGGTGGGTTCTTATTGCATAGTGTAAAATAGAAGTTGATGATTGACTGGAAATCATCTGATGTGGCTCAGGTTGAAGATGGAAGGAGTGTTTTTAAAGGTTTTAATTTTTAAAGTAAAAGTTTAAATTATCATTTTTTAAAAATTCCTATGTCTATAGGTAAAATCTTGCTGAGGTTCTCATCTACAGCTCTTGGCTCATTTCTCTATGAAACTATAGACTCTGGTGGGTGGTCCCTCATGGCAAGTGCTCCAGTGGCTTCATAGTGAGATCCACGTTCTCATTTTGGTGGTTGTATGGCATACTGGAAAGGACACGGGTTCAGGAATCAGACTTGGTATTGGCTCCTGCTGATCTTTTTAACTAGTGAAACCTTAGGAAGTTTGGATTTGCTGAGTTTTAGTTTTCTGAATCTATAAAATGCAAAAAAAAATTATACTTACCTCATAGGGCTGGTGTAAGAAGGCTGCTGGGAGCAATACCTGGGATCATGCATTCATAGCACCTGGCACGTGGGTAGGCCTCTTAGTAAAAAAGAGCTCCCCAGCCCCTTCCCTCCTTTAAGGTGCTAGATTAGAGCACAGTTGGTTTTTAGTTGCATTCCTCTTGTAATTAAACTTCCCTACACTGCATGACTCCAATTCATTTTATAGCCTTAGATTTTAAATCAAATAGTCCTGCCAAACTTGCCTCTGTGAAAGCCATCTTCCATTAGGTTAACATGAATTTAAGGAAGATGTTAATGAAATGGCAAAACCCTCAGCCTACAGAAAGCTAAATTCCAGAAAATTTGCTATGTTGTTCCATTTGCTCATAGAACATAATCATTTCCACCTTATGGAAAAAAGATTTATGATCAACTCCTGATTGTTGACTCGAGTCATTATTTCAAAACCAGAGATGTCTAGACACTGTTCTGGGACTGTGCCTGGGACCTGGGAATAGAGCAAGACATATCTAACCAGTGAGTGGCTTCAGTGTGTCTGAAGCCCCTGGGTTGGGCCTGAGCTCCCCAGGTTGACAGTGTGTGCTGGACTCTACACTGTGCTGATGACCAGCTCTGAGGAATACCTCCACGGCATCTCAGTGCTTTGAAAGTTCATTTCAGAATGCATGAGAATGGAGGAATCTCCTGTTACTTGTTGCCTGTTCATTTCAGGTAGAACATCTCACATAAATGGACCACTGGGATCCACTGGGTAAAGATCAGGTAACGAGGGAAAAGAAAATATCCCCAGAAAACAGCTGCCATGATATCCTGCTTATTATATCAGGGGCATGTGAAAGAGAATGGCGCCTCCTAGTCCATTCCGTCCAAAGACCAAATGTCCCTGAATTCAAGCAGTCCCTAAATGTGAGGAGGGTCCCCCATATCTTGCCTGGGAGGGAAGGAATACCCCAATGGTTAAGAATGTGGGCTTTGGACTCGTAGATCTGGGTTTGAATCCCAGCTCTGCTTGTGACCTTCAGCAAATTCTGGATCACGCAAGCCTCATTTTCCTCCCCTGTAAAATAAAGCTAATAATGGTTCCTGTCTCACAGGGTTATGGTTTAGATTAAATGAGGTAATACATGAAATAAGTTCAGCCTGGCAGCTAGTCAGAGTTAAGTGCTTGACAAATGTTAGCTGAAATGATTATTAGCTATTATTAGTACTTGCTGATTATTCTACCTGGCAGATCTATTAGCTTTGGAGTGCCTGTATTTTGTGTTGCTGGAGAGGAGGGAGAGATTTGAAGTTCTATCCAGAATCTGATTCACTCTTCTTTTCCTAGTCCCTATATGTCTCCCTCAGGTATCCATTTCCATCATTTAAGTTAAAGAAGTCGATTACTTTAGGTGAACTATCAAGTGTCAGAGCTAGAATGACCCCATAGGTTATACAGTTTATTTTCTCCATGATATACAAGAGAAAAATAAGGTTGCCTTCAATAAACTCTGACAACAAAGGGATACTTACCTTCTTCTTAGACGTAAATGAGAAGCCTTAATCTCATTCTCGGGGCTGGGAACATTAGGGTTGATGAACACTTACTCCAGGACCCTTTGTGACACTGCTATGACAGAGTTTTGGGTATGAGGATCTGTCTTACCTATGCTGAACTGTTAATGCACCCTAGACATGCTGTGGTGCTCAGCATGTGCTCCAGACAGAGATTGGCACACTATAGCCCTCCCTCCAGTCATGGTCTTTGTAAATAAAGCTTTATTGGAACAGCCCACTCATTTGTTTACCCATTGTCTGCTGATCTTAGGCTAAAACAACAGGGTTAAGTAGTAGTTATGGAGACTGGATGACCTATAACACCTATGTGTACGACCTGGCCTTTTGTAGAAATGGCACGTGGGCTTGCTGTGCTGGCCCCCTTTAACACGGTGGTCCTTGTCTTCCCACCATCCTACAGGCAGACACCCGCTGCTCTTTAGTTTTTAGTTCCTAGACCACCCATTCTCTGAAGTCTTCCTGACTCTTAGAACCACAAAGAATCAGCTCTCATTCCCAGACACAGACCCCAGCGCTTAACATATTTCACTGCCTTTGTTCGTGTCTAGATCTGTTTCAGCTCCTTGAACTGTGAGCTCCCATAGGGCAGAGGCCACGTCCAGAGGCTGCCACATTGCCCACATTTAAAACAGGAATGAATGAATAAATACATGCTTAGAATCTGGTACTCATTTCAATGCACCCTCATGTGAAATCAACTCTGCATAGAAAAATCATGCCCCACCACATTGATGGCCTTTGAGAAGTAGGAGTTCTTGCCCCTGTCTCTGAGGCAGCCAGGTTCCTGAGGCATAGGTTGTCTTTGTTTTACTGAACTTCCAACTTTAGGTTGTTTAATCCATGCTTTCCCTGCCATGATGACCAAGGACTCTGGGAAGGGAGACGGGGCTGGGTGCCTGTGGAGTCAGTGTAGGTTTCATATGTTGTTCTAGCAAAAATCCCTGGAAGACATCTTCCGTACATGTGCCACCAGTATTCTTCCAATTTACTCTGGATCAACAATAATACCCTAGAGGAACTGGAGTCCACAGGCTGTCATTTGGGGCTAATTGATCTAAGAAATTAAGTCCTTGAAGCTGTTCAGAGAGGTGGGGTTGGGTATGATTTGGGTGAGTCAGGTATAACAAAGGGGGAAGGGCAGGAAAAAAAAAAGTTTATTATTTGAAATCTCAAACTGATTTCCTGAGCCAAATCTTATTTCATGAATGCCCTATCTTGGAAAAGTTGGTGCCCCTTAGTTTTTTGACCTGGATTCTATCCTATAGGTTAGAGGGCAGTAGCCTGAGCACAGAGAGGCAGTCAAGCCCTTACTATTTGTTACTTTCCCTAACTTCTGGCCAGACATTTGATTCTCCCAAGATAGCAAAATATAATCAGGTCAGAATAGCAAAAGGTAGCAAGGGTTCTCCATCTGTTGGACCAAAAAACTGCTTTTCTGGGTTTCTCCACTCATCTAAACCAAAGTAAGCCAACAATAATAGAACACGGTATCAATCTAGCAAACAGAAACAGCAGCTGATCCTGCTCTGTCCTGATCCTGGTCTTGACTGTACGGTCAGCCCTGTTGATTTCTGCATATTGACCTTTATTGTTTAACACTGCTGAGTGGGTATTTTCAGTACTCCACGTGGCGATCAGAACAGACACCTTGGGGCTGGCAGGACTGACTGGGTGGAAAAGAAATCACACTTGCCGGGACCTAAAGCAGCATGCAGCAGAAAGCCAGTGGGGCAGGCTGAGGGCAGCCAACAGTTCCCTTGCCTCAGAGGATTTTTCTGAGTACATAGAAACTTCTATTTTACATGTTCCTCAAGGAATGGCCACCTCTGGAATGTATGGGAGATCAATACTAAGTAGCCTCAGCAGAATCTTATCCCCCCTGAGAAAATTCCTCTTGTTGAGGGTGGCTGTCACCTCAGGGACCAGCTGGCTGCCCTTGTGTAGAAACTCCTTAAGGGGACTGTGAGAGGAGGATTTTCTTGGTCCTTTATCAGCATGCAGTGGCCTTTTGTAGTGGTAGAGTCCCCCAGGGTGCCTGGAGCCTCAGGGTTTTCATTGGTGGAGATGGGAAGAGAGAAGCCAAGCTACAGGTCATCCAGTAGCACACAGCCTCAGCAGAAGGAAGACAGCAAACCCTTTCCTCCAGGGAAGGACACTGCCCCAAACTGTGTTTACCTCCAATGGAGAAATGACATTGGTTTTAAAAACAAACTTTCTTGGTCTGCACGTAGGAGTTAACAAAGATCTGTCAAGAGCTGCAAGCCTCCTTTTCATTGATCTTGGGCAAGTTCAACCAAGATGGTAGAGGAGTTTGTAGCGAGTGAGAGAGAGAACTCAGCATTTACTTTCTAGATTTATTCCACCCCTTACATTTTTGCTCTCTGTTAAGTCCAAGGCAGATCTTATTAGGGCATCTTTCCATCAAAATAACACTCAAAAACAGACACACGACCAAGAGTCTAGATTTAGCCTTGGATGGTTCTTTATAGCATAAAAGGAAAATTAAAACTAGACTGAATTTTAAAAAGTGATACTGGACACACTTGAAAGCAATTTTGCCACAGGGGACTTTCAATTTATATTCAATTGTTGCTGAAACTGAGCCCTGGAGTTGGTTTCCTTTGTTATCCTAACATCTCTTCCCATTCCTTGTAAAAGTTTAGGGGGGAAAAAAATCCAAGAAGCAAAGCATTTAGGAAATTTTTGTTTGTTTTCCAAAGTGAATAGTCCCATGAAACACACACCAGGGTCCCAGGGCTCAGCATATGGGTACTGGGTTGAGAGGAACAAAACAGTATAGGGGAAGGCAGTGACCTATTAGCAGTGTGTTTTCAAAACCAAACCAAAACCTGTACAGAAGGTGACCGAGACCTTAAGAGTGACAAAGCATCTATTTTATATGAACCAGTTGGTGAATTTTTACTAATTAAGGGACTGATGAGCTTCCTATGTTCATGAACAAGGACAGCTTAACACTCCAGAACACAGGCCAATATTTTGGAAGCCTCCTGCCGGATGTGGCCAATCACACTTGTCCTGCACCATGACAGTGACACAGCTTCCCTTTTGATTGTCTTTACTTGATGCTTCTCTAGTTTTGTGCTGTCAATCAGACCTCCCCATTTACAGTATTTGTAAAAAGTTTGGCCCAGCACCCCTCACCCTTTTCTTGCCTTGTGGGTAAACTATAAATAGGTGTTTGAGGTGAAAAAGCAAACTAACCAACTAAACTTTGGGATCTTTTCAGGTCCATGAAGCATGAGACCCTTTGTTGTGCATGTGCTGTGCTCACCAATGCTCTGTCTCCTTATGGAAATGGTCATACAGGCTTAGTGGGCTGACTGCAAGAGGTTCCCCAAATAATGACAGGGTCATTCTCTGTTTGAGAGTCAGCCACTTTCAAAACACAAAGACCTCTTAGTTCAAGATTGGCCCTGGAACTGCTATTGACATTTCCATGCACTGGACATGTGATGGCTTCTCGGAGCTTGTGGTCTATTATCACAGATGCCACCGCCTGCTCAACAGATTGTGTTAGGGAGCTGCACTTTCTCTCTCCTGTCCCCAGAAGCATCACACATACACACAAAAACCCACATTGAAGTGTGTCTTCTCTACAGGCTGAAAAGAACGCCTCTTGGAATGTGAAGTTTGAATATAAAAGGGCTTCCCATGACAGTGATCACTGAATCATGGGAAATAAAGCCAGAAGGCAAATTTGCAATTCATCACATTATCCCCTGTTGTCTCAAATGTGATTCTTTTAAAGGCAGGCTGCATTATACACCCTTTTTGAAGCATTTTTTTTTCTTGTAACACATTGTATATTCTTGTTTTTTTTTTTTCCAGAATATCTAAGTGAAAATAAAATGATAAAAATTACAATAGATTAATTGCATCCCTTGAATCACATTATATTTTTGGTGCATTAAAAAATGAGAAAAGTAAAAGCAACCAGCATAATAAATCCGATCTATAGAACTGTGTTAGTGACTGAAGGGTTAACACAGGTTTTAGAAGTAGTTAAAAATAGTATTAGAGGATTATACATACAACAGTTTGAAATTAATATGCACTGTATTTTTTTTTTTTTTGAAAAAATGGCAAAATGTTTGGCAAATGTAAGCAAATGACTTGGACTGTGTTTGGGGCTCACCGGCTCTGAGCAGGTCAGTCATAGCCAGGCAAGGCCCACAGCTTCCTGAGGTCACTCTGTGGGGCAGGGGGGAGGTGGGCATCACCGCAGGGAGGTGTTGCCAGGGGAAGGGGAGGTGCTGGCCTCCCACCCGGCTCCCCCTTGGACCCTCAGTCTTGAACATGGAAATGGAGCTGGTGAGAGGTGCCAATTACACACTCCAGCACGGATCACCCATTAGCATCGCTGAGAGAACTCTGGGGCCTTGAACCACATGCAGACTGGGTGAATCGTCTACACAGTGACCCATATTGCAAAAGTTAGAGAGGGGCAGGGCTTCCACCCCTCAGACTTGTGCACCTCCCCACCCCCACCAGGAGGGAGAGGGTGGCACCGGGTATGTCACTAGTGCTTAATCTGGCAATGTTCTCAACTTGAACTTGGGTTGGTTGGTTGGTTGTTTTTTTTAGTAGACTTTTGTTTTTATATGATTTTTGTTTTATATGTGTGTACATATCCAGAAATGTCCATCCTCCAAGCTGGCCACCACTGTTCCCTGAATTTGCAGTGCCTGTTGCTTGCAGCTGTCGGCATCCTGAAAACCATGAGGTGCCTTCAAAGTAGACTGTGAGCCCCAGCAGTGCGAGCGTCCTCCAGGACAATCCCATTCTCTCCTTATTCTGAATCCTGTCTGGCTCTGATTTTTGAGAAAAAGGACAAAGGGTGTGTGTGTGTGTGTGTGTGTGTGTGTTTTGGATTTTTTTCTTTTTTTGGAAACATTTTTTTCTTTTTTCTTAAGAAAAATGACCCTTTGATTACTAACGCGGAGTTCGGCCCTCCTTTAGTCACTATAAAACGGATTCCATATTTTCACACCACTCATGGTCTTCCAGGTTGTAGATAAATTTTGTCCTATGTGTCTGGTGTGCAGGCACAGGGTCCCTCCCCAGATTGTCTAGGGTCAGAGTAGAGGCAAAGAACTCACTGGTGCTCAGCCCGCCCTCGTGGTTTTTGATGTAGCGTTTATAGTTTTTCCTCAGGCACTGCCACGTGGTGGTGTAGAGGATGAAGGCGAAGGACTTGAGGGCGATGGCGATGCTGACGTACAGGTATCTGTAGACCACGTTGTCATAGAGGACGCAGGCGCCTTGCTCCCCACAGAACGTGCTCCAGAACAGGCAGGTGGAGTCGATGCCGGCCCCAAAGATGAGCGGTGGGGGGATGAAGCCTGTGGGAGGGAAGAGGCTGTTGAAGGTTCTGGCTGTGGCTCCCTGTTCCCAGCTGTCTCCTTATAGGCCCACTCGGAGGGGAGTCTGCTGAACCAAGGGGCCCTATAGCTGGTGGTTCAAACACCAGAGAGCCGAACTGCAGGAACTCAAATCCCATCTCTGCCCTGCTGCCCAGATGAGTTATTAAAGCCCTCTGTCCCTGTTTCCCCTTTTGAAAAATGGAGATAATAGTCTTTATCAAAGTGGTGTGAAGTCTGTTACTATACGGGTAGTTTTTAGAATGGCGTGTACTGTGCTGTGGTGATATACAGAGTCTGAGAAGGAATAAGACTTTCCTGAAGGAAAACATGCTTAGTGTCAGTCACTCTCCCAGAGGGAACTGCAAAGCAGCATGGAACTGTGCACACGGTTCTCTTGCACGGGGCCTGTGGGGCTGTGTGTGTACCTAGTGGAGGAGCCAGGGATCAAAAGGGACCAGAAGTTGAACATGAAGTGTATGTTTAGATATAAAGTGGAAATATGTGCATTTATACTGGCAACTTCCCTTCTACCAGATATTACATTTTGAGAAGACTTTTCATTGTGAGCCAGAAAGCAGTTTGAAAACCTCCCAAGAGAACATTTCAGACACCTATAACTAGTCACCAGAAGTGTCAGATGAGAGGAGAATGTTCACCATCCTTCATTCAGTTCCACAATACTCTATTTGATGGATAATGGGTCCTAACTGCACATTAGGATCATCTGGGATGTTCCATCCCAGACCAATGAAATCCAAGTGCCTGGTGTGCAGGTCAGACAGCATTTTGAAAATAAAAATTTCCAGGTAAATCTGGCCAGTTTAGGAGGGTGGGAGGGTTGGGGAAACCCTCTGTACTATGGGGAACTAATGGGTGAGTCATTAATACCAATTAATTGTTCTATAAATAAGTGTCTGAGACCAGAAGATGTCAACACCTTTGGTGAGAGACGTCAGAAGTGAGACATCACTGGAACTAGGTGTTGAAATCCCAGCTCTGGGATCCCATGGTTGGTGTAGCATGGTTGGTATATTATGTTACCCAAATGCTCATGTATGAGACAATGCAAGAACATTCAGAGGTGTAGTGATTAGATTGTTTGTAACCTCATCAGTGGATTGAGCTACTGATATAGATTCACTTGGTGGTAACCTAGGTAAGCAGGTAAGGTGTGGCTTGATGAGGTGAGAGACTGGGGGAATGCTTTGTAAGCCTGCTTTCTGATCCCCATTTGTTGAGCTGCTTTCTTCCACCATGATGCTCTGACTCATCTAAGGCCCAAAGGTATGGAGCTGGCTAACCATGGACTGAACCTCTGGAACTGTGGGCCAAAATGAACTTTTTCTACTCTATGTTGTTTTTGTCAGGACTTTTGGTCACAGCAAAAAAAAAAAAATCTAACAAAAACAACCAGGATCTGGAATGTTCTTCTAGGGCTAACCCCAGAATGTCTGAGTTTCATTTTTAAGGACGGTCCCTCTGAGAACTGCATAAGATGTAGTGCCTAAGTCTAGAAAAATGTGTCTACTTATAAAATCAAGCACATGTTTTGGGAGTTCACAGGCATCTGAAGTTGATGGCCAGAATACTTGCAGGCAATATGACACTTCGCTCCTCAGAGGGGGCTTAGCAGAGGGAAAAGTTGAAGGAGGTGAGCAGCATGGTACTTGGTTCCTGGGGAGGGTCTGTACTATCCTCTCAGTGCTAGTGAGTTTGGTAAAGCCCCAGCTCCCTCAATACTTCTCCTTAAAACTCTCCAATTCTGTCTCTTGTTACCCCAAAGAGAGCCCTGCCCGCTTCCCCCAGCCCCAAGAATAATTCTCATTGAAACCTCATTAAACTTGCTAAGCAGCTTGATCTAATAAATAAGCTCTTAAATTCAAAATCCCTCACAACCTGCTCCCTCCTCCCAGCTCACTGGAGGTTTGCAACCTTCCCCACACTCCTGGTGTGTTCCCGCCCCCTTCCAATGGATGCCTTTCTTCATTCTCTGAAAGACAGCCAAGTGGAGGAAGTGCTATGGCAACTGCATAATGGAAACTAAGCCACACGCCACATAATTTAGGTACAGCACTGGAGATGTGGAGCCAAAGTAAATTATGGATAAATCTGCGGATAAATGGGACTAATTTGGCCTGTTCCTGAGGCACAGTGGGACAATGCAAATCCATTCACTGTTCCATTTCTCTGGGCTTTATTTGGTTATGATCAGCTTTCAAATGTTCCTTCCTCTTCTTCCTTTTGCATCTTGTGACCTTTCTTGAGGTCATTTCCCCTTGTCCCAGCCTCCCATCACTGTGAGTGATGGTAATATGGAGAAGACACCGCTGGTGGAAGCTCTGTCCTGGGAAGGGACTCCTGAACACAAGTTGGGATTTGGCAAATCAGGTCATACTTAAAAAGCACATCAAGGGTAATTTTGAATACAAAAGAGCTATTTGTTGAAACTGGTTTAAATGAAAATATCCCTCTAAAATGCCAAAACGTAATGCCTTCACATACCTGTACCTCAGTGGGAATTCTTATGATATGCAGTTATCTTTAAAGTAGGGCATACCTGAATGTGCTAAAGATATCAGTTTTATCCTTCCTGTTCCTTGTCAATGACAATGCCCTGGAAAAAGCCTTCGAGTAGTTAGAAAGCTAAGTGCCCATAAGATTTTCATCGTATGCTCAACGGTGGAGACTTATGGAACCAAAAAGGTTAGGGCAAGTCCATCTCTCAGTGCCTCAGTTTCATCTTTAAAATGGAGCTAAGTCCACCTGCTTGTTTAGGATTAAGGAAAATACTGCACAAATGAGGTATCTGAGCATTTTGCAAGGGCCCAGCCCGTCCCTACTTATTCGTGTTTGATACAGAGGGTTTAGGGTGATATATTAGAATAATCTTCAGGTTGAGTACCTGGAGACTTTCCTTCATGAGATTCCTTTTATATTTCTGAATACAGAGAGGATTGGTATTCTTTTCCTCCATATTCATCTTTTCCTTTTTATTGACTTACAATTCTTTCCCAAAGGGGAATTCTAGCTCTCAGGCCTTAAACTCCAAGTATGCAGAGAATACCAAAGATGAGGATCTGACTGGGTCTTTTCCATTATAGGCCTTTGCCATTCACTCACCTGATTAGTCACAGAAGGGAGTCCTACCCTTGCAACTAATTTTCACACTCAGCTACTCATCCTTCTGTGTTTTTCAGTGGGACTAAAAAGCCAAGAAGTCTCTGCAAGCATTTGGTTCCCCTAGACCTATGGGAGACTTCTACAATAGGATGACTGTAATACCTAGTCAATTAACTAACCCCCACCGCAGCACTGTATAGTATACTCTCCTATGCCATAACCCCTTTATTTTACATACAAAGAACCTGAGAATGGGAGATATTTGTCCTAGATCCGATAGTTCAAAACCCCAAACCCAGTAATTTCTCTTCCTTCTAATTCACAGTCTGTAGATTTGAGATGATTTTAGAGCTCTTATTGGGGGATTTCCAGGGCTACCGAGAACATTTTATTCACCTTTCTGCTAAACTTATAGAAGCAAGCTGGTTTTGAAGAGAGGGAAGCACACAGGGGGTTCTGATCTGTGCAAAGTGTGGAGCCCTCCCTGTTCCAGGGTGGTTAATGTGGAGAGAAGGTTGGCGCCTTATTTTGTAAACAAGCTCTCTGAGTATTTGGCAGAATGCCTCCAGCAGTAGTGGCAGATATGATACATGTCAGCAGGAAGAGTTGTCAGTTGTTCTTACCACCTCTTTTTCAGCCAGGAGCTTACATCTGGAGGTGGTTTCACGGGGGAGGGAAGGGAAGGGGAGCCAGAGAGAGCTGATTTTAGATTGACTCTGCCTCTTGGAAGCTGTGCAACTCTGGGCAAGTTATACAAATTTACTGAACCTCTGGCTTGCTGTTCATAAAATGGGCATAATTATATTCCTTTGCAGAGTTTTTGCCAGGATTAAATGAGACACCATTTGTGGAGGGTTCTCAAAAAACTGGGTTTCTTTCCTGTTTCTTAGGACAAAAATATCTAAAGCTCAAACTATATAGGTACAAATCTGTGGCAGAAAACCCTTCAAGCTAAGTTTCTGTAAAACCCTAACTCGCAAGAATACTCCACATCCTAAGTCAATTTTGGAGCATTATCAGGTGCCTTTAGAAGGAAGACCTAGTGTCTCTTTGTGTGTTGATCATCTTCTGATATGATCTTGGTTACCTAAGGAATGAGGAGTGAGGTGATGATGGTGTAGAATTAGGGTAGAAATTGTACATTTTGGAAGAATGTTCTCTCTGGACTCTGAAAGAGCAGTTCTCCCCTCATTGATAGGGAACAGACAACCCTTTGTTAGGTCAATGAAGGTGACTTAGGAACAAAGCACCTAGCAGCCCCATGCAAAAGAAACACCAATCAGGTACTGAGGGAACTGTCTGTCAATCAGTGGGGTCTCCTGGCCAATCCTGGATCTCAGCCAGTTCCCAGGACCAACTCCAGTGGGACAAGGAACTCTAAAAATCCCTTTTCTTGTCCCAAGCCCTCGCTTCCTGCATTAAGCCCCATAAAACCCCAATTCAGTCGTCCCCATGCAGTTTCTCCTATCTGCTCTGTTGGTCTGATTGAGATTCCACTCCAGGCGGAACTGTATAAAGCCAAGCCTCCTTCAGTGGCCTTTTAAAATTTGCCTCCTTTTTGGTTCTGGTCATTGCCTGACCTTACACCCTTGAATTAAGGGAATAATTCTATAAACTGGGCCCAGGGTGCTGACCCCCACATGCTTTCTGTCAGAAAGCAATTTATCTGCAACCCTGTCTGATTTAAGTCAATAAGATATGTTATATTCCTCAGCAAACAACCTGTTATTTGCAGGAGAAACATAGACCTGAAATGCTGATAAGAACACAAGTTACCTTAGCAGGGAAGGGCAGGCACTTTTGTGACCTTTACATGGACCAGAGATAAGGATATTTCCCCCTAACCATAAAATCTGAAAGAACAGGTTCCAATTAGAACTGGTCAGCATGGGCCAAAGTGACTTGAAGTTGTCATATGCCATGGGGACTTGAAATTGTCATATGCCATGGGTACTTGAAAGTCAATGCCATCCTGCTGTCAGTCAAAAGTTGAGAGGTGGACCTTGGCAGGACTCTCTGGTAACTTTCCTGGGATCTCCAGTGTAAGGGTAAAAGAAATTGAAGTTAAAGCGTAAAAGTTAAAGGGTAAAAGACTGGGTGTTGTAAAAGTTTCTAAGCTGCAAGGTCTGAGTTAAAATGTAAAGGAGGTATTGTTAGGTTTCTATGTTACATGCAAAACCTGAAATTTTGGTAGCTGTTAAGACAATGCTTAGAACCGCCCAGTAAACATTTCCCCTGATTGTCTGGTTGTTTAATAACTGAAGGGGTCTGTGTGGTTGCACGCAGGCCTTGCAGGGCCTGAACCAATCAGTTTGAATGTGTACTCTCCTTAGGAATGACCTATCACTTCAGCCTGACCTGTTCCCGCCAATGAATGAACTAATCAGGTTTAGGAGTTGTTGTTCAATTTTCCCGCGCCTAATGATGATTTGTTCTGATGTACACAAAGCCCTCCGCCCTCCCCAAAAAGTGTACTTAAGCAGTGCTCAGCCCCTGCTCGGGGCTCTGGGCTGCTTTCCCTTCTTGAGTGGGCACGGAGCCCCAGCATGCTGGTTCAATAAATCCCCCTTCTGCCAATTGCATGAGTGGTCACTTGGTGGTCTCTTTCTCTGATGTTTCGCGGGACCCTTACACCAGTAGGGCAGGAGGAACACACTGACCTTCTCCTGAGAGGACTCACTCTCTGTTGAGAATGTTCCCTTCTCCCTTCCCTTCTAAATAAACTGGAATGATCACAAGAACCAGTAGAAAGGACAGCCATGGCTGCTTCAGCTCCATGGCGGGACCCTTGCCTGTACCATCACATTCTCTTGCTGGGCAGGGACTTGTGGACAAAGCAGACAGCCACCAGGTCCCCATCTTGGGGGCATGGTGTGGTGGGAGGATATGTGTAGGCTCACTGCTGTTCCTTGCTATTATGGAGAATATTAAAAGGATTAAATCTTACTTCCTATTACACTCTGGCTCAAATTATAGCTATATATATATATTTCAATGCAAAAATTGCAGCACTGTTTAAGGAAATTGTCTCTGTTTTCCAGAAATCTATTAACAGAGATTAAACATCTGGGCCCCACAGCTTGGCTGTTTAATTCACTCTCAAGGTTGAAAAGGCAGGGCCCTATTTATATTCTTTGGTCTACACTTAAAAGGTGAACTGAAAGGCTTTTGTAAGGGAAATAAATCCACCCTTTATAGGACAAAGGGAAGCTGCAAATGACTGCCATTTACATTTAAAAAGATAACCATTCCTCTCCAGCTTACCTGCCAAGACTTGAATTCCGCCATGGAATCTACTTAACCTGGTGGAATTACTCTTACATCCAGTACCAGCCAGAGAGGAATATGGAAAGGTGTATTCTCCTGAAAAGATGGATGAGTTTCTCTGCTTCAGCAATGCCAAGAAAGAGATCGGACTGTTGACATCAGCAAGCATCTTCCAGGGACACCTGACATTCACTTTTCTTAAATTGTCAAAGTCAGGATTTGCTGTGTGTTCTAATTTCATTCTTGGGACTCTTGTTAAAGCCACTTAAAATGCCTGCCCAAAGCCACCTAGATAGTAATGGCATAGGGGTCGCTATGTGAGGCCAGAGCAGCAGGAAGCGCTGAGAGCCTGGTGCCTACCGAATGTTTGCAGATTAAACAGATCAGTGCATGGTGAATGAAGAAGGAAAGGGGGCTTCCGTGCTGCCAACAATGTGTCCTGCTCCCCCTCACCTGGGATTCCTGGGTGAGCCATGCTTTCCTAGGAACATTTAAATGTGCTCAGTTCTCCACTTTTTTCTCGATTCACGTAGGAGCTCAACAAAGGTTTGCGTGACAGCAGGAGTTTCCAAGACACACTTCCCCAGGGTAATTCGTGAATGTGGACAAAACCCCTGGACAATCTGCTCAGGAATGATCCCTTCATCTGGAGTTGCACCTCATGGGTGACCTTCCTAGGGCTGTTTGCAGGCATTGGCGGATAGGGGCTGTGTGGTGAGCCCCGCCAGTTCCTCTCAAAACCCTGGAGAGGCTTGATTAACTGCATCTGTTATCTTGGTCTATTAAAGACTTCCCCATAGACCCACTCACAGGGCTCAAAACCTCAGCTTCATCTGAGCCTCTGCAGCAGCTTTTTTGCTAAGATCTTATGGGGGCAGAGGGAGGAGGTTCAAGAGCTGCTGTCTCACTCTATGGCTCTCACTGGTCTCTGTCTTTCCATCCCCCTGCTCTAGCCTTGATCAGCATCTTCTTACCTCAGTGCTTCTGATTAGTTGTCCTGGATCCTGCCAAACCACTTATTCTCAGGCTGATGTCCCTAAATCAGAATTCCAAGTGCATATCCAGTCTTCCATCAGAGACCCTGCTTTGTGCCACCCTGGTAACTACTTGGCTGAGTAAAATCTTTTCCTTTGAAACTTGGGGTTCTCTAACTCTTCCAACCTTATGTCTTCCCTATCCCTACTTCATTGGCCCACCTGAGGCCCTCACGGAAGGATGCTGCTCCTGCTTATTTTCACTACCCTGGCAGCACCTTGGATATGGATGGATCTTAGTGAATGTTTCCATTAAATTGACTTGATGTGACAGCCATGACAAGGAGCAAGTCCCCCCTGCCCCCCACTCCCAGTGCTGGGGATAAATGCAGGCAAGCACTCTGAGCTACATCCCCAGCGCCAAGAACAAGATTCTTAAGCAGACCGCTGAGCAAATGGCTGGACCACAACCCTCAAAGCAGGGACCAGGCCGTTTGCAACAGGATGGTAAAGGAGGACCACAACTACTGCAGGATTCTGCTGAGTGGATTATTGTGTTGTTGTTGTTTTTTTCTGAATTTACTGTAATTTCTCCAGCTCAGTGGCCTCCTCCCCTACACCAAGCTTGTCCAAGCACATGGAATTCTACATTTTGGACTTTAACAACTTGCCCTTGACATCAAGGCTATTTACCCCTGTTCCTCTTTGGATCGCCATGCCCTGGGCTTTGGCATCTCTCAGAACTGCTCTACCTTTTTAATCTCAAAGCCAGACATCAAAGATTTGGCCACAGCTTCCATTATTCACTATGACTGGCTAATGCAGTTCATTTCTTTCTTTGTCCTTCCTACTTCTACCTGTCTTTACCTCTTCCTTAATCAGCCCAGTATCATGGTCAGTCACTTCAGCCTCAGTTTGATTATCATGTTTGATTTCTTTGCTCCGTTGATATCACCTCTACTTCAGGGCTACTGGGGAAATTCTCAGTGCACACCTACCGATGCTACTATAGTTTCTGCCCTTTCTATCAACTCATTTCCAAGGGGAAACCAATGTCACCTTCACTTCTAGGTCCTGTCCTCTTTCATTATGATAACCACGGCCAAGTGTCTGGCATTGCTGACCCCTCTTCCACCCTGACCCACTGAGGGTGGTATGTCAGTACCTGTACACATGATAGCCACTGGACACATGTGGTTACTTAAATGAAAAATACATAAAAATCACTACATCTGGCTCACAGAAGCCATTCTTCAGGCACTCAATAGCCACATGTGGCTAGAAAGTTATATTAGACAGTGCTGGTCACTCCCAAATTGCTCCTCATCTTTCTGTCTCAATAAATCCCCATTCACAGCATCATCTAAGCCATTTCTTAGGACTTGTCACTGTGGGTGCCTCTCTCCCACATACTCGGTTCTTACATTTGGAATTCAAGGGAGATTGGTTCCAAAGCCCCCATGGATAGCAAAATCTATAGATTCTCAAGTCCCTTATATAAATGGCCTAGTATTTAAATAAAGCCTGTATACATCCTCCTGCATACTATAAATTATCTCTGGATTACCTATAATACCTGACACAATGTAAATGCTGTGCCAATAGTTGTTGTTCTGTATTGCTTAGGGGAAAATGATCTGTATGCACATGTTTAGTACAGATTCAATTTCTTTAAAAAGCTTACAGTGACTGAACATGGAACTTGCAGATATGGAGGGTCATCTGTACTTCTGTTCAGAGAATAAGCCTCATTAATATTTCTCAACGCCACCCACCTTTCCCCACAAACCTCCCTCAGCTAGTCTATTACACCAGCACCTGATTACTTAGTCTCCACTTGACCTTTCTCATCAAGTTTTAATTCACCACCATCTCTAATCTCTGCCCCCAACACTGGGCTTTCTTCAGCCTCCAAACATGCCATATCCTTGCTCACCCCCAGGGCCTTCATTGAAAGCATCCTCTCCCCACTACCAGCTCATTTGCATAACTTTTAGGGTGGACATCACATCCTTTCCAAACCCATTGCCTGCATCCCAAGGCAAAGTTATGTGGCCTTTCCATGTGTGCCTGTCGTGTCAGTGCCAACTCCATCATGGATCTTGTCACTTCTGACTGTGATGTCCCCACTGTATCCCCATTACCCATGAGGGGCCAGCATAAAGGTTGGCAATGGCATAGAATCTGATTTATTCCATTGGCCTTTCATTAATAATAATGGTGGTTAATCTTATTGGGTGCTACAAGAAATGAAATTAGGCCGAATGCCAAGACTTCTTGGCTAAGCCACTTTTAATTAAAGATGAAACTGTGTCATATCCTTTTGAAGCAGGGTTTTCCAAACTGATTTGTGACCCATAATGAACAATAAAATCAATATAGTGGGTCATGACCAACATTTTAAAAGTATGAACTAGAATAGAAAATATCAGAATGTGTCTTACATATTGAAGGTATTTTTTGATGTAATTTTTGTTTCAGCTGCATCTATGCATATGCGTACTGGGCCGTAATGCAAAACTTATCTTGGGATTATGGTTGCAGAAGTTGAAAAACCTTCTAGGAAATGCCTAGTTGATTATTCCTGGAGCAGATACACAATGGTGAGATTGCTTTAGAGCAGCACAGGATGATCTTAACAGTACCACATTGTACATACCTAATCATTGAGTTTTGTCTTCACTTGTCCTATGATTTTCATTAACTTTCATGCATTTTCTTTTCATTTTGTGTTATCAAAATTATTCTGAAAGATATGTTGAGTCCTTAGCATCTACACACAGGGTAGGTTCCCCTTTTTCCTACCAGCCTGGGAGAGAGGACTCTTAAGGGCAAGGCTATGATCATTTACCTAGGGATGATCCAGGACCTTAGAATACAGCGTGTGCTCAATAAATGTTAGTTTGTTGTTGAATGTCTGTGGAATGGTTTCACCATTTTCAGAAGTGAGGGTCTCTAACCTGCTGGTATTATATATCTATCACCCACTCTTGTGGCTAGATAGGTAAATAAAAAAGAAAATCAGTAGAGCTTTGTGTCATGGTAGAGTTTTGCAAGCTACTTGAACTTCCCAGAAAAGGCCCAAATGTTTTGGTCTGAATTAGTGCTGAACTTTATCTGGGGTATCTTCATATCTATAAGATTTCTATTCTCCATGCAAAAGAAATAAGACAAAGATGACATTTGACAATGGTGGAGGAGTCTGAGGCCTTGTCCCAGGCATGCCAGCAATGATGATGACACTGGTTATTTTCTACAGACAACAAAGGGAAGAGAGGAGGTCCATATGCTGTGTATTTGGCATTGACCAGGGAGGACTTTATATTTTTAATAGATTTAAGAATGATTTTTTTCTTCTCCCAAATATCATATAGGAGTTAGTCTCATTATAAAAGCAATATATATTCAAAAATTTAAGACAAATTTAGAAAATATATATAATCTTATTACCCAGAAGATACTGTTTTGATGTCTCATACTTTGTAGAGTGTGCATCATAGACCTCTTTTTATCCCTTCCATATATCATGTGTCCTTTCTAAGTCTATATATAGTTTTCTTTTCCAAATCTTAAAGGGGAACATGAATCCCACTGGGATTATAAACCAAAACTGGTTTTATTAATTCCCTGCTGTTGGACATTTAGGTTGCTGCCAACTTTCCTCTGTTACAAACATTTTTATACACATTTCTCTAGGTCTTTGTGCTAATCCACGACTGAACAGTTGGAATGAGGAATCAATCGTTTACTCAGTACATTTCCCCTTCTCCCCTCAGTTGTCATTAAAGTTCATTTAAAAAGACTACGGCCCTATCATCAAGGAAAAAATAATTACCTCGATCTTGTTCTTGACAAAGGGATGTTTATAAAGCAACAGTGTGGTCTAACAAGATAAGGGCAGGCACAGCTGGGAGGTGGGTACTAGGCCGACTGGCCTAGCTCCCCACAGCCGTGCATAGTTCTCTGGGTCAATCACAAGCTCTTGTCTTGTTCATTTATATTGAGGGAGTTAGACTTGATATTTCTTCTATCCAGACCAAATCTTGGAACACAGACCCTATAGCTCCACAGTTGCATTTGCCTCATGCCAGAAACCCAAAGTAAATAAACCAAATCAGTTGGGGAACATTTAAAGGATGCAAAGTTTCCATATGCTAGGTGTTGGGGGGCTTTACTCTCTCCCCTGGCTGGCAGCCCCATGGATGAAGCATTTCACAAGTTGTTCATAAGCTGTTTAATGAGGGTGCCAATTTGTGACATCAAATCTTTCTCCCCTTTGGTGACATTGCTTTTCCTCCTCATGCCAATTAGAATTCAGGGTGGCATAAAGACAAGTTGGTAGACGTGGAAACTCCGACACCCAGGGATTGCCTAAGTTTAAACTGGGAGCAAAAATTTCAGTTTCTTGTTTATTAATAATTAAACATTATAGAACTAAGGACAAACCCAGGAAATGGGACAATTTCACTGATATTTACTCACCTGGTAATAAGCATCCAATTTCTTACTGAGGGAAGAGAGAGAGAATACATACCCAACAAACGGAGGAGGAGAAAAAGAACTCCTAGGGCGTAGGACTTGAGTTCAGGGCTGACTGTCCTACATAAAAAGAGATGAAGAGGGAGAAAAATGTTCTTATCACTCCTCCTTAATTACCAAGCCCACAGTCATTTGCTGCTGCTGCCCATCACACCCCTTCTTTAGACAATTATTAATCACTTTTTTTTATTCCCTGCCAAAATTCTAAAAAATGACTGCAACAGCTAAGTTTAGGAACTGAACAGTGTTTCTTTAATAATGAGCTAATCTTATCATTTCCAAGGACTGAATGTATGGTCATAAAGTCTAACATTAGAGAGATTTAACCTTTGTTGAGGGGAGAAGCAACTTGAGTTGATACAAGATACACATGTGGAAAACAACGGAGAAAAAATAATTCTTTATGCTTTACAAACCAGCTAGGACGATGAACACCTTTGTTATTCTATCAGACTAGAATATTTTGATATCCCAGATGGACCCCCATGTGAGAAATAATGCATCTATATCACGTCAGTACCTTTTAACTTGGGAAGGACCTTCCAATAATCACCGTCCTGTTTTTTTTTTTTTTTAATTGATTCAATCTTTCTGGCTTTGGTTTACCCAGAATAGTCCCTTTGAACAATCTTCTTACACATTTTCTAGAACATTCTCAGTAAAATATTTTAAGGAGATGAATGACAGTTGAGTTTTGGAAGTGATGACTGATTCTAGATGGATGGAGCTGCACAGCCAATAACACAATCTCTTTTGTTTTCATTCAGTACATGCCTTCTCCCCATGAAGTCAAGGATGATTTGCATCTTACTCATCACTGTGACCTCATCCTAGCTCTGTGTCTAGCACATGGCATGTGCTAGGTGAGTATGTAAGTTGGTGGATGGCTGTGCAGATGTCTTCAACTTATGACCTCAGTTAGCCCTACTATGGCTTGGTGGTCACCATCATGACTCTATAGGGGATGGAGAGGGAAGCACATGATTTTGGCTCTTGAAGGATTTGGCTAGGCAGAGTTGTCCAGTGTGGATGGAAGACCCATGCAGTGCAAGGACAGCCTAATAGCTGGTTTTGTAGAAAATAAGGGTTAGGGACAAAGTTACCAACAGGACATCTAGTACACAGGATGTTTAACTTGCCTATGGACTGAGTGGGTCATTCATCCAAAAATCTAATAGCATCCATCTAATGACCTACTATTTGGGTTGGGCCTCAGGTGTACATGTCTCTGGGTTCTTGGCATGATAGGCCAAAAGTGACTATTAACCAAGAAAATCTACACATGTGCTATAGACTGACTGTTTTTCCCCAATTCATTCTTTCAAACGTAATCCTCAAGGTTATAATGGAGTCTTCAAGAGGTGATTAGTCCTGAGGGTGGAAACTTTATAAATGGGATTAATGCCCTTATAGAATAGATACCCCAGAGAGATCCCCTGTCCCTTTTGCCATGTTAGGACACAGAATTTGTCACTTGTGAACTAGGAAGTAGGTCCTTACCAGTTAATCTACTGGTGCCTTGATCTTGAACTCCCTAGTCTTCCATAACTGTAAGAAATAAGTTTCTATTGTTTATAAACTATCATACTCTCCACAGTGTTTTGTTATAGAAACCTGGGAAAAACAAAGTGGTTTTTATAATCTTTTTCCCCATTTCTAATATGTTCAGGGAAAACTAAAAATGTGTGATTGTTGGGGAAATACATACTTTTTTAAATTATAAAGAATATGGTATAGGTAAGTAATCCCAAGGCAGTGGGACATGAATTTCTGGCTGATTAAGGCAGACAGCCATACAGTGTCGATGAGGAGATCAGTGTCTCTCTGGACAGAACGCCTACTCTTTTAAATACGTTACAAAATCCAAGTTCCTCAACGTTATCGGCTCCATGGCTACAGTCTTAGCAGGTTCATTTGAAGGTTTAACTTGAAAGACACATAAATAAAGGCAAATTCTCCTTATCAAGAAAACATGATGGTATAATGAGCTAGAATATTTATCACTTGAAATTTGATTTCCTTTTAGCTATCATGTCACTAGGAACAAAGTGAGCAAGGCGCTAAGATCTCTCTTCATATCCTGTTGGGAAACTGGTTCCCATAAGAAATCATTTCTCATACATTTAGCTATAAAGAAATGGAGGGTTCAGTCTGTTATTGAAAGTTCCAGGCAAGCCCAGGCATGCAGCCTTAGCGTCACAACTTAATGGCTGCTTAACCACACTCTGGTACTTCTATCTGTAAAGGGGGAATGCTAACAATACAATAAAACCAAAGTCCAGGGTTGGCACCCAGGAGGGGCCCAGTATGTGTCATCTTTCTCCTTGCTCTGGGACATTATGAGCACTGTTCTCATGGGTATGCTTCTGCATGGCCTAAGAGCAAGCATTTTATCCTGGGCCAGGTAAAGGCTAAGGCACATCTGGACTGCAGCCCCGAATGCCTGCCTGGAACATCTACAGTGGCAAACTAGACTGGGAAAGTGATGGAATGAAAAACTACCTTGGCCTTTTAACATGCAGGACATGTGCCTCTAAGCATGGAGTTGAGAGGGGACAAGGCCCAGCCCAGGTCCTGGAGGCCATCTGTTGTTGATCTGTTTAAAGGGAATCAGATACTTCCTGCAAAACTCCATGAGCTGTTCATCAAGTTGAAATTTGGAAGTGATTGAGATTTCAACAGACTCTCCCTGTTTGATCAGCAGTCACTACCACCTAGCACCAGAGGCTGGGTTTTTGCAGGAAGTCATGGAGAGACAAGGGACCAGCTACTGCTACTGGAAGTGGTAAGGGTCATTTTTTTCTGCATTGTGGTGCCTTTTGTGTGTGAATATCACAAAATAACTTCATGAGAATTTCTAATGAAAAATAAACTACTCATAAGGCAGCCACCCTAAACCCATGCATGAGATCTGATGGGTTTTGCCCATATGCATATTATATATAATCATCTTCCATATAGAGTTTTAAATTCAATGGTTCATTTCATAAACACTTTTCACATTCTTAAGAATTTTCATTATTCCGTCGAGTTGCAGTACCATAATTTAACTCACTATTTCAATTCAGGTATTTCTGCTATTATAGTTAACGTTGTAATAAAAGTCTCTGTATTGAGGCTTTTTTTCTTGTAGAGAGGTATTTTCTTGAGATAAATGGTGAAGTATGGGGGTAGGGTTTCTGCATAAAAGGGTCTGGATATTTTTATGGCTTCTAACTCACATTGCCATATTATTTTTTTGAAAGGACTGATGCTTTTCAATGTCACCAGCAATATGTGATTTTACTAGTTTGGCCACAGCCTTGCAAAGCACTGGGTATGAATTTTTAAAATATATTTTTTTTCAAGCTTAGGAAGTATAAAATGGCAATTTGCTATTGTACCCTTGATGCTTCTGCAGTCTTAAGGCCTTGCTAATGACCTTTTAGGTAACATAAGTACTTTGTTATGAATTTTCATAGAAGAGGATTTATACAAAGACCAAAAAATGTGGTAGGCAGCACAAGATGAATGGAGAAGCCAGGCAAATCAGTTGATGAGGTACATCGACTCAGGATGCTTCCAAGTATTTCATTCTTACTTTCTTTCCAGCTCTTGGGAAGGCATTGGTTTGCTTATATAGCTGCATCCCAAACGGTGAGTGTTCAAGTGGCATCCTTTCCTCTGATTCAGGTGGATACTAGGGTTGGGTCAGTTCACTTCTAGATTCCACACACAAAGCTAGATGACTTTTCAAATGACAAATTCACTCAGAAAATTGCTGAATGATTCACCTTTGAAGCACTTCGTCTGCTCCCAGGATGGGTCCTGAGTGACAGAATTCTGGATGACTTAGTATGGTACAAAAACCCTGTTTGTACAAGAAAAGTGACTCCTTGCCTGTCATGAGCCCCTTGGCACAATTATCCCTCACATCTTTATGGCATCTGAACACAGATGGTCTTGATGGGTCACACGCTGTTGCAGGAGGAAAGCTGGACCAGTGACCACCTCACCCCATAACAGATTATAAAACAGTCTAGGGGAAGATGTCATGCCCAGGGGTGTATGGCTGATCCATGGCAGGGCAGGGCTGGACATAATGACTTGTTTAGTCTAACACCATTTTCCATTTACTCGAACACTGCTCTCTGGACAGATCAATGCAGATTCCTTTTCAGGGTCACCTGCAGAATCTCTTCCTGGGAAGACATGTGGTCTTCTCCATTGTGCCCTGCTGTCACTTCTTACTCTGAGGTCCCTATTGATTGACTGATTGCAGTTATTCCTATTGGCCTATATGCTGCGGCCCTATCTCATCTGGCTGTGAGACTCATATACATGAGTCCAAAAGTGTGACTCCCTCTGACCCCAGGTGCATGCCAGGTGGAGTGGGGATAGCCCATTAGCTCTCACATCCTCAGGGCTATTTCCACAGCTTACCTGATAAGGATGATGACTGAGGGTGTCTGGGCCATGGCACCAATCATGCTGCAGACGCACATCACACAGAGGAAGGTGAGGAAGGCCTCTTGGCACCCGGGACTGGGGCATTTTCCGGGAACCACGGTCGCATTCTCAGGGGGGATGGTGGTGAGGCACGCACAGCCTGTGAGATTCTGAAAAAGAAAGCATTTAGTGCCTTTTTTTTTTTTTTTACCTGGGGGTATCTCCAGCTTCCGAATCCAAAGCCATCCATCAGCTAAAGCCATCATGGCCTAATTATGCAGTCTGTGGCATTCCATTAATTAGGCCTGAATAAATGAGTCAGCTTTTTGAGGAGGCTGCAAAAACACATGCAAATAAAGGAATACTTATGGGGAGGAGAGCTGATTTTCCTGTCTCCGGTGTTTCATTTCCATTCTCAAGAATCCCTCAATAAGCTGTACCATAGACGAACGTGTTCCCCCCAATACAATTAGAGAGGAAATTGCGTTTCCACAATATGATAAAACATTACCAAATTAACATTGCAATTACTTGCCAATTTGTCTTCTCTTTTATGCGGTTATAATTACACTGAAGTGTATTAAAAGAAGTAAATCAGGTAACCCACACATTGCTGCTGGTTCAGTGCCCAGTGTGGCACTTGGAACAAAGGATGTGCGCTGTCATGCACCAGAGGAGGGAGTTGATGGAAAAGTTCTCCGGTGGCTGAGAAAGCAAAGGGGGCTAAGAGATTCCAGGCAGCTTAGAGAGGCTCGTGGGGAGCAGAGCGGAAGCCCAATGAGATACATTTATTAATATATGATCAGAGAGAAGAAAGAAAAGCGACCGCATTCCATTTGATCTTCCTGGTGATGCTGGCCCAGCTGCCCTGTTCCCAGCACAGCCTTTGCTCACGCTCTCTTGCTCACTCGAGGAATTTCTGATGGCAAAGGGAGGAGCAAGGGCTGCAAGAGGCCAAGCTGAGTGCCAAGCCAATTAAAGTTCAATAATAATAGTGCAGAGGCCTTTAATGAATACGGAGTGAAAACAGTCATAAATGATTCATGGATTCTCTTCCCAGGACTGATCGGCCTTCCAAGCACATGCCCAGGTAAATCCTCCTGAGGGTTGGTCAAACCCTCTCTGGCTTTTATGGTTCTTCTCCCCTACACCCATTCCTCTCTTTCCAACCCCCTTCTTTCCACAGATAACGTGCAGAGAAAGTTTTTTTTTTAATCCCATGAAGCTATATGTGATGACTTCAGGGGTACCTGTTCCCATATGGGGACTTTTATCTGCAGGGTAGAAATAGGGGAAGGCTTTGTGTGCTGGGGCTGCATCCTTTCTCTTAAGTGGTCTACCAGAGCAGGCATCTTTGTGTAGCTGGTCCTATCTACAGACCTGAAGAATTTATGGTGATTCCCAGGTGCTGAAGTCTTGCCCCTCTCCCTCTTTCTCTTTGCCTACAGACTTCCTAGATATTTTACAAAACCCCGTGCAGATACTACCTCTCTTTGAGAGGTCTCCTCTGGCTGAGCAGCTCCCTCCCCTTTGCATGGGACTTTCTGAGCCCAGCCCAGCCCTCTTTGTCCATCCCTAAGTATAGACGCCTTTACCTGCCTCCCAGAGGAAATGAGAACTATGGGACAAGGAACTCCTCAGACCAGTCCCCTGTGCTTTTCAAGATTCTTTCCCCAGCTCAGTGCTGAGAAGTAGTAGAAAAAGCTCAGTAGATAGTCTTTCCTCTAACATGTGTGTCCTAAAACTTTCAGTTTTTCTCTTAAGATCAAGAACAAGATAAGGATATCCACTCTCAGCACTCTTACTCAATATGTCCTGGAAATTTGAGCCAGAGCAAGAGAGAAATAAAAAGGATATAAATAGGAAAGGAGGAAGTCAAATTATCCCTGTTTGCTACTGCTATGATTCTATACTTAGAAAACTCTAAAGATTCCACCAAAAGACTCAAAATTGGTAAATTTAGTAAACAGTAATATCCAATGTCAACTTACAAAAACCAGTAGCTAGCTAGCCCAGCATGGGAGCACACATCCAGAATCCCAGGGATTTGGGAAGCTGGGGCAGAAGCATTCAACTTCAGGGTCAGCCTCTGAAACTTAGAACCTGTCTCAATATAAAAAATAGAAAAGGGATGGGAATGTGTTTCAGTGGTAGAGTCTCCCCCTGGTTCCATCTCCAGTACCATTAAAAAAAATTCAGGAGTTTTTCTGCTCACCAATAATGAATTTGCTGAGAAAGTAATCAGGAAAGCAATCCCACTCACAGTAGTCTTAAAAAAAAAAAAAAAAAAAAGCAAAGACCTCTATCTATAATGACAATCATAAGAAACTGAAGACACTATAAGGTGAAAGACCTCCCATGTTCATAGAATGGAAGAATTAATATTGTTAAAATGGACTTTCAGGGCTGTGGCTCAGTGGTAGAGCGCTTGCCTTCAAGTGTGAGGCACTGGGTTCCATCTTCAACACCACATAAAAATAAAGATATTGTGTCTACCTACAATTAAAAAATATTTTAAAAACATGGCACTTTACCCCAAGCAATCTATAGATTCAATGCAATTCCCATCAAAATACCAATGATATGTTTTTACGGAATGAGAAAAACATCCTATGGTTTATGCGGAAGGACAAGACTCTGAATAGCTACAGCAACATGGAACAAAAAGAGGAATCCTATAGCCATCACAGCATCTGATTTCAAACCTACAGCAGAGCTATGGTAACCAAAATGGCATGGTATTAGCACACAGACCAACAGAACCAAACAGAGTACCCAGAATAAGTCCACGCATCTATAGCCAATTGATTCCTGACCAAGGTCCCCAAAACACAAGTCAAAGAAAAGACAAGCTTATTAAGTGGTGTTGGAAAAACTGGATATCCACATGTGGAGGATTGAAACTGAACCTCTATCTCTCACCCTATTCAAAAAAATCAACTCAAAAAATGGATCTAAGACCTGAAACTCTGAAACTACTTGAAGAAAATGGGGGAAACACTTCAAGATATTGGCAGAGGCAACAATATCCTGAATAGTACTCCAGTAGCTAAGGAAACAAAAGCAAGAATCCATGAAGGTATTAAATGGATTCTATGAAGCAAACAAGCAACAGAATGAAGACACAACCACAGAATGGGAGAAAATCTTTGCCAGTTATTCATCTGACAGAAGATGGATTTCGAGAATCTATAAAAGAACTCCAAAAACTTAACATCAAAGGAACAAGTAATGCAATCAGAAATGGGCAAAAGATCTAAACAGACACTTCTTAAAAGAAATACAAATGGCCAATAAATTCATGAGAAAATGCTCTGTATCAGTAGCCAGGAAACTGCAAATCAAAAATACACTGAGGCTCTATTTCATTCCTCACCTTAGTCAAAATTATATATATCTTTGCTGGCAAAGATGTAGAGAGAGAAAGAAATCCTTAGACACTGTTGGTAGGGACATTAATTAATATGGCCACTATGGAAAACAATATGAAGGGTCCTCAAAAAATGAAAAATAGAATTACCCTATGATCCATCTATACCGTTTTTGGATATGCACAGTAAGGAAGTGAAGTCAGCATACAAAAGAGACAACTGTACATCCATGTTTATTGCAAGCATTATTCACAACAGCTAGGACATGGAATCAGCCCATCAACAGGTAACTGGATTAAAAAAAAAGGTGAATGTATATATACACAATGAAATATCACTCAGCCATAAAGAAAAATGGAAGCATGTCACTTGCAGTGAAGGGTATGGAATCAGAGGAAGAAATAAGTGAAATAAGCCAGACGCTGAATGACAAATATCACATGCTTTCATATGTGGAAACTTAAAAAAAAACAAAACCAAAGATGACCTCAAGGTAGAAGAGGGCCTTTTAGGGAAGGGGGTCAGGGGGAGGGGAAGAGAGGGGAGGGCAAAAGACAGTAGAAGGGAGGGTGAATGTGATCCATGTATTATGTATGTCAAGTCACAGTGAAACTTGTTAATTTGTGTATGTATTAAAAATGATTTTAAAAGAATACGTCTGTGAATGAATTTGCCTCTGCCTTTATCAGGAAGCAAGTATAACTTAAAATGCTACCCCTTCCCCTCCCCAGGGGCAAGAACTAGAACCTGTCTCCACCAATGGCACAGCCAGGCTTTCCCAGCTGTTCAGACACATGGCCTGCGCTTTCTCGTCCGCCCTGCTCTCAGCTTACTCCAACTGGCTTCTGTCCCTATACGCATGAATCAGATCATGCTAAGTTCCCCAGTGGGCTCTGTATCCTGGGACCCTGCCACCCATTCAACCCTCACTGGAGCTCCACTCTCTTGTCTCCCAACCCTTCAACTTTTCCATTCTTCATCCATCGTTCTTGCTGGCACCTTCTCCCCTTCCCCATCGTAAACTGCTGGAGCCCCTCAGGGCCCTGTTCTGGCTTTTCTCCCTTCCCACCCTGCACTCTTTCCCTGGCCCTCCTTTACGTGCTGTGCCATCTTTACATCTTTACTCTCAGGACTCCTGTGAACATAAACTGCAGCCCAGATCCCTCCTAAGCCATTGAATTTGTCCCTTCCTGACACTTGAGCATGAGGAGGTGTCGGGCTGGGTCTGTCTGTACTGTGCGGATGGCACCACTCTCCCATGTAAGGCTGGGGACTATTCCCCACAGTTTCCTTTCCCATCTGAGGAGAGGTGGACAGGAGGAGAACAAGGCAAGATTCAGAAGGTAGGAGCTGCAGATCAGAATATTCCACCCCAGGAATATGCCTCTTTTGGCATAAGGATCATTTTGAACTGATTTTTGAGAAAAAGGTAGACATAGAAGAAGCTCTGACAACAGAAAAATGACTACTTTAGGAAAGAAATCCATCCCTTGATAGCCAAGAAAGATTGGTTTCCAGACCCCCTGCAGATACCAAAATATGAGGTTATATAAAACCTCTCTATATGTCCTCCCATATACTTTAAATCATCTCTAGGAAACTTATAATACCTAATACAACGTAAATGCTTTAAAGAACACGTTTTTTAGTACATGTTTAGTACCAACACAGTATTTTCTCCAAATATGTTCTGTGGTTGGTTGAAGCTACTAATAGGGATAGAACTAGATGACATGAGGGCCTACTTTATAAAGGGGATCTTGTGTTTTGTTTTTTCTGTTTTTAAATAAAGTTGGCCTTGAACTCCTGAGCTCAAGCGATTCTTCTGCCTCAGCCTCCCGAGCAGCTGGGATATAGGCATACACCATTGCAGTGGCTTCAAAATCTCTGTCTATGGGGCATCTCTTCTGTACCAGGAAGAGAAAGATGACAAAGTCACCAGACTCTTCCATGGAGAAGGCATCAACCCACACCTGCAAAAACAAAACTTCCCCCACTGACCACGCTCTTCTTGGCCACCTTCCCATAACTGGCCTTCCCCATAGCTTTGTTTTAGTGGACAATGGAATTAAAGCCAAAATTCAAAGCCACGTCTTTGAGATTCATTCATTTCCTGGATACCCAACCATAATCAAGAGGTATATGTAAATCTGTTCTTTTCTTGTTAATCTGCCTTTGTCACAGACATCTGCCTGGCTGAGAACTTTGAAGGCCGGAGAGATGATCATTTTTACTCCTCTACAAAGTGAAACAGAGGCCACTACTCTGAAAAGGCTATGGGGTCAGGCACAGGGCTGGACATAAGCGAAGGAGACCGGAGGGTACAAGTCTCTCCTGGCTTGACCTGCAGTGTACCAGCAGTCTCCATGCTCACCTCGAGCAAGCTGGTTCCCCAGATCTCTCCTGAGCAGCCCTTTCCAGGCCTGCTGAGTAGCCACATGGTTACAGCTTCCTGGGCTTTTTCACAAGCTCCAGCTTGCCCACCTCTGCTAATTCATCTCACTTCTTCCAGATCCTAATTCCCCAGCTTCTCCAGGTTCACATAAGCTCTAATTCCTTATTAAACCCTATCTTTTCATAGCATATGTGGATATTAGTTTCTTGGCTGAACTCTAGCAGATACACATACCCCAGTCACAAATCTCTTCCCACCCAGCAATCAGAGGCTACTGCAGCAATCAGGAGGGTTTGAACGAGGGCAGTATGTGAGGCATACTTAGAATATGATAAATGACAGGAACTGATTATGTTCTGAGAACACCAATGGGCTCAGATGGTTAGGTATGCACAGGGAGCAGGCCCCTTTGGGCATCTATAGTTGTGTTTGACCAAGTACTCAGGAGCTGGGTTCTGACTCAGCCTCTCAGGAGCACTAAGGAATATGATGTGGGTGCTGGAACTCAGTGATCAAGCCCAAATTCTGAACAAACCATGTGACTGGTGAGCTCTGCTTGGCTTAACAAGTAATGTGTAATTGGTACCTCCATACAGTCTAATTTGGTCCCATTACTAGGCTATGGCTCAATAACATCACATTTACCCAAAAAGGGGAAACTGCCTGATCCAAGAAGTGGAAAACCCCTTCTGAAATGGATCGACTCTGGATTTAGTCCAGGACCATGCCCCTAATGGAATTAGATAAATGAGATGTCTTTATCTCTTGAGTATGGCTGGCACAATGATTGCACAGCCTTGTCTAGATGAGCTAAATGTAGCATTTAGCTGATGTCCCATGAATGGAGTGAGGAAACAGCAGGGTTAAGCTGCCATGGGTTTGCAGCCAAGACAAAGGAGAGCAGAGCTGGGGAGGTCTAAGCAAATCTGAGCTAGAACAGTGCTATGGTCTGTGTCCAATGCATGATTGTGTCCTTCCAAAATTTGTGCTGAAACCTAATCACCAAGGTGATGGAAGCTGGGAGTGAGGCTTGTGGGAGGTGATCGGGTCACAGGGGCAGAGCCCTCATGAATGGGATTTGTGCTCTTATAAAAGAAACCTGGAGAACTGACTTTCCCCTTCCACCATGAAATGCGCCACACTACAGGTTCAATCTGACAACGCCTGGATCTTGGACTTCCCAACCTCCAGAACTGGGAGAAATATGATCCTGTTGTTTGCAAGCTCCCCTTGCCCCAGTTTATAGTATTTTATAGCAGCCTGAATAGACAAAGACAGGCAAACCCAAAATCAACTACAGAAACGAGGCATCAGTTGGATTAATTCCAGAAGAGAAGTTAGAGAACAGCATATGACCAGTGAAGACGTCTGCTGGTCGGTGTCAGACAAGAATATCTAAGAATCCAGAATGTTCCAAACTCTGAAATTTTTTGAGGGCTGATATGTCACAAGTGGAAAATTCCATACTTAACCTCAGGTGATAGGTTGCAGTCAAAACATGGGTGCACGGCAGTGTATTCAGCATCCCTTCCAGCCCTCTGCAGCTAAGATGTGTCTATTTTATTCATATCTTATTATGCATATACAAATATTCCAAAATCTGAAAAAAAAAAATCCTAAATCCGAAATTTCCAAAAAAGGGCTTTCAGATAAGGGATACTCAACCTGTGATGGGAATTGTCTACTTGGTGTGTTGAGGTCATTGAACAGGGGACAAAGGTGGAAGGGAGAGTCATTTTCTCCTTCTTATACATTTTTGAAATTTTGAAACATGTAAATGCTTTATTAAAAAATTAAGGGGCTGGGGTTGTGGCTCAGCAATAGAGTACTTGCCTAGAACATTTGAGGTCCTGGGTTCGATCCTCAGTACCACATAAAAATAAAATAAATAAAATAAAGGTATTGTGTCCAACTACAACTAAAAAAATATTAAAAAAAATAAAAATTCTGTAACACTAAAAAATGAAATCCATGAAAGAACAACACACCACTTAAAACTGTACTCATGTTCCACATCCAATCATTAATATAAATTGCGAAATGGCTCTATTCACATGCAATGATAGGGATAAATAATTACAAGACAGCTAGAGACCATAAATATAGAAAAATTATTCTCTGGAATATTGGATTTGTTTTCTATTGATGAAGGAAATTTGTAAGCACATTATTTTGACAGCTCATATTATAATAACAAGATACATACCAGCAGTGTTTCAAAAACACTGACAAATAAAGTGTTTTAGTTTTGTTCCCCCACATTCAATACTGATGGATCAATTCCTAGTAATGGTGCACATAAAATGAACTGCTGGGTTGCAAGCATCCTTTTCTAAGGGGATGGTAGGGTGGGGATGGATGCTATTTGTAACTGTGTGCTGTGAAAATTTGAAAGGTCAGGGGTCACCCTCGACGTTCTGGAGTACTGTCCTTGTCCTCCTGTACAGTTACTAGGAAGAAGAGACAATTTCTACTAAATGCCAGGCCTGGTCCTGGCGTCCAGGAGAGGAGCCCGCCACAGCAGTGCTGACACAGGCCACTCCATGCCGTTTCTGACTAGAAGATCTTTGCTGTTTTGTATACTTGCCAACCTAATCTCTGAGTGGCAAAGGAGTGGTGACATCACCCCAACAGAGTGGGGTATCTTCCTGAGAATGATGTTATGCTCCTATGTGTCTCAGTTATTTCTGGATTCTTTTATGATTCACGGAAGCTCCTCAGACTTTCCCCTGGCATTTGTTACTGTCTTTGTAGCTTGGAATGCATCACCTCTTTGGCCCAGCCCAAGCTGGCATTTCCAGGCAAAGACATCAGATGTCGTCACAAAGAACATGAGTGACTGCCCACTTGAGGCAGAGGGGATACTGAAAAACCACAAGAAGTACATATGCTTCTTCCCTTGTAGGTCACTGGCTGCAGTATCATGGCCAGGGAGAAAAATTCTGAGATAAAAGTAAGACTTCAGTTCACCTTTCACTCCTAACCTAGAGCCCATGAGCAGGAACACATCCTGTTAGAACTTAAGGATCTGCTGCCAGAGGAGCAGGGGGAAGGGATCCTGAGGGGCAGAAAGGCTCACTCTCTCTAGCCACCTCAGAGCACAGAAAGGTGAAGGGCTGGACTATGGTTCAGAATGAACAGTGGGCTCCACCGCCATTTCTCCCAACTTCAAATTCCACCTGTACCATGAGGTTCACAAACCTCCATGTTCCCGTTTATCCACAATCCATGTGGCAATGTCCTTAGAGGCCTGGCCACCAGGAAAGTCCCTGCTCACTCTTTATGAGGAAGGCCTGGTGCTGGGGAAAATGTCCATTCCCTCCTTTGTGGGTCCACCTCACCCAAACCAATTTCTACCCTAACAGACAGAACCCTACAAGTTCACTATCTTTACCTAGTCTCTTCTCTATGTCAATGTGACCACCTGTCCTTCAATGGTACTTTTTAAAAAACAAAAAAGCCTTTCCTTATTGGAAAAATAATGCATGATCAATTTTAGAGAATTTTGACATATAGAACATCTGAAATAAGAAAATTTTAGTTTCTAACCAGAGGTAGCCATCTATGAGCAGTTGGCTATGTACCTGTCCAATGTTTCTTCAATGCAAAGATAGATGTATATTTAGATTTTTCTTTTTCCTTACTGAAAGATTTTTCTTCCATGCTCTATGCACTGTTTTATACTGTGTTCTTTCACCATAGCTATATTGTAAAGCCAGGCTGAGTGTCACTTTTGGGTGCCCCTTGAATGTAACTCCATGAATGTGTTACACCTCATTTTATCATCAACATGGGCTCCTTATCTTATTCACCTCTACAGCTATGCTTCCCAGACAGGGCCTGCAGTGCATCAGGTGTCCTGGAAGGGTGTGATTTCAGAGTATTCACAAAGCCCTTCTGAAACGTTGCACACACTTAAATCAGTTCTGGGCATGTGGGGCCAGGCTGTGTGAGAGGGTTTCATAAGCCCTAAGCCTTTGGGGCTAGACTGGAAACATTATAAATAAGAAAAGTGGTTGGGAGGTAGGGGCAGCTGGTGATGCAGACTGCAGCTAAGTGTACAGCACATGTCTTGCCCAAGGGACCAGTCACTTCTCAGCTCCTCCAACCAATGCCCTACGTGGGCAAAGGACCCATTGCTATCTTCCAACTTTCTCAGAGGTGCCAGAAGTCCAGAACCACAGATCTTTAGGGCAGATATGAGGTACATGCCCCTTGTGCTGCGACAGGTGGGCATGGCTGACTCTCCAGACTGGGTTCTGTAGTAGGCTAATACAATGAGAAGGAAAAGGAGACTGAAGGATGATTATTCAGGGGTAGCTCAGGGCTCCACCTGTTTCTAGAAAGATAAGAATTTCAGAACTTGTCTCATTCCTACTTTTAGAGCAGTAACTTAAAGTGGGGGTGATTATGCCCCTCAGAGACACCCAGCAATATCTTGAGACATCTGTGTTTGTTAGAAGAACTTGGAAGTCTTCGGGGGAGCATCTGGAAGGTAGAGTTCAGGGATGCTGCCGAAGATCCTATAGTGCATAGGGCAGCCTCCCATGGCAAAGAATGATCAGGCCCCAAATGTCAATAATACCAAGGTTGAGCAACTGTGGATTAGGACAGTGGTTTCCAAGCTGGGTTACAAGTCTAAAATACTGAGGAGGGCTTGAAAAAAGTACTGATGCCTGGGTCTCACTCCAATACAAGGAAAGCAGAATCTCTGAGCAGAGCCTCCCATTTTAAAAGCTCCCATAAGAATCTAACACGTAGCCAGGACTGACACCTGCAATATAGAATGTCGAGTCCCCTGTGTTCTGGCAGAATGGAGTCATCCTCCTCCCTGCACAGGACCTACTTGGCACTTTGCTAAAACAAGCTCTCAATAAATATTTGTTGCCTGGCTGGGGATGGATTAGTCATCTATCATTAGTACCCTACAAACTGCTGTGCTAGACTCCTATTGACTTTCCACATTCTATTGGTGGCTGATATAAGCTTTTTTTTTTTTTAAGTCAATTATTCAGTACATCAAAAGGATACAACTCCCAGCAGTCAGTCAGCAGCGAACTAACACGCTTTCTGTTGGAATAATTACCTCTGAAAGTGAAAGGTATGGAAACAATCTGGACAATATATTCATGCCAAAGGAAGCTTGCAAAATTAACTTGCAATCTTTTTGTCACCCCTCCTGGTCATATGCAATGAGCAGAATTAGAAATAGTATATTAAATGTGGTCCTGGAAACTTTCATTGCTATCACTCGAGAAGATATGAAAGAAGAAAATTAAAACCAACAACAACAACAACAAAATCTGAACCAAGGTAGGAAGGAAAAACTAATATAAAGAAAATGCTAATGCCGACCAGATTTCCTGACAATCAGAATTATTTGATTGACCTATTCACATCCATTCTAGTTACGGGAAATTCTTAACAAGTCTTGATGGAAGCTATAAAGTGGGAAGAAATGAGAGAGGATAACACTGTTAGTCTGGACACTGGTACCACTCAATCCACCTGCCTGCAGGTTATGTATAGTGTTATTGTCACCTGTCACCTCTCTCAGGTCAGCATGGGCTCTAGCTGGACAATTACTGCTGGTACTAGGAATACAAGGGTCCACAACAGAGTCCCCATTCTTGGAGCTTAGTGAGGGATACATTGCAGCAAATCAGCCTTTAGGACAGGTGGGGTAGGAGCCTTGCAAGGTGAGAACAGGTATGGGGGCAGTCAACAGGAAGAGCAGCAACAGACATGGAAAAGGTGATGAGGTAGCAGGCTTCCTGGCAGCACTGGAAGAGGGCAAGCCCCAGTGAATAAAACAGGGCCTAGACAGGGAGGATTCCTGTGGGTGTAAGGAATAGCACATGCAAAGATCCTGGGGGCAAGGGAGAGCGAGGTGTGTTGGGGGGGGGGGCTTGAAGCAGTTCCACTTAGCAAGTGCTTCTTTAAAAGGCAGAAGGGAGGTTAAGCCTGAAAGAGTAGCCAGGGCCAGGTGGAGGCTAACTGCCCTGATTGTGGATAGCATGTATGAAGAGGTTGTTTTAAGGGAGAAAAAAGAAGAGGATCCTAAAAGGGGGGAGTCGCAGAACTCAGGGGAAGATACGAGGTGTGGCACTGGAGAGGCCTGTGTTCTACCACTTTCTAGTGTGTGACCTTGGTGAGTGACTGGTCTCATATATAGGAAGGAACTAAAAAGGAGTCAGACTTCCCAAGGTGGGAATGAATGAAATCACATAGACAGGATGGAGGGCTGGGGACAAGGACTGATGAAATCCAGGGGAGTGTGGCTGGGTCCACCCCAGGAAAAGTGGAGACCTCCTAGGGGACAGTGAAAGAATCAGTGTGGAAAGGCCCAAGGGGTACGGGAGACCAGGAAGCCTTTCTCTTGCAGAGGAGTCTCCTTAAGAGCTCAGAAACCAAGAAAGAAAAAGGAGGGGAGGGAGGGGAGAAGACGGGAGCTAATGTACCAGGAATATAATCTACCACTTTTGGCATTTTTTCAAAATACTGCAGCTGAGATTTAAAAGATTCAAATTGCTTTTTGCTCATTTTTGGATGTCATCCTGAGATTCCTTTGACTCTGGGCCAAGCTGCCATGGGCCATGAGTGACACATGAAAGGCCCTGTTACCTGGCCCGGAACAGTCTGCCGATGAAGCCAGCCACTATGGAAAGTTTTATGATTGTGATTATTTTTAAGGCAAGACTATGGCAAGGGCCCCTTTCCAGGAGAAGCATGGCTCTGTGTCCCCCAAATCCCTCATCCACCCGTTGGAAGCCAGGGCATGTAGAGATGTGTCTCCATGAGGAGGGGAAGGGTACCCTGACTGCCACCCCAGCCCGGGGACCTGGTGTTTTCCTCACCTTGCAATTACCTAGAAACCAGCTCCCTGCCTTGCACAGCAGACAGTGGGAGGCCTCCAATGACGTGAATGAAAGGCAAGTGTCTGGGGAATAAATGACATGTCCAGAGGTGAGCAGAGGAGCCTGCCATCTCCTAATTGCATTCCACAGCTCTGCTGTTTCAGCAGCTGGAAGCAGCCATGGTCCCGGTGAGGCTTTTACTCAATAATCCTCTCGTCCATGCAAGATCAGGGAAAACACAACTTTTAAGACAATTTTTGGTGAGTGCGGTCCCTGAAATAAAGACTTGTTTGGTCTCAGGCTACACTGAGTCGATTGAATTCTTTAAAAAGGACAATAACTGATGCTGATTTATAATAGAACTCCTTGGACATTAAAATGTTAATGAAATTGTTGCTATGAAAAATAATAGCTTGTGTTTTTACTTTAACCATTCTCAAGGCCCTGATCCTTTTTTAATACTTATTTCCAGTCATATAAAGAAAATGCTTTGTCATCTAATTTAAAAATCAGTTCCTCCCCCGCCCCCCGCAGCCCCCACCCCATGGTGATTTATTTTCTCTATAGAAAATGTTAATAGCTGGCCAGGAATCTAAATGTTAAAAGCAAGGAAGAAACGGAATCTTTGAAAATGAAAATAAATGATCCATTTTTCTTCTTTCAGAGAGATTGCTGCTCTTGGAAGACACAGGATGTGGGAAGGGGAGGGAAGGAGTGATTTCAGCTCTGAGTTCTGCAAAAGCAGCCACTTGGCCTTCGTGTTTTCCTCACCACCTGTGCATTGTATAGGCACACCTGGGTGATGATGGCACTTCTCAAGGAACCTAAAGATCAGAGACAATGGCACTTCTAGTATATGGCTGCAGAAGAGCCTCCAGGAAAGAACAGGTGCCACAAGATGAGAACTCCAAAGAGAAAAGGGGGATTTGAACAGGGTATTGAGGGGCAAGTAGGAGTTGTCCAACTAGAGAGAGAAGTACAAAAAACATTGTATGGAGAAAGCTGAGTATCACAAACAGAAGGGAAGTGCAGAATCCCTTGGGGGAGACACATAAGAACCAGGCTCAGTGCCCAGCCCTGATAGAACAGAGCACTTTAAAAACTCATCCGCAGACTGAGAAAGATCCTTTCAGCCACAGTGTATAAGACAGAGCAGAGGGGGTCATCCTGGGAGTCCACATGGTCCAAGCAAGACATGTGAAGGGCCTGCACCCAGACAGCATGTGGGTACAGAAGGGCGGGGCCAGAGACATCTGGAAGATGGGATCAACCCGACTGTGTGGCCAGTCACATAGCATATTGTGTTTTAGTGCAATGAATGTGGAATTCTTCAGGCTGACAGCCAACTGTTAGATTCATACTGAGAAGGAAAAAGAAAAACAGTGGTGGTAAGATAGAAAAGGTAGGAAACATCTAATTGGGAAGAAAAAGACAAAAGAAACTTAAGTGGAGAAGAGGTTGAATTAGAGTCAGGTCTGGAAGAGGTTTTCCCTGACAAATGTTTTTCGGGTCTTTCTTTACATACTTCTGGTGATGGAGAGCTCACTACATCTGCAGACAGCCTATTTCACTGACTCCCTTTGCCAGGGCCGCAAGCCACAGTCTTTTCTTCTGGCTTTGAAATGTATGGCTTGCTTTGAAGTTTTACTCTCAGGTGCTCCGTGAAGCTTCTTGGAAACCCACTTGAGTTAGCAAGAAGGTCTGAGAGCTGGTTTCTCCTCTCATCCTTCTGATGGAGGATCCTTCACTGCAGCAGGGCAGAGGCTCAGAAAAAGCCACAGTAAAGGAGAACAGCAGATGCGGAACACCTGGAGTGGCTGCTCCGGTTCCTGATCTCAGATAGGAAGCTCCTCTGGCTGCCTGAGCCCCTGCCCTCTTCCCTCCATCAGGAGCTCTCCCTTACCGTGCTGTTGCAGCCCGCAAAGCAGGCCGACAGGTAGGTGACGCCGTCTGCCCCACACACTGGAGTGAAGGAGTCGGTTTGGCATTCGCAGTTCTTATTGCAGGGTGAATAGGGGTCCAGGGCAGAGCCACGAGCTGAGCTGCAAGAGAGAGGACAAATGGCACCCATTCACAACAGGTCGATTTGTGACGGGATGCCCCCACTGACAGGGTCTGCCCATGGCTGTGGTGAGTCACTCTTGCTTATGGAATTTTCCCCTGGCATCTGCATCCTCCTCTTCTTCCCATCTAGCCCTTCTTGTCCTGCAAGGACCAGTCCAGAACCACTGTTGAGGGCCCCATTATTTTCAGTTCAGGGTGCAGGATGGGCATCTGGCTGGGTGGGCAGCAGAGTCCAGCTCCAGCTCCTCTCAGGAAGCCAGGAGGAGAAAATCATTCCCATCACATGTGTCCATGGGCTGGTGGCAGCCGGGGCTCAGCTCAGGGCCACACCATCCACAATACCTCTCCTGATTGCAGCAGCCTCAGCTCACCCACTTCCCAGAACAATAATGATGTCTGCACAGCTAGACATTTAACATCTTTTAGCCCTTTGGGTTGGTCCTCATCTCTGATTTGTTCCTCCCCAGCAGACAGGAAGTCTCCACCAATACTGCTACAACTGGACTGGCTTCAAAAATTACTGTCTGTCTGCTGGACAGAATATCCCAGGGAAAATAACACTAAGATATTTTAATTTTCCTTTGTTTCATTAATGGCACAGTTATCCAGAGCAAGCACTCTGAAGAAAGAGAAAAAAGGGAGAGCGGGTTGCTTCTTTTCAGCCCCTTAAGACAGGAAGTGTCTTTCCTTGGCCCCATTATTTTCAGTTCTATCCCGAGGCTCAGAGCACATCAGAACACTGAAGGTGATGGTGGTGTTATTTCAGTTTTTTTGTCATGCTCTGCTGAAGGTGTCCCATGTATGATTTCACTTATTCTCAGTGTAACTCCCACAGGCTTTAGAGAGAAGGAAACTGAGGCACAGCCAGGTTAAGTCATTTGATGAAATGTACATAAATGGGAAAGGAGGGATTGGGACTGAGGCAGTGTGACCACAAGTTTTCACTTTTTTTTTTTTTTTAAACACAAGGATAATGTCATTAGAATAAGACCTGGTGCTTGTAATCACCGAAATCTACTTGCACATTGAGCTATCCACAGAAAGGGCTGTTACTCATAGCAAGTGCAAACCAGAAGGTACATTTTTGTACAGGAAGGAGCTGAGGGCTGCAGAGGGGTTGGACGAGGCCACCTGGTGGTGATGGCAAAGGGGCGGAGGGGAAGCGTGGTGCCTAGACTCTGCAATTATCTATGGCTAGCTACCTCTGCTCTGTCCTCCCATTTCTCTTCCTCACCCTTTTGGGGTTCAAGATAAGCCCTGCTCTACTGCATCTTCTGGTTTAACTACAGGAACAGGCCTGGTTGCTTGCCTGGGAGAGGAGTCTGGCTGTGGAGAGAGAGGCACCAAGACCTGTCGGCCAGCTAGGCTGCAGCATCAGTGCTCTAGGCTGGGGCCCCAAGGCAGCCTCAGAGTCCCATGCAGGAAGGCGACAGATGTTGATACCAAATATTTAAATAAGAACTGTTCATCATTCCCTCAAAGGGTGATCCTGATGGGACTCTGGTCCAAAGCCAGGGATAATAACTAGGCTATAAGAAAAGTGGCCCCATAAGAACTAGCTAACTTCCTGCCCATTCTCTTTCTCTCTCTCTTTCCTGCCTCTCTCTGATATTTATAAATACCTACCAGGGGCCAGACCCTGTAATTACTATAATTACAGCCTAATGATAGCTCCTGATAGTTTAAGGAATTATTGAAATCAATTCTATCTTTCATTTTCAGTTCAATTTTGAAATAAAATGTATTTTATATTTTCTATCTTCACATTCTTAAAAGTCAAATGCCAGAAATAATTGAGTACTCTGTAGAGTGAATGCCTGCTTTTCTTCCTGGGGCTCCCCTGGCTATTGGTGGAACAGTCTGCCCTCGCAACCCAGGGGGACATAGTGATTCTTTATCTGGGAAGTAAGATGCAGAGGTGTCCTTATTTCCTCTGCTCATGGTCACTAGGGACCAAGCTGACTCCATTGAATTATGGCGGAAAGAGAGTCCTGGGTCTGCAGCAGGCAGGGTGGAACCAACATTTCTTGTACTCACTTGTTTCCATAGGGAACAGTAACCCCAGCCACAGGGCCCGTGTCACAGCCCAGGAAGAGGAAGGAGACATAGCAAGCCGTGGACACCAGGTTGACAAGCATGGCCATCCGAATAGCCCCCAGGGCGGACAGGCTGAGCTTCTTCACCAGGAGACCACCCAGGAAGATTCCCAGACAGGCGCACGGGATAGCAGTCATCCCTGAAAGAACACAGAGTGGCGGGGACCATGATGAACTGGGAAGGACGGGCCAGTCCATACAGAGGATGAACAGCAGGTCCAAGGCTGAGCCCTGCAAATCACCTGTGACCAGACTGTTTTTTCGCTGCCTTGGTAGTATCCCAAATATTTATGAAGGGGCACATTTCTACCCAGAGAGTTCATGGAAAAAGAGGGAGATGGACATGGAAAACTCAGTTATCATGAGTCTGAACATACCTGTCATGCCAAGTGGGCACCATCATGGGAATCACACGCTAGCTACTATGGGGACAACCAAGAGACAAGTCAGACAGATTGGGGAACACAGATGTGCATTTCAACACAATAAATACTAAGGAGCAGTGATGCTCTCTCTGTGTGTTGATGTGCAAAGTGGATTTAGGATGATTAGGAGATCTTCTCTTCCTCTTCAAATCAGGTGATGAGGGAGGGCTGCATGAGGGTGCAGAGGCTTCATGACCCAAAGGTCACAGAACTCATCAGTCTGCAGACAGTCTTTTAACCAGCTCTGCAACTCTTCAGAAAGTGGCATCAATCAAATCAATATGTCTTGTAGCTCTTGGTGAGTAATTGGTGAATATTTTTTTTTTCCTTTCCTCTCTCTTATACACTAAGTTATCTGCAAAGGCACAGGACCTAAGCCTGTTTTTTTCTGATTCTCAGGGATCCATGGAATTTTAGGAGGACCAAAGGATCCAGAGTTCCAATCTCCTGTTTGGTTCTGCTCTGTTCTGATTCATTTCATCTACAGTTCAGCTTTAAATTACTATGTGTCATTTATCCACCGCGTAGATTATGCACGGCCAATTTTCCAGTTCAAGCTGCCTCCTCCTTGCCAATCAACAGACCTCTAGGTCAATCGACTACATCAACCAGCTGGTATGTGCTAAGGGAATGCAAATTAATTTTAATATTAGGGTAAGAAAATATAATCAGAGAGGCTTAGCTCGGCAAGAAAATAGCACAAGCCATACTTAAAACAAGCATATATCTCTCCGTCATCTGCTGCTTTTGGCATCTCAGTGCTTGGTATCCCTCCCTTAATATAGAAATGATCTTCCTGAGGTGTGGTCCGGTGTGCCTCTATCCCAGTCCCAATCACGCCCACTCTCCCTCCATTCTCCCCCTGGAAAGAGCTGAAGAGCTCAGGTATCCCAGTCTTTGTACTTGCATTTCCCCCTCCTTGGACACTCTTGTCTGTGTCTTTCCTCAGCTGGACCTGTCCTCTTCAGAACAGCTTGCTTAGATCACCTTCTCTAGATTGGACCCTGCTCCTGACCATGGGATACTTTATTTCCACCCAATTCTATTTACAGTTTTTATCCTTCTCCCTGCTGTCTAAAGTTGTTTCATATATTTTTGGTTTTCTTATTTCTTCTTATCTATCAGAATTAGGTCTTTGGGGCTGGGGTTGTAGCTCAGTGGTAGAGCACTCGCCTGGCAAATGCGAGGCCTTGGGTTCAATTCTCAGCACCACATAAAACTAAGTAAATAAAATAAAGGTCCAACTACACCTAAAGAATAAATATTTAAAAAAAAAAAAGAATTAGGTCTTTTTGGAGGTCTAGAACATTTTTCATTCTGCCCAGTTTCACCTGGATCCCAAGTGTCTTAACACAGTGCCCCACAAGGATGGACACTCAAGTATCATTGTCAGAATGTGTGAGTTAGTAAGAAGCTTGGATCTGTGTGAGGAGCATCAGTGACAATGTGCCCACGCCCAGAGAGTGGCCTAGGTTTTGTCTCATTTCTCTAGCAGAGACCATGGGGGTGTCACCTGGTGATGATGGTAACCATGGCAACCTGCTTCCAGCACCTTTTCTCCAAGCCATCATCAGCCTCCCCTCTCCCTCTCTGATGCGTGCGCATGCCTTTAACACTCCAGGCAGCTAGCAGAACTTCCCCGACCAAAACTCCATCCTCATTACGCTAACTTATGCAGATTAAGCCCTTTTTATCTTCACTCATAAATAAATGCCATCAGTCCCTCAATCATACATGCTTCTCTTCTCTGAACTCTGCCCCTCCTTGAGGATGACTTTGTGGGTGGCCCAGAGCCCTGCATTTAATATGTTGGGATAAATGCATGGGCCCCATCTTCCAGGTTTGCAGGAGTTGCCTATAGAGCATTTCCCTAAATGAGCCTCCCTAAGTGCCTCCCGCCAGCTCCTCCTGCAGCTGGCCCTCCTAGCAATGCCAGAGCTGGAGTGATGCCAGGGGCAGGGTACAGGGAGAGGGCCTGTGTGCTGGTTGCCTGATTGCTGGGTGCAGGAGAAGTGCCCCCGCAAAAAATGCTCTAACCGGCAGAATCACTGGGAGACAAACAGGCGCAAGGAGGTGAAATTGTTTTTTTGACCTTCTGCCCTGAAGTCTATCGATTCGTTTGTCAATAGAAAACTTAGGCATCTGTTCTAAAATAGGATACATTCCCAAAGTCGAAGCAACTGTGCAAGTGTAATCAAAACACAAGGAATAGCAGCAAAGAAATCAGTAGATAGGAGATAAACTCTTCGGGTGCTGGAGGGCTAAACCTGAGAGATCTTGGAGATAATAAAGGAGGTATAACTTCAATTATAAAGAGGTATATTTTACCTTCTCTCTGTCAGGCAGGTATTAAAAGGCTGACTGCATTTTGCTAAAATTAAAGTGGAAGCAAAACTTAGGAAATAGTGCGTGGTAGAGTTATCAGTAAAAATGAAGAAAAATAAGGTTGTGTTCCTTTAGCAGATTCCTGGCAGATGAGGGTGATCCAGCCACATCACTGTGGTCTATTTTATTTTTTTAATTGAGACATGTTATGTCCTACGGATTGCACAAAGCTTATCAGCAGCCTGATGAACTTCTGTACCTGAGACCTTCTATAACCACCCCTCAGATCAAACTGAGGATATTTCTAGCAGCCTTTCCGAGTTAGTTTCCTGCAAGGGTCACCATTATTTTGGCTTCTCTCAACTTAATTAACTATTCCTCTTTTTAATTCCTAGAAATATGTTCTCCTTTTGTGTCTGACGTCTTTCAACTCCGAGATTCATCTCCATGGATGCCTATATCAAACGTCTTTCTTTCGCATGCTGTGTAACAGTCCACTGGATGAACAGTCTATAATTTATTTACCCATTCTGCTGTTGACAGACATTTGGGCTGTTTCCAGTTCAGAGTTATTATGCATAAAGCTGCTCCAACATTGTTCTGTATGCATATATAAATGAGTGGACCTAAACACTCATTCCTGCTGGACTGAAGCCCAGGAACAAAACCGATGGATCACTGTGCAGGCATATGTTTAGCTTTAATAGGTATCGCCAGAAAGATTTCCAAAGTGGCAGTGCCACCTTGCACTCACACCTGCAGGACAAGAGAATTTCAGTTGCTCCGCATCCTCACCAACACTTGGCACCATCAGTCTGCTGGGTGTGTCAAATCATCTCCTTATGGTTCTAATGTGCATTTCCCTTATGACTCACGATGGTTAGCACCTTTGCATGTTTATGGCAATTTCAGGAAGTGACAGGAGATTTTAAGGGAGAAGATGAGAGGACTTTACCTTTCCTTTCCTCTTAACAGATGTTGACTCCTACTTAATAGAGACAACAAAAGCCATGGGGCTAGAGTCCCCTCCAATGCTTGGCTGTACTGATACATTCTCAGTAACCTCAGTCACATGTCCTTCTTCTGCCCTTGCAGGGGAATACAAGGGTTCTTGTCAAGGGATGTCTACCCAGTTTCCTTTTCTCTTCTGCAAGAGCCCTGCTGCATTCTCTCCTGTCCTAGCCACACCCACTCTGCTCTCTACTCCAATACCCTGAATCCCCTCTCCTGGGCTGCTCTCCACCCTACAGGATGGGCTCCACCATTGCCACATCATGGACACAGCTCTGCCACAGGCTATGAGATGTCTTTATTGTTAAAGCCCACCCACAGAGACATTTATTTGGGCCTCCATCTTGCTTCTTTTTTGAAATCATTTCTCCCTCAACTCCCATGATCCACACCCTCTGGATTTCTTTTGAATGCTGTCCCTTAAACTTCTCTACAGATTCTTCAGGTTGGGGTTTCACCATTTCTTTTACAGTTCTCCATATTTCCCCTGTATAAATCCAACTCTCATGTCCTCAACTGCCATCCACACTAAATTTTACTATGTAATACATACTATTGTATTGCTATAATTCTCTGTTACTAAACCAGATCCCTGTCTTGAGCCCCCAACCAAATACAGAACCTCCACTTAGACATACCTCGATGTTTCATACCCAGCGACTCCAAGACCAAATATGTAATGCTCCCCACAGATCTGATTCCTCCCTGCTATTTCCAGTTTTCACAAATGATGCCAAGGACTGTCCACATCACAAACGCATGGTTGACTCTTCCCTCACCCTCATCTTCTGTGTCTCTGTTCCATCCAATACTAATTGACATCTAAGCTGATCAATTCAACTACTGCAGCTTCCTGGTCATTTGAAGTAGGAAAGAATAAATTGCCACAAAATGAAAATCAAGTTAAGACATGCTGTGGGATCATATTTCTCACCCTGCATAAGTAATACTGCATCTTACAAAGGCAAGTTGGTTTTCTTAGTAAGCCAACTCCAAACAACTGGGAGTCAATGCCTGGAGTTTGCCCTGAAAAGATGATAAAGCTATGTCTGATATTGGGAAGAAGTGCTATGATCCGTTAGTTATGTCTGCCATGGGTCTGGCATAGGTACAGGCATGCCTTCTAAGCTTTCTTTGTGTTAACTGTGGGTTTCATGCTGCCAAGAATATTCTTGTTCTCTATGACTGATGAAAACCTGCTAACCTTTCAAGATTCATCTTTCTTCCTTCATCCGATCTTCCTCATATTTTCCTAGTTCATACCAATCTATCTGCTTCTTGGCCTCTTGCAATGATTCCTATGTACATTTATATTTTTGTTCTTCATTATTAGGTATCTTAGTAATTGCATCTGGTAGGTAAATATTATACTGAAAACGAACCTGGAAGTTCCTTGTGTGCTGACACCACATGCATACTGGGCTGCTATAGGCCTAGCCCAGTGCTGGGCTCTTCATGGAGTCTCAGTGAATTCTTGGAGTATTATGTACAGGACTGGAGGAGATGGGGCTGGGGGCACACTCACCAAGCAGCTGGTTGGCAGAAGAAGTGGTGAGGTTAAACTGCTGCTCCAGGTACTTCCCCAGGAAGGCAGCAAAACCAGCCACCACCGCGATCTCCATGCAGGCAGCCAGGATGATGCAGGTGAACACAGGGTTAGAGAGCAGGTGCTTGGTGACCTTGGGGATCACTGCAGGGAGTGAGAGAAAGCAGAGGGTCAAGGTCACACATACAGAGCTCCCATCTTAGGGCTTCCTGCTCCACAGGCTCCTTCTTAACCATCTCTATAATAGCATCAGGTGGTACCTGGTTGCTCAGGTCAAAACCTGTATCTTACAGGCCATCCATAATTGAGAAGACTCTCACTTCAAATCATACCCTGATATTCTGCCAATTAAATATCTTCTACCAAAGTAGCAGACTATACTATGCCTCTTCTTATAGTTCACTGTAAGAAATAAGGAAGAAACACTAAAATAGTTTTTAAGCAAACACAAGATATTTCTTCTACCTCCATCTGCAAAAGAGGAGTTTGTTTGTCCAAAGGGAAACTATAATGCATGTATTTTAAATTATGTATATGTTAACACATTTATATCAACATGCCTATTTGAATATAGTAATACTATAAAGTATTACTATACTTTATACAAGTGTCAATGTATTTAATCTTAACAGCTGCAAAAAAGAAATGAAATCCTAGTCCTCTACAAAACAGAAGCCAAATCCAACACTTCCTTGACGCCTCCCTAGTTAAAAGCTTCTATCACTTCTCACTTGGGGGTCCAAAAGAGCGATCTGACTATAGAGTCCTGGGTATCACTCTTGATATAATCACTACCTATGTGGTAGCTGGTGAGATCAGCTCAGATAATTTTCCTGCTCAAAACCCTGCGGTGGATGAAATCCATACTGTGTCCTGGCTAGTGTCTGCCCCACAGTGATCTGATCATGTCCCTATGCATGCCCTTCCCTCCCTCCATCCCAGCCCTCTGGCTCTTGCTGTTGTTCTCACCTGCACCCAGGTTCTCCCCACTCAAGTCTCTGTGCTTGGGGCTCATCTACTACAATACTCTGACCTCAAACTGTTGCTGCATATGCACCCTCTTCCTCTGGCATCATTTCCTATCATCCAGTGTAACTTGGAAGACCCCTCTGCCTATCTTCCAGTGCTCAGGGCTCCTAGGAGAGCTGGAGGTGGGTGAAAGTTGTTCATCTCTTTACCAGCATAGGGAGCCAGTAGCGCTGAGGGCATGTCTTTCAATCTTATTTATTGTACCCTATTTACCTTAAAGTATGTGGTTGTTAAGCCACAAAGGTTCTCTTTTACATTGGTGCTTTTAAGAATGAGAGTTTTTTTTTTTTTAAGTTATTTGAAAACAAGCACATCTCTTGGATGTTTCCAGCAATTAGAGTCCTTGGCACATGGTCTGCAGCTAGTTTTCCTCATATACAGAGTAATGATATATCCTGGCAGCATACAAGAGGGCTCTGAGTTAGTAGGACAACACTGTCACTTCAACATTTACGCCTTTATCTTCATATGGGATGCTGTCCCTCAGTATCTGCAGGGGCTAAGGACAGAATTCCCCTCAGATATCAAAATCTGTGCATGCTCAAGTCTCTTATATAAAATGGCATAGTATTTGCATATAACTCAGGCACATTCTCCCCAACACTTTAAGTCATCTTGATCACTCATGCTATTATTTCAACATAAATGCTATGTAAACAGTTGTTGTACTATATTGTATAGGGAATAATGATCAGAAAAGAAGTCTATATATGTTCAGTACAGATGCAACTTTTTAGTGAATGTTTTCAACCTGCAGTGGGTGGGATCTGTGGATACAGAACCCATACACACGGAAGGCCGACTCTAAGTACAAAACAGTTAAATGAATTATGGTTGATGGGTCAAATGTTATCGCTCAAGGTGATTCCAGGTTAAAACAAGTAAATGGATTTAAAGCTATTTAAAGACAAATCTCATATCAACAATGATAACAAACAGCCTTAGGTAAATAATAAGAAGTAATGGTATAAGTGGTATACAGGTAAGACAAATGTTATAAAGGTGCTGTACCAGTGACTGAAGTCAGGGGACTCTGTTCTGCTAGAATAGAACAACAACAGTGGGGGATATGTGACACGTGGTGTACATGGGGAAGATCAGACCCAGTCTCAGCTGAGGCAGGTACTGTACTAAGTCTCGGCAAATTCAACCAGTGCCTGTGGCCTGGGAAATAAACAGGTGGGCAGAGAGCCCAACGCTGCATTCCAAGGTGATGGATTAGGCCTCTGTCCTAAAGAAGAGAGCTAATTACACAGGCTCAATCACATCTCCTAGGAGATGAAACCTCTAAATGGCCCAACTAATTAGAATAAAATAATAATAGGAGACACATAAGTTTTTAATAATGTTAACAGACAAGCTTAATAAATCAAAATGACAGAACAATGGGTCAGGAACTGGCAGATACACAAAACTGGAAATTTATCATCCCTACGAAAGATACCAAAGTTCCAAAATGAAAATCTCTATAAAAGGTGGGGATTTAAGGATCCTTTGACACAAGAAAAGAAATTTAGTTATGAAAGTGGGTGGAACCAGATGATTGGAAGCTCAGAATTGCCTTGGGCTGAGCAGTTGATTCTATGTTCCAAATGAGAAGCCACCACAGCTGGTGGCCTCAGCTCATCTGTAGTGGTTTCTTTGTTTCTTACAAAATTACCGAAGACTTAGGAAGGCAATCTCAAATAAATGCACAAATGAAAATAAAAACTTTTAAAAGGGCATGAATAAGAACGTAGATGGGAAGTAAACATCTTTAAACCCTTAGTATGCATTCTCCGAGATCCTGCTTCATTTCAAGTGTGGTCTTTATGTCTCTGCTTTGACTGTTCTTTATAGGGTTTTAAACATGAATGATAATCTGACTTTTTAGAAATACCATTTCAAAGAAATGCCTAGAAGTGTTTACCTTTAAAATCTATGTTTAAATGTTAGGAAACTTTCCTTTGTTAAGTCCATATTATTTTTAAGTAGTGTACCAATATTTAGAGAAAACTTGACTGTGTGGTGTTTAAAAATGTGATTTAACAAATATAGACAATGAATACACTGGGCACAGGCAGAGGACAATGAGGTCTTCATGTGGAAGCGACCCTTGGATGCCAAGACTCTGCCCTTGGGTGAAGGCCAACTTGCTATGTGTGTGGCACATCGTGACAGGACCTGGGTGGTCATGTCATGGCACATCACACTCACACTATAGAGAGAGCAGCACAGATCACATCAGGTGATTGGGGCACTTCCTTGGAATGAAGGAGTCTGATGGTCCTGGTTGTTGATATGCTTTGGCAGATAATAACAGTGTTACTCAAGCCCTGTGTCCTTTGGGAATCAAGACATCTAGACTCTGAAAACATTGCCAATGACGAATGGGCAAGTTGGGGACATTCCAGGAAGATGATCCTTCACCATGCTTTTATTGTAGGCTTCATTTCCTTTGTCAGGGAGCAGTCCCTTCAGAGTCGGGGACTCCAGAAGAGTAAAGCGCCACAGCCATGCTCCATTACAAATTAAACCCCTGCAGGGCTGGCTGACACTACCCGGATCCTCTAATAGGAGACTTTTATTCTCTGGCTCAGAAATGACTGATGATCTGAGCTTTGATCACCATATCTCTTTAGGCCCCAGTATCACCTTGTCCTTGATCAGAGTTGTCATGATTTGTTTGGGGATGGGAAGGGCCCTTGCTCAACAAAGGCAACTCCAGTTAATGGAACGTTTTTTATACTTCAGCAAGCAATTTAATTATTCCAGAGATAATTCCTCGTCCGTGGGAGGAACTCCTTGTCAAGACAGGAGTCTGCCTGCTTTTGTCTTAATATCGAATGACTAATTTCTCTTTGAATTAGATGTGAAAATCATTAAGTTCCAGAAGCCTTGGACTGAAGGCCCGGAGAAGCATCGGTGGGCCTTATTTGCATGAAGAACTTTTTATTTTTTTAAACCAAGCTCATAGGCTTCTGGAAATGGCAGCTTCTTTTTGGGTCCCACTATTTTCCTGTCAGGTTCTTCCTCCGTCTCTGGCTCTATTGTGATGACCGGTTGCACTCTCACAAGATGATTCCTCACCAAAGGTTCAGCCTACCTTTCAAAACCCCAGTTTGAGGAAGGGCTCTCATTGAGCTTGATCCTAGGGTAACCCAGTGTTTCAAGATTTTTCATTCAAATAGATTGTTAAGCCTGTCACATAAGCCTTTCCAAGGAAGTGGCGGCTAATGAGTTGGTCCAACAAGCCAACTGGTGAGCCAAGGCCACACCAGGCCACTTTACACCTGCAGCCTCCCCCAGCCATTTTCCTCCCACCTACTGAGTCATCCTGGGAAGGTGGCAGCTGGGGGTGAATCGCACAGTCCCACCAACCAGGGAAAGCTTTTCAGCTCTCCTCTAGAGCCCGCTGCTATCACCAGCAGGATGGCACAAAATTGGGAATAGCAGTAGGGGAGTTTTCTCTAGGGAAAACAGGATTTCTACTGAAAGCTTTCAGAAGACATTCCTGCAGGGTTGTCACTTCATGTAATGTGGGTCTGTTAGGAGGGAGAATGGCAGATTCCGAAGACATCATGAAAGTAATGTTGGGATGCCAAATAGCATCCCAACTGCTTGCCTATTGGCTCATCAACACAACCTACTTCTCCCAACAAACCTGTGATTTGAGGACCCTTGAAACGCCCCACTTACCGATGCGAAAACTGAAGCAGAGCATAGTCCCACAGTGAGAGAAGAAGCACAGCAGAACTCAGACTCAAACCCTGGTACCACCGCGCAGTACATGCTCACAGTGAGGGTGCTGTTCCAGGAGGTGCTGCCCTTGATTTGAAGATTAAATGTGCAGGCTACTCCTGGCAATCAAAGATGCAGCTTAATTCTTAGAAATAATAATAATAATGTAAAATAAATTCCCACTTGGGTTCAGGAAAATGTTTCCAATCTGATGTGGATCTGAGGCTTAGTCCAAGTAAGAGAACTAGGAAAAACACAAGAGGGAAGGAGAAATAAAAGCAAGCAAGCAACGGGGACCTGAAGGAACAGCTGTATAGTGTACTGAGGAAGCTGGCAGAAAACAATGTTTGAGAATCCGGGCTAAGGAGCCAGCTAATGGGAATTTGAATTCTGCCTTCAAGACTTCGTAGGTCTGTGATTGGAGCATATCATTCCATCCCATGGATGGCTGGAAAGATTAAATGAGACCTGAGCAGGGATAGCATGTGTCCCCAGATCTTAGGCACACAGGTAAGAGCTCAATGAGGATCCTAATTACCATCAATAAAAGTAATCTGTGGCCAACTTAGAGAGTGTTCCCTTGGGCTCCTCGCTGTTTGTGTGGTGTGCCTTGGAGCCATGAAGACACCAGGCTTGCTGGGGGGGAATGCATCTGTGTGAATGAGGGGAGCCCAGGGCTTCCCAAAGAGATGCCCTTCCTCCAGAGGACCAAGCAACAGGCCAGATGAAGAGGGAAATGTCCTCATCCACTGCCCTTCCCTGGAGTTAGAGATAGCTCAGACAGTGGTCCCTGGGAGACTAAGTGCAGATTCCACTCGGTCTATTCGTTTTTGATCTCTCCTGAACTCAGCCCTGACTTTTCCCTTTAGTACCATCGCTGCCAATGCATCATTGTTAAGGGGACCTGAAGCCAGTGTATGCAACTTCTCGGGAATTGTAACAATGACAGCTGCTGCTTGCTGGGCTAGTGTTGGGTGGGCACCGTGCTACGGCTTTTCTATCATCACAACCGCAGGGAGTCTTATCATTTCATTTCAGACAGAGGAATCCATGCTTCCTTAAGAGGCTGTGAACTCCACCTTGACCAAGAATACCACGCTGAGCACTGAAGCAGGATGAATTCCAATTCATGTCAGCCTGGACTCGAGCCCATGCCCTTAACCTTCATGGGGATTTGAATCGACAAAAAATTGTTTCTCTGCAAGCTGGGCTGCCACAAAGCGCTTTACAATGCATGGGACCCAAGAAAACAGAGGGGGAGGAAGCTGGGGTGAGGTAAATGAAAACCTCTAAATCATAAACATTGAGAACAACAAAAAGAAAAGAGGAAGGAAGAAATAATGAAGATGTGGAAAAATACTATGGCTGAGATAAAAAAGTGAGCCCAAGGTAGAGTGAATCCTATGAAAAATGAAGCAAAATCATCTAGCATGAATGTTTATCAGCTTCTGAGTTGGTGCCCTATACGCCCAGTGTGAGCTACCATCACTACACCAACACCTTGCCTAGGTCCTCCTGAGAACAGGGACGGAGAGGCTTCATCACTGGACGTGGGTGCCATGTCCTATAAGAGCAGATGCTGAATAAATGCAAGATGGATTAAATAATCCAATAAATGAATGAATGAATGAATTACAGAGTTCTGAACAGGACTAGTCCAGTCTCTTAAAAACAACAACAACAAAAAACATTAACAGAGACAAATGTATGATCAAACCATTAGGGAAATTCCACAGGTTCATGGTCCATGGCAGAAGTGGGAACAATTAGCTCATAAAGTCATGGTAAATGATTTTTTTGCCTGTGGGGCCAGAAATCTAAAGTGTGTATCTCTTCCTCATTCCCATGGTGATTCCTGAGGTGCCTAAATCATTCCCTTGGGTAAGGGTGGGGGAAAGTCCAGGCAGAAGAGGAGCCCTGCAGTATCTGGAACTGTTCTGGGGAAGCAAGTGTCTACCACACACTGGTCCCAGGCTGTATTTGGCCCCAACCTTGGACCCACTGGAGCCCCATCATTGTGACCCAGTCTGTCCCCTAATCTCTGCCTAGGCTGTCAAGGAAGCCTCTGGGAACCCTCTCATTGCAGGCTTGTAAGAAGTAACTACTAGGTATTCACCAGTCCTTAGTATGCAGCAGGCAGAGGGGGAGGCTTCCTTTGTACAGAGAATGTTGTGGTTTGTGTGAACAAATGAGGAACCACAGCACTGGAAACAAGCATTTAGAATGGAAGCCAAGTGTCCGCTGGGTATGGATTGGCCAGGACAATCCAGAGCCCATCAATTCCATTGATTCTGTTATGATTACCAACTCTATAATCCCACCTGGGAGGCCCAAGAGAAAAAGAGTCAACACAGCCAAACCCATGAGCCAGCTTAAATCAGGAACAGAGCATCTACCTCTGTGGATGATTGGCTTCCTGCAAGCTGCAACTCCAAATTGGTGTCACCCAGCCCCTTCCCTTCCTCTAGAGAGGGAAGTAGGATGCACAGGTTCACCACAGTATGCAGAGATAAAGAAAGGAGTCTGGGAAGCAGCCACATCTTATTCAGACCCAAATATTGTATCTTCCCATGGCAGAGGTGGCAGACAGAGAATGACTAAGGGAATAAAGAGTCTTTTGTAAGCAAACAGCGACTTTCCCTACTTCACACCAGCCTCTCAGAACCTTCTCCAGGGGAAAACAGTGCCCCACCTCAGAGGCACAGCGCTGACTACACCTAGCCCTCGTGAAAATGGAAACTCTAATGATGCGGGAGTTCACTCCTGGAAAGAGAAACAGTAACATACAGAAAAGAGACAGTGAGGCGAAGCGCCTGAATTGTGGCAAATGCCCACCTTGAAAGCCGAGGGTCCCTGACGTTACTTCCTAAAGCTCTGGGTACAGCAGACCTTCTCAGAGCGCTCAACGTGCCAATGTCATCTCCAAGATGGCCCCAGAGCCCATAGAGTGTCCCAGCTTATTTGTGGAAGGGTTCCTTCCTTTCCTCCACCATTCCAACTTATATACAAGTACAACTGCTGGGGGAACAGCTCTGACCTGTCGGTCCCCAGTGGGGACCTCTCACAGGACCCCCATTGCCCCTGGCATTCATTTTCAGCTGGGATTTCACTTAAGAGTTCTCTGGGTGGTTTCAGACATCCAGTTGCTTGGGCCTCTGGCAGGACCAGCATTCCTGGAGTGAGCATGAAAATACATGGGGCATCTCAAGACATTCTACAGGTGGTGCTGACTCCAACCCCTGGCTGGCAAATAGTGGCTCCCATGACAAAGTCCAGACACTGTGGAAGGTCAACACCAAGGCTTTCAGTCATTCACTTACAATTTTATCAGGGACTAACTGAGTAGCTTCAGATCCCAGGAACTTGGCTGTTTGCAGGAACTCCCCCAGCCTGCCTTCGACTACGACCTTTTCTAAATCCCCTTTTCCACACCAGACATGTACCTTCCGTCCACGCCTTGGATATTCCTGTCACATGCCTCTGCCTGCCTGTACCTCCTGGCCTGAAGCCCTTCTCGTCTCTCCTCCTGGGGGTCCTATTCCTTCTAGATCAGGCTTCAATGCTACCTCCAAACTTGGGGTCTGCAAGCCCTCCTTTGAGGTCCTCAATTCATCCTTCCTCACGTCACCTTCTAGTCTGCATTCCAGCTGCCTCTGCCAAGTGGCTGGAGTTGAACATGAATAAGAGAGGTCTGTAGTCACACAGGTATGGGAAGTTTGGGGTAAAACAAAGCCAGCCAGTATTCTTGCAGCTGGTTTCCCCAGAGCTTTGAATGGGCTAATATAAAGTATGGCTCTCTAAGAGGGTCACAGTGCATGTGGGTTCCCACTTACATGGCACATAACCACTTTCCTTTTGCTGTGGATGTGTTTTTCCCTGAGCAACTTAGAGGACTTGTATTTCAAGGAAACCCTTTTGGGAAACACTGCCTTCTGGTTATTTCCTCTACTCATTCATTTAACAAATGCTTCAGGAATATCAAAGAGAATGCCCTCCATCAGGCTAGGTGCCCTCACACATGTATGTCTTGGTGGCTTTGATGAAATAACTTGAAGACAGCAGCTTATCCACAGACATATCCCCCGGTGCGGGTCCCAGCAGGCATTCCATCAACACTGATAAGAACATAATCAAGCCACTGACCAGCCTGGTCCCTGGGGACCTATAACAACAACTCCTACCGCCTGGCCCAGGATTCAAAGTGTCTGGGAGGGCAGATGGTTCCCTTCAGCACAGAATCAAGAAAGAAGATTTTCACAGGAAATCTACACAAGGCAAGAGCACAGTTCTGAAGACAAATCGTGCAATAAAAAACACTCAGCCATTTAGCCTGCAGAACAAGGACTCTCAGATCACCAGGCTCCTCACAATAACAATTGGCTGAAAGGCACAGGCCCCTAATTAAGAAAAATGTAGCCCAAATCGACTGCTAAATTGATAGGGGATGGAAGAGGCCTAGCAGAAAGACAGAAACCAGGGGTGTGAGTAAAGTCCTGCAATGGGGGGGGGGGGTGAATCTGTCCCTTGCCCAGCAAGTGGAACACCTGCTAGAGATAGGCAAGTGATCCCATGAAGCCCAGTGTTACCTGGGAAGTCAGCTCCGACAATTGGTCCCATGGACCCTCCCTGATGCAGGTGAGTCACTTGTGGGCTGATGGTGGCACTCAGAACCTAAGAGCCTCTGACCATGCCCGTGTCCTTGGGAAGGTCACACATAGGCCAAAGCACAAGGTAGGTGATGGTGGGATGGCAGCAGGGGAGCAGTAAGGAAAGCAGAAAACTGCACTGGGCTTGGTGATGCGTGTCCAGCCGTTCATTTGCTCCTCTGCTTATCAGATAGCAGGGATTTAGCACCTATTGTGTACCAAGCAGACGTGGTCCCTGCCCTGACTGGCTGATGGAGGAAGTAAATAAGCACACATTTACAGATAAAGTGATGGCAAGCCTTGGAAGGAGTTCTGACAGGAGGTCATGGAAATGTCTTCCACAAACGAGGTGAGGAGCAGATGTCCGAAGAGGGGATCAGAATTCCAGGGTGGGGGGGACTGCAAGTGCAAAGTCCCGGGAGGAATGGAGCCCCAGGGAATATGGGAGACTACAAGGAGGCTGGGAAGAGGGGCATGGAAGGAGCAAGCAGGAGGTGTGAGAGAGGCTGGAATGGCCTCGGACCTTTCTGAGAAGGTCTCACTGTGGAAACAGACTGGAGGGGTTTGGGGCAGACTACAATGAGGGAGAGACCAGGGGAAGGAGCGGGCTGTACAGTGATTTGTGTGGCCAAATCAGCAAACTGAGTTATGGGCTGCACTGGGCCCCAGCACATTTCAGCTCTCTAAAAGTGAGGCTCTTCTGGAGCTCTTTTGGATAGAAGCAAGTGAAGCAGAAACCATTATCAGACACAGGAAGGGCCTTGGGTCCTAGGCGGATTCCCTTTATCCTCCTTAGTCATTCCTTTTTTTTTTCTTTAATTTTTATTGTTGGTTGTTCAAAACATTACATAGTTCTTAACAAATCACATTTCACACTTTGATTCAAGTGGGTTATGAACTCCCATTTTTACCCCGTATACAGATTGCAGCATAATATCGGTTACACATCCACTGTTTTACATATTGCTATACTAGTGTCTGTTGTATTCTGCTGCCTTTCCTATCCTCTACTATCCCCCATCCCCTCCCCTCCCATCTTCTCTCTCTACCCCATCTACTGTAATTCATTTCTCCCCCTTGTTTTTTTTTTCCCCTTTCCCCTAACTTCCTCTTGTATGTAATTTTGTATAACCCTGAGGGTCTCCTTCCATTTCCATGCAATTTCCCTTCTCTTTCCTTTTCCCTCCCACCTCTCACCCCTGTTTAATGTTAATCTTCTTCTCATGCTCTTCCTCCCAACTCTGTTCTTACTCTCCTTATATCAAAGAAGACATTTGGCATTTGTTTTTTAGGGATTGGCTAGCTTCACTTAGCATAATCTGTTCTAATGCCATCCATTTCCCTGCAAATTCTATGATTTTGTCATTTTTTAATGCAGAGCAATACTCCATTGTGTATAACTGCCACATTTTTTTTATCCATTCGTCTATTGAAGGGCATCTAGGTTGGTTCCACAGTATTGCTATTGTGAATTGTGCTGCTATGAACATCCATGTAGCAGTGTCCCTGTAGCATGCTCTTTTTAGGTCTTTAGGGAATAGACCGAGAAGGGGAATAGCTGGGTCAAATGGTGGTTCCATTCCCAGCTTTTCAAGAAATCTCCATACTGCTTTCTAAATTGGCTGCACCAATTTGCAGTCCCACCAGCAATGTACAAGTGTACCCTTTTCCCCACATCCTCGCCAGCACTTGTTGTTGTTTGACTTCATAATGGCTGCCAATCTTACTGGAGTGAGATGGTATCTTAGGGTGGTTTTGATTTGCATTTCTCTGACTGCTAGAAATGGTGAGCATTTTTTCATGTACTTACAGTCATTTCATTAACAGTTTAGTGAATCCTGTGGGAAACGGCAGAGAGCACACTGCAAGTGGTGTCTGGGGACCTGGGTCCAGTCCCAGCTGTGGGGAGCCTAGGTACTTGGTTTAACCACTCCCCAGCCCAAGCTCCAAAGTCCAGGAAAGTCACACAGAGGTCAGTTACAACCCCCACCACATCTGCTGTGGGTCCCAGTGGCAGAAATTACAGGGTCTGGATGATGAATTTCATGACTGAGCCTGGCACCCTAGTCCTGCCCAACCCATTCAGCTACCACTTGTTGTCTCCCAGTTGGGTATCTTTTCTGGGACAGAGAGAGGCAACTTGGACAGATAGGTCAGTATGAAGAACTTGGAGTTAAAGAGTACTCGGCTCTTGACTGCTCTGGTCTCTCAGTGATCAAAGGCAGGTTGTGCCCTGCAGGTTTGGGACCTCTGGAGCAGTTACATTCACCCAGCTAGAAGTTCAAGATGTGCCAGTGTTAACAGGAGGGTGTCCTTCCCTGCCTTTTAGGCTGGAGACTTGTCTGCAAGACCCATTGCTTTAGGGTATATCTGTGCTATTCTAGGTGACAGCCAAAGTTTTAATAGACTGCCGAAAAGTCAGTTTTACCTGGCGGTGTCACTTGTTCTTTAAGAGAGTCATTTATTGTCAGATGAAGCAGCACAATGTCATGATTAAGAAGACAGGCATCAGGGTCTTCACTAGAGTTCAAAAGTCTTTCCTTTCCATCTCTAAGCCTCAACTCCCTTATCTGTAAAATGGCACCAGTGCCTCCTCAGGCTGGGGGTATTCAATAGCAGTGCAGGGGAAACAGCCTCAACCGCTGTTAACATGTGTGGGAGCACACATGTGCACACTGGCAAGAAAGTGTGCATTTGTTACTTTATGTAGATGCCATCTACATGCCAAGCACTGTGCTCCTCACTAGAAATGAGCAGATAAAATAAAGCCTCATCCTTGGAGACCCACAGTCTTTTGGAAGATACAGACAAGAAGCCAGACCACCATGGTAACACAGTAGGAGAGGCTTTGCTGGGGCTACATGAGCGATACAGAAATGCAGCTCATCTTGTCCTGGGCACCTGGGGACATGCACACAGAGGGGCTGCAGGAGGCTTCCTAGGAACGTGAGGACAGAGCCCAGCCCAGAAGTGATCCAAAGGAGGAAAAACCATTCCAGGAAGAAACAGTAGCAAGGAGGAGCATTCCAGATGCTTTTCAGGAACTGTGGAGACTATGAGGGTGAAGGTGGAGAGATATATGGCTATAGAACAGTCCTACGTCCTGTTTGTCAAGGCTTCTGAGGGTTCCAGAGACAACTTATAATGAAATGCAAGACTGTGGATGTGACCTGTAATGGGGACTAGCTGATAATTCTATACACATCTATTTCAAAATGAGCCCACACCTATTACAAATCTGGATGTGAAATTTAACATATACAGTGATGCAATACTGTCTATTACAGTTACTTTAATTCCTTCCTCCCTCCAGGTGCAGCCTTTCACAAAGAATTCTGCAAAAAGCTGAGTATCTGCTAGATTCAGAAGGCCATGCCAGGTGTAGTCCCAGCCAACACACAGCTTACTCATGGGTTAGAGAAGAAAGAAGAGTGTTAGACACAGAGGGAGCTACCTGGGACAGAGCTGGGCCATTCAAAGAGCAAGATCAGGGAGGAGGCCTTCAGAGCCAGGACTTAAAAGAAAAGCTATTTGGTGGCACAGCTGAAATGCAAAATGTGCCTTGGATTGGCAGGCTTCCACCTGGGGGAGTTACTGGAGTTTAATAAACCCAAGCATTTGTTCATCTGCTGCTTGCTTTGGAAAATACTTACATGACAGTCACTACAAGCTGGGGACTCCTGGGCTATTCTGGAACAAGACTCTGCTTTCCATCCTTCACCTTCTGCTAAGGGTTACAAACCCAACTGATGGCTGGCTTTGTTGGAAATCAACCTTCGAAGCCTGCTTCTTGAGGGGAGTGCCCTGAAAAAATGAACCCCAGACCCAAACTCCCATATCACCACAGCTCAATTTCCTCTGTAAGTGGGCATAAGTAATAATATCATCCTCCTGCAGCTGTGGTAAAGATTAAACTAGATCCCACATGGTAAAGCCTAGCAGAGTAAAGTGACATGGCCCAGTGAGAGTGGCTGAGCTGGATTTGAACCCAGGTGGGGACTCAGAGCACTCAGGGGATACAGATTGATGGAAGAAGAAGAAACCCTTTTGCAAGCTCAAGCAAAACACATGAGCAACTGCAACCTATAGGTTTTGAGAGCCGTGTTAATTCCTCTGGTAAATGCAACATTGCTCAGCTTATTTTTATGCATAAACATGTAGTACACTGCCTGGAGACCACAGGGGCTTTCAAGGCTGAAAACTGGATGACAAGTTAGTTTGGGGTTGCCACCATGCCACTGCACAGTGCTTTTGGTGAAAATGTCCATGTGGCAAAACCATTAGTCTCATGGGGGAAAGAATGAATGCAAGCACCAGAGCCCTTCTCCATGTGCTGGCCTGTGTAAGATTTATTAGCATAACAGCTCACATGGCTATCCTCTGGCTCTGGGGAAGAGTCTTCTAGAGACACAGCCTTCCTCTCCTGCTGCCTCTGGGAATTGTTAATCAGAAAAATCAGAATTTGGTGTGTATACAGATCATAACTTCTGATCATTTATGGTCTAGTGTGTTCCAGACCTTTCCACCCAATTGTGCACCTGTCATCTCAGGTACAGCCCACCTAATGCTTATATTGTTTTTGATTTGACCTCACCTATTGCAGCCCTCCCCTAGTGGAGTACCAGCTCCAGGATATAAGCCACTAAGCCACCACTGTGTGCCCGACCCCCAGTAGGATCTCAGGAACTCTGAAGCCATGACAGCCCCTCAAGACTTGGTTAAGCTTTGCCTTTGATCCTTTCCTTGCTCCTCTTGGGAGAAGTGAGCTCCTCACTGCTTGTCATCTCCCTGCCCTTATGTGTTGTTGCTGCTATGGTTTCCCTGTCCCAGGCTGTCCTTGCTGGCTTCTGGTCTGTTCCCATATAGGGTGGTGAGTTCTTTGATCTTTGTAAGCCCAGAGATGGAAGATGAGAGATTACTGTGATCCTCTTGCAAGACAGGGCTATCACACTGGGGTGAGGAGAGATCAGGAGAGGCGGGCATTACCACTCTGGGTGTCCTCTGCCAAGCCCACTCTTGTGTCATCCAATTGTTCCTGTGAGTTTGGTTATTGGGATGATCTCTGTGGCTAGAGAGAAGCAGCAGGCATCATCCTCCAGCCAGCTTGGAGTGTCCCAGAAGTAACTCTGTTATTAATTAAGTTCTAGAATATATCGAGGAGGGTGGTCCCCACCAAGGCAACCTCCGAGGACGAAACTCCGTGGCCCTTTCACTTACCTATGCATTCTAGAACTTAGATGAATTTTAAGATCTTCTACAGATAATTCCAAATCCCAGCATTGGTAGACACTGGCATGGAATATGGAATCAGACATGATATTATGTTATTAAATTATTTCTTTTCAGAAATCACATACATCCTTTCAATGCCTAATGGACTAACAGGTAGGATTAACAGTCTTCTGCAGGCAGTGCTTCTGTTTGCAGGACAGTACTTTCAGGGAGGAACTGTGTGACTGTGCAAACACCGCAGGGAGAAGTGAAGGGTGGCTGAGCTGCAGAGAAGGAGACAGTGGTCCAAATATGAGGCAATCCAAGGCTCTTGTGCATCCATAGCAGGTGCACCTTGCTACACAGATGCTCAGCATAGAGACTCTTAGTGTTAGATCAAAGAGACTCCTGGAGGGCTGCATTTGTCGATGCCAAGGGCTGTCTCAGCAGCTGAGTGCTCAGTTTGTGCAAAGAGGTGACTGGCCATTGCCTTTATTCCACCAGGGAAACAGTGTCCCCTCCTTGCTCCTGCCTGCAGCAGCCTGCTCATTTCTAAAATCCAGCAGGTGTTTCACTGGACCCAAGCAAGGAGTCCTGTGAATTAGGGATCACCACACGTAGCTCACCAGTGGGTGGCTGTGACAGACAGTGAGCTGCTTCAGAGGCTGCTGGGTGACATTCAGCTACTCTGTCACTTTCCTTGCCTTGAAGGGACTGTGCAGAAGATGGAAGCAACCTGGGGGGACCTCTTATTCTCATTCTGCATCGCTGTTTACGCCTCACCCATTTTGTCAGAAAAGCTGGGCTCGTTTTTCTTTTAAAAACGATAGCCGGAGCTTTGCTGCATTCCATTGGATGGCTCTGTTACCAAGAGGGGGTTGGCATTTACTTCGGGAGGAACACATCTCTCATCTTTAGAAGAGGAAGGACAATGAATCTGAAGAAACACATTTTGGATGTGGCTTTTTAAAGAATGTGTGCACCAAGCAAAGGGAGCCTACTTCAAAAATCCTTTGTTGCTTCAAGGTGCTCATAAGTGGACTTAAAGAGTTGAAAAGAGTTGCTTGGAAGGTTTTGCTTCCTTACTCCCCATTTGTGTTCTTCCTTCTATAGACACGTATGCTTATTGGACATCAGGTCCTATATTAACCATTGGGGTTCCAGCAGTAAATGCTGACTATGTTTGTTCTCAGCAAGCAAGTCTGGCCATACGCACAGGGCTGTAGGGGGCAGTCATGCACAACAAATATGAGTCAGCCTCCACTCAAGTCCTCTAGCACCCAGTCCCGAGTACCACCCTTTCCCGCATCCCCTCCCATTTCTATCTCCTTATTATTCAGACCAAGGGTGGAAGAGCTACCCTTACCTCTCAGTTGCTGGAAGCAAGAGGCACTGCTGTCTGGCTCCAGGGGGTGCCTTAGGACCCCATTGCTGGGCTTGGGCCTCTCATATTCTCTTTCTGGGAGCATGGCCTGCTCACTCTCCATGGCGGGGTCTGAGTGTGGGGGCAGGGACTGTGGGAACCCGAACATCAAGAGGGAGGAGAAGAAGAGTAAGGCACCGCAGAGCAGAAAGCCACCCCACCAGGCTCCAATCCAGCGGGGGTCGTCTGGAGTGATGTCCAGGTTACCTGCAAAAAAACAAAAAGGAGAGAGCACAGCTGAGTGGCAGGGACACACAGGCCGTGGAGATATTGCTGAGGACTTGAGCAGCAGAGGTTCAAGGGCTCTAGAAAGAGACCAGGGAGGATTCTTATTAAGGAAGTTGGGGCCTAATCCAACATGATGGAGAGTAGAGCCTACTTTATCTTCTGTTAGGTGCAGGGTCTCTAGTTTAATTCCTAGGTCCTTGATCCACTTTGAGTTGAGTTTTGTGCATGGTGAGAGATAGGGGCTTATGTTGCATATGGATTTCCAGTTTTCCTAGCACCATTTGTTGAAGAGGCTATCTTCTACCCAAAATATGTTTTTGGTGCCTCTGTCTAATATAAGATAACTGCATTTATGTGGGTTTGTCTCTGTGTCCTCTATTCTGTTCCATTGGTCTACCAGTCAATTTTGGTGCCAATACCATGCGGTTTTTGTTACTATAGCTCTGTAGTATAGTTTAAGGTCAAGGGCATACTCTTACATTGCTGGGGGAGCTGTGAATTGGTGCAACCAATCTGGAAAACAGTATGGAGATTCCTTGGAAAACTGGGAATGGAACCACCATTTGACCCAGCTATCCCATTCCTTGGTTTACACCCAAAGGACTTAAAAACAGCATACTACAAGGACACAGCCACATCAATGTTTATAGCAGCACAATTCACAATAGCTAAACTGTGGAACCAACCTATATGCCCTTCAGTAGATGAATGGATAAAGAAAATGTGGTATATATACACAATGGAATATTATTCAGCATTAAGAGAGAATAAAATTATGGCATTTGCAGGTAAATGGATGAAGTTGGAGAAGATAATGCTAACTGAAGTTAGCCAATCCCCAAAAACCAAATGCCAGATGTTTCCTCTGATATAAGGAGGCTGATTCATAATGGAGATGAGGGCTAGCATGGGAGGAACAGACGAACTTTAGATAGGGTAAAGGGGAGGGAGGGAAAGGGACGGGATATGGAAGCATGAAAGACAGTGGGATGAGACATCATTACCCTAAGTACATGTATGAAAACATGGATGGTGTGACTCTACTTTGTGTACAACCAGAGACATGAAAAATTGTGCTCCATTTGTGTAATGTGAATTGAACTGTATTCTGTCATGTGTAACAAATTAGAATAAATAAAATGGAAAAAAAATAAATAAAAAAAAATAAAAGAGAGACCAGGGAGGGAGAACCGGCCACCGGGCTAGAAAACCCATAGGTTCCACGTCAGCGCTTCGGTTTCTCTCAGAGCCTGAGACTGATCACGTTCTCTCCTTAATTTTCTTGTCTACCCTGTGTTTATATCAGTCTAAACAAAACCAGTGAGAAGCCAGACGCCTCTGAATCTAAGCTGGAATTGGCTGACTTAGCAGCGCTGCCAAGGTGTGCATGTGAAAACACAAGGAAACATTTACTGTTGGAGGGTAGGCTTTCACTAGGTCTGTTCATGCTCACCCCCCAAACAGCTCATCTGAAATCTCATTCGAGGGCCCCCTCCCTGTCTTAAATCAGGTTTACAGCTTCCAAGGGAAGATAATGAAAGTAGACGGAGAGCACAGGGCTGGACCTCCATGTACACCCGAGATGCCGTGGTTGAAATCCTCGTATCTCTTCTCTCTGCAGGACTTCGGGCAGGTGGCTTAACTTACCATGCTTCCGTTTACTAATCTATATAACACTGATGACAATGACAGTACTTACTTTATGGGGTCATTGGGAAAATCCAACCAACCACACCAGCCATAAAGTGCTCAGAATCGTGTCTGGCACATGCTCGAGTAGCCAATGGATACTAGCTTGTTTTTTAGGGCTTGGGTCCTGCCAGTGGACAGGTTAATTCAAACCTTGTTGGTGGCCTGTGGTTTGGCATTGTCCCTCTACGAGAAAGCTCTGCAGCCAGCTCATGTGCTTAGAGGCTGTGGCTTGGCTTCACTGGACTGTTATTTTTGACTTGACAGCTGAAGTCATGGGAACACAGACTACAGCCTTCTCCTTGGTATTTTTCCTTCTTTCTCTTTACAGCTGCCCTGCAAAGAATCATTCCCAGATGAATTGCTCTTTGATGATAAACCATGCTCCTGGAGCCCAGAAGGAAATTCTTGGAGACCTAGGGAATGGCACATGAGTTAGGACCAACTGGTCTGCAGGCCTGGACCAGATGGATGGTCAGCTCTGGAAAGAGTGATGACTGCAGACACCAGATGAACACTTCAGCATTTATAAAGTGCTCTCCCTGAAGACTCCTCAGCTAACACTAATGATGATGCCAGCCATCATTTACAGAGGGTGTCTGTCTGCACCAGCCATTATGCAGAGCACAGTCATATATGTCCCACTCAACCCTCCCTGTAATTCTACAAGGCAGAGAAATTTCATGACCCCTATTTTGCCTATTCATTATCTGATTTTATTTAGATGGGGAAACTGAGGCTCACAAAGGTTAGGTTCCCTGCCCAGGTTAAACAGAGTGGAAAACTATAACCCCAGTATTTGCCCATAAGGGCCCACACTCTACTACTCTGCTATACTATTGCCCTTGATGATCTGCACTCTGCTCCCTACAGGGATCTGGGTGAATGATTCCTTCCTGTGCTTTGTGCAGTGGGTCTAAGACCACCAGCTCTTTGGAGAGGTGGCAAGTTGATTCTGCAACATGGTTGATCTCTGTCCTTGATGTACACCCAGCGGCATTAACCAGGGACCAGATGTTTCAGAGAACTTGGGGGCTAAAACCCAGCCCTTCCCCTTATTAGCCATAGCACTCCCTGGGCCTCAGTATTATCATCTGCAAAATAAACATGGCATCCACCTACAGTAGTTGCAAGGATGAGAGATCATAAGAATCCCTCGCACGCAGTAGGTTTTTTGCATGTGGCATCTCTTATTATTTTCACGTATGTTTCTCTGTATACAAATGAGCAGTTCAATATTTGGATTTTTTTTTTTTTAAGAAGTTTAGGCATAGGAAAATACAAGGTGATCCTGAAAGCATTTTTATGCAAATGAAGAAAGAGAAAAGGAAGTGAAATTGCCTGGGGTAGCTGAAGAGGACTGTTTCACTAGTCACTTACTGTTTCTTCACCTGCTGCTAAGCAATGAATGAAAACAAAGGGAGCTGCCAGCTCCCCTCCATTGTCTACAGGCTCCATAAAGGGGGAATTGGAGCCTGGCAGATGTGAGTGATGAAAGAGAAAGAAAACCTAGCAGTTGTTGGGGAAACAAAAACAGTCCTATGTGGAAAGTCACAGGAAGTTAGTGACTCTGTTGTAAGTGTGAGAAAATATCCCGGGGAGAGGGATGGCAGTGGGGGTGGCAGGCAGCTGTTTGTGTAACCAGTGGACCTGCTCCTGTAGGTATGTGTATGTATGCGGAAACGCTAGGTTGGCTGGAAGTTTGAATGACAGGGAAGAGTGCATCTTCTGTGTTAGAACCAAAGCACACTTGCCTTTTGGGTGAAGCCAGAAAATGGGGTCTGCAGGGAGCTAGGTGGAGGGCAAGATTTTGTAGATCAGGAAAAGCATCATTGGCTATTTTGAGAAGTATTGATTCCCCTGCTCCCCTCAATTTCAATTACCCAGAGCACTGTGGCAGGGAGAGAAAGACCCTAAGGGAGAAACCACTTGGCTCTGGAGCGTGCTGCTCTCTACATGGGTAGGCTTCATGACTGACTTCCAATCTGATTTTGGGAAGATGACTAATGCTTGAACCTAGTCTGGAAACTTCTTTTCTCCACCCATCTCCACAATGAATAATATTTTTATGAGGCATTTTGGCTAGCTGTGGTGAAAAACTTCCTTCCACTTGCCTGGCAGTTGCCAAGGCTCAGTAGAGACTGTTCCAGAATTACTGATGCTGAGGGGGCGTTTCCCACACAGGCTGACAAACAATGGTGTGGTAGATGTTGACAGTGTCTGCATTCGGATAGCCTCTTCTTTCAGGGACAAGGGGATTACACTTCCCTTATTTTATGAAGTCTGATGTAGCCACGTGCCAGAGTTTTGCCCATGAAACATAAGCAGAGGGGACATGTGTCACTTCTGCATGGAAGAATATATGAACTGGTCTATGAGTCCCCAAATTTCTTCCTCCTAAATGTTATCTGACAGGCTACAATAAACCTTATTTCCTATGGACCTGCAATGGTTGTACAGTATGAATAAGAAATAAACCTTTAGTTTTCTAAACCATTGAGATGTCAGGGGTATTTGTTACTATGACATAACCTAGCGTACCCTGCCTAGTACAAAAGACTTAAGAAATAGACATTCCTGCTCTGTGGAGGCAAGGCTTGAAAACCTCTTTTTTTTTTTTCCTACCTGATTCTAGTTCATGTCTTGACTTTAAAAAATTACTGCAGTTTCAGCCTTTTAATGAAGGCTTTTGTCAGCAAGATGCTCAAAGCGCAACAGAAAAGCACCAATCTATCTCATTTAGTCAAATGCATCAAATGGTCAATGAAGTCAGATGCATGGATGAAGAAAGATACTGAGCGGAATGAGGCACGATGGTATCCCCAGCTGAGGGGAAATCCTGAGCAAGGAATAATTTCCTCAGAGGACTCACTTCCTTTAGCCACGTGTCTATAACTTGGCCAATATAGACACTGGTAAAACATGCTGTTTATTTCAGGTAGAAATTTAGATGTATAATACAAACAAGAAACAAACCTTCAGGATTTTAAACCAGTGAGGTGTCAGGGGTATTTGTTACTGCAGCATAACCTAGAGGGAAGAACAGGAGCAGAGCAGGAGGTGCACCATGATGGTAGGCCCATCTGCCAAGAGACCAGACACAGTTGGGCCTGGCTTTGCATAGAAGTCCCTGGGCAGAGAAGGGTCTTTTTCTTTATAAGATCCATTTTTCTAATGTTTTCCTTCGGGCATCTGAATTGGGGGATGTTTTTTATTATTTGCATTGAGTAAGCTGAGTGAGTAGGTGGCAGCTGTTTGCTGTCTCTGTGGAGGGGCAAGTGCACATATGGGGCCCTTTGAGAATCCCATCCATTTCCAATGTCAAAGTAACTCACTCATAATGGGATTTAAACCAGTTTAAAACCCATCAACCAGTCCACCCATGAAGAAACCTGAGATTGTGAGAAAAGCCGGTCAAAGCAAACAAGGACATTTCTACTTCTTCCTGGTGTGTAAACATCCCTACAGCTCTCTGGGTGCCTTAAGAAAAACAGTTCATTTACCTATTTGTTGAACTTATTTTGCCAAACTTTTGCTATGGGACTTCAGAACATCAGGAGTATCATTAATTTACAAACCTAATTAGAAACTGGAGACAGGGAGGGGTGTGGAGGGTGCCAGGGAACATTCAGGATCCCAGTCACTGGATTAATCAGTCCAAAATGAAGGGATCTGGCTGGCAGTGGCACCAGCTCTCTGAATGGCAGAGCAGGAGGTGCTCAGCTTGCTGACCTTTTTTTTTGTGGAGCAAACAGATGGCCATATTTTGCTCCAGATGCAAACACCTTACAGCTGTCTTCGGGGCCAGCTGGCAGGTGCCTTAGGATATGGATGTGCTGATAAGGTCAGGTGAGCTCTGCAAGGCCTTTGTCCATGGAAGGGAGCAGCCTTCTGGTGAAAACCAGGTTTCAGAAAAGCAAGATGTTAGGCTAGGAGTGGGTTTGCCTGGGGTGGCATCCGGGATCTATCCCATACTGGCTGTGGAAACTAGTTAACAGCTTAGCTTCCTCCTTAGTCTATCGTTTATTGTGTCCTTACTATATGCCAGGCACTAAGTGCTTTGAGGGATTAACTTGTGTCATCTGCACACAGACACGTGAGGAGTAACATCCCCCAGATCAGGAGTCTCGGGATTCAGGCCTGAGTCCTATGCCCAGACTCTTACTCTGTGCATGATAAAGCCTTGTCAATAGCAGGTCCCTTACTCCCATGATAAGGCTTTGAGTTTCCAATAAGACAATCTATGCGCGGCTTCAGTAAGTGATCAGTTTGGGGCCACTGCTGTTCCTGATCTTCACCTAATAAGTCCACACCGTCAAGGTTGGTCAATTCAACGATCGGGAGCACGCTCTGCAACTAAGTCCTCTCTTTTTCAAGGTCCTGTTCCTAACTGAGTTTTCATCTAACAAAGAGATCCAAATAGGGAAATCCTGCAAGGACCATCATTTCTCCCTGCAGCTCTCAGAGGAGTGATCTATTCTTAAGAAGAGAGGTAAAGGGAGCCCCATAGCCAACAAACAGATGAAAGGCAAGGGCAACAGAATCCCATGTCCAGGCCCGGCCAGGTGAGCCTCCAGAGGAGCTGCCCCGTGGGACCTCTCCTGCCACAGAAGCCCAATCCTACGAGCAACCCCTCCACTGCAGCCCCTGCCACACCTATTCTCAGATTCCAACCAGATTTTGTTCCAGACTCTTCCTCCTGAGTTGCTTCCCCAGCTGCCACCAGGCTGCATGGGGGGAAGATAACTTCTTCCCCCACCCCTGTCTGCTACCCACATGAAGGTCCTCTGTGACCTACCTTGCTGCCTCCACATGAAGCCACTGCCTCTCCAGGCCCCCTGCTCTCAGCTGTGATTTTAGAAACATGTGGCTATATCCCTAGCCCCTGAACATTCAGGCTTCAGGTAATGTTCCTGCTTATTGAACAGTCCTAAAGCAAGGCTGTCTTTTAGATTAAGTGAGGAAAATACAGGGAAGGCATTAAAGTATGGAGAATCCCTTCCTCAAAATATAGCCAAATCCACTTATCGATGACAAGTTTTTGGTCACAAAATTGGAAATTATAAAAATTGCTGGAAACTGTAGGATTCTGTGGCTGACTCCATAACAGAATACATGGTGTTCTTCTGCCCTCTCCTGGCAGGGAGCAGCACCAACAACCAACCTCAGGACCTTGGAGAAAAGATGCAAACAAAGATGGTGACTCACAAAGCATCCTTCCATTTCCCAGAAACAGACCAGGAAGTCCCCTGTCAACTTGGAGTGAAGAAGACTGCCAATCACAAGATGCCCTGACAGAAGGGAAAAGCGCCCATCTGTCTTATCTAGGGGAGGTGGCAAACTGACAATGAGATAGGAACTGTAGATGATATTGTTTCACACTGAGCCTTGAAGGGTGAGCAAATTTGTTAACAGAATGGGATGGGAACAGCATTCTAGGCTGAAAGAATAGCTTAATCAAGCTGAGTGTTCTGAGAGTATACTAGTAAACCCCACCCTGCCAAGCTACCTGTCTATCACTTCTTTGGTTATTCTGGGTACTCAGAAAAGAGATCCAAATGATGGTACTTGCAGGATTTCCCTGTTTGGATCTCTTTCTCATTGGGGAGCTGGGTGAGAGCAATCTTGAAGTAGATACCTGCACGTTGGCTCAGGAGACCTGGGTTTTATATAGATGCACCGTTCACATTGGGTCCCTCTCCTTCCCTTTCTGGAACTCAGTTTCCTCAATGGGAATATGAAATATTTGGAAGAGAGTGATACCTGAGTTCTTTCTGGCTCAAACTGTGGTCATTCACAAGCTTGGTTCCAGGAGCCATGGATTATATGCCAAAGGCAGAATATGTAGCCCAGCTACTTCAAGTTTCCCTCAGGTCAGCTTCCCCTTCCTTATCCTCCTCCCATCTCTTGTCCTGTGCTACAGCATTGAGAGCTGGCTCTCCTGACCTTACAAGCAAGATGACCGCTGGCTCTCTTCCTGGGTGTTTCTCTCACCAACCCACCCTTCACACTGCCTGCTGGGAGTGGGGTTCAAAAGGCCAGCCAGCTGTGGGAAGCAGTGGCATCCCACCACCTCCTAGCACTTGGCAAGAATAAATAAGGCAGCACTTGATGTTATTTTCCACTTGGAAATCTGTAATGTCATTAGCTACAAGTAAATATATCAGTGCGATTAATGGAGTGAATCACAAAGCGACTTGATTGGATTTAAAACCACATTATTTCTTTGGGGTGAATTAGTAAATTTAGCACTGTCGAGAGGTGATGGATCGGGAACCCAGGGACTGAGAGTTCTTATTGATCCTGAGAACAGATCAGCATGAAAAGTTGGTATGTCTTCTCCCATTCGTTTTCAGAGAGGAACTGTGGCCTCACTGCTCATTGAACTACACAGAAACACAGTATTCTCTTTCAGGCACATGACAGACTTTTTTCCACATGGGGTAGAAAGTGTCTCAGATGGTCTTCAAAGATCCCTGTCCCTCAGTATTCATGTCTGTGTGTAATTATCTCCTGCTCGACAGTGGAAGTGAACAAATGACTGGCTCCTAGCAAAGCAGAGTTCAGCAGATGTCATGAGACACCAATTCTAGATGAGGTTATAAAAAGACTGTGGCTCCTCATCTTAGGTGCTCTCTCTTACATCCTCTCTTTAGGTATTTGCTCCTGGTGAAGTACCCCTGTAGAGGTCCAGGGCTGTCAGCCTGGAAATGGACCTTCTAAAGTTACCAACACCAAAGGCATGAAATTGGAAGTGGATCCTTTCTCCACTCGGACTTGAGATGACTGCTGACTGGGCCAACACCTTGATTGTAACCTGAGTAACTTAGAGCCAGAACCATCTACCTATGCTGCTCTTGTACTCTAGATCCACAGGAAAAAAAAAAGAGAGATAAAAAATGCCTAAGTCACTAAATTTGAGGTCATTTTTTTCACACAGCAAATGAATAAAACATAATATGTGTCATTTCTGAACACAAGTTTCAAGAGCCCTTGTGTAGTATGTCACAGACTGGCTTCCTGCCGTGGCAACTGTACAAGTTGGGGGTCAGGATGAAGCTTCTGTTATCCTAGAGCAATGAAACAAGTCCCATACTCTCTAACACCCACAACCCTTGTTGGACAGGGAGTGTGACCCAGATAAATTCTGGATGGATAAAAATCACTTAGATTTGGGAATTACTTGTGACCACAGCATCACCTAAGCCCACCCTGACTAGCACACTGTTCAATCACACAGGATCACAGAGCAAAGTAAGAAACACATTTGTTCTTCTGGTTAAGAACACAATAGGTTTCACTTAAGATGGTTTCGAGTGGGGTGTTTCCTGACAAAGCCCATCACAACAGTGATTTTATAGAAAGGATTTTTAAGTCATCTGTCTCACTGATCCCAAAGGCAACTTGAACTTCCCATTTCCAGAACAGGTGCTACAATTTTCAGTTCAGCAAGGAAGGCTTTCATACAGTTAATGGGCCAACTTGCAATGAGTAAATGCCAGGCATTTCCTTCCACATATACCCTCTCACTTAATTCTTAAAAAGCGTTCTGAGACAGATGTGATTATTGAATTGCTTAATTTACAGATGAGGAAAATAAAATACAGATCTGAAGAATAAAAGCCAGCCCGTGGCACTGTGGAAGGTGGTGGAACCTTTACCATTGGGGCCTGATGGAAGGAAGCTAAGCCATGTGTCCCAGTAGGGGATATTGGGATCTTGATCTCTTTCTCTCGCCTTCACTTCCTGGCTGCCACGAGGTGAACGGCTCTGCTCTCACCATGATGTGCTGCCTCACCACAAGCTCAAAAGCAATGAGTCAACTGACCACAGATCAGAACCCCTGAAACCATGAGCCAAAGTACACGTTTCCTGTTTTCAGGTTGATTACCTCAGGTGTTTGTCACAGTACCAGAAGGCTGACTAATACAGGCCTATAGCTTAGTAGGAAGGTTATAGAAGCCTAGAGGCTGAAGACTCCTTTACGAGGAAGGAAATGCTCACAAGTGGTGGTTAGAAATCAAGGTCTGCTCCTTACTTGTGTCAATGAAGACTGCATCCACGTAGATTTTGGTACAGAAAGAGCCCAGAATAAATCCACAGGCAGGTCCAAATACCAACATTGTGAACAGGATTCCTGAAAGAAGACAAAAGGTTAGATTAAAATCAGAAGCCATTTAATAAGCAAATCATCAAAGGTCAAGGAGATCATTTTATGTTGATCAGATGAGATGTCTGATTATTACAAATGATCTTACAGGAATGAGTCTAAACATCGGAGAGGGGAAGATCCAGGATTTCTCATTTTCAGAAAATCCATTAAAGTCCTGCATATTATGCCAGGATTTTATATTATTTTGATAGATTGCTTTGACACAGATATTTGTAGGCCATAGCACACATTCCTTTGGGGGACTTCACCCATCAATCAAACACATGAAAAAAAAAAAAAGATCCACATCTATCATTAATAGTTTTCCTGCCATCAACAACTTCGAAGGACTTTTATAATTTTGATTTTTGTGTTTATGTGGCTTTAGATAATTCATGGAATTCACGGTTTGCTAAGATTCCTCAGCACTCATTGTGCAAACTCAAGAATTCTTGCAAAGTGAGAAAAAAAATGTAAGCCACAAATTATTTTCAAATGTAATGAAATGTTTATGTTCACTAAATTTAGCAAATAACAAAATTCACACAACGACATGCTTTGAGAAGAACTAATTAGGCATTTTACTAATTTTGATTTTGCAAGCCCCACCCCATCCCATTTGTGTGTCACTGTCTTCTTGGCAGTTACAGTTGTTCTGAGCTCATTTGTCCACAGGATTTGAGAAGATGGCTGGCTGTGGTCCATGTAGAATTATCTGATGGATCTAGTACCTGGAATTTTGTACAAAACTTTTGAATGATCCTAGAAAAAGTACTGATTCCAAACAAAAACCCACAAGTTGTATCTGTTTAACTCAGCTTCCTTTTTGATAGATATTTCCTGAATACTGACTGTTCCCCAGGTCCTGGCCTTCTCTTGAGCTGCTGATCCTGGCTGCCCACAGGAGTCCTGCAGGGCCCAGTGGGCCTGCAAAATCTCTGGCAGCTCAGGTGGACAGTGGCCTGCAGATGCAGATGGGTGAGTAAGGAGCATAGGGCACCAGCCAAGAGTTGCAGTTGCTCCAGCTCCTCTGGAAGAGGGCTAGGTTTCCATACAACTTGGAGTTGAAAAAGGTAGGGCACAATTTTTTTTTTCTTTTTTGTGTTGAGAAGACCATTTCCAGAGATTCAGCTGGACCCTCTGGGGGCCACTTTCTAAGTGGCCCTTCCTCAGGAGACATCACCAGGAGGCACCGTTTCCACTTCACCAATATCCCAGGGCAGCACCTCAGATAGTGCAATTGCAGAGGGCACAGCCCTATGTCTTCAGGGAGAGTTGGTTCCTGAGGTGTGAGGCTGACCATGATCTCACAGATCTACTTCTGAATTTGCGTCTGTGGCTCTCCACTGAATTAATTCTGTCAATCTGTGATTTTGTTCTTACTCATTTAGCAAAACCACCTCAAATGTTCTGCCTAAACGGATGAGAAACAGATTATCTCAGGCACTAAGATCCAGGATCCCTGTGTGAATAGCTAGTGCTTCGGGCCCAGGAGAAAATGTTCTTCTGCAGCCCTGTGCTGCCCCCTGCTGTCCTCCAGGCTCCTTTACATCCAGCAGAGGGGCTCTGTGGAAGAGAGCCAGCGAGGGATAGGCTGCCTGAGAAATGTGAAGACACCTTTCTTTCTTTTACCCTGTGTAATGGAAAGCATTTTACACAGAGTCTCCTCTAATCCTTTCAATGACCCAAGGGTGAATTTACTGTGCTACCTTCACAGAAGAAGGAATGGGATCCCAGAAATCCCATGCCTTGTGGGCAGCACACATCCAAAGCTGCAGCACACAGCCAAAAGGGGAGGGATGCTTCTGAAGCCAGGTTTCCTGAGGGAAGAGTGTAGGTAAGGGCAGGGACAGCCTGGGTCCAAATCCCAGCTCCACCATGTCCTAGGTTTGTGAACCTTGGACAAGGTACTCCTTGTACTCCCGTTTCCTCATCTGTAAAATGAGGGTAATATGAGAGCAGCTTCATGGGGCTATGGTCAGGATTCAATGACCTACTATTTACAAAGCACTTAGAATAGTGCCTGGTACACAGCACACAGCAAGAACCACAGAAGTGCCCATTAGACAGATGACACGTGTCTCTCTTCCTACAGTGTTCACCCAGGTCCCTGGAACCCCTCTTTCCAGAGCTCATGTCACAGACAGATGACACCTGTCTCTCTTCCTACAATGAAGGCCAGTGTGCACCCAGGTCCCTGGTCCCCCTCCTTCCAGAGCTCATGTCACCTCTGTGTCTCACCTCCTGAGGCCATCATCAGGGAGATGAGCTACAGCTGAGAACAGGCCAGGCCAGGAGAGGATGCCTACTGGGAAGCAGCAGAGGTCAGTTTCCCCAGGACACACACAGACTGAGTGGCCTGTGTCTACTCTCTGCTTGGACACTGCTGGCCAAGCATAATGGAAAGCTAACCCGGCAGTCACACACTACTCATGGAACTCCTCCTCCAAGGTAAGCTGGTGGTTTCAACAGTGACTCACACATATTCCTTTAGATGACATCTGATCTTTACAGACTGAGTTTTCTGCAAAAACCGAGTCTTCTGAGAAAAAGTACTTATGAAAATCAGTTGGAACAGGAAATGAGGATGGCAAATCTAATCTGATTCCAAGGTTTGAGAAGCTATGTTATTTCCAGCCCCTGTAAGAGATTAAGGTTAAAGATAAAAATAGTTTTATTTAATGTATATGTGTATTATTTTTTCAAATAGCTACTATGTTGTTAGGACATAATATCTAGTTTGAGCCTAACTGCTTAATAAATAAGACCATCAGCTAATTCATGTAGATTCACTGAGAAATACAGTTGAGACACTGTCAAAGTGAATGGGGAAGTTTGGGAACCACAGGTGCAAATTTTCCTGAGAAGCTGATTATCTCAACCTGTGCTCAGAGGTTGAAGGGGTTTCTGGATGTGCCAGATTAGCCCAAGTAGGGACTGTGAGAAATTCCTGCAGGAAATGGCACCCTGCTGGTCAGCTTGCCTCCTCTCATGCTAGACAGTCTTTAGATTGAGCACCAGCTGCTTTGAAGCCCTGGGGAAGAAGAGATGAACTGGTCAAGGAGATCCTGTCCTCAAGAAATTTGCTGTTTTACTGGAGAGACTACCAACCACTGTTAGTGGATCAAAAAATATGTGTCAAACACATAGTGCATGCCAGGCAGTGTGATATGGCAGTGAATGGAACAGACAAAATCCCTGCCCTTATGGGGTTTGCATTCTGCAGGATGAAAAGAATCAAACCGGCTTTTGGTATGCTGCCAGGAGCAGCTTAGGACAAGAATTGGAGCATAGAGAGATGCTCTGCCCCCACCTAGCCCTACAAGGTGCTGCTGGGCCAGGTGTGCCTTGAAGCGCGGGGAGTACACTCACAGTTGACTCAGCCTCTGCTGGTAGGCAGAATGATGGCCTCAAAGATGCCCATAGCCACATCCCTGGAAACTGGGACTGTGGTCTTAAATGACTAAAGGGAATTAAGGTTGCAGATGGAATTAAAGTTTCTAATCAGGTAACCTTAAAGAGATTATACTGGATCATCCCCATAATCACAAGGGTCCTTTAAATGTGGAAGAGGGAGGCAGAGGAGTCAGCTGGAACTGTGGCGACAGAACCAGAGAGATGGCCTCATGAAAAAGACTGGACGAGTCACGCTGCCATGAAGTGGCGGGAGCTCAGGGGCCAAGCACACAAGCAGCCTCTAAAGGCTGGGAAAAGGCAAGAAAATGGATTTGCCCTCCAGAAGCGACCTGAGCCCTGCCAAATTACCTTGATTTTAGTTTTAGTGAGACCCCGTGCTGACTTCTGACCTCCAGAAGTGTAAGATAAATCTGTGTTAAGTCACCGTTTTTAGTAATTTATTAATAGCAGCAATAGGAAACTAATACAATCAGTGGGCAACTTGGGGAGGTGCTGGGCTAAAGGATAAACGCCTTGGTCTCATAGCTGTGAACATGCACGAACAGGGTGCTACAGGAAGCTCTTCTGTTATCTGACTAAGGAACTTTTTTTTTTTGTATGTGAGTGAGTCACTTCTAAGACATGGTGTTGACTGGGGCACAGTCCCAGAGACCCTGGGGAGTTAGGCTACCCAACATGGAGGTGGCTCCTTAATTATTTATATTCTTAGTTCTGCTGACACACAGTGGACACCCTAACTATCCACAGGATTTGGGAACAAGAGCACCAGTTACAGCAGCCATGGAGAGCGAGGAGGGAGTGACTTTCCTTGATGACGGGATATCCCTGTGCACCCTGAGGAGAGACGCAGAGCTGGACACAGATCCTGCCTGCCACTCCTCACCCAGGGCTCTCTGGATGGGGTTAGGGTTAGGACTGTGCACCCTCCCATGCAACGTGCCTCCTTCTACATGCAATGCAGCCCTGGGGCTCACTACTGAGCCTAACAAAGGGTCAGGCCACATGCATCTAGTCCAACAAGAATTTGAAAAATCCATCTGGAATTTACTGGTCCAGGAAGAATTATGCAAATTTATTAATGATACATGATAGTCAATGTATAGAAGTACTAGAAAATATTTCTTTGCTTGTTTTTGGCATGTGACAAGCTGATTCTCAATTGTTTATTGAAATGCTGAGAGCCATGACCAGTCTAGATGCTTCTGAATAACCGTTGCCAAGACTTGTCCTACTGGGTGTCAGGACTGCTTCCAAAGCTACCATGATGAAGACAGGGTGCTTTCAGCACAAAGAACAGCGGACGTCTTGATAAAGCAGAGGATGCAGCTCAGAAATCACCCACACCTTTACTGACACCTGATTTATGATAAGCTGGGTGCATTTCAGTGCAGTGGGAGAAGGGATGGGACAACTAGAAATTTTTTTTGTGTGTGTGTATGCATGTGTGTGTGTATATATATGCATGTGTATATATATATTACACATACATACACACACAAATGAATTTGGGGGGGATCAGGATTGAACCCAAGGGCACTTTACCATCACCAGGCTTTTTGGTTGGGACATGGTCTTGCTAAGTTGCTGAGGGTCTCACCTAGTTGCCCAGACTGACCTTGAACTTATAACCCTCCCTCCTCAGCTTCCCAGTCACTGAGATTACAGGTGTGCATCACTGAGTCTGGCTAACAACTTTAAATTATAAAGGAAAAACAAAAACTTCACCTTACAGCACAAGCAAAAATGAATTCCAGGCAAACTGGGGAACTTAGATGTAAAAAGGAAAACAACAAAACTTCTAGAATATGAGAAAATAAAATGACTTCACGATTCTCACACAGAAGAAGCACTAGCCATCAAAGGAAAAGGTGGAGAAGCTGGTTTGCGTTACAGTTAAGAACTTTACTCATCAGATTCATCAGAAGAGCCCACTAAGGATGTGGGGATGTGGAAAAATAAATGTGCAACATATCTTTTTATAACACACCTAAAAATCAGGGGGCTCATATCTAAACTGTATAAAAACTATCAATTAATGAGAAAAAGTCAAACCAGTCAAGAAATGCCATAAACCATAAGAGGAAATCCTAATGGACAATAAAATATGAAAGGAAAGCTCAAAGGAATTCAGGGAACTGCAGATTCAAACCCCAGTGGAATACCACCCACTATCCGCCCGCTGGACTCTGAGGACACAAAGCATGGATGGGCAGGTGGGGTCCCCGGTATCTTGCATACTGTTGGAGGAGTGTAAACTGAACACGCCAGCAAAACAGCAGTATGGAAAAAATGCAGATAAACTAACCCAAAGATCAACCAATTGAAGGGTGCCATTGATTCTAACTCCCAGGTAACACCCCACACAGAGTGCGCCTGCGTGTACTGGGAGACACACCCACAAACAGCGAACATCAGAAGTTAGTTGAGATTTCCAACCCCAGGAAAAACACAGACGCCCATTGCCCATCCACAGTAGGACAGATAAATGTACTGGGATCTCTCTATACCTGAAACACTGCACAGCAAAGAAAACATCATCTCCTGGATGGCTATGCATGACAAATCATCAGAACCACAGATCGATCTTAGAGATACATTGCTGAGCAAAATGACGCAGCCGGCATGATGGAGAATTCAAGATAGCACAATTCTATAGAGAATTCAAGGCACATAAGCAAACTCTTCAGCGATCTGAAATTAGGGAGTTGGACTATAAAGAAATCCAGGCAAATGAATATTATAGAGGTTGGGACTATGGTCATGCTGCAGAGCAGGGAGGGAGTCACATGTGAGAAAGGAGGAGTCGGTGGGGGCCGAGGGAAGGTCACTCTGGTGTTGACTTTATGATTGATGTATTTACAGGCAACAAGAGTGTGCACTTCACAACAATGTGTTAAGCTGTATACTTATCTTTAATGCATGAAAACACAATTGTGTACTTGTGATTCAAGTCCACACACATAGAAGGCTATGTGCTGGGGGCTCACTGTGCCATGCTGAGGACTGGGCTGTGTGATTTCGACCTGTCAGCTCACAATTCTTTCTAACAGTGCAAAGGATGGGGTGTCATCATCCCCAATTTACCCAGGGAAGAACAGAAGCTTAGAGATGCTTGGCAGCTTGTCCCATGATACATGATTTCTGGGTCTTGGTTTGACCAGTTCTCCCCAGAGAACTCAATCACAAATAAGCAAGGCTGAGGAACAATGGCAGAGTCAAACCCCATACTTTACTATGCAAAGGCAGCCACCTGAATGCATGGCAGGATAACTGGAAATCAACATGCATGGCAGGGAGGCCCTTGCACAGTGGGGCTGGGATGGGTATAGATTCTGGAGCCAACACTTATCTGCTGGGAGCCCTGCGCCTGTGCTTCAGCCTCTCTGTGCTGTTGTCTGCCTCTGAGAAGGGGGGATGAAATAAGATATATTTTTTAGACTGTAGTGAAGAACACAGGAGGGCCGACATAGCAGCCCTGTGTGGCTGGGGCACAGAGAAGCACTTCACTAACAGCTTCCATGATGCTCCATTGCTTTGCTCTGCATTAGAAGAACATGAGAAAAGGAAGACACTGTGGATCCCACTTTCCCTCCTTTGGTCCAGCTGTGTGTCTTGCAGCCAGCCTCCCTTGGAGGCCTGCTCTCCAAGGAGATGCCCTGGCTGGCTGGATACAGCAGGACACGCAGCATGTGTGGAGGGAATGTCGACCTTTCTCTCCAAACCTTCGTCTTTCTCTTTGTCAAAATGCCATGCAGTCTGGTTTCCCTGAATGGCCTACAGGGGACAGAGGTGCAGGCTGACCCTGTGGCATGAACTCTTGAAAGCAAAGGCCATGCGGCCATCTGCAAGCCCAGGGTCTGTACTTATGTCTCTACTCAGTTTGTAAATAGAACTGCTAGTGTTTCCAGGCCTCAGTTTCCTTGTGTGGGACAGTGCCAGTGCTTGCTGTGCCTCAGTTCCCCTCTGTGAAATGGGCTGAGGCCTCCTGGGGGGTGGTTTCTGGGTATAAGTGTGAATATACAGAAAGGGCTTTGCATTCATCTCTAGAACATACCAGCTCTCCACAAACATGAGCTGTTATAATAAATGTATCTGCCTTGCAGGACTATTTGGAGATTTAAGTGACTAATGCATATCAAGGGCTTTCCACACAGCCTGGCATATAGTAACTGCTCAACAAACCTCAGCTATCATCATTACAAAGAAAATGGACACCTTGGCATCTCACATTGGTATCCACTGGATGTGCCTTTCCAGTCTGTTTCTACCTATAATTTAAAAATACCCAATAGCTCTCCTAATAATTGAAATACCCGGGAAAAAATTAAAACATTTTCTAAAGTCTACCCTTCTGAAAACTAGAATTACTGACTGCAATAGAATTTCAGGTGTTGATGGCACACAGCTTCAAGTGCCAGGCATTTGTGGCTGTCCTCCAGAGAGTGGCAGAGGAAAATCCCAATGTACTCAGGAAGCACTGCCCAGCCCCCAAACCCCTGCTTCCATCCTGTCCTTCCATGGTAAGAAGGGCATCCAAGGACACTGAGGTCTCAGGTGACAGCCCTGACTTCTTAGCAATGTCATAGAGCAAGGCAGGGGAAGGGCAGAGCTGAGACTTCTGCATGCGACATTCAGAGTCTGGCTGTGGTTATCTTAAGAGGATCCTGAGATTGGCTTGCTATCATCTCAAGAAAATGACCTTTTCTCTCCAATAGCATCTTCCTGGGCTGGAATGCTCAGGTGAATACTTCCACCTCTTTGGAGGGCAAGTGATCTACTTAAATCTTTTGGTTTAATTATAAAAGTAATGCATTCAGAAAGCCTGGGGAAGGTAATTATCCTGCCATCCTAAAGCAACTGTTCAAGGCTTTCTCCATCCTCTGTACTGTATCTGAGACCAAACAATACTTCTCCTGATTGCTGGCTAAGGATTATGAGGCTTCTTTTGTAGATGAGACAATAGAAGCTCAGAGCAGTCAGTCAGCTGCTCTAAGGATACACAGCATGAACATGGTGGAGGTGGACATGACCTCAGGCCTCCAGGACCCAGTTCTTAGAATAGATGTCTCAGCATAACAGAAAGGGCTTTAGAATTAGCTGACCTGATTCCAACCAGGTAAGTATCCTGGCTCACTTCTCAATTTCTGGATAACCGATTTTTTAGTTTGGTTTGGGAATGAGAATGTCTACCTTGTGGGACGATGAGAAATGGATGCAATGTATGCAAAGCTTCTAATTCTGGCACACGATAGATGCTTCCTAGAATTATCTTTGTGCCTCAGGAATGATGGGTCCAGGAGGAAAGGCCTGAATGGCTGGTCTCTCTAAGGTGTGTCTGTTTCTGCAGCCAGGCTAAGCCTAGATGGTCCCCTCATACTGGAAGAGGAGACTCAGGCTGGCTGTGGCTCTTTCCCACTAGAGGGCAGCACAAGCTTAGAAAAGAGAGATTCTGGCTTGGGCAACATCCTCCTCTCCACTTCCCAACTGCTAGTGTCATCCCAGGTCAGAGCATCCCTTCTCTCAGCTCCCACCCGCCTTGCATGCCCTCAGTTTATGCAAACATATTCCCCTGACTTGAAATCCACAGGCTCAAAGTTCTCCCCCCAGAAGGTGTATTCTGCCTCATACACACATGAATAAAACATGACCCATAAATAGCAAGAAGCCTGCAAAACATGCAATCCTTGCTTATCCAACGTCCACTGCCAACAGCCTAACAGCATTAAGTAAATGACCTTGCTTATGTCTGAGGAAGAGGTGTGGGGGGCAGGGAAAGAGGCAGTGCCGACCGTTTGTTGAACAAACAATACAAGCCAGATATTGCACATAATTCATACAATAGAATTATCCCCACTGCAAAGTTAATAAATGAAACAAAATGCTAATGCTTCTAAGGTCAGGTGCTCTGTAACAGTGACTGAGCTGGTCCCCTTCCCATGGCATCAGACCTGTTTATTCTTAGGTAATATACCCGAATCTCAAATTCATTGGCACGTTGGAATCAACTGGGAAACAAAGTAAATACTAACCCCCAGGTCCTGCCATTTTAGATGCTGATTTTGCTGGTCTGAGAGACTATCTGGGTACTGGGATTTTTCCACAGTTCCAAGGTGATTTTATTTGCAGCTAGTTTGAGAAACCTTAGCAAATGAGCCCCTGACCTCGACAAAGCTTTAGTTCCTGACACTGAGCAAAGAAGCAGTTGGTATGTAAAATGCACTAAGGGCCATGGGAAAAGGAAGGATGTGGACACTCGCTGATTTCAGCCCCACAAAGCAGAGGGGCAGTTGGTCACTGAGCATGGCCAGACTTGAGGTGGCTGAGCATGATGGCAGAACCTGAATCTGTGCAGCCAGCCAAAGCAGCCCAGTATGCCACCACCACTCTGCATACACGACTACAGATCAGCACCTAGCACAAAAGCAGGGCCTTGGTGCTGTGCAGCATGGACTTGCTCATGCTGGTCCTCAGGCTGATCCCCTCCTGCAGGACTCTTTGCACAGTTAGAGTCCTACTCGCCCCTCTAGGTCTGTCTTAAAAACCACCTTCTCAAGGGTCCTTCCTAGATTTCCTCTCTTCTTCCTCCCACTTCCTTTTTTTGCCAGCGCACTGGGCCTGAGACTTTTTCTAGAGTTCTGCTTACATTCTGCCTGGATACAAAAGCCAAGTTCCATGTATTGGGCATTCCATAATTATTAGCCTCAGGGAATGTAGAACAGCCTTTTAAATTCCCTCTTCCATAGGTGCAGCACAGTCCCTGGCTCAAAGTAAGGACCCTGTGCTCATCTGCAGAACTGTGAAATGATTACTAACCCAGCCTGAGAAGCAGAAGTCCTACGTTATAGAGGACGATGCATTTGGAGAGAGTCCTCCAGGCTTCTTCAGGGTGGGTCAGCAAGTAGTCTGAGCTGCAGATTCTGCCCATCTTGGTTTCTCAGCTCAGCCAACAGAAGCTTCTATTCTTTCCCTCTAGCACTGGCATGTCCTTACACCTCTCTGTCTGACTGGCCTCTGGGCATCTGGATGTGATGCTTTCTTTGAACACAGCAGGTGCTGGGGAGCAGTGCTGGAGTGGCTGACTCCTCAAAGCCAAGTGAGAACATGCTATCCCCAGTCCCCTGCTGCAAAGCTCCTGGGAAGACTTGGGACTCAGGAGTGACAAGATGGTGCTACCTGATGAAATGGGAAAACACTAATGGCAGAGGAAGGGTGGGGAAGCAGGAGCCCTACAGGCAGAAAACCCACCAAAATAAACAACAGATGCACCTTCCTGAAGGGACCACGAGTGGTGAGCCCAGTGGGTCTTCTTGGAAGCTCCTTCTTCACAGCCTGAGGATCTTTCCTGGCTTCCTGCTGTCCCTCTACCCCAGCCTCCAGCAGGGGGCACTAGAGAGACAGCAGGGCCGGCAGTCAGGGCCCCCCAACGACCTAAGCAGCTTCATCTGTAAAATGGGACTATAACCTGCCCTGCTTACCTCCCATTAGGGGCTGAACTGTCTCCCCCAAAGCCACGTTGAAGCCCTGATCTCCAGTGCTGCAAAATGTGACGATATTTGGAGAGAGATCCTTTAAAGAGGTGGTTAAGTTAAAATGAAGTTCTTAGGATGGGTCCTAATCCAATGTGACTGGTGTCCTTGAAAAAAGAAATTGGACATAAGGAGAGATACCAATGGCATGTACCACAGAGGAAAGACCCTGTGAGGACACAAGGAGAAGGCAGCCATTTGCATGCCCAGGAGCGAGGTCTTAGGTGCTAGCCCTGCAAACTCCTTCATCTCAGATTTCCAGACAGCAGAATTGTGAGAAAATGAGTTTCTGTTGTGTGAGTCCCCTAGCCTAAGGTACTCTGTCACAGGGTCCTAGAAAACATATAGCTCCTAAGACAATGTGCAACATTGTACTATAGTACTGGAAACTTTAGGGTACCGCCCAAATGGCACAGGACATTAGATGCATAAGGTAAGCTGAGGACTGTTAATTAAATTGTCCCAGACTGTCAGATGTTGGGGGGGGCGGGAGTCAATATACAGCACATCCCTTTATGGACATCACTCCCTGATTAGGACTGGCCAGATGGAATTCTGGCTGGGAGCTCTCATATTGTCTTAGTATCTATGCACCATTCACTGCAGCCAGTAGGGGGCGGGCTCTGAAATCAGTTGCTGAAGGTTATACACAAGACAAATCCTTTTCCTAAAAGCTGTGAGCTTCAGTGTGGTAGGAGAACTGCAGAGCATCAGACGAGGACAACATCCCACTCACAGCATAGGGCAAGAGTTGGTTTAAAAGCAGGTTTGCTGCTAGTGAGGATGGTGATGATCCTGGTGATGGTGCTGACCCCTCAAGGGCTGAGGGCTGGATCCCAGCTCTTTCCATGCACCATCCCATTCTCACCTCAACCCTATTAGCAGATATGTTCCTATTGCAGGTGTAAGAAAACTGAGGCACAGGGATATTAATTTACCCAATGATCTATGTACACTGAGAAGTTAAAAGAAGAGCTAAGATAGGGTTTAAGACAAGCAAGGAAGAGGGGAAGAGTCTGGGAAAAAGCAGAAAAGTGGATGATCCCAGGATGTGAGGCAGACATCTCTGGGAAAGAGCCCCTGGTGTAGATGAGCTGTGGCTTGGCACGGAGATCCTGTGGTCAGGCTGTGGTGGCCTGTTACATGAAGCAGGTAGCACCTGGGCTCAGATGTGTCCTGCCCAAATTGAATACTTGAAAGATAAACCTGGAGGCAGGATATGAAAGCAGTGGTGGGAGAGGAGCAAGCAGGGAGACCAATTGGATGCAGAGAATGGCTGTGGGACTGTGGACTGATTAGTGGACTCCAGCTGACTTAGTGCCCAGATGATGCATGTTATGCCCCCTTCCACCACAAGAAGGTGCTGCATGCAGGCACCCCCTGCATCTGAAGTGGGTCAGAATCCAGCGTCCTTGGTGGACTTTCTGGGCCTCAAGATAGCAGCTCCCCCTTCTTCCTAGGCTGGCCACATCTCAAAGAGAAGTTACCTGTTAAATTCTAACCATCCTGTTACCTTCACAGGTATAGCCTGTAACTCTAAAGTGCTTTAGAAGCCATCATGAATTCTCTCCGAGGCCACAGGTGACTGGTGCAGTTGAGGTCACTGAGGAAGGGATGGGCTCTTGCCTCAGGGAGACAGCAGGACCTAGTATCAAAAGTCAGGTCCCCCTACTAGCCAGCTCTGGGGATAGGCCCAGCACCAGCAGGCAGAGCTGCCACCGGTCAACACATAGTTCTTGGTAATTATTTCTTACCCTTATCCCCCAACTTGCTCAGGTATTCTCCAATGAGAGCAGAAAGCCCTCTGCTAAATGGGCCCAGCCCTATTGACGCTGTGGCTAAGACAACAGCAAATCACTCTTCATCACATGCTTGCCTCATTCCAGGTACTTTGGATGTTATAATCGAATCCTCACCACAACCCTGTGTCTTCACCTCCTGCTTACAAATGAAGAAACCAAAGCACAGAAAAGTCAGATTACCATTCTGGGTAACCTAATCTCATGTCCTGTGAGCCCTGATCGTGCACTTCCTCCCGCCTACCACTCAGCAAGGGGAGCAGCAGCAGGAGGCTGTGGCCCAGGGAAATCCCAGGGAATGGTGTCTACAGGGCACTGAAGACCCAGTCCAGGCTCAGCCCACCCATTGCTGAAGAGCTGAATATCTGGAAGGGGACAAAACTGGACTCAGATCACATGGGGCTCTCCTTGGGACTCCCTTGACACCCACAGTGTGGGGGGGCACCTCTGGCCCAGGTTGACCCACCCTCCACTCCACAAGTGTGTGCTCCACCATCATGAAGCATTTCATTTGGTCACCAGAGGGAGCCAGACACCTTCACATCCCAGGGGCACCTGCCTCAGTGGTGTGGTGAGAGTGTCCCAGTTCAAGGTCAGAGGGTCACTGCTCCTCTGAATATGGCTCTCCTTCCTGGAGAAGGACATAATGATCCAAAAGACTTTGGTCCACCTTTGGTCATGGGTGAAGGTCCTCACGCTTTGTCAGGAAAATGACCTTCTCCAAAATGCCTAATAGGGAAAGGAGGCCTTTGATTACCTAGACTTTGGGCCTCAGGCTCCCCAACTTCAATATATACTTAATTAGGTTAATCTGTCTAAAAGCTGCCAACTCATATCCCCATGCTCTTTTTATACAGTCAGGGGTCACCTACTTTATAACATCAAGATCAGACTGACCAGCACTGTGTTGGGTTCTGGGCAGGCTGGGTGTGCTAGGATGAGCAGGATGGCCAGAAGCCTCCTGTGAAGTGCACGCTGCAGGGCGGAGCTGCCCAGATCCCTGTTTGGGATTCAGGAGGCCAGTGGATCCCAAACCTGGTTTGAGCAAAGAGAATCAGGCACCGTGGGCAAGGTGGGTGGCTAGTGGTGGGCTTCCGGGCACTGTCTAGCATTGGGATCAGACCCAGAACCCTGAATGGGAGGTCTCATGTTGGGGCAAATGACAGAAGTGCAGTGACCATGTACAGAGCACAAGAATTCTGGAATGAGGCAGAAATCCCACCATCAAAACTAGATCTGCTTCCAAAAGAATCGATGTCAACAAGCCCGGGAATGTGGGCTGCAGCTGTAGAAATCCCTCCTGTCCAAAGTCAGAGCTGGTGTCCCAAGGTCCCAACCCAGACAAGACTGTAGAGGTGACAGCCAGGTGAACCAGCTGCATGGAACAGCTTTAATTCTCATCGCTTCCAATCTCACCTCCAGTGGTGTCACTACACCACGGGATTTGTTTGAAGAACTGTGGAAAACAGTCAAAATGCGTGAGAAATGCAAATTTCACCCTGATTTACCATGAAGGGGGACACGGCTGCTTGCTGACATGACTGACTGATGATTGTGAAGCCTGGCAAAATCCATGGATGGATTATTAAACCCTGGATTTATATGTTCTGCGAGAAGGGAGCCATCACTGTCAGATGTCGACACAGTGCAGCAGAAAAAGGTCGGGCCACACCAACTTCATTTCCTTTGCAGTTTTCTGATAGGTTGGGAGGTTGATTCGGGTAGAGAGAAGTCATGACCACATGATGCCGGGAGGCAAGAGCTGGCTGGACAAAGTCACTTGCTCACCACTCAGGAGAGGGGAACTGCGTGCTACTGGGGTGAGAGCTGGATGAACCACCTCGAACGAGCAGAGCAGGTGCCTGAAGTTCTGTCAGGAAAGATGAAGGTCTTGGGTGGCCTGGTGTGCCAGGCAGCTCTCTCCTGTGTTGTTATCTGCATATGGAATGAATGCATTACACCCATTCGAGAGGGAAGGTTAAGATAGAAGAGGTAGATCAAGGATTCCAGATCAGTACGACAGCCTAAATTCAGGATGAGGTGCAGCCAGCAGTCATCACCCACAGGAGCTGGAGGAGAGGGTGGGGGAGGGATGGTGCATGAGATCTTCTGGGCAGGAGGAGTTTCAGCTGATTGGAGTCTCAGTGCACATCCCCACCAGGGAAGCAGTTGTCCCAAACTCCAATACAACTTCGATGGCATTGACAGAGTCCGGGGTACAAGAGAGTGGCCCCCTTATTCTCTCATGGTCAGCGCAGGACATGTCATTGAGAGACGGCTGTGCCATAATGGATTATGTGCCAGAAGGGCACCTGGTAGAGAGTGATTGAGAAGTCATGCACTCAATGGCCAAACAATGGGGGAGGTTTAGCCTCATAAAAAAGGGTGAGCAAGAGGCACGATTGAAGCTCTGCCATGGGAACAAGAAGCCAAAGCAGGTGCAGGATGTGGTTGTAATGAAGCAGGTGACAAGGAACACTGGGCACGGGTGCACTTGATGTCACAGGAGGTAGCGAGCTCCTCACCACTGGGGGAATTCGAGTGGAGGCCAAGTTGGAGGAGAAGGCCTTCCTGTTGGGTTACAGGAAGGCAGACAAGATGGTCCTCCAGTCCAAGACTGTGACATTTTTCACCTGGGCACACTGCCAGCAATTTCCCAGCCTCTCACCAGCTCAGGCTAACAGAGGACTTGACTCCTCATGACTGCCCCTCATGCACAGGGGTGAAGTACTTTTCCAAAGCGGCAGACACTTAACACAGGGAGCGGGCAGTACGTAGTAAGTGCCCACCAGAAGCAGTGCCACTCCCTGGCTGCCCCACTGCTCCTCCTGTCTGCTCACTCAAGATTCCCAGGCTGAATCAACGTCAGCCACTGGACTTGCTTGTGCTTTAGGCCCAGAGGATGGAGGATGGCTTTCCTGGAAAACCCATCTATGCAGACAGTGATTTTCTCTGGAGAAACTTGAGAGATGGGATTTCAGCTTGGAATGGAAGACAGGGGAGAGGAATTGCTGAGCCATGTCTACCTTTAGAAAGACAACAGGACATATGGGAAGCAGGTCATCAGACCAAGCCATATCTACCAGGGCAGTCACCATGGAAGGTCCCCAGGGCCCATTGGAGAACAGAACAGGAGCAAATATTCGCACATTTGAAACCAACATGGTGAACCTTGTTTTCTTGGGACATCATTTTTGGCTCTGTTTGGAGGTGGAGAAGAAGGATGAGACAGTTGGGAGAAAAAAAAAAAAAAAACAATAATCTGAGCCTCTTTAAGTATTTCCCATAAGGAGGGTGACTGTCTAGTTCCGACACTTGACAGGCTGGCTGAGGACTGTTCTCTAGAACAGTGGTTCCCAATGAGGGCAAATATGACCTGAGGCCATTTGGCAACATTTGCAGACATGTTTGTCTTAACAGGGTGAGGGATCCCACTGGCATCCAGTGGGTAGGAGCCAGGAATGCTGCTGACCAGCCTACAGTGTACAGGATAGTCCCTGCAATGGGAATTATCTAGCCTAGCCGTCACCAGTGCCAAGGCCGAGCAACTCAGCTTTATAGCAACCCAGCTGCAGCTGCTCTTGACACTGTGCCTGGCCCACCTTCAACCAGTGGTATGAGCTGGCTGTGCTGGTTCATGCTGGTAATCCCAGCGACTCATGAGGCTGCAGCAGGAGGATCGCAAGTTCAAGGCCAGCCTCAGTAACTCAGCAAGGCCTTAAACAACTTAGTGAGACCCTGTCTCAAAATAAAAAATGGGTTGAAGATGTGGCTCAGTGGTTAAGCACCTCTGGGTTCAATCCCTAGTTCTAAAACAACAACAATAAAAATAAAACCAACCAACCAAACAAAAAACAATTAGTGGTGTGAGCAGGCAGGACTGGGTGCAGGTGTGGGAGACCCCTGGGATCTATTTAATATGGACTGGCACTTAGGACTGAATAGGCTTGAGGAACATCCTCTTCTCTGCGAGAGTAAGAGCTGAAAATACAAACCTTATAATTCTAGAACTTGTTCTGGATTTTTTTTTTTTTTAAAGACAGGGTCTTGCTCAGTTGCTGAGGCTGGCCTCAAATTTGAAATCCTCTTTCCTCAGCTTCCTGGATTGTTGGAATTATAGGCCTGCACCACCATGCCTGGCTGGATTTTCTTTGAAAGCCAGAATAAACCTTCTCATCTGCTGGTTCCTGGACTTAGTCTTCTGTGAAGTCAGAAGCAGTCCTGTGATAGCTGCCATCTTTCCATGGGATGACAGTGTCCTAGGAGGAAGAGCCTCATTATGACCTGATGACTCTCCATCTCATTCTGACCCCATGTCAACACTGTAGATGGACCATACTATTTCATTTCCACATATGAGAAAACCTAGACATCAAGTTGTCTTGCCCAAGCCTCCTGCAACCCGCCCTAGCCCACTTCCTAGGACTTTCCATGTCTCCCAAGCTCTGTCAAAGCTCTAGTTTTCATACTGAGCTCCTTGGTGCAGGGGTGACTGGGCAGAAGGGTGGAGAGAGCTGAAGATGTGAAGGTTCAGATTCTGATATAAGCAGGGCAAGCCTATCCCTTCTCCACCCTGCTGTGTAGACTTCTGTGTGAGGTTCTTGTAGGGTTTCCAAGAAGACACAGCAAGAACCCTAAACATGGGAACACACCCTTACTTGGGGACAGGGTCTCTGCAGATGGAATTAGGGATCCTGGGATGAGGTTATCCTGGATTACCCAAGTGGGCTCACATTCAGGAGTCCCCATACACAGAGAAGAGATGGGGGAAAAGAACAGCAATGTGGAAGCAGTCACAAGCCAAGGAACCTCTGGATCCACCAAAAGCAGGAATAGCACAGCGAGATTCTCTCCTGGAGCTTTTGAAGGGAGTGAAGCCCTGCTGACACCTTAATTTTTGATCTGATCTCTAGAACCATGAGAATAAATTTCTCTTACTCTAGGTCACCAAGTTTGGGGTCATTTGTTGTAAGCAGCTTCAGGAAAGAAATACAGTTTTCCTTTTAATACAGTTTTATTAAAAAAAAAAAGTCCTATTGCCCAAATTTGGAAGTCGAGATTCCTAACCTTGATATTCTATTTATTTTAGTCCAAATCAGGGGCATACTAGACAGATGTTAAATGAAAGTGGAATAAATGATGGTTTGAATGATGGTTAGAGGTTGAGTTTGGTTAAATCATCTTATATGATTCAAAATTCAGGGGAAGGAAAGAAACACGAAGGGTGGTTATGCTTACTAGTTTCTTGTTGTTTCCAAAAGGCCTTTGTTTTGTACCATCTAAAAATCCTTTGAAACTTATTAACTAACTGAAAAGCTGTTGGGATCCATGAGGGGAAATGAGAAGTGCTTTGCTACCCAGGTGATTCCCACAGACAGCTTCACAGGTAAGAACTGATTTGTGCCACTAACTGCACCCCCAGGGTCAATTGAAAAAAATGGACCCCTGGTTTAGAGTCTTCCCAGGTCCTAAGCAAGTTACTCAGTAGAAGGAACAAGAGGCTGGCGCATCCAGGCCCCAAATCATGACTAAAACCTATCCAGTGTCATTTGCCTGCCAGAAACAACTCTGCAAATGCAGACACAAATGGCCTGTCATCATAGTAAATCAGAGAAGGCTCAGTGCTTCATTTCAAGGTGGGGACACCGAGAGCACAGGACTTGAAGTGACGTGTCCCAGAACTAACAACTGAAAAATCAGGGCCAGAAGAGAGGCCACAGCCTGCCCAAGGAACCGCTGCTCTGTCATAGTGGCCGGTGCTGTCAGCTGTCACCTATGCTACTGAGCTGGTATCATCCATCAGAAAGAGCTCTTGGTGTCACCATTCATTTTGCAAAACCTAACATGAGAGGACAATGACTCCCAGATGTGTGATGCTTAGCTTCCAGTGACTCTGACATGCATTTTTAAAAAAGCTAAAAGGGGATTAATATTACTTCTACTTCATCAGTTTTAAAGTCCAAATTACTCATCCCTCCACCCTGTCCTCTGAATACCTTCCAATCTGCACTCAGGCACAGCCAAATAAGAGGACTTTGTGTTCTCTGAATTGCTTCTCCTGCAGAATGGGAACCTCCCCAAGCTTGGGGCCACCCCACCTGTGTCCTTATACTCCTGAGGAGGCACAGGCCTGTGACACCAGCTTCTACAGGAGAAGTAGGAGAGAGCCAGGACTCCTCTGTTTTTTTCTTTTCCATCTCTCTCTATAATTGTCTATCTCTGTCCCCACTCCACGAGGTCCAGCCTAGGCCAGCAGCCCTAAGACAGTGACTTGAATGTCTCCACCAAAGCTCAGCTCTCATCCCCAACACCCCCAACCACAGTTCCTTCCCACAGTTGAATTTAATAAATTCCCAGAAAAGGGTGCAGAAGAGCTGTACCTCTTCTGCATCCCAGTCTCTTTGTTTGCTCGGGTATTACTGCTTCCCTGTCGCCCATGTCCCACATATATTGCTGATTTGAATTATTGACTCTAACACTTATATGGATGTATTTATTTCATTGTGGTAAAATCCACACAATATAAAATTTGTCATCTTAACTACTTTTAAGTGAGCAAGGCAGTAGTGTCAGTATTGTTCCATTCATTCACACGGCTGTGCAGCCAATCCCCAGAACTCTTTTCTAAAACAGTTTTAAACGATGCAAAATTTCAACTCTAAAAGTAGAAGGAACAGACAGACTGAAATAATGAAGGTCCAGATACCCATCACCAGCCATGGCCATCATCAACTTGTGGTCACTCTCTCCTCCTGCCCCTGTGTTATTTTAAAGTGAATCCTAGACATTACTTCATTCATAAGCACTCCTGGACCTATCTTTAAAAGATAAAGACAAACACCAAAATGCTATTCTCGCCTCCCCTAATGTGTAACACTAATTCTAGAAGGCTGGCTGTTAACTTTCAAACCCTAAACTCCTTTATCTGCCAATCAACAGTGTGAGGTACCACCCAAACCCATCCTGCTGACCAAGAAACAAAGGGAGGCTCAGAGAAGCTATGTGACATCTTAAGGCCACTGATGTTGAGACTTGGGGTTTGGGAATCACCGCTCAGGTTCTTTCTACTCTGCCTTTGTCTCCTGCGGGGAGGCGAGTGACTTGCTGGGAGCAGCTGGTTCTGAATGAGTCCCATGCCTACGCGACAGTCCTCCTCCTGCTCTGCCCTTTCCGAATTCTAACTCGGGCAGCCTCCCAGTTTGGCTTCTTTGAGCATTTTTACTGTAGTTTCTTATTATAAAAGTATAAAAGTCATTGCAGCAAGTCATGTTAATGATTTTCTGCTTTATTTTTGGTCTTCTGGGGGGAGAGGCACCATAGGAATGGAGAAAGAAAGCAGATTTATGTCGCCTGGGTGGGTTCTCAGCTGCAGCTCCTGGGGAGGGCTTTCCCCAGTGACTCACTGGGTGACTCATTCATAATCCTCCCCAGCCCAGCTCCTCAGAGATGGGAGTTTTTAAATGAGAAAGCAAGGCCATACAACGGCCCAGGCCTGGCTTTAGGCTGCCTCCTTTCCAGAGGGCCTGGCTCCCATGCTGGGGTCCCTCTGCCCCTGGGGCCCTGGTGACCTGTTGATGTGGATAGATTTTGACAGAGTTGAAACTGAGAGGCACAACAGAGTTGGATCACGTGAGCTGGATTTATGTCAGCTGGAGTGACACCTCCATGGTGCAATGAATGCTAATGCTGGCTTCTTTCTTGGATATTTGCTACCAACATGGTCCCTGCAAAAGTCCTGAACTGAATTAAGGACAGCAGGGGATGACCTTTCTCTGAGCAGCACCTAGTCTCAGACCTTGTGTAAAGATTGAATTCTTATAATTCCTATCACACTGCCCTGGAACTATTTGCTTATACATCTGGGTTGGTCTAGAGGGAGGTTTCTCAGCCCTGGCACTACTGTCATGATAAGGTCAGTGATCTGCAGCAGGGGGTGGGGGTGGGGGCTGTCCTGTGCATCATGAATACTGAACAGCATCTCAGGCTGTTAGATCCTGGTAGCACTCTCCGACTCCAGTCATCATGACAGCCAAAAATGTCTCCAGCTATTGCCGAATGTCTCCTGGGAGCAAAAAGACCATGAATGAAAACCTCTGATTCACAGCATGGACTTATTAAGGGCAACAACCTCTGTCTTATTTCTCTTTGTTTCCCCATTGCCCTAGTATGATAGATGGCCCATGGTAGGGATCTCAAAATATTTGTGGTCTCTTACTGCCACATGAAGTAGGTGTAGAACCCAGCATGCTACAGATGGGACAGGAAAGGCTCAGAGAGGTCCTAGATCTGGGTGTGACAGGGCGGATGACACCAGGGTCTGTCCTGTTTCCAAGCCCTGTGTAAGGGGTGGGAGCTAAGAGGTAGCTCAAAAGAGGAGCTCACTGGGGATCCTCTTGCTTTCTAGCTGTGGCCGCCAAGGAACAAAGCAGTTAATGCCATTCAGACAGAGTTCCGAGTGCCTGCAGCTGTTAATTAACTAGGAGCATGTTCCGAGTCTTGCTTTAGTCTGGGGCCTCTGTGCCATCTGCAATCAAAGTGGCTAGAGCCTTGTGGCTTTACCATGAGAGAGAGAACAGGGTAGAAATTTAAAAGAGTTCTCTCATAACTTAAACCCAAGAAAAAATGATAAATGGCAATGATTTGAACCACGTTTGCAACGGGACGTGGCCAGGGGAGGCTCACGGCCCCGGTGCAGTTGGGTTATGAATGAATTTAGTTACAAAGTTTGAAGTGATGTTTTAATTATGTTTGGATTTTGCTTTCCTTTTTCGAAGAGGAATATAGAACAGAGTAAATCGTCTGATTCATATTTGAAAGTGGGAGTAACGTGGGGGTAGGGGAGGGGACTCACATGGTTTGCAATTTGGTACCCAGTTTGCTGAGCAGAAAAATCTAATTTCTAACTCCATCACTGCTAAGTTTTCTTTCAAAATCATACAAATTATGAAGAACACAAATAGCTCCATGCATCTATACCCAGAAGCTCAATCATGCCCGCATCATCTAGATTTGCTTGGCAGTACTGTTAGGTAGCCTGCACTAAGTGTTGCTGTGGTCTGAATGTGTTTGTCTCCCCAAATGCATATGCTGAAATCCTATCCTTCAGGGTCATGGCATTAGAAGGTAGAGATTTGGGAAAGTAATCAGGTCAGGGGGAAGAGCCCTCAGGAATGACATTAGTGCCCTGATAAACAAGAGACTCCAGAGAGCTCCCCTGCCCCTTCAACCATGCTAAGACACAGAGAGATATCCATCGGGGAACAAGAAAGCAGGTACTTTACCAGACACTGAGTCAGTTGGTGCTTTGATCTTAGACTTCCCAGCCCCCAGAATGGTTAGAAATCAAGTTCTCTTATGTATAAGCTTTCCAGTCTACAGTATTTGATTATGGCAGTTCAAACAGACTACAACAGGTAGCACTGCTTCCAAAAACAGAGTCTAGAGCTACAAAGGAAACTATAAATAATATTCTTCAGTGATAATCCTGATTCGAGGAAGCCTGTCCAAAAGGTGCAGCATGGTCTACTTGTGGTTAAGTGATGCTTAAGGAGTCCCATTGACCAATCCAGTGATGACACTCGACACTAGGTTAATGGCTTTATGTCATCATGTTTGAGAAGTTCACTGTATTTGCTTTAGCAGAGAGAAAGAAGCCAAAGAACAATGAATCCAGTGCAGTATCTTAACACCATGCTCCTAGTTGGCTTACCTGTGCTATAAGAATACTCCAACTTCTCCCCCAGGGATAAAGGGCAGGTGCCTGGAACCTGTGACCTAGGGGCTGGGGCTGGTGGGCAGAGGTGAGGGCAGAGCACTGCAGGCTGAGAGAACCAAGAGACACCAATGGAGGCTGGATGGGATGGCTCCAGGCAAGCTCTTCAGTAGCACTCCATCCATCATCATTCTTAAAGCTGCAGCAAGTAGCCTTATGATAGAGGGCTCTGGGGCCCTGGCCCTGGCCTGAGGGATGCGGGTGTGAATGTGGTGGCACAGCCACTGTGGATACAGCACTGGTCATGATGGCATCAAATGCACATCCCTCCTGGGTGCATTAGCAGGATGGGTCCTCCATTTTTCCTATTTAAACTCCAGCTTGCTCCCCACCCTGCTCTCCAATATTTATGTTCTGGGTATGAAAAAGCAAATCCCCAAAGACACCCTGGAACTGCATCTGAATTCCTACTGAGCTCCCCCATAGGCTTGTCTTTTCCAGCTTTATGGTCTTCACTGAGGAATGAGGAGCTTTCTTTCCATCAGGAAGTTAAAATATTTTACAATAGTATCCAGAGGGACTGGCCCAGAAGTTCCCTCTGAAAACACAGCCATGGCAAATCCTCACCATTGCTAGCCAGAGAGAGGAGAGCAATGGCACTGATGACAAGGGCCAATCTCGACAGTACCCTCTGCAGGTGCCAGGCCCCAGCTACGTGCAATCACGCATGTCTCACTTGATCCACAGACCAGCTCTACGAGGCAACACCGTTCTTAGGCTCACTTTGTGGATAAGAAAACTGAGGCTCAGAGAAGTTAAACAACTTGTCCAAAGCCACGTAAATAAATAGAATAAATGGATTTGAGCCTTGTAATAATATGCATTCTCATTGTTCTCAAGGAACCAGATGTTTCTACAGTGTGTTCAAGTTTTCCAACTCTCAGAAGTGCTTTTTCCTTTAAAAATAACAATTGCAATTGATATTTATTGAGCACTTATGACATTCCAGATTACACATGTATATTATCCTTTCACTTTACAAGAAATGCTGGAAACAGTACAATTGTTTTTGATTGGAGGACACTAAGGCTTAGAGCTGGTGTCAGTGAAGCAGGATTTGAACCTGACTTTGGTGTTCTTTCTAGAGCATCACTCTGCCTCTGAAGGGCTGCAGGGCATCACATGGGCACCAACACTTTCCTACAGACCCCACCCCCACCCCCACCCTGAAATCTGCACTTGGGCTGGCCTTTTCTCTCCTCTTCCTTCCTGGGTCTCCCTCCTGCAGGCAGAATTGAGGATGACTGGTTCTCTCCTTGCTTCTGGTGAGTTTCACTTCTATGACTGTCACCCATAAGACAGCTCAGTATTTCCATGTAAGAAAATCTTTCTGGAAGGTTCCTGGCTTTGAAGGTGCTTCCCTGCTGCCATATCTAACAGGCTAGGGAAATGCTGAGGCTTCTAACCAAAAGCTTGCTCAACAGGTTCGGCACAGGCACATAACTTTTTACACCCTTTAAAATGCAAATAACAGGGGAGCTCGAAATGTTTTAATATTAGATTATGGTGATGGTTGTACAACTCTGTAAATTAAGAATATAAAACAAACTAATTTTATGGTATATAAATTATATCTCAATGACATTGCTAAAAAAAAGAATAAAAATTAAAGGGCCATAAAGGGGTTTGAGCACGTGGATTCTTCTTGATTACTCCAGGAACCAGGGGCAGTAATCAAGAATAATAATCTTAATAATATCATAATCATAAATATTACTCCATACATATTTATGGCAACTCACCTGATATTTTAGCCTTCTCCTTTCCTCCTATAGAAAACCTAAAATTGAGAGGATGATCTGTTTCAATTTATCCCAACCCCTCTTGAGCTCTGGTGAAGGATGGGCAAGCTGGGGTCACAGAAGGACCTTAGTGACTGAGAAGCAGAGTTTGCCATAAGGTGTCCCATCATGTGCTCCATCCTCAGCAGAGCCCGTTAGGAGGCCGTCTGTCTACTCCACTGACAAAGTTGACCTGTCCAGGCTGACTTGTCCCTAGTCACTAATGAGCACAAAGTAAAAGCACCCCTAACCCTCATTCATCTCATCTACAACATGGGGGTAAATTTAGCATCTACTTTATAGGATGGTCCTAAGGGGAATGTGAGCCAGTCCATAGAAAAGGCAAAAAAAACCTCAAAACACTGCCTGGCTCATTTTTTAAAAAAATTCATTACCCTAGTTAAAGGGACCCACTATAGGTGGAGTTCCCACCCTATACTTAGAAATGACTCTGATTCTACTCTGTCTTCACAATTAGTCTTTACAATGGATCTTCCTGTTCCCATTTCACAGACCAGGAAAGAGAGGTTTTGGCTCTCATCCAGGTCATCTGACCAATGAGAAGCAGAGCTGGGACTTGCTGTTGGGCCTTTCTGACTTGAGCACCTGTCACTCTACCCTTTACTATTCCATATGGCCAGAGTTCCAACCATGTTTCCAGGGTTTGAATTGAAGTGGGTTTAACTGGTTATCAATGTACAAGGGGCTCTAACCAGCACCTGTCACATTAACAAAACTCCCACAATCTTGGCTGAGTTCCATACTCAGTTGCCATGATCCCATCCTCAAAATGAACTCACGGCACATCTATTCCCAAATGGTTAAATTTCCTCTAGCCTGAAGCTTAATACTCAGGGCAGAATCTGAGCTGGCCCTCAGGGGCTATTTTTAGCTACCCATTTTGGCTGTCCTTTCTGGGTGACCTGATGGCACAGGCTAAGATATTATCTGCCCGATGCTTCCCCCGCCTCCAGCTCCCACCTTGAGAAATGCTCAAGTTCCAAAGAACTTGCCCAAAATAGAATTTCAACTTCTGACTTACTGAGAGGGATATGAAGGAGGCAGGAGGGCCCTGATCCAGGAGCCATCCCAGGACTGCCCAGTGGGGGCAGAGAAGTTGGATGGGAGCCAGTGGCTTCCAGGCACACTGATTTCCAGGGAATGCTTTAATGAGCATCCGGCAGAGGGACCACAATGACAGCCTCAGTTGGTGGCCATGCTCCAAGCCATGGGGCAGGCCACATAAGCAGGAGCCTGAGAGAGTGGCCTGGCATGTCAGAGACTGCCTTAGGGCTATGGCTCTAGATCTCATCACCCCAAGTACCTCCCTTAATAGCTGGCTGGTTTTAAACAGTCCACGGTGAGAAATTCATCCCTGGCCAACTGGTCTCCCTCTGCCAGGGCTTTCTCTTTCCAAGTCTTCTACCCTGCTGCCAACACAGCTGCCTTCTCCAGGACACAAGTTTGACCACACCAACCCCTCCTCAAAACCTGTCACTGACTCTTCACTGCCTTCCTGGTGAAATTCATACTTCCTCCTGTGGCTCATGAGACACCGTCCCCTTTATAGAGTTCCCTGCAGGTCACTCTCTGGGCCACTATGCCATGTACTTCTCAGAAAGACTGACCTGACTTGGGCCTGGGTTTGGCTGTTCCCTGAGTCATTCCCATGAAATTCATACAGTACTCAAATGTCACCTCCTTCACAAAGCTGCCCCTATCTGCCTCATTGTGCTCTCCGAATTTTTCTCTTCCAGCAGAATAAATGCTCAACCCAAATTTGCTGCATTGAATTAACTTACAGCTTCTGCCTTCAATTAAAATATGCAAATTTGCCTGGACCTGGGAAACATCCCTTAGTCATTGTCACATCTGTGCCAGAGCACTCCCTGGGTGCCTCCCTGAGTGCATGATTTGACAGTGGAGGGCGGACCTAGGGCTGGGTGCAGGAAGAAGGGAGAAGAGCACGGAGGCAACTCTGGGAAGGCTAGGCCTCCCTGCCTGGGACCCACAGGGGACAGGTCTGGGGCCTGCAGCCCCTCTCCCCCTCCCTTCTGGATCTTTTTTCTCATGATGGCAAATCATCAACCATACCGTACAAGACTTGACCCCAAAGGTGTCCACTAGGTGACAGCGGTTTGTCCTCTGATATTTGCTTTGTTTCTGATCAAACTTGAATCATCATGGTGCTTTGCAGTCTGACACAAAGGAAGAGCATGGGAATCTACCCTCCTTGAAGATGCCGTGCCCTGGGACAATGGCAGGGGAGACTCACTGCCACAGTGTGATGCAAAAGAGTGTCCTGTCTGATGACAGATGAAGAACCTGGACCCTTTGGAATATGTGATTTGCTCAAGATCCTAGAACTTGGAAGTGGGCAAACTGGGACCAGAACCTAGATCTCTGGACACCAGGTCCAGCACTCTGTCCACCCACTGCATATGGCTAATGTCACTCTGACCATGTGACATGAAGGCCTGTGAGGCTGACTGCAGGGTCAGGTTTTCTATAATGCACTGACAAGTGCCAAGTGGCAGCAGATACTGAGGAACTGGGCTGCTACCCCCTTCTTGAAAGAGCTGGTGGAAGTTCAAGAAATTAAACCTTAACTTTGGGACTGATATGAGTGACATTCAGGATAATTTTCTATCAAAAAAAAAAAAAAGTCTTCCTATAGAAAAAGGGAAAGGACAGACTCAGGAATCACTCTGATATCCTGGCCTCAGGCTGGACACAGCATTGGGCTGGTGTAAGAAAGTGCCCTCTCCTCTCTGCTGCATCCAAGGACACTGCCACTCCCTGGCACATGGACAGCATGCATGCAGCCCTCTGGCCACACAGAGGTCTCAGCAGCACAGAACAAAACAGCTCCTGAGGATGCAGAAAGATTCATACCAACCACTTCCCTCTAAATGATCTATTGAGAGCCAACCTTTACCAAGCGCACTATCAGTGCTGAGGGCACTTTTCTTAGTTAATACAGTAAGCAAAGACCCAATATAAGATTGGTTATTCTCATCAGCCTTTTGAAGGTGAAGAGGTTGAACATCAGAGAGGTTAACCATTCACCTAGGGTCACACAGAAATTAGTGATAGGAATGATATTTGAACCAGAGAAAAGCTGGTTCCTGGACCAGCTCATTTAACTACCAGGCCATGTAAGAAGCGAAGACTGGGCTTTGCATCTCTTTCACAGCCTGCACCGGGCCAGAGAGGATTGATGAATGAGTGGTCCATGAGCACTATGTGTCACTCACCACACACCGTGCCTGTGGGGAATATCCCTCTTTCCCAGAACTTCCCAGGGACTGGTAGCTAGGATTCCCCTGGATGTCTTCAGTTACCCTTCCTCTCCCTTCTGAGCAAATGTTCTTCCCACACCTACATGGAACCACAGAGCCTGTTAATACCCCATAGTTCATCTCCTCTCTTACAGTCCCTGGACATTCTCTGCTCTTCACCTTTGCTGCTCATTTCGGAGACACAAGGACCGCCCTTCCTGGAACACCAAAGCTGGATGAAGTAAACAGGCCGCCAGTGTAAGCAAATCACAAGAAAAAGACCGACAGGGACCCTTACTTTTTCTACACTCTGGTGGAAAGCCCTGAACCACTTCAGGAAGTAAGGTGGAGGTAAAGGACATTGACTGAGAGACCTTTAAGAGATTAGAGAGTATAGGGGTTGACTATCCTCTTGGTCACAAGGGGTCATGTGGCAGGTCCTGCTAGACTGGGTACTAGGGAGCCACAGATAAAAGCACAGGGTACACCTGGACTTTTCAAAGATGTACTGCTTAGAAATGTCAGGGAAAGCCCACCACCATGGTCTCTGTGGGCCACTGACACATCTCCAGGGGCTGCTAGGGCAGAACTGTGGTTTTGGTGGATTCAGTGATCTTGGCCTCGATCTTTCCTCTGACTACCTGGAGATGCAGCTACGGCCACAACACACCCCACCTACCCCAGGACACTCTGACCTTTCTTCCCAGGTAGGGCCAACTGCTCCAGGAAATGCAAGCAGCCCACCTCACCCGCATTCCTGGTGACCACTGCATCTCTTTGGCTGTAGCTGGGGTGGAGAACCTGCATTCTGGTCCCTCTTTTCCCTTTTTGAGGGCCTCAGCTGTACTGCAGAGCTCCCTATCATGGAAACACCTCTCCCTGCTCCATTGTGCAGGTGCCAACAATGAATTTTATCATTAAAAATATGCAAAACCTTCTGAGGCCCTCAAGATTCTTTAGAGAACCTGTGTCTAAGACTATTGTGATAATTATTAGTGAAAAGGGCTTCTTTTCAATGGTAAAACCCTGAACCTTTATTATTTTTCAGAGTGACCTTTTCACTTAAGATACCCACAGGTGTGACCAGAGTCCCCAAAGAGAAGTTTACCTTTTCAGGCCCTCCTATTATACAGTTCCCAACAGGATGATCTGAGAGAGGGTCTGGACTGATAGGAACCCCTAACGTTAGGAGGAGGTCCTCATGCTGCTTAGGGCCTCACTTAGGGTTCACTCATTCATCTTTTAAGAATTTTTATCACCTTCAAAGCCTCTTAGAAGAAAATAGAAATATAATCAATCAATCTCTCTCTCTCTCTCTCTCTCTCTCTCCTCTCCCCCTGAGTTCAGGTATTTGAAAAACTTGCAGTCAGATAACAATTTAGGTCTTCCTCTCAGTTAAATTTCTCTACTCCTCAGGGCTTGTTCTTCATCGTATTTCCACAAGGCCCTCAGGAGGGGCCAAGGGAAGCATGCAGAAGCGCAGCAGGGAGGGCCAAGACGGTGGGTTGTGGGGCAGTCTATCGGTGCTGCTTTGGGAAATGCAGTCGAGATGCAAACCTGCCCTGGCTCACCCAGCACCTTAACATGATCATGTAGCTAAAGTCTTATGGCCCCAAAGGTGAGCCTCTTGAGCAAGGGTGTATGTGTGCACACAGGAACCAGCCCCTGGGTATCTGACAGGGTGATAGGGTGCTGAGGAACCTCCTCTTGCTGGGCTCCCCATTCTGTACCACTTCTTGCCAGGCTGCTGCTTCATTTTCAGCTTTTCTCCACATCTGGAACTTTCTGCAGTTCCATCTTCACAAAAATGGCGCCCAACCTCCAACTCTCTGCTTTGTCAGACTCTACCCCGTAGCTCCACCAGCCCTTTGGGTTTTAGAGATTTTACAGCTCATCACTATAATCACTCTAGGGCAATTCGAGGAACAAACACGGGAAAGTCTCAGGCTCTGAGGAAACTCAGAGGGGCAGCTATTAATGAGCCAGGAGTCTGATTCAAGCATGACTGGAGGGGAGATCCCTTCTGCTCTGTTTGTTTTCCTCTTTTTTCCTTCTCTCTGATTCCTGGGGTGGAGCTCAGCAAGCCTCCCCCCACCCTTCGTCCATGTCTATATCATTTCTGCTCACTCTTAGTCTGATATTTACATTCCTATAATTCTTTTAAGGCTAAAGAGTGGCCATGAGTCAGGTAACTTCCAAATTCCTTCAGACTCAAGACAGGAGACAGCAACCCAGAAGAACTTATTAGGCACCTAACATACACCAGAATTAATGTCAGGGTAGAGGAAAGGGGAAATGTTTATTAACTCTCAAACATTAATTGCATTCAATGAGACTAAGGCATGTCATTAGGCACCATGAATATCAAAATGTAAGCAACCAAGACACAGTGGCTATAGGACTTTAGATTCAAATACACCAATGTGTATGTCAGGCCTCTTCCTGGCATAGACTCTAGGCTCTCAGGGTGTAGGACAAACCACATTGGGCTGCTGGGTCACAGGGCCTACTGCACCTATAGAGACCCTGCATCTGGACCTCCTCCTCTTCATCAGCCCTAGGTTTGGTTTCTAGATCCAGGTAACCAGGCCACTAGGCTTATAGTGGAATGAGGAGCTCTGGGCTCCCTATGTACCATCTGGTCAGGGACACAGAGCCCATAACAGGCACATTGCCAGCAACTGCTCACAGGCTGGATAATGAGTGAAGTGACAAGCTTCTCTGAGGGTCGGGCATGTGTCCTGGGGAGAAGCAATGAACAAGGGAGATATAGGTGGGATGGGGAGGGTAACACCTTCCCAGGATGTGCACATGTTGCCAGAGAAAGTGACACAGTGAGGCTGGAAGGGGCTTTGGGAAGTCACTGAGTCCAGCCCCCTGCCTCAGCCTAAGCCTAAGCCAGCCCAGTCATAGGACACCCCTCTGTTTCTTGGGAATGGACAGACGCCAAGGCCCTTTTCAGAAACCTGATCCAGGACTTGGCTTCTGCTTTTCTCTTCAGATAGGTCACTCTCTAAAGGAAGGGAGCTGCTCCCCTTGACAGGAAAGGATGAACTTTTCTTACCCTAAGACTCTACTACTTTACAAACTGATCATCAACCACAACAAAACACTGATATATTGGGATTGAAAAATGTCTCCCAAATAGACATTGCTCAAGTCCTAATCCAGCACCTGGATTGTGGCCTTATGTCCAAACAGGGTCAATGAGGATAAAATTAAGTTAAGGATTTCAAGATGAGATCACCTGGCTGTAGGAAAGACCCCAGAAATCCAGTGACTCAGTCTTATATGAATAAAGAAGAGGGAGACATAGACCCAGAGAGGAAGGCCCTGTAGAAATGGAGGTGGAGACTGAAGAGACACGTCTACCAGCCAAATAACACTGAGAGTCACCTGCAATCACCAGAAGCCAGGAGGGGGACATGGAATGGATTTTCCACAGAGCCTTCAGAAGGAACCAACCCTACTGACACCTTGACTTCAGAATTCTGTCTTCTTCTAGAACTGTGAGAGCAAATTCTGGTTGCTTTAAGCCACGTAGTTTGTTGTGCTTTGTAACAGCAGCCTGGGAAATGGATATACCCCAGGACCTGAGAACCAGGTGCCTCCTGATAAGGAGTTTATTGGCATGGGATGGATTAGTCATCCCTCAGAGAGCAAGGGTCCCCACATCGATGGAATGATGGATCACATTTGTCTGCTTCCCTCCTCCATGGACTGGCAGATGGGGTCAACCAAAGGAGGTAGCTATACCCTGGGGAACATTTGACCTCCAAGGTCATCTCAAGGCCACCTTCCCTTGAAGGGAACAGGCTGAGCAGGGATGATGGGTAGATCTCAACCTGCTGGTTGATTTTTAACTTCTAGAATAAAAGGAGACAAATTCAAGGAAGAACCCTGCTTATTCTTTAATTCCAGGTCCAGAGTTAGGGCTCACAGACCCCATAGTTGTAAATAGCAGAATGAACACTTGGTTTACATTTTTGGGATAATGTTTCCCCATCCATGGAATAATACCCACCACCTCCCAAGGGTGACAGGATGCTACCTGGATCAGGGGTATGTATGCACATTCAGTTTATAGAGGAGCCAAGCACAGCTCACAAGAGATGGCTACATTTAATCCGGGGTGACGATGGGCTCAGGTCCAAGTACGTCACGACCCATCCAGGCTGTGTGACCCAGGGCAAGGCACATCTCTTCTCTGTCTTAATTTCCTCACCTGTAGGGCCAAGGTCAATACTGAATGTCAGAGTTATAATAAAAAGTTAACAAATGCTCTAGGACTTGACCTCTGCTTGGTACAGAGCTGGGCTTTGGATCAATGTGAGGCACTATTCTTAATGATAATCAGAGGTGGGTCCAAATTTAAGTTATTTTTTTTTAAGATTCTTGGTTGTGAATGAACACGATAACTTTACTTCATTCATTTATTTCTTTTTTTATGTGGTGGCGAGGATTGAACCCAGTGCCTCACACACACCAGGCATGTGCTCTACTGCTGAGCCACAACCCCAGCCCTAAATTTAAGTTCTTTTATTCTTCTGTCACCTATGGCAAGACATCTCTCCCTTCTGCAACTAAGTGCCCTCGCCTGTCCATTGATGAATGGGACTGGACAACTGAAGGCTGTCAGTTACCTCTGTTGGGCAGTGATTCTTTATGGGGGATGGTCCAGGGAGGATGGTTCTATAGGAACTTGCACCAAACAGCAGCAAACATTCTTGTCACAGCCTGGATATTGCTCTCCTGTCTTCTTGGCTATTCTTTGAAAACCAGAGAGACCCTGAAGTTCAAGAGTTAGACCTGCACTGGGCTGGGCTCTCCATCTTTGAAGAACATCCATCTCTCTGGGGGACTCACTGGTCTCAGGGTCTGTTTCAGCACTTCTGGGAAGATGGGTACATCGGTTCCTAAATCCATTCAATGTTCTAATTAAAAATCCTCTGCACTTTGTTTTCTCTGAGGGCTGCAGGTGATGCTTGGTGTCTGCCAACATTCTTAGTTTTAACCATTATGTTCAAGAAAGTATGCAGATGCAAAGTAATAAGAAAATGAAAATGATAACCTTTCTCTAGAGCTTGCTTCTCCTGGGATCACTTTGCTCAGTGAAATAGTACACTGCCAGGATACAGTAGGCTAGGAGGTGTGGGATCCACCCTTCTCTTCAGCCTGGCTTCAGCTCAAGTATTCTTATTGCAGTCCAGGTGGACATTGGGCCTCAGCACCCTGGGCTTCTAGCAACAGTGAGCCACGAAAGCATTCATGTGCTGCCAGCCTCCTGAGACACGTGACGCAGAGCTGCAGGTTGAGTGCACTGACAAATGAGAAGGGCAACTGCCAGGTAAGGGTTCCCCTCTGCAAGAGGGACAGACTAGGGAACTTGGAAGTGTTTGGGAAGGCATTTTCTGGTTGGAGGGGAAAAGTGGCACAATAGTCTGTTTATCCTTTATGAAATAATCAACTGCATGACACTGTCAAAAAGTGAAAGGCAACTGGTTCCAGACACAGGAAGTGACTGATCTTGTTCCCTCTATGCAACATCAGATGCTGGAGTTCACCTGGAGGATCACAGAGTCCACGTGCTCCTAGACTCGCTGACCCCAAGGCTCTCTTAGGAAAGGTGCCTCTGCTCACTAATGTGGGAGAGCAGGGCAAGTCTGCATGGATTGCTGTGATATTAGGAGAGAATTTCTGTTTGAAAGGGAAATTGTAGGGAATATGGTTCTAGAGACAAGGAAGCCAAGAGAAGTCAACACTCTAATACCACCCAAGAGGGAAACAGTAAGCAAGCTATGTCTAGAGTTTGGGAATTCCTGGATTGGCTTAGAATTTCTAGAGACAAATGAGAGAAGGAGTAACCTATTTCAAGGATGGAAAAAGAGGAGTGGCAGGAAGTCTAAGCCAAGGCCACCGAGGCCCTACGGTGGCCTACAAGGGTTGAGGTGCTGAAAAGGCCTGAGAAAGGCATTTGGGGAGCAGGAAGATTCAATGGCAAAGAATGGGTCTTCAATTCTGAGCCGATCAAGAGGCAAGAAATCATTCTTTAGTATTTTTCCCCCCCTCAAATGTTCTTGAACCCCAAAAGGCTAAACAAATATGGCCATGAAGGAACAGGAACTCAGAAATAGAGAAAATAAGGAAAAGACTTTTCAATCCATCTTCAAATGACTTCAGGTCCCTTTGCTTGCCCTGGGTATTTGATGCAGATAGAATTGCAGAAGAACACAGAGATGGTCCAGGACACATGGAAGAACAGAGAAAATGCCACAAGACTGAAACTGGGCAACGGCCCAGGGTTTAAGAACTGATAGGCAGATTCTGGAAATGACATCTGCAAAATTATAAGGTTAACCAGTGGTTTATGGATCGGATCCTTAAGAGAAGAAAAAGTAATAAATATGAATGCAAATGGATTTACTAAAAGCAAATCGAATCTAAGTAACCTCATTTCCTCTTTTCATAGTCACTAGATTGAATAAACGAGGGGGGAACAGACAGACAGTGAGTCTCACCTAACAATATTTTTCCTGAGAGCCGGGTTTCAAGGTGGCAGCACGCTGGCCAAGAGAGTTGTGACGGACAGACACCCCATTACTGCTGGGCCCAGCAAGCTATAGGGACTATACAGGGTCCCATCTCTGCCTTGTCTGACACAGCAAAAGACCTGTTTGTGAAATCAGGGAAGAGTATAGAGTGGAATTCATGAATCCAGACTCCAGGAGATGACAATTGGCTGTAACAAGGAATTGAAATATACCACTTGAGAATCAGCAAGGAAAGTTCTGCATTTAGAGTGAGAAAAAATAAGTTACACAAGTGAACAGTAAAGGGAGCTTGGACTTGAAGAGTTTCAAAGGGAAAAAAAAAAAACCTGGGATCCTTTTTCCTTAAGAAAAGGTTCAGTGTGGCAATACAATTATTTTAAACAAATAAAAATAAACAGGAGCATACAGAGGGAAAAAGCATTACCTGCAGTAACTCAAACTTCAGAATGATTTCATAGGATGGTCTCAAAAATATCCTCATCTTAATACAGGATCAGTATGGAGTATCTCATAGTCCCAGAAAATAAGGAATTGGTCAAAAAAGATAATTGGAAGTATGTCAAAGGGAAACAGGAGTAAATTGAAAGGATCCCCACTGACCAAATCTGGAATAATTTAAGCAACAGAATAAAGTATCATATTAAAAACCAAAGAACAAATTAAATATCCATAAACCCACAAATGAATAAATAAGCAGTTGCCCATCAAGGAAAGACTTGAGGGCGCAAGATAAATATCTGAAAACATTGGAAAGGCTGTTGGAGAAAAGGACTGAATTCAGTTTATTTTGTATAAATCTAGAGTGACAATATCTAATAGAAGTATAGTGTGAGTCACATATATAATTCAAAATTTTCCAGTAGCCACTTTATAATAAGAAAAAGTGAAAAAGTGAAAGAGTGAAATTGTCATAATAAATCTTATTTAACTCAATGTATCCAAAATACTATTTGAAAACATGAAAATTACTTTAAAGTATATTAACATAAATGTAAGATACATTAATACATGTATTAACATATCAGGATTCCTCAAATCTGTTCAGGGGGTGCTAGGGATTGAACTCAGGGGCACTCCAGCACTGAGCCACATCCCCAGCCCTATTTTGTATTTTATTTAGAGACAGGGTCTACTGAGTTGCTTAGTGCCTCACTTTTGCTGAGGTAGGCTTTGAACTTGTGATCCTCTTGCCTCAGCCTCCTAACCTGGGATTACAGGTGTGAACCACTGCACTCACACCGGCTACATTTATTGATGAGATAGTCTATATTTAGACTAAGTCTTTGAAATTCCAGTGTACATTTCCTACAGTACGTGTCAATTTGGATTAGTCACATTTCGAGTGGTCAACAATCACATCCAGAGTGGTTATCATGTATGTCTAGAGGGCAAAACCAGAACTTGAACATTACACAGAGCCAGGTCCCACATTAGCAAATGCATCTTAGCACTGACCACTGTGGGGAATAAAGAACTCTGGATCAGCAGTCTCCCCATGGCTGGAGGTACCCAAGCAGAGGCTGTGTGACTACCTGCTGGAAACCCCTGAGCAAGAACTCTTTTAGTGGCTTGGAGTTTGACTTGAAGTCCCCAAGTTTCCCTCCAAGTTTTACACCACTCTTGGCTGAGGACTCATGCTCTGGACACCTGTTGCCGTGACAGTGAACATTCACACCGCTCCTCACGCAATGCAAAAGTCACAGTGCACAGCATCTCACTTGGTTCTCCTCTAGCTCTGCCAGGTTGGGACTGCTCTCCTCTTTTTTCTAAGATGAAGAAGCAGAGACTCAGAGTAGAGACAGAGACCCCTGCACGGGGCTGAGTCCATTTCTAGGTGGGGAAAGAGGGAACGAGCAGGTGTCCAGCCATACCGGAGGCATTTTGTCCAAGGACAGTCCTTGCAATCTCCCAAACCAATCACTCCAGTTCTGTGCACTCAGCAGCTTGGGCAGGCAGAGGCTGAGGACATGGTGGTGACTCAGATAGGGGCAGCAGGGGGCCCATGAACAGGGCGGACACTGCTTTTGATGTGAATTCGAGAGCTCTGGGACACAGGGCTGGCTGACCAGAGCCTGCTTTACTTCCAGTGGTCGTGTCATTTGGTCCTTAAAGTCACACCCTTGTGAGGTCATCACCACCTGCTCCCCAGAATACTCGCCCAAAATAGCATGGACATCTGGATGTTTTAAAAAAGAAGCGTCATCGCTTTGGAATCACAAAGAACATCTGACCCTGATGATGCAGCACCCTTGCTTCTGTCCAGCCTGAGCTAGCAGAGGAAGAAGGCAACCATCAGTGGAAAATGTACATCCCCATGGAACAGTTAATCTGATGGTTTCATGACTCTTCTCCCTGCTGTTTCTGATCTCTCAGAGGCACACACAAACCCAGCATACACAGCAGTGCACATGCAGCTGTTCAAGACAGGTTAGAAAGCAAGATCTGCTACTCCAAAGTGCCTCCTTGACTCTCGATTTCAGCCAAAGCTCTTGTTCTTGGCACACTTTCCCTTCCTTGCCAAGCCTGGCGAGGATTTAAAAACCCTCCAGTTCAAACCTGCTTTTAAACTCTATTTGGTTCCATTGAATGAATCCTGGAGATCTAGCGCATTCCTCCATGTACAGTGCAGACCCCTACTGCCCAAGGACAAAGTCCAGATCCCCTAGCAACTCCCATCCTGCCTTCCTCCTGAAGTCCAGGCGACTACAGGCAAATGGCCCCAAAGCTGTGTCCTTAGGTCGACCTAGGCTAAGGCACAGCCTCTGTGCCTTCACCTACACTGATTCCTCTCCTAAAATCCCCCCATCCATATCTCAACCCAGTAAGTCACACCTGTTTCAAGTTCCAGCCCTTATGTCAGCTTCCCAACAAAGCTTCACCTTATTCAGGTTTCTAAGCAAAATGTATTTCTTATCTCGTTCTCTGGGTTATTTACACTTCTACCACAGCCAAAGAAATGAACAAGTTAATTCCAGGTAATAATAAATATTATGGAGAAATGCAACAGGGATGGGGGTGTGCCATGGGTGGAAGGCGATGGTGGATGGTGGTCAGGGGTCTGCTCCAAGGAGGTAGAAGCTATGTGCTCTGGAAGCTGGAAGAGCACCTGTGCATGTCTTAGATGGAAGTATGACTTTGGGGACAGCAAGTGGGGTCAGTAGGCTGAAGCACGGTAAGTAAAGGCAGAGTAGAAGGACACAGGTCAGAGACTGCTTGTTTGTGACAAGCAGTCTGTGTTCCACCTCAAGTGTAATGGGAAGCCACCAAAACAAAGTAGGTAGGGACAGATCTAAAAGATGATCCTAGTGGTTGAGTGAGTGATGGATTAGGGAGTAGATGCAGGTATTGCTGGTGGCTAACAGAATGATGGATTATGGGGTGCCTTCAGGTATTGCTGGTGGCAATGGCAGACAGCACTGGCACAGGGGGCCAGAGATGGGAGATGTGGTGAACTGGGATGTTGTCTGGAGATAGAGCTGAGAACATTTATTGATGGATCAGATGCAGCAAGTGAGGACAAGGGCTCTGACCACTTCATGCCATGCCAGCTAGCCTGAGCTGCTGCAGAAGTCTAGTCTATGAACCTCTGGATGGTGGCACCATGCCTCCACAGATGTACAACAACATTGATTCTGCAAGGAGACACCCTACAGTGGGGTTGTCCCACCACACTGCATCACCAACTGTCTGCTCTCAAATCGATCATCCCTCTGCAAAAATAACTCCCCCAGGGCAGTAGCCAGTCTGTTTGACTGGTCCACCGTAGGTACAATGTCCATGCCTACCGAATGCCTACCCAAGGCCCTGTACAGGCTCCAGATGCTGAGGACTGAGAGGGATAATAGCATCACTGAACAAAGTCCATGAACTTCCCAGGAGACCAAAAGCAAAAGGTCACGCTCATCTACATGTGACAGTTACTTGTATGAGTTAGTTTGAGACCAGTCCCCAAAACTTCTGGCCATCCAGCCATGAGGCAACAACCCCTGGAAACAATTCTACACAACACTGGGGGAACTGGAGACCTACTGGATTTGTTTTGAGCTGGAGGAAAGCCCACCAACATCTCCTGCCCTTTTGGCTCTGAACTCTTCTATCATTAAAAGGCTCCATGTGCAAATTTGCTTTTGCTTAGAGATGCCAAGTCACAACACATTACTAAGTTGTCACTTCTTCTTTTCCCTCCTCCCTCCTTTGCTCTGAATATTTCCTCCCGGATGTCTTCCTGAGTGGCCCAGAATGTCAGTAATCTCTTGGAAATTGGCCACTGCTGCTGTTAATGTCTGGGTTGTCAGACCCCCAACAGCCTTTGGATTTGTCATGGGCTATTAACTAGCTAACTCTTCATTAAATGTTGGTAAAGATCAATTTCTGGGGGGCTGATTGGCTCTTCTTGTTTGCTAAGTGGAAGGAACAGATGTGTCTCTTCACATTTCCTGCAGTTTTACTTGGTAGGAAGCTGTGGCCTAGGTACTAGTAGGTAAAATCTTTGCCCCAAGGTGTCAGGCAAAATTGGCCTCTGTTGCCATGGTGACCACTGAGCAAGGGTAGCTGAGGGGCAGTGACAAGGGCTCCGAAGTGTGAGGGACACCAATCACTTCCTCTTCTCATCTACCCTATACCAAAGACCCACAGTGGATTCACTCAGGAACAACGGCTAGCCAGAGCTCAGCCAATCACATTGTCTGTCTTGAAAATCTGAATTTCAGATACAGAGAATGAGGGACTTTAAGATGGTTGGACCTGGGGTTGGCATGAAGCTACAAGGAAAGCAGAGATCAGGAGAAGAAGCCACTGTGCAGATGATGCAGGCACAAGCCAGGCCACAGAGCATGCAGAGAGGAGAGTATGAACTTGGTTCTCAACCTTGGAGTCTATTTCTGTGTAGTCCAGGCAAACCTCTTTTTCCGCCTGCAGCTGCCTCTAAACTATCTCATTGTATCCTTAAAAATAAACCCTGTCACTGGGTTTCTTTTCTTTGTGACTATACATCACTAAGATCATGGGCTCTGATGTCCCTGGATTCAGGTTGTGGCCCCGGCATTTATGACATTATCCACTGGCATACACATAATCTTTTCTGTCGTCACATTCCTCCTGTATAAAATGGGGCTGATGCCACTCATTCCATGGACTTACCATGAGGATTAAATGAGTGAACGTTGGTGAAACAAGCTTCTTCACAACACTAACCTGCTAAATGGACTTGGAGATCCAAAGTAGGTTCTCAGTGCAGGGAGAGGAGAGGTTACTTCCCCAGGGGACATCTAGTAATGTCTAGAGACATTTTTGGTTGTGACAGTTGGAGAGGGAGGTGCTGCAGGCATCTAGTGAGTAGAGGCCAAGGACACTGCTAAACATCCCACAATGCCCAGGACAGCTCCCCGGAACAAAGAATGCCCTGGTCTACAGTGGCAATATTGCTGAGAAATTCTACTAGGAAGATTAGACTATCCCTGGCAGCTGGGCCCGGGGCAGCTTCCCACTGACAACACAGCCACATTCACAGCAGTACAGAAGCAGGGGTCTTCAGGGACTTCCTCAGCAGAGGACAGAGAAGAGTGACAGCCCCATTTCAGAGTCAGAAGGGGTGCAGCAAGCTCAACTCCATCCAAACTGGCTTCCAGGGTCTCAGATCCAATGGTTTGGTGGCAGGGATGGGGAAGAAGTCCCAGGCAACAAAGGTTTCTGAGTGTCAGGGCTTAGATATAAGGGTTTGAGGGAGTTTTGTAGCAGTTCAAATAGATCTCTGATACCACCTAGGGACAGAGCAATGAAGCAGTTTCTCTGAAGAAGCAAGAGTCAAAGTCGAGCAAGGGGGCAGTGCAGGGCCTGCCCAGCCTGCTGCATCCCAAGTCCTGGGCAGCAAGACTAAGGCAGCCTTCTTGATTGTTAGGTGGAGCATCTGGCTCACAGCAGGCTGGGAAGGACAGGCTCAGGCGTTGGGTGAGGTTCACACTGCAGTCACGGGGCTGAGCCCGAGAAGGAAGGGAAGAGACTCGGGCCACTGCCTAAGCTGAGAGTAAATGCCCTTAGCATTCTGGATTTCAAATGATGTAAAGAATGAACAATTCGAATCACACAGATCTTGCTATTTTAAAATAGAAAGGCCAAAGATAACACAGTTAATTGCATGAGCTGCCATCCATTTTTTCCCCCAATATTGGGGATAAAACCCAGGACTTGGCACATTTAGGCAAATGCTCTATCACTGATCTCCAGCCCCAATATCTTTTTAATGACATATGATAGTGGTTGGCAATGAGTGTGTGGTCCCTAGCCAGCAGCAGCAGCAGCAGCATCACAGGGGAGCTTTTTAGTAACTCAGATTGGCTGGATTGTGGCAGCCCTGTTGAATCAAGTCAAAATGTGTTGAAACACACCCTCACTGTGCCAGTTATTCTACAGTGTGAGAAGCACCTGCCTAAAGATAAGGTCCTAAGACTCTGGGGAGCATAATCCTAGGCTGAGGTCACACCCTTCTCGTGGCTCTCTTCTACCTGAGATAAACCAAGGGAGTCACAGGTGAGAAACAGGGCTCTGCTCCAACACTGACAGGGTACAGTTGCTGAAAACTGTCATGCGGGACAAGACAAAATGTATAACACTCATTGTAGCTACCAAGTCTGACACATTAGCCAAGAAAGATTTCTACATTACCCAGACTTTGGTCCAACAATCTATAAAGAAAGTATATAATAAAGTCAGTAATCTTTTAAAGATGCATTCATCATAGGCCACCCACTATAGCTTCCAGCCTGACACTATGGATGCCCCACTGAACCTCTCAGCACCCTCATATAAAGTGAGAAAGTCCCTTGCAGCTCCAATTAGGTGTAAGATTAACCCTAGAAAGAGCCAGCAGATCCCAGGAGGGTCCTATAACCCAGCTATAAAATGGTAATAGAATAAATGGATCCATCCATTCCCCTCATGAGCTTAGTGCTTTTCCACTGGTGCACACCCTGGTTAACACCACCACAGAAGACACAGTAATGCAGGTTGGATTTAGCATCAAGGCTGAATCAAAATCTGGACTTCATAACCCACCTACTGGGTGACCTAAGTGACCTGAGATACAGATAATATGTCCTATCAAGGTGGGTCGGAGGCCTAAGTGTGAAAGAGAAACACTAACTGCAGAGGTTGGCATCCAGTAGACACCGGATAAATACACTGTGTGTCTGGGTCATAATGAATCCTACATCATTTGTTATAGAAAACAAATAGCTAGAGTTAAGGGACAAGGACATTTGTTATTCATAAGGCTGAAAAGCCAGAAGCCACAACATAACCTCCAGGGGAAGACAGACTAAATCAATTAGTTGTATATCCATGGGATGGGTTATCATACAGGTATGAAAAATGCTATTTAAAGACAAATTGGTGGAATGGGAAAATTCTCATAATATAGTGGCTAGAGAAGAAAAACAAAATAATTGCATAATACCACGGAGGTAAAAACAACCAGCCCTATCTATCTATGTGTGCACATTTAATCCCTGAAGCATCCACATACCATAGTAACTTTTAGATTGTAGAATTATAAGTGATCTTTTTACCTCTATACATACTTTTCTGTTGTTTAAGACATATTCTTCCAATGAGCATGTTATTCTAGGAGACAACATAATTTATTAATTTTAGAAATAAGAGGAGTATGATTTGAACCCAGGCTGGGCAGATAGATAGGGACGAAAAATGGGAAGAAAGCAGAGGGGTGCTTGGGTAAGCGAACACCTCACACAGAACCAGTGTGAAAGGGTGTTGGGGGGGGTGCCTCAGGAGATCTGCTTGACAGAACCCAAAGAGCACACAGCAGGGGCAAAGGAAAGAAGAATCAATGAAGATCAGGTGTCAGTCTGGGGAGAGCCTGGAGCATCAGGCGGGCCAGTGGTCCAAGGGGCCACAGCAGACCCCTGAACAGGGGTTGACCTAAGGAAAGGCGGTACATCCATCCCTGAGTGCAGGGTGACTGGAAGATTTGGGAACTAGACAGAGGATGAGGAGGAGCCCCAGACAGTGACGGATCCAGGGGAAGGAGCTCTGGAGTGGGGACACCTCCAAAACGAAGGTCCAATAGGACTTGGTATCTGCTTGGATACCAAGGGAAAGGCTAGAAGTGGGAGCCCAAGGTGCTCCCCACTTGCTGGCCTCTGATACTGAGTAGATGACAGGATGGTCACTGAAACCCCCAATGGGAGGAGATTTTATCTAATGGTCTAGCAGAGAGAACTGGTCTGGAGCAGGAGTTTATCTTAACAGGATAAAAGATGAAGAGGGGGTAGGAAATAGGAGGAAGAATAAGGGCAGACCAAGGAGGAGGGAGCATTTCATGGAGGTCTGGAGTCGGTAAGGACAGATGTCTCTGGTGGACTAAATCTAGATCCTAGGAGGCCAAGAAGCACCTAGATGTAGCTATAGGAAGAGAAGGAGGGAACCAACTGAAGGAAGCTGTAGTGGGTGGCTGGGTCAAGAGTAAAGGTCCTTTCCAGGTCAGAGAGAGAGAGGCACCAGAAGCTTGTTTGAAGGCACAAAGGTAAGCTCCCAAGGGGAGGCCAAGGCTACTTAGGAGATAAAAGAGGAGGGAGGCACAAAGAGATGCTTAAGTTTCTCTGGGGTTATCATTTTAACCTCTGTGTTCTGAGTAAAGACCACTGAGTTAAAGCATGTGAACACATCTGCCACAGTGGACGCTCAGTACACCAAAGTGGTGGTCTTTATTTGTACATAAAGAAAATAGGGACTGAGAAGCAGCACACAGAAAAATGTGAACCAGGAACCAGGAAGGAATTTCACCTAAGGAAAAATGCAAATGAAACCAAATTCTTCTCTGCATGGGAGCATTTTTTCTAGCTAGCATTCAAATGTGGGCAACCTTGGAAAAAAAGGTACCCAAGGTATGTTCATGCAACACTGAGTATTCCATTTGGGGTTTGTGTGTGAGATGGCCTGACAATGGGTCTCCCACAGTGGACTTGACCTTCCTGGCTTGCCTAGGTCAGTGGCGGGGTGGGGTAGGGTGTGGGGACAGCCTGACACTGACACTTTGGACCTGCAATTTCTGGTTATATGGCAGTTCCACATTTAATCCTCACTGGGTGCTGCTGAAATCAAGTTCTTTTTGATTTTTATGAAATGCCTTCTACCCACTCCCAAATTTATCAAAAACCTTTTCCTGAGGAATGCTGACTTGTCATGAGTGCAGGAAGGACACTGGGTATCTATAAAGAGCCAGGTGTTTGGTCCCTGTCTTTTTGTCACCTGCCAGGGGAAGACAAAGAGTGTCTATAATCCCATGGGCTATGCTATCCTTGAAGCTGCACTGTCTTAGTTTTGTGACTCAAAAAGACCCAAGTGCTTCCTCCCACCTGCCTTCCCCAGGGGTGAGGCCTAGACTAGGGGGTTAGCTCTGACCAAGGAATAGGGTCAAGTCAGCTGACATCTATGGGAAGCAGGCACATGCCTTTGGTTGGTTACTGACATCACAGCCCAAACAACTGAGGCCAAACAATTCTCAACTGATCAAGTAGCCAAGGCTGTGACAATGGCACAAAGCAGGGGTCACAAGAATTCCTATGATTAACCTGGGAACAAAAGAGCTCAACCTAGCACCTCTACTTTATCTTCCAATTACTCTGTGGTCATCTGAGTCATATTCCTGAGTCAAACCTGCTGGTGACCTTTTGTGCCCTAAAGGAAACCTTGGCCTGGTGGCAGGCCAGGAAATGGCTCTTTATAGCATGGCATCACCTTTTTACTGCTTCTTGGCCAAGCCAGGCTTGCTGGTTTCTAAGCAAATCTTGCCTTTTCACACTTCCATGTTTCTGCATCTTGGCACACACTACCCCTCCACACAGCAGGTCTGCCTTCTTCCAGGGGCTTACTGACAAACTCCTACTCACATTTTGAGCTCCTCTGAAGTCCCACTGTCTCTGTGTCTCCTTCTCTGACCCTCACACCACATTCTAGTCAGTGGCCTGCTTCTCTGTGCATCAGAGCATTTGGGCAATGCAGGGTTCCTCTATGAGCTCCTGCAAAGCTGGACGTGGCTCCAGAACTCCCAGTGCCCAGTGCAGGGACTGCCGCAAAGCTAAGTGTTCAGTGGATGGATCAGTAGGCCAAGCACCCTTAAAGTCTCATCGTTTCATGCCCTACCCAGACACCAGGCCCACCCTCAGGATGTTCCAGCAATTGTTTTCTAGGTGCCCTAACAAAATTCATACTGAGTCCTTTAAGTTGTCCTCTACTTTTGTCAAGCAACAATCAACAGTTTTACCTTTTTAAAATTAATTTTAGGTTCACTAGGAGAGATACTCTGAGCAGGCTTCTCACAGCCTCTGACTGGCACATTTTTGACACTGTGTGAAAGCTCACTGGTAAGAGTCAAAAAAAAAAAGAGTAAAAATGTTTGCTTAAGGAGAGATGCCAATAACTGGGTTTAGATGGGAAACAGCATGTACTACTGAAACCATCTGGCAGAGACCCCCAAGGCAGGCCTTTGCAGAAAGCCACTGAAGAAACAGCCGTGTGGGGCTCACCAGAGGCCTCGGACTTCTCACCCATTCCACCCACTCTCTGGATGGAGCATCAAGCTCATCTTCTAGTTTAAGCTGAGCCTCACAGCCAGTAAATTAAAATAAATTTCCCTACTCCTTCCTGCCAACCCTCCCATTAAATGACTAGATGTGTTCGGCATCCTGTGGTGAAGAACCTACAGCATCTAGATAGTCTACGGGATTACAATTAAGTATTTAAATGCCATTCCATTTGCCTTCTGTGCTGATAAGCACCAGATTCTGAATTCTCTTCTGGATCTGAGACACTTGGGCTCTTTGTGTTTCTGTGATTCTGATTCTAACATCGGGTATGTGCAGGAAGGCTAGAAGCAGGGTGAAGTAGGCTGTAAAATAGTGTAAGATCCCTCAGATTCTGTAACTATGATTCTAATTCTACACATTATATAGTCAGTGAAACCTGACCATCTCCATTCAAGATGTACATGTCAAAAAGGCCATATTGTTCATTCTGGAAGCCACGGGCAGCATGCTTTTCTCTGAATCCTTCTTTGAGTTCCTAGTATACAAAAAAGACTGTACAGTTTACTCTTGCTGCATATTAGCCGACTTCATAAGAGTTCTGTTTATTTGACAAATATCATTTGAGTCATGTGCTTAAGTCTGACATCCCACAAAAGGGCTTCCAGTCCACTGTGCTGGCAACTTCCCATACATAATCTGGGTCTCCCTCCCAGTCCCTGCAATGCTTCTCACAGTAAGATGCACGCCCTGGGTAAACACCTACTGACCGTTGGAAACTTACCTGTGTTAAATAGTCACAATAGGGGGCTGTGGGAAGAAATCACTGTCATATATTAGGGTTTCTGAAACAAACTCTATTCAACCTCCTAACTATGTTTGTAATAGGCATTAGGATTTATTGTCTGCAGACTAGACACTTCATACAGAGCATCGTTTTAAACTTAGTGCTCACAGTGACCCTGTGGGATGGGCATCACCAAAGAAGTAGAAGGCCCAGGGCCCACAGCATGTTGAAAAAGGTGGGGACAGGTGCCTAGAAGTCTAGATGGCTAAAACCATTGACACTCGAATCATCCCTGATGTCCCTTCAAAAATGCAATTCCCAGGCCCTTTTCTAAATCAAGTAAATTTGGATTGCTAAATATAGGGTCTGGAAATGATCATTTTAAATAGTTCCCCAGATGATTCCAATGCACAAAGATGTTTGAGACACACAACAATTCAAGAATGCCCATGCCCACCCTGATATCCTTCGAGCCACCCCACCAGCCACTACTGCCTTAACGACTGCAGTATCCTGAGATGGCCTGGTAAGACACCAGAGTAGAAGAGGCCAGGACTGTGTACAGGCAGAGGACCAAGAAAATTCTTAGGAGAGAGGACACCAGTGTCCTTGTGGGACATTGTCCCTGGAGCACAGGTGGGTTTATAGTTCATTATTCTACTTTATCTTGACTACCTGGTCTTTGTTAAGATCTCAGGAGGGAGGTTTTTTGGCGGCAAGTGTGCACCTGATGGGTGAGCCTTCTTCTTCTCCATTGCCTGCCTTCAGCCACTACCCATTTCCTGGGCCAGGAACATCAAGAAGACACATACTTGTTCCCGTCCTACCCTGTAGTACCTGGAACATTCCCAGGTATTATAGATTCAAATTCCCACTAGAAATCAGGATTCCCAAAATTTACCCACCTAGCATGATAACCAACATCTAGGTGGAATCTGAAAGAGTAAAAGAACTGGCTTGTTTGCCTGCATGAGAAAACATCTGCTTTTGAGACTAATATTTGGTTTTCTTAAAAGCTTAAGGAACACTGAGATTCAGTACTTTTAATGAAACTAAATGTCAAAATCACAGGAGTCCTTTAAAATGGCCAGCTTCTTCTACACTCCCATGTAGTATCCTCTCCCATCGGGTCCCAGGACTCCACGTGTGAGGTTAGCTGTTCTACTCACATCTGCAACACTAGTGGTCCAATAGCCACAGTTAAGGATAAACCACTGTGTCATTAAAAGAGATCAGAAGATGGTGATAACATCAAGACTTAGCCAGAATGTTCGCCCCTTGGTTAATATGGTAAATTGGGAAAAGATTTAAAAAATCAAAACCAGCTGAAGGCAAGGAAGCCTCATGCACCAATAAGTAAGTGTGTCTGGGGAGCCTGCATCAGGATGAACTGCTGAAGCAAGGCAGCATGGGAGGATTCCCATGGAGAACTTCAAGTCATGGGCTTTGGCTTCTAGGAGACTATAGTCAGTTCAGTATCAAGAATAAGAATAAACAAGAACGAGGTAGCAACATGCTTTTTGTAACTCAAATCTGGTATTGTAGCAGTCAAAAGACCACTTCAGAAATCCTTAGAAATTTAACTCCTGCTGAGGGTCAGGGCGGGTGTCAAGGCTGGTAAACAGGACACATGAAATAAGTTCTGGGTGACTATCTTCATATGGACACATGACTTAATTTTGCACTGAGATTTTTCCTCTTTTTTTTTGGCAATGCTATGGAATTGAATCCAGGGTTTCCCACATACTAGGCAACTGCTCTACCCATGCTCTGTATTGAGATTTTGGGGGTTGTAGGGGAGCTCTGGGGATTGAACCCAGGTGTGCTTAACCACTGAGCCTCATCCTTAGCCCTTTTTATTTAGCAAGCAGGGTCTTGCTAAATTGCTGAGGCTGGCTTTGAACTTGTGATCCTCCTGCCTCAGCCTCCTGAGTGGCTAGGATTATAGGCCTGTACCACCACACAGAGCTGCATTGAGATTTTTGTTGAAAGAAGTCTAAATTTAGAATCAAAACTCTCTGTTTGGACAGCTGGACTGACCATTTCTTTGGAATGTCATCATGCAACAGCCTCTGAGCCTCAGGTTCCTATCTGCTTACCAGAGGGCTGTCCATTAAACTTCCGAGTCGGACCAGGAAGAAAAGGTAGTCTTGTCTAGCAGTAAAATATATCATAGGATGTGGAAATTATTACCAGTATCCCATGTGGGTAGAAATGACTGTGGATCTTCAAAATAATAAGTATATGCAACTAAAACAGAAACATGGAAGGTCGAGGTGCTGGTGGTTCTAGACCTTCGCTGAGCACCTCAGGGCCTACTGTCACAGTATAAACTTTGTGAGTATTCAGTGTTTTGTTTGATTTGTGGAGATATTCTTTCCACCCAGAATAGTGCCAGGCCCTTCATATGCATTTAGCCACTATTTGCTGAAATAACAAACCATTGAATTCCCAGGGCTGGTCTCAGGGAACAAGAGAACCTGAGACCAGACTTCTAAGTTCAACTTAGCCAAAGCAACTGCAGGAAATCCACTCTGGCCTGCCTTCTCCAAGAGGTCACAATCTAATGCTCTGTTGAAGGAAAATTGTAATCACCATGAGACTTGGGTGCTTCCCAGAATGGCATAAGGTGGGAAGCTAAGACTCTAGAGTCATAAGACCTCAGGACTGGAAGAAGTCTCAGAAGCCACCTGACTTGGCTCTTTCAAAGAGGCTGAGCGCGGGACAGTGGTTCCTAATTACATGCGTGGTTGGCAAAGTTCGAACTTAGGACCAGGCAGTGTAACTGAAGCACTGTGAATATTTTTCAGTTAAAAAAAATACAAAATTTCACTTTGAAAGAGGCAAATTTCTCCCTCTCGAGGTGCATAAAAGATTGGATTAATTAAGGTCTTGCTATAGTGTAGAGGATGCAAGGCTATCAGGTTCTAAACCTAAGAGCAGCCCTCAGGAGTTAAAGCCCCTTAATTCTTAACAAAGCAGAATTATCAGAGGAGGAAAAGTTCAACAGAATCTCAATATCTCTCTCTCTCTCTCCCTCTGTGTCTCAGGCACATGTCCCAGAAGGTTGCTCAGATACTAAAACAGCTCTTCTTCAACAAGAGGCTGGCAACGGAAGCACTTAGATGCCCCCAAACAAATTCTCAAACTGGCTTTAAAAAATAGAGAAGAACATGCTCCAGGCAAGACCCATTTTAGGTTTCCTAAAACCCAGCTCACTAGAAGCCCTGTCAGACACGGAGGAGAAATCCAGAAAACAGATGGGGTGTCTTTCTCTGATTGTAGCATGGCCTAGGGGAGTTCTGTAGTTGGAACATAGCTTGATGGTGCTGGTCCAAGCCTTGGGGCAGGCTATGCCCCAGTTAGCTGGAGGAGACAGTGTTTTGGCAGAGATTCTGGCTGCGCAAACACCTGGCTGAGGCTGCAGTATGTACTAGTAGCATATGCAGATCCTACCTTTCCAAGGAGCTCAGGCTAGGAGCAAGGTCCAGGTCCCCAAACCGGGGTGCCACCAGGAACTTCCATCTTCTCTCCATCATCAACCTCTGTCCTCCACAGGGTCTACAAACAGCACTGATCTGCATCCTACCCCATGGGAGAAAGGAAGCTGACCAGCACCTTTTCTGGGTCAGGAAGGGGCACTGGATGGGGGAGATCTCATACTCTTGGGAACCTCTCCTAGACAGGCCTCCAAAGGGACCCTAGGGTCTGGAGCTCCACGGATGTTAAGATCCACTTGATGGCTGTCATTATGTTAGCTTTGTCCTTTCCTTTCCCGAGATGTCCTGGAATGAGTTTCTTTGGGCAGGGAGGATACTACCCTGTGTCCTTGGCAAGAAGGAGGTGGGAACTAAGCCTGGTTCTTGGCCCCCTCTAGGATCACCCTGCCTGCCAAGAGTCTTCTTAGAATTCATACTTTTATTTGTATATATTTATTTGAGTTTTCATATTTTATACCTAACAGATCCAGTTTTTTGAATATTTATTTTTTAGTTTTATGTGGACACAATATCTTGATTTCATTTTTATGTGGTGCTAAGGATCAAACCCAGTGCCTCAAGCATGCTAGGTGAGCATTCTACCCCTTCAGCCACAACCCTAGCTCTACAGATCAGGTTTTCTACATCCCTTTGGGCCATGCAACAAGTATTTTTTACTAAATATAATTTGGACAAATAAAAATGCAAAAGGAAGGAGTTACATTTCCAGCTGGTACAGTTTGCAAACTCTGCACCACTGCTGACGACAGATTCAGCATAATGGGATTTTTTATTGCAGTCATCACCGACCTGTTTTTATGTTGTTAGACAATTTCATCTCCAGGTGATACCACCTGGAGAACCAGAAGGCAGGACCCTGTGTGGCCAGTTCTGGAGTGAATGCTCTCCTTGAACCATCCTGGCCTTGGGAGCCATGACCTGTTCTGACTGTGGACAAGCCATCGCCTCTCTCCAAACATCAGTTCCCTAGGCTGTAGAGTGAGGTGAACTCAAAGCACTGTAGTGAGGATAACAAGAGGGGGTGGACATTGATCACCCAACACACGGAAACAAATACATGATAGCAGGAGCATAATTGATAAAGGAGGTGTTACTAATGTTGGTCCTTTTCTCATGTGACACCTTTGACAAGGTTCTTTTTGATGTGCCAGTAAACGAATATGGTGGGCACTGACATCAGCCTGACCCATCTTCTACTTTGGACCAGATGACCCCTCCTCCTCTTGGAAATTCTTTCCTCTGCTGCTCCCTTTCAGTGCTCCTGCCTCCCCATCTCCACCGTCCAGTGTCCAGGCATGGACCTCCCCTTTTGATGGCTCAGCAAGGGATTGCTACAAGCTCCCTTTTTATTTCATCTACACCTGCTCCCCAGCCATCTCATCCAACTTCAGTTTTAAGATCATCTCTATGTCAGTGACTCCCAAACCGACATTTCTCCTGATTTCTGTCCCCACTCAGCACCCCCATTTGAATGTCCTGGAGGCAAATCTCAAACTTAATGGGTACAAACACAAGCACATGAATGTCCCCAGCCACTGGCAGTCCCACGTCTCCAGTTCCTCAGGCCATCTATGATGCCTGGTCTCTTCCATTTCCCCATGTTGAAGACAATGTAGCTATGTTCATAGGTGAGATGATTAGATTATGAGGCCATAACAATAATCTGATGGATTAATTTGAAAGGGTGGTAACTATAGGCAGGTGGGGCATGGCTAGGAGGAAGTAGGTCACTGGGGGTCTGCTCTTGGGGTTTATATTTGTCACTAGAGCCTCACTCACTGTCATCTTCTGGGCTGCCATGAGCTGAGTAGCTTTCCTCTGCTGCCAGGCCCTTCTGCCCTGAGGCTCCCCCTCGCCTCAGCCCACAGCAATGGAGCCAGCAGCAACCAGGGCCTGAACCTCTGACACAGGGAGCCAAAATAAACTTTTCCTCTTCTAAGCTGTTCTTGCCAGGTATTTTAGTCACAATGACAAAAAGCTGACTAACACTATATATATATGAGATTCTTTGGCACATTCTAAAATGTTATACAAACACAATATTATGAAACTTCTTGTACATTGTTCTCTCATCTGTCTTCTATGTTCCAAACCCACAGCCCACAGTAGCTGCGGAATATACGGACATGGACTTCCCCAAACATCTCAAAATCAAAACACTCAAACATGGCCTGTTTTCTCTGATTTTCCACTTTCCCCATCCTGACTTCCTATCACAGGCCACCATGTACACAAACCCAAGATCTCAGAGTAATCATCCTCTTTTCCCTACCCGTTATGAGCCCAATCCATCTAGATCCAAATCATTTTAGTGCTACTCCTGTTCCTTGAAGCTGCCCCTCCCTGCCTCTCTGACTTGGACCGCTTCCTCCTGATAGCTTGCCAGCAGTGCTACCACAGCCTTCCCAAAGGCTCCCACCTGCAGCTGCTTCCCACTCTGACCCCCCCGCCCCCCCCACAACTCATTGAAACAGCCAGAGAGAGCCTTCTGCCAAAACCCAGAGCATCTCCACTAACCAGAAGCTTCCAATAGTTCACCCACTGCACATATACTAAAATCTGAAAATCCACTGCCATATCCAAACAAAATCCCTCCCTTCTAGTACATACCCCACCACTCCTGCACTTACTCCAGGGCACCAAAGTAAAGCACAGCCTGAGACTTGAAATGACACCTTTCCTCCCCTGGAGCATCACAGTGGAGCCCTCCTCTTCCTGTAGGACTTCTAGGCTTCTGCCTTTTCAAGGGGGGCACTCTCAGATGCTTCTGGGGAGGATACAGTTGTCCTCCTCTCCCTGGTCCCCTGTGCACCCCCTGTTCTCCCCTCACCACATGCCAACACACATTGTGGCCCTCTGGGTTTGAGACAATGTAGAACACAGTTTAACACTAGTCCTTCTCTTAGGGAACTCTGTATTCTTTAGTCTGGGGCAAAAATGCTCCTTCAGAGAGCATGTGACCCGAAATGAAAACTGTAAGGGCAACATCCTAAGAGCGAGGACAAGACTGAATGTCACCACCAACAACCATGATGTCCATCGATGGACCAGTCACTGTGCCCTAATGACAGTCCTCTGAGTGGATGTAACTGACATCCTAAGTGCAGGTGATCAGATGGGACTCAGAAAAGCCTTAACCACCACTTAATTGGCCAGCATCATAAGTAAGTGGCAGAGGCTGTGCTGAACCTCCTGGATCTTGCTGTAGAGACTGAAACTCTTACCACAGTCCAAGGCCTCCCCAGGAATGAAGGTGGCTGAGGCAGAGGCCTGGACCTCAGACAGCCCACATCTCCATATGAGGAACAAGGGCATTTCAAGAGGCATGGTGAGGTATCCATGAAATAAGCACCCCCTTCCCTGGCAGCCACCAAGAGCAGGAGGATTCATTAGCAGAACAATTGAGCAGCCACTCAGCCCCCTGATTTGGAATTGCAGGAAGTGTTACTGTCAGATGGATGGTTTCAACCAAACAAAACAGGCTCCTGTTCCTGCTGTGCGCTGAACAACTTCTCAAAGGTTAACATAATTAACACTCTTTCTTTCTCCTCCTGCTTTTCAAATTCTTTTTATACTGCTATTATTTCTCCACTGAGTCATCTCTTTGGAAAAAAAAAAAAAAACTCTTCCTCCTGTTTAGCTCCTTGAATTTTTTCTTCATTTAAGGCTCTATCCTTTATCCTTTGTCTTTTCTTTGCCCCTGGTTTTCCTTTAGGGCCCTGGCATCGCTAAATGAAGCCCAGAAAGATACCAAAAATGAGTGCAGAACATTTCTTTAGAAGTGGAGCACACGTTCACACCACTGAGGGAATGCCCTCCTCCCCTCCTGGGGTCTGAAGGAGGTACACAAAACATGGATGATTGGCTGTTGGGATGCAGTGTTCCCTGAGATAAGTCTGCTATGTGGTCCTTCCAGTTAAGCTAAGTGGGAGCTCTACAGATTTGGCATTTGTTTTTCAAGTCATCTGAAGGCTGAGTTAATGCAGTTTCCAGTTTCTATGATACTGTTTGGACACAGCTCATATCCCGGGCATGGAAGTGCCAGAGATACCAGGGCGTGTGGTTTGGGCTTCAGGGGAAGTCTGCTCCAATCTCCCCTTTGCTATGGTGGGAATGGCCTAGTGCATGCTGCTTAATCCTCACAGAGCCTCAGTTTCCTCATTTGTAAATCCAAGACCTGAGAAAAGATAACCTGGAAGACTCTTTTAGATCTAAAATTTCCCCAGTCTCCTATTGCATAGGTGGACTCAATCTAGAGAAAGTTCATATCAGGTTTCCTTGGTTTAGTTGGCAGTAATGATGCTGAATGTTACATTTTAGGTGGGATGGTAGGGACAGTGTTATTGACTGTGGCTCTGGCAGATAATCAGACAGCTCTCTGCCAATCTCACTGCCATTCCTCCCCATTGTGGGACCTCTCCCACAAGCTCTTCAGAGGGTGAGAAACTGTCCACTGTGATTCCCAAGATGAAATTTTGTATTTTGCAAAGGTCTTCCCCTGGCATTTGTCTAAGAAAAGCAGCAATTCATAAATCTCAAATCCACAGAAAAAAAAAATGATCCAATGTTTCTAACATGCAGCTTTTGAAAACCAACTAAGCCTTTGGGGTATTCTGTGAAATAAAACACACAGAAAGAATCAACAGGAGGAAGGCATTCAATTATTCAAAGCAACATCATTAAAGCAAACTTTGCCATGCTGGTGGGGGCCTGCGCAGAGGCTGTGTTTAAGATAAATGCTCAATCCCTTTGAGAATCCTATTACTGACTATTACAAAAATGTGGCCAAGGACATTTTATCAGAGTAATAATGCAACTTAGGAGGTATGACTGGGCCAGGGGTGAGGGGAGGCGTGCAATTCTCAACTGCTCCGAGGTAATGGACCTTGGGCCTTCCAGTTCATGCATTCTTCACCGGAGCTGAGAAGGTGTCTGATTGAATTATACATCTTTTACATTTCATGACACAAGTTGGAGGAATTCTGTTACAAGGCAAGTGAGCAGGCTCCTGATAGAATAGCAACCCAGGTCTTGGGACCAGCAGCCATTCACCTTTCCTTTTAACAAAATCCTATGAAATAATTCATTTACACAGTATCAGTTAAACTACATATATGTGTTTGGGGGCAGGGGAACAGACAAAAATGTACTTTATCCTGGGTTGTGGGAAAATGGCTTATTCTTATTTTCCTTCTAAGTCTTTATTGTGTTTCCAAATCTTCTTCAGGGAGTGTGTATTCTTTTATGAGAAAATATAAACACTTCCAAAACAAACGTTCTCATGGGTTCCTGCCCAGGCAATGACTATGCTTTAGCAGGGAAAAGATGTGAAGTGGGGCATTTATATAGGACACCTACTATGCCTGGGAATAATCCCTACTTTGCTTCAATGCAAATATCTTTAATCTCCAGAGCAAAGGGACCACTGGTGCCTACCTCGGCACAGGGCCTGGCGGGAAGACAGAACAATCCACGATTGCTGTTCCCACATCACCAGGGACAAATCCTAAATTTGGCATCCTCTGGAAGTGAACAAGCTTCCTTTCTTTTCCCCAGAGTCACAGACCTGGCATGTAACTACAATAGGGTTCTCAAATAAACATTTTCCTCCCTGAAGAAAGCCATTCGGCTGAGTACAGCATCACTTTCCCAGAAGAGATTCCATTTACCGCCTCTTGTTTAAGAAATGACTTGGCAACAGGATGCAATTTAATTAAAGTATTTACTTAAATGTATGCCCTCTGGGGCCTGGAGGAAGCGGGGTATTTTTCTAATCAACTGGCAGTTCTGAGGGTTGTGAGACCATGGGTCAGGTTTTTCTGATTTTGGAACACACACACACACACACACACACACACACACCCCTACTTCTGAAACAAAATCATCAAGAACAAAAAGACCTCCTGATTGATGATACGCCAGCAAACAAACAAACAAACAAACAAACAAAAAACGTACTCATTTCCAGATCCTATAATAATTCTTGGGAATGCCAAACTTCTGGCACATTCTTTGGCTTCAGAAGGTATGGAAAAAGCCCTAAGTGCAGTATCTTCTCCAGGAAAATAAGAAGCGGTAATTTCATCGTGGAATAAAATCTACTTTTTTACATTAAAAAACTAATCCTATGTCTTGATCTTTCTAGGCTAAAAAAAATGCATATTCAGGTTGGAGGACTATTGCATTTGGTCCAATGTCCAGATAGTCATTCTAATCCAGAAAGAATACTATGAGTTTTAAGGACTGGTATTTGCATCTTTCGTTTCTGTACTCTCTTCTTCTGTTTCTATTTTATTCAAAACCTGTCCCTAGGGTCTAGAACATTCTCTGGTGCTGACAGCCTTCAATGCTATTTATTGAATACATATATATCTGCTGAGTGGAGTACAGGTGAGGGGCTGTGTCAATAGTCAGGAACATGCCCTGCCCTGGGGCCAGCACACCAAGGTCAGGTTGCAGGGTCACATGTCAACACTCTGGATCCCCAAGGATGCCATGGGCTCCTGAAGCCTGATTCTTGTTAGGACCTGATTGTCCTGTGGCTGAGGACTTTAGGGAAATTACTGAAATTCCCAGAAGGTATCCAGCTATCCTGGCACCATCCTCACCTGATGAGCAAATAATTAGCCAACTTCTTTCTACTCCATGTGCCTCCCTCTCTCCCTCCCTAGGAGACACTGGTCTTCCTTTCCTCCATGCACTCAGATGTACTGCTATAAAGAGAAGCAGATTGACAGGATGAATGTTCTTCTGCCCACTGCTAATCTTTGGCGGGAATTCTGGACAAGAGTCTCAAGCAGAGGGTTTGTGCATATTGAGTAGAACATTCCCATCAGAGAAGCTGGTGTAGGCTCTTAACCATCCACGCCCTTGTCCTGAACTGTCCTCCTGAACCTTCCTCTCACACCTGTGCATCCTATCTGAAAGCTAGAACCCAAAACAAGCTGCAGAAGCATGCATTTGACAATGGTGCTCACAGTTTATGCCAACCTCTGTGTGATATGTACCAATTACTTCACTGAAGTGGTTCAGTGTGTCTTTCTTATTTGGGTCATGGATAAAAATATTATTCCTACAAGGCAAAGAGAAGGCCATGCCAGAGTTCTTTCCAGACCAATGTCCATCTATTAGTGATGTATCAGGGGCAAATTCTGTAGCTATAGCAGCACCTGTGAAATAGCCTGGTACCATGGTCAAGAGTATGGGAAATACTGGGGTGAGACTCCTGCTGTGCTGTTGTTGGCTGTGTAGCCTTGGGCAACTTGCTTAATCTCTGAGCTTCAAGATGCTCATCCACAATACAGGAAAAATAGGAATACCACCTCTTCATATAGTTGATCTGAGGATTATTGGGATGTGGTAAAGGCCTCAGCCTTCATCTAACACACAACTTATCTCTCTACAAATTGAAACAGTATGCTGTTGTTTAGTAAGTTTATAAAGATATTATAAGAAAATTCACTACCAATCTCTAGGAAATGACATCTTGGGCATCTACTTGACACAATAGCAACCGTATCAGAATGCAATGCATTTATTTGGCTTTGTTTGAATTAGAGAGCTCATGACAACACCCAGAAATCTTCTAGCAAAGCTCACCATCTGGTTCATAATCCACTCCAGACACATGGGGAGTGTTGCCCCGCCACCCCAGTGTACTGTCTATTTTCTCAGAATCCATCTTTTCCTGCTTAACAACAACCATAACAACTTTGCCTGCTTCCTCTGCAAATTTATCTTTCTTCATGTGTCTTCTAAAAAAATTTTATGGGATATCACGTGGTATTCTGACATAGGCATAAACTGCGTAATGTTTAAATCAGGTTAAACATATCAATCTCCTCAAAAACTTATCCTCTTCACGGTGAGACCGACCACTGGAACTCTTTTCTTCTAGCTTTCTGAAGTAGAAAATACATAATTTACCCACAGTCACCCTGCTATGCAACAGCACACTAGAACTTCTTATGTCTATGTAACTATGACTTAGTGCCCCTCCTCCCTCCCCTACTATCCCAGGTTCTTGTCTGTTGCCAATTTATGGAAGCTGATCAAACTAAGAAGTCATATTCCAGGCTTCTGTCCTTCTCCTTGACTTTCCTACAGATGGGACCTCAAGAAGTCAATGAGTGCAGAACCAGAGTCCTGTCCTTATACTTGGTGGCCTGTGGTGGACACTGGCTTGCACTGGTGAAGTATGCAGAGGCCTCCTTGCCTCCCACAGAGCAGGGCTTTCGGGGATGCCCTGACATAGAGCAGAAGAAACAGGCGACAGGGCTGAGACATGTAAACAGTCAGTGCCAATAACAGATCATCCTCGCTCAATAAAATGTCTTTATGAGGTAATTAGCAGTTCATAAAATCCGTTAAGTAACTTAGAAACCTCTGCACCACTCCTTGAACGCTCTCTGCTGCTAAAGGGCCCTTGGGAAATATTAGCTCTTACTGCGATGAATCACACGCCATCAGCAAGGTAAGGCTAATTTTACAAACGTCTTTCTTCCTCTGCTGGCTGCAAAGAATCTCAAGTCATCCCAGTTGAACACTAAACCGTTGCAAGAGGCAGCTATGGGGAGGGTCAGGCAAAGAGCAAAAGTGACAGTGGGCTTATCTCCAGGTGAGGTGGAATAGGATAGATCTCCTGGAAGAACTACATAAAATGTTAAAGCAAGAACTAAAATGCCTGGTCCAGAGTCTAGCGCTGTCCTTAAAAACCATTGCTGGCTATCACTGATAATGTCTGCCAGTAGCAGTAGTGGCAATATTTGCAATAAGTATTCACTGAGTGCCTGCAGTTTTCCCTCATATATTCCTCAGGAGAGCCCTGACTTGTCATCTGTAGCCTTAAAATGAGAGCCTAATATCCAGGAGAGACTGGCCTTCGAGCCATATCCTCAAGTGCTTCCAGAGTTTAAAAATGTCTTGTAAGAGAAAAAGTTTCACTTATAACACAAAACACCAAAAATTACTCTTACAACAAAAAAAGAAATGATTTTATAAGCAAAACAATGCAAAAGAAAAACCTGCTGTAAAGGCATGCTAATCATTCTCTTTCAGAAGTTGTAAGGCATCTAGCCCATGGGGAGCCAGTACTGCAGAACAATGAAGTAGTAAGAAAGGAGGGTGGAAGGATAATGGATGGATGGATGGATGGATGGGTGGATGGGTGGATGGGTAGAGGTTGGTTAAAGAGGTAGACAGAAGAGTGGGTAGATGAGTAGGTAGATGGGTAGATGAATGGGAAAGTCTTTGCATTTGTGGGGTTCCTGATGTTTTCTGGAGTTACTCTTCCACTTCATTTAGGTTCAAGTGTTACTTCCTCAGAGAGGCCTTCCCTGAACTACTTCTATAAAATAGCACTTAATTCTCCCCTATTCTCAAGCCTCTAATCCTGTTTTGCTTATATACAACATTTATTTATTACTATGTGTTATTTTATTATGTTTGTTGATGAAAGAGTTCTCTTATACTAGGGAGGTTTTTGTTTTGTTTTGGTTTGGTTTTGTACTCGGGATTGAAACCAGGGGTACCTAACTACTGAGCAACATCTCCAGCCCTTTTCTGTATTTTATTTAGAGATAGTGTCTCCCTGAGTTGCTTAGGGCCTTGCTAAGTTGCTGAGGCTGGCTTTGAACTTATGATCCTCCTGCCTCAGTCTCCTCAGCTACTGGGATTACAAATGTGCACCACCACTCTCGGCAGCACTGTGAGATTTTAACTGGGCTTTTTGAGAGCTATATCCTCAAGACTGGGAGAAGACCTGGCATATATAAGGCACCATAACCATGTATGCTAGACAGGTGGGGAGAGGATTAAACAGACATCACTTCACACAAACAAATGCTTGGATACAGCAGCATTAATCCACTTAAAAAAAGATCATCATGTATTCCAAAAAAAGTCTGAACTTGGAATAAAAGCAAGTTGCATAGTGTAATATTTCTATACTTCCCACTAGACCTGAGGCTCAATTTCCAAGAAAACTAAGTCCTAAGGGTGGGAATCAGGGTGTGGGGAAGTCTTATTCCTCATAACTTCTCAGTCAGTTGCTTCCGTTACCAAGTCACCACCAGATGTAAGCAGAAAAGACAGGCTCTGCCAAAGGAATCCTGAGACCAACTTGTATGTTCTGTAAAGGTGAATTTGGTTTAAGCTGGTGAATTTGGTGGAAGAAGAGGAACCCTTGAGGTGTTTCAGCACACTGAGCACCTCATCTCCCATGTCACACATGAAGCTGCCAAGTCCCAAGTTCAGGTTCTAACACTCCCCTGGAGCTACGTGAATTTGGGCAAGGCCCCTCACTTCTCTGAGTTTCCTCCTGTAAAATGAGTAGGCTTGCTAGAATCACGACCCACACCTCTGACACCATGGCTCTGGCTGTGCCCTGGAATCAGATCCTCTGTGGACTCCACTCATGACCCAGAGCCCCACGCTCCCCCTCCTATGGAATGGCACTGTGTGTTTCCCACTGCCCCTGTCATTTCTTCCTTGACAACCTCCTGTCAATGAGGGATTGAAGCCCTGGCTGAGCTGTCACCTACTGTTTTGAAGAAGCACTCCCTAATACAGCATGCACAGTGAGCTTCTCTCATTCTATAAACATTTTTCTTGCACCTAGTATACCATTCATCAAAGCATCTTTTAGCTGTATGTATGCAGGCCTGCTGTGCCTGAGAGGGCAAGAGATCCAGTTCAGAGAGAGAAGAGATGAGTATATACTTGATGGATGAATTCATAAACAAAAGAACAAATTTGCTCAGTCCTGTGTCTTCTCTCGTGGCACTTTGCAATAAGGCAATGATAATGCATTTTGAGGAAAGTATCCCTCCTATAAGAGTCTCTTACTCAGCCCACCACTTGCCATGCTTCAGAGGGTCATAGATTTCCTTAATGATTTTATTGGTGATTCTTACCTGGTCTCCCTAAGGTACTGCTAAGCAAGTCTTATTAAGACTATAAGCACTCACGTGGGTCTTAAAATACTCCAACTCTTATAGAAGGACACCAATTGTTTAATTCCCCAAAACAACCAGTCTGGTCTACATGCTGCACCTCAGTCAGTAAGAAAAGTTATGCAGCTGGAGGCTAAAAATGATTTGGGGGAGGGGGAAATCAACTCTAAATACCCATCCTCCTTACCTAAAATCTTGTCCTTTAAAAGTCAGGAATTTTTCAGTGCCCCTTGCCTATTATCACTATTTTTTTCCTCCTCTCAACAGGTTCATCAAGATTTTATGTGAGCGTTGAGAACTTCAATTCCAAACAGGATTGCCTAACTCATCTCTACGCTTTTTGGATGCATTTAGCCTCAAAGGAATAAAAGGTAGTGACTTTTGCTTTTCTGCCACTTCTCGCAGGTGTGAAGTTCTGATTACAAATTGGCTTTGGCCTTTACTTTCTGAAACTCGGGGCTGTTGCTGCATTAGGCTGGGTACAGGGAGAGAAGACTCTGGCACTCCTTGCCTGATCTGCAATGGCTCCCTCCAGAGTCCCTTCCTCTGGGTTCTCGGTGCCCCCAGTGCTGGCTTCCTACAGTCACGGATAGAAAATAATGTGAGGAGCGTATAAGGACATCTCTCGACCACAGTGGAACCTTCTTGAGGGCAGGGATATGTCTCTTTCTTTTTTCTTTCTTTCTTTCTTTCTCTCTCTCTTTCTTTTCTGTCTTTTTTGGTACCAGGGATTGAACCCAGGGGCACTTAAGCACTGAACCACATCCTCAGCACCGTCCCCCTACCTTTTTATATTTTATTTTGAGATAAGGTCTCACTAAGTTGCTGAGGTTGGCTTTGAGCTTGTGATCCTCCTGCACTGCTGGGACTACAGGTGTGCACCACCATGCCTGCCCTCTCATCCATTTTTGTGGGACTCAATACATCTCGAATGAATGAAGACCAAACCTTGAAGTCAGGTCTCCAGCTGGACTAAGCTTGGTCATCTGCAAATGTGAAGATGCAGTGGTGACAGCAGGTACAATCATACTGGGGGTGACAGGAACAGTGGCTGCCACACAACGAGTACTAGCTACATGTCTGGGAAAACTCACGTTACCTCACTTAATCCTACTATAATCCTTGAGGCAGATACAATTATTTGCATCCCCTTAACAGTCCAGGGCTGGGTTTTGGAGAGAATATATAATTTATATGCGATCACACAACAGTGGAGCCAGGTCTTTTTATTACCATTAAAATCATTTCTTTGTCAACAGAAGTAATGAAGTGATTAAAACATTTCTCAGGAATCTTGAAAGAATGTGTAATTTTGGAATATATACTATACTATTTCCTAGTGTGGCTAATTCTAAGCTGTTATCCACATTGATAAGATGTGGACACAGGTCTCTTCTGAGCACTGATGTTGCAGAGGACCAGGTCGGTAGGCTCCCAGCACAGTCAGTGGCCTATCAGGGTCAGCTTCCTCATGCAGGGGAGTGTTGGGTGCTGAGTGAGCTGGGCCATCCTTTCCTTCGAGTTCTCCATCCTCTTGACCCACATAATCAATCCAACCCTATGTCCAACCCCACGACAATACAATGGGAGTCAACGTGCTCACTATAAAGACATGAAAAAATAAAAATAAAATTTGAGTCATTTTAAATGCTAGGTAGCCCCCACAAACCTGTGACAGATTTTTTTTTTTTTCACTTTCTCAGGGCAAGGGTCATGAGGGCCAGCCCACATGGATTCAGGAATTTGGTGTTTCTGCCAAATAAATCTGCTGAGATAAGACTATTAATTCATTGACTTGACAGATTTCAACATTGCTTCAAACCAGAGCTTTGGGACACAACAAAGTACATGCTATGGGGAGAAAAAAATTCTCTCTCCCCCCGTCTCTCTCATTGGGTACACATTCTGATAAAGGCATTGTTAATGTGAATTCAACACCTTAAGAATATCCTAGAGTGTACTGACACAAATTATGATAGCTACAATACCACTAAGTGAAAGAGTAGTTCTGTGTGACCACTGTCATATATATGGCCCATCAATGACCAAAACACTGTTATATGGTGCATAATCATATGCATATGTACAAACATACACACGCACAGAGACAGACACACACATACTATGTGAAGATAATCGTTTGCCTAGTTGGTGAAAACCTTAACGTAAACAGAGAGAAGCTCACACCCTGAACACATAGAGTTGGGAAAGCTGAGCACTGTGGCAAACACCTATAATTTAGTCACTTGGGAGGCTGAGGCCAGAAGATAGCAAGTCAAGGCCAACCTAGGAACCTTAGGGACACCTTGTCTCAAAAATAAAAAGGGCTGAAGATGTAGCTCAGTGATAGAGTATCCGAGTTCCAGCTCTAGTACCAAGGATAAAAATAAAAATAAAACATATTGGGAAAGTCTGTTCCCACCTTGTAGATCAGACACATCCAGATGAAATTAATGGCAAACAGCAACTCTTGGGAAGCACAACCTTCAGCAACCCTGAATCCATGTCTCTTCTCCCACATGGTTTCTGTGCTCTGGGCTTGGGGACAAGGAGAGGACGTAATCCTCAATGACGAAACTTCTAAGACTCCCTTCTCTTCCGCATCAGGGAAGCGTAACCCAGAAACCCTTAAGTCTCCCCTGTGAGGCACCTTATGGTCAATAAGGACCTGGAGCAGTGGAAGTATCCTGCAAGCAGCAGGACTGGCTGCTCCTGCAAGTCAGAGGCAGGCTCAGAGCTGACCCAGACAGAAGTTAGCTTGACTTCACGAAAAGGAACAAGCACCTTCCTTTCTTCCCTGATCATGAAAGAGTACCCCCAGGTAAAATGTGGAAGTTGTCAGATGGGTCACAAGAGTAGAGTTGGAAAAGTCATCCCACCCACCCCTGAATCTCTGCCCAGCAAACTGCCTCTCTCAAGACTCAGCTCAAGTCTCCTGTCACATCAGGAGCACTTCAGGGGAAGCATTACATCTTAGCACTAGCTCATCTGCTCCTGGGGCAAAGCCTAGCCATGGCAGTGATGAATGTAAAGGGGTCGCTGGGGAAAGGGAAAGAAGGAACAATGTGTCCTGAACATGTAACACTGAAGAGCTACACACTTTGCCTTTATAGGATCTGAGAGTCTCCCGTGATTTCCATGAAGTCACTGCTCTCATTTTCCAAAGTTAACAGATGATAAGCTCAGGCTTTGAAAATGAGGTCAAGTATTCAGTTTGCCCAAGGTCACAGAGCTAGTAGTGGCAGAACCAAGATTCAAGGGTGCAGCAGGCTGACTCCAGCACACCCCAAATCTCACACCTAGAGATACAGCTTCTGCCTGTACAAACCAGATGCAGTGAGCAACCACCCTGGCAGAGCCAAGGCAGCGACCAGGCAGCCCACACACACCACCATCAGGAACAGGATCTTCCTCCGGATGCATGCACCTGCCTCATTAGTGACGCACAAGTGCCTAGTTAAGATATATGGTTCACAGCAGCACTTCAGCTGGAGCACTCTAAAATTAGCCTCCTGGGGGAAAAAAAAGTCCCCCCACAGTGCCTTGTCCCAGGCCCAGCATCAATAAAGGGGGTGATGACAGCAGCCTCAGAGGCTGCAGACATACTACCAAAACAAATGGGCTCCAGTGTCACCCAGCAGTGGCAGCATAAGGTCCCTACACTCTGCCCCACTCTAGTTTCCCTGCTGTATCATCCATGCACAGGTGAGATGGGGTGCCCCTCCAGGTGGCCTGAACAATGCTGGTCCTTCCCTATTTATTTGCCAAGCTTGAGGTCCGGCTGCCAGGAGACTGTAAGGGGAATGAATTAAACCTGGGCTGTGAAATTCAGATTCTTGCAGAAGCAGAGCAATGTCACAGGATGATGGCTTCCTGCTGCAGCTCCTGACTCAAGAGCAAGGCCTGTGGGGTATGCATATGGGACAGGATGGGACACTGCATTGTACAGAGTCACCAGTCACTGCTCCAAGACTACATCCTGGTCTGTTGGCCCAAATCCCCACATAGGATCTCTGGCACACATTCTCCCATCTCTCCGTGGGATGTCCCTGCTTTGAGGGAACCATACCATTTTCTGATGACACAAGGTGGAAACATCCCAGGACACTGCTTAAATCACCACCAGGGCCCCTGTTGTCCCACTAAGATCATCTCTCCCAATGAAGGAAGAATAATGCTGACAGCCACAGCTCATCTGTGACACCCAAGTGACATGGATAATGACCCTTCCCTAGGTGGCCTCCTCTTAACCTTGGTAGCCTTTATTCTGCCCATTTTCCATCCTTAGCCTATCACATTTGGGTGTTGAGTGCTGACCATCTGTATTCTTCTCAAGGAAGTGGCTTCCCAATGACTTCTCCACAGATACACTGTATAAAGGGGATTTTAAAATATACAATCGAGTCCTATGTTTTCATCATAACCTCACTTGGAGATACAAACATCTAGATGCCTGCTGGTACCTCAAATCCACCTGTCTGAAGCTTATCTGTAATTTCCCCCAATCAATCCCTCCTCCTCTTTTTGTAATTGTGACCACCTGTCACTCATTCAGTCTCTGTGGCCATTTCTCTCATGTCTTACCCACTCTCACTTTTATAAATCTATACAATCCATTTTCCTCCATCCATTTCCATTGTTCCCCCTCCTGGTTCAGGCAGGACTGATTCACTCTTGAAGCTGTGCTATAGTCCTTCACATTGGTCTTTGACCATCCCTCACACTAGGGCCACTGAAACTTACAGATGCCATAGAGATTCCTGTTGCTGGAATCCTATAAGGTCAGAATTAGATTCCTTCCCTTTATCCTTCAAAGCTGTTCCCAACAAACTTCTCAGAATCTGGTCTGAAGTCTCCAAATCTTATATCTTTAGGCCTTTTCTACAGCATCTCCCAGCTCAGAATGCCCAACTCCTTCCTTGGAGGTCTGATAAAATATTATAAAGCATAAGTTTCACCTCCTTCTGGGTCTGCCTCATCCTTAAGTCCTTCCCCTTACTCTTCTCCTCCAACAAATCATGTTTAACAGTTCATTTGGTAACCACTCATGTACCAACATGTGATAGCTCTTCTAGTAGCCATCTGCACCTTATTTAAAATTTCTATGACTTATCTCTTATGACATTTCTCCAACTATACTATACTCCAACTATATATAGCTCCTGCTTCTACTAGGTCTTCTTGGCTGCTGTTTCTGAAGCCAGTTCCCTATAAGATCAGGATCAGGCCCTTCTGATTGAGCAGAAGAGGTCAGGGATCTTGGCCCCACCGGTGATCAGGAACCGGACTCAATGTTACAGTCTGCATGCATGAGCGGGACCCCCAACAGTTACCCTTCACACACAGCTGCCTGTTCACACCCGCAGCTCACTGCCTAGTGTAAACATTGGCTCCTGCCCCAACTTCCTGCTCACTTCATATTCCAGCTCTCATGGGAATGGAAGCCCGTTCTGAACCCAGCTGCTGAAATGATGTATGGGAAGCTCCCGGCATTAAACACAGTAATGTAAAGATGTTTCAGTCAATAGTAGGCTGCATGTACAACAATGGTCCCTTAAGATTTTATAATGGAGCTGAAAAATTCCATGTTTACTGGACCTTTCCTATGTTTAGATACACAAATATCAGTGTGCTACAGTTGCCTGTACTATAGAGTACATAACATGCTGTACAAGTTTGCAGCCTTGGAGCAATCAATCCTATCAGAGAGCCCAGAGGTATAGTAGGCTAACCGTCTAGGTTTGAGGAAGCTCACTCTGTGCTGTCTGCACAGTGATGAAGTTGCCTAGGAATGCCTTTCTCAGAACATGTCCCCATTGTTATAGGACACACAAATGTGTACTAATATGACCCCTAGGTATAGCTCTTGCCTGCCTCAGTCCCCTGAGGACAGACCTTGTCTGTCCTATGCCATTCCAAATAGCTTTCCCGTCTGGAACCAGGAACTGCTGCATACTTGCCTTCTAGTATCTTTCTGCTGTCCAAGGCTGCTTATGTCTGCCATACCTGCTTAGCCATGGCACCAAGTTATATTGCATCAATTCCTCTGGGACTTAAACTCAACAGTGAAATTCCTCTTAGGATGCATCTGTCCCCCATAGCCAGGCCTGCTTCTTCCACATCAGACCTGAGCCAACATGGTCCTCCTCCTCTTCCTCTTCTTCACCAAGCAACATTGCTGAATGCCCAATATGCTTGGGGTCCCAAAGTCCCCTTCCTTCTCCCTCCAGGAAGGGGGATAATACCCCAACTCCCCCATTTTCCTTACCACATAGCCTGGCACACTGGGCACACCATCATTTGCATTACTGTGCTATATGCTGGAGCCCAGGGTAAGTCTTTTGTAGCCAGGATGCAGGAGAAGGCAGGTTCACACCCTCCCACTGCTCTTTAGCAAGTGAGCCCCTTTTTCTTAGCACTGTTGGAACACTGCTTCTTCTGGCCTGGCTAATTTCCCATGTTTGCAGAGCCCAGGGCAAGTGTAGTTCAGTGCTCATAATAGCAATAAATTATGACTAATTTAAAATACAGGTCTGGAAAGAAACACTAATCGTAGACCATTCTTGTTCCTGTAGCCCTCCAAAGAGCATGAGTTTTCTTTCCAGCCCTTTCTTTCTGCCACCCTCACTTCACTTCCCTGCCTAGGTATTTGGTTCAAACTGGAGTTGCATTTGAAAGAGCTGGCAGGTGGCCAGTTGCCCACACAACCCACTGAACGATGGAGATCTAGGTGAGGTCCATCCAGCTTCTTATTTTCTTTGGGGGTGGGCAACCAAAGGTACTAATTTCCTGCATGTATCTCTCCCCTGCCAAGGTACTGCATATAGCTCTCCTCTGACAAAGCTTCAGCCTGGATTAGGGGACATGATGAGGCCTCTGAGCCCTGTTCCCTTTAAGCAAGATTGTACCATTATCAGGCAAACAAGATAAGGAGTGAGCCTGACCAGGTGAGTGATGGACATCTATTTCTGGTGAATGCCCACTGCATATCTAACCTTTCACTTACAGTATCCAGCTAGGTCTCTGTAATCCATCAGGATTATTAGTCATCAGACTAGAAGAGAAATCAAAGCTCAGGGAGGTTCAGTGTCTTGTCCAAAGTCACAGAGCTGTCTGGGGCAGGTCCAGGATATGTCTGACTAAAAGAACAGCCCTTCCTCAGTATCCTCATGCCAACAAGATCTCTGAAAGTCCTTCAGGCTTCATGATTTTATGATGGGTCTTTATCTTGGCTGGATTTAAAACCAAGTAATGAAATTTGATTGCAAGTGACATTTTCTATATCATTGAAAAAATGACCTTTTGCATATATTTAATAGTTTCTGTCCTGGGCTGACAATTATAATATGACTCAGGTGGTGGCAGGGGCATGCTTTACTGATTAAGGGTTCCCCGTGTTGTGCTCCTGGGGCACATCCAAGAATAGGAACAAAACACATCGGTTGGCCTTTCACCACAGCAGGGCCTCTGCCCTAAAAGGGTCATTGTGTTGTTGGCCACAGAAGCCAACATAGCAACTGGGCCCAAGTCCAGGGCCACTATTTACAGAGATACTTACGGCAGGAGGCAGACAGACATGAACCGTGGGAACAGGAGGTTGGGGGTGTGGACTGGGCCCACTGTGCTGACCCCCACATGCTTTCTTTTAAAGGACAGTTTGCCTGAGGCCACTCTGGCCCTGCCCCAGTGACATTCCTCAGCAACAACTGTTATTTGCAGGAGAAATGCAGGCCCTAAATTCTCCCTGATAGGAAGGCGACAAGTTACCCTGAAGGGAGGGACTTCTGTGTCCTTAACACAGACCAGATATCAGGTCTCAGGGAGACAGAAAAATTAGAAGCCCCCCCCCCCCCCCCCCGCCCAAACCATAAAATCTGTAAGAATAAGTTCCAATTAGAATTGATCAGCAGAGGCCAAGGTGACCCAAAGTGGCTTTGCACCTTTAGCCTGCCATTATTATAATAAAATCTCCCCTCCATGGAGTAAGAACATGCACAGTGGGAACTTGAAAGTCTGATGCAATCCTGTTGTCAGTCAAAAGTCAAAATGTGGATCTGTGTGAGACTCTCTGGAAACTTCCCTGGGATCCCCAGTAAAACGAGGAGCTTTTTATTCAAGGGCAAAGTACCCCAAATCTCAAAGGTGTATTAACTGAGAAAATTAAAATATGTTGCACACTGGCAAGAAAGTACTCATGTGACAAATGGCACTCAGTAATAGAGAACCACCACCTCTGGGATGAGGAGTAGCTGGTGTGGCTGCCTATAGTTCCGCAGGACTCTGCCTTCGGCCTCTTCCTACTCTTCACAGTGTCGCCTCCTCCTCCGAGGCTTCAGTCTCCACCCGCGTGCTGATGAGTATCCAGCTCTCACCTTCAGCTGGGAAAAGTTCACTCAGCAGCCGGTGAACCAGGGAAAGCTGCCAGGTGGAGCGCGCCAAATATCACAGCAAACTGAGAAGTTCCCTGACGTTCACAACCTCTTGCGTGTAACTAGCTCCGGTCACGTCAGTATCTGCAGATGGCGACTGACTGCTGTTACTCATCCATTCAACAACCAGACCCAGAGCTCTTGCCTGCACGTCAAGCGCTATACTAGGAGCTGGGGACACTGCTGTGAGCAAAGCCAAGGTCCTGTCCTACATAGCTGACATCCCAGGGGAGGAGGAGACAATACACAAATAACTGAGTCAACATATCACATGGCAGGCACTGACCAGTGTCCTGGACAGAAATGAAAGAGGCGGTGGGCGTGGGGGTGCACAGAAGGAGACAGTGAATAGCTGCTGTGGAAGGGTTGGGGGAGGGCTGCTGTTTGACATGGGTGGCACAGACAGGGCTGTCTGATAAGAGGGCATTTGACAGACATCAGAAGTAAGTGAGGAAGTGAGCCACTTGAAAATCAGAGGAAGCACGTTCCCAGCAGAAAGGGAAGGAAATGCAATGCCATGGGGCTGGGCTCTGTCTGGAGCATTGTAGACAAGCGAGAGGTCTGGGGTTGCTGCAGCCCAGTGGATAAAGGGGAGAGGGGCCGGGGTCCTGGTCACATAGGGCCTTGAATGCCACTGAAGAGTTTGGCATTCCTCAGGTGTAGTACTGTATTAGTGAATTCTCTATCACTATAACAAGATACCTGACAAGAGCTACTTGTGAAGTGAAGAGGTCTTTTTAGCTCAGTTTGGGAGGTTTGAAGTCCAAGATGAGGTGGCTCCATTCATTCAGCTTCTGGTAAGGACCAGAGAGGGCAGCATGTCATAGTGGGAGCAAAATGTTGGTTAAATTGTCATGTCACTTAGGAAGTGATTATCTCCCAAATTAACAAGTGAATTTCTGGAGCAAAACAAGGATGGGGGGACCCGCAATCCCTTCTGAGGGCCAACCCCAGTAACCTAGGGATCTCCCATTGGGCCCACTCTTCAATGTCCATAGCACCTCCCAATGCCGCTACCTTGGGGATCAAGCCTCTAATACATGGACCCTTGTGGAACATAATTAAATATACCACATCCAAATCAAATCGCTCCCAAATGGACTTGATCTGACTTGTGTTTTAACAGGATCACTCCAGCTGCTGTGTTGGGAAGACACTAGTTAGGTGGCTACTGCAATGATCCAAGCAAGACAGAATGAGGGCTCAGCCTGGGGTGACCAGCTGGCAATGAAGGTAATGAGTTATTAGAATCCAGGTATGTCTCCACAGCAAAGCAGACTCTGGATCACAGGGATATCTGTGAAAATAATCAGGGCCTCCAGGGCTCATGCCAGCATCTACCACTAGATTTGTGCCTTAGAGCAGCAAATGTGTGTCATCACACAAAGAAATTAAAAAGGCTTCCAAAGCTCAAAAATAAGTCCAGCCAAACACTGGATCCCTACTGACATCCCAACAGACCTATGGCAGAAAGGGTTAAGTAAAGTTTGTTTCACAGCCAAGGGAGAACAATGGCATTCTGACAGGAAGCAAATGCCTACGAAGTAGTCACTAGACAGAGTTACAAGAGGGTTTGTGATTATCCAGTAATACCAGTCAATGCCTCTGACTTAAACAGTGGTCGGTCCACTTCACCTTTTGAAGATAGCCCTCGCTTCTCTGAAGCTTACTTTTAAAGGGACATGTTTTCTTTTCCTTTTGTTCCCTCTCCCTCTCTATAACCTGGGGTGGGAAACAAGATTACCTTTTCCCACCCTAGGCCCAGTTATCTGTCCTGGAGCATATACTCAACCCAGGAAGGAGATGTCCCCAGGAAGATCTAGGAAGTGACTACCTCCCAAATTGACAAGTAAATTTCAACACACCCTCAGGGAGCACCTGGGGCCCCCATCAGGGCAGACCTAGAATGTAGCCTTTGAAGAGCTTCTTCAAAAGCCCTCTGTTCTCCAGGTTGGATAGAACCACAGCCTGGGATTAGAGTCCTCTGTGCTTCTCCTTTGTTAGCAAAGCAATAAACTTTTTTCCTTTTTCTCAAAACTATGTCTTCCTTATTAAATTGGCATCAGGGACAAGGACAAAGCTTTCGGTTATAGATAACTCCCAATGTGCATGGGCTACTAATTGTCCTGGAAAGAAGTCACAGCCTCTTAGATCAGATGAAGCTGAGAAACACTGAACTGACTCTGTTTGAAATGTTTTTTGGTACAGGGCTTCTCAGGGCCTTTCACATGTTAACATGCAGCAGGACTCTCCAAAAGGCATCCATATCAGGGCCACATGTTTTGTTGTGGTTGTTTTAATGGAGACCCTTCCAAGAGTAGCATTATTTGAAATATTTTGGGGAAATATTGAATTAGATTCATGTATATCACTTGGGCATCTACTCTGAGGGGTAAAAGCCCATAACTGAACAAAGAGTTTCCAGATGGAAGGAGACCCTCATTGTTATACAAAATTACATATAAGAGGTTGTGAGGGGAATGGGAAAAAAAACAAGGAGAGAAATGAATTACAGTAGATGGGGTAGAGAGAGAAGATGGGAGGGGAGGGGATGGGGGATAGTAGAGGATAGGAAAGGTAGCAGAATACAACAGTTACTAATATGGCATTATGTAAAAATGTGGATGTGTAACCGATGTGATTCTGCAATCTGTATTTGGGGTAAAAATGGGAGTTCATAACCCACTTGAAACTAATGTATGAAATATGATATGTCAAGAGCTTTGTAATGTTTTGAACAACCAATTAAAAAAACACACACACACACACAAAAAAACAACAAAGAGTTTCCAGCATTCTATGCTGAGTGCTGGGGGTACAAAGAAAAGTGAGGGCACTACCTATCACAGAGCTATTCTGTGACTCCTGCAGGGGCTCAGGGCAACTGGCTCCCTGTTTATCATCCAGCTGATCTAGCCCACAAAGAAGGGGTAAAGCTGGAGAAGAGTGAAGCGGTAAAGGCTCAGAGAGACCAGCCAGCTAAGTGCTTCTCTCCATAAGACTTCTCTGTCCCTCTCCATAAACATAGGTATTTGGAGAAGATTTTTAGAGGGTGAGCACCCTACTAAAGCACAATCCTCATTGTGCTTCCAACACTTTAGTTCCAAAAGGAACTAAAGGAAAATAATATTTGTGGGACAAGCTTTGCACTGCCCCTTTGACAACAGATCAATTCCCTTTGGTCCTCATTACAATTCCATAACATGAGTGGTCAACACTGAAGAAGCTTTTAGTAGGGGAGAAGCCCTATCCATGCAGAGTCCCCCTTTTAGACCCTTTAAAGGAGGTATTGTTATTCAAACTGCAAGAAAAGAAGACTTGGAGACCTTTAGGGACCTGTCCCACATCACTCCCCGACAGTGGTGGAGTGAAACTCAAACTTCGGGGTGGTGTCAAAGCTGGCTCTCTTCCTAACACAGCTGTTCCTGGTTAGTTTACTGTATAGGCTGTACAACAAGCAAAAGGCTTGCCAGAGACCTTATCAAACTTACTAGCACACCTTGGAGATCAAATAGGCTGGAAGAAGTTAACTCAGGACAGTGCTCAGAGCCTGAGACACCTAGACAGGACCCTTAGTGGCAGAAAGATGGAGATGTGATGTAGGGTGGGGCACTCTGCAGCTGTTCTGTTGTGACTGAGCTGTGTGCACTGGTTCATGGCCCCAGAAGAACTGGCTCTCACTTATTGTAATTCCAAAGTCATTCCTCTAGAAAACATGGTAAGGTGGAGGTTCACAGATCTCCCAACCGTAACTCAGGGAATGGCTCAGCAGAGCACAAAATATGGGGCCTCTGCAGCCCTTGACCTTGACGAGGATGATGGCTGGGGTCACTGAGAAGGAAAACAAGTTGGTTACAGAGACATGCTGAAGTATACAAATGTCATTTCAATTAAAAAAAAAAAAAAGAAAGAAAGATGTCAGAAGTAGCACATTTTTCATTCTGCCTACAAATGACTCCATCTGTGATATGGTGCAAAACCATTTTACACATCAGAAATCCATAAAATCTCTTCAAATAGAGTCTCTGTGGCTGAAATATGCTCTTCTTGGGAGACAGGGAGTTTATCTGCCTCCCTGATCAAGACTGAAGCTTCCAAAGCAGATTTACTTTCTGTAAAGGCTTTGTTTTAGTTTTACATTCCCATGTATCATAGAAATGATTATAGTCCCTGTTATTGTTCTCCAGACATAATAATCACATTTGCCAAATTCACTGAGAAATATGATTGAGAAAACAACCAACATCTGTATCTAGCACACACTCTCTCTATATATATGTAATGTATGTGTGTTTATATATATATACATATATACATATAGTGTACATACAAATACACATATGTATATATATGAATATATGTATATTTACATACACATAACCCATATGTTCTACCAATTTGAACACACAATTCTAATCCTAATTCATTACTTTGGTATCAATGTTGATTCCTCAAAATCTGTGAAAATGAATCTTGATTATCTTAATATAATGCTCATAAAGAAGGTCATAGGTCAAGAAATTTAAAGTGAAAAGTTTTAACCACCATATCTTTTAGCCCATCTTATGTGCCACTCAGAAGGATACTTCACAAATGCTACTTCATCTTCACGAAAACCACAAAAAGTAAAGTGTTATGATTCCAGTGTTACAGAAGAGTGACCTGGAGTTTGGCAAGGACATGCGATTGGCCCCAGGGTATTGCGCCTGGGCAGGGGATGTGACCTCCAGCCTGTAAAATTATAACACCTGTGCTCTAGGGAGGTCTCAGTTGCTGGGTTTGCTGGGTCCAGGTTTGATCTGGTCCATTTCAACCCAAGCGGAAGCAATACCAAGGCACGCAGCCCTTTTAAAGATGGGGTGTGTGTGTGTGTGTGTGTGTGTGTACAAGGAGGAAAAAATGTCTTCTGATTTTATTAGTGTACTATCTGGGGACAAAGAACAGAGCTGCTCTCAGTTCATCCAAGAAATGGTGTCTGTGACAGGAGTTCTGCTTCACTAAGCCAACTTCTTCAGAGAGGCCACTTCCCTGGTCCCACTGGAGATTAGATATGTGGCCCACTAATCCAAAAATGGCAAGTCCTCAAGGCTGTCAGTGTGGCTGCCTCCAAGGTACCAACTGTTTTCTTAAAGAGCTTCTTTCACAGATTTAGAAAATAAATGAATTTTCATTCTTTGAAGAATGCAAACTAAGAGAGCTTGGATCTCTGCACCTTGGGTAAAATACTCATGATAACCTCAGGATATGCTCAAGTGCTTTGGGAATTGCTCTAAAACATTTTACTTGTGATGCTTCAAAAACTGCAGAACAGGGAAAAAAAAAACAAAAAAACTGGCATTTCCCACTCCCCATCCACGTTGATTTTCAGAAGAGCCTGTTAATCCAAAATTCCTAAAAATCCTGAGAGATTCCTATAATCATTTTAAAATACCCCACTTTCCTTGCTCCTCCCTGACCAACCGGGCCATATTCTGTGTGGTGCATCACAGAGCTATTCTATGACTCTGCTGGGCAAAGGTCCCTCCGCATTATCACTGTTCAAAAGCACTTCCCTGCTTCTGTCCTAGCTCTAACTACTGCTGACACCCTATGGTCTTTTCTTCTCTGTGTACCTTTTCCTTGAAGTCTTCACTGATTTAACATGAGAGAGGCTCCCGGCCTTAATGTGTTCATCCAATAAGAGCCTCATTAAACTCTAGCTTCAACAGAGTCTGCCATGATAGAAGTCTGCCATGAGAGGACGCTCTTGTGTTTGTATTTGTGATTAAGTGTGCTATAACCAACTCTGACATAACCCAGACAAGTTTTAAGAGAACGAACAGTATCTTGGTTATTCTTAGCCCCTCTTTACACGAACTGGGCCTTTATATCTAAAGGATGACGAATGTGTAATGACATTGTCCTAAATCTACTGCCGTGGACTTCTAGTCCCTGTGTGTCGGCCAGAACATTGCTTACTTTGTACATCAACTCTTGTATGGTGCACATGAGGGCTTAATCAATATGATATGACGTTAAAAGTTTTAGAACTGGATGTAGCATAATTCCCAAACTATCAATTAATGATCCTTTTTGCCATTCCTTTAGAAATTACCTTGTCCAGGTAAAGGACTCTGGTCCTCCAAAAAGAGATCAAATAAAGGGAGATATTGCTAAGAGGAGAAATTCAAGAGCTAAAGCAGACCATCTTAACTAGCACTTTTTCTAGAGGGGAACTCCATTTCTGGATGAGGCAGCTTAATGAAGATGATCTGGATAGTAATTCTGATGATTCTCTCTGCACTGGAAATATCTATCTTTATTAAATTTACTGTCTTTTGTCTCTAGAGACACAGGGGACTCTAGTTTTGAAAAGAGTCAAATATTTAGCAATAATTGCAGTCATTTAACTGAATAGGAAATTGGGTTTCTTTCCTGCTGTTTTGTTGTTGTTGTTTGTTTGTAAGTTGGTTTTTAACTCAGCACAGCTCAAGGCACTTGACACAAAGGAGTGCCAGGCATAGGGAAGGCAGGCTTGGGCAGAAAGATGCCAGATCAAAGGAGAAGATTGTCCCTGAATCTAGTTTTTGTGGAAATAAAAGATTCTGAGATTGACTTCCAGAAGGCTTAGGCCCTAATGTGCCTCTAACAGAAAAGTACCCTCTGGAACTCACCTGGTAGCTGCACTAAGTCTAGGACAACTGGTTCATACCTGACTGAGGAGTTGTGCTATCCAGTGCACGTGGAATTTTAGCTCCTGTCATGGATCTTTAGTTGAGGCCACTCTGCAGACCTTGTTCAGGCAAGACCATTTACTTTTAGAACTGAAGAATGGACAAGCCTCCTGTCTCCCCAGTGCAGGAGGAGGAATGACAACTCTTACAGTTACGCAGCTCCAGCACAAAGCAGAATGAATGTCAGACCTAACTGGCTGAATTTAGTAATTTCTGACTATCCTCTTCTAGAATTTATTAAAAAAAAACAGATTAGCAACTTGCCTAGGAGCTTGCCTCAGCATGAGACGACAGAGCAGCCTAGGCACACCTGATGCAGTTACCGCTGTCACTTGTAAGAACCTGTAAATCCTCATCAGGTGCCATCACCTCTTTTCCCTCATGTGCCTCTTAGAAGGGCAGACTCAGAAAGGCTCTCACCGAGTCCAAGCAAAGTCATTTTGTAGCAGATTCAGGAATGGAATTCAGGTCCACCTTATTTCATGGCTTGTGTTTTTACAGAGGCAAAAGTGACTGGAACACAAGAGAATTCTCCAGTGAAGGATGGGATCTCTCTCTGTCTGCCTGGAAATGAGCTCTGCCACTTCCAGTGGGCAGGGCTGTACCCGAACTCAACTTCCCACAGGACCTGGAGCCTACAAACTTTCCAGATGCTAGGAAGTTGGCATTTCTGAGCATTCTTTCTAAGCACAGACAGATGCTTAAGCCTAACGTATGTCCCTCTGTGCAGGGCTACTCTCATGCCTACCTTGAAACAGAGAGCAACAGAAATGTGGAGTCTCTCACCTAAAACCCAAAACAAGGTGAGTCCAACCATACCTGACCAAACCACACAGAGTGGTAGTATCAACAACCTGGACAGGTAGGCTGTCAACCTCAGGATGCTTTTGAAGTGATGTGTACCAGTGTCACACTGTGGCCATTCTGCAGGCTTTCCGTGTTGGACCTGGGGCTGTTCTGAGCCAGGAATATTAACCCAGAGATGATTTCCATATGTAAATGTGCAGTTGGCAGAACTACCTTGGTGGCTTTCTATTTATTGTCCAAAGGCCAATCACTTCCCTAAGTGAGTTCCTAGATCGAGCAAATTTCTCCATGGAGTTTTAAATACTGGTCTCTAAAAAACAGCTTGGAGAGGATTGAGCCAATGATTTAATTAGCCTGTCTTCAAAATAAACAATGCAAACACCATGAATCATTAAATACTGCTGCTCTTTGGCTAAGTTGTAGCAAATCAAGGGACTGATTTTAATTGGGTTCAATAAAAAGGGTTTCAGAAGCATTCAGAGAGTTTTAAAATTTTAAGGGCAGAGTGACGAAAGATTGATCAATAGGTAACAAGTTTTTTTCGAAGTTCTAGTGTGCTATTGTGGGGGACTATAGCTAGCAATTGTTAGATCTCAAGGATCTAGATGAAAGGATTTTCAATGTTTTTGCCTTAAGGAAATGATAAATGTTTGAGGAGACAGATATGTTTAACCTGATTACAAAATGTATACATGTATCAAAACATTTGCAGGGTACCCCATTAATATGTGTATTTTTGTATGTTTCTAAAGAATCACTTCCAAAAATTAATTTTAAAACAAAGAAGTGATTATTTCCATAAGGAAATGACAAGGGTTTCAAGGCTTAGAGCCACATACCATGGTATCAATCTGTCATAGGCAGCACAGCTTCAGGTAGATGATCAATGCAGGCCTTAGATGCATCTAGAACTCAGGTTTTCCAAGATGAAAAATAAAGAATGACATTTTGATGTTAGGAAAAACCATCAGGCTTCAGTTAAGAGTAAGGCCTTGAAGGGACAATGTCCAGGAAGCTCCCACTATCGCTTCTGGGCTGCATCTGCTTCATTTCTCCGATCACTCACTGGTGTCCATTCCCTGCTGAACAGATAAAAGGCCTCCCTCAAGGTCACTGTGGAGGGTTTGTTGATGCACAAAACACGCTGACATCCAATCTTGGGAGCTAATATCTTTGGTTTTTCCTGTGCAATTTGTCAACAAAGCAGCCAACAATTCATTCATTTATTCACAGCATTCCAGCATCCACTCTGTTGAGCACATAGTGGAGGAAACTAACAGCAACACCCTCCCCCTCTCTCCTTGAGTCCCACACATCATCACATTAGATCCTAACTCACTATCTGATCATGCAAGTGGACACGGAAGCTCAGCTGGGCTGCTGGCCACAAGCCACAGCCAAACAGCTGACACGTATCAGAGACCAGACTCTCACCCAGGTTGTGCAGCTCCAAATATCCAACTCCCAGCTAGTCCAGCACAGCTTTTGACCCTTCCTGTGAATCAGAATTGACTGAAGTATGTTCAAATTAGCACTTCTCAAATCCTGCCCAGAGAGAGCCCCGTCCAGAAGATCTGGAGAGGATCCAGGATTCTGCTTGAATAACTAGGACCAGAGATGGTTCATGTACCAATGTGACATGCACCAGCCTATGTTGCACATTTCAGTTAATCTGGGTGATCATTAAGAATCCAAGATAGATGCTGACAGCCACAGCTGCAGAGCAGGTGAGAGCACAGTCCTCGTGCAGCTGGTCCCCAGCTGTGCAGTGCCAATGCGGAGCGATGCCTACCCCAGGGCTTCCTCACTCGACCCGACTGTCAAGGCCTGTGATTGGACTCACAGTCTGGCTAAGGCTGACCTGGTGCCATCTTCGGGCCAGTAAAGGGTGTTGTTCTGGCCCTGGCGCCATGAATTCCACAGTGATCTTGGGGCACAAACTGTGTATCAGTCAGGAATGCCCTCACTCCTTGCTCCCACACAAAGGCCACTGTATGGCATTGCTGGAGCTTGTCTTGCTCTCACTCATCAACTTCTAGCCTTTCCCAGGAGCTCTGGGATTCCTCAACAATACAGCACAGAAAAAAGAAAAAAACAGGGTCCAGTGAAGAAATAATAAGATGTCCACTCTACAGGGCAGGCAGAATCTCTAGGCTTTGTTAGTTGATGCTGAGGTCAACATATGATAGGCCGATGACAGATGGCAAGTATTAATAAGCAAAAGAAACGTGTATACCACAGTGTGTTATTTCTTAAGCTAAGGAATTTATTAACACTCACCACTGCGGATGACATAGGGCATATAAATATCATTTCAGCAAATCAATATTCAGTCATCAAGTAGTATTAATTGAACTTATCATGCATGCATATCATGCATACACATGCACATATGTGTTTTAACTAATATTTACACAGCATTTGCACTATTCTGCTATACTGTGCACCATTCCTGGCATTGGGGACATAGCAGTAAACAGTATGACATGAAGTCCCTTCCTAGTAGGATGTTACACAGCAAAGCTGGAGGACTGAGGCACAAGAGATACATAAGATGAAATTCTTACTATTGTGGTGTACATGGTCCTACAGAGTCAGGCTATGTACTTTTAATGCAAAGAAGAGTGACATAAAGCAAGCCTTCTTTTATCCTGTGAGTTCTGCATCTACAAATTCAACAAACCTCAGGTTGAAATATTCAAAAGAAATTTTGTATGTTCTGAAGATGTGCACTTTTTTTCTTATAATTATTCCCTAAGATAGAGAGCATAACAACAATTTACACAGCATTTACATGGTATTAGGTATTATAAACAATCTAGAGTTGATTTAAAATATACAGGAGGATATGCATAGATTACATGCAAATACAACCAACTCTATAAAGGAACTTGGATTTTTGGTATCCACAGAAAAGTGCTGGAAACCAGGTACTGTTGTTATACTTTACATCTGGAATGTTCCTCAAAAGCTCATGTGTTGAAGGCTTTCTCACTAGCTGGTGACAATTTTGGGAGATGGTGGAAACTTGAGGAGCTAGGGCCCAGTTGAAGGAAGAAGATTACTGGGAGGTATGTCCTCGAAGGTCATTTCTTGTCCTTAGCCTCTTTTTTCCTCCTTCTGTTTCTTTACTTCCTGGCTACCGTGAGGTGGGCAGTTTTGCCTCACCACCTCCTACTGGCCATGATGCCTTACCACAGGCCCACAGATATGCTGCCAGGCAAATATAGACTGAAACCATGAGCCCCGCCCAAAAAAAATCTTACCTTCATTAAGATGATTTTCTCAAGTATTACCTTCATTAAGATGATTTTCTCAAGTATTCTGTTATATCTGTAGAAAGGTGACTAACAGATACTTAGAGGTGACTCTACTTGACACATTTCACCTTTATGATACTCTGAGATAAACGAGTGGCTTCACCCCTATTTTATAAATCTGAGAACTGTAATTCAGAGTGTTTGGTTGATGGTAGCGCCACACAACTAACAAGAACTAGGACATGGTAATTCAAATGAGTTAACACAGTTTATGCAATATTATCAGCATAGGTATCCTTTACGTTCCACAAGATTTTTTAATTAACTAAGCTTATTTAATTGAAAGAGAGATGCATTTGGGAAAATTTAATTCAAATACTATAGAATATTCAATAAATACTGAATCTCCTGCCAACCCTAGGACCTTTCATAGAGAAAACTGCTATTACCAATTTCTGAGAATAGCTTTACCATGCAACTGTTAATCTGCCATGTGTGCATAAAGCAAACCAAATTAATTATTTGAAAAGGCTGGAATCAGTTAAGAAGCAAAATTCTCAGAATGACAAGTGGGAACCAACAGATCCAACGTTTCGTGTTAATAATGTTTTTTTTTTTTTTTTTTGATAAAGAAGAGAAATGGTAAGTATATATGTTCACACTCTACTGTTTTGACCACCTGGATTTTATGGAACTGTTGTCATATAGATAAGGTCCCATTACTTTATGCTGACAAGTCCTGAGCAAGAATGTTGTTCCAGTGCCTTTGCAGAGTGAGCCCCATTGGCCGGTTCCACCTTCTGGGTGTCTCTTAGTGACAAGAGCTGAGTGTCTAGACATTGCATGCCTGCGAACAGGGCCTTGGCTGCTTATCAGGGACAATTAACACCTTCAGCAGCACCAAGCGGGTGCCTTCTTTCCCTATGCACTTACATCTGGACTGAGACTGGAGGGAAAATCAGGCATCTACTCTGTGGATTAAGGATCTTTACATCCTCATTTGAAGAAGATCCTGAGTTCCAGCAGCTAAGGGGTCAATATTGATCCAACAATTCCTTCCCCAAGAGTCCCCTCTGTAATGATCTTAGAAGTGTACTTGGAAAAGAGGAAGCTTTCATGGCTCTTAATGGTGGGATGGAGAGACCTGCACTGAGCAGGCACCTAGCTAGGGCTAATTTAAAAAAGCCATGCAACCTCTGTGGCAATATTTGTATTTCTAAAATTTTGGGCAGTGGACAAGACTGGCTAGCTAGCTAGTCGGGTTAGACCAGAAAACCTTAACCTATGAGGAGCTGTAACCTTGTAAGAATATAAGCCATTTTGTGCTGATAAAAGATGCACATGTTCATTTTGTGTTCTTCTGTGTATTCTTTAACCCCCTAAAAAACTTGCCTGCGGGTGTAGCTAAGACCCAGAGGCTACCCAGCATGTAAGTATCCTTCAGTTCCCTCTTCAGGCCCCAGCACAGGCTCAACTACTCCAAGGGACGGGTAGCTGGGAAGAATGGCACAGAAGTGCCAAGTGGCTCTGGGAGGCTAGGACAGGAGGTACCAGCATGCTCTATGCTGCAGTCCAGTCTGGACAAGGAGCAAGTCAAGTCAGAAGGTTCCTAATAGATCACAACAACCAAAGGGAGGCATTTACTCAAAAAGCAATCAACTAAGCAGCATCGTAGGTCATAGGAGCATGAAGTCCCCTTTGCTGGGTGCTTTTCCTGCTGTGACACTCTCAGAGGTCAGAACAGAGGCCCGGAGACAATGCAAATACAGCACCTTTTCCCCCCTGGTCTTTAAGGCCTATCAACAGCTTATTTAGAGAAAATGGTTAAAGGTGGTAATTTTGCTTGTTTTTGATTAGGCATTTATAGTTACGTCTTAGAAATGAATGGCAGAAAATGAGGTACATGATCTGGAGAGACTACCTGGAGACGATCCTGACAAGGTGAATTGCCTATTTCCGAGGCAGAGACACAGACAGACTGATCAGCCTTGCTCTTGATTAAGGCCCTGGAAGCGAAATGAAAAGCCAATGTGCAAAGCCCTTCAGCTACTCGGGATTCAGAGATAACAGCATTGCGAGTTGCCAAGGCAACACCAGCTGAGCACGAGAATACAAGTGTGTGCACACGTGGGCATGGGGACAGGCACCCATGCACCAACACCCTCCTGCACACAGGGACAGATCCAAGAGAAATATAAGGGAGAGATTTCCACAAAGCTTCTTTGAAAAAAATCGGAGGGGTACTGATGGCTGCTGCTTTAATGAAGGATTCTAAACAAACAAAAACAGAAAATGATTGCATTACCATGTCTGTGATAGCCAGCTTTCCCCCTCTGTGACCAAAATACCTGACACGAACAATTAGGTTTCAGTCGCTGGTTGGTTGGCTCCCTTGCCCTGGGCCTCAATTGAGGCAGAATGTCATGGCAGAAGGGCATGGAGACAGAAAGCTGCTGGGTTCCCAGTAGCAGGGAGGCAGAGAGTGAAAGAGGAAGGGGCCAGGGACAAGAGGAAACATTCCAGAGTATGCCTCCAGTAACCTGCCTCCTCCAACTAGGTCCACTTCCCAATCAATTCCAATTATAAACCCATCCAATGGATGAATTCACGGATGAGGTCAGAGCCCCCGAGATACTATCATTTCCCCAAAGCCTTACCTCTGGACACTGCTGCATTGGAGACCAAGGCTTTAAAATATAGGAGTCTTTGGGGAACATTCCAGATCCAAAGCAGAACAATAGCCAACTGTCATTTTTAACAAACATTAACAACATTTGGTTGATATTGACTTTTGGTCTTTTTTTTTTTTTAAAGAAACAAAACATTACAGGATTAAAGGCTCCTATCTGCTCTAGTTCAGTTCAACTTCCCCTCCTTCCCTTCCCAAAGGATGCTGTTCTCTTGAATTTCTAGATGTCTTATCCAGACATGATTTTTCTAAGTTTGAGACATACATATTACAATAATAGAAAGTGTCATTCTGAGTCATTTTTTAAAATTACATGTATAGAATAGTACGTATCTGAAAATTGTTTTCTGACTCCACATTAAATAATCCAAATTCATCCAGTTCATTTATTTAATTGCTATGTAGTATTCATTTTTACATATAAAATATTTAGCCATTCATTTTTTTTTAGAGAGAGAGGGAGAGAGAGAGAGAGAGAGGGAAAGAGAATGAATGAATCTTTTTTGTAGATGGACACAACACAATGCCTTTTATTTATTGAACCTGGGTCGAGCCTGTGCTAGGGGAGCACTCTAACGCTGAGCCACAATCCCAGCCCCTAGCCATTCCCTTTCCAATGGATATTTAGATTGATCTCTGTTTGTAACTCTAACAAATAATACTTCAGTATACATTTTTATATAAAATATTTCCTTGATTGTGTACAGTTTCCTCTCCAGCATGAAGTAGCACTGTTGATTTGTCATGGAAAATGTCACTTATTTTCCAAAGTTGATTTTATCAATTTTCACTCCCAGCATTGTATGAAAACCAGCCATTTCCAATAATTTCGCCAACTCTTGATGTTGTCAGATACTAGTGCCTACCAATGTGAGAGGTGTGTGTGATGGCATCTCACTGTATTATTTAAATTTACATCTCCCTGACTACTACTAAAGAAGTTGAGCATCTCTTCAAGATTATTGGTTATTTCCTCGCTTACAATTTCTCCCTATTTCATCCTGTATCTACTTTTCTACAGCACACTCATGTTCTTTACTGATTTGTAGGAATTTGTACACATTCTGGATGTCAATCTTTGACTGATTTTGCACAGCAGATATCTTTTGTCAGTATGTTTCTTGTGTGTCTCTTTAGTTTTTACTGTCCAATACTAATACGTTTTAGATTTTACTGTAATTAGGCAATCGTTTTCTTTTAAGGTTTGTGCTTGTCCCCTTAAGAGATTTAAATTTTTGGCTTTTCCTATTTTGAACTTGAATTACCCAGATTCTTTTTTAGTATGGCATGAAGTAGAAAATTTATTATTGCTCCTTTCAGATCATGAAAGTTTAGGCACCATTCACTGAATAAACATGGATTGTTGTGTTGCTGGCCTCACTCAAATGCCTATAGTATATTGTTTTCTAGGCAATTTAAAAGGCATATGTATCTATACCCCTAGGTCAGTACTATAACAGGGACTTGGGCTGCTTTCCCTAAAAGTTGTGACTTCACTGAGGCCTGCAGATACCCAATGAATAGCTAAAAAAGTAAGCTAAAGCTTGGCATCTCTGTCCCCTTATGTATCTATCTCCTTTATTATCTGAAAATTTGGGTTCGGTTTCTGCTTAATTCTGCATGTAGGCCTGTTAATGACTTATGGAGTGTCATACAAGGTTATTAGCCCTAAAATTACCTATCTTGTCCCCCTTCAAGACTGAGGACACAGAGGTAAAAGCAACTAAAATATTTTCAAGATTTATAGGGATATTCAACTACCAGAGTCCTGGAATGCTGCACAGAAAGAACTCTCTTATCATTGCTCTAAACCTGCAGTCGCCTTGAATTCCATGAACAGCAAAGCTTCACAGAGAGATCACTCCATGCTGAAATCACTCCCTAAGTGAGAACAATTACCCCATGACAGGAACTGATGCTGCCCCTTCCCCACCCCCACCAGGCAGGAACAATCATCTCGCGGGAAACAGATTGCCCCTCAAGCCATAAGGACTTCTTGGGAGCCACCTTGCAGAACAAATGCTGAAAGGATGATCAACCAGACCATAGCCTGAGCAGGATGACACTCTACCAGCTGTACAAATCCCAGCCATCCAAGCCCCCACCCCTGGCCTTTGTGCCCCTTTCCTATAAAACCTCAGTTTCTGTCAGTCCTTTAAAGACAAATCTTTGGTCACTGTAGCCCTGGATCTCTTCTTCCCAAGTGTCCACACCGATTAAAGCCCTTTACCACTATTCATCTCTTTGACTGGCGTATTGAGACAGATGGACAAACCTAGCCTATTGGGACCAATGGGACTGAGGCCTTTGCCCAAGAACTCCAGTAAGAATATCCTATGCATTGATTACTACAACTTACCATCCTGCTGACTACTCCCTACGTAGCTCCCTTACATAAAATTCTGTTAATTATTTTTGGTCATTTACTTTTACAAATCAAGTTTAGGATTATTTTATGGTTCTCCGACATTCCCCTTTATTCCCCTCTCAAAAAGAAATCTGTTTTGCTTTCATTGCAATGAAATTAAAATTGTGAGTTAAATTTGGGGAGAAATAACATTTTTGTGATAGTGGATCACCCCAGACATGATTATGGTATATTTTACCCCTCTGTTTAAAAGTATTATTTTATGTCCTTTCAGAGAGGTGTATAATCCTACTTACCTTTGTCAGATTTTTTTTCTTTAGGTATTGTTATGGTTTGGATGTGAGGTGTCCCCCAAAAGCTCCTGTGTTAATTCAGGGATATTCAGAGGTAAAATGATTGGATTGTGAGGGCTGTAACCTAGTCAGTCCGTTCAAATTAGAATGGTAACTGCAGACAGGTAACTGAGGTATGGCTGGAGAGGCGGGTCATGGCAGCATGTCCTGGAAGGATTCATCTTCCTTGTTGCCCCTTCTTGTCCCTCTTTCTCTGCTTTCTGGCTCTCATGAGTGGAGCAGCATTCCTCTCCCACCTCATTTGGTCCACCATGATTTTCTGCCTCACTTTGGGCCCAGAACAATGTAGTCAGCCATCCATGGACTAAGATATCCAAAACTGTGAACCCAGATAAACTTTTCCTCATCTGAATGGTTCTTGTTGGATATTTTGGTTATAATTATGCAACATTGACTAAAACATAGACTTTAGAGTTTTTATTGGCTGTATGATTAAAATTTTTTTTCATTTTTTACTTATTTTTGCTTCTCCATAACAATACTATTGATTTTTATACACTAATCCTATAGCTGTTAAACTTAAATTCTTACTAATAGTTTATAGATTCTCTTTTTTGACATTGAAAATCGTAAAATCTTCAAATACGAACATTTTTATTAAATTTTTTTAAATTATCAGTGCCCTCCTTTTTTTTTAAATCTTACTAAGAATCTAATACCTATAGGGGTTTGGGTTTTCATATTTATGTATTTATGCTTTTTCTTATACTTTTAAAAATCAGAATAAAGAAGGTCCTTTCTAATTCTAAATTGCTATGAGCTATTTGTCTTTGCTTCCTTTTTTTTTGGTTTGGTGTTTTTAATAATGAATACATATTATAATTTATGAACAGGTTTCTTCTTACTTGTATATATCAAGAAGCTTAACTTTTTAAAAAACAAAATTTTCAAGGGACATTTAACTTTTCTTTTCCAGGATCACTTGAAAAAAGATTAAATCTCCAATCTTCCAGTAAGGCTAGGTCTAGATTACATCTGAGCACCCAAGGTCTAGGCACCAAGGCTCTTTGTGTCTGTCCTCTCCATTAGGGGATTCTGTGGATCACAGAGGTATACAACTGGTCTTGTGGTTGTATCCTGAGGTGTCTCCATCCTGTCCTGATCCAAATTACACCTAAATTTCCTTTCTTGTATGAGTCTGCATTCCTAATTATTGGCCTAACATAAGCTATCTCATAGTATTATTTTTAGGAGAAAGGGAACCAATATGATGCCCAGTATCCACATCATCAGATGGCTCTCCACAAAGAATGAATGAGGTTGGAATAATCATTCTCATTTTCCACTCAAGGAAACTGATCCTCAGGGAGGTTAAGTAATTTGCCCCAAGTCTCAAGAAAGAAAGTGTTGATACCGGATTTGAACCCAGTCTGTGTGACGTTCGTGTTCTATGCTTTCCACTGTTTGTGGTGCTACCGACCCCTAAATCTCCACAGAAATCAGAAATACCTCTGGCTCCTCAGTGCAGACCTCGCCAAGCCAGCAAAGCCATTCTCCTTTCTTTGTTTTATTTTTGTCTTTCCAACTACTTTGTAAATTAGTGGTTGGGGTTCCAGACCGCCCACTCTGGAGAGTGCTGTGAATAATGTAATTAAGCACAGGAAATGGTTCATTGTTGTTAGTCTACAACCTAACAATGAAGGTCAGGGGATGCTCAGGAAGTGCATTTTTCCTACGTGGGAATCAGGAGAGGGGCCCAACAGGAGTCTGAGAGCTGTGACTGAGTGGGCTTGGTTGCCAGGCTCTGCTTCCCTCTGCTCAGAGAGTAGATAGCACCCAGGCATAACCCATGGCCATAGGACTCTGGGCAAAGAGCCAGAGAGAAGAGTTTCCCTTCAGTGCTGATGAACAGAATGTGTGAGCAAGGAAAAGGGGCTTAGGTGGACTGACCCCCAAGTAGATCTTAACCTGCACTTCATCATTAAATCAACCTGATTTTTAATTGATTTCCTAAAGATGCTCTTAACGATGACACAATACAGTTGTTGAAAACGTGGACTCTAGCTACATAATTTAATTCAAATCCCACCTAACCTTTTACAAATTCTGTGTCTGGGCTTGTCATTTAAACATCACTGGGCCTCAGTTTCTGAATATACAATAAGAATAACAACAGTACCTTCTTCAAAGGTTTGTTTTGAGGATTAATGGATTAATATTTGCAAAAGCCTTAAAACAATACATGGTACATATTAAGGGTTGTGCATTAGTAATCTATTGCAGCATAACAAACTGCCTTAAATCCTAGAAGCTAAAAATAACAGTAAATATTTATCATGTCATATGAGGTCTACTTGTGAGGAACTTGAAGGGTTCTGGTTTGCACTCCCTGCTGAAGATGCCATCAAGATATCAGCCAGGACTGTAGTCAATTGAAGGCTTAATCCGGGCTGGAAGACCTGTTGCCAAAGTGGCTCATTACCTGACTGGCAAGTTGAGACTGGCTGTTGGCAAGAAGCCTCAGTTCTCTGTGTGAGTCACTGCCCAGATTGTCAGAGCACCCTCATGGGCAACCCACTTTCCTCCAGAGCAAGTAATCCAAGAAAGCAAGACAGAAGCAGCAACCTATTTTATGACCTAGCCTTGGAAGATACATAGCATCCTTTCTGCAATATCTTATTGGTTACACAAGTCAGCCTGATTATTATGGGAGGGGATTTAACGAGGGTGTGAATGCTAAGAATTGAGGATTACATGGGAACACTTCTGTAGGCTACCACAAACCAAGTCTACTAAATAAAGAATGAAATCAGGTCTTAATTAAACTTGAGTTCTAAGTGCATAGTGTATCAAGGAAAAAAAAAGTATCAACAAACATTTATCAGAAGAACAAATATTTGAATGAAAAGAAGAAATGCCCTGTCATCCCAGCCAAATTTCAGTTTAACTCCCTCGTTTGACTCTCCACTTTCTGAGCTATTTTCAAGGAAGGAAGTATTTGCTCTCAATTTTCACTCAGAGTCATTATCTCCATAAATTAGCTCTCAAATTTCTTTTTCATATAAAGGGCTTGAAGTGGTAACCTCAAACCCGAAGTGCTAAGTAACTTTCTCTTTCATCCAAATTTAACAATATATGAAATACTTCCTCTGAATTCAGAAGGTTACAGAGACAACTGAAATTTTATGCCTTGGTTGAAATGCTTGCACTAATGCAATCATGCCGCAACTAATATCTGTCCCAAGACAATTGTGGGAAAGTTCCTTCTTGTACAAAAGCAGACTATTTGCTTCCTCTTCTTCATACCAAAGTTGTACTTAGAAGACACGATTGGTTTAAACCCCTGGGAGGCCACTTCTTAAAGCCAGTGGAAATAAATCTAGAAGGTGGGTCTAATGACTGGATAAGCAAGCACCTCTCCAAGAGTCCCAGGATTTCCCTCAAGGTTCCTTTTACTCTTGTTTCACAAGAATTTCAGAGAATGGTCACTTTCTCACATCAGAACCATGCCAGAGATTGTGGGGACATGTCACAGCAATGGCATTCCCACTTAGTGCTAGGATGACCTTTGAAACAATGCAGGATAATATTCTCAACCGCACCAGGGCCTTCACTCACCAGAGGGGTAACTATTTGTACCTAGATAGCACTGATGGCATGTATCTTCCACAATACCAAAGTCGTCACTGAGGATGTGAGACTCAAGTTACACAGATACAGTTGATGGTCCTGAAAAGCTGGGATATTTTCCCTGGTTCTCTTTGGTAGCAAAGGAGCATAAAGTGACCACACCTTGGCATTTACTAGGCACAAAGAGACCTAGTGAGAACACAGTGTATCCATGTCATATCACTCTGTGCCATGTTCCTGAGACTATATTATTGGAAGATGCCAACATGGTTTCCAAACGGTCATTAAAAAAAAAAAAATCACGTAGTCATGATCAAGAAAGGGATCATTGGTGGTCACAATATTTATTAGGCCAAAACTGGCAATCACTCCAGGGCCCTGATTCCTAGTATGAGCATGCAGTAAATGGTAGGTAAAAATTGGGTGGAAATGCTCATCTTTAGCAGCCTGTGTATCTGCTAAATCTTGACTGAAGGATGAAGTCAATGCTGAATTCAGAACATTCTTTCCCATTTTATACCGGTTTCTTTGATGTTCATTTTGTTTTAAATGCTAAGGATAAACGCTCACCTTGACATTTGCCTTTTAGAAGGGCAACAGCATGGTAAATCCAAAATGTAACCCAACTTCAAAGTGTGAATAAGAACTTCAATTGTGAATTCCTGTGTCACGGGGAAGAGCTCAGAGAGACAGAAATATCCTTTAAAAAATGCCTGGAAGCCATGCGCGAGGGGCTTAGGAGAGCCTGGAACTTCTCATTCTGGTGCTATCCAAAGAATTTTTTTCTATATAGTTCTTCAAGTTATATTTGGACTTGACATTCTCAGATTTATCATCTTCTACTTCCTCAATTTAAATCATCTAGTCTACACAAGCATAAACAATAAAATCCCACTTTGTAACATACACATGTAATTAACTCTGGTTCTTCACCATGTGGAGCTGGGCTAGCCAGTACAGCAGCCACTGGTCACATGGAGTTTATTCCAAATTAAGATGTGCCTAAAGTGTAATGCATACATGATACTTCAAAGACTTGGGCACAAAAACACAACACAAAAACACAACTGAATATATAAATTAAAAATATTACCACAATTAATTTTATCTGCTCTCTTTTGCTTTTTTCAAATAAAGCTATATGAAAATTATGGGCCACACATATGGTTCCTATGTCTACTAGATAATGCTGGCCTAGATACTCAATGTCAAAGATTGAAAACTAGAGGTGAAGTCCAAATAGGACAGACACAGTCTGTTTGATCTACACAGTGTTAACCCAAAGGGTGATTTTAATTTCAAATATTTTCTGATCTTTATAAAAATCAAGCAATTAAAAACAGATTCTGCATTCTTTTTAAAATTGAAAACTCTAATAAACACCGGGTCCATAATCCTACACAAAAAGGATGAGCTGGATTCGAGTATGAGCTGTCCTCATGAACAGGGGACTTGATCTCCAATTCTTCATGTCCCTTTTGCTCCCAACCCCGAGATGAGGGGCACCCCAGGCCTAGTCAGTGTCCTCCATTCAAGTTCCCCTGCTCACTTCTATAGGCACTTGAGTTTGAAACACCTACTCTATAGGCATGAGGGAGGGCTGTGGGGAAGGTCTGATCATGACCATGGTGTATGCAGATTAGACAAAATATCTGGGAAGAAAGGCGAGTCTCAGGAAGCTGTGTCCAGCTTCAGTTTTGTTTAGTTTTGTTTTGAGGCTAAACATTTAAGTGAAGATCTCCTGGTCACACTTGGCAATATGAAACTGAATATATAAAATACAGAACCAGGAACAATGCCTTAGGAACATCCAGAGATAAGAGCAAGAAAGAAGAAGTAAAACTGGCTCAACAGTCTGAGAAGCATGGTCAGAGCATCCAGAGAGAGAGGTAAAAAAGAGAAAGTAGGGTGCAAGAAACCAAGCTTCCCAGGGAGCCAGCCAACAGAGGGCAGGCACCAAATTACACCAGTCCTTTGATAGACTACCATAACAGGGCCGCCCAGTTCTCCTTGTCATCAAAGCTATTGCTGCAAGAAAGCTGAGTTAAAAAGAAGACAAAACTTATGAAAAGCACCTTCACAAAACTCTAGCACCTACAACTTTGCCCAAACACTCTGCCTGTCCATGCCTGCAGGCACCCCCATTATCCAATGTTTTTCTCCAAAGACACTATCCATTTTCGTCATCTTAAAGCATTATTTCCCACCCATCATCAGTTTTTAAATCTATTGTACACGTACTATGGATATAACAAGCTCTGAAACTGAAAATATACGTAAGGTCTGAGCTCACTGGCCATCTGATACTAGATTCTGAAATAGTCTCCATGGTCATTAACCTGTAGCTATTCCTTTCTAAGTAAATGGAAGAAGTTTTCATTCTCATCATCTCTCTCTTTTTTTTCTTTTTCCTATTTTGGAAAATATTTTCCCAAGTGATTATGTTATAACAGCACTGAGGATTCAGACCAATTCTGGTCCTCTGATTTATTTGATAACCTATCTCTGTGACTAAAATATAAAGGAGATTACAAATGCTATGGATAACTATTTGTGATATTCATTCGTGGCCCCGGGTTGGTAAAAGCAAATTGCTTTTCATTAGTGGATAAATAATACTTTGGTTCTTCCATAAAACAATTAATATAAGTAGAGTTTGATTTAGACTTGAATGTGATATGGAGCAATGATATAATGGAAATCTCAGGACTTCTCATTATCACCTCATTTGGACCATGACTGTGCAACTCCTTTCCAAATCTCAGTTATTTGAGCTCTCTACATTCTCATTATTAGTTGTGATTGCATCCTTTTCATTTTTATAGCTGGGAAGCCTGGGATGTTTTCACTGAATTATTCAATCATATGCTTCACAAATATTTACCATATGCATCTGCTATTTGGGGGATGGGAAAAGGAAAAACAAGTATGGCTGATGCTCTCAACTTATGACTGAGCTACCTCCCAATAACAACCCATCGTAAGTTTAAAAATATCCTAAGTCAAAATGCGTTTGATAGACCCAGCACAGGTGAACATCAGACACAGCACACTGTAGGGTATATATCTTGTTTCCCTCATGATCACATGACTGACTGCAACCTACTGCTGTCCAGTATCAAGGAAGGGTATCAGATGCATGCCTGCAGTCCGAGCAGTTTGGTAGGCTGAGGCAGGAGGACCATGAGTTCAAAGCCAGCCTCAGCAACAGTGAGGCACTAAGCAACTCAGTGAGACCTTGTCTTTAAATAAAATATAAAATAGGGCCGGGGATGTGGCTCAGTGGTCAACTGCCTCTGAGTATAATCTCTGGTACACCCCCCTCCCCCCAAAAAAGGAAGGGTATCAGAACACATAATTCTAACCTAGGGAAATATCAAAATTCAAGATTTAAATAACAACAGTTTTTACTAAATGCCTATCACTTTTGCACCAGTTTAAAGCTGAAAAATCCAAAGTTGAACCATTATAAGTTGGGGATTGTTTGTATCTAAATTACAAACTATAATTCAGTATGATACCAGGAGTCCATATGAGACACAGAAAGGGTATAGGGTGGGGAAGATAGAAAAGCTAGGAAGAGCCTGCTGAGGTGTGGTGTGGTGTAGAGGGGGAAGCTGAGCACTCTTGAAGAATAATACCTTGCCATAGGTTAGTGTTGAGGAATAATTTAAACAAGGGTGTGGTGGGATGAATAGCAACGTGGTGTGTCTGGGAAGCTGAGCTCCTGGTTCCTGAATCTACAGAAGGGCAGTGTCAGATGAAGCAACAGAGAAGAGCCTAGTCACAGACGCAATACTTTTGATATCCCCACTGGGAGACACAACAGATTGGACAAACCAGTCAAGGACATCCAGGTAAGCCTAAGAGAGAGATGAAAACCACACACACAGTTGATGCTGTTTTTCCCCAATTCTTGTTGCACCCATGATTAGACTACATGCTACCTCTTCCTGCATTAATAAGGTTTATTGTCTGCCTTTGCATTAACTGTATGAAATTGAAGCATGAACCTGCTGTGTGTGTAATAAAGATTCCATCATGGAATAGACAACCTGCCCCAATATGTGGTCCTGGATCAAGAGCATCTGTAACAACTGGAAACTTGTTAGAAAGGCAAACTTTGAGGTTCCACACAGACCCATGTAATTATGAACTCTGGGGAGGGGGCCCCAATACTGTTGTAACAAGCCTTCCAGATAATTCTGATTTAACCTCAATTTTGAAAAACTCTAAAATACACCAAAGGCTTTTTGCTCATCTTTCCATTGATCTCCAAGATTACTTTTTATTCTGATATCTTATGCTAAACCATCCTGGGTAACAGTTTCCCCTTAGCTCACCTGATTTTCAATTTTTTAAAATTTTAATTTATTTTTAAATATAAATTAATAATTTATTTGTTCATTTGTTATTCTGATGATAGAAGAATTCTGATCAATGCCATCTTTTTTACATACATCTCTTCTCCATCAGGCCCCACAGAATCCCAATTATGTAAATAATTACCCATTGAGGCAGAGAAAACAGTCCAGAGATGAATTTATAAACCAATATAAATTTGAGACAACTATTTTTAAAAGGATTTCCTCAATCCCTTACCATCCAATCACATTCCCCAAGTGTGACCAGAACCCCCATTAGGTTTGTAAATATCCATTCCGCCTGACGACTAATACATTTTCCAAGACTCAGGGTAACTACTGTTTTACCTCTGAGCACTCTGAGAATCAGTCATGTGACCAACATTGATTTTTTTATCATTAATATAGCAGGCTTCCCATTAATAATACATAAACCCCAAGAAAGCAAGAACTTGCCCTTGTTTACCATTGTATCCCTACAGCCTAAAATAGCACCTGACACCCAATAGGGGCTCAATAAATACATCTGAATGACTGAGTTAAGGCATTAGCATCTACTAAAACTATAAGAGGCTAAGATATATTGTAAAAATTAATGTTGTTTGTTTCTAATTCTTTAATGTGGCTACTATAGAATGTAAGTGATTTCTGTGGCTCACATTACACACGGATGTATGACTTCACAGTCCAGAGGACACAGTGGGATTGGAGGAAGAGAAGGATCCTGCTTCCAGGGCTAAAGACACTGGCAGCTTCCTGTTCCCACTGTCCTGGAAACCCACAGGTAACCGCCCACCAACTTCACTGTCCTCTTTACTGTAGGATGCAGAAAGCTCTTTATCCCCTGATCAAGGCTCAGTTCCTTGCACCCCATTACCCACCCACCCCCACTCCCACTTTGACACCTAGTGAAGATCTGGCACAGTGGTGGAGAGGTGCCACCTCACTGCACAGAATGCCATTCCAAGCAGCCTCTGCACACCAGCTGTTTTCACAGCTACCTCCATAGGCCTCACTCTTCCACCCCCTTAAAGGAACCTGAACTTGGAATACCAGGGTCAGATTTGTAATTCTTTAATATATATATCTTTACTTTATTTATTTTATTTATTTTTATGTGGTGCTGAGGATTGAACCCAGTGCTTCACATGTGCAAGGCAAGAGCCCTATTGCTGAACTATAACCCCAGCCCCGTCAGATTTGGAATTCTTATCCTCCTCAACACTGGAAGCTAATTATAAAGGGGACCTGGGCCCTATCCTGCTTCCTGGAAGCCTCCCATATGTGTGGGTAGACCCAGGAACCCACAGGTGCCAGGTCTAGGAGCCCATTGCTCCTTCCAATCTACTTCTGCCAAGAACCATGGCTTCACTACCCACCTTCTGCAGAGAAGCAGGCCCTGGAATTTCCTGTGGCCCTTGCAGGGTCCCAGTAAGTAAAACCCCATTGAAATCACCCACCAGACCCTTCAGACATTTAAGTAGTACAAAAACAAGGTCTTTCAAGACACAGTACCTCAGGTCCCCCTTTGTCTGACCTGAGGACTATGCTGACTATACCTACCACAACAGCTACAACTAAAAAGACTGATATGAGTAACTCATGATTGCAAAAACCGGAGACACCTTGCATTCCCTGCTCATCTGAAATGTACATAGACACCACCACCACTTGCAAAACATCTGGGCAGGATCTACTGAAGCTGAACACATATTACAACCCTGCAATTCTACCCCTATGTACACATCCTACAGAAATGCACACACGTTTTCACCAAAATCCAGGTATGATAATGTTCACATGAGCAGTGTTCATGGAGTTCCAACCTGGGCATCACAGAAATGCCAACAACAGTAGAGGGGATGATGAAGTAGTGGCATCGTGTGACAAGTGATGAATCCAATAAACAGATGTGGAACAAAGCAGCCAGCCATCATAGGATATGCACAGTATGAGCTCATTACATAGTTCAACAGGTAAGATGAACATAAGGTACTAGATGTCAGAAGAATGGTTACTCTATGGAAGAAGAGGTGGGAACTGCTTTGGGTAGCCACGCTAGGGGCTTTTGAAATATTCTAATTCCTGGTGAAAACAGAGATTTCGTGAAAAATCATCAGGCTGTACACTTAATGAGTTGAGTGCTTTTCTGTATGTATGATATATTTCAATTAAGAAAAAAACATTCGCTAAAAAAAACCCAGATTTCTGCAAAAGTGTAAATTAGAGATAATAATACAAACATAATACCAAAGATGGAAGGGCCTTGCATTTCCCTAGAAAAAGCTTGTCGTCAGCCATATGACAAAGTTAAAAAAGAAAATGAGAACAGTTCAGCAAACAAATGCAGAATTATGGAGAAAATAATTTGAAATATGGATTTATACTCAAAATCATTAACAATAAATGTCACTCTAACTATATATTTTTATGTCTTGGCATATCAGCTTCTGATAGTATGAAGCTAGACATTTAAAAATACCATTTATTTCATCTTTATCTCCTCTTTTATGTACATTTGCTGGTTTTATAAATATGCATTCTACATTATCAAAGAATATAAGTAATAAAGTTTCTACCTAAATATAAAGTATGATTGGTACTTATCAAACTTTCACTGATGGGGGTTTTAAGCAAAAGCATTTGGAAATTTTATCTAGATGCATGGACACAAATATACTATCTTATCTCTCAGGGAAAAGGCTCAAAGGGATTCAGACTTTGCAGAAACTCTTGACTTAAAGAATTATTTGTAAATCTCCAATAAGAAGGACAGTTTGAATCGTGTGGGGAATCTGCTTTAAATTTTCATTTTTCTTTACTTTTGAAACACAGTTGAAGAAGGAGGTTAAATTTAACTTTATCTCCCTTTGAAGCTTCAGAAATAGTCTGGAAAGAGGATTTATGTCACAAGGCCGAGTTCTGACCATAGCCTCTTGAAAAAGACCAACAAAGAAGTGGACCCTGCAGCTCATGGCTTGGCCAGACAGGCAATTAAAAAGGAAGGCGCAAAACCTTCTCTTTAGTGGGAATGACCGAGTGCAAATCTGACCCGGTGGCCCCCGTCTGGATAACAGAACCTTGTTTGTTTGGGAATGGGTTGGAGGTGCACAGCTGAACTGCACAGCCTGTGACCAGCAAGCAACCTGCCCTGGCTTTCCTCCTTGATTGATTAGCCTTGTTACCACAGATGGATCTGTCTGTAAAATACATAGTGGCATCTAGACCAAAATCAGTGCCACGTTACAATTCAGGAATGTGCCCGGGTGGAGAATCTTCTAAGTGTGCATACAAAGCCAGAGATATGTACACATGTTCATGAATTCCAACTTTCCCCACCCTGTTTTTGCCACCATGGCAAATTCCATGCCAATTTCGCCCTGACATCCAGCAATGCTACTTGAATGCTTTTTGTCACAAATTTGAAATATTGACTTTCATAAAGTTCCAGTTGCTAAGGCCTCCCCTACCCGCACCCCACTGTGCCGGAGCCAAGCAAATGTGCTTTACTGCCTCAAGAAGAAAATAAGTAATTTACTTTTAAGATAGAGCCGGGCATTCTGGGGGAATTTGGCCTTGTGCTTTTCTTCTGGGTTTCAGTTCTCAATCCATCCCTTCTGGGCTGGCTCAGGTGGGCAGCTCTTCCATCAGGCCAAACAAAGGACAAGGATGAAAAGTCTAAGCATGACTCCTCTCAGGGGAAGCCAGAGAAAGGGCTTCTAGAAATAAAAAAAAACCTCAGATGCCACAGGTCTCAGAGCCACACTCTAAGAAAGATGTGGAAGAAATGCACCAAGTCTGGTTACTGAAATTCATAACCAGAACAGTTATAAAATGCACATGCTATAGAAATAGAATATAATTAGATAGCATGCGCAGGGCATGCAGGGATGCCCTGGTGTGGGATCCGTGCTTCGTCATTGATCACTTCAACAAAATGTTAAGTACCTCTTATAAAATGTCACTTGACAAATGTGATTGTTTCTTCTGACAATCCTCTCTCCCAATTTAATAGAAATAAGGCCAGAAATAAGCATTGATAGATGTGAGGATGAGCTCAGCATGGAATTTGCCATGGTAGCAGATTAAAATAATTTCTATTATTTTAATACTAAGACCATTGGGAGGACCATCCAGTGTGGATGCAGTAAGTCTCTTTCTGCTGCTTGCATAACCCCAAATAAGGGATGCCATTCTGTGAAAGGACAGATCCCCCCAATTCCTGGAAGTCTGGCAGAGATTGAGGCAGGGAAGCCATCCCAGGTCCTTGCCCCTTGCCACATAGAGTGCAGAGAACTTGGGCTGGGAGGTTCACGGGGCTGGCTTCATGAACCAGCCCAGCAGGCAAACCCAAGCCCTACCATCATGAGACACCTCCTGCAGGCTGGCAGACAACTGTCTTCCTGCCGCTCAGCTTCACACATCAGGACCTCAAATCATCAGTGACTCTAGGACACTCACCTTCTTTACTAAACACCAGAGCAGAGGTTGTTTAAAACTGTTTTCTCAAAAACTCTGTAGAGGGATCCTGCTGGTGAGGGCACAGAAATTGACACCCCATCACCATCTTCACCCAAAACAACTCTACTTGGTCATTTTTCCTTTTTGACATCCATCTAAGATTTTTGTTTGAACTCTAGTGAAAAAAAGGGGGAAAAGAGTTTGAAAATCACTTCTGTTGGGAAGATTAATCTTATGAATGCTTACAGGAACTTCAACAGGCCTTTTAAAGAAAATATGAAATTGTCTCACCTACAATTGTTTCTCAAGGTGAAGGCCAAATTGTGAACCTGTGACTTGAATGGGCACTCCCATGTGGGCTAAGTGTTCTTAAAGGGCCTTGCACTGATTGCTAAGTGATCTAATCCAACAAGAAGTCGGACGGACGGACTATAATTCCCATCTAAAGGAATGTGTGGTTGGCATGACCCTTGAGTCTCTCCCCCACAACCACTGACAGTGACTCCAGCCCCAATTTTGACAGAAACTCTTTCAGCAACTGCCTGAGGTGTAGACAGTCTGGCTGAATGGCCCAAGCAGGACCTGCATCTTGCATGCCAAGGACTCTGGCTGCACACACGCCTCCCTCTTGCACTGATGTGCATAACTTGAGTGGTGCCATGGCACAGAAGGAGGCATGCACAGCATGCAGTTCAGGGCTTGGCACATAGCATCAAAATGTGTTCATCCCAAAGCAGCTCCTTGGAATACCAATGAGCACCATCTCAGGCAAGGGACTATGCAGGCTACTGGAGAGGGGACTGGAGTCATGGCATCATCTCTGTCCTCAGGAAGCTCAGAGGGACAAAATCTAAATGATATGTCCACTCTATGGCAGAGTAGAAGCCATTCCAACAATTTCACCAAGAAAGAATCCAGGGAATCAGAGAAGGGAAGAATCTATTTTTCATGAAGGCTTTTTGGACAAGGTGACCCCCTGACTTCAGGGTCCAAAGGCAATTCTGGTTTGAATCTTGATCCAGGAACATCCCAGTTTGGATGATAAATTGTATGACTAACTTCATAGGAGCTGGTCCTTGAAGGACCTACAGCTTGTCCTTAAGAAGCACTGCACAAGGTGGGAAGAGCAGCAGGAAAAGCTAGGAATTAGGAGACTGTGGGATCTGAAGGAAATGCTGAGGAGAGTCTGGTTATCCTGGAACTCACAGCACCAAAGGAGGATGCAGAGGAGAGACCTCAGAGGCTGAGGCCATGCTTTCCTTTTGCCATCGGTGGGACCCCTTGGAACTTTCTGAGCAGGAAACTGTGTTCAGAGGTGAGCTGCAGCAAAAAGAAATAGGGACAGGAGGCTCAAGCGAGAGGAGGAAGATAGGACTTAGCTGGTGGGAGAGGAGGCCTGGCAGCTGGAAGGTCAGGCCTCTGAATCATCCTTCCCCAGCCCAGCCACTGCTCTGGCCTCCACACCACAGGCTGCCTGTCCTTCTGAGGAACAAGGCTCACTCTCCCTAAGGGATAAGCCACCACTTCCTGCACCCACACTGGTTCCAGGGCCCTCTATTTTTGGCTTTCCCAGGCCACTGCCTGACCAAGAAAACACAGTAGCCTGGTACTCTCACCCCAGCAGGACATGCTGTTCCACAAATGGTCACAAGAGCATCTGTGTATGAGTCGTGGTCACCTAAACACGAGGGCCAGGGAGGACTCACCTTCTTTAGGGTTGCTGTGTATCCACACCTTTCCCAAGCCTGGGAAAAGTAAGCCAATGCCTCTGTTCAGTTGGTGCAAAAAGAGATAAGCAGTTGTGCCTAAATTGAGTCTGGAGACAAGTCTTAAGACACAAGTCTCTTAAGAAAGGGCCAGGATACCAGGGGACACACTCACAGCCCAGGGAGTCCAGTCTACTCCATGCATAACAATAGGTGCAGAGAGGGTAAGACCTCTTGTGCAATGATCCCTGAAATAAAAGGGATTTCTAGTCCCTGCTGTGTGTGTACAAAGAACCCATTCAAAACAGGAGTGAGCTTAGATACTTCACAGGGACTAAAGCCTCATCCCTGCCCAGGTTAGTGTCCATCTCCCCTCCATCACCTGATTCATCCACTTACCCTCTTTTGCTTGGATTAATATAAAACTCAGGTTTTCTAGCTTCTAAGCTCTTCCTTTTAAAATATACTGTCAGAATTAAGCCCAAGATGATGAACCCCTTAATGGCAGGGTTAGTATTAACCTTCCTTGATATCTCTGGGTCCAGAACAGTCAATGGCAAGTGAGCAAGAATGAATGATGTCCCTGGATGGCTCCATCTGAGCAGCATACCCACTCCCAAAAGAGCCACCAGAATTCTGAACAGAAGGAAGGCAGAGAGGACTGGGTAAAAAAGGCAGCCAGGTAGGAATGTGCAACCAATTAAAAAAAAATTAAAAATAAATAAATAGAAAGGAGAGGAGTAGAGGAGAGGGAGGAAAAGGGGAGGTACTAGGGTATGAAATCCACCAAATTATGTTGTGTGGATGTATGAATATGTCACAAAGAAACCCGCCATTATGTGTAATTATAATACACTAATTAAAACATAAGAAAACACCATTTTGGTCAAATAAATAAATAAGAATGTGCAAATCCAGCCTCTGTTGCTTTCCCTTCTAGAATGCCTTCAGGGCATCCCACATGGAAGGTGAAGCTGTGAATTTATTTCCCCTATCGAGACCTGTTTTCTTCACTTTGCCTAATTGGAGCTCAGAGGTAGAGGCTTTGCAGACTGGGAGGGCAGATGTAGGCAAATATGGACAAAACTGATGAATGCCACGATCCTCTCCAACAGTTTTGTACCCCGAGAAATTAAAAATAGTAATCCCAAAGATGAAAATAATACATGCAATCACTTAATTAGTATATACTAGGTGCAAGGCATTATGCTAAACGTTTGATATCCATCACTTTGAATAGTGACAACACTACTAGAAGGTAGATGCTATAATTATCCCTGTTTCATAATGAGATTAAGCATCATGCCCAAGGTCACATAGCTAGAAAGTGGCAGAACAGTGATCTAAAACCAAGATGACTGATCATAAATTTACTATTACACTTGGTGTAGTTGGGGTTTTTGTTTGTTCATTTTGTTGTTGTTGTTTTGGTTTTTATTTGAGTGGATAAATGGATATATTCTTTAGAGCAAGAGGTAGAAAGAAGGAAGCGCAATACAAATTGAGGGTCTGATAACTGCCAGACATCATGCTATCGATTTACATATGAAAACTCTCTTGATGAAATGCTTAATTCTAAAAACCATGTCACATCCCCATTTTTGCAGGGTCTGTATCTCAGAGAGGATAAACAGCAGGTCTGGAGTCCTAAGTGATAGTTAGTCCAAGTTAAGAGAACCAAGGAGGCAAGCCAATTTTGGTAACCAGTGATAAAGCACAGGCCCACATGGGGTAATGAGGGGGAGAAGCTTATTCTAAGTGTTGAACTAAACCAGAAGTTGGCCAACTTTTTTAGTAAAGGGCCAGAAGTCAAGGGCACTTAGCCCATGGGTGAGAGCTTGCTGCCCCCTGAACTAGGTGGTGATGATATATGGCAAGTTTGAATCCTAGTAAGATATCTGTTCCTAAGAGTAGGCTTCACATATGAACCCATTCATAATTTCTGAGAGCTTATTTTGTTCTACAAACCTAGAATCATCAGCATACACTGTCAAAAGGCAAACCTGGGTAGTTACAAAATCAATTCCAATAGGAAAATTCTAAGGCATGTATAATTTTTAGAGTAGGAACAGAAAGGAAAAATACTTCCCCCGGAGGGAGGAAGGAGCAACGCATTCACACATTTCGCACATTTCATGAGCCCTGAATACAAGAACCAAGGCTAAGGCTAAAACCAATTTCCAAACCCTTTGCTCCTCTTTGAAGAACTGACCAGAACATAGAGGAGGTTTAAGTAATCAAAATCTCTATAGACCACTAACTTTTACTCTAAAAGGCCACATATTGCTACGAAGCTTTTGCCTCTTGTGGATCCTACTTACACAGAGGACCATTTTCACTAAAGAATGAGAGCCTAGTTCACAAAAGACAGAGAATTAAAAAAAGAATTAAAAAACAAGAACTGTGTGTGTGTGGATCAGCAATAATCTATCTTCATAAACAGCAATAAGTGGATGGGGTGGGGGTGGGGGTTGGAGGACGGTCTTTCACTTATAGGTGAATCCCTCAGGAAATGGATTTATGAATTCATCTTTGACTGTGACCTCCAAACAGACATGCTTCCTGGTATTGCCAGGAAATCTGAAAAACTCCCCAGAAATGGGTAATGGGAGAAATGAGCAAGAAGCACAAGGTGGCATACATTAATAAGAAATGATCTGGCTCACTATCAAATTCAATAATCAATATTCCAATAATCAGTAACTGAATCAATAGTCAGTGCTTACGGAGTGCCCACTCAACATATGGCCACATGAAAGGTTCATGAAGACAATGATGAGCAAGACTGCCCAAGTCTCAATCTCCAAAGAGTTCAGGCTGTACTGAGTAGATAAAATTTTAACCTCAACCATTAATAAGGTATTAATATATTATAAGGTTTGTTTGCAAAAGATCACCCACCGATTTTTCTTTATTGAAATGTTTTAGGATTCTATTTTCTTAGGGCACATTCTCAACTTTCTTTTTCCTTCCTGGTAACCCCAAACTTACTGAGCTAACTATATTTTTCTGGGGTTGCAACATCATGAAATGTACCACAACATCCCTGGGTAGTTCCTTCACTTCTCTTAATGGATTATAAGGACGTGACCAAGGTGGTCAGCAACTTGAGGTATCTAATTGGCAGATCATTTAAGGAACTACCTTTTTCCATGAAACCATTCATCCATCCATTCAGTCTACTCATTTTTTTAAATTGTGGAGATACACATAAAAATCTACCTAGTGATGCTTACTACATTCACAATGTTATAACAACTATTATCATTTTCTAGTTCCAGAACATTTTAATCACCCAAAAAAGAGAACTGCATATCCATTAAGCAGTCACTCTCTTCTTTCCCCTCTTCCCAGCCCCCAGAAACCACTAATCTGCTTTCTGTCTCCATGGATTTACACTTCACATAAATGACATTCCGTGATATGTGGCCTTTTATGACTACCTTGGTACATTTTCAAGGTTTGCTTGAGTTGCAGCATGTATCAGTACTTCATTTCTTTTTATGACTGAATGATACATCATCCTATGGCTATGCCACATTGTGTTTGTTCATTCATGATCTGATGGACATTTGTGTTCTTCCTACCTTGGGGATAATGAAGATGGTTGCTAGGAACACTCTTGGTGCAATTTTGCTTAAACATAAGTTTTCAATCCTTTGGGGGAACATAATCATTAATTCTGGGTTTTGTGTTTTTGTTTTGTTTTTGATGTTGTAGACTGAACTCAGGACTTCACACATACTATACATGCACTCTACCCGTGAGTTACATCCCAGGCCCCACTGATTAATTTTTAACCAGCACTTTCAAGTTTATGTTGTGCTGCAGACACACAGAGGTGTGCAGGGGTTGGGGGGTGATTTTTTTTAAAAAAGTGGTAACATATAGTTTATGCCCCCAAGAGTACCGGTTAAAGTAGAGAAATATTAGCAACAATCCTAGTAACAAACAGTAGTGTAATTAACAGCAAGGTTTTGTTGAACCTTTACTGTGTGCCAGGCATTCTTTTAAACTATATGTGCATTCCCTGGTTTAATCCTTGCAACAAACCTGCGAGGCAAGTACTAAACCTTAATTTTAGGATGAAGAAATGACGAAAGCAGAACGTTAAGGACACATGTGGGAGAGGGGCCTGACCTGAGTTCGGGCATGGGTGTGGAATACCATAGAAGTTTCCTCAGAAGAGGCCAGGCAGAAGTAGGGAAGGGACCGGAAGTGACAACTACTGCTCAGGCAAGAGAAAAGGTCATCAGTCAGAGAGCAGAGAATGAGGAGCAGGTGGTTAAACATGAAACTGCTGCAGGATGGTCCAGGAAAGTAGAGCCCTGAAAAAAGAAGAAATGACTTGAGAGAAGCTTTTTAAAAAAAAAAAAAGAGAGAGAGAGAGAAAGACAAGTACATCAGAGATGCCCAGGGAGGGGAGAATTTCAAAGTGAGTGCCAGCAACCTGCCCACTGTCGCCAACGAGTAAAGCAACAAAGGACTGCAGAAGGCCCCTGGATCCAGGGTTCAGGATGCTGCTGACACCATGAGAACATTTATGCTCTGCAGTGGAGTTAGGCTAAGTGTGCAGAGTGGAAGAGACAGAGAGAGCAGATGGCTTTGTAAGAAGCTGGACCGGAAAGGTGAAGGAGAAGATTGCAGAGGTGAAAGGAAGGTTCTGCATGGTGGATCCAGCTGGAGAAAAGCCGAAGATGTTGGCGAGGGAGGTGAAAGGAGAGCATGGAGAGCTGGGGCGGAGATATTCGACTTACACAGGACAAAAGTCTCGGGCTGGTGGATCACCACTTTCCTGGGAAAATGAATGAATCAGCACTCAAATCTAGATACACTCAAGGTTAAGGAACTTATCCAAGGGAAGCAGGTCACCTGAACTCAAAAGAGCAAGGTCAGGCTGATCTGCGCTTATTGCCCCAATCCACCTAGAGACAAGAGGAGGAACTGACCCCTGGCAAAGGAGTTCTGTGCCTGGGCAACGTATTGCTGAGGTGTGAAGAAACACGGAACCCTTCTCAGATACTGAAGAACCTCAGCTGTCTTTACTGACACAAATTGCAAGACATATGCCAGCTACCTGAAAGATAAGATCAAAGACTCAAGAATGGGCAAGGCTCAGTATTTTAGGAGAGGCAGAAATCAATGCTTTCTCTGAAATTGAACAATTAACAATAAATAGGTGTTTATGTTATAATTCAAAAATTGAATAAAAAGCCAAAAACTATGTATGCTGGAAGAAATATTTATGGGAAAAATTACTATGCAACACTAACTTTAGTCTGTAAGGTATAGAGTCTGTAATCTTAGATATGTTAATAACTAGAAAATTGGGAAAGAACAGAGTGAAAAGAGGGATGAAAATTAAAATGAATTTATGTTTAGGGAAGGTAAGAACTTGTTCTTAACATTTTTTTTTATTCATGTTTAATCACTGGGGAAATACAGATTTGCAACCTAATGAAAAGTAGTACCAGCATTATTGTCTGCCTTTAAAATTATAAGCTGTTATGGGAGTGATAAAATATAGAAACAGGAAGTACACACAAAACATAAAATTAAGGCCAGTGAGAAATTTTACCCAAATCCAAAAACCCACAGTAGGTTAAAACAAAAATAAACCACAGTCCAATTACAAGTTGCTTGATAAAGTACACACACAAAAAGAATGGAACAGATATGAAGTATTTTTTTTTAAAAAAAGAATGGGACAGAGAACTAGCTGGCAACATAATTAAAAAGAAAGGAAGGAGAAACATTTTTATATGAGGCAAAATCCAATTCACATTACAAAGAATTAACTGGTATTATATAACTCAGGAATCCCACTCCTTGGTATTTACCCCAAAGAAATAAAAACAGAGAACTGTGCACAAAGGTCATAATGGTATTATTCACAGTGGTCAAAACCTGGTGATAACCCAATGTCCATCAATTGGTAAATGGTTAACAAATTGTAGTATGGCCATAAAATGGAATATTATTCAGCAATAGGAAGGCGCAAACTACTGAGAAATGTCCCATCATGGCTGACTCTCAGCAGCACTAAGCTGAGTGAAAGCAACCAGACACAAATGGATGCATACTATATGGTCCCACCTATAGAACATTCCAGAATAGGCAAGTCTATAGGGATAGAACTCAAATCAGTGGCTGTCAGGAACTAGAAAAGGAGATGATGATCTGACAGAGAAGCAGCAAGGGAATTTTTGGAGGTGATGGAACTGCTCTGTATCTTTTTTATAGCTCCATAGCTTCCATAACTGATAAAGCAAAAAAAAAATCTGTGTATAATGTACACAATTTGATGAGTTTGGACATAGGCATATACCTATAGAACCATATCACAATCAAGGTTAAGAGATAAATCAATTATCTCTGAAAGTGTCCTGAGTCCTTTGGTTTTAAATTGTGGCGAGAACACTTAACACGAGAAAACCCTCTTAACAGATTTTCAAGTGTATAATACAGCACTTTTGACGACAGGAACCATGTTGTACTGAGGATCTCTGGAACCACTTCATCTTGCATATCTGTAACTTGAACCAGCTGAACAACACCTCCCTGTTTTGGTGCTATAGAAAGTTTGTCAAAACTCATCAACTCATATACTCAAAAGGGTAAATCTTATTATATGTAAGTAAAATTTCAATAAATCTGACTCTTAACTAAAAAAAAAGTTAATAGAATCAAACAAGGTCATTTTCTATTTTTCAACATAGACTTTAAAGAATATTTTGTAAAACAAAAACCACCTAAACACAGAAGAGAACTTAGCATGAACAACATTAGACCGATGAATTTAGCACTCCATCAGTCCTTGACCAGTTCAATTTTTTTTAAAAGAGTAAATCATTATTTAACACAAGCGTAAATGAATAACTAAAAAGTAAACAATAACATAAACTCTACCAACTGTAAATTAATAGAGTCTAACTACTAGCTTGTGTTATTTCATTTTTATCTATTTATTATAAAACTGTCAGAAGGCCATTCTGCCCAGGTGGCAGATAAGGAAACAGACACATATATAAAGGTTGAGAAATCTGGCAAAGGCCTTACAGCCAACAGCATGCGGATTCCAATCCAGGTCAGTTGTCTTGAAAGTGCCATGAGCCAATAGTAATCATTTATATTTCTAAGTCTGCCACACTTTAAGTATTAAAGTAGCATTTCCAGGGCTGCAGATGTAGCTAAGTGGTGGCCTAGTATGCACCAAGCCCCCGAGAGGTTCAGTCCTTAGCACCACAAAAATAAAATAGTATTTTCTTGTGTTTTCCCACCTCATTTTCATTTTTCCATTGTATAATAAAGGGCAAAACAAACTGACATGGAATTTTTTTTTCCATCAGAAATTCTGAATCCACTCTCTGCCAGATATTATGACCAGATACACCTAAAGATCAGCACATTTAAAATCACAAATTCCAAAATTATATTAAGGTACAAAAGGAAAGAAATACTACCGCTGGTAACTGACAACCAATAACACACATACAAACATGGTGATCCTACCGAAATGGAACATACAGTGAATTTATAAATACATTTCTGCAAATGTCTCTTTAGACTCCTACTTTCCACAGTCAGACTGAACCTGTCTAGAACAGAATAAAAGATTTGAAAAAATTTCCTCAAAATTTTTAACCCGAGGATTGTACCAATAGGACAAGAGCGATCTTAAAACATGGACATGTTAAAACACGGATATGGGCTGGGGTTCTGGCTCAGTGTTAGAGCACTCATTTAGCATATGCAAGGCCCTGGGTTAGATCCTCAGCACCACATAAAAAAAAAATAAGTAAAATAAATATATTTAAAAAAAAACATGGACATGTTGAAACAGCTCAATTTCAAGTATTTTCTTTCACACTTCCTATAATCTACTCATATGCAATAGGGTCAGGAGCTGTGGAAAGACAGACTCCAATCTCAGACTATGAGTTTGGAGAAAACTCTTCTTGGAAAACTTAATGTCAGATTTTGCTCTGAAAGATGAACAGGAATTATCTAAACAAAGAAGTTGGAGCTGGGGTTTACTCCAAGGAGAAGGAAGAACAGAATGAGCAAAAGTCATGAGGCCGAGTGGCACATTCTAGAAACAACTGGTATGTGTGGCTACAGCTGTCCAACATGGCAGCCACGTGTCACCACTGGCTCTTGGAATGTTGCTGGTCCAAACTGAGATATGCTAGAAGTATAACACATGATGGAGTTCAAACAATTAGTATCCAGAAAAGATTGTAAAATGCCTATTAATAACTTTCTTATTGAAAATGTTGAAATATTTTCTGATATTTTGATTTAAACACAATACACTACTAAAATTAATTTCACCTAGTTTCTTTTTTCTTTAAAGGTAGCTACATTATTTATTTTAATGTAGTAGAAAATTGGCAATTTTGTGGCTCATGTCATATGTCTACTATCTAATGAATAAGGAGTCAGGGCTAAAGATAATATCCACAGGTACAGTATTATTTTTTAATAAGAAAGCTAACATTTCCTGAATGCTCAGTGTTTTGAGTACCCACCTGTAGAGCATACTTAATCTTCCTGGTGGCCCTCTAAGCTGGGTAGCACCTGCAGTGTCACCATTTAAGAGCCTAAAAAAACAAAGTCAAAGTATCTTGGGGCCCTGTCACACAACAAGTGGAAGAACTGAGATCAAAACTCAGCTTTCAGGCCAGGAGCCTTCCCTCCTGAGAGTGAGCAACAGATCAGGGACAGAGGAAATGCCACAGATGTCTTTTCCTGAGGTAGGGGGACACAGTAGAGGAACCTAAGGAGGGTGCCTAGAAGCCAGAATGCACTGACTCCTCCCTGCAGCAAAGGAGATTCAGGGTGGAGGTTAGAGCAGAGTCACAGTGAGCTGAGGACCCTCCACCCTGACTGCCGAATCCACAGAAGAAAGCAGTCCCAAAGAGCGACAAAACTCAGCCCCCTCAGGAAAAAACTGAGCGTGCTGTAGCTGGTGGAGAGTTTCCTTCTTTCAGGGTAGTCTGGGGCCTACGCCACCATGCAGTCTCCCTTCCTGCCTTCGAGTCCTGGCAGTGGAGGCTTTGCCAGGCTTCGAGAAATAATGAAGCGCCAGGAATTATTTTGAATGCCCATAATTTGCAGAGTATCTAAAATTTTTAAAAAATTAAATAAAAAAGCATATTGCCTCTCTCTGGTGACCTAATCATCAAGTGAGATGCTGCAAGCCATAGATACAGCAATCTGGAGTTAGAGAGGAGAGAGAGCACTGCTGCCTGGCTCAGTAACTCACCCAAGGTCATATTTCAGCTAGGTTTTCAGCCTTGAAGGCTAGAGGTCTTTCCTGGCTTCGTCACTTGCCCTTGGTGTGTGCCTTGAAAGGCAGGATGCTCCTCCTTCCAGCAGGGACCATGGCAGGGTGTGGGGGGGGGTGGCATGAAGATCAAGTGACCATGAAACAGAAAAGACCAGCTTCAGGTGAAGGAAAGAGGAGGCTGGGCTTGCTCTGCAGAGGGCTGAACCCAGCAAGCCTGTAGCCACCACCCGAGTAACTCAGAGGCTTGTCGTACTCACTCCTGGCCCTAGAACCTGCTGTCATAGAAACTGATCATCAGTGAGTTCCTAGGCTGAATCCACATTTGAAAATACACAACTGTTTTATAAGCAGGGCACACACCCAAGTATGCAGGGTGACAGCTGGCTCACTTTGTGGCTAATCCTGCAAATAGTTTCTCCTCCGTCTCCTCCTCTCTCTTAGCATAGCTTCCTGTGTGCGCTAACCTTTTGCCCAGGGAGCAGAGAGCAGGGGACACTCAATGTGGGAGGCAGGACCACAGGGTGGTGTAGAAAATGGACTGTGGATCATGTATGCCCCCATGCAAAGGCATTCAAATTCAAGTTTAAAAAAATGCACACCTGACAGCCAACTGCAGCATAGCTGGCTGCCAGTTCACAAGCCAGGCCCTAGAACATGATGCTCTCCTGGTTCTTTTCCACTGCCTTCCTTAAATAGTAAAAGAGAATAACAGCCTCTAACGCTAAGGTTTTACTACATTCCAGGCACCGCTCCAGGCACTTTATTTGCACTAAATCATTTAATCTCATAAATCACCTACGATGTGGGGACACTCATTCCACTCACTTCCCAGACAGAAAACTGCAAAACAGAGAAATGAATTGTCCCAGATTGCACAGGAAGGAAGTAGAGAAGCTGGCGCAGGAACCCAGGTAGCCAGGCTCCCAGGTCCCCACCCTCTGTAAAGGCCATATAGTGCTAGGCGCCCTTTGCTTTTTCATGCAGGGAGTCTCTTCTATTTTGATGCAAAATGGGAACACTGGTAGGATCCTATGTCCTGGGGAGAGTTCACTCCTACCCCACCACAAAGACTGGAAATGAAATTTCTCTGCCTTTTCATGGGGAAGGATCACCTCTCATCTTTGGAAGGATTCTCTTTTGAAGCCACACAGGTCATTAGCAGGAAATACCAGTTCTCAGCTCCCCTCACCCTCGACTGTGGCCATCACTGAAGCTTCCATCCTGCCACCTACCTCCCTACCCTGCCACATAGTTCCACTCCACTCTCTCTGCTGCCTTGCACCCACCTCCCCTCTTCCAGTGCCCCTTGGCCTGTACTCTCCTCCCTTCACACAGAGACTTTCTACTCCTCTGGCACATCTAGGCTAAGGTGCCCCTTTCCCTCCTCCTTCTTCCCACAACACTTTGCAAATTTTTCCAACATGGGAATCTACACAATTTATTTTTACTAATGTGTGTCTCTGAAAATTTTACAAGCTCCCCAGGATATACTGAAAATACTAAGATGACATGCAGCAACGAAAAAGCCACCAGGTACCTGACTGGGTCAGCCTGACCTCTCACAAGGGGACCTAGGTTTCTGGGACCTGCTATTTGTGTCCTTCACCCAACAGAGGTCCCAGACTGACTCTGAGCCTCCAGTGGTGCCCCAAACCCTGTGAGTCTTATCACAGACAGCTCTGGTTTGCTCTCTCAGGTCCAAGGATACTGCTTCCCTTGCTGACCTTGTCACCTATTTACTTCTGCTGCCAGGTGATGACATGGTTTACAGATAGACTGTATCTTATTTAATACAGATAACTCACAAAGAAAAAGTAAACTTTGAGACAGGAATGTTGGCAGGTCATAAGGAAACACCTCTATTGAAGTTTATGGATATAGTCTGTGAATTTTCAGCACAGGAAATGTAACTGGGAACCCAAGTGAAAACATCCCCTGCTGTCACAACACTGCACTTGACCCTGGGCTGGTCTACAAGCACCCTGAGATCTCTGACCCAGAACACCAACAAACAGTTTCTTCAAGAACCTGCTTCCACCTCAACCTGGTAGTCTTGGTCTTGGGATTATTGACCTTTAGGGTCCAACAACTCTTTGTCGTGGTGCCTGTCTCTGTGTGCTGTAGGACACTAAGCAGCACCCCTGTCCTCCATCCAAGAGGTGGCAATCCCCTCCTTCCAGCCCCACTATGATCACCAACAGCCAGAGATGAATCTAGCATTGCCAAATGTCCTCTGAGATGCAGAATCACCAGGGTTGAGAACCTTTCTATCAACTCAGCTCTGGGCCCTTATATGGGATCACTTATTCAGCTTCCTCCGTTTCCCTCAATGGCACCGTTATTTCAGGCACCCAGAGTAAACCCAGCTTCAGCATCCATTCTTCCTGCTATTCCATCTGTCTTTCCAGTTGGCCACTAACCAAAGAAGATTGCATTTCTAGTTGACATAGGCTGGCATCTACACTCTATCTTTTACTGGCTGTGTGTCTGCGCCTGCTCTTCATCTGCAGAATGGGGATGATGGGAACTTGAAGGGCTGCAATCAACTATGAAGTGCCTGGCAGCAGTAGGCATGTGGAAATGTGTTCAACCCCTGGACACCCACCACCACATCTTTGTTGAGGAATAAAAAGGCAGAGGGATTGGAATCCCCACCCTTCTGCCTCGGTTCCCCTGCCCATTGACCCTTCCTATGTAAGTGTGGACGGAAGGATGATTCATCCTCTGCTGAACCCCAAGGGCCCAAGCACACCAGGAACAAACTGGAAGCCATGTGAGGTCAGAACCCAGGCCTTGGGTCTGACTCTGACCACATAGACTGTGAGCGCCTAAGCCCACTGTATCCCAAGATCAATTTAGGGACACTTCCCTGCCACCTCGTGTCACTGGTGCCTTAAAAACTGATGTTCCTTTCTCACAGTTCTGGAGCTGGATGTCTAAGATCAAGGAATGGGAAGGCTCAGTGTCTGGTGAGGTCCTCCTGTTCCTGTGTCCTCACGTGGTAGAAGACGCAAGGCAGCTGCTCTCCAGGCCCTCTTTTCTAAGTACACTAATCCCATTCTTGAGCACTTAATACAGAATCCACAATAATGAGAATCAACTGCATTTCCCTAGACCTATTTAAGCACACACATCCCTCCACCTGGGTTAGGCATGAGCACTTGAGGACAGCAGGATACCTGGAATCTCTGCTCGAGTACCCTGGGTCAGGTAAAAAAAAGCATCAGTTCTGTCCACTCTTCTGGCTGCCAGAAGGGAACTTCAGGGCCAAATGGCCACTCTAGGCAAAGTCAAACACCTCATGGTGGCAGGATCTACCCTTAATGACTATTTTTGGTCAGGAGAAATTAGAGGTTTGAATGCCTAGTGGGAGAGATGGATCCACTTAAGAAAATGATCCTTTTGCTTTATTAGGGGCCCTGTATGTCCCTGAAAGTCAGATACCCTGTCTCTTTCCTGTTTTAATTGTGCAGAAGGGTATGCTGGTCACAGGCTCAGCAGATGCTCACAGGCCATCAAATTCCATGTTAACTCTTTAGTGTGTCAGCTCAGGGAAAGGAGAAGACCCCCAGGTCTTGCCCATCCCCAAACCGTCTCCCATCAGCCGTGCTGGCAGTTTTGCTGGTTACCCCAGGGTGCGATGGAGCCTGGACTGCCCAGGCTTGGGGCCAGCTCACCAGCTGCAGATTTCATTACAGCTCTCCTTGTTTTAGAAACAGAGCCCAAAAGACAAGAATGCAAATAGACTGCCCTGTGGCCAGATTCTAAAGAATGCACTTAGAGGTCTGTTCAGAACACAGTCTACTGCCCTCATAGACATGTGACAAAGACCTTGCTCATGAAGTGTTTTGAGCAGCTTGAGGGAAAGGTGCTCGATTTTCAAGCCTTTTTTATGACCATAAGATTTGTTTGTTTTTCCCCGTTGAATTTAAATGTTTTTCTGAGTGATCCAAAAACGAGAAAAAGAAAAAGATTCTTGCCTTTTAGCCCTTAGCAGAAGAAACAAAAAGAAATGCTACATGTCCTAGGACTATAAGTATCAAAAACTGACCATGCACCAAGCTCAAGGTATCTCCTAGACTAGCTACGCAAAGGGACGACACAGCCCAACTTCCCCACTCAATCTAGATCCCTAGCTAGCACCCCCATACCCCATGATAAGACCCACAAATGTGGCTAAATCCCTTCCATGCTGGATGGATACTTCTCCTGGGAGAACCAAAGCACAAGATGGTATCACGCTAGTACCATGTGCAGTATATCTACCAGAAAAAAAAAAATTATCTGGATTGGATGGTGTAAATAACAGTAGATTTGGATAGTGTTTATGATAGAAAGACAATAATCACAATAATAAAAGTAAAAACACAAGAAATTTTATTCCATGAGAACAATTAGTTCTTAGTGTCCACATAGAGTGGCTGCCCTCCAAACTACCCTCACCCTTTAAAATGATGCATTCATGCATTTATTCATTTGATGAGCATGTATTAACCACCTGAATGTCCCAGACATATTTCTGTACATAACACTTACATGCAATGAGAAGACATGGTTTAGATCTCCAGGTGTAGGAGGAAGACAGGTGCCTGAGAAACAGGTGCAGCACCACTGAGGGGTGATGAAGGATAACTGTATTGCACAAAATGTGGCACTGGAAGCGAGCCTGGGGAGAGTAGGGGGAGTGGGGAAAGAGAAAGCTCCACAGAGGAAGAGGTCCTGGAGTTGACTCTACATGGGGCAAACAGGAGTTTACTAGATCTACTAGATGGAAAGAAGAGAAAGGGTCTTTCCATCCAGTAGACCAGCATGTGCCAACATAAAGGCACTAAGAAACAGGGTAACCACAAGCAGCATAGTGCCTGCTGTTAGGGCACAGGGACGCCGGGCACATTGAGCACCGACAGCAAACACTGTGCCTATATCAACATGTGCACAGGCTGTGCTTATGGGTCTGCCTGTGCATGATTTCTTTGTTTGGGGAGTGGGCTGACAACACTAGGGAAGGAAGCTGGGGGTCACTCATTGCCACTTCCAGCTTCTTCTAATCCCTACCTATGAACAAACTTCCTTCTTCAGCATCAGAATTTGGCACCACTGGTTCCACCTAGAGAGGAGACATGATAAAGTAGAGGCGGTATTCTAGCCGTGGCAGCTCTGTGCTGAATAACAAACACAATCTAGAGAATTCTAGAGGACTAGTCTATGATTCGTGCTGTGTGTAAGAATCCCAGCAGAACTCAGCAGGGTTGACTTGAGTAAAAGCTCATGAGAGACTAGAAAGAGTCACTTTAATGAGGCCAGTTTAATTCCCTTCCCTATTCAGTGTCTGCTGCTTTCCCCAGGTGGAGAAGCCAGAGAATACAAGGTGGGCGGGGCTCGAGGACAAGGTCCCCAGTCTCTGATCCCTTGCTGAAAGCTGAGGTGCACTGTCCTCCGGGGATGTTTGTCACTATTCCCTTTGTCTAATGAAGGAGACACACTGCACTGTGAAGATGATGCAGCCACTGTGAGCTGCTCGGCTGGGTACTTTGGAGGCGATTAGGCAGAGGACTCTGTGAAAGGCTCAGGATGGAAGCATCTGGACAAACAAAGCAATCAGAAGGGAAAGAAGAAGCAAGCATTTCAAAGCCACCTGCATCTCTGCAGGAAGCAGTTGAGGAGAGGAGCATGAGGAGCCTTCCCTGGATTTAACTGCCCCTGGATCTGCCTGTGAGAATTCTTGGCACCAGATCCTGCAGGCAAATTCCACAGGGAGAGAGCTCCATGCCAGTGGGATTGGGGAGACTGCTAAAGACAGTGACCTTGATTTTTACTCCTGGCACTATGTCCTAGTGGCCCCCAGAGAGTAGGCTGAATGACAACCAAAACCTGTGCTTTTTAATAGGTAAGGTTCTGGATATTTGACAGCTGATAGATAACAGGATCCAGGAAAATATAATAGACAACAGAATGTGGATGCCAACAGGACTAGGACCAAATAATTAATTCATCTGTAAAATGGGTTTAATTTATTTCCTATGGGATTATCTATTATATGTGACTCATTTGTGTGAATGATTATTATATGTCAAATGTTGTCTGTATGCATCCCATGACAATGCTTCTTGGTTAAGGCCTCACATTAGCTCCTCTGAATTGGGGGAACAAATTTATTATTCAAAGAAAAGCATGACTAAGGTGGACAGTCTGCCTCAAATCACCATGCAGAGTTGCAACTGGGGAGCTACTTGTACTCATGGTTAAACTAGACCACAGTCCATGTCTGTACAGAGAAATTAAAGTAGATACTATATCTTCTGCTTTCTTATTCCTTTCAAGATGCTCTGATGATTTGAAACCTACTTGCTTACTATTTTTATATTTAAAACAAACATAAATGCATGAGCTCACTGGATTTACTTAGAGATCCCAACCATGCAATCACTTGTCTTATAGAAAGGAAATCATCAGCAACACAAACAGATTAAGGTATTTCAAAATTTCTTCAGAGTCCAACTCTTCCCGATCATTTACAAAAGCAGCTTAAAGCCTTTCATAGTTAATTGAAAGACAAATTCAAAATTACTAATTATGTCCCATCTCATTCTTACTGTCAAGATGGGGGTGAGGGACAACTGTACAAGGCTTTTGTCTCTCCATGACCAAAGCTGACTTTGAAAGCAAGATGGCACATGAAATGCCATTTGTGGTGCCACAGCCAAACTCTGTGGAAGCAAGAGCTCAACTTTTTTACATTCTACAAAGCACCCCCTTATCATTCTGCCTTGGGATGAAACCACCTCTTGACATGAGTGGTGCTGGCAAATGTCACCCAAGCCTAGGTGTGGATCCCTTCCAGCACAGAGGCATTCTGATATAACAGGTTAATTGGGGTCTGAGGATGGTAAATGCTCTGGCCCATTCAATATTCCTACAATTTGCATTTGAAAAGCACATCTCTGCCCAGAGCTTCTAGGTAAACCTGAGCCCACAGAATGGGAACTTGGGTGCTGGACACAACACCCCATAGGGTCATATTCTAAATGCTCAGAACTGCAATTTTGTGTCCAGCTCTAAAGGACTTTTCTGTCCCATGCATTCTAGGGACACAGCGATACTGTATTGTGTGCTATGGGAAACATCTTCCTTACAGACACTGATGATCAGGATGTATTAGCAGGAACTTGCATGCAGGGTGTGCAAATCAGACTCAGCTTAAACTTTGGCCTGCCGGCTCTCCATTGAGGTCTGCCTCAGCAACAGTGCTGTTCAGAACAAAACCTGAACTCTTCTTTCCTCTGTGTCCCCAATCTGTCACAAAGCAAAAATGCCCTGACCTCATCCCAAGCCATGGTGCGCTGGGGCTGCCAGCCGGAGCCCCTGCTTCTGTCTGGGTCATTTTTTCAACCTATCTCCACTCAACCTAGCTACTTCAGATCAGAGCTGCCCATAATTAGCTAGGCACAGATGCCCCGGGGGCTGCCAAAATGAGGAGGCTCTGATGCCTTTGGGGTGACTCACTGAATGAACCAGGAGGATGAGATGTACAGATTCTTAACAGAACTGCATGAAAATGACACTGAGTGCAGAAAGCTTCACAAAATCCCCCCAGGGTCCCCATTTGAGCTTCCCTCCCTATCAACAAGAGCAGGGAGTTGGAACCAATGGACTCAGGGCTGGATGGCCTCAAATAGCCTGTGCCTTCCTGATACCTCCAGGAGGAATTCTGGAGGTAGATGCAATCTAGAGCAGATGTGCCCAAACTTACTCCCAAGTATCTCGATCCCCCACCTTCCCCGCCACACACTGCTGATTTCCCATATCCTGAATGCACCTACAAGCAAAGCATCCTTTTCTTACAGGGTGGCCCTTGTTGAAAGGCACAAAGGTAAGGCCTGACATCTCCCACTTCACAGGCAAGGATGGACTGGTGAGAGGAGGGAGGTCAAGGCTGGCAACACAGGAAGAAAAAAGTAAAATAAAGTGAAGGGAAGTGGAGGAGAGAGCCTGGGTCACTGGCATGAAGTGAACAGTTGATGAAGGATATTGTTAGACAATCTGAAGCTGAGGCGCCTCAGAAGCCCAAATGAGATTCTTGTTCACAATGGAGATCTTCATTTGGAACTGTCAGGTCTGGTTTTTAAAGTCTTTCCTCAGTACTATGCAGAACCTGGGAATTTGAGCAGGATCTCAGGCTTATAACTCACTTTGGGACATCCAACCCTCTAGAGGGGTTCACTGTCTCTATCAGAGTTCCCTAAGGAGCCTGGATTTGATGTTGTGTTTCCCAAGCTGATTTGGGTGGGGGTGGGGAGTTCTCAAGTGCTCTTCCCTTTAATCACGTGTGTTCAGATACTCCAACTCTCTGGCATACTAGATTTTAATAACAGATACTTCTTTTTCTTCCCAAAAGATTCTGAAAACCCTTATCACCCACTGAATAACCCTACCAATGCTGTCTACTGTGGCTAGTGAACTACCGCTGAGAAGACAAGACCCCAGAGCATCGTCATTGACAATGACAGCCACGATCCTCCCAGGAGTTGGCCTGATACTGACGCAAAAGAAAGAATCCACATGCAGGACTACTGGCCACACTCAAAAACTCACAGCTAGAAAGTATGTGGCAAGGCCTGAGCATGCCCGGATTCCAGCCCAACACCAGCACTGGATGCCTGGGGCAGCTGATGAAATTCTCAGTCTTCGTTTCCTCATCTGCAACATCGGGAACAAAAGATACAATTTCCAAGAACACACTCTGGAATTCCTAAAAACAACTATATAATTTTAAAAGATTATAGAAACACTGTCTCACTGTAGCAGAGAAGGGCTGGCTGTCAACCAAACTTGCCTCTGCTTCTTCCTGGGCACACAGCTTAACTTGTGGGCCACACGTTCAGGTATGGCCACAGAACTGAGCTCTGGCCAGGGGAACACAAGGGAAAGTAGGCACGTGCCCCTCCATCCTGGAACAGGATGCACCTACTGAGGATGGCCACCCCAAGACGGCAAGAGCCACCAGCTGGTGGAAAGCAGGCCACCTATTTTGGACTTCACCTGAGCATAAAAAAAAAAAAAACCCACAAATTCTAGCAATTAGATATACGAGGGTTTGCTTGTTATAGCAGCTGTCAGTACCTCAACAAAAACATTTACCATTCTTTAAAAAGGGTAAAAAGTTATGAGGCTGTATTGAATGTTTCTCCTAAACATGATCAAAGAGAATCACTAAAAATAATGAGGCTACCAGATATATTTTTTAGAGTTTGGACATAATTATACACACACTTCATGTGCTTGATGGAACATTCCAAGAAAGTTGAAACTCTCAGGTGAGTTTTCTGGTGCCACCCCAGGAACCCTTTTCAAGTACTTGTTTTGACACACTGAAAACAAGCAGGGTCCCCATTCACACAATGAATATCCATTACAATGAAATTGCCCAGGGCACTCCACAAGGACATCCAGTGTGGCCTGGGGTGTTCCTTCTCACTGTCCACACCTTCTTGTCAACAGCAGGCTGCCATTCTGGAGCATTAGACTCTCACTGGGGAGACATCTGGGTATGCTGTTGGGGTACAGGGTACACTAGAGAGCCTGAGACAAACACGTGGGTGGATGGGCCAGCAGTCATGTCACAAGGCTCCTGTCTGACCTTCCACGGACACCGTCACAGTATGGCTCCCCTGTCCTACCCCTAGCACTAAGTGTCTTCCACTGCTGATGTGCCAGTGTTCTGTTGGCTTCCTATTTTCCCTCGAAGTCTACAGGAAATCCTCACTCTGTACTTCTTAAAATTTCTACTCCAATTGCGTATGACCTGCTACCAGAGCATACAGCATCTTCTGTGAATTTCTAAATGGCCATAGACATCATCCATGGACCCTGTAGGCCTGGGGAAAAGACGGCCACTGTGGGAACCAGGAGGGCTGAGCTCAAGACCTGGCTCAGCCGTGGTCTCCACCCGTGACCTTGAGCAATCATCTCAAATCATCCGAGTCTGGGAATCTTCCCACATGATGGGAATAATTACTCCTTTGCCCCAGGATTTTAAGAAAACCAAATGCTTCCATTCATTCAACACACGTGTACCAGTCCCTTCCTTACTCTGAGACCCATTTTAAACTTGAAAACATAGAAACATGGACAAGTGCACTCCCAGGGGGCTGGTGTTCTGGTGAGAAACTTAAATAAGCATATGACATGCCAAGTGAAGGGCAATGGAGACAAAGAAAACCAAGTGACTCAGCAGGTGAGTGGGGGAAGGGCATTCAGGGTCGCCTCTGTGGGACATCTCATGGGCAGAGTGACAGAGGAGGCACAAAGGCCCTAAGGCAGGATTACCACACCACCAGCAGGAGGGCCTGACTTCATCTCTGGATGCCACACGCCTGGACTGTTTTCAAACATCCTTCATGCCACAGGCAACCCAGCCCTATTTTCCATCCCTCAGAGTAGAATCAGAGAGCTGCTCTCCTGCACCACCAGGCTCTCCTCCCCTCCAAGGACCAGGCACTGTGGCATGTGTCCTGCAGCACGGAATCAGGGCAGTCAGGCCTTCCTTTAGGAACACCAGACAGCAGTCCTGGGAGGTCCAAATACTGCTGCCTGGTGTTCCTAAGGGAAGGCCTGATCGCCCTGGGCTTGGCAAATGCTCCTGATGCCTCCTCTGTTATTAGCATATCCTCACCAGCAGGCAGGACTTAATGAATCTTCTAGAAATGCTTTGTGTAATTCTACTGGGATCATGGATAATGCAATTAGCAGATAAAGAAATTGACTGGAATGAGATGAAGTAAAAACTCAAAGATCACATTTCCGACAAGTCTGCTTCAAGTCAAGGGTTCTCACGGCAGAATGGCAAATTTCACTCAGTAAAGGGCCACTCAAGGGAAAATGTCATGCAACCAGTCCTGAGAACGAAGGAGAACAAAGCCACATGGCTGAGCAGAGCGTGGGCTAGGGAGGCAGCAAGAAGGCTGTGTATGTGGAAAAGGGATCCTGGTGGCAAAATGAGGTGAATATGCAGCTAGTTATAAAAAGTGAAAAAATAATAGTAAGTGGATCCTCTCTCCAACGGATGCCTGCTGGGATGAATAGTTCTGTACAAGGACGTTCTTAATTTGCAAGGAAAAAGTTCAGAACTACTGAAGGAGTTAGGACCTGCCTCAAGGTGTGACCAGTACTCCAAGAAGCCTTCCTGAGCCAGCTGGGATATAATCAGTAAAAGTTCCTCATCCACACCAAACCTGCACACAAACCTTCAGGGCAGCATTACTTTTTTTTTTTTTTTGGCGGGGTTGGGGGGGTATCAGGAATTGAACTCAGGGGCTTGACTACTGAGCCACATCCCCAGCCCTATTTTGTATTTTTTTTAGAAACAGGGTCTCACTGAGTGGCTTAGCACTTCCCTTTTGCTGAGGCTGGCTCTGAACTAATGTGTGATCCTCCTGTCTCAGCCTCTGGAGCCGCTGGGACTACAAGTGTGCACCACCACTCCTGGCCAGCATTACTCTTAATAGCAAAAAAGTGGGAGCCAGGTATGGTGGCACACTCCTGTAATCCCAGCAACTGGGGAGGCTGAGGAAGAAAGATTGTGAGTTCAAAGCCAGCTTCAGCAACTTACGTGAGGCCCCAAGTAACCTAGCAAGCTCTTCTCTCATAATAAAATACAAAAATGGCTCGGATGTTGCTCAGTGGTTAAGCACCCCTGGGTTAAATACCTGGTACCAACAGAATAAAATAAAATAGTGAAAAAGTGGGAAGAACCCAAATGCCCATTAATGGATGGATGGATGAATGGAATGTGGTACACCCACCCAATGGCATATCATTTGCCCATAAAGAGGAAAGATGTGTGGATACAAGTTACATCATGGACCTCACGGCAAGTGAAAGGAGGCAGTCATAAAAGGTCACGTACTGTATAATTTAATTTATATGAAAACTCAACAAAAGACCAATCTATGAAGATGGAAAAGGAGATCCCTTGTTGCAAGGGCCTGGGGGTTGAGGGCAGGGAGGATAAGAAGGGATGGTACTAGGTTCTTTTTCAAGGGTGATGGAAATGTTTTAAAACTGGATTGTGTCGATGGCTGCACAACTCTGTGAATATACTAATCCACTGAACCACACAGTATATGGTCAATTTTATAGTTATGTGAGTTGTATCTCAATAAGCCTATCCAAAAGAAAGAAAAGAAAAGAAAAAAGAAAGCTTTTCTTGTTGATATAGCACTGAATTAATATAGCATAAAGGCTAAAAAAAATACTGTATAGCACTGAATTAATATAGCATAAAGGCTAAAAAAAAAAAATACTGAACACCCAAGCCTGCATTCCTCCAACAGCCTGCAAGGGAAGGTGCGGGCTCTTCAGTTTCTAAACAACAAAGTTCAGGCTGTCACTGGAAGTTAACTTGCCCAGCAATAGGCAACAGGAACTGGAAGAGTTAAAATTCAACTCCAGGACTGCTTAAATGCAAAGATCCAAAACTCATCTTTGCTTCATAACATCAAATGGGGAAATGCCAGTTGGGTGTGGGGTGCAGACACATTGTGGACAAATATGAAATGGAGTACATACAGACTCAATCCTTTCCTTTCATTTCTGCAACCAAGACCTAGCGGACACCTGTTCCATGCCAGGCTATGCTTTATGCTCTGGGAACATATCAGTGAATTAAACATAGTTCTTGTCTTTATGGTGTAGATGTTTTGGTGTAATGGAACAGGAACTACACATATAATTAACTAAGCATGTACCATGTTCAAGATGGGGATACATTCTATGGAGGGAGAAAAACCTGAATATGGGGGATAGCAAGTGCTGAGACTGGGCATGCTACGTTAAATGATGCAATAGAGAGGGACTTTCTGATAAGATTATATCTGAGCGGAGCCCTGGGCTGAGTGAAGCAAAGCCACAAAGTTACCTGGGAAGAGTGATCTATGTGAAGGGAATAGCTAATGCAAAGGCCCTGAGGTGGGGATAAGCTTGATGTCACATTCAGGAACGGCAGAGGTCGCAGCTGTAAAAACAAGAAGGGAACAGCACGCAGGGCCTTGCAGGCACAGTGGACCAAGTTTTGCTCAGAGGGACACTGGAGGCCTTGCTCACATCTACAACGAGATGGGAGTCACTCTATTTCTAGGAGAAACACTAGTGGCTGTAGTCCACAGAGAAGACCACAGGGGCAGAATCCAAGGAGACTATAGTGGCAATCCAGGGAGCAGAAATCACAGCAGCGTGGACAAAGAGCATTGGACTGAATAAGGAAAATAAACATCTACCTACCTAGTGCAGGATTGGGGTTTAGGCTTTGGTGGGGGAGGCCAGCCTCAGCAGGGACACCAAGGTTCCTTCTCTGAGATGCTAGAGAAGCCAAGTCCCCCTCTCCTTGTTCAGACAAGGTTAAAGATCTCTCCATGCCAGAGGCTATTTCCCACTGCCAGATCAGCCATTTATCCCAAGTTGTTTTATTTTCATCTTTTGCAAACTGCTTCCCTTTGAAAAATTCTGCTTATTCCCCTTCCAAATAAATATGCCAGCTGATCTACAAGGCCAGAGGGAAAAACACACAGAGCAGGACCATTGGGGCCGCCCTGCGGGGTGAAACTCAGAACAAACCACATCGGCCTTCCACCCCCATCACTTAGGGCCTGGTTTGCAGCAACTGCCCCTCAATCATTAACTCACAAACAGAAACACAGGCGTGGGGTGGTGGGGGCGGGGGAGTTTCAGACACTCAGACTCTCTGCTGCTGGGAGGCCACCAGGACTCTGGAGCTCAGAAACCAGCCAGCCCTAGCAGGAAGTCAGAGATGAGGGAAGGACAATAGCCAGGCCTTAGCTCATTTTCCTTCACCAAAAGCTGGTCTCTGACCCCAGGACACACCCCTGGGATGGGGCGCTGCTTTGAAAAAGGCTCCCTCCTCATCTTGTCCTTTCTGGGAACTAACAGCCCAGCCCCGCCCAGAGCTTGGAAAGTACAGGCCCCAAGAGACTTTTGCTTTTGGTAACAGTACAAACAACAGGTCCGGTTGGCAGGGTACAAAGTCATTTCAGGAGCAAAATTCACCAGTGACTAGCATGGTTTGGGAACGTGTGCAGTCATTATGAAATCACACCTCCACCCTGAAACATGTCAGTGATCACAGCTTCCAGACACATGAACACGTGGAGCTCATCCTCTTTCTGCTTTCTTTAATGGTTCAGTCACTCGTGGTTAAGGTAAGATGCATGAGTCATGAAGCCCAGGAATGGGGAGCAGGAAGATGAATTCATCCATCCAACTTCTAATGGGCACCTACTATGTGTCTGGCCTGGGGATACAAACATGGAGCCCAGAGGTAGAAAATGACAGAACAAGCATCAAGCCCAACACGGTGGTGAAAAGTCTAGACTGCAGTCAGGCTACCTGGGTTCAAGTCCCAGTCCTACCACAAACTGGCCTAGTGCCTCGCTGGGCCTCAGTTTTCTCACCTGTAAGATGGACATATCAAAAGGCCTTACTCCACAGGGTAGGGGCTAAGACGGAGAAGAGGGAACAGGGTAGGGCACTGGGAACAAGGGCTCACAGCATGGGGATGACTTATAGCTCTTTGGAAAGAGACAGGAGAGAGAAATGAGGTAGGTGAGACGAGGGGGGTGGGGGAGAGGGGGGTCATGGCAGGGAAATGCAGAAAGGACAACGGGATGCGAGGTACAGGAAGAGGAAACAGTGTGGCCCAAGGCACAGAGCTGGGGGAGCCAGTGAGGAATTAGGAGATAGGATGATATGTAGCACTTAAGTAGAGCAGAGATCCAGGGTCACCCTCAGGGCCCATGAAAGGCGGCTGTGAACCCAGTGCCCAGACCAGCCATGGATGTCTTACCCTCCGTGCACAGAAGGAAGGGGAGGTGAAGTGCACTTTGCAGGTGACCCTCCTCCACCTTGCCCACTCTACCTCTTACTGGGCTTCAATCACCGGTACCTCCTCTGTCCTGACAAAACCTTACCTGGGCAATGTCCTCACCTATGATGGTCTTCACAGGGCTTGTACTTCCTCTTCAATCTATACCTGGATTCACCTCTCAGGGACGCCTGCTGGGCTCCTGACATGACCCAGCCACCTGTCACCCTCTTTAATAGCCCCGTCACAGTTAGAACATAAATACTGGCCTCTGTGATTGCTTATGGAGCCTTGGTCCCCAGGAAATGCAGAGGACAGGAACTCTGTTGGCCTTTCTCAGCACGGGATCCACCCACTTCATGGTCCTGGCTCAGTCCAGTGGCTGGCCAAATGACAGCACTTGGGATCCGCCAGCTTGGTGGGTAGACAGTTTACCTGAGAGGCTCACATGGGGCACGGGATGGGTAAGAACATGGAGGTTCCCATCAAGCTTCTAATCCAACCAAATACTCAGAATGTGTCTCAGGAACCCCCAGAGGTTTCTACTCCTCTAATGGGGGAGTCTGGAAGGTCAAAATTATCAAGACTACTAAACCAGTAATAATGCAAAAATAAAGCTAGCAATGGACGTTTCTGTACGATACAGGAAGATATCGTCACTGGTGTGCGCACGGGACATAAGCCTATGTATGCTCACATTTAACTCCTAATAGAGCAGATATCCATGGCCACAACCCATGTCAGCATGAGATCTCTGGGGTCCTCGATAATCCCTAAAAAGTGTATCAAGAAGAAAATGTTTAGAACCTATTTGCTATTCTAATTCATCCATCTCTACCTGCCCCCTCCTCCCCAGAAGAAAGACATAGCTCAGAAGTCAAATCAGCAATAGAGTGATCAGTGAGGGTGGGGGTCACAGGTCTAGTCTCAGGGCACACACTCCAGCCAGATTCATCAAGCAGCATAGGTGTGTGGGTCCCCCCCACCTTGGATCAACCCTGCAGAGCCCAGATGTCCCCTCCCAAACCTCCCACCACCCCTCAAAGCAGAGCTAAACACCAATAGGGAATTCCCAATGTGAAACTCATTTTCCCTATTCCTGGATGACAGTCGTCTGCCACGGTGATTTCAGACTGCTTACATCCACACCACTGCCCTATGGTTCCTGGGGACAGGCCCCAACAGGAAAAGCTGCTCCACCTGCCATGCCCGGTCTATCCGATGAATGCCAACACCTCCCCATTGGCTCCTGGAGGCTCTCTAAGCCTCCCACCCAACTCACCACCTCAGGTTTTCCTCTGTGCTGACCATTCACCTCCCATAGAGGTCTCCCATCAGAACTTGGTGTCTTAAGGGCAAAAGCTGAACTTTACTTATCCCTGCAGCAGCCCCAGCACAGACTCTTCCTGGAACATATCACAAACTGGACAAGGATTTATTCCATCAATGAAAGAACTCCTTAGTGAGCAAAGGAATGAGCAAGTCAGTCAATGAATGACACCTTCTAAGATGACAGTTTATCTTACACAGGCCACTTCATAAATAGTTGTCTTCCTCCACAGGGGGTGATCCTGGACATCCTTCTAAGATTAAGGAAACTTCTTCCCTGTTCTTATTTGAAGAATGAGAAGTCCTCATCATAATAATAATCAACACAGATCATTTCTCCAGGCAGCCTCCCCTGAGGTTGATGCCAACAATTTGGGGTGGGGGGAATTCTCTGATCACTGATCAGAGTGGCATTGCCCCACCTTGTCCCTAAATCTGAGACTCTCTCAGCCACCTCTCCTTGACCAGGGTGATGGGTGCAGGTGAACTTCTCTCCTGCTCTCTGCCCTCCTGGACCAGGAAGGGTGTTGGGGTCTCTGTGAATTGGACTTTCAAATGGCGCAGCACAGTGTTGCAGGGAGCAAGGAAACACACAAACACTTGCTGAGAAGACAGAATCAATACGTGACAACTGTAATTCTCGGCACGATAATTACACCACGTTTGCAGGGCTCTGCAGTCACCCTATTGATTTCGGAAAAGTGTATTTTTCTGCTTCAGAAACACAGGTGCAAGCCCAGATCTGCTCTCCAGTCTTTCTCTTCATTGATCTTGAAAATAATATCCAGGTACAAGATGCTTCTGCAAGCAATCCTGCATCTTTAGCCTGTGGTTTTGCCAGACTATTCATTATCCACTTCTGCCTACCCTACCTGGATCCATTTTTACTCGTGGAAAGAGTCAAAGAGAACCATTCATTGATTTTCTCAAATCACTGGTTCTTACTTTGCACCAGGTGCTTGTGTAGGTTCTGCTGATGCAAGGACACACTGTTCCAACATGGAGTTTCTGAGCCCACCAAGAGCTCAGTACTCTGGGGGAAGGCACTAGTAGACTTCAGTCAATCCACAGAATGGGAAAATATATCTGCAAATCATATATCTGATGTAGGTCTATTATCCAGAAAGTATAAAGAACTCATACAATTCAACAAAAAGAGACTAATAACTCAATTTAAAGATGGGCAAAGGATTCAAGCAGATATTTCTCCAAAGAAAATATAAGAATGGCCAATAAGTTCATGAAATGATGTTCAACATCATTAGGGAAATGCAAATCAAATAGACTTCACACCTATCAGCATGGCTACAAACAAGAAGACAGACCATAACAGTGTTAGCAAGGTTGTGCAAAAGCCTGAACTATTATACCTGACTTGAGAAAATGTAAAATAGTGCAGTCAATTTGGAGGACAGTTTACAAATGTTAACCACAGAGCTATATAGGACCCAGCAGTTCCATTCCTGGGTATATACCTCAGAGAACTAAAAACATAAGTCCACATAGAAAATTATACACAAACGATCAGAGCAGCATTATTCATAAAAGCCAAAAGGTGGAAACCACCCAAGAGTTCAACTGAAGAATAGATAAGCAAAATCTGTTATATCTCTACAATGAAATATTATTCAGCTATGAAAAGGAAGGGTGTTATACATGGATAAACCTTGAAAATATTATGCTAAGTGAAAGGAGCCAGACACACACAAAAAAAACACATATTGCATGATTCCATTTCTATGAAACACCCAGAAAAGGCAAATCTATAGAGACAGAGCATAGCTGAGTGGCTACGTGGGGCTCAGGAAACAGGGGCTAGAAGGTGACTGCTAATGGGATTTCTTTGGGGGATAAAGAAAACATTCTTGAATTAGATAAGGGTGATGATGGTACCATGCATGAAAAGTCACAGGATTCTATACTTGAAAAGGGTGAATTTTATGGAGTATGAATTTGATCTCAATAAAATAATATACCTTGAAGTACGTGATTTCATCCTTAGCTCAAAGCTACCTCACCCAAAGCAAACCAAAGCAGACTGACTACCTTGAAAATATGCACAACAGCTTGAGCTCCCCTGTCAAATCAAGCAAAAGCAAGAGAGACATTTCTTGATTGTTCTTGCCTTCTCAGACTGGATATTAGCTACCTGTCACTGGAGTCACGGAGGGTCACTCCCTGGCTGCCTTTCCCGAGAAATCTGTGTCATGAAATCACGAAAGGCAGAATCAGCATCCCACATACCATGACATCCAGTACTGTCAAAGACCTTGAGTGATCAACACAGTCGCCAGCCCTCACCCAAAAAGCAGGGGTGGGGACAAGAACCAGGAGACAGGGTGTGAAATACAGAAACAAATGAAGTTGGATAAAGTGTAAATTTGTTCTTGGAGGAGATACGTGGGAAGCTACGCTACACAGACAACCAGAGATATTCATTAAGTACTAAGAATCTGGGTTGACTAGAAAGACTGGTCTAGATTATGGAGCCTACAGCAAACCAACCAGGAAGCACACAGCCTGGTGTGGTCCACTGCAGGATGCTCTCTGCAGGAGCCCGCCTGCCCTCCCCAACTCCCACCTGAGTCAGAGCCCCTACTTGGTCAAAACGCAGGATGAGGGCAGGTGGCCGGAGTGGGCTCCTCTGCACAGCATGCAACACCAGACTCTTTTCAGCCTCCACTATTGCAAGCTGAGCTCTGCTTCCCTAGACCCCTGCTGCCTGCTCTCACCCTCTAACCTCCACAGGTAGACTCCAGAGCACCTGGGTGGGCAGGCTCTGCACTCACAGCCTCCTGTTCCTGGTCCATCTGCCTCCTCTGCTGTCACTACTTTCTTCCTCAAGGCACCTTCCATCTCTCTTTCTCCAAACGCCCACCCCAACCCCCACATCAAACTCCTCCTCTGTGTTTCTGCAGCAGGATGTTTATCTTGCTCATATAGAAACCATCCGTCTGCTTTCTATAATGACAAATGCCAATACTTGTATGGGGGTTCCCAGCTGCCAGACCCTGTTTTGGCTCTTTACCTACAGTTACTCTTGGAATCCTCATAACAACCCTCTGCAGCGGGTACGACTCATCCCTGCTTACACATAAGGTACTGGGTGCCAAATCATACAGCCGGGAAATAGGGGAGCCAGGACTTGCACCCAGCCAGGCAGTTGGGCCTCTTGGCCCATCCTTCCCCACGCCATCCTCCCTCTGTGGTGTGTGGGCGTCCGCTACCTGTGTCCAGAGCCATCTGCCTCCTCTACCTCTTTGGCTTTTAAAATAGCCCCCCTTTCCCAGCTCCCACCACTTCCACACCTCCACAGGTACAAGAAGGGCCTGAGAATTGTACCGACACCTGCCACAGGGCAGGGAAGTTTGCAGCAGGGACAGAAACAGAAGTCAAAGCTCAAGGATGCCCCCGTTTTCCACCAAGATTTGTCTATGTTCAGCACTTTCCTGGGATACACCCATTTGGGAGGACAGAGGAACTTGAATGAAAAACCCCCAAGTTCATAAGCAATGACCCCCATCTTCCACCCTGGCACTGTCTGCATGTCAGCCCAACTGCAGAGCTGTGTATTTATCTGCAGGAACAGGATGCTGGCGTGGCCCCATGGACACAGCCACTTCTCAGCTTTGCTGCAGCTGGAGCTCTCAAGCCCAGCACCCTGGACAGACCTCCCAGGAGTATTACACAGGGTAGCACAGGGACTCTCTGCAGGGGCCAGGGGTGGGCTGGTTATGAGGCTCACACACCACTCAGGAGCAGAACAAGCTTCCCCGGAGGATGGCACTGATGATTAGGGATGCAGGGCGGTGGGTGGGGGGGAATGGGCAGGAATGGTTGGAGGCCAGGGCCTCACACCCACTTGCTGGCTCAGGCTTTTACAAGGGTGTGGGAAGCTGAGTGAGGAAGGCAGAAGTCAATCTCTCATTTATCTCCATTTGGACCTAGATCTGCTATCTGAGTCCTGCTTCTGCTCCCACAGCCAGACTGGAACATCTAGTTGGGAGGATAAACAACTCTCACATGTTACTGGAAACGCCCCTGCCAACTGGGCTGTAGTCACTTTCTGGAACTTTCTACACACAGGGGAGTTGCCAGCAGTTGTACCGAGTAAAGACCCAGCACCTAGAACAGCACTCTGCACAGTACAGACCAAGTGATCTCAAAAGTCACCTGCCAAGCAAGGTCACAAACAAGAGAAAGCCCGTCCTGCCTAGAACACAGCTGCTTCTTACAGCTGCTCCAGGGAAACCCAAATCTAAGATAATGCAGGAAGGAACTCACACTCTCAATAAATACTGAAGTGGGCTCAACAAGTAACAAAACTACTGTAGCTGGAAGCCTGAGTCTGCTGCCTCAACTCGAGTTCTAGAGTCCATCCTGTCTGTGATAACTGGGTGCTTGAGTTCTGGTCTCAAGACCCAGAGGGTTTAAGAGCTCAAAAAAGGACACACCTCAGAAGCTCTGGAGCAGGGAAGAAAGGGAAGAAGAGGGGCATGTGTCCAGGCATCTGGGCACCATCTAAGCCAAAAGCAGATGAATGAAAAAACCCCCAAGTTCATAAGCAATGACCCCCACCTATGCAGGGGCAGCCAGACCCAGGGCACGTGAGCCTGTTTCCAAAAGGCCAGGTCCGACGGTGGAGGGGGGGGGCACAAGTTGGATCTCTGGGTCAAAGATCAGCTGCTTTCTTGTGAGGGTGTCACTATATGTCAAAGGGCATTCTGAAAGACCATGCTTGGCAAGGAGAGGTCTTATCAGGGAAGACACACCCAGGATGGGGTTCTAGAAGGGTTGAGCCTGGCTAGTTGAAAGAGCTAAACTTCCAGTGCCCTATCGTTCTGCATTTCATGGTTCCAGTCAAGGCCAGGGAAGGAAAGCCTGTGGCAAAGGTCAATGCCCACAGCCTCCTATCCCCACATCCCAGCCTGTGGTCACTGGGACCCAGGAAGGCAAGCTGCCTTCACACTACTTTAAGGTCTAAGGCTCGGGGTAGAGATGGAGGAGCACCCTGGGAACACTCACTGGCTAATCTGGCCTCTCACTGTCAGATGCACCTGATTACAAACTTCTCCCAGAAGCATACACTACAGAGGTGTTCACATTTGCCATTCCTTGGTGGCAGGTCTCCACTGGCTGAATGTTCCTGGAAGGATGCCTACTTTGCTCTTTTTCGGGGGAAACTTTTTGGTAACTCAGATCAATGGCACTTGCCCCTTGGCCTTTAAGCATGACTGCAACTAACCTAGGAAAATGGGATCTGACCTCATTCTTCTTTTTGAATGCAACAAAAGTGTATCAGAGACATGTTTAGAAAAAAAAATAGTATAAAATAGTACAATTCTTTAAGTCTTTGGGAAGTTTCTAAATGTTTTATTTCATTTGGGTTCCTACCACATACGTTCCCAAATTATAGAATGTTCTTCTGACCAGTATCTTTCCTAGTTGTAAATGCTTTGAATTTACCTGAATCATAGCTGACTACGATATTCCCTAAGTAGAGGTCTTCTGATTATAACTGAGTTCTTGATATCACTAGTGAATTCATCTCTTTGCTTTTCGATACCAAGTGCATTTAAGATGTTCTGTTGCAAAGGGGTAAGGGTTCCACAAAATGTGTCTGTCACCTTTCTCTGTTCCTGTAAACTCAACCCACTCACTTGTCTTCTCATCTGTTTTATTTTTTAAAGAGATCTTACATGCTTTCTGTCTTCGATAGGTTTAGCAAAACCTGAGTTATTACAGATTGAGTATGCCTTATCTGAAATGCTTGAGAGCAAAAGGATTTTGGATTTGGGGGAATATCTTTATATAAAAAGTGAGATTCCTCGAAAACGAATTCCCCGTATAAATACAAAAGTCATTTCTTTTTCATATATATTACATACACGTGGCCTTAAGGTAATTTGATAGATTATTCTTAGTGCACCTGTGTTTTGACTGTGTCCCATCCCATGAGGTGACATGTGGAATTTTCCACTTGAGGCATCATATTGGTGTTCAAAAAGTTTCTGGGAACAGCTTGGATTTTTGGATTAGGGATGTTCTACCTGTATTTTAATGCTTTTGACAGAAGCCTTCTCATCAGAGGAAGAGGGCAGAAGAAAAATACAGATTCTGACATTTTTCCCTCCTAAGATGGCAAACCATGCCTTCAAGTTTGCATGGGTAGATACATTTCAGACTTTCCCTCAGACCTTGGTAGAGAGAAATATGCTTGAGAGAGAAGTCAGCACCACCCACTTTCAGACCTTTCCCATTTCCCTCTGAAAGTGTTTTGATCATGGCCTCAAATATTTCTCCTGGGTTCTCTGGCTCTGCCCCAAATCCCAGGTATCTGAAAATCACCAGGAATTAACATGATCAGGGACCCAAGCCAGGCAAGTCCTCAACACGCCTGTACAGAGGAAACTGAATAATTATCTCCAAATTTTATCAATGATTGAGAAAGTCAGAAACTTAAGGAGTCATCCAGGATTCTTCTCACTCTCAGGAATTCCTGCCCACCATAGTCCATCAGGAATTCCTCTCAACAGTACCAGGAAAATCTCAACTCCATCTAAGTCTATATTCACTGCCAGGATGATATTTCTTTCACCCCACTACTATAAATAGCCTAATAGTGTACCTCTCACCCATTCCTGCAACAGTGAGACATCATCAGATCATATAACTCCTATCTGAAATGGATAGATAAAAATGGATTTTAACTATATTTGGAAAAACACTCCAGTAACCTACAAAGGCCTATGGGGCCCTGCAGGACCAACCACGATCAGTCGCCTCTCAACTTCAGCAATCCACATCCCTCCTGCTCACCCTGCCTCAGAGGTTTTATTTTGGTTTCTCCTATATACCAACTTCATTGTTACAGGTCCTTTGCACATGCTGTCTGTAGTATCCCCCACTGTAGCATTAAATAGTATTTGCAATTATTATGTTTATTTATTCATTCACTTTGGTCTGTACTTCCTATTAGAACATAAACTTATATTTTTTCATCATCATATACCCAGTCCCCAGCCCCATGCCTTCCACACAAAAAAATAGTTAAAAAGTATTTGTTGAGTGAATAAAGGGATGCACAGTTCACAGTTCAGAACACAACCTGTCCAAAGACAATTCACTTAGGATTTGAGTACACACTCTTGGCAGCAGAGAACATTAGAGAAAGATCATATCTGGGCATGGTAGGGACATCTTAATGTGTACTGCAGAAAGTTTCAGGACATATGATGGTTCTGCTGCTCCTGAAGAATGTGTAAGAATGCATGCATGCATGTGTGGATGTGTTCAGTGTTCAAGTGTCTGAGTATGTGTGCAAGAGTGTACATGTGCAAGTGCTTCTTTGTGCACACATGTTCACATGTGTGAGTGTGTGCATTGTGTATCATCAAAATGCCCTTCATCAGTTCTGCTTGGCAGGACTAGCCCGATCTACCACCTACATCCCTTTGTGAGTGACAGGTGTTCAGATCTCAAGGCAGGCTTAGTTCTCAAAGAGAACCTTATCCAGAAAGCAGGAGAAATCACTCTGACACCTCCACATCAGAGACCTGAACCCTCCAGGTCTCGCTGTGTTATAATATCCCTCTGCCTGCTTGCCAAGGGCTGAGCCGTGTCATAATATCCCTCCTGACAGAGCTCCAGGGGATCTGGTCAGACCATGACAGATCATCCACTAAGTGAGCACAGAAGCTGAGGCCACTCTGGGCTCAATCTTGCAGCTTCCAGCTGCTCTGCTAAGCTGGTATTGAAAGGAGGGCTCAGCCACAAGCCAGGCAACCAGCTTGCCCAGCTTACCCAGTGCTCCGGCTCTCTTTAGACAGCACACTTGAAAGGATCCTTAATCATATTGCTCCCTCTCATCAACCTTGACCTTCCTGCCTCTCAGGAAGAAATCAGGAACCTCTGATGGGGGAGAAGGGTGGGGTGCTCATGCTCTGATGGGACAGAACCGTGGAGAAGTCCTCTAGCCATAGTCTCAAGAAAGACCTTGCATGAATACAATAATCACATAAATAACAGTGAGTGCTTTTGGAGGGCTTCCTATGTGCCCCTAGCTGTTTTAAGTCCTTTATGTACATTAACATACATCAGCAATCTTCAGAAGGCAACTGACAAACTAGGGAAACTGAGGTGCAGCAAAAGTGTGCAACATGCCCAGAGTCACCTGCCTTAAGTGGTTCTGTCAATTAAGGTGCATGGGGAGTAAGATAGTATGCTCAATATTTGCACCGAGGAGCACTCAATGGAGAGCTATTGCCAGAGGTGAGGACAGACCACAGGACTCGGAGGGATGCTAAGGCACCCAGGCTAGCAGCAGAAGGAGGTGGTCACAAGCTTTAGCCCTGAAGAGGCAAGAGGAGGATCCGAGTAGCTGGTATCTAGTTCAAGCTGGCCTGTGCACAGGAAGGAGGGTATGACAAAACCATGGCCCAGCAAGAAAGGAGCCAATATATTCCCAGCCCTTTCTCTCATTTAGAACTCTGATATCTTGCTAGAGCCTGCCAGTGGGCTTTTACTTTATCATCAAACAGGGAAATTGTGCAGCAGGTATGGAAAACAGTATGGCAATTCTTCAAAAATAGAATCACCATAGAATTTAGAACTCCCATCTGAATATACACCCAAGAGAACTGAAGGAAACAGAGATATCTGCACATGCGTGTTCATGGCAGGATTTTCCCAACAACCAAGAGGTGAAAACAACCCGAAGGTTCATCGACAGATTGTGAACAAGCAAAATGTGGTATAAACATACAACAGAATGTTATTCTGCCTTAAAAAGGAAATTCTGACACATGCTACAACATGGATGAATCTTGGGATATAATGTTAGGTAAAATAAGCATAAAAAGACAAATACTGTGAATCCACTTATACAAGGCACCCAGAGTTGTTGGATTTCAGAGACACAAAACAGCCTGATTGCCAAGGGTGAGGAAGGGGAGGATGGGATGTGGCTTCATGGGCAGGAGTTTCAGTTTTGCAAGATGAAGAGTTCTGGAAGTTGATTACACAACAATGTGAACGTGTTTAACACTATGGAATATACACCTGTTGATGATTAAGATGGTAATATTCATGTTAAGTGTATTTTATCAAATTTTAAAATAAGCAGGGAAACCAGAGTAGACCTGAGATTTTTACAGGGTGCTCTGTAGGAGTCCTTGCATTGCAGGGACAAAGAACCCACAGAAATGCTTTCAAGGTAGGGCAGGAGGCAGAGGGAAGTCAAGCAGCCAGATAGTGCAGCCCCACATTCTAGCAGACAGAACAGCTCTGCTTTATCTGCCTGATGTCAGGGTTTCCCTTAAACTTTCCAAAAGACAAGAGTTCCACTGCAAAAACCAATAAGTTTGAAAACCAACGAGCCTGGACATTATAAATCTAAGATTGAGGGCTGCTGACACCAACTCCAGGACATGTCACTCTAACTGCAGCCTGTGACCAGCGATCCCTCCAGTTGTTCCATGGCAGCGTGGCCCAGAGGCATATGTGACCTGTACAAGTTTAGGAAAATACACAAAACAAAATCTCAGCAAAATCCAGGTGTGTTTTCACATCAGCATTGCGCAATGATATCTAACTGAGCACTGGAGGGCCACAAGGGTCAGGCACTATGACATTCAGTTGTTTCTATATTTTGGGATGTCACCGACCAGTCAAATGCACAACACTGAGGGGTAAAGGATGGAAGTGCCATATTCATTTTATTATTTCTATGAGTAAAATTCTAAAAATAATAACTCATCATGTTCTAAAATTCGTATTGAAATAGCAAACCATAGGTGGGAGCATTATCTCAGAGTAAAGAGCAGGACTCTAAATTAAACAAATTAAGCTATGATTAAGCCCTCCACATTGAACTATTTTCTTGTGCTTTTCACAGATGGGAAAGAGCTGGATCAAAGACAGACAGTCCCTAGCCAATACGCATTTGGGCATCTTGGCACAGACCCCCTATTCAGAGCCAAAGATATGACCCTCCACCCTCACTCACAGAGCTGCAGGTACTCAGAAAACAGATGGCATTGATGGAGCTCCCACAGTATACAGGGTTAAAGGAAGAAGGAGGCCAGAGTACTCAGGTGTGGTCTCCCACACAAGACAATCTCCACGAAGGCTAGTAAACAGAGACATTTTGAACTAAAACATGAAAACAGAGGGAAAGAAACTTGTGTTTTAAAGAAAAAAAAAGAAACAAATATCCCAAATGGGAAAGGACACAAGACCCCGGGAGACCAGAAGCTTTAAACCCTGCAGAATGAAGGACAAGATCATTCACTAAGCTCCAACTCCCCTTTCCACCTTCTTAGCTCAGTGAAGCTAAGTCACTTGATCAAGTTACTCAGCCTTAAAGTCCCAGTCTGGCCTTCCCTGAGACCAGGAGAAACAGGCCCCTTGCCAAACCACAGTGCTGCTCCCCTGACACAAAAGCACTGGGTGGCCCAGGCCACAGTCTTCCAGGCACTCTAGGGTCTCAATCCTAGCTGGTCATTTATCCCTCACCCTCCACCTTCAACCCCCTACACACACCTGCGCAAACTCTCTGCTCCTTCCCAAGTGGACACCATGACCTTCTCCGCAGGCCAGTGAAACTCCCCTGCCTGCTCTCTGCCTGCTCCCTGCCCTGGAGCTGTTTCACCCACAATCACCAGAGAAACTGGAAGAATTAATTTCGCATTGTAGCTGCCTAACGACCTCTAATTGCATGGCCGGAGGCTTGCACATTAATGCTGGAGAAAATGGTCATAAATTTAAAAGGGTGATTTCCTTTCCACCCCCTTCGCAATAAATCACCCTCCTAAAATGGCAGAGTGGCAAAGCCAAAGGACAAAGGTCAAGGGCCCAGTCTGGATCCCTCATTAACATCTGGCAGGTCCTGCCCAAGGATGTTCTCCAAGGCATCTGGGAATGCTGGGCTGTCAGAAGGCAGAAAAACAGCCCACTCAGGGAGGCAGGAGTGGGGACGTAGAGCTTTACTTATGTCTCCCATAGGAAGGGAGATGGGCTCAGCCATGCCCAGTACACTGGGCATGCACTACAGGAGCTGTGAGCCCGGGATGCTCTCTGGGGCTGCCAAGGGGGGCTCTGAGCCAGGATGACCGCCCCAGGCTCACTGGGGAGCCAGGAAGGAAGAGCCAGGTCCTATGAGCACGTGGTATTTTGGGGGGTGACAGGAGTGCCAGGTGATGTTCTTGGGTCATCCTGTCACATATTTCCAACAGTTCAAGCAATTTGAATTTCACTATTTCAACGGATTCATTTCTGTGCACAAGGAGAGAAGCTGCCTGGCACCATGATAAGATCCTGGGTCTGGAGTCCATGGCCCATTTTCCAGCCGGGTTCCAACCCCATCAGGCCAAGCTCACTGAAGTCACTCCTGCTTCTGCAAACAGCCCTGAGGGAGGCTCCAGAACTGGGAAGTGCTCAGCATGGTGCAGACACAGCCTCAGGCTTGGCAAATATTGTCATGTATTGCTACAATGTTTTTACTGAGAACAGGCAAATGTCAGGCCCCTGTGGAAAGCACTGGAAACAAAGTTGAGGTTGACAGGAGCCTGGGCTCAGGGAAACAGAGAGGCCCGAATTGCTCCAGTGCCTGGAGGTGACTGCTATTGCTAAGAGTAACCCAAGAAGGTAAAATAGAGGGAGGTCGAGAACAGGACCAGGGAGAGAAGAGCAGGTAGAACAGCCACCCAGGGAAGGGCACAGGCAGAGGGAGGAAGGGAGCATGTGGTGAAAGCCCAGGTGCACAAGGTCAAAGGGGGCAGAGGCTGAAAACATGGGCCCTTGAGCTGGACTGCCAAGTTTCCAGGCCTGACTGCCACTCTGTAGCTGTGAGACCAGGCGCATGTGACTTGACCTCTCTCTGCCAAGTCCCTGGCCCAGTGTCTGGCCCATAGAAGGACTCAGTAGTCACTGTCTGTGTCACACCAGCAGCAGAAGCTGATATGGTTCAGAGCAGCACCTGGTGAGCTATGGGGAATAATGATGATTTGGGAGACGTCTTCACAGGCAAAAGAAGAATGAAGGAAACAGAAGGAGATCCAGGGGAAGAGTACAAACTGTGGTCCTGAGCACTGCAGGGGAGGAAAGAGTAGCAGCCTGGCACCCATCTGGCTCTGCCTGCTCACCTACAAGCAGGTCCCACAAAGGGTTGCATCAGGAGGTGCCGGCTGGCCCAGGGCAGCATTCTCTGTTTCACAGGCCTGGCCTTGGCCAGGGAACAACAGGGAAAGTTTTCCCCTCTGCAGAGCTTTAGGAAAATGGTCCACCTGGGCAAACTGGGGAGGTGGGGGAGTCCTGCTCAAGTCACATTCACAGTCCTCAATGCCCAAGGCAGACTCCAGGTGTGGAACTTGTGACAGGCCAAGGGGAGACCAACAGAGGACTCCTCACAGCCCGAATTTAGAAACCCTGGGGCCAGCCCTCTCCACCCAATTTCTCTGGACAAGGCTAAAGTCCCCTGATCCCAACTATGCATTGGCCCCCAGTTGGCCCATTACCTACACCTCTGTGGTTCCTAATTGCATGACAGTCTGTATCACAAACATGCTAAGTGGGAAACATGGGATTCTGTTCCTAGAATTTCAAAATGGCCAACCGCTGAGGTGGAGGACACGACTCTGGGACCTGTGGGCTAAATGGGTGACTGTGAGCGATTTGATCCCTCCACGCCTCAGTTTCTTCATTTGAAAGTAGGAACAACCACCCTGATCCTTACAGCTATCTTGAGAGGTAAGTCAGAAAATACCAGAAAAATACTGGTCAAATGGTCCAAAAATTACAGCCGAATGGGGGAACAAGCTCTAGCGCTACATGGCACAGCTTAGTGGATAAGTGAACAATGATGCATTCTGTATCTCAAAAGATGTAGAAGATGGGGATGTGGCTCAATGGTAGAACAACTGCCCAGCATGTACAAGGCCCCGAGTTTGATTCCCAGTACCACAAACACTATTACACACACACACACACACACACACACATATATATATATACATGAAGAAATGATTCAAGCTTAAAGTGATGGTATGCTAATTTCCCTGATTTGATCTTCATTCAATGTATACCCGAGTCAAAACATCATATTGTAGTCCATAAATATGTACAAGTGCTGTCAATCAAAAATTTTAAATAAAAACAAAGGTTAGAAACTAGCTCAGGATCAAAATCACAAAGCTGTTCATTAGCCAAGTCAGGCTCTGAACAGAAGTTGGTATGATTCTACTTCCTCTCTACAGAATACTGTTGGTTTATCAACATTGGAAAGCTCAAAACAAAAGTTCTGAAACACTTAAAATTCCTTTGAATAAAAAAGATGAAGACCACACACACACACACGCACATACACATATACACACATGCACGCATGTGTGCACACACATTTAGAGCAGTTTGGCACATGAAAACAGCTATTGTAAAGGGTAAAGAAACCATTTTGTAACTATGACACAAATACCTAGATACCAAAAAATCATGTTTTGAGTTTTGTAAACCGCAGTGTTGCACATGAGCTATTAATCCATCCCACACACAGCTGCTGGATGCCTCTTCATCAAATGCCACTTCATCCTATGGCTTTCTGACTAAACAGGATGCCAAATGACAACCAGGAAATAGTCTGGGTGAAGAAAGAGAGAAGGAAATTAACAGCTTGGGTACCTTCCATATGCCTGGCCCTGAGCTAGAATTTTATAGACAATACCTCATTTAATTTCACAAGAAGCCTCCCAACACAGATAGCAGTCTCCCCATTTTAATGACGAGCAAACTGAGCCTCAAAGCTCCCAAGAGCTTGCACAGAATCAGCAGCAGAGCTGACATTTCAGCTCAACTCCAGAGGCTGTTTCTCTTTCAATAACAACAACAACAACAACAACAACAAAATCAGGAGAGGAAGAAAGATGATCAGGACAGATCCTCTTCACTGGGCACTGACTGAGTCAAGCTGATGCTCCAAAGGGTCTGCATGTATTCACTGGTTCATGCTCAGTGAGATGAGGAGTACCTGCCCATTTTACAGATGTGAAAACCAACCTTAAGAAAATTACTCAAGATTGCCCAACTCAGAAAGTAGCAACGTTCTTCTAATGAATCATGCCTGTGTCAAATTAAAAATCTATACAACCTGTCCTTGTAAAATACTCTATTGTTCTTCCCTTTCCACCAATTTGCCAGCCTCATTTGCCTTCTAAAACATGGAGCTCTGCAGGCAGGAACAGCCAGAGCTCAACCTCCCAGTACTTGCCCCCCATAGGGCCTAGAACCTAGAGAATGTTGCTCTGCTACCTGCTCACCAGGTAAGTCAGGAAGATGACAGTAGAGCACAGGTATCTATATCAACATGGCCTCTCATAAGGCCTCAAAAGCTCATAAGCAGAGACACATTTTAATGCAAGTGGGAGGTTTCCTTTCACATCATCAGCTGGGAAGACAGCCGGTTATTTAGCTACAAAATGCACAGCCTTCTCCCACTTCTCCCAAAGGGAAGGGAGACAGGGGTGTCTTGGCTCTCAGCCCTTTGCAGGATGGACTTTTCTTCTTTGAAGAATCAGGGAGAAAAGCCTGAACAGAATTAATGATCTAGACTCAGCAAATGAAAAAGGCCTTATGTGTCCTATGATCATAGCGACCATATTTTTGGAACTCAATTTGGGACATATGGTGCCTGTGAGGGAAATGGGAAAGAATATTACAACTCAGGGATGTCTTAAAGGCCACAGCAGAAAGGAAATGCGGCCCCCATCACCTGGAGAGTTCATACAGGGCTTGTGAGGCTCAGCCTCCTCTCTGGAAAAGCTCCCTAGTCCTAGATTGTATCTGCCAGGACCTTGTTATCTGTTAACCTTGCAGTCACAGAAGGCTGCGCTTTCCTGTAAGTGTCTCTACCTACATTCTTTTCTATTTGTAGAAAAGGAACTAGTATCGGGGAAACAATTCCAAATATAATACTGAGCCTTTAGGATACCATCAAATTCATCAAGTTTCCAACCCTCCAGACAGGAACTGTCTGTTGGACAGCTTTCAGAGGTGACACACTTTCAGAGGTGACAGAAATGTTCCATAATTTACATTCTCCAAAATGCTAGCCAGTGGCCACCTGTGGCTGTCAAGTCTTGGAATTTAGCATGTACAAGTGAATTGGGTTTTAAATGCTAGGTTTAATTAATTAAAATAAGCATGCACAGTTAGTAGTGCCACACACTAACAATGCCCTATTAGTGTATCTCCAGGCAATCTTGAGGGGGAAAAAAATCTACTATGGTTTAAATCTAGAAAGCATATGAATTAATACTTGGCTTGCCCTGACATTCTGACCTCTACTTAATAATGCATGGAGCACTTCCATGTGCCAGTAGTGGCCCATTTTCAAGTCACTTTCTATAATTGTCACAACATGTTTAGTAAGAGAAATATGATTGTTCCTTCCAAGAACAGGTATGGTAAGAAGCGGAAAAGCTCCTGAAAGAACAGTTACAAACAGGCTCCAATATCTTCTTGGTAACATTCTCTGTGAGATGTACCATGAAAGACTGAGAATTCACCAGGAACAGTGATAGGTCTTTCATTCTCATATACTAGCGAGCCTAATAAAAGCCTTTTCTGATCCCCCAAAGTCCACCACCTGTCATTAAAATTCATTAAAATGTCATCATTTTCATTTAAAATTTTTAAGATTATAAATGAAAATTCAGAAAATTTTCTTTTGTATTTTTTTTCCATACAAATAGCTGAGACTTATCCCATCCCGTATACCATACTTCCAATAATTAGGCTGGCTGTCAAAAACATACATTGGGGAAAAGATAGCCTCCTCAACAAATGGTGCTGGGAAAACTAGAAATCCACATGTAGTAAAATGAAATTTGAACTCCTATCTCTCACTCTGCACAAAACACTAGTGGATCAAAGTGGACCAAGGACCTAGGCATTAGATCAGAGACCCTGCACTCACTAGAAGAAAAAGTAGGTCCAACTCTCCATCATGTCGGCTTAGGAACCGATGTCCTCAATAAGACTCCTAAAGTGCAAGAAACAAAATCAAGAAATCAACAAATGGGATGGTATCAAACTGAAAATAACATCTGCAACTTAGATAGAGCATTAATCTCCAGGTTATACAAAGAACTCAAAACACTTAACACTGAAAAAACAAATAACCCAATTAATAAATGGGCAAAGGAACTGAATAAGCACTTTACCGAGAAGAAATAACAATGGTCAAAAAAAAATTAACAAATGTCCAACATCTCTAGCAATTAGAGAAATTCAAATTAAAACTATACTGAGATTCTATCTCACTCCAGTCAGAATGGCAATTATAAAGAATACAAGTAACAATGCTGTCAAGGTACTCTCATACATTGTCGGTAGGACTGCAAATTGGTGCAACCACTATGAAAAGCAGTATGGAGATTCCTTTGGATACTTGGAATAGAACCACCATTTGACCCAGTTATCCCACTCCGTGGTCTATACTCAAAGAACTTAAAATCAGCATACTGTACAGTGATGCAGCCACATTAATGTTTACAGCAGCTCAACTCATGATAGCCAAGCTATGAGAACAACCTAGGTATCTATCAGTGGATGAATGGATAAAGAAAATATGGTATATATACACAATGGAATATTACTCAGCCATAAAGAAAAATAAAATTATGGCATTTGCCAGTAAATAGATGGAACTGAAGAATATTACTAACTGAAATAAGCCAATCCCCCCAAAACACAGGCTGAATGTTCTCTCTGTGGATACTAACCCACAATAAGGGACTATAGAGGGAAGAATAGAAGTTCATTGGATTAGACAAAGGGGAAGGAAGGGAAGGGAGTGGGGAGGGGAATAGGAAGGACAGTAGAATGAATCAGACATAACTTTCCTAGTCTTGTATTTAAATATACAACCAGGTAACTCCACATCATGTACAACCACAAGAATAGGATCCTAATGAGAATAAATTATACTCTAGGTATGTACAATTTGCCAAAATACATTCTACTGTTATATGTAAATAAAAAGAATTTTTAAAAAATTAGGTTGACTGAATTAAACAGTTCCCATCCTACCAGCTAACAGAGGTAGACTCTATTTTAAGTACTGGGGCACTCTGTGGCACAAAACAGTTTCTCCTTTCCTTGCCCTGACCTTCCTCCCCTTCCCCAGGATCTCTGATTTTTGCATCCTCTCTCTATGCCTCTGCTCCTTGGCCCCAGTTTCCTTCCATGGAGCAGAGTTAACATTTACAAAAGCCTCTGTGTTGTCTTTTCTGCTCCCTACTTAAAAGGCCACTTCTTGCCAATAAATATGGAGGGTCTGGACCCTTAGTATTTCTTATTTAACTTAAGAACCCTGATCAAGAAATTCACTGAGCATGCCAATCTGCTAGAGAGGCCTGTCCCCAAAGAGTGCTACCATTCAAAGCTCAATCTGTTCTGAGCTTTGAAAAGGTAAAGTTATCTTCAGGGCTTAGGAAGGGAGTGATTTACAGAAGGATAAAAATCATTGGCAAAAGAAATAAAAGAGGAAGGAAATAAAAACAAAACCTATTATGTAGTAATGAAACTGATTGATGTTTTCAATCTTATCCCCTCAGGCTCCTTCCAAAATGTTCTCCATGACAAATAAAAGAGAAAAGCCATCTTAATAGGATAATGTTTAGAATTTGTTCAGGGTGGCCTTCAAAAAAGATCTGACTCCTTTTGCTACAAACGAATCTGAGAACTACAAAATCTGGAATAAACATGTCAAGGAATTTTGGCAAATGACTTAAAAAGTAGTAATTTGGTGAATAAATGGCATGAAGCACCCTTCTGACAATTCTAAAACCAGGCAGGTACAAATAAGTGTTGAAAGACACAATACCCCATAGGTCTCATACTCCTACCAGTCTTGCTAAGTGTGCCAAGAATACAAAACCCTGACCATTTATTATGTAGCCATTTCTCAGTAAGCAATCTTGAAGGATTAGGCATGTATCTATTTAAGACAAAGAGGAATCATGTTAACTGCTTGCTATAAAAGTATTTTATAGAATTCCCCAAATTTAATAATTTTATAGAATTCCCCAAATTTAGTGTCCCTCTCTATGGGTGCAGACATCCACCTGGCCCTCAGCAACACTCCCTGGTACCTACAAGGCAAGAGAATAAACACACATGCTGATTACTGTGCCATGAGCAGTAAAGTCCTTTGTCTCTGACCCAGGAGTCTCATGTCTTCTGAGCATCTGCAAAACAACAGCAGGCTAAATTTTAGAGCATAGTAATTTAAACACTCAAAAAAAAATTTGCAAGACATACTAGTGACCATTATGGCTGTAATCCCAGTGACTAAGGAGGCTGAGACAAGAGGATCATGAGTTCAAAGCCAGCCTTAGCAAATTAGTGAGGCCCTTGAGCAACTTAGCAAGACCCTATCTCTAAATAAAACATAAAAAAGGGCTGGAGATGAGGCTCAGTAGATAAGCTCCCCTGAGTTCAAAAATAAAAGGAAAGAAAGAAAAAAATGGTAATAAACCTATCACCAAAACACATGAGAATTCAGACCTTTAACATAACCCTGAGGCTATAATATCCTAACATATAAACTCAGGAAAAATTCAGGCAATTCTAAAGCAGTGTAATGTGGTACTGAAGAGCAGACATCTGCATTCAAACCCCAGTTCTGCTACTCATTAGCTCTGAGACCTGGGGTAAGTCATCTCTGTGCCTCAGTTTCCACATAATTATAATAGAGCATAACCCCGATGACTATTGTGTTATATTAGTCAGTTTATGTAAAGCATTTAGAACAATGCATGACACAAAACTGCCATAACTATTTACTGCCACTACCATCATGAGCTCTGAAAATTCAACGATTCTATGTGTCCACATACTGTTAATTTTCTTGAGCCTCCATATTCTGAAATATTCTTTGATTTCTGGATATACAGTATTAAGTGAAAAATGAAGTGGAGAAAATATGCATAATAAATTATATTTTATTCAAGAAAAGCAAGTAAATAGTATATGCATTTGGTTATATTTTAAAAAGAGACAAAATCAAAAACTTGAAAAATTGTTACCTCTAATTAAGAAAAGGAACAAAAAAGAAGTAACATTTTTAGAAGCAAGAATTCTCAGAATATTTCTGCTTTGTAGATTTAATTTGGAAACCATGTTAAAATGTCTACATAATTATAAAACAAAATTATATTTTAAAAAATAATCTACAAAAACAAAATGAAACTAACTTAATTGTTTGTGGCGTTAGTCATAACCACACAAAGAAGCAGCCATTTTAATTTTTTTGAAACAGCAATTTATCTGCACATCCCTAGTAGAATAAACCTTAAGGACACAAATATGTAAAACAAAACAAAATCAAATCTCAAATTTTAAAATTTTTGGTAATCTCATAGCAATCTTACTGATCTTCTTATTCCAGTTTTACATAAGATAATAATATAGTTGAAACAGGGACATTCTCTAAATAAAAAGCCTTTAGAGAAGACTATCACCACTGTTCAGGCCATGACTCACAGTGACTACTAACACCACAGAAAGAGGAAGTCACCTATGGATGTGTCTCATCATGGAGGTACAGGGTAACAATCCAAAAACTCAAATCCAAAATTTTAATTCAAAAATCCAAAATTCAAAATGCCCCAAATTCAAAACTTGACATGGCTTGGCACACATATTATGTTAATCTCCAAATAAATAAATAAGTAGTTTCAGCTAGCAGAACATTCTGCATTTCAGATTTCTAGATTAGGGATACTTAACTAGTAACAACAATAAAACATACAAATATCCCAAAAATCTAAAAGCTGAAATCTGAAACTCTTACAGTCTCAAGCATTTCAAATAAGGGAGACTCAACCTGTACACACCACCACCTAAACAAAGTGTTTCTTGCCTTAATCTGATTTCTTGCCTTAATCTAACAACCAATTTATAGGGAGTACAAGCAGGGAACAGAAGAACATGTCAAAAGCACCAGTTAACTGTACACAAAAATCTGCAAGCAAATTTCTTTCATCTGGCACGAAGTTAAAAGAGAGAAACCTATATAATAAACCAACTTCAAAGACAAATCTGCTAACTACCAAGTACAGGGCAATTTGCATGATTTAAACAAACTTTTCTCTGAAACAATCTAAAGGCTGACTAGATACTGGTTTGTATTAAGAAAATGTTTTTCTCCAGACATATGATAATTATTGTTTTTTTTAAAAGCCATTGTCTTAAAAATTAAAAAAAATTACAAATAAAATGTCTGAAGATTGCTTCAAAATAATTAAGAGGATGGGAGACTGGGTGAGGGGTAGAGATAGAAAAGAAAGGTCATGTGTTGATAACTGTGGAGCAATGGGCACACTGTGAGTAATTTAATTTTTTTATTTGAATATGTTTTATCTTTTCTATAATTAAAAAAAAATCGATTTTTAAAAATCTCAGTTTTGGACCAGACATGATCAATAAGCACTATTTTGAATCTTTGCACTAAGAGACAGGACTTGGCACGAGTGACTTAATTCTGCTGAGCCTCAGTTTCCTCTCTGTGAAACGGGGCATTGTGAAGATAACAGAGTGCTGGTAGACTGGACTCTGTCTCCCAGAGCAGACCGCCCATCATGCACAGCTTTCTAAAACTACCACCACTGTGGATCGCACGCTCTGGAAGCTAATCTTCCAACTTTAAATTAAAAGTCTGTGTAATGCTAATAGATTATTTGCTTAATGGTCTCCAGCAGGAGTGAAATGAATTCTTCAAAGAGTGTGCTTGTCTCTTGTGTGATGAATAGCAATCTCTGGTTTCCCTGCTTGGTCTACATGCTGTGTGTATGTGGGCTTCCTTGCTGAAGACAGGACGAGCAGGACACACAGGAGATGTACAGAGAAGAACAAGGGGCGCCTGACAGCAGAGGATCACGCAGGGTTGTCCCTGCATGATTCGCTGAAGTCAACCCTGTCCTCCAGATATTGCATGTTTTGAAAAAGCTTCTCCCACCCGGTCTAGACAGCCAGTTTGGAGACCTCTCCTTCCTTTATGAGACTTGGAAAGGCTTTGTCATGTTCTTTCTTTGCCCTGATAATATATTACACCAGGGAGCTGCACTGGGCACCTAGGAAAAATGGGGTTTACACGGGCCCTTCCCCTGAGAACACACAGAACACTACTTTTCTTCTCTAACAGCAGAGGCAGTCTGGGAGACATCGTTACACTTAGGAAGTATTCTTGAGCACATTTGGTCAATATTTCCAAAATCCACATCTACAAATGCACACATGTGCACTGGCCTGGTGTTTCATTTTACCTGAGCTATGTTTCAAACACTTGGTTTTTATGACTGTGGCTGGGGAACACAGTGTTAGGAATAAATATATCCTAGAGAAGGCCCAGGTCCCCATTGACTCTCTCTCTGAGCAGGTTATTCAATCTTCCCGTGTTCTGGTTTCTTCTTGTTAAAAGGAGACAATAACCTTACTCCAAGGGTTGCTTTGAGAATTTTACTAGATCATATATACAAATAATTCAGCACAGTTCTTAGTATAAATTAAGGGCTTAATTAATACTGGCTACTATTATTACTATTATTATTAATACTGGATACTATTATTCTTACAGGCAGAAACTAGGTTGGTTTATCCGTGATTTATCCACGTATCCTCAACACCTTTCACAGGGATTATTAGCACATGGTACATTCTCAACTAATGTTCATTGAATGAATTAATGGGATGTAGACCATTAAATTTAACATCTCTAATTATTAAAAAGAGGTCAAGTTATTTCAAGAATCTCAAAAATACAATGCAGTGGGTGGGAAGAGTAGGATAGGTAAGTCAAGATAAAATAAACTTGGGAGAAAAATCAAGGAGTTGAATTTTGGACTTACTGAGTTTAAGGCACCATAGGACACCCAGGTGGGGCTAGCTTTTAAAAAGCCAGAAATACATTGCACAGCCATGTTCACATCCTCATTCACAGTAGTTAAGAAAAGGAAACCCAAGTGTTCATACTCAGTGGGATAAACAAAATATGGTATATCCACATAGAGTGAAATATCATTCAACCTTAAAAGGGAAGCAAATGTTGGTAAATGCTGAGCCACAAATAAACTTTTGAGGACAATATGCTAGGTAAAGGAAGCCAGTAACAAAAAGTCAAGTACAGTATGATTCCTCTGATGTGAAGAACTTAGAGTACTCAAACACAGATACAGAAATTAGAACAGTGGCCAGGCATGGTGGCGCACACCTGTAACCCCAGCGACTTGGGAGGTTGAGGCAGGATGATCAGGTTTGAGGCCAGCCTCAGCAACTTAGTAAGAACCTGTCTCAAAACAAAAAATAAAAAGAACTGAGGATGTAGCTCAGTGGTAGAGTGCCCCTGGGTTCAATCTCCAATACCAAAAATAAAAATAAAATAAAAATTTAAATTAAAAAAAAACTTTAATGGTGATTTCTAGGGGCAGGGTGGGTGAAGGGAAAGGAATTGTTGAACAGGCAGAATTTCAGTTTTGCAATATGAAAGTTATTCACAAAGTTGCACACAATATGAATAAAAACACTACTGAACTATACACTTCAAAATGGTTAAGATGATGGCATTTTGTTGTATGCATTTTTATCACAATTAAGCTTTTTAAAACAAAAATGGCCTGGAGATATGAATCTGGTGACATAAACCCGAGAAGCTCAGTCTGCATCTTCCTGGATTTGCATCAGTGTTTGTAGCCAGAGCCCTGGGTCTCCAGTTTGTGCTCTGTGGGCTCTCTTTCCTGGCACTCAGGTGGACCAGTGAGAGACTGCCACTTTTCTAAATACTACCGAAAAGCTTTCCAAATGGCTTCAGGGAAGTGTGCCTTAAACACATGTGGCTGGGAGGGTATCCAGCTACATGGACGCATTAGTCCCAGCTGTGGCCTAGAAGGTAGTAAAGTCACACCTGGCACAGCAGAAGAGCAAGTCAGCTCAGCCAACCTGGCAGTGAAAACCTCAAGTCCAAGTTGTACAACCACGATGGACAGACATCCAATTAAATGTTTCGAGGCCTCAAATGTAAACAAAACCTTCTGGTGAGCCAGTTTCTCATTTTACTACAGTGAGACATTGAAGACAACTCATTTTTTTTTTTTTGGTAGGGGTGAAGCTTTATCTGATGAGCATTTTAAATATTCCCATGGAGAGCCTGAGAACCCTGGACTTCTCCTGGCCTAGAAATGCCTCCCACTGCATACATTACTGCTGCAATGATGAAGGGCCCCAGGTGTGCAGTATACCAAAGAGAGAGGCACAAATAATGCAGTCATTGAATGAGTCACTGTTGATACTTACCTTATCACACTTGGGGTGTTATCCCCGTGGGGACAAAAGCAAGTCAGAGGAAGCATAGGGTGGGAACAATATGGCCCTGGATGATGGAGACCAGGATTATAACTCAGGCCTTGCCACTCACTAGTTGTAAGATCCTGAACAAGTTGCTTACCTACCCTCCTCTCTCAAGCCTCAGATTTTTAAAATCTACACAATAAAGATAACAACCCTTATCTCCTTGGGCTTTGTGAGAGGGCATGAGAGAGTTCCTGCAAACTACCTGTTCTCTCTGTCTGCTATAGCTGGGACCCCATAAAGGGGACCTAGTATATTCAGTGTTCTCATGGTCCTTATTCAAATTCACTTGTGCTGAATGCACTAAGTAAACAGACAGCTGTTCAATTTTCTTTGTGACAGTTATGAATCCTAAAATTAGACACTTGCTCACAACCAGTATTAAGACCAATACTAAAATATAAAATAAAACACACCAACGTGGGGGACCTTGTGTTCTCTCTTCTGCCTGGCAGGCTTTGAATCTTTAGAATCACAGGTATTAATGTGTATGTAAATCAATATGGTGGATCGATCTGGATGGAGGCAAGGCTCTTTGTCCCATGATACAAATGTACAGATGCAGTCAGAGTAGGCAAAATGATTTAGATCTAATAATAGATACCACTGGGTCTCAAAAGGTTCTAAGTGTCCATACACAATTCCAGAATCTATTAGATCCTTGCTGTGCTAATGAGGCCTCTTGCTGGGAACCCAAATTCCCTTTGCAAACTCCATTAACAGCCCACAAAGCAGGTGGGCAAACTCAAATGTTCTTAGGGTAATAACATCTTGCCCAGAAAGGGAAGCAGCAAGAAATCACATCCACTGGCATCAAATGCTTAGAACATTGCAGAGAAAAAGCCTCTGCCCCTGGACCTAGATTAGAAAGAGTCAAACCCAGAGCCTCTCAGTACCACTCCCCACACTCACAAAGGGAGGTGTAATGGTATAAAAACCATTTTTTATACATTGAGGAGGTCTCTCAAATGCAGCAACTATCCTCCAAAAGTTTTGCCAATAAAAAGTTTGCCCAGTTCACACACTCATGTCCCCGGATAATTGTGTAGGTTCCTCACGACTTTCTGTCCTTGTTTCTACTTGCTCCCAAGAGAATTTTTGTTAGTAAGAAAACATAGAAAGTTTTGACTTTGGCAGTTCAGATTCTACTAATGATCCCAGTGCACTTTTAAAAAAAATGTTTTTGCCTTTAAAACAACAACAAAAAAGTTGTGATTTTTCCAGACTGTGTATCAGTTCAAACCAGCACAGAAAATTGCTGAACATTACCCCCAAAACACCCACAGTTAGGCTAAAAGAAGGAATGGAAAATTTCAGCCCCAGAGGAATTTCTTGTGGGAAGTGGAGGGGGAGGCATGAAAGAGGAGGGCCAAGGGGGTCTCCAATGTTGCTGGGAACACAGTCTGACTTTTCACCCCTAGTTGCCTAAGTGATGCTCAAAAGTTTCCTGTTGTAAGTATAGTGGCTCTCTGGGGAGCAAATCAAGTTAAAAGCTGAACAGTGAACAACATTCCAGTTCCCAAATGCCATCTGTCACTCTGTACAGCCTATCTCACTTTAACCATCTTGGTTTATCTAAATTGCCTATCATTGAGGTCTGGACAACATTAGTGCTTGATGTACCTTTAACCTTTTTGAGCCTTATTGAGATCTACAAAAACACACACACACATCAATTTCCATGTACATTTAGAAGGATGTGGATCACTACCTCCTCAAAGCACATTGCAGGACCCTAGCTTCAAGAAACCCCATTATTCAGCTAGCACTCAATGACTCCTGATGTTCTCAAGCCACATTCCTGAATTCCAGATTACTTACAATTTTTTATGAGTGTCCATTAGTCATATAAGGCTTTGGGATCTTCAGGTTGCATCTATTTATGGGCTAAAATAAGTTCATGCATGCGCAGAAACGCTAGTCTTGGCAGGAATGAAATGGCCAGGCCAAGTTGGGAACGGAGCATATTCATTTAGCTTATTCATTCCTGACAATATGAAGTCATTAGAGGGAGTTAAGGTAGCTCTGGCGACTGCAGGCATGTAAAGGAGCCAGGGTTGGTAATATTTCTTCCATTCAATAAACAGAGCCATTGAGTAGGTTGCACGTGCTCAGTGCTTTCCTGCCCACATAAGTGATCTGCTATTAAACACTTACTGTTGCTGCACAAAGCCTGCCAACAGGTTATTTTTTAAATACTTTTGTTCAGTGTTAATGGATACGGAGAAGGGCTGGGGGGCATGACTTTTGGCCTCAGGATCCCTGACTTGCAACTTACATGGTTATGAAATTGTGAAAGAAGAACTAAGCCAGAACTTTCAACCTAACCCTTTTTACTTTATGCACAGGGTCAGGGTTTGTCCGAGTAGCACAGTGAATAATGTTGGTGTTGTGAAAGAGCCAGCATTTAGAGTACAGGGCAACCACTTCCCATGAGCTTACCCCTACCTGAAGGTGCTTGGTCAAATCTCAAGAACAAAATAATCCAGCCCAACTCCTATGTCATATAACAGGGCATTCAAGCATGATGAGGCCCCTGTATGCTGCAAATATAAGGATAATTTATGTATTCAGTTAACTAGGATTTTCAGGATTGGATCCAGCTTCAGATACAGCTGTATCCATGGAGCCCTCCCTTTTTCTCTGTTCTACTTTCCTTTGCACCGTCTTCATTTTTAGGCAAGTCCTCTGCATATGGCAACATTGATGGATATTGGCTTGTATTTCATACAATCCAATATCCTATAGCACAGTCCTAGAAGAGAAGGTGGTCAGTTTCTGAGTCTATTTTTCTAATTCCATGCACTGTAATTGGCTTACTCCTTGGGTCATTTGCTGCAGACCAGAGGTCTTCTCTGTGTCATGACTGGTCATACCTGGACCACAAGATCACTTCTGCAGCCCACAGCAACCACCTGGAGTGGGAGAAGCTGTTTCCCCATAAAAAAACAAGGTGCTGGATAGACAAAAGCAAATGTCCAAAACAAAGATGCTAGCTATGTGAGGCATTTTAACACTTCAACAATGAAGAATTCACTTCCCACTGAAGAGGAAGGCCATTAATCTCAAACCTCAGCACTAACCACAGCAAATGACAATGCTCTAAAGAAACTAAACCCTTCACTTCATCCATTCTCATAGAATCCTTCTTGGAGGTAAAAAGGACAAAATGGAAAGTCAAGTAGTTTAGAAATAAACAAAAGAAAAAAAATGCATTTTATAGGGGTTATCTCAAAAATATTTTTTTATTTAAGAACAATACTCTTGCTGCAGTTGAAAAGAAAAAGAAAATAATATTCATCAGACAGGTGCAGTAAGTAGGCGGTGGTAAAAATAAGCCTTTGACCTTCTTATGGAAGGAAAGAAAAGTTCCATGGAAGCACCCTCACCTTTCTTTAGGTTGCCCAGGGCCTCTCTGATCCTACATCCTATCAAACACTTCAACACTAGGTTCTTATGTCCCTTGGCAAAGATGCTTTTATGCACATAATACACAGGAACCGGCCCCTTGGCTTCTACATTATACTGCTCTCTTTGGGGAACTGTGACAACATTTTTCTTCATTGGGCTAACATTAGCTTGAAAAATGGGATTCCCATTCTTACAAGGCAATAGGCAAAGTGTCAGCCAAAATATCACCTGAGCCGCCTAGCAGCAGCAGCAAGTGTTCACTCATTCCTATCACTGACTCCTGTGCTTGTGCCAAAGTCCCCATTCCTTCCCTCAAACCCAATGCCCCAGTGAGTCAGAACCATAGCAGAGAACATTGTTGATTCTGGCTGTGGCATGCACAACGTTCAGCGGCTTTGCTTTCCTCCTACTTTCCTTTCTTGTTCTATTGATTTGCTTCTCAAAGCGGGGTTGCAATCTGAAATTAACAGTCTAAAGCAAAGAGCCCCAAATGGCAATTTACCAATGTTTTGGAGATTTCACGGAGCTGGTAGTTCTGTCTTCTTGAAAACGATGATATCCAGTCTCTTTTAAAAATTGGAAGATCTGGAATGACTGACTGTGCATTCCCACGGTAATGAGCAGCTGAGGACAGGGCAGGGCAGGGACCATTGGTTCCCCTAAGCTACATAGAGTCTGCTTTGCTCATTTGTTAACCGAGTCCCTTAGCACATACAACTGCAACACCTGAGCAGCAGATGTGGCCTGCCCAGAGCCTGTTTGCACAACATCATTTTGCCTCATTCATCTATCTTCTGGAAAAAGTCACACAAGGCCAAATGGCATGTTTTCAACTCACACTGAATCTATCTGAACTATGGAGCTTTTAAAGTTTTCAGCAAATGTAGATGAGGCTAAAGCCACAAACACATTCATCAACTAAGTGCCCAAAGAGCAAATTCCAGCATTTCTAGACTGATAAAATATATATGCACAAAATGATGTATATAATTTATGATGTAGAAAAAAAAAAGTTTTCACAGGTTGAGCATCTCTAGTCCCAGAGTCCAAAATCCAAAATGTCCTGAAACTGAAAACTCTTTTGAGTAGCAATGTTCAAAACATTTCAAAGTTTGGAGCATCTAAAATTTTGGATTTTTAGATTAAGGATGCTCAATCAGTATTAAATACTTCAAAATCTGAAAAACTCTGAAATCTGAAAACTTTTGGTCCTGATCACTATGGATAAAAGATGCTCTATAGGTAACATGCCAACTGATGAAATGTAGTTTTATGTATAGTATGTTTTAGCTAAGTAGAAGTATATACAAAGAAAAGGATGGCATGAAATATACCCAAACATTGAGAGTAATTTTATAGGTGCCTAGATTATAAATTATTTATGCTTTCTCTTTTTATGTTTTTCCCAGTATGACTAAAATAATACATTGTTTAAAAAAAATTGAGCCAATATGCTCCCAAATTAAGAAGCAACATGTTAGAATCCAGAAAGCCATTCAATGCATCACACTAGGGCAATGGCCATACTCTGGAGCACCTCCAAATTACTAAAAACTAGCTCCCCTGCTGCCTAGAGCAGCACTAGCACCTCATCTACTTTGAGGTGAGCCACAGGATGGGGCCTGCAGGAAAACAGTGCCCCATTGGTTTAATTCAGGACTGAAAAGGTTGCTATTCTTGGCTCTGGAATATGAATTCCATCCTAGGCTGAAAAATCAGAATTCAACAACTCTTGTCAAAGACCTGCTCCCTTATTGAGATAACATAATCACTATTCATGCCTCAATTTCTGCATCTGGAAATGGAGGTGCTATAATTAGAAAGATGATCAGGGCAGTTTTCATTGATTTCTGGGCCCCTCCATGTACACAATGCCTGATGCCCAGACAAAGTCTTGCATGTAAAACCCAACCTCATTTTGCTGATAAAGGCAATGAGTTTAGCGCAATCAGAAACTCATCCCATTCCTGAAGGCAGGTGCATGGAGGGGCCAGGATTCAAATCTCAAAACTGTTGGACTCCAGAGCCCAACTCAGAGTGCCTGCGGTCACCCAGGCAGTGAGCACAACAGAGATTCCAAGAACCATGGGATGTGAATTATGAGTAGCTGCAAATGAATTAAAAACACCTATGAGCTCAGGCAATATGGAGGTGCCAGATAAGAGACACAGCACATTTCCTAACACATTGCTAAAAACACACTGAAACTGCCTGTGACCAGCAGCCAGGGATAAGGACTGGAACACGGCCAAAACAAATTGACCACTAAAAGTATCATTTATTTTAGAAAAAAAAAATTAATGAGGGAAACTTCAATATCAATGAAGTTGCAAGAATATAACAAGCAATGCTTGCTCTCAGGAGGATGGCTTTTTAATTATTTTTTCAGAAGAACTGCAGTCACAGTCAGTTTGATCCATACCCGACCCACACTCTTTGGAGAGTTAAAACACATTTTACCCAATGTCAAGTTAAAATAAAAACTCATCAGAAGCAAAATAACTCTTTGCTCCCAGGGCTCAGAAAAGAAATTCGGTTCTTTTTGGTTGCTGGCTGGTATTCTTATGACCTTTGTACTAAACAAACACTTGGCAGATGAAATCTGAGAATAATTTTCTTTGCACCATTAACTATAACACAGAGGGCTGCTCTGGGTTTCAATATAAGTGATAAAGAAAACATGACCCATTCATGTCTAATATATGTGCTACCCGGCTTGGAGCAATTATTCTGTATAGTCAGGCACACTCTGGGCCCCATTCTCCCTACAATTGCAGGAGGCCCACCTCAAGAAACCCTCCTCAAGGTACCACTTTCCTCTAGCTAGCTCCCCTTCTCTCTGCAATAGCCATTCTCAGGAAATTCTGCCAGCCATCCTTCTGTCCCTGATGGTATAGTGGATGTGTGAGGGTCTGCCAAACACCTGCACAACTCAAAATCATATGGTCTCATCTCAGTCCTACTCTGTGTTTAAAACTACATCATCTGCATGGGGAAAACTGCAAAGCATTCTTTAGGCCCAGATACACACAAATGAGTGCATATAAAACTTTTGATAGCTCAATGAACTCTACGGAGAGTACCAATGTTAACTTCCTTTGGGGGCGGGTATGTGTGTGCACAGCCACATATGGTTGTTTTTTGTTTTGTGATGTTGAGGTTCAAACCCAGGGCCTTAAGCATGACAGGCAAGTGCTCTATGGCTGAGCTATATCCCCAGCTCAATTTCCTGGTTTCCATATTGTACTGTAACTATGCATGATGTTAAAATTGTGGGAAACTGGATGAAAGGTACAGGGGACTTTTCTGCATTATGCAACAACTTGTGATTGTAAGATTATTTCAAATTTGAAAAGTTTTTAAATAAACATCCTTAAACAATTATTTGAGATAGAGTCTTTGAAGAGGTCAGTAAGTTAAATCAGATTATGTAGGTGGACCCTGATCCAACCTGACTGGTATCTTTGTAAGAAGAGGGAAAGAGGGCCCCAGAGGGACAAACACCAAAAGGCAGCAACAGAGTGGCCTTCTGCAAGCTGCAGAGAAAGAATTAAGAGAAATCAACACTGCTGCCACCTTGATCTTGAACTTCCAGCCTTCAAAACCATAAGAAAATATATTTCTGTTGCTTAAGCTGCCCAGTGTGCTGTACTTTGTTAGACTTACCCTCACAAACTAAGATGCATCTGGTTTTGTCTCCTGGCCTAGGCATCCCAGCAAAGGTGTGGCAGAAACCCATTAAATAAGAAACAAGATCTTAGCACATAAGAGCTAAATTTTAGGCAACCTCTCCCTACCCATGTAAGGTTGGTGCTCAGCAAGGTCACTGAAATATAGAAGGATCAGTAGTTTTCATGGTAGGTCCAGAAGGCAGAATAAGGGTAGGGAAACTTATAAGAAGGCAGATTTCTAACACAACCTAAGGAAAACTTCCAAATGGTATTGCAATTTGGAAATGGAATGAATGGCCATGTGATACTATAGTATAGAAGCAGAAGATGAAATAAATCAGCTCACCTGTTCCAGAAGTCTCAGCTCTGATTGACACCCATCTCTACTCAAAGCACCAGGAAACAGGGATGTGATCTTCTATGATGTCCCTCTAGTCTCCCCATCTTTCCCCCAATTCTTCATTCTGACTTTGACACTTAGTTTCCATGCAAACAGCACCTATTGGCTTAAATTTAAGGCAGAGTGCTGTCTTCCTACCCTTCCTGGCTCCCAGGAATTTTATTTCCTGAAGGTTTCAGGGTGTCTTGTGAAACACCCTAACTTGCACCTGACTCTGAACCACCCTTGACTCCCATACAAACCCCTGCTTTGTGAGCAGATCTCAGATGCACCTGAAATAAGCAGCACTCTCAGACCCAGAGCCCAGCCCCATCCAGATAAATGATCTTGGACAAGTTTCTTTACCTCTAAGTATCACAGTTTACCTGTATGCTTCATATTGAGCAGCAAAAGTTTTGAAAACTGATTTCTAACAGAGCAATAAATGGTATGGCATATATTCACAAGGGAATACTAGTATGCACCAATAATGTCATAGAATATTTAGTAAAATGATGAAATGTTCATGAAATATTAAAATAAATGAAATTACAAAATACTGTTTATTATAAACAGTTTCTTGTAAAAAAAGGAACCAATGCAGAAAATGAGATTAGAATGACATACACCACAAAACTAGAATTAACTATTCTCCTTTTCTGTATTTGTGAAGTTGCCAATAGTGAACTTGTATGACTTTTTAACTAGGAATAAAGTTACTTTAAAAATCTTTACTATTCTTTCACCTTTTTCCTCCTCCTCAAAAACAAACAAAAAGGCAACCAACTAATGTAGAAATCTAGTGAAAGAACATAGTAAAGTAGCCCATTACATCATTCCCCCACCCCTCAGAAAATCAAATACGACTTGCTGTATTTTAAATTTGGAAAAACAAAGAGCAGCTAAGAAAACTGCACTAAAGGAAGGTCACAACATGGAGCTAGCTAGAGACATGACTAGACTCCCAAAGGATCAATTCTTGGACCTCAGCGGGAACCAAATGGGTTCCACCAACACCCTGCCCATTCAGTTCCTCTAGGAACAAAGAGTGCCACGTGCCACCCACGAGTCATTATCTGGCCTCCCTGTGAGGCTGAGCTCTGCAATGGTGCTGTACTGAAAAGCCTGCCAGCAGAGTTGAGTCCCCATTCATCCAGTTTTGTCCCCTGATAATAAGCTCCTCTGGCTCCTTCCTGACACTAGAAAGAACCGACTGCAGAATGGTGGCAGCCAGAGAAGGTCCCCATGAATGGCCCATCCAGGAATTCAGGAGGTTGGCAATAGCTCGGCCACAAGAGGCCAAAGCAAATAGTCGTTTCAGTGAGACTTTTCAGCCTCACTCAAGATAGATAACTTCACTTTTCTTTAAGTGTTAAGGCCTCGCCTCTGACCCAGCCACAAATGTACAGACTATACCCATCTGGTGACCTACTATGTGGCCAACCCAGAGGCAGGTCTCATCACCAGTGAACTGCAGCCCGGGCAGGGCATGCTGATCATTCTTTCCCCCAGCACACTCAAGAAAAGACTGCTTGTAAACAAGCCTTTGTTTTACATGTGCAATATTTAAATCCTTTAGATCACTAATCCAGTGTCACCCTTTAGGCATGTGACCAAATGATTCACAGGCCTCTCTCCAGACAAGCTTTATAAGAGCGAGAACCAGGAGACACACACATATAATTATACTCCAGTGAGCTCACATTTATACCTATGGTCCCAGGTCATTCCTTCAGATATCCCTCATCTCTTAGGCCATATATCCCATGGATCCTTCCTGAAGCAAAGTGGCTTCAGGAACAAGCACCCAATTAGAGGAGATAAATGCTGAAACATTCTCATGATCATAAAAACTATTTTATGACTCATACAGTAAATGAACGAATCAGTTATTCTCTGCATATGTTATGGTCTTCTTAAATTGTTCGTGGAGAATTTGACCCATGCATGGAATAAAAGCCACCTACTGAGGCCAGTCTGTGCAAAAAGCTTACTCTCTGCTGTTCCTGATAAGCAGATGCATGAAATCATTTCAGAGAGACTCAGAGCAGCCATCTCCACAGCTGTACACTGACACATTTTGGAATCTAATCAGAGTCACAAGAGCCACTAAGATGTCCATGCACCATGCAAATAGACACTCAACCAACTCGATTTAATTATCATAGAGAAAAACAGAAGCCTGAGCAGAAATTCAATTGAAATCCTCTTCCAACCAAAAACTCACTGCAAATCCCATAAACTACACCTCAGAACTGAAGAAGGCCCCTTCCCAAGAATGGTAAGCCCTACTGTTCACACCTTCACCTCCCACATCCAAAGTCAAAACTCTTCCTCATCCTGAAGTTTTGCACATAAAAGCCAACCCATGCAGTGGAGGAGATATCAGAGCCTAACTTCTCAGAGTATCCCTCTAGAAAAGGGTTCAGAGACTGCGGCTGCAAGCCTCAAGCGGAGGTGAATTAGCACCAGTATGAATTCAGGGGCAATTAAAGAGAGATTTTTCTCCTTGGTTCCATCATCAGAGATAAGAACTCAACTTTTCACTTCCTATTTCCTTCCCTGCATTGGAGATTGCACTGGGCAGAACACTGTCCAGGAGATTGTTTTAATTGGTGACTAAGAGTAAACAGCTCCCTGCACCCCCCCCCCGCCCCCCCGCCCTCCCCCTCCGGCAACATAGACACACACAAAGATAAAATATGAAAACTTTCCCTGGTTTAACTGCTTGCTATTACTGCTACCAGAAAACAACTCCACTGGGGTCCTAAGATAACAGCAGTCAAGTCAGAGACCAGTTGTCTGACTGGAGCTCAGGAGACCTTTCTTTGCTACATGCTATAGTCCAGGTCCTGATCTGCAATGGATTCATATGATGTACCTTCCACTGAAGTTCTAGCAGCAGCAAAAGCTAAATGATTACCTCAGTCCCCACCCCACCATGCCCCTCCTAACCATATGAGGGAATAGCCATCTTTGCTGAGCAGTCCTGAGTTACATCTAGGCCACCAGCACTCCTTCTGTGGATGAGGAGACACAAACTCTCTACCTTTCCCATCCAGAACATCCCCTTCACAGGGAGCAGAAACATCTATTTGCAACACAGTTGTTCATGAAAGCCCTCCACTCCACAGCTGGGACAGAATGCCACAGAGGAAGATCAGCACTCTGGTATGTACCCTTTCCAAGCCACTTTATCTCAGAAACCTTGGGCAGTGTCAGGTGAAAACTTGCAGACATCAAGCTTTATGTTAAATTTGGTTCAAATTCTATTTTAACTTAAACCTACATATTATAATTAACTTTACACCTCAAGGCACACTGCATATGGGAGGCACAAAGCTTTCCCAGACAGTTAATTGTTTCAAAGCTTAGGACTCAGTGACTAGGGACAGGTCAGAACAATCCAACGGCTTAAAGAAGGCAAAATTACACTTGGTAAATAAGAAGATGGAGATGCTCAGCAGGGCAGCCTTCAACCTTCCAAATATTGCAAGTTGCTTGTGTGGCACTGTCACTGTTAACCCTAGACCTACAGGTACTTCTGTCTTTCCTATATAAAATATCAGAAACTAGAACAGTGCAAAATATTTTTTTAAATATGCAAATCCTTTATTTCTTCCTAAATATCCAGTTCCTGCCCATATCCACACTGTTGAAAACATTTATCAGAAATCACCAACTTTGAATTATACCAAATGCCAGCAATGAACCCTCCTTTTGAGCTAAAAAAGAACACTGCCCAAGAGATTGTTTTAATTGGTGACTACGAGTAAACAGCTCCCTGTGGCTCCCCACAACATAGACACACACAAAGATAAAATACGAAAACTTTCCCTGGTCATGTCTTCCCATGTGAAGTCTGTTAAGGTTCCAACGCAGTGGAGCTAAATTATGCACATGAGAATCACCTGGGAAGCTTTAAAAAAAAAAAATGCTCCACCCCAGGTTACATCTTAGATCAACTAACTACACTATAGAATTTTGGGGAGAGGAGGGGCAACCCCAGCATCAGTATCTTTCAAACCCTGCAGATGTGCAGACAAGACTGAGAATCAATGCCCCAGCAATACCAAAGTACCTGGCCGACTTTTGTCCCAAAGGTCAACACACTCTGGTTGCGAGTGCACACACACCCAGCAGGGGCAGCTCCTACCTATGTAAAGCGAGGAGTCCTTCCTCCGCACGTGGTCGTCGATGTAGGAGACCCCCAGGGGCTGCACGGGGGTAGCACCGATGCCCAGGAGCACCTGGGCCCCAATGAGCAGCAAGTACATCATGTTGGTGGCCGTCCTGTTGCGGCAGATGAGGTCAGGGTCGGGCCCCTCGTCGCCACCTGAGCCGTTGGCAGCGCAGACGTCCCGGCCCTCAGCGCCCCAGCGGATCTCGCCAGCCTCGTACTTGTACTGGTGGGTCAGGAACTCTGGCAGTGCCGAGAGCAGTGCGCCCAGCGCCATGACGATACCACCGCAGCCGATGAGGCGAGGGCGGTGTCCGCGTGCCCCGAAGTAGCTCACGAAGAGGATGAGCGCCAGGTTTCCAATCTCGAAGCTGCTGGCGATCACACCCACGTCTGCGCTCTGCAGGTTGAACCTGCGCTCCAGGGTGGTCAGGACGCTCACCTGGGAGAGGTGAAAGGACATTTCAAAGCCCATCGAAACAGTCATCGAGGGGGCATCCACTCTGCCCTTCCTGGACCCTCCCACCCACCTGACATTGGTACCGTTGCAAAAAGGCAGATGGAAACCCAAAGAACCAGAAAAAAATTATTTACTAAGTATGATAACCCCAGTTCAATGGTTAAAAATTCACTTTCATAATAGCAAGGCCGTTTTCTGGGCGCCTGTTTGCACCTTGAGAGGTTCTCTAATTTCCCTATCCCAGGTGCTTCCACCACTTAGAGCCCATGAAGTTCGAAAGAAGCCCTAAAGTCCACAGTATGCATCTTTAAAAGGAGCAAAGTTACAAAACACTTGACAAGAGATTCCATATGCATGTAACCTATGCAAATGCATGCTATACAGTTCATGCTGGGAGACAATAGAAGTACAGGCTCTTTCAGGAGGTCTTTGCAAAGCCTAAGCAAAATAAACAAAAACCTAAATGGCAAATAGACAAGCTAGATTATCTCAGGATAATTATTAGTTCTGCTTTCTTCTGGGAATTTCCACATGATGTACATTTCTCTAAAGGCCATCAGGTAAACACACTCCTGACTATTCTAAACACTACAGCCCTACCAAGGACCTTCAGATGCAGTATTTTTATGGTTTTCCCACCTTTGTATTCTTGTCTGCTCTACATTTAACAAATATTTACTGAACATTTGCTGTTTGCCTGGCAATGCCCTAGACACAAAGGCTGGGGAAAATGAGAAAGAGGCACCTGGCTTTGAAAGGTCACCTAACAGGAAGGTATACGTGTGCCCAAATTGACTGGAGGCTCCATTCCTGAAGCAAACCTCACACTGGGGTACCAAGCAGAGAAACCTTTTTATGGGGTTTCTTAAGGGACAAGGAAGATGAGCAAGCATCCCTCTCCTTTGCAAGTTCCATGAAGGATATTACAGGAAATTGCAGCATCCTTGCTGTGGGAGATGGCCTCGATCAAGGCCCTCATGGGCAGGGAAGAGCACTTTAGGCACAAGAAAGGGCATGAGCCAAAGCCAGCAGCAGCAGTTCAGAATGGAGAATCATTGGAACGGGGGTTGCGAGCAACCGCCATGAGGAACTCAAGCTATCCCGAGCCATGTGCTAGAAAGAATGCACATCATGGACAGAGAAAAACCTGGTGAACCTCTGCTATTTCCTTAATAAGCTCTGTGGCCTCAGTCACATTACTTAATCTCCCCCAGCCCCGATTCTGTAAAATAGGAATCATGGCATCCACCTGGCGAGACAGGTGTGACAATTAGAAATAATGTATGCGAACTCTGTTGGTTCCATTGGTTGCAGGAGCATATAGAGAGACAGCAAAGCACAATGGAGATAGCAGGCCAAGTCAGGGCTCTGGCTGGACCTCCTGGATACATCCTGACTCTGGGTGATTTTTTTTTTAAATTTTTTATTGTTGGTTGTTCAAAACATTACATAGTTCTTGATATATCATATTTCACACTTTGATTCAAGTGGGTTATGAACTCCCATTTTTACCCCGTATACAAATTGCAGAATCACATCAGTTACACATCCATTGATTTACATATTGCCATACTAGTGTCTGTTGTATTCTGCTGCCTTTCCTATTCTCTACTATCCCCCCTCCCCTCCCCTCCCCTCTTCTCTCTCTACCCCCTCTACTGTCATTCATTTCTCCTCCTTGTATTATTTTCTCCTTTCCCCTCACTTCCTCTTGTATGAAATTTTGTATAACCCTGAGGGTCTCCTTCCATTTCCATGCAATTTCCCTTCTCTCTCCCTTTCCCTCCCACCTCTCATCCCAGTTTAATGTTAATCTTGTTCTCATGCTCTTCGTCCCTACTCTGTTCTTAGTTACACTCCTTATATCAAAGAAGACATTTGGCATTTGTTTTTTAGGGATTGGCTAGCTTCACTTAGCATAATCTGCTCTAATGCCATCCATTTCCCTGCAAATTCCATGATTTTGTCATTTTTTAATGCAGAGTAATACTCCATTGTGTATAAATGCCACATTTTTTTATCCATTCATCTATTGAAGGGCATCTAGGTTGGTTCCACAGTATTGCTATTGTGAATTGTGCTGCTATGAACATCGATGTAGCAGTGTCCCTGTAGCATGCTCTTTTTAGGTCTTTAGGGAATAGACCAAGAAGGGGAATAGCTGGGTCAAATGGTGGCTCCATTCCCAGCTTTCCAAGAAATCTCCATACTGCTTTCCAAATTGGCTGCACCAATTTGCAGTCCCACCAGCAATGTACAAGTGTACCCTTTTCCCCACATCCTCGCCAGCACTTGTTGTTTGACTTCATAATGGCTGCCAATCTTACTGGAGTGAGATGGTATCTTAGGGTGGTTTTGATTTGCATTTCTCTGACTGCTAGAGATGGTGAGCATTTTTTCATGTACTTGTTGATTGATTGTATGTCCCCCTCTGAGAAGTGTCTGTTCAGGTCCTTGGCCCATTTGTTGATTGGGTTATTTGTTATCTTATTGTCTAATTTTTTGAGTTCTTTGTATACTCTAGATATTAGGGCTCTATCTGAAGTGTGAGGAGTAAATATTTGTTCCCAGGATGTAGGCTCCCTATTTACCTCTCTTATTGTTTCTTTTGTGAGAAAAAACATTTTAGTTTGAGTAAGTCCCATTTGTTGATTCTAGTTATTAACTTTTGTGCTATGGGTGTCCTATTGAGGAATTTGGAGCCCAACCCCACAGTATGTAGATCGTAGCCAACTTTTTCTTCTATCAGACGCCTTGTCTCTCATTTGATATCAAGCTCCTTGATCCATTTTGAATTAACTTTTGTGCATGGCGAGAGAAAGGGATTCAGTTTCATTTTGTTGCATATGAATTTCCAGTTTTCCCAGCACCATTTGTTGAAGATGCTATCCTTCCTCCATTGCATGCTTTTAGCCTCTGGGTGATTTTGGCCAAGTCACTCTGGACTTTAGCTTTCCCTTCTGTAAAACAGGGGATAACAATGTAACCTCCCAGGGCTAGTGCCAAGAATAAGCCATGCATATGTGTAAATGTGAGGTGAACATTAACTATTACTATTATCACCGATATGCTCATTTAACTGTGAGCACCAGGGAGCATCCAAGATTTTTAAAGAGCAAAAGGGTCTCACCCAGTATGGCCAATGGATGCTGGAAGAATGAAGAAATGAATGTCAATAAAGAAAAGAGCTGAGCTGTTTATGGGGGAAGGAAAAAGAAAAGACCCCCACAAACACAGCACCAATGGAAATAAACAGAAAAAGATGTAAGACACATTTTAGGCGCAGAGTTGTATATTATAGGCAGACAGGGTTGGGTTGGCTGACCAATTAGGTGTGTGCTGCTAAAGTAAGGCAGGAAAAAGAGTCACAAGGAGCTAGCTTCCCTCCCAATGTACAAACAGGGACACATCTGTAAACATCCAATGCATACCCAACCTCCCTGCAATGTCCATACACATACACCTATGCACATTTGTGCACCTGTGAAGGTCAGTATGTCTCTATTTACCCATACTTTAAAAAGACCAGTGTAAAGAGCCAATTCCTCTTTGCCTTCTTTTCAACCATACACATTTAAACTGGATCCTTTAGCCCAATGGTTCCCAGCCCACCTGAAGATTGAAAGCAGCTCGGGAGCATTGACAACTTCAGGTATATGGTCTCTGGAGGCGTTTCTGTTTCAGTTGGTCCAGGGAGCAGCCTGGGATCCTGGGGTGTTGTTAAAGCTCACCAGCTGATTCTAACATGGCTAACATAATGACATATTGTGGGGGTCTCACTGTCAGCACTGATAGTGGGACAGCACTACAGAAGTCTAACATCTACGTACACCCTCTGTCACCAGGGTTCCAATTGAGATTCCTATTTCCATTGTGCTTTCTAACCAAGCCAAGGCCAGGCCAGCTCCAACTCATTCAGCCCTAGTTATATGATTAGATAGTTATTTTTCAAATGCCAAGTATTTGCAGTTGTTGAAAAAAGAAGTGTAGCTGCTTCTGACCTCATCAAAATGGCTCTCAAATACACCCAACACAGGCTTCATTTAGTCATTTTTTTCTTTCCAACATAACACAAACACACAGGATGGAATAAATTCTCACAGGTAGATAACACGGAAAGCAGTGTAGGACCAAAAAGGCAGGCAGTCCAAAGGCCAGGTAGGGGCCTCAGGGGATTCTATCAAGGCTTTTGTGCTGTTTTGAAAGTCACCCAGAACAGCCTAGATGCAGAAGTGAGGCCGGGATGAATCTAGGCAGAACCACCCAAGTGTGACAGAGCCACTTTGAGTAGTCTGATGGTGTGTTAGGTTTCTGCCTTATGACAACAGACCTGAGACAAACAACAAAAGGGAAACTTTATGGAATTCAGTCCATGGTTGCTTGGCCCTGTTGCCAGACAGGATATTATGGTGGGCAGTGTGTGGTGGAGAAAGCTGGACACCTCAGGATGGCCAGGAAGGGGGAGATGGGGGAGGCAGGCCAGGGTTCCAGTTTGCCTTCAAGGGAACACCCCCAATGATCCCCCTTCCTCCCACTAGGCCCCACTTCCTAAAATTTCCACCATAGTGCCATGGGCTGGCAACCAAGTCTCTAATGTGTGGGCCTCTGGGGACATTTAAGATCCAAACCTGTGGATGTGCCCAGCGACCTCCACCATGGGAGTGAAGGGCAACAAAGTGGGTGGAAAGACTGAAGCTCCAATTATATTTCATTTCTGCCATGAGGCATGATGACATGCACCCTAGACAGCATATCTGACACGGGACAACTGCTCCATTTCAGCAGGTGTGCTCCATCATAAAATATCATGCAGGTGTGCTCGTTGATGATGACAGATAAGACTGGTGGGGACAGAGACAGCTGTGGGAAAAACACAAAATAATACCACTGGAGACAGATAATGCCTGCGGCTCTCTGTCCTGGCTCAAACCTGCTCTTTGCAGAGCACCTCCAGGAGTGACACGAAGTAGCTGAGTCTTTCTCTCCTTGACCTGTGGCCCTTTACAGGACTCAGCAATGCCTGTCCATCACAGTTAAGTTATGCAAACATTCTGAAGTGATGCTTTGTGGATCAATTAGATCAGAGGCTAATGTCTTCACTCATTTAAAACACAATTTTGAGAAGATGGACTAATTAAGTATGCATGAGGCCATAAAAGCCACTTGTGGCTTTTATGTGGCAGTGAACAATCCGGCAATGAAGAAGCTGCATTCTAAAGGGAATGACTGTCTTTACTTAATGGGTAACAGGACTAATGGAAAACATCTTGATAATTGGAGATGAAGGGGCAGCAACTCCAGGGGGAGAAGGAAAGAGGAAATGTCCTGACCAAGGGCCAAGTAGAAATGAAGTTATTATTAAAAAGAATGCAATATTTATCCGATTTCTACTACCTTGATTCAAAAAAAATATTATTGCATTTTACAATCTGCTGGAGCACTTGTTAAAATCATGGATTCCCCAGCCTTGAGATAATACCTGGAAGAATAAGAGGAATACAGGGTTTTTTTTTTGGGGGGGGGATATGTTTAGTGGTATTCAGGATTGAAGACAGGGCTTTGCACATGCTAGGCAAGCACACTACCACTGGGCTATACCTCCAGCCCTAGCATGAGGTTTTACAGAGCCCCCAGTGTCTGATGCCCTGTTGGAGCTGAATTACCCTGATCATCCAGAAACACACTCAATATCAATGTAGGGTTATGGTTCTCCACTTCTAATGGCAACAAAGTCACTCCCAGAGTGCTGGGGCTCCACCTCCAGAATTTTGTTTTGGCTTTTAGTACCAGGTATTGAAGTCAAGGATGCTTAACCACTGACCCACATTCCTAGTACCCCCCACCTTTTCTTTCTGAGACAGGGTTAGTTAGTAAGTTGGGTAGGGCCTCACTAAGTTGCTGAGGCTGTCTTCAAACTTGTCATCCTCCTGCCTTGGTCTCTTGAGCCACTGGGATTACAGTGGCTCCACACCCGGCACCCCCCAGAGTTTTTGATTCATCAGGCCTGGGTAAGTCTGAGAAGGTGTTTGTTTGGCCTTCCTTCCCTCAGCCATCCTGGCCCCATTTAGAAGATGAAAGGGTTTGATTTGACATGAATGGAAAGTACTTCTTTCTCATTTACAGTTCACAGAGACAGTTCCCACCTGTGGAATGCATTGGATGGCTCACCTTTGAGGGTTTGTGCATCATGTTCAGGCCAACTACAGGAAGGAGTGCTTAGCTCCCAAAGAAGGACTTTGGACCATTTTGAAATATGTACTATAGTGCAGGAGGTACCTGGAAGTCATGGGCAAGTGCATAGGAACCATTCCTCATCTTTAAAAGGAGCAAAGTTACAAAACACTCATTTGACAAGGGATTCTTAAGGTCAACGGTGGCAGCTCCAAATTGCCTCCCAAGAGATGTGCCCACATTCTTACAATGGCTTGGGTGGTGGAGCTGAGGTCTTGGCTGGAGTCACCTGGGGAATTTTAAGAAAACAGTGCCTGCTCCAAACTTCACTAAGACCGATGGAATGTATGAGAGGTGGGCCTGGGCATCCATATTTTCAATATTCCCAGATGACTCTAGTACCTAGGCAGGTGGAGGAGTGTGCATGCACAGGTATATGTGTGTGCACACCGCAGAGGGTTATGGATGCAAGGCTGTCCACAACACTGCCATCTACTCTTATCAGTGGAGTTTTGTAGCAGTTTTGTTCCAACCTGGCTTTGAGGACACTTGGTCAAATCAATCCTTCTGAGTCTGTTTCCACACCTGTGCCCTGGATACAACAGTAAGTACTCCTGTTGATTGACACAAGAACCAACACTTCTGGGCCTTAGCTCATGGCCTGACAGCAGATCCCAAGAGGGTTGATGTGTGCTACTCTCAACTAGCATCAGCTCTGCTTGGTTCAAGTCAGGGAACCCTGTATGTGGTCTCTTGATCACTGACTTATCTTTCACACAGGGAATAATGCTTGAGTAACTCCTAAAGCCAATTAATATTCCACCCCTGCAAGAAACCAGTCAAATGAGCTCCCTTTCCTTAAAGGAGCTAGCCTGACATCTTCCTGTGGGAGCTGTGTCTCCTTTCCCAAGTAGAAACCCCAATGAAAGCCCTGCCTGCCTATTCCCTCACGTGACTCCATTTCCTTTCCATCTTCATCGTGTCAAAAGAGCACAGTGCCCAAGATCACTGTGAGCGCTAATGAGGTCATGCATCAGAGCAGCTGGCACACAGTAGGTACACATTAAAGAGCTAGTCTCATCATTGGTGGGCTTGATCTTTGTGAGTTCTACAGCTTCAAATTCATTTCCACACACCTAAGTGCTGTTCTGTGGGTGGAGCAAGAAACCTGTGATTATGAGATAATCTGAGGAGAGCAGAAGGAAAAAAATCCAGTAACACAGCCTACAACAGGGTCAGAGTGCCAAAGGGCTCAAGGGAATGAGAACATATGTTTGGCTGTATGTGGAGGAAAAACAGACCCGGGATACAACAAGGATAAACTAGGTTTTTAATAAATTTGGCAAGGAAGGAATTATTACAACCTTCCAGAAGCAAAGATCAGTAGCACCGAGGAGGCACAAGTGGAGGGAGAATTTAGTTCACCTGGGAAAGGCAGAAATACTATGTGGCTTCAGAGCACCATGCATAGTCTGAGATAAAACAGTCTTTAAGACTTGAGTTGGCTCTTGATTTGGAGGTCAATGGGGAGCCAAGGGAAGTTCTTGAGCAGGAACTGCCTCTCCGGGATAATACAGCATGGAGTAAGGAGAGACTGCTGAGGCAGCTATCATGAAGTCCCAATAAGAAATGAGGCTTTAGCATGTTACTGTTGGTATGACATCAAGAAGACCACCTGTATGAGAGATGTCTCTAAAGTCAAATTTTATAGACCTGGCAGCTGACAGGAGGCATGGGCTAAAGAAGGGCCTCTTGTCAGGGAGCAAATGCTAACAACAACCCAAGAGAAGTCAAGCTCATGGAAGTCTTACAAAAGACCTGTAGTTCCTCCTCCCAGAGTTTCCTGGACAGAGTTTGGCACACTTTCTGTAAAGGGCCAGACTGTACATATTTTAGACTTCCAGGCCATATGATCACTATTCAACTCCACCATTATAGCATAAAAGCAGCACTTATAGACAACACAGATGGGAGTGTTTCAATAAAACTTTATTTATAAAAATCAGGCAGCGGGCCAGACATGGTGGCCTACAGACCTAAGCAGAATGTTAAACCTCTGTTCTAATAGTTCTCCATAAATCCACCACAGGAAATCACATTTTTCCTTTGGTAATAAAAACACAAACCACTGTTAACAAGTTTATGAAGCACTCTTGTTACCAAAAGACACACACAGAGTCATTCTAGGTACAAACTTAATGCCAGTTCGTGGTGGTGGTGGTGGTGGTGTTTTAATCCTACAAAAGCAATCTGCAAGATAACTTGAGTTTGTGGTCAGACATGCCAAGGATATATCTTCTGATAGTGAAATAGGGGGAAGGGGCTTAACTCCATAAGCCCAGAAATCATTTCCCTATGATGAAGCAGCAACAGCAATTTCATCAGCTGAGTGAAGCCCACTATATGTTTCTGTTTTTCATCTAAAGAGTAGCTCCTTGGAGCGAGTGATTTAATGCCCCAGGGGAACTGTACACAAAGCACATTCACTTGTGAATTGCAGGATCCCAGGTTTGCAGAAGCAGGTCACAGAGGACAGCAGGTATAGCCTCTTATACTTGCTGTGGTGGCATAGAGCCTCCCTCCTGCTTCCCAAGTCCATCAGGAAAGAAAGACAGTCAAAGCTGCTTTATTTCTGGGATGACTTGGCCCATATTGGGCCCAGAAAAATTGGAATAAATGGGTGTGGCTTTAAAGCTTTATTTTTTTTTTAAAGCAGAGTAATAATTATGTGGAGGATCCCTTAGACATTGATTCTGGCCTCCAGCATATGTCAAAAGCATCACTGATAACAAGTTTATAAAGCACTCCTGTTGCTAACATGGAAAATTCATTCTTGGCAGTTTTGGTGTAAGTTTCTTTTTGTTTTTTAATCCCATGGAAGTAATTTCAAAACAAGTTCCATTTCTTATCTGATGTTCCAAGGACATGTCTTCTCATAGGGAGGTTAGCAATGAAACATGTGCAATTTGAGAACCTTACAGTAACTGGGTAACACTAGGCACCGCACTTAGCCTGCCGCTCCCCTTGCAGTCTATAACATGGAGGTGACAATTCCAGCCTTACATCTTGTCATGAAGTTCCAATGGAGAAACGCTCTGCATGGTGGTCGCTGGGACAGCAGGTGTGCACACAGCTGCACATGGCTTTTCCCTTCATTGCAGCAGAATCCTGAGCTACCTGCTCTCCTGTGGGCCACTTCTGTATCACCCTCTGTATCTGGCTTTTTTAGGAGCACTATCATTTTCTCTAATCAACTTGAATGAGAGTGACAGCCTTGGCCTGCCTGTCTTTGGAAAGGCCTCCATAGTCTCAGAGACTCCATTTCTGCTGTGACCTGTACTTTCCTCTACTTCATTATTTGCATCTTCAGACCATTTCCCTCCCTCATGCCCCTAGTTTCTCTCATCTCTCCTCTCCCACTTATCTTCCCTAAGTGGCCTTAAAGTACACATTGGCAGGTTTGGTTGGTTTTTTTTCCCCCCAAATTATTCCTTGTATCCAGTGAATTTTCATGTTCCAATTTATTCTAATTGTAACATTTTATAATTTTCTTCTTTAAAAATCACTCCATGTAATTGCTTCAAGCTTAAAAATCTCTCATTGATTTTTCTCTGCAGCTCTTTGCTCTATCATGGAAAAACAAAGGCTCCCCATCCCTACTGGGTAGAGTCAACTAATAGAATGTTCTCCCACTTGGTACCTGAGCTTTAAAGTCATTAACAGATATCCTGGCATCAGGCCGACTCTTATTAATAGTTTGTGTTTAGCACCTTTCACAAAACAACTGAGACACTGTTCCAACTCACAATTTACATGGTGCCAGATCTCTCTTATTAGAGAAATCCAAGAACAAAAGGAATTAACTGATTTCCTCAGCTTTCAACTGAAAAGTATAGAGGACCAGACATGGTCTTAAGAAAGATTTTAGTCTAACACACTAACAAAATCTATGCGTACACATATACACCCTGGGCAGAATTGTTTTCACTGAATCAGCCTTTGGAATATGCTCTAGGGCCCTGGCTTACTGTCAGATGAATTGAAAAACCCCACAGTGAGTACCTATGCTGTGTGCCTGGCTCTGATCCAGAGGCTGAAGATGCAAAGTTTGTTAATATTCTATCCCCATGTTGGCCCTGTGTAATGGAGATGCCACGGTAGAAATAAGCAATGATCATAAAGGGTGAATAAAGTTTCTCTATACCATAATAAAGAGAAACTTACAGTCAGTATCCAAAGAAATAGCACAGTAAGTACCCAGCAATGGGGAAGGAAAGCCGCATGGGGGAGACTCTGGAATGGGGGCACCATTAGTTATAGTTAGATCGAACATATATTAATGATTTAAGCCAAATACAGTACTGAGTGCTTTACACACACTAGCAGGTGTATTCTACACTATGATTCAACAAGGTGCTTAATATTACCATCCCAATCACACCCATGAGGAACCTGAGCAGGGAGAAGATAACTAACCACCTCATTGAAGGCCATGAAGACCCCAGGGATCCCAGAGCCCCCGAGTGATCAAACACTGTGCCCCTGCTTCAGTGAGACAGCCTGGATCCAAGTGGGAAGGCTAAGGGAACTATCAGGCAAGCAGACAGGCCCCAAGCAATTAACAACCAAACTTGCTATTAAAAAAAGGAAAAGTTAGTCATTATTTAAAACATTATGTAGGAATAAATGAGGGCACATGTAATTTTTATAGCTCTGGCTGGGTTAAACAAAAATAAATAGCTTTCTTTACCACAAAATTTATGACAGTTTTCCAAGTGGTAATGATCATTGTCTATTATCCATCAAAAGTATAATTATGTAGCATTTTCAGAAATTCCCTTGAACTTGGAACATTTTTTAGAATTTTTTTTTTTTAGAAAAAGTAGGCATTCCTTGAAAACGTGTGTGCGTGTGTATGTGTGTGTGTCTGTGTATGTGTATATACATGTGTATTTTCAAGGATGATCTTAGAAATGTTTTTAATCAAGTGCTAGAAAAAGCTCTGCCTCTCACAGGAACTAATTCTTATTTCTAGTTTTATTTTTCTTTTTGCTTTGCTTACTAGGAATCTCATATGGCCCTACTAGAGTAATAGTTTGAGATATCAGGGCTAAGCATATGCATTTCATTTCTTCTTCTTTTTTTATATTTATTTTTTGGTTAGACACAATACCTTTATTTTGTTTGTTTAGTTTTATGTGGTGTTGAGGATCAAACCTAGGGCCTTGCGCATGCTAGGCGAGAGCTCTACCTCTGAGCCACAACCCCAGCCCCTCATTTCTTCTTCTTCTTGAACTCAAATTCTACTTGTAATTCCACAGAAGCAAGTTGTTTACAAACTGCTTCCACCAGGCTTGGGTACAAAATCACTGTATTAAAATTCTTCAAGAGCAACTTAGCACACAGGTCATACCAAGCTTTATCAGACAGGTTAAATCCTAAATACCAAGATAATCTACTTCCACATAATTATATTCTCTTTTTGGAAATGAACCCCATAAATAAGCTGAAAAGAAAATAAGACAGTTAGTAAAGCTTGTGCATCCTGGTATAAGATAAACACAGGTCAGAACAAACAGCACCTGCTTATGTGCAGCATTAAAAAGCTTCTAGAAGAATAAGGATGTCCAATTTTGTGTCAAAGCTGTGAAAGAAATAACCACACACATCAAGAGCTCACCTTGTCCACCTGTCCACACCAGCTCACTGCTCTCATCTGTCTGTCAATCCTTCCCATTATTTGAGTGTATTTAGGGCCAAAATACCCTCGGCTTCACCTGAGACATAGTGCTTGATGGCAAGACCAATAGACAGCACTGCAAAAGTGGGTGTTGCTGATCCAGCCTCTTTTCCACAGTCAGCTGGAAGGAACCCAAAACCCACAGGAGTGAAGTCACATACCCAGGATCACACTCCTGTCAATGACGGGGAGGTCTCCTGACACCCAGTCCAGCTTTATGCCCCCCATGTTAGAAGAAAAGTAGACACGTTGCTACTTGGTTCCACTCCTTCATGAGTCAGTTTACTATTTCTTGGCTGCAGGTTACAAGTTCAAGGTGTTAAAAATGCTGTACCAATAGGTACCAAGACAAGAACCCAAACATGTGCTTATAACTGAACACAGATGTGAAGAGGTTAATATCAGTGCATGATGTGACTAGAGTGTCTCTTCCTGCTGGAGCTAGATGTGGAGAATCCTCTTCAGAGGAAGGGTTAACAGAGGGTGTGCCAGCTAACTCCACTGCTCTGGACCTCAGGTGAGGCAGAACATAAAGGCAGGATATGGTAAAGGAAAGCTACTCAGCCATGGCAGCCAGGAAACAGAGAGAGACAGGAGCCAGGGTCAAGATATAATCCCAGAAGGCATGCCCCAAGTGACCTCCTTCCTCCTGTCACACCCCGCCTGTCTACAGTTACCATCCAGTAGTCCATTCAAATTGTTAACCCATAAAATGGATTAATCCACTGATGAGATTGCCGCTCTCATTGCCCAAAAGCTAGACCTCTGAACCTTGCTGCACTGGAACCATGCTTTAAACATATGAGCATCCATGGGGACATTACAGATCCAAACCATAGAGGGTATATGCAGAGGGGTGCCCACCTTACCACCACTCAGGTAAGAGCAGCCCCCTCTCTGGCTCAACACAGATCCCTCTACCTACACTATCCCCTCCCATCTCTAAAAAACCTTCTCCATCAATGCTGTGCCCTAGTTTCTTCCCCTTCACTCTCGCCCACCTCCCCTGGCTCCATTCCTACCCTATCCACACACTCGCCCCACTCTCACCCAAGTAAAAACAACTTTAAATCAGAAATCCCCTTTCTGGTTATTGCCATCCTCCTCCTTTCCTTCTAACAAGCATTATCAAGAAAGTCCCCATTTGCTGGGCACAGCTCCCTGTTTTCTATCTGCCAATCCCATGCAGGGTTGGCATTCCTCATTCCTATCACTGCCGTGCTGTGGCCACAGGAAGCTGCTGTTGATAAAGAATCCCAATGTCCTCCAACTTCTTTGATTGTTATTTTCCTGTCTTCATCATATCAGGTTTCTCCGTGATCTCCAGCATAGCTGACCACTCTCTGTTATGACAGGTACAACTTAGCTGTCCCCGATTCTTTCCCTACCTCCCGTCTATGCCCTCTCCTCCTCCTCTTCTCTTGTTCTCTATGGCTGGAATTCTCCAAGGTGACATCCAGCCGTACATCCTGATATTTTTCTGTCTCCTACATACTTTTGACACCCAATCTTTCTTGCTCTCTGGCCACACTGCACCTCTGTGCCCCAAACACCTGCAGCGGATGATGACAGGCCCTCTACCTCGAGGTGGTAATGGCACCGAGACTCTTCTGATCCCAGCACAGATCTCTGCTCTTCTCACCCTTCTTCCATGAACATTAGCACCTCACCAACCTCTGCACAGACCCAGGCCCCAGAACGCAGGTAGTCAGCCCAAGGTTCCCATCCAGATAGTATCTGGTCTTCCCAGTGTGTCCACTTTCCTGTCTCACCTCATCCCATCCACTCCCCACTCAATCCTCAGGAGTTATTCCCCAAAAACTTAAAACTCTCCAGTGATACGCTCTGCCAATTGGAAAAGTCTGTTCTTTGAGGTGACAGATCTGCTGTGATCCTGCCACACTCTGCCCCTCTGGCCTCCCTCCTACACTAATTAGTATTTGCACTTTGCTCTACTGGCCTGGATCTTTTTTATTCCCCAGTCTTCAAATGTACCAAATATCCCCCAGCCCAATCCCACTTAGTTTGGAAATCCCAATTTACCCAGCAATAGGCTGCTCACATCCTTCCTCCTCCTCCCAGAAGGCTTTTCTGCCTTCATATTTCCCCATGGTACAATACAGACCCCCCACACAGTGGTCATTATTTTAAAACATCTCTTATCCCTCATGGAGGCTGAAAGCCCCTTAAAGACAAGTATTGTCTTATCATGTCTGGGACCCTGCTCCTAAGCATAGAGCTGGATACATGATGGCTAAGCCAGGTGGCTACATACAGCAGTGCAGGACACACACCATTCAGAACAAAGGTACCCCTCTGAAGTGGTACCTGAGGACTGACTTCAGCCCACAATCCATTCACCCCAGCTGTGTCCACTGAAGGAAAAACCACCAATGTCTCACTCACAGCTATGGTTCTGCATGGTTGAGAAACAGTCTGAATGCCCATAGTCAATCCCCTGCCCTCCCACCATGACCCAGTGGTCCCTCCCCTTTGCACAAGTACCTAAGTCAGCATCTCAGCCAAGTTGCTCTGTTTGCTCCTAGATGTGCAGGATGTCAGGGAACTTCTAAAATGGTGGTGGTGGCTATGCTAATTAACTGCTTGGAAATGCAAGCAAGCTGGTCTCAAATTCAACAGTGCCTGTGAACAAGCACTAAGCCTTGTGACAGTTCCTAAGGGAAGAAAAACTCACCAACCAACCTTTAGCCTCAACAAGGCACCAGGCCATCTGTTCCTGGGCTCCCCTGCTGCTTTTCCCCCTCACACCTGCAGTTACTCTGAGAACTGCCCGCATGTCCTCTGAATATCAAGTATCACTTAGTAAAAGTGATGGGAAGGTCAGATGAGCTGATTATGTGCAAAGCATCAGACCAATGACTAGGTGCCCAGGAAGACAGTCTCTGCCCTCACTGAACCAATGAAAAAAGTTAACAAGATAGCATTTCCAGTACCGGACACTGTTGTTATCACTCAACATACATTAACCCATTGCACTCTCCTTAGGTAGGTCCTATTGTCATTCCAGTCTACAGATGAGGAAACAGAGGCTCCAAGGCTCAAGGTGTAGTGATTTGCCCAGGTCTTGTAGGTGGCAAAGGACAGGACCAGGCCTCAAGCCCAGGCAATCTGGAGCCAGAGTCCATACTTTTAACCGGTATACAATTTTTCCTCTCTAGAAGGTAGGAAAAGATTATGTGGCTGGAATAGCAATTTGAGAAGCTTGTAAAATATTTTCATCAAAGAATAATGATAAAACTGGACCAAATTATTAAAAATAACCATTTCAAGTCTCAGGAAATAGACTAAAAGCATACAACTAACTGAGCATTTATTCATGAACAACTTCTGAACAACGGGGTAAGAACCAGTGGGAATCTGGTTCTTGCCTTTTCTCCAGCACCCCACGCCAGTTGAAGGCTGGCATGGTAGTCCTACCCCACAGGGCTGGTCATGCAAACCAGCCACCCAAGGGAATTCACTTTGTTTGCAATAGAACATGAACAACTACACACTGAGCGATATCATACCAAGATTGATAGCAACAAAGAAGGAAATCTTCCTCATCTCCCCAGAAGTTGTGGTCCTGGCTAGGGCAACCAACAGACTGACAGACTAGACAGAAATTTAAGAGAAAGATTAGCCATAAGGGTCTCTACATCTCTGGTTGACCAGAAGATCATGCTCAAATGCTAGAGAGAGGGGAGACTTTCATTCTTGGTTGACAATAAGTCTGTATGCACAGACAGAAGACAAGCAAAAGAGTCCAGAAGAAAGTACTAGCTGCCTTGATGTTGAATTCAATCCTAGTGGTCAAGGCATTTGAATACAAACTCTGACCAACCACTGACTAAATGCACACAGAGGCAAACCCTGTAAAGTCGAGCTTAAAAATAAATAATTTAAAACTTGAATAAAAACAAAAATCTGAACCAAGATACAAGTAGCCATATACTAAAGATTCCCCAGATTTAGTCCAGGCAAGTAATTAAACAAATTACAACAACAACTAACCTTCAGGGATTTGAAAGCCAAATTCAAAAGTGCCAGAGGATATGATCTTAAATGTCCAGTTTTCAACAGAAAATTAAAAGATGTGCAACAAACAAACAAAAATATGGTCCTTAGCAGATAGGAAAGAAAAAAAACATTCAAATGAAATTATCTCAGAGGAGACCTCAACATTGGACATCAAAGTCTCAAAGCACCTATAACAAATATGTCCAAAGAACAACAGAAATCCATGTTTAAAGACAAATATCAGCATGATGATAATAACAAATAAAGAATCTTAATAAAGATAAAAAAGGAACCAAGTGGAAATTCTGGAGTTGAAAAGTACAATGAAGAAAAGATTCTTTATGGAAGCTCAGCATCAAATATGAGATGTTTGGAGAAAGAATCAATGAATTTGGTGATAAATCAGTATTATCCAATCTGAAGAAACAAGAACAGAACCTCCAGAGACCTTTGGGATGCCATCAAGCATACCAATATACGTGAAAGAGGAGACCCATAAGGAAGGGAGGGAGAGAGGGAGGCAGAAAAATAAAAATAATAATAATGGCCCAAAGATTCAAAATGTAGTAAAAAGCATAAATCTACAGATCCAAGAAGTTCAATAAACCCCAAGTTGGAAAAACACTAAAAGATCCATACCTAGAAAAAGTCTGTTAAAAGGCAACAGAAAATACTGAAAGCAGAGAAGGGGTGGGAGAAGACACGTCAATACCAGGGATCCTCCATTAGATTAACAGCCACTTTTCATCAAAAACAACTTAGGCCAGAAAACAGTAGAAGCAGTGAAAGAAAAATCTATCAACCAAGAACAATAGTCAGCAAAACTATCGTTTGAAAATGAAGACAAAGAAAGCTGTTCCTAGAAAATAAGGACAAAGAATTCACTGCTAGTAGATCTTCCTTGCACAGAATACCAAAGAAATTCCTTCAGGTGGAAAGAAAATGACACCTACAGGAACTCACACTTACATTAAGAAATAAAGAACACCATAAAAGTTAACCATGTGGGCAAACACAAAGGTTACATGTATGTAATTTTCCTCTTTATTTAACTTATTTTAAAGGCATGTGATTGCACAGAAAAATAGCACAACATTCACAACATGTATAAATATACTAAATATGACAATCATAACACATGGGAGGGGCAAGAAACAGAGCTAGATTGGAACAAATTTCTGTATTCTACAAGAATTCAGTTAACACTGATCTAAAGGAGACCTTGATAACTAGGTATATATTATACATGCAGTCCCTAAGAAAATAATTCAAAACATAAGGAACAAAGAAATTAAAATATTTAACACAATAAAGGCAATAAAAGAAGGAAGAGAGGAAAAAAAAAGAATGAGACAGAAAACAAACCACAAAAATGGCAGATGTAAAATCAACCACATCACCCTAATAACAGAGCCCAAAATACTTGAAGGAAAGATTGACAAAATAAAAAGAGAAACAAAATGATTCAACCCTAACAGTTGGAAAGGATCATATTCCACTTAAGAATAAAATAAAAACAAGCTGGGCATAGTGAATCGCAAAGTTTGAGGCCAACCTGAACAACATAGCGAGGCCCTAAGCAACTTAGCAAGACCCTATCTCAAAATTTAAAAAAAAAAAATGGTCTGGGAATGTGGCTAAGTGGTAAAGTGCTCCTGGGTTCAATCCCTAGTTCCCTCAAAATCCAAATGATAAAAACAACTACTCAGAAAACCAGTAATGACAGAGATGACTTGGAAAACACATAAATCTTACAATTCAACAATAAAATGACAGACAGCTCAATTCTTAAAATAGGCAAATAATTTGAATAGACATTTCACCAAAGAGTGCAAGCACATGCCTAGTAAGCATTTGAAAAGATGTTTGGCATCACTAGTCGTAGGGAAATTCAAATAAAAATCACAATGAGATACCACTATCTATACACTAGAATATTAAAAAAAAAATACAGACAACACCAGGCATTCAGCTTGTGGGAATATAAAGGAGAAAATACTTACAGTCACTTGGAAAGCAGTTGAACAATTTCTTAAAAAGCTAAAACATACATGTACACAGGACCCAACAATTCCACTCCCAGGTGTCTGTCCAAGAGAAAAGAAAACATGTATCTTTGCAAAGATTGGGAAGAGTGTCATTATGCATCACAGCCCCAAACTGGACACAACCCAAATGTCCATCAACAGTCACAGCAGAAACAAACTGATATATCCATAAAGCTAATACCAGCACAGTCTAATAAATCCAATATCCACTGAAGTCCAACACTAAGAAGTAATATTTAGTAATGAAATTAAACTATTAACACATGCTAGGATATGACATGGGTTAACCACAAAAAGATAATGCTAAGTGAAAGAAGCCAGATGAAAAAGACTATATATTGTATAATTCCACACATACAGCATGTCCAGAAAAGGCAAAGCCAAAAAGAAAGCAGGTTTCCTGCAAGTGGGGCAAGAACGGTCAACGAGCACAAGCACACTCCACAGAGTCATGGGAATGTTTTAAAACTGAATGTGATGATGGTTGCCAAAGTGTACAAATCTGTTGAAATGATTGATTAGTATACTCAGAATGAGCTCTGATGGTATGTAAATTATACCTCAATAAAGCGGGAAGGGCATCAAGTATACAAATGGCTAAAATATAAGGCAGAACGTAGTAAAAGCCATAAGAAAATAGGCAAATGTTGAGGGAGGTCCACGAAAGCATTCCTGGAGGAGGAACTGTTGGAGCCAGATTCTGTACACTAATAAAGCATAGATGGGTTAAGGTCAAAGAAGGACATTCTCAGTGCAGAGAACCTATCAAGCAGATACACAGAGGTGGGACAAGCAGGGGCATGGATGGGGACACAGCGGGTACCACACAGTTGGCCAGTTCCTGCCAGTGAAGGGAGGGCTGGTCAGAAAAAAAGCCTGCAGAGCAGTCCTACTCTCTGGCCCTGAACCAGCTTCTCTTCACAGCTATGCTCTCACCTTGTTGTGACCAGACATTACAGACTTAGAGTTGGTCTGGTTATTTAGGAACCACTCAAGCCATGTCCGGTGTTCCAGAAGACTCTGGGGTACATGTGAAAACCTAAGAGTTAGAATTTTGAAACCTCCCTGGACGACCCCCATGTTATTAAGCCTCATGGGTGGCTGTCCCCATACAGCTGGAATAGCTCTGCAGCAGGGAACCCAGGAGCCTTCTCCTTCTTCACGGATTGCGCTTGTCTGCTTCTTCATTCCAAGGACAGAACAGAGAATTTCCTTTTAGGCACTGTCTTATAAATAGATAATATAAGGCATCACAAATAAAATTCATAGCAGTAACTTTTAACCTTTTTTTTTTTCTTTATCCCCCTAACAGTCTTTTTACACATTTCTTCCTAATTACCTCCCAGGAACTGTTAAAACTCCAGACATAATGTATGTCTGTTTATATATTGTATGCATACCTATGTTATCTACATAAAAAGAACAAGATTTTGCCTCCTCTGCAAGAGACTGAAATGAATAGCCCCACTGAAATTGAGGACAACTTTCTCATGCTGAAAGGCTGAAGAGCTGGCCCCCCACCCCCAACTGGGGAGACTCCAAGGAAGCTGAGCATGGAGATTGTCCCCACCAGGCCCATCTAACATGGCCTAACTAAATCTGCATATTTATCTTCTCTGCCTTTTGTCCCATTTTGCCACTTCTTCTATTTTAAAAGCTTTCCTGGCCCTCAGAACCTCTGAAGATGCAGTTTTGAAACAGAAAGTTTCTTCTATATGACTTCAAAGCTAGCTTTGAATAAAACCTATTTTTCTACCAGTCTGACTCTAAATATTTGTGAGCCATGAGCTCTGCAGCCTAACTTATTCCCTGGGGCAGTAACAGTTACCATCCCCCCAACCCACAAGAAGCAATTTCCACACACACACACACACACCCTCCATAGGGTTGTATCACCTCCATTAAGAATTCATGTTCTGGGGTCTCATAGTGAAGGGAAGGAGAGGACCCAATCCTCTGAGCATGACGTTAGTGTCCTGTACATCTAAGGGTCAAATTCCTTTAGTTGAATTCTTCCAAATCAATTGGAAAAGAGGAAGTGAATACAGTCTCTTTGTCCCCCAGAAGCATTTCCAGTGGCTCTAGAGACCAAGGAATAATGGAACCAGGCCTGACAAGGAGAACAATTACAGAAATGAGATGTCTTGTGTATAATAAAAGCAGGAAGCCAAGAGAGACACACTGTTTGGGGAAATTGCACAGATGAGCAGGTCTATGATGGTGTTAGAAATTTTAGCACATAAGAAAATGCACAATCTGGAAAGACTAGGATATTCTGCTTCTAGAATGAAGGCATTATTTCTCTTGTTGGATACTCAGGACAAGGCATGCTTAACCTCAGCAAGGAAGTGGCCACTGCATAACCTGGACCAATGAGCTGTCAGCATATTGCAATGTGCCCTGGTGACATGGGGTTGTGGCTCTGGTTTTAAACAGGGGGTTTGGTGTGTGATGGGTGGAGTCCAGGTACATCCCCTGGGAATGTCAGAGCCCTATAATGTTAATAGAGTCATACCAGCTCCCTCTAACTTCATGCTTAAGAATAAGATGTACCAAGAGACACCTTCATACAAACTAAGAACAACAGAAGCAAACGATGAGCCTGAGCTTCCTCCATATCATGAAATTTTGAATCAAAAAACTGCATCTAAAGCAAAAATGTCTTTTCATGCTCAACTTCATCTGGCTTTCCCAGCAGTTATAACTCCTTTTCCCTACCTGCACTCCTCTTCCTCCTGACGTGTGATCCACCACAGGACTCCTGAACAGAAGAAATGGGCCTTGAAATGGAAACCAAGGCAGAGCCTGAATACCTCCCCAAACCCAGCTTGACTTGCTTTTAGTTCCTTGCTTATGTCACCAATTTTAGAGGTTGTATAATCCAAGCAGTATATTCCCATTAGCTTCACCATAGATAATACCTCAGATGTAGTGCTCATAATGGTAACAGTGCCTGAGTTGCTTCTCAGGAACTTGGAGTGGCTCACATGGGTTGAAACCACCAGCTTTTGACATGGGCCTGTATAAATGTTTTGATGTTAGAGGGAAAAAACTCCATCCTCAGAACATGCTAATATCACCATCTTCTGAACACATGTCTTAGGAAGAGCCATGAAGTTTGATTATGAATGTGCAGGCCACCAATTATTTTACTTTTCCTTACCTCCTGTTATGGTCTGAACATAAGGTTTCCCTCAAAAAGCATGTAAGAATGTTCAGAGGGCTGGGGTTGTAGCTCAGTGGTAGAGTGCTCACCCAGCATTGGATTCAGTCCTCAGCACACCACATAAAAATAAATAGATAAAATAAAGGTATCGTGTCCAACTACAACTAAAAAAAATTATATATATTATTCAGAAGTGAAATGACTGGATCAGGAGCAATTACCTCATTAGTGGATTAATGCATTTAATGGATTCATAATTTAAAAGGACCACTGGGTGGTAACCATAGGCAGGTGGGATGTGGCTAGAAGAAGTAGGTAACTGGGGTTGTGTCCTTGGACTATATCTTGTCCCTGGCTCCCCATGGTCTCTCTACTTCTCTTTAGCTGCCATGAGCTGAGCAGCTTTCCTCCATCACGCTCTTTGGACATGATGTTCTGCTTTACCTTAGGCTCAGAACAATGGAGTCAGTTGACCATGGACTGAGTGAAATCTCTGAAGCCAAGGGCCCAAAATAAACTTTTCCTTCTCTGAGTTATTCTAGTCAGGTATTTTAGTCACAGTGACATAAAGCTGACTAACACACCTTCTATCACGTTCATCAAATGCCTCACACTGCCCTGGTTTTCTGTCCCATAAATTCCCCTAAACCCTCTCCCCTGGAAGGCAGATTTGAAATTTGCTCTACTTGTTTCTGCATACTCAGCCAACTCATAAATAAACTCACTACTTTTGCAAAATTCATCATTCTAGGGACTAACATACCACAGTAGGGTAACACGGGCCTGGTTTAGTAACACAACTGGAGGCCTTGAACATCTATCCAGTTTCAGTGCTGCCTGTGGAACCTGGCTGCCAGGGCCTGGGCTGCAGTGTCGACTTGGCTTCATGCAGGAGAACAAGCTGATCCACTGGGCCGCCAGCATCCAGGGAGACCGCCTTTATCAGCTGCCAGTCCCAACATTTCTGTCAGCAGGGAAAACACCTGCAACCATGTTCTGAGATAGTCAAGAGAGCAGGGATGAAGGAAACAGAAATCAGGAGAGGCTGTTGCTTTTATTCCAATGCACATGAAAAACCAGGCTAAGAGATTAGCAGGAACATTCAACTGCTTAATGTTTTTGCTTTAAAAGCAACAATTTGTATAAATAATGACAAACAGTGGCAGGAACTTACCATCCATTATTGTGAATTTTCACAACTTTCCAGATGCTGAGAGTCATTATTGTCTCCATTTTAAAGAAGACACTAAAGACCAGAAAAGTTATATATCTTTCCCCAAGATCACACAGCTAGAAAGTGACAGAGACATAGGATTCCAACACAGAACTGTCTGGCTCCTATGCCCATGATACCTCTCAGGAGAATCACACCTGATGTCATAGAGGCATTTTCAAAGTATAATTCTAACCATTTTCTTTAGGATGCGGCATGTCCTAATGACAAACAAGATATGCAAGTCTCACCCTTTGTCACACTGGGCAGAATGTCCCTCCACAAAGAAGTAACTCCACATGAGGCTTCTGCCTGGAATCCCCCCTCTGAGAAGCAACTGTGCCGACACTCTTTTGTTGGCAGGTAAATCAAAGTTTCTTCAGTTCTGTGACAGGGGCTGTCACTCTGAGCCCTTATCCAGGAAAGAACGTGCTGGTTTATAGAGCACAGAGGGAAAAGGCACATATGCTTATGCTGGAATCATTTCCATAAACACTGGGAAGTCCCTGCCTTAATTCTAGAAGCATGCTATGAATGGAAAATATTTCATAAGAGTTCTCTTAAACCATGTCTCTTTGTTTTTCCTTTTAGCCAATTATCTTTGGAGCTAGCTATAATTCCAGAAATGGAGGAGAAACAAATGGGAAAGGCAAACACTGGGAATTGGAGGGATTCAGTCTCCTTTAGAGAAGCAAAACCACCAACAGGCTGAGTGGTTTCACCGAACAGCTTCCTATTCAAAAACAAGAGCAAGGACTGGTCATTTTTTTTTTTTCCTCATTACCATCTTTAATAATTATCAAGTCAAGGCCAGTACTCTTTATTTATTGTACCCTTTTAGTCTGATTATCTTAAAGCCAATAAGATAATGCATGTTCATCAAAGCATGTTCTAATATACATTACTATAAGATAAGAAACGCTCTTTTTTAATAATAAAACCATAGTATCATTATCACATGTAAAATTTTAATAATAATTTACTTATATTTTCAAATGTCCAGTGTTGAAATTTTTCCTACTGCTACATATTTTTTTCTGTATAATTTATTTGAGTCAGATTCAGATAAGTCTCATACATTGTGACTAATGGATGTATCTCTTAAATCTCCTGTGTTGCATGTATTCCTCACCATATTTTTTTCCTTTGAAATTTTTGGTGAAAGAATCTAGGTTATTTCAAGTTTTTGATCTGGATTTTGCCAGCTACATTTTTGTGCTATCATTTAGGAAGTCCAGTCACTGCCATTATCAATAAATTGATATGTAGGAGAAGAGAAGGTTGAAGTTCAAGGTCAGTGTTATTTCTTAGAGGATTAGGGAAGACCATCCCTAGTTGTTATGTGTATTTCTATCTGGAAAGTTATTCTAGCCAGTAAATAAGGAAAGAGAATATCCCTACATGGTAAACTTTAATAAAAAAGTAAAGAATTTAAGCAATGATAGTTGCCAAAGGACTGGTCATTTTGACGGAGGCTGGGAGAAGGCGGTTCAATGTTCTCCATCTACCTACTTTAAAAATCTATGTGGGCTCTCAGGGGAAGATTTGCATTTATTAGAAGTGAAGAACAGAATAAAAATGCAAAACACCACAAGATAACTTAATAACCTGTAAAGAGAAATGCCATGGTACTTGGGAACTGGAAAGATTAGTCAGAAGGAAGCTGAGCGCATATCGGGTGCAATAACCCTCAATGTTTAGACTGGAGGAAGTCAAGGAAATAGCTTCAATATCTCATATCATATGAAATGGGGCAGATTATTAAGAACTACTAGAAGCTCCATGAATCAATGGCATTGGCTGAGAAACCAGATGGCAAGTCACAGTGATTTTCTCCCAGTAATCAAATGTTAGTTCCATTTACCAAAAGCTTCCATATGGAATCCTGTCTCTATAAAACACTCTGTGCTGGCCCTGAACGATCAATATGGTTGAGCTAGCCCCTTCTATACAAGGGAGTACACTCATTGCAAAACAGTCTTAAATCCTCCAACCTGGTAATCGGTTTCACTGATAGCGGTGTTCTGCAGCAAAGAGCACCATATTAAACTTCTTGACATCTCCTTCACCGATTCATTGTTTCATTAAGAAGCGGATCCACAGTGAAAGGCACAGCTTTGGAGTTTAAGTTAATTGCTGATGAAACTGATCATGCCTTGGTTAACATCTCCAGTGATCAAGTTTCCTCCCAGCCGGCACTGAGAAAATGCACTGTGGTAATAACACAGGGGTGGATGTGTGCAAGGAGTCACACTCCTTCATGCCCTCGGGTCATTTTACTTTCAATGCTTCTTTTTCATGTAAAATACATCCCCTCCAATGTAGTTCAAGAGATTGGACTTGAAGAGATTTGCCTACACTGCTACAGGCTGTAAAATAATTGCGGAGGAAATGTGTTCCCAAAGGACAGACAAAGGAGAGGAGACTTCTGTGTCCTCACAGAGCAAATTCCTTGAGTCTCTGGAGATGGTCACAGCCACATGTCACAGATGCCTATGTGGATCAGGAGCCAGGAACTCAACCTTGAGTCGTGGGAGTTCTTCCAAGCTGATGACAACCTACTCCTGCCACCTCCTTGACCTTCTGGCAAGCCGCTATTTTGTGCCTGTGTGTGTCAGAAGTCTAAATAGGATGAATGAGGACTTGCTAGGTCGCAGGGCCAATCCCCCATAGCAGTGATATCATTTGAAAGCCTTTTAGAAATGCAAAATCTCACACCCACCCTACCATAAACCTACTGAGTCAGATTCTGAATTTTAATAAGATTCCCAGGTGATATGTAAGGGCAGTAAAGTCAGAGAAACACTGCTTCAGGTTACATGGCCCCAGGTCCCCTCCTCTCCACTTCAAGGCATCACAGAGCTTGGTAGCAGCTTCCAAATGTATGATAGAAGGAAGGGAGGCTCACTCAGTGGGAATTCAATACCCAGTCTCACTGTTCAGCTGTACCTGGGAAGGAGGACATATACAAAACAGGGGTCCTTCTCCCCAGCCTCTCTTATTCCTGCTCCCTTCACATAGCCAATCTGCATGTCAGAACATTCTATTAGTTCTACCAAGGTAGGTCCCCATCTGTCCACTACGCTATCTCCACTGTGTCCCGGCCGCCATGATCCTCTTCACCTGAGCTACCACCACACCCCACCTGCCTCTCCCCGTCATCCCTGCACTTCTGACAATCAAGGAATCTCTTGATGTGCCCAAGTCACATCACTGCACTGTGCTGCTTTCTCGGTACCTTCGGAGGGCTTCCCATGGACCCGGAATACAATCCTAACTCCAGATCCTAGCATGCAAGGTGTATAAAAATCCCACCTCTTCCTTCCTCCCTTCCTCACTTCCTCACCACACAAGCCACACTGGCCTTCTTCCATCTTCTACAGGCAGGTCACACCTGTTCCCAACTTAAGACAATCAGCCATTGAGACTCCCTGGGACACCTATTCCAAATCATGACTGGAATGACTTCTCACCAAACAGGCCTTAGTTCAAATGTGCCTTCCTGAGAGGATGCACCGTCTTCCCTTTCAAGCCAGTCACCATGGCTACATGCTCTCTGGTCCTAGTTACACTCAAGTAGTCCTTCCAGAAGTGTCCTATTGTGTGCTTTTATACCCTCTCTTCCCTGCTAGCAGGAAAGCTCTTTAAATCCAGGACTTTGTTGTTGCTGATTGCTGGAGCCTAAGAGTCACTGGTGCATAGTAGGAACAGGGTTGGGTGGACAGATGGATCAATGGATGGAAGGAAGGAAAAGTACTGGCCTGAAAGCTCCAGTCTTGTAGATCTCAGTTCTGGCTGCACGTTAATTACTTGTATGTGTCTGAGAAATGCTAATACTATGTGTCGAGAGCCATCCATGAACTATATGTGGACCAAACTGGCATGGAAGCCCACTGAATAGGAAAACCTGGTATTTGGGAACTTCCAGTGGCAATCACACTGGGTAAGATCACCCAGATACGTGTAAATTTCTATTCAGCTCTACCCAAAGAGGTCCCATATAGCACCGGAGATAAGGGCGATCAGCTGTAGCCATATAACCTCTCAGAGATGCATGTAACCTGCCAAGATGCCAATCAACCTGTTGCCTGCAACACATCATGAAACAAGACTTCACCCCTGAACCTTTTCCCTACCTTTGATGTACCCCCTTAAATAAATTACTGGAGCCTTTTTTTTTTTTTTTTTTGACTGTTCAGCTCCAGTTCCTGTGTGGGCTGGACCTATCAGGTGCTCTGTTTTTAAAACCTATTCTCTGACTCTCTTATTTCTTCACTAATTTTTTTCAGACTTTAATTTTCTCAGGTGGCTTATACCTTCTTGGGCAGGAGGAATACCCTGGCCAGGCTCTTGCAATAATACTAGACTACAATGCTATGAATATTTGACGCCCCCCGCCCCACTGCCACCAAAATAGCAACAGTGTGATAGTAGTAGGAGACAAAGCTTTGGGAAGTGATTAGGTCATGGTGGCAGAGTCCTTAGAAATGGGATTAGTGCCATTATGAGGGCTCCAGGGAGTTGCCTTGTCCCTTCCCCCACAGGAGGAAACAGCTAGATGGTGCCCTCTGTGAACCAGGAAACAGACCCTCACTAGACACCAGATCGGTAGATACCTTGATCTTGAACTTCCAGTCCCAAGAATCCCAAGAAGTGAATTTCTGTTGTTATAAGCCACCTAGTTCATGGCTTCTTTCTATGGCAGCCCTGGGCAGACCAAGGCACAGGCCATTGGATCAGAATCACAGCCTCTGTGCATATCCTCACAGGCCAGGATCTTGAGTTAGTATTTTATTCAGGATCCATGGGAAGCCCTCGGAAGGTACTGAGAAAGTGAATATCTGGCCACAGTACTGGCCACATGTGGCTGAATTGGGTTAATAAAAGTCAAATAAAATTAAAAATGCAATGTCTCCATGGCATTACCCTGCGCCAGGTGTTATTTGGCTTGCTGTGACATCTCCCTACCCTACCGGGCAGAACAGATAAGCAACATCTCTATCCCTGCAGAGAGCTACAAAGGAGCATACTATTCCAGAACTTCACCTGAGTCCAATTTATTATGTGGCTCATTTACACACTGAAGTACACTTAGAGTACCTTCACTAGCCAGGTGCCATACTAAGTGCTGGAAATAACAACAAAAAGAGTAACAACAGAAAATTCTCCATAGCACTTACTGTAAAGCAGCAGGTGTGGATCTATACGAGCTTAATGTATATTAACTTATTTCATTTTTGTTAGCCATATTAAGGGACACTATAGTTATCCCAGTTTGCACAGGAGAAAACTGAGGCAGAGAGAGATTTAAGAAACTGGCCAGTGAGTCGTCACACAGTTGGTGAGATGAGTTGGAATTTGAATCCAGACTCAATGTCAAATGGAGATTTAGAAAGGGAGAGTTGGGAAAGACTACAGAGATATTCCACACTGCTGAGTTGTGATCACAGTCTCGGGCTGACCAAGGGGCTTGCATGGTGGCACAGTCAGTATGAGCCATGGTCAATGTGGAGCTCTGCTCTAAGCCAGGATACTTCTATGTTGGAAGCTGTTCTGTACTCATGTCAAAGGAATGCAGCCCAGGGACGTACAATCGAGGCAGGGAAGTTCCTCTGAAGCCTTAGCAGGTAAGACCCACCTGCATCCCAACTACCTGGCTGGTAGTTATATCTGCCTTCTCTGGGGACATAACAGGAAGAATGTGGCAATGGACAGATACCCCTACATTATGTGACTCATCAGTAGAATTGTTCTTTGGCTGCTTTTCTCTAAACAGTGTCTAAAAACACAGTCCCAATGCATCCAAGACCCAGGGAGATAGGTGGACAGTGGGGACATAGCAAGCCTCGGGGTGGGATCTACTCGGTTCAATTCAAGAACCATGGTCTATAGCAATAGTAAGGCCTCAGAGAACTCTCATATCAGCACCTTGCAGGTTGATTTAGATATCACATCCCACAAACACCTAAGGGGCAAAGATGGGGGAGCAGCTCCTTGATCCTTTTGAGTCAAATGGGGACACCATTTAACAGACCAATCCAAGGATTACTTACTTTTCTAGGTCAGGGGTCCACAAACTATGGCCCTCAGCCAAATCCCATCTGCCACCTGTCTCTGCAAGCACAATGTCCTTGGAACAGAGCCATGTCCATTTGTGCAGTCAACATGGCTGAACTCTCGTTCCAACAGCAGAGCTGAGAAGCTGTGAGAGAGCAATAGAAACTATATGGCCTTCAAAGCCTGAAATATTTACCATCTGGCTCATTGGAAAGGAAGTTTGCCAAACTCTGATGTAGAGAGTATACCATACCTGAATTTGCTGTATATTCAAGGCTCAGGCACTGTGAAGCTACAGGTTAACTTGTAGGCTTCTGTAGAGCAGAAAAGATAACCCCAAAGTTCTATCAATGTTGCCATGTAGAACGTCACTGATTCTGTTTGTGGCCATCACAGACTGGGTTTCACAGCAGGCTGATGCTTCAATGGACAACGGTGAGCTGGAAGTCTATGAAGGAATGTTCTAGGGGTCAGCCCTGCAGAGGGAAGGAAGCAGGACTTGCAGGGAGAGAGGCTGGGCTGGATCAGCTGCCACAGAAGGCTCAGCTGACGCTAAGGGTGCTCTAAAGACAGGAGAGATGATCCTCGAGAGACCCAGGCAGGGCTGAGAAGACTGGCCCTCATTCCTACTCATGGATCAGACCCTGGGTGCAGCCTGACTTCAGCCAAGGCATTCCCTGAAGGGAGCTGACAACTCAGAGCCTTCTGCTGGCTCCACTCCCAGAGGCTTGGGCACCTGAGGCTGATGTGAATGGCACAGCACGAGTGCCCACATTTACCCAACGTTCCTCTTCTATGCTTCTTTTCAAAATGACTCTAAATACTGGATTCCTCCAGCTCTTCTCTCAGCTGGCTTTACCAACTTCCTGGCTCCCCCAGTCAGGAGTTAAATATTTGACTTGGGTTCACTCTGGAATTATAACAAGGGAATGTTTTCAACTTTTTCACATTTCCTTTGACAAAAGGCATATGTTAAATGGCAATTATTATAATATTATGATCAGGGAGGAAGACTGGGTTCTGCTTTGAAGCTGACACATCCCCTAAAGGCTCATGTGATAAAGGCTTCATCCCCAACACAGCAGAGTTCAGAGGTGGCACTCTTGGGAAGTGACAGGATCATAAGGGCTCTAGCCTCATCAGTGGATTGATCCACTCAGGGATTCAGACGAATGGACTGAAATGAGACAAGGGAGTGAACTGCAAAAGGGAGTGGACCTTGGGAGGGGGGCACCCTCAGAGACTGTGACTTCCTGGTTTCTGGTCTTTCTCCCTCTCCCCCTCTTCCACTTCACCTTCCCTTCCTCCCTTTCCCTCTCCTCCCCTCTCTCTCAGCTTCCTGGCCACCAGGAGCCGAGCTGCCTTCCTCTGCCACACCATTTCAGTATGATGTTCTGCCTCAACTCAGGTCACAGCAATGGAGCCAGCCACCCGTGGACTGAGACCTCTGCCACTGAGCCAAAATAAACCTTTCTCCAGGTTGATATTCTCAGATATTTTGTCACTGTGATGGAAAGCATATTGACACTGCCTTTATTTAAAATGAATGGATGCTCAGTCCCCACCTAGTGAGGATTTCATTTCCTCTGGGTCTTGCTGTCCAGCCATGACAGTCCTGAGGCATCAGGAAGCCAGGACAGCAGAAAGCACCTTCCCCTCCAAGGCTACCTGAATGGCTGACTGGAGGATGCGGAAGGCTGCCCTGACCAGAGAGTTCTGGAAAAAAAATAGCCAAAGGGGAAACCTGAGTTAATTCAACTGGCCTTTGGAGTTGCTGATGGTCAAAGGCTTACAAGACACAGAGTCTTTATTTGGCTTGAGCTAAAGGATAGGGACCAGGCAGTACTTTCTCAGGAGTCTATAGTGAAGAGGCAAAATAATAGATATGACATCCTGAACATTCTTGCTTTAAAATGCACAGTGAGAATCACAACTGTCAAGGCCAGGCATGGAGCAATAGAGCTGAGGATGGGGCCACTGAGAGGGTTCCGCAAGCCATGAAGAGGTGTCACATAAATCTCTACAAAGCCATATATACTCTTATAATACCAGCAGCTCAGGAGGCTGAGGCAGGAGGATTTCAAGTTCAAAGCTAGCCTCAGCAACTTAATGAGGCTCTAAGCAACTTAGCAAAATCCTGTCTCAAAATAAAAAAAAAAAGAAAAAGGGCTGGGGATTTGAGGATAGGGCTCAGTGGTTAAGCACCCCTAGGTTAAATCCCTGGTTAAAAAAAAGAAAGAAAGAAAAAACACCTCTAAGGAAAGGAGAGAAAGGCTCAAGGAAGACTTGGGATGTAATACATGCTTCCTGCAAACAGAACACATAGCCATGATGAAGGACAGCAGGCAATTTACTCAGAAATACAACCATAAGAGTAAGAAAATGAAAATGGATGGATACAAGGGATGAAGAGACGGATAATTAAGTTAAAGCGAACAGAAAAATGTTAATTGTAGAATCATCACAGTGGGAATATGGGTATTAACTGAACAATTCAAGTTTTCCTCATGCTTGAAATGTTCCATGATAAAACATGAGGGGAAAAACAACTATTGATAATGCAGAAAAGACAAAACATAACCTCATTTTCTATTCCATATGATAAATGTGTGCACACTTACAGAATATTCAAATTGACATGCATGCATATATAAAATTATATATATATATATATATATATATATATATATATATATATATATATATAAAGCACAAATATACGGTTTTGGGCATAGAAAAGGATAAGGTATTCAAGCTGGGTCTTTATTTCTACTAAGAAATGAATGTCACAATGCTTCTCAGACTACATAATTCAGAAAAATACAGACTATTTTTCCCTTAAAATAAGTTATTCTTAAATGCAATGAAATTGCTCAGGGCAAATAGTATTTATGAATAGTTGTCAGAAAATAACGACTATTCTGAATGATGCAAAACAAAGTCATTCAAACAATCTGAAGAAAAAGAACAAAATCCAAATATCATCCTCTCACCTTAACAACTTGGTTGAGTTGCCAAGGCAAAGGGCAAAGGGAACACAGAGAAGCAAGGCCCTTTCCTTTTCTACTATGAGAGCAATACCAGATCCTCCCTGTGGTCACAGATAAGCTAGAGTAGGATCCAGGTGTAATAGTTATGCTGTAAGTAATGTTAGGTGAACAACAATTGCACTTGAAAGGAACCCACCCCATAGTTTCCTGGCTAATAAATTCATGCGACAATCCCACATGCCATTGCAGAATTTGCGCTTCAGTGGAAGCTTGCCACTCAGAGCCAGAGGCCTAGATCACCCTTGGATGTAAGGAGAAGCAGTGTGTGCTTGGGACCCGAGGCCCAGGGAAATTTATGAACTGGAATCAAGGGTGGGCAAAGGATAAATCAAAATGAACTGAACCTGAAAATTATGAGCGATAGCAGAGGCATTAGGGCCTGCGTCAGGGCCTGCATGTGTTGCTGATGCACCCCAAGTTCATCAAGTCCGCCTGGTCCTTTCCTGGACACAACTGAGAACTTACATCTGTCTATGGACTATGCCACTCCGATGTTATAACTTCAGTCAAGGAGCAATACAGTTCACTGTACAGAGAACCAAATATGTCCACTTGGCTGGAATAAATTTATTATACAATAAACACGCAAATATCAGCAATCACTAATATTAATACAAGAAGTTTTACTAAGCATTTATTATGGGGCAGATACTGTGCTAAGCATTCTCACAACTTACTCCATGAGTTAAGAGCCAACACTAGCCCACTTGGCAGAAAAAGAAACTGAGGTTTCCTATGCCCCAGGCCACCAGGCATGAGGAGGAACAGGGACTGGAATCCAAGCAGTGGGATCCCACAGTCACCATAAGCACTCTAGCTATCTGTTAACTGGACCTGCACGGCTGACATGAAATGAAGGAAGAGCAAAGAGCAACAGCGAGTGTATGTATATCAGAGCCAGAGACCACGTGCTCAGGATATAATAAGAGAGCAAGAAGCTTGACCCCGCACCCCATTCGGATGACACTGCCAACCTGGTCTCCAAGACGGCCGAGCTGGGAGCCCAGCAAAGAGGCAAAGAAAGCACTGACTTCCGGCTGCTGACTGCCGGCCAAGCCCTTCACTCTCCTTCTCAAATCGGGTAATGATATCACAACCAAACCACAAACAAGGGCATAATTAAAGCTCTTTTACCTTGATTTGAAAGTATCTGAAATCTGCCAAGCACCAGTCACTACACAGACCAAAGCAGCACGGCCCCAAGTTTATTTGGCTTTTCTTCTCTCCTGCTTGGGATTCTGAGAAAACTAACTACGTACTGAGCGCATGCATTGGGCCAGGACCTGGTGAGGTGCTCTTTGCAAACACTATCTTATTAAATCCTGGCAAAAATGTGTGGGACAAGCATGATTAACTTCAATTTGGAGACACAAGAGAGGTTAAGTAGCTTGTCCACGTGCATACAGCTAGCCTGGCAGAAGGATATTTTAAACCCAGACAATTACATTCAGCCCAGTTTTATTAAACCATGTGGCTACCTGGGACATCTTTCATCAGAAAGATATTCAGAAGACAGGGAGAAGGCAGCAAGCCTTCGAAAGTCCCCAGGATTAAAACCTGTTTATTAGTATGAAGTGGCAAATCACAGCTTGAGGGCAGCCCAGTCATCCTGGTACCCTCTGGGCTCTGGAAGACCAAAACTGCCGGGGCATGCCAAGATGATGCCACCATGAGAATGAGTATCGTTTGTCACAGCTGCTGCAGGGCTGGAATGCACTCAGACAGTCCCATGCCACTTGATGGAGAGAGTGCCCTGAGGGGCTGCAGTGTCTCAGTCAGCACCAGGTCCCCAAGTTAGAGCCCTGGGGTTACTGTTGGGGAGCTGGGCAGGCAGCAGAGTTGGACTGCAAAATGTGGGCAGGAAATAGCTCAGGCCAGCCTGCATCCTGGAGAAAATGCTAGAGGCAGGGGGAGAGGGGAGAAAGTGGTCATGACTCTAAATGAAGAAAGGAGAGTATATGAAGAAGGAAGCAAGTTGTCACCCACCTTGGCACCATTCTGGACTAAGTCTCAATACCAGGCCATTTTGAAACCTGCCCATGACCCAGCACTTGAATGTGATGACGATACCCCGCCTTCACGCACATCAGTCCCCTGCGCCTTCAAGCTAAGGGCCCTAAAAGCCAAGAAGAATTCCAGTGGGAAACTGAAGCTTGGTCAATGCACCGACACACACAGCACAAGCTGGGGGAATAAACCCCACACCCACCCTCAGTCAACTGCAATGTCAGGCATGAGCAGAATCCTTTACCCCTCTGAGCCTCAGCTTCCAAATAATACATCAACAGAAGGACATGAAACAAAATGTAAGGCACTTGTCAGCACCTGACATCTAGCAGGGTCTCAATAAATACCCAAGATTACTTATATTCACAAGTAATAGCCATCCCCTCAAATTCTTGCCTGGAGTTGAGCTCCACTATTCAGATGGGCGTGGTCAGTGGGAGGTCCTGAACACAAAGCCACCAAGGTAAGGGCACTGACTGCATCTGTGAGAGTAGTAACTTTGTAGCCAGTAAGTGCATAAATAGGACCACACTGTAGAAATAACACCAATGCTAGGACTAGACATCCATCTCTCTTTGGCAGGGCAAAGCACAGAGGCACATCACTGTGTCCATGCCAATGCTCACGTGGTCCCCTGGGCTACGGGCATCCCAGAGGAATTTACACAGCTTTTGCTGATGGGAAGGGTGATCAGCAGTCACGCCAACCCAAGGCAGGTGCCACAGACCAAGGAGACAGATTGTGACTAATAGGAGGACCTGGGAAATCTCCATTAAAACAGACATGTGGGAGATGAATGCTAACGTCATTTTCCAGCTGATAAGAAGACTTAGCATGTGGGGAAAAGATAGAATCCTGGAAGCTTCCAACGAGGATTTTTGTGCTTTGTTATGAGTAAAGGGAAAAACTTTCCACTGCATAATTAAAGGAGATCAAGGGGAAAGCAGGACACTCTAAAAGAAGGGAATAATCAAAGGCAAAGACACAGAGATGAATACAGATACTGGGGAAATGGACCAATTAGACTTAGCATTCCAAAATAATACTTAGGAATCAATCCAGCATTCCTATGTGGTTTACAGGGCCCTGCAGAACCTGGCCTTCTAGCTACCTCTCTGCTCTCATCTCATACCACAATGACATTACATCTGGCAGACACATTGGCATTTCCATTCGTGGTCATAGCAAGCTCAGTTCAACCCCAGAGCCTTTGTACTTCCTATTCTCTCTGCCTGAAACACTCTTGCTCCAAATACCTATAAAATTTGATCCTATACTTCTTTTAAATGATATGTGCCAAAAGAGGCCTTTAGGAAAAGGCTCACTGCATGTTAGCAGCCCCCAAAAAGGAAGGAATGGAGGCAATTGAAGGAACCAATTCAGATAGCCTATGGTTGCTCTTGGAGGGGATCTATTCCAATATGTTTAAGGACCATTACAGCAATTTAAGAGTTAGTGTTTGACAAATACTAGATATCCATTAAGAGCAACTCAGAGCATCACTGGAAAACTGTAGGGGTCTCAGGCCCAGCTGGCAAGCAGCCTAGGGCTCCATCTTCCTGTCACGTATGATTCCTGGCACTTGAGAGTTTGGCTGTTGGAATCCACGGCATTTGCTTGGTTCCTACCTGAGAGAGAGAGGAGCCAGGGCAGCTTCTCTGGCCTTGAGAAGCTCCTCACCTCTAAGCTCACTCCAGAAGCAGCCATAGGCCCCTTGTCCTTAGGGGTGAGCCTCGGAAGATACCCCTGGAGTAGGGAGATGGGGAGACAAGACCCAGTCTGACGTGGGCACAGTTCCCTGACCGGAAGAGAATACCAAAAGGAGCCAAAAGGGAGCAGAAGGCCTTTTCTCCTTGTGGGTCCGCAACCAGGTGATCCAAAGCAGAAGAGCAGGCTCAGCTACCACCATCTGCTTTCCGTGTCCCCACCTGGGATGGAAAGGCTCTTTCCTACTAAGGCAGAAAACATTAGAGAACATTAGAGAACCCACATCAGACCCTATGCCCTGGATACAAGTGAGCTCATCAAAGGGCTCCAGCTATAGAAACCCAGTATCTGGGACAGACACTGACTAGGTAGCTAAGCTCATTCTCCTCAAGTCTAAAAGAATAAGATTCTTCTAGAGTTAACTGAGATAGTATGTGAAAAATATTCATGGGGTTGAGGATGTAGCTCAGAGGTACAGTGCTTGTACAGCATGCATGGGGCTCTAGGTACAATCCCCAGTACCCTGTCCCCCCCCCCCCCGCAAATAAAAAAGTCAGCACAGGGCTTAGTGTAGAATAAGCATGCAAAAATTTTTAATTCGAACAAGTCACCCTGATGATGTAAACAGGAAATGCCAAACCAGAATCTAAGTGTCAAAGTGTTCTCAAGAGATGCAAATAGTGAAAATCACTTAAACCCCATTTAATACTAGAAAAAGACATTTCATAATAATTTCTGATTTTAATCTCCATTGATGAAATCATTAATGATGTCTTAAGACTTTTAAAAATATTTTTAATAGTTGTTGATAGACCTTTATTTTCTTATTTATATGTGGTGCTGAGAATTGTACCCAGGGCCTCACACGTGCTAGGCAAGCACTCTACTAGTGAGCCACACTGGCCCAAGACATTTTTTTTTTCCTTAATCATTAGAAGAAAAGGCTCTGGAGTCAGAAGGCCTGCTTTTGATGTCCAGAGCTGTGTGGCCTCTAGAAAGTTCTTTGACTTCTCAGGTCCTCAGAATCCTCATTTAATAGCCATACCACTTTTGCAGGGTTTAGCCAGGATTCAACAGACGGATCCCTATACAAACCTCAGAACAGTGCCAGATTCCAACCCTGGTCTCATTGTTCTTATCACTAGCTCATTTGTTGATGCGATTGTGTGTAGGAAGCTATAGTAGCAAAGATTCCAAATTGGGCCAGACCTTTGTGTGACACTGGCTCTCCTCCGTGGCCTGCTCTGTGAAATGTCACTATAGGTGAAGATGAAATGGACAACAGACAAAAAAGCACTGAGCAAAGCCTGGCACAGTGTGTGCAACCACACACGTAGAAGTAGTAACAGCAACCAGGGTTCCTATGAGGCTGTGGCACTGCTATTTCCAATTAGGATGTTACAAATATGACTCTGCTTCTAAAAAGGGGTGGAATCCAAATTTCTCTGAACAAACCAGGAAAACACATGAAGTCATTCTGAGAGTATGAATCAGTTTTTAACACATCACCTTAGTACTTATTAAGGGTTATAAATCACAACTTGGAATTTATCACCCACAGTCATCTTAAGAGTATATAGCAGCAAAAAAAATAATTACAAATAATTGGGAGGGGAAATCCCTACAGAAATGACTGCTGTGTGAACGGAAATACCAGGGGCAGAATGTTAAAGACAGGAAGGTTTTTAAATGCTGCTATGAAGGGGGTCCCACGGAGGAGCCCCTGTATCAGAGCAAGAGAACCAGGCAGGGGTCAAATGCTCTGATTCCAACCTCTTGCAGCTTCTCCACAGAAGCTTTGGGCCTCTGGCATTCTCTGAGGTGCCTCAGCTGATGGAATGACAATGCAAACCAAAAAGAAGGATCCCAGGACTTGATGCCAAGTGTTTCTCTTCATTCTCAGGACAAGTGGGCTTCAAGAAGGAAGCCACCCAAGTGCCTGCTGTAAATTAAATGCAGACCATTTATGCCAGCTATGAAAAAGAGGAGGGAGGATCTTGTTATCAACCAGCCTCAAAGTATCTCAGCCACCTGAAGATTAAGATGGGCTAACGCTGAGGCCTGGATTCAGAGCGGCTGGTGAACGCAGCTCCTTCCCAAGTCCTCGCCACTCACCTCTCTATTAACAGTGGATGGCGCCCGCCTGGCCTGCACCCTGGCTGGTGCCTGGTGAGGCTGGAATCTGCCACTTCTTGCCTCACCAGGCACTAACAGAGCAGTCCAACCAACTCCTTAAGGAACCAGGTGATACTGCAGCCCTTAGGACACCAGGTGATACCTACTGGCAAAGAAAACTCCAGTCTTTGGGGTCCATAATTTACTGGCTTTATCCTTACTGCATATAGTCAGCAAAATCAGAGCGGGAATGAGAGGTCATGCAATGTACAGGTAGGAGTGGAAGTGGTGAATGGTGGATGCCCCCAAATCTGTACCATATTAGTAAATTTCACATCTCTCTGCTTGACCATTCATTCATCCATTGAACAAATACTTATGAAAGGCTATCAAGCACCCAACCCTGAAGGAGAAACTGTGAGGACAAAAGGCAGTGAATGTACAGCTTCAACAAGCCCTCGAAAGAACATAAATGGTTGATCCCCAAGTACCCTCAGTAAGCTCATGTTCTGAGCCCGTATTTGAAGAGACACAAACTACTCATCCACTTACTGGCTGTCAGTCCTCACATGCCCTCTCCTTGTATATGGATCTCACTATGGTAAGCATGATCCTAGTTTTTAGAGGTAAGCACTGTTCATACAGCAGGATCCCCAAATGAGCCACTTACCTTCTAGACATCTAAGAGCTGTCCTTGGGCAACATCCTACCTACACACAATGCTGGGCTTACGGGCTATTTTAGAATCGAACTCTTCAGAAAGAGGCACCTTATTTGAAGACACTGATCTTAAGGGGTTTGCATTACAGAATCAGTTGCAAAGGAGCCCCAAGAGAAGGCATTATGGTCATGGTCCCCCAAAAGCTCATGTATGAGACAAAGAAAGAAAGTTCAGAGGTGAAATGGTTGCGTTATGAGAGCCTTAAACCAATCAGTGCATTAATCCACTGATTGGTACCTAATTGCAGACAGGTAGGGTGTGGCTGGAAGAAGTGGGTCTCTGGGGGAGTGTCTTTGGGGTATATCTTTTATCCCTGGGGAACAGAGTTCACTCTGTTTCCTGGTGCCATGTCCTGAGCTGCTTTCCTCAGCCACGTTCTTGCACCATGACATACAGAGCTAGGAAGTCAGCTATCTAAGTACTGAGCCCTCTGGAACCATGAGTTCCAAATATACGTTTCCTCCACTGTTTATTTGTCAAGTTTTTTGGTCACAGTGATGAAAAAGCTGACTAAAACAGAGGGAAAACAAACCTGGCCAGGAAGAGGGTGGGAAAGACGATGGCTGGGAGGTAGCACTACATCCCAGGCTAGAAATAAAAGACAACAAGGGCTTTTCTAGGCCAAGAAGTCACACTGCTTGTGCTAGGATAACCATCTCTCAAAGACTGGACCAGAGGAACACACTTCTGTAGCCCTTCTCAGCTGTCTCTGAGTTTGCCGTTTATTTACCACCAGGGATTTGCATCCTGTTAGCTCTGATAGAAAGTCCATGTTCCCCCTTGTGACTGATTACCACTAGTGTTAAAAGCTTCTGATCCACGATAGCAGGGTTCTCTTTTAAACCTCCAGTCCCAATATAGGACCTTCCTTTCTTTAGGTCAATGGCTTAAATAGCAGAAGAGAAGAGAGGCAGAGGTTAGATGGCTGGTTGCATAAAGCACAGACTAAAGAAAAAATCTTTCTGTAGGAAAAAGCAATGTCAAATCATTGAGTCTGTTAGCTCAGGCCACTTCCCCATTAACCTCCAACCAAAAACACAAACCTGTGTCTGGTACTCAGAGAATGGGTTTGGTATTTCAATTCCGTGATATGACTGGCTCAACCACCCCAGAGCATGTTTTTAAAAAGGTCAAACAGAACATTTTTCAAAATGTAAATCAATCAATGAGGCCAAGGATAGATTCCCTCTGCTTCTTGTTTCAGAATAAGAGTTTACATTTTGATTTTCCCCAAAATACTCAGAGGGACTGAGCAGGCCAGGCAGCCAGTGCTACATTTCTTCTTGTTATGTGCTCTTCCAGAAAGGTTTCTTCATCCACTGGCTCTCAGAAGAGAAATTCAGATATTCACTTGTAGGTCTGGGGCAAACAGCGCTTCAGTGCATTTGCAAGGAGACTCAGTCTATCAGACACAGAGCCCACCCTAAAGGAGATGCATTGTGTGGCCAGCCAACCCTCTGAATTTCAGCCTATTCTCATTCCATCACTAAATAATGCAGGCCTTACTGTTTCTGGAGGGAGCCCTGCTGAAAACTCTAGAAAAGAATCAGAGATGGGATCCTTTGACCGCCCCCTGATTCTCATCATATCAGTCCCAATACTTCTGATTAAAAAGAGAAGTGTCCTTTAAGAGGTGAACAGCTAAACTAAGAGCGCTACCGGTGACCATCATCAGCAATAAAAATAAATAAATTATTAATAAATGCAACAAGCTGGAGGGTCTCAAGAGGTTTGTAACCAACCTTGAAAGGTGGCACGTTGTATGATTCCATTTATATAACATTCACAAACGACATTAAAGATGGAGAACAGATTAGGGGTGCCCTGGGTTAAGGAGCAGGGGAGGGGTGGTTGCTAAGGGGTAGAACTGTTCTGCATCTTGACTGGGGGGGGTCACACTGATTGGTTCCTGTGGTGAAAATGCAAAGAACCAAATACTCATGCACACAAATGAGGACAGCTACTGTAAAACTGAGGAAATCCTTGGCAGGCTGTATCACTGTCATTTCCTGATGGTGGTGGTGTGCTATAGTTTTGCAAGATGTAATCTCTGGGGGAGACCGAGTAAAGGGTAAATAGGTACTCTCTAGTTTTTTTCTACACTTGCATATGGACCTGCAATTACCTCAAAATAAAAAAAAAAATTCAGGAAAGAAAGAAATAACACAGTGAAGTGTGTGTGTAGAGTGAGAAGCATATCTTCCCATCCAGAGCACCTATTTCCTCTGAAGAGACCCAGTGAAAGGGGGAGGCCAGCCTGCTTCTTTCAGATATCCTGTACAGGGCCCTGAGCTTCTTATTAAAGAGACCCTGGCACCTTCACAAGACCAACTGCACTACCTTTGCAGCCCGATGTAGTCACATAAAATCTCCATCCGAAGGCTTATAAGCAATTCTTCAGGGATCTTGTTAAGAGTTGGCTGCACTTTGGAATTGAACTACCACTGCCCAGCATCCAAGCTGCATTCAGAAAGCCAAATACGGAACCTTGAACAGCATTTCTATTGGGGGAAAGTGAACCCTTAGTTTATATAAACTATACCTATAGCTGGACATCTATACATCTGTGGTAACCAGGAGCCCACCTTCCAAAAACTGATGTTGATGTTTAGCTGGAACAATTGTATGGCTCCCTGATTATCCTTTTTCTCTCCTTTGTATTTTCTTCTTAATTTTCATCCATATTTTTTGTTTGCATCCTAAAAACCACACAAATGCTGACTTTAGTTTCATGTGGTATACATCAATGCTAGCTACAATTGTAGAAGCATACCACTCCCTCAAACACACTCGTAAATTCTCCCAAGTGCCGTATAAATTTCAAACCATTAAATAAAATGATTTTATACTGTCCTTGTGGATGTTACTAACCCTCACCCCCACCAATGACATCAATGTTTCCATAGTAACTAATGCACTTCAAAGTGGAAAATGCAGATGGTGACTTTAAAAAAAAAAAGGCAGACAAAATAAGTGATAGAAACTAAGCACATCAAAGTGTAAGTAGTGATGCAGAATGTACCTGCATTATGGGAGCCGGCTCAGGGATAAGCAATAAATATTTTAGTAGAACCCTTATGCTAACAGATATACTATGGAACAATGGCCTATCAAATTACAGGATTGCCCGTGCAAGGGGGGGGCTGCCCAATTCGGTGTCCTCCCACCTAAGAATTGACATGTGGAGAAAAGCATGCTCAAAAGCAGAAGTATGGATCACAGTCTGATTTTCAAAACTCACGTGCTTTCTAGCTATGTTGTAAGTGTGCCTGAGCATAGCTATTTCAGAAGTATTTGCAAACAAGGAATACAAATGCTTACAAGAGAGAAATGGGTCAAACTTGGAGAGAGAGAGAAGCAGACCAATTCCTATTTCCTAAATGTAAGAAAAAGTAAAATCTCTATAAAATGTAACATTTCTCTCTTTAAGCATAAGTCCCCTTTCCATGAAGCCCAAGTACTTTTACATCTACTGCAAGCATTTCATTATTTATATGTTTGTGAATGAAATTTTTTTTTTTAATCTGGGTGTAAAACTCCACACTTTTTGAGTTGTAAGGATGGTAGCTGGGAGGTGATGGAGCTGGTTGGTTTGACACAAAACTAGGATCCAATTTCAACATAACAGAGTGGTGTGGAAATGCCGATCCGTCCCTGTCAAAATGTCATTCTCAACACTGTCTATGCACCAAACAGAAGTTTTGGGTAGTCTCATTATTTAGTCTCTGTGCTATGGGAGTCAATATTTTCAGAAGGCCAGAGATGACATCCTGTTCTGTGAACAGCAATGGGCTAATTTCCTCTGATGGCATTTGGGTACAACCAAGACCTTCAAATATGCGTGGCACATGGAGGTAGTTTAATTTCTAGGATGCTAGATTTTGCCTCATTTGTCAATTTTGTGAATTCATGCTCAGCATCACTTTCTGGAAAGCACTGAGACGCTGTCCTTTTCACAGAACTCTCTCTGTGGGCCCCATCACCTAGGGAATGGAGGTCTAGTTCGATGGCTCCATCTATTAACTTCTTTCCTTCCTTCTGGCTGCATTGGACTTGTATTAGTCTGTTTTCTGTCACTATAACAAACACCTGAGATAATTAACTTATAAAGATAAAAGGTTTGTTTGGGCTCAGTTTTGGAGGTTTCCATTCATCATTGGGGCTGCTTTTGGGGTTGTAGTAAGCCAGCCCATTATGGTCAGAAGCCCACAGTAGAGCCAACCCGCTCACCTTGTGGCTGGTAAACAAAAATTTGAAAAAGGAAGAGACTAGAGTCCCAAAATCTCCTGCAAGGGAATATCCTTAATACCCGATGACCTCTCTCTTGGCCCTTCCTCTCCCAACAGCACCAAGCTGGGGACCTAGACTTCTACACATGAGCTGAGGAGATGCTCAAGATTCAAACTACAGTCGTCTTGAAGTTGCTTCAAAAACATCACCTTCTACAGGTCACATGGCTTTTAGCCAAAACCAGTATGAAATCTTTTTTTGCCTAGAATTCAAGGTATTCCCTTACCTGCTTAAAACTTCGATCTGATGAGGCCTCTTTCCCTGAGGCATCACCCCTCTTCTTTGAGAGAACACATCCCCTCTGCAGTTTCTCCTCTATTCTTCAGGGCCTTCCCATCTCCACCAAGGGACTTTTTACATTCAGCCACCCACACTCACTCTCTCCAGAATGTCCACCATTGCTCTGATGTCATAAGCAAAGTCCTGCAGCAGAAGCCCCTTCACAGAAGAGGGTGCATTTTGATAGGCCACGTCCCCAATATTTGCGAGAGTGCCCAGCAAATCACAGAAGTTTGATAAATAGGTCTTGAATCAATAAGGTCGCTTCAAAGAATACAAACATCTCAAAAAGGTTGAAGGGTAATAAGAGAAAGAAGAGACTGGAGCCTGACGCCTGGTATTTAATAAATAAATAAATAAAGTCAAGGGGAGCTGTCATCATTTTTAGAGGCTTCTCATCAAATTAAATGAAAGATTAAATAGTTATTTAAGTGGTTACAACGACATAAAATAAAGGAAAAGATTCTTCCACATCACAATTAAATTTAATGCCTCTGATCAATAAAAACTCTTTTAGAGATCAGGAAATAAATCAAATAACAGAAGCTGCACATAATAGAGAATGACTTTAGGAAAGAGGTCTGTTTCCATCCAACTGCAGAAGGAACTTAGGGAAATGAGGTTTCTCATTCAGTGGACTTGAATCCGATCCATTTGGGTCAAACAGCAGGACCCCAAACCTATTGGCAAAAGCAAAATATCTATAATTAGCTCATGTCGTTGGGGCTCACAGGCCAGCAACATGAGCAGGGGGAAGGCCCATGGCCCACAGCACATGCCTCTACCACAGACCACATCTATGAGGACAGAGAGAGGGGTGCAAGGAGAAACCTACAAGGTCATCTGGAAGATACTGTGCAAAACACAGCAGGCTGCTCAGTGAGCTGGTGGGGAGAAGAGGCCCACAAGTCCGCAGAGGAGCTCCAGCATGGGAGCCTTCAGGGTCACACTGAAAGCCCCCCAGGAGCCCAGGTGTGCCTTTCATTTTGCCAGCCAGTCGAGAACCTGCAGAAGGGCATGCCCAGAGGAAGGAGCCTCTCCTTGGCTCTGGACAGAAAAGACTAGGCATGCTGAGAAACGGCACCTGGGAAGAGAAAGCTGAAGGCAGAGATTTAACAGAAGGCAGCGTCTTATCTGGGGAGCTGGGGCCAACAGATCTGAGATCACAACTCTTTCAGACTCAAGAGCAGGGCACAGCAGACTTGTTCTCTAAACGACCAGATAAAGGATATTCTGGGCTTTGCAGGTCAGATTATTTTCAGGCCACATGGTCTCTGTCAGACCATAATAACAGATAAGTGGATCAGCATGGCTACGTTCCAGTAAAACTTGATCTACACAAACAGACAACAGGCTGTAGTTGGTACCTCTGCTCTAGAACCACCCCCACTGTTCCATGTTTGCCACTGGTTTCCAGTTACCCCAGTGCTTCTGCACCGTGGATAACAGCAAACCCCTCATAGCCAAAAGGGCCTGAGGAGCTGTCTCCTGGACCCAGGAAAAATGAGAGAGACTGATAAGAACGATAGATAAGTTGATGCTTATCATACAACCCACGTCCTGTAGTAGGCACTTCACCTGTGGTGACTCATTTCCCACTGAGGAAAATCCTCTGCGACAGGTATTTTCATCATTCCCAAGCTACAGATGAGGAAACCGAAGGGTGACAGATCAACAGAGTCTCATGGGACAGGAAATGCCGGCAGTGGAATCCAGGCTGACTTGCTCCAAAGCCAAGTTTTTATCCTGTGGATACAGTAAACTGGAAAGACAGTGCTAACATCAGGCCACATAGCCCACGGGACAGACAACAATACACAGAGCAAAAGTAAACAAGGGACGCAGGAGGAGCCAGGCCTACAGAGTGACTTGGTAACAGAACTATAGCTGGGTCCTCAATGCTGAGCTACCCAAGACACAGCACTGAGGTGTCTGAAGTGCGAAATGAGATGATGTACTTCCTCCAGGGCCAGGCACAGAGCAACGTGCAGTCAGGGGTGGAAACTGTTAATATTGGTAGGTCAGTCAGTGCCTACTTGGGATTTCAGCAACTGCCTCATCTGTCGAAATCCTGCTAACCCAGATTGCTTGTCACCTATAAGAGAGGGCATATCCCTTTCACATAACATGGTCTGGATGGTTTGGATCTATATATACACAGGTAATGTGTGTGTGTGTGTGTGTGTGTGTGTGCGCGCAGATGTGTACATATGAATCAAGTGTGCCAGATCTTAACCATGGTTCAATACCAAGTGGTAAGGACATGGGTGTCCACTGTACTATAATTTCTACTTTGTTTTTGGTTTTGGAGAAGCTATAACAGAATCAAAAATAAAAGTGGAGAGAAAACGTCCCGCTTTTTTCTCCCAGGATTGCAGGAAGTCTGAAATGATATAATTCATGACACTTTGAAATCCACTAAATGCTCCACACAGGTCAGATGATACTGAACCCACTTTGGTTTCTGGGAAAACTGAGACCCATAGTCCCCTTCATAAGTCTTTTAATAAATATTAAAGTGTTAGTAATCTGTGGAATGTTTTTGTGAGTGAGATAAATGTAATTTTGGACTAAAAGTTTGAAAAGTGCCCGTTTGGTGAGAAAGTAAACATCACTGAGAGAGACCTGCTCCCACTGGCTCCTGAAGCCCTATAATTTGGTGGAGGTTACAAGGGCAGAATCATTACATAAAGGCCCTTGTTTTTGAGTTTTGAGTGGCTGGCTGTTGAGATCAAGAATGCAAGTGAGGCTGAACCCACAGGTGACTACAGGGACCTGTGATCTGCTGTGGAATGTGTAAAAGTTCATTTCCAGAGCATGCCCAAGTGGAGGAGACAGACAGATGGCCACGGACTATGCTATCACCCCAGTGAAGTCTGTTCAATGCTCATTACAGATTTCCTCCTCTTAAAAGGGGAACACTGTCCTCTCACAAGTAGTAATATCAGAACATTCAATGTGCTTAAAAACATTTAGTTCAGCTGCAATTTTTTTCCTTCTCTGAGCAAGAGACTTTAGAGTAATACAGGCAAAAGGACACAGGAACAAACACTAGCTAAGCAAGTTATTTAACACCTATGGGTTCTCATTTGTTCATCTGTAAAATAGAAATATAGGTTGAATGTCTCCTTTATCTGAAATGCTTGGGCCCAGAAGTGTCTTTGGATTTTCCATGATTTTGGATTATTTGCATGTATATAATGAGACATGTTGAGGATGGGACTAAATCTAAACATGACATGTGTTGGTGTTGTTAAACACAAAGCCTGAAGGTAATTTTATACAATTTAGTGCACTTGCATTTTGACTGACCTGTCACACCTGAGGCCAGGTGTGGAATTTCCCACTTGTGGCCTCACGTCTGTGCCCAAAATATTCCTGATTTGGGCAGCATTTTAGATTTCAAAGCACTTCAGACTTTGGATTTTTCAATCAGGGATGCCTAACCTGTAGTGACAATTACTTTACATGATTTATGTGAGAACTGAATCAGACCATTTATGTCCTTCCTAGTGCAACTCAAAAAATATAAATTCCCCTTCTGCAGACAGTTCCATTTTGACTCCTTCCTCTTTTGTGGCCATCCTCTTTAATCTCATCATCCCCTTTAATAATTCTGGAAAGGCAAACAATTAAAAGAAATGAGGAAACAATTTATACCAGCAATCAAAACTGTAAGCAACCTACCCTCAAAGAAATGGGGGTTGGAATATAAGGGAATACAGTGGAGTATTAATCTTCTTTCAATGGTGCTAGACACCTTCTAATTAAAACTGTAAAGTTAAGCTTCCATTAAAAAAAAAATCCAAAAACTGAAAAAGAGAATGTTTAAAGCAGAAATAAAATAATTACCAGCAAGAAGAAGGCAGAGGAGAAGAAAATGTGTACAACCCAATGTCATAAAGTTTTAAAAATGCCCACCAGGGTGGAATGCAGCTCATAGTACAGCATTTCGCTAGCATGCACAAGGACCTGGGTTCAACACCCAGTACAAAAAAAAAAGAAAAATTCCTACCCAGGGAGGTAAAGGCAGACTGGTGGCACAGTGTGCCAAGGCTCATAGCCCCACATCGAGCCTAAAGAAGATAAAACAGTGAATGAAAAACTAAAATCCTGAAGGTTTTCATTAATATCACCAAACACAGGGGAAACACATATATCCCTTCTTCTTTCATACACCCTCTGGGGAGACAAGGACAACAGGGACCACCATGCTGACTACCCCTGCTGGAAGGAAACGAAGGCTCTAGAACCACATGGTGAAGCCCAGGGCTGACTGGAGAGCAGAGAACACTGCTGGAGGGTACACAGCCTGCGTCCCCACACAGGAAGGCCAAGCCCACTTCACAGGACTTTTACAAGATCCTAGAAGCAAAAGCTGCCAAGCCACTTCTCCCAGTCAAGGCTACCCAGCACCCAGCACCCCACCTACAGCAACTTAGCCAGCCCCGGGCACTCTCAGGCTACAGAAGGTGCACACAGAAAGGAAACACCAGCTTGGTCATAAAGGAGGAAAAAAACAATAAGCCATCAAGTCAAGAACTCACACACACCTAAAACAACAAAGATCCTCACTGACTAATTGGAGCAAGAATAAAGTGATTCAACAGCAAGACAGGAGCATCCACAAACAAAAACTCCTAGAGAAAAAAACAAGAAAACAATACTGCATCAAAGTCAAAGATCCCTGTTGAAAAGAAAACATAAATCAAGAAGGGAAAGATTCCTCCCAACAGATCTCTGAGCCACCAAATTGAATAAGAATATGTGTTCAATCCATGGAGAACTCAAAGGCAACATTTAAAATAAGAAGTGTGGGCTGGGGATGTGGCTCAAGTGGTAGCACGCTCGCCTGGCATGCGTGCGGCCCGGGTTCGATCCTCAGCACCACATACAAACAAAGATGTTGTGTCCGCCGAAAACTAAATAAATAAATAAATATTTAAAAAAATAAAATAAGAAGTGTGCAGACCTGAAGGAAAGAAATTGGGAACTCACTTCAACATTAGAAAATGAACTCATGAAAGAGAATCCACAGAGAACTAAAGAAAGATGACTTAAAATCAATTTACTGACCAGGGGAAACCTAAAATCAAACATGAATATAGATAAAAACAAAGGATCAAAGTAATCAAAGCAAAACTAACACAATGGAGTTCATAGACTTTCCAAAATACAGAAAATCGGTGTCCTTAGAGCAGGGAAACCCAGAAAGTGTTCCAAGAGACAACAGAAGAGAATTCTAAAATAAAAAATTGATCATTAAAAGAATATATCACATTCCAAAACTATGGCATATATCATACAGCAGTAATATATATTGGGATTAAGTTACAGATCAAATATTTGAAAAGGATTCTTCAGGCATCTAATGTATAGGCAAATAATCCATAAAGGCAGAAAAAAAATCCATAGCAACATCCAAGGGCAGAAGATAGTAATTTTAACTCTTTTTGAAGGAAGTTTTCTGATTTTTCCCCCCAGCACTAGGGAATGAACTCAGGGGCACCCTGCCATCTACCACTGAGCTACATCCCCCGTACTTCATTTTTTCTAATTTTTTCCCTTTTTTTTTTTCCTTCTTTTGAGACAGAGTCTCATTAAGTTGCTGAGGCTAGCCTTGAATTTATGATCCTCCTGCCTTAGCCTCCTGAGTAGCTGGGATTACAGGTATACATCACCAAGCCCAAGCAAGAATACATACTTTAAAAATTATATCTAACCAGCCAACCATTGTTCCGTTTGTAAGACTAAAAAGAACTCCAAAATGAAATACACCTGGTTCCCAACTTTCAAGGGTTCCACTTGATTTTTCAACCTCATGATGATATGAAGGTACAACTATGCAACCACCCTTTTTTTTCACTTTCAGTACAATATTCAGTAAAGCACATGAAATATTCAATACTTTATAAAGCACACTTTGTGTTAGACAATTCTGCCCAACTGTAGGCTCATGTAAGTATTCTGAGTACATGTGAGGTGCCGGTGGGTTAAGTGTATTAAATGCATTTTTGTCTTTTGAGTGTAAGAGTAATATTTATTCAAGTGTGAAAAGAAACAGAATTCCCACAGTGTGAGCAAGGACTCAAGAGGAGTTACCCTTAAATGCATTGTTGACTTAGGATATTTTCAACCCAGCATGGGTTTATCCAGTGTGACTCCACTGCAAACAAGGGACATCTGCACTCCTAACAGTAATGACAAGGGGGACCTATCCCTTCTTCCTCCCCAAGTTCATACCTTGAGCCACACTAGGGGAACCTTCTAGAAAAGGCATGTGCATTTCTGAGTTCCTTGATCGGGTCCTCCTGGCAAATCTCCCAAGACGTAGCACTGTAAGGGAGAAGGAAGGCTTGCCCTGACTTCCTGTCCTCTCCAGTAAACAGTCCCCTGGTGTGCATATTCTCTGCTCCTCCGGAAGGCAAGTTTACCTGAGCAGGTACACACCTGCAGGGACTAAGGACCTGCAGTTCTGAATTTTATTCTGTGAGCAAAGTGCAAACTGAGTTTTCCAATCCAAACTCCAAACTTCTCCATACAATTTTTTTTTTTTTTGTATTCAGGATTGAAGTCTGGGGCACTCGACCACTGAGCACATCCCCATCCCTATTTTTGCTATCTTTTAGTATTTTATTCAGAGATAGGGTCTTACTGAATTGCTAAGAGCATCACTTTTGCTGAGGCTGGCTTTGAACTCACGATCCTCCTGCCTCAGTCTCCCAAGCCACTAAGATTACAGACATGTACCACCACACCCAGCCCCAACTGATTCTTAATCAGGAAAAGGTTACATTAAGAGCAGAAAAGAAACAGTGACTACTTACCAAGCCTCAAAACCCCAGTACGGCTCATGATTATTTCTGAATGGAGGATATGGAATTTCTTAAAATATTTTTCACCTGCATATTATTCCATAATGAATATGTGTTATGTTTATTAAAAACAATATGCTCAGTTTTCTTTGAAACCATGTCCAGAAAACATCTTGATGGCACAAGAAAATGATCATAATGGTCTCAGAGAACGAGTAGGTTCCTAAATAGACTGTGTACTGAGATCCAATTTTATTATTATATTTTTAAAAACCACAATAGCAATACATGCTGCTGAGAGGCCTGAGCTAAGTATTTTGGATGGCTTATCTCATTTAGTATTCATAAAATCACCTGAAGTAAGTATAAATACATCTGATCTTAGAGAGGAGGAAGTTGAAAATTAAAGAGGGAAACTATAATTTGTCCAGAAGCCACACATAACTAATAACAGCAGGCATGAACTTCTAAGGCCTCAAAGTCTATATGTCCCCCACTCTGGTCCTAGAGGTATATAAATGCAGTCAACAGAAAGACTGAAAGGACACAGGCCAAAATGTTGACATTTGATGCCAGGCTCTTGGGAAATTTTTAATCATTTTTCAATACTCATCTGTGTTTTTCAAATTGTCAACAACACATATATTTTTTGTAATATAAAAATAGTAACATCTTTATGTTAAGGAAGGAAGCCACAAGCAGGAACTTGAAGTTCAGGTCAGTGGGGAGCCAAGCCACATGTCCATACGATACACACTTGATGCTTGTGGGCTCCCGGCCTGTGGATGAGGGGAATACTTATGGTGTTACTCCACGTGCTCTTTACTTGGCTCAAAGATTCATTTGTTGAAATTTGGTCCTCAATGTAATGGTATTCCAAGGTAGTGGGACCTATAAGAAGTAGGGGCCTAGTGAGAAGGGACGGGATCATAAGGCCTGGTGCTCAAATGGGATTAATGCAGCTATCACAGGACTAGGTGAGTTCTTGTGAGAACTAGTCATAAGCAAAGTCATCCCATGTACTTGGTCCTTTTGCATGTGGATGTGTCCTCTCCCATTCTTTACCCTATTATGCAACCATGCGGACCTTCACCAAATGCTGACAACATGCTAGTTGGACTTTATGGCTGCCAGAATCAGGAGCCAAGTAAGCCTCTTTACCTTATAAATTTCCAGCCTCAGGTATTTTATTATAGTAACACAAAAAAGATTAAGATACCCTGCTATACAGGCCTAGAGCTGATGGAAAACCACCTTAAGAAACCTCCTCCCGGCCTCCAGTTCCTAGATTACCCAATAGTCTGTCAGCTCTGCTTGCAGGCCAGCTTCTCTTTCTGGTCCTAAGGACTATACATTCCAAGGAGGAGTACCCCCCTCTCAGCCAGTTTGCCAAGTTTTCAAGGAGAACAGGTGGGGAAGTTTGAATGGCCTCCTTCCAATTTTTAAACTGTAAACTGCACGCCCACTTTTTGTTTGAGAGACATTTCCCCTGTGTGAACACAGTTTGTTCTATAACCAGCTTTAAAGTTATCCAGAACTGATACACTCAGGGCCAAGCTAAAGTGTTTTAAAAAAAAAAACAACAGACAAATGCAATAGGGCCTTTCCTAATTTTAGCTCTTCTTGCAGAAATCTAATGTGTAGATAATTCAAAAGAGTGGTTCGATGCATTTTTATATGCAGAGGTGTCATCATGTCCTTGAGGCCAGGAGTCTATACAAGGAATCGTAGAGCTCCCCCTCCTCCTGGTGAGCATACTGTTCCAGGACAATTGGAGGCCTTCATTCAGCCTCTTGGCCATGCCACACACTGAAGTCATGGCTGCTGGGTCTGAGCATGCCCTGGATAGAGCTATCTTCTCCCGGCCGACTTCCAGCAGCATTTTACCACACCACTTCAAAGCTGGGAGCTGGAGAGATAGAAGTATTGCCAAGACAGGTGCCAACAGCCCCCGCGCTGCTAACTGGAGGAGAGACTCCAGAATGCCAGCTCTGACATGCCATTGTGTGGCTATGGCCCTGAGTTCCCAGCCCGAACCTTCTTCACTGTCATCTTCCCACCCCCACCCATCTCTGGGGGCTGTCCCCAGCCAGCGTCTTACCAGCTCTACTCCTGACATCTTGGATCTACCCCAAGCAATGTTGAGAGAATTATCTCACATCTTTAACCATAAACACCACCCCCCATTCATCAGGCCCATCTCCAACAGTACCTCTCACATGAGCCCAACATTTTGCATATATTATTAGACACCACACTGTCCTGGGTAAAAGCTGACCCAGATGCAAGGCTCCAAGAGGGCTCAGCCCCTGCCCCGCCCAGGACCTAAAATATTCTAATGAATGAATCATTAATGAAAACCTTATAAACATGACATCTTCCCATTAGGATACATAAACTCCATGAGGGCCAAGCACACGCCTTATTCAACTGTATGCTGCAGCACTTAAGGAACTTGTCAAAGTTAATGAGTTTGGCAAAGACCAAGCTAACAATTTTTTTTTTTTTTAAGGAGCCTATGCTGAGAAAGTCTGAGCATCATACCACTCCTACCCTTCCCCTAAAAATACACAGATGCGCGGAATTAGAATGCAGTTATCTGGTCCTAATACAATGGAAGCGTGGTTACATTTTTTATAGAAAGAAAACAAGAATTGTCACGGGACAGCATTTCTTCAATGCATACCTGGCCAAATCTGAGACTGGCTGGCACAAATCAGTGATCGTCTCTTTTGATCTCACTGAATTGGATAGGGCTTCAGGGAGGACACAAAGGCCACTAGAAATGTTATCAAACGTAGCTTCTGCTAAGGAACCCTGCAAGAACTCATGTACATACACATATCCACACAGAGTAAATATGCATAGTCAGAAGGCTTACCCACAGATATTTCTAGCATTTTTTATACGTATTCTCCTTAGTCTGATGATGAAGGGGAAACCCTACATTCAGCTAGGTCCACAAAGAAGAAAGAAAAGGTTCAGAGCTACTCAATTCAAACAGGTTCACCCCATGGCCCAGACACCTCCACCCCAGAGAAGCGTGGTTACATTTTTTATAGAAAGAAAACAAGAATTGTTACGGGACAGCATTTCTTCAAAGGCCAAGCTTCCTGGCTGAAGAACTCTCTTACCAATAGCCCAAAACCCTTAAGAGGGACTGAGAGTTTGCATTAGTTTTCTTTGTACCCTCAGACCAGTTAAGGGTCCTTCACTTGTTTTCTTTCTTCCTGCTGGAATTATATGCTGAAGTATGCCACCCTCACCCCTTAGAAAAAGATACACTGAAGTCCTAACTCCTGGTACCTGTGAATGTGACCTTATTTGGAAACACGGTCTCAGCAGATGGTAGCAAGTTAAAATGAAGGCCCTAGCCCAATATGACTGGTGCCCTTCTGAGAGAAACACAGGGGGAAAGGCCACATGACAACAGGCAGAGATCACCCTGACACAGGTTCAAGCCAAGGACATGGAGGGCTACTGGTCACCATCAGGAGCTGGGAAGAGGCAGGGAAGGATTCTACCTAAGGTTGTGGAAGAAACATGAGCCAGAGATACGTTGCTTTCAACTTCCAGCCTCCAGGGCAGTGAGAAAATAAATCCTGCCGTTTTAAAGCCACCCAATTTGTGGGAATTTATTACAGCAGCTCTAGGAAACTAATACACCTGGCTCTTTCCTTCAAAAGGGCCCAGAGAATCCCATCTATACTCATCCACCCTCCCATCCCCAGGTCCACTTCCACCTCTTCATCAAAGGATAAGTTTTAGTCATGTTTTTCGCTGCTGGAAAAAGGATCTGACCAGAACAACTGTAGAGGAGGAAAGGTTTATTTAAGGTTCCTGGTTTCAGAGGTCTCAGTCCACAGAAGGCCAGCACCTTTCCTCAGGATTCAGGTGAGGCCGAGTATCACCGTGGAAGAGTGTGGCAGAGGGGAGCGGCTTACGTGATGGTCAGAAAGCAGAGAGAAACTCCACTTGCCAGATACAAATATATACCCAAAGCCACACCCCAATTCTCACATCCTCCAGCCACACCCCAACACTTCAGTAACCACTTAGTTAATCCCTATCAGGGGATTAATTCACTGATTGGGTTAAGACTCTCACAACCCAATCATTTCTCCTCTGAGCCTTCTTGCATTGTCTCACATGTGAGCTTTTGGGGGACACTTCACATCCAAACTATAACAGATAAGCTATAAATTACTTTTTCTTTAATGTATAGATACAGATATAGATATGCATATGAATGTAGATATATGTGAGAATATATAACCTAATTTTGATCCAACATCTGAGGCACTAAAAATGTTACAGAAGGACCCTACTGTCCTATAAACTCTACAAAAGGAAAGGTTTAAATAAAATATGGAGTTCACTTCTGCTCCCCCACTTCTCCCACATAAAGCACAACAGAACTCAGCTCTAGTCCAGACGGGCAAAAATGAACAGGCAGTCATGGTAAAAGGTGCACCTGGATCTTGAAGACCTGCAGAAAGCCACAAACATAGCTGCTATGCCCAGGGAACAAGGACAGGGGAGCAGAGAAAAGAACTGGGACAGAAACTGATACAGCCCATGGTAGAAGCCTGGTACAACAGGTCCACCTGGAGTGACCAGTATCCTCCCCAATCCCCACCCATCTGACAGTGCCATCCCCCCAGGGTTGGTGAAGCATGATGCTGAGGGGGGTCAGGGGCCAGCAGAGGGGCCCCAGAAGAGAATAAATGAACAACCAGGAGGTGACAGAACTGGGCCACCACCTGTGACCACCACAGTTTGGTTTACTTGGCACAAAAGGAAAAGTAGCCACAAAGGTAAAAAAACACACCTCAAGGCAAGCACAGTCCCGCTCCTCTTTGAGGATCTAAAATGTTTCACTTGTCATACTGAAGAGTCTTGCTGATAGCCTGAGGTGCCACATGCCCTTGAGTTATTTTTAATTGTGGTTTCTGTTTTTAAAAACAAATGCTTTCCCTAATTAACTCCAAAGTGTCTAAAGGCAAATAAACACAAACATGTTTTTTTTTTTTTAATCTGTTCACTAGATTAAAGGATAGCCTATGGTGCCTATTAGAAAATATGAAGTCTATTTTTTAAAAGACAGTGAGAGTAATAACGAGGTTTTCAGCATCCATCAGAACAATACAGGCTGAATATCCTTTATCCAAAATGCTAAGGACAAGCGGTATTTTCAGATTTGGGATTTTTTTTTAGATGCTTTGGAGTATACATAATATACAGAGAATGGGACTCAAAGTCTAAACACAAAATTCATTTCTTTCATTTACACCTTATGCACACAATCTGAAGGTCATTTCATACAGTACTTTTTGTGTGCCAGCATCCTGTAACCTGTCATACACGTGAGCAGTTGCGGAACTTTCCACTCTTGGTGTCATGTTGACACATACAAGATTTCAGATTTTGGAAGTTTTCAGATTTGAACTTTTGAATCAGGGATGCCCTATCTGTATTTATTTATGTATGTTTATAATCATTGTTTCTGAAATTAAAACACCACTGTCTCCGCTTCCTGACTGCTTACCTGCTCACACCTGCCAGCTCATGTAGGTTGGCTCTGGAGGGTGATGCAGCACATTTGGGTAAGTGTTAATTCTGTGCCCTGATTTTGCCTAAAATGAAAGCAACAAATGCAGATATTTTCCAATGTTAAACTTTCATCCTTCAGTGTCCCTGAAGGATTGGTTCTAGCATCCCCATCTGATTCCAAAATCTGCAGATGTTATAATCCCTAATATAAAAAGACACAGAAGTATGCAAGCATCCTGAGTTTGATCCCTAGTACCACCAAAAAAAAAAAAGTATAGAATTTGCATATAATCTTAATACATTTTCTCATATACTTAAAATCATCTCTAGATTACTTGCTTACTGCAATGTAAATAGTTATACATTATTGTCTGGGAAATAATGACAAGAAAATAAAAAAGTCTGTACATGTTCAATACAGTCGCAATTCTTTTTTCAAATATTTTGTTTAGAGATTGGTTGAATCCAGGAATGAAAAACCTCCATAGAGGGTGAAGATGTGGAGAAAAGGATACACTCATACATTGTTTGTGGGACTGCAAACTGGTACAACCACTATGGAAAGCAGTATGGACATTCCTCAGAAAACTTGGAATGGAACCACCATATGATCTAGCTATCCCACTCCTTGGTATATTTCCAAAGGCTTAAAATCAGCATACTACAGTGATGCAGCCACATCAATGTTTATAGCAGCACAATTCACAATAGCTAAGTGCCCTTCAGTAGATGAATGGATAAAGAAAATGTGGTATATATACACAATGGAATATTACCCGGCCATAAAGAAGAATGGCTTTATGACATTTGCTGGTAAATGGGTGGATCTGGAGACTAACATGCTAATAAACTAATCCCCAAAAAATGAAAGGTCCAAAGGTCAAATGTTTCCCTGAGGATAAGGGGAGAGGAGATTAAAAGGCCAGTGGAGTAGACTAGAGGGAATGAAGGAAAGGGAAGGGGACTGGAAAAGGAAAGAGTGGAACTAATCTGACATAACTTTCCGTACATACATGATTATACCACAGTGAATCTCACCATCATGTACATCCATGGAAATTAATTTTTAAAAAACTATTTTAAAAAAAGGCCCAAGACATATCTCCCAATACCAGAATAAGGACAAGCTTGGGACACAGAGATAACAAGTCTATGGGAAAATCGGTTCCACCTGTGCATCTCTGGAATGAAAGGGACCGCACTTGGATTTAGCTCAAGGGCTGTTGGCTCGAGTACCACTCCCAGCCCGAATGCATATGAGGCAAAGCTGCCCACCTGCTCCCATCAACTGCAAGATGCAAAGCTGCAAAGTTGCTTGCTGATGTTTTCATCTATTTATATGCATCTCCAGGGCTTGGCAAAGGTAAAGGGAAGGTGATAATTTATGGGGGGGGGGGTGTTTGTTTGTTTCCAAAAGATATCCTCTCTTTGGCTGGCTGAGAAGTTGTGTTGCTGGCATGTTAAAACTCCCAACCCACATAAGTATTTACCAGCACTGGGGAGGCAACAGAACAAGCCATAAAACAGATCAGGAGTCTTGCCCTAAATTTTGTGCAAAAGTACAGGAGAGGCTTGTCTGAAACTCTTTTATATCTATCTTTACACAGCTAGCTCTCTTTAAGGGCTCCACCCCCATTTCTCACCCTGTTCAAAACAACAGGTTCCTTGCCTACATTTAAGGAGGAGGGTGGAAATCAAACTCGATTGAGTAGTGTGCATGGAACTTCTACTTGTATAGCTTTGCGAAGAGGATGGGACAATGTGCCACACTGAGCACATGCAGGTGAGACCTGGGAGCCAATGTGTCCCACAGACATAGCAGATTAAGTGTCAGCACAGCAGTGGTTGGGAAATGAAAGGGTCAAAAGCAGGGCATCTATCGTAATCAACGGTGGTTGTACTTGCAGACATACCGCTGAATTTAATGACCAATATCTGAAGACGACTTTTAACAGCAGCCTGGACTCTGTAACATGGGAGCCAGGGTAACCCCAAGCCCAGGAGGAGCCTGTGCAACCCTGAAAGGCCGAGAGCTGGTGCTGAAACTGTGGCCAACCCTGTTCCAGGGGAATAGCTATAGGTGATTCTGTGGACCTACTTCAAACAATGCTCTGACCCAAAAAGCCAACCAGGAGAATAACTAATCAGCATCACTCTTTATTTTACAGGTTGGATCACAATAATTGAATCTTACATAAGAAAAACATATGGGTCCATGCTGCTTAGAAATTTTCAAATTCATTAAGAGAATTCTTAGTAGAGTAAATATAAGATTTCAGGTACAGTGTTTTAAAGCTTATATAATCAGTGGAGGGCAGCTTTCCAATCCCAACTTGCTTGTATTCAAGGTGGTAATTTCTCATTCTCATCAGCAGAAGATGGGAGAGCGTGAAAATTCAACAATTAGAGAAGCCTATTTTACATAAGCCTTTTCCAAAAGGGGAAAAGACAATAGCATTCCCTGTGACTACTGTACAATAGTCTTTAATTGAGAAACACCATCATGACTGTGTTCTCCATACACCAACCTCACAGGTGCAGAAAACAGTGTAACAATAATCATTTCCTCCTTCCTGGAGTTCCTGTAGCTGTTTGGGCAGTGATATTGGGAGTATTTTGCCAGCTCTTTTATTCTTTCCCCAGGGATATATGCTGAAAACCACAGCTCACTTTAGACCTATCAAAGCAGAGTATCAAAACTGGGCCTGATGGCACATGCCTGTGATCCCAGCGGCTCAGGAGGCTGAGGCAGGAGGATCTCGAGTTCAGAGTCAGCCTCAGCAAAAGCGAGGTACTTAGCAACTCACTGAGACTCTGACTCTAAAAAAAAATACAAATTAGGGCTGGGGATGTGGTTCCATGGTTGGGTACCCCTGAGTTCAATGTCTGGTACCCCCCACTAAAAAAAATAAGAGTGTCAAAGGCTACCTGGATGGCTGGGTTATCATTTGGAGAGTCAAAGTTTGCTTGGATGGATGGATGGACTGACACACAGATGAAGGCATGTTCCAGGGTTTTGATGGATCTGGTGTAATGGCACAAGGATGAGCTCCTGGGACTTTGTCCTTCTGCCATACCCTAGGGACATGACAATGACACCACTGCCCACTTGAATGGTTTTGTGGTCGTAGCTTATTCCCAGGGTTTTCAAAGGGTTCATGGCAAAGATTTTAACAAAAACCAATGATAAGAAAACAAGATTCATAATTACAATCAATGCTATCTCTGAGTCCTTTACCAGGTAACATAAATGCCACCTGGGAGATCACAGGCCGGGAGAGGACTGAAGAGGAATGGCAGGCACTTACGGAAGAAGCCATGGAGGCAAGGGGGAAGGTGGGCTCACACCTGTCCCTCCCATTAAGAAAGGGGGCCAGTAGCAGCTCCCGCTGCCATTTGCTTTTAAATATATTCAATATGCCTTCACTGGGGGGGAATGATGTGACTTTTATTGAAGTCCAGGAAAATTCTATTCACCAACTTCTATATCCTAGATAGTGAGACAGCTATTCTGAGTTTGAAGAAGGATGTCCCATCACTTGAGAAAACAGCTGGGCTGGTTACGCTGCTTCTATAAAGATGTGAGCCTCTAGGTCCTCAGTCAGCAAGGCTTCCCTTTTCAGAGGGGCTCAACTCAAAGCCACAAAGAAGAACTGAAATAAAGAAGTCAGGAGTGGCCAGCTGCCGAGATCCTGCCCAGACCCCAGGGAATGTTTCTGCTCTCTGCGTTGTCACTGGAAAGCCCAGCAGAAGGCTTCTGGGCTGGCCCCCTCCACAGCTATAGCTGTGCAAGACCCGGTGCTTTAGACTGGGTTCCTTCCTCAGTGATATCACCATGGAGTCAGCAGGGTTGGGGAGCGCTGGGGTCCTCCGGAGTACATGCTTTCTCAAAAACCTGTGGCATCTGAATGTGAATCTAAAACTCACCTAATATCTACCTGCAACCTGATTCACCAAGAGTCCAGTTCATTCTCTTCCTTCCCAAGGATGGGTTCTACCAGACTGGAGGCAAGAAGGCTGCTTCTAAAACCACAGACAGGGTCTGGGGCTGTAGCTCCGTGGTAGAGCGCTTGCCTGGCACGTGTGAGGCACTGGGTTGGATCTTCAGCACCACGTAGAAATAAATAAATAAATGAAAGGTATTATGTCCATCTACAATTAGATTATATATATATATATAAACAAATAAAAATAAAACTACAGATGGAGGGACAGTGGAGTTGTGCAGAAGCTGTGACCTTAACAATCGCCATGAGCCATAAGCCCAAGGGATAACGCCACAGGATAGAAACAGACTGTATCAAGAGCTCCTCTGCTCTGCTTTTGAGAAACCAAAAAAAATGACCAAGACGGGGAAGATGCTCACAAATGTGCTTGCAAGGGGGACTCCAGATGAAGGCAGTGGACAAGTGCCAGACAGGAGCCCTCCAGGGCAACCAGGGCTGATCTGAGGTCGTGTGTCTGAAACAAGGCTGCCTGGGGGGGCAGCATATGTCCACAGCATATGTCCCTTGGTCCTCCCCCTCCCAACACCTCAGGCTCCCTGCAAGTAGCCATTCAGCCTAATCTCCACATAAGTAGCAGAGCAAGCTCCCCAGATCGCCAACTTGCTAAACAGAAACCCAGGCCACATACAAACGTCCCAAATCCTCAGGTCCCACAGGGGGACTCCTGTTGATACTATGGCATTGCTGTTAAAGCAACTGTTGAATACTGCACCCCATGGGAAGTACTCTATCATGTGCCCATTTACTTAAACCTTTCAACCACTTAAAATGTAAGTTCTATCTCTAGCCCCACTTTTTCAGAGGAGGATACTGAGGCTCAGGTAAATCAAGTCACCAGGAGCAGATAAGTTGGAGAGCCAAGGAGATCTCATGAATCTATGTCTGATACTCTTTTTCACCCTCAGCTGCTTACCACCTGCCTTCAGCCTCAGCCTAGAGTGATAATATCGAGGACTTCCCAATGCAAGTCTGCTGTCAGCACACCTGCTCTTCCTAGCCATGTGTGCCTGTCCCTGATCTACTCACCTTCAAGTACCACCAACTGTAAAGGATCAACTTTAATAACCATTGCTGTAGGAGGCTCCTCACCCACTGCACTTGTCTTACCATCTTTAAGATGAAATAGATTGCTGCATTCCTAATAAGGGAATAAAGAGAATTAGCAACTGGTGCTTAGCTTATTTCTGGATTTTAAAAACTTTTTAATCTCCCAAGACAAGAATAGGAAGCTATTTGATTGGTCAATTCACTAAACCAAAAGCAATGTTTGGTTGAAATCATTTTATTTCTCATCAATTGGGTCCTGTCATTTTTATGTTTGTGGTGAATAGGTATGGCCATATTATTAAGAATAATAGCTAGAATTTATAGGATATTCAGTATGTGCCAGAAGGTGTTCCAAGCATGTGTACTTACTCAGTGAATCATCACAGTATCACTGTTATAATCTTAGTTCTAAAATGAAAAAAAGTGAGGCACAGAGAAGTTAAGTGACCAGCCTAAGGTCACAGAGCTGGTAAGGACATAGGAATGAATCCCAGATCTGCTGACACTCATTCAACAAGCCACTGTTGCCATAGACACTTGCCATTTTTCACCTTGGGGTTTTAAAATTTTAACTTGGAGTTTTAATCATTGAAGAATAATTTTCACGCTAAGACACGAATAGATAGATTACATAAAATACAAGTGTCTTTGAACCACATCAAATGCACTTATCTTATGAATCGAGGTCAATGGTTCTACTTTTCTTCCTGCTTAGTATCTATTTTGTAGGTACAGAAATAGAAATATAAAACAAAAATAAATGAAAAGAGCAAGGGACTATCTTTCTGGCCTACAGACGACCAAAGGCATTTCCCAGAAGCAATAAAATACATCCAACTGGTCTCAAGGGAGACCGGATTCTAAATCCATGTGTAAATTGTACAATCAACATTACCACTGAAATGCCCCTTCACACCTTCAAAAAGTGTTGCATACCATAATCAGTGTATGCAACCCTGGGCCTGAATAAGGAGTAAATATATACAACGCACATAGCAATGTGCAGAACATGAATGGATATGCAAGGGAGAAGCGAAGAAAGTACAACGGCTTTACTTCATAGGAACACGCTTATTCAATGACACAGGTGGTGACATGTATGCAAGTTAAATGTGTTCATGGAGCTGGAAGTATGGCTACTATCATACAGCAAGTACGGAGTTTGATTCTCCTCTACTTGCACATGAAATGCACCTACCTCCACGTGGCTCTTGTGACACTGCTTTGACTCCTTCCTAGTCCCTGACAAAGCAGCACCTCCAAGTTTGCTATTAGATATGTAAAATTACTCAAAAGACATTCCTGCTGGAGCTGCCCTTGTCTGGCGGTTCCCCGGGTGCTCTGTGCAAGAGGAAACCCACACAGCGTGACCCTGAGTAAGGCCATTCCTGCAGCAGGTACGAGGAGCAGTAGATACTGAACAACCCATTAGCAAGGGCGCACCACTGTGCACAGGCCCCTTGCTTGTCCTTTCTATAAGGTATCTAATGCTGAAATGGAAGAGTTAACAACATTCAGGAAAGAGATCTCCCCCTTTACAACTAATTCAGTTTCAATTGTTAAACACACAAGTGAAAACCCTCAAGAAACAAGGGAATGTACACAAAGTTAGTTGAAGGGAATTTTCAGAAATACATATTTTCCCTTAATGATTATTAGCTAAACAGTCCTAAACCAAGCTGTAAGAAAGAAAAAAAATCAGAGTAATTTTACTTCTTACTACCCAGGGCTATATAGTAATTATGCAAATGGCAGCGAATTTGTCACTTCAAGTAACCATAAGTGTATAAAATAATTTCATTAAGTAAAATACCTTAGTCATCATACTAATTTGACAAGGACTTTAAAAATGTCTCTCAGCTGTCTGCCTCTGGGCTCGATATGCAAAAACCCATCTTCAAAATGATGCTTCTTTAGAAAGAAGAGAAAAAAAAAAAGAATAACAAATCCAGCAGTTTCACCTCACCCCTTAATTGCAAGCCCACTGAATGTTCTCAGGCCTAAAAATAAGTGACTATAAAGTGGTGAGATGGAGATCCGTTTACCACACTCAGTCATCTATGTCATTACTTTGTCACCACAACCTCAGGCATACTTTTGCATGACTCTAAATAGGGAAATACCCACCCCCAGTTCATAGGAGCTGCCTGGGTGCCCCACCCAGAAGACTAGACTGGCCTTTTTTTCAGTTTTCATCCTGAAGAAATTCAAAAGCATCTGTATGTGAGCCTCAGTCGTAACTGCCCAGAGGTGTCAGCAGTTTTAATTTCCTGTACACATCCTTATCTCCTCTAGTCCTCAGTAATTTGATAACATACACACCCTCTCCATGCAAGGCTACCCTCCGTGAATGACTTGAAACATCTCAGTGGGTCCCTACAAAGCACAGATAAACTGCACACAAAATTACTTTCTCTCCATGAAGTTCCCATATGCCTGCACCTCCTCCAAACAGTCCAAGACTCATACAGATGTTACATCCTGGAGGAGGTGCAGGTGTGTCAGACTGGAGCACACAAAGCAAAAACACAAGTACAAGAAAACCACACTGCAGCTGAGCACAGTAGTGCCTGTAATCTCACCAGCTGGGGAGGCTGAGGCAGGAGGATTACAAGTTCAAAGCCAGCCTCAGCAAAAGCAAGGCACTGAACAATTCACTGAGACTCTGTCTCTAAATAAAATACAAAATAGGGCTGGGGATGTGGTTCAGTAGCCAAGAGCCCTTGAGTTCAATCCCTGGTACTCAAAAAAAAAAAAAAAAATCACATTGCATTCTCTGTTCTGTGCACAATGACATATCAAATTGAATGGGCTTCTATTCCTTACTTTGAAAAAATTATTTCATGGCCAGCCAGGCAGTTTAACTATGTTAGAACATCCTTCTAACTGTTGGCTTATGTGAAGCATGATTTTGAATGAAGACATCTGCAACTGCAACAGATTTCAAAATACCCAGCTGATCCAGGTTACACTGGGTTTACATTGTCTATAGCACCTTATCCGTATCATCCCTGAGATCAAGATCAATGTCCTTCTGCACTGCCCTGGAAGGCCCTAACCTCTGGCAAAAAGTTGCAGGTCTGTAGTCTAGTCTAACAACTGCTGGCTTTCTCATGTACAGTTCTGCCTGAGTTTCCCTCTAGGTGGGTTTTCAAGGGAAACAAACACACACACGTCCTGCTTTTCTAAGTTGTTTCTCAACCCCAGGCAACTACCTACTTCAGTTTTGCAGATGGGAAGCCTATATCAGTGGCATTGAGGACACACTGAGAACACTGGGAAATTATCTATTCAGAAGAAAAAGGGAAAAAGGGAGAAATGAAATGAAACTTCCCAATGTTATTTTTTTTAAAAAAAAGACACCTGGGAAGAAAAGATAAGATAGCTTCGTGGACTTTTAGAATCAAATAGGAAATAATGTCACTGGACTCACATTTGCAATCACCCTCCTCTTTGAAATTAAGCACAATGGGCCATGTCCTCTGGCAAGCCCTTCACCAGATATGTGAAAATCAGAAGGGAAAGCTGATTCCCAGTGTAAAGACCACATATACATACATCATGCCTATGGACCCTGCCAGTGTGGTCACCTATAGACACTGCATCTTAGGTTTCCCAGGAAACCATGATCCATTACAAAGAAAAAAAAATCTGCTTTTCCTGCAAACATCCTGCACTAGTTTATTCTCCAATTATACAGAGAGAGGTCTCCTATGGCTGAAGGAACAACATACATTTTTTTTGGTTTGCCTCCCAAATTACAGATGCAGAGAGAACTCTGAAGTAGCCCAGAAGAACAAGGCCCATAGCAAGCTGATGCAATCAACCCTGGCAAGCCCCTATTTATTTTCATGAGGTTCAGATGGCCACAGAAAGTCAAGGGCAGTCAGGCAAAGCACAGTCCTGAGAACCTTATGCCCCAGTCCTAGTGATCAAAATAAATTCAGTTTCCTAGGCCTGTCCTCTTCTAGGCCTCCGTCTGCTTTCTGCAAAGCACCTGTTGACTCCTGTTACATTACCCCGTCCAATCAGGCTTTCCATCAGGCAAGAAGTGCCAGGATGCCGCCACCAGGTGGACTGAATTCCTCCTCTGCCTGTCAACCCCCTGATCTGTGATTCAAGTCAACCTCCCATCTCTTGGTGCCAGCCTGGCTTCGAGAAGTCCTCCACTCCAGGAGCACCCTGCTTTCTCAACTTTCTAATGGAGGTAGGCCATTCATCTGGCTGAAGTCCCACATTGCTTCCTTCTAAAACCCTTAGAGCATTGCAATAATAATAATATGCCCATGCTTTCATCACTCCAGGGATGAAAAGTTCTGTTGGTGTTGTTTTGCCACATACAAATAAGGCACTCTATTGAGAATGTTGGTTTAAGGCAAACTGTTAAAACTGGAGGCAGCTGTTGCTATACTTATTTTACCTCCTTTTACACACAGACCTGGTTAGGTACAATGGACTCTGCATATATGCTACAGTACTGATCCACATACATTTTACTGATGTGCATTTGCATCTTAATAATACATGTGCCTCGGGCTGGTTGCATAGCTCATAGATGAAAGTACTAACCAAGCATGTGTGAGATCCAGCACCCCTCATCCCCCCTCCACACAAGAACCCCCTACAGAAGCTCAGATAAACTGATCCCCCAAAACACTGTTATCCCCTACCTCCAAAATCCACAGGTACCGTCTGCAACTATGTATTATAACTACTGACAAAAATGATTGCATTTTATAAAACAGAAAATGAAATACACTGTTGGCTCCAGGATTCACTCAAAGCATACCAGTTACAGATGCGCATGACACAGAGAGGGCTTTAAACATCTTTCATCTCAGAAGGGTCAACTGATATGCATTAGATTTTCAAAAGCCCTGAAATTGTTGCCCCAGGAATAGAGCTGAGTTTGTAGCGTCCCCCACCTCATAACCACATAAATGACTTTACCCAACACCAGAGACCAAGTTCTACTTTAGTGTCTCCTTTACAGCAGGGGGGCTTAGGAGATTGTTTATGAATGCTATAAGGCACCCAGTGTCTGGCCCTCATTAACTTTAACCCAAGGCCAGGAATGAGGGATTAATGATAACATCAGGACCCAGCATGGTTCTATCTCTGGATGTGGTTATTCAACAGCCAAAATCTTGTCCGATTCTATCTCCATCAAACTTGCTAACACTCAAAGTCTATGACATTTGATTCCATTTCAGGTCAATACCCAAGTAATGATTTAACACTATATACTCTGAAAAATCTTCTACTGTTCGGATAGGACAAGTCTAAGAGTGCACTCTCTGGAACTCCAGTTGGGACCACCTGAGCGGGGCAGGAGACAACAACAAAGTACCTACTTGACAGTGCTGAGTCATTACAAGCTGTTTCCTCTGAGATGTTAGGGACCCACGGGCCCTTTGAGCATTAGTATCCCCTTTAGAGAGGCAAATAAATTAGATATATAATGTGTACAATAACGTAACCCCTTGTTGGGAAGAAACCACGGTGGGTAATTTAGCTTTAAGAGTGGGTAGCAGGAACTATACAAACTCACAGCTGCTCTCCAGGTACTGTAACTTTATCCCAGACGCTGAAAGATGGCTATTGGAATAGGGTGGGAATATTCCCCCTATAGCTTCGGCTCAGATCAGGGCTATTACACTTGGGCGCCTTTTACTCTAAGCTGTTAAATCCTCCCCCCCCCCCCCGGAATTGGCGGATGCAGAAACAGCCCGGAGAAAATGATGCATAATGGATTTTTCTTCCAGGCGATGTAACGAAGAGTAGAGGACGCAGGATGCCAACTGGCTTTTCTTGCCATGTGCAGGTCACCTGAAAACCGTGATGCCTTCTTCTCTAGAGAGGCTCCTGAACTCACCATCTGGCTCCGCTTTCAAGGGGGTAGGGAAATGGTTTCACGCCCACCTGCCCGCCGCCTCTCCACCCCGGACACCCCCTGCCCCCTCCGGGCGCTCTAGCTGCTGCCGGCATCCACGGTCCCGCCCGCTCCCGGCTCGCTCGGCAGCCCCGGCCGGCAGCTCCCCCGGCGGCCGCCTCTGCACCACTCACCAACCTCCGCGCCGGGCCGAGGTCACGCCCGCTTGCCCCCGACGCCCGGGCGGCCACCTCCTCCTGCCAAGGGGTAGCCCGAGACCCGGGCTGGAGAAGGGGGTCCGCGGAGGAGTTGGCAAGGGGACTCACCAGGTAGGCGCCCACCGTGCCCTGCGCCAGCATCAGGGCGCACTCGGACACCAGGAAGATCTTGATGTTGGAGAAGCAGGACACCTTCTTTTTCTTCTTCTTATTCCTCTGCGCCTCGTCCCCCTGCAGCTCGCCGCTCCGGCCGCCGCCCGACGAGCCTCCCGGCTTCTTCCCCTGCATCCTTCCCCCGCCGCCGCCGCCGCCGCCGCTTTCCCGCTCACCCCGGGTGTCGCGGCCGCTGCCGGGCGGGGGTGCGTACCGCGAGGCTGCGTGCTGTCCCCGCCCCGGGCCCGCGGCGGCCGTCCCAGTCCTGCCGGAGCTGGAGAGGTGGAAGGCACGGCTCCTCGCCTCCGCCGCCGCCGCGCTCGTCCCCTTCCTCCTCCTCCTCCTCCTCCGCCCTCCCCTCGCCTCCTCCTCCGGCTCGGGCTGTGCCAATCACAAGGGCTCCTCGCGCCGCCCGCCGCCGCCGCCGCCTCGTCTCCCGCGGACGCCCGCCGCTGCCATCGCCCGCTTCCCCTCGCCCGCCGGACGCGCCTGCCCTCAGTCCCTGTGCCCCAGCTCTGCGGCCTGGGGCTGGGACGCCACTGCGTGCCCCGGCTGAGCCGCTCCTGTTGCCGGTGCTCCCCTGGGGAGCCAAAGGGGATCGGCTTGGGTGCTAAGGGTGGTCAAAGCGGGGAGGGTCGGGCTGCTGGGAGAACTGGTGGTGGAGGGGGTAGTTCTAGCCGAGCAAAGCCGGGGGTGGGGCTGCCCCAGAGTATGGAAGGTGCCACCCAGTCCCTAGATGGCGCTGTGGGGCACTTGGGCGCAGCAGCAGAGACTGGGTGGTACTGCTGAGTAGCACTGGGACCAGAGATGGGGGTGCGAAGGCACCTCCACCGGGGTTAGAACTAGTGTTCAGGCTCCGGGGCGCTAGACCAGAGAGGAGGGGCTGTTTCCAGGAAGAAAGGCTACCGGGTGCCTTGGAATGGGTTAGCGCGCGCTCTTCCCCTCTGCCTGGGTATTTCTGGGGACAGATGTTTCGCTCTGGGGCTTGGGAAGATGCCAGAGGTCAGAGCTGCTTGAGGCTTCTGCCGCCTTCCGGCCCTCTGCTCCTTTGCTCCCTGGCCACTGAGCGTGCCTAAATGGCTGCAGCCAGAAAGGGGAAAAAGGAACAAAAGCTAAGCAAACCAGGGAAGTTTTTGCATTAATTCCTTCGGAGCAGCATGCCCCCAGCTAGGATGATGTCTGGGCGAGTGCATGGTCGCTGCGACCCCAGCAGAGGGCCTTATCTGGCCCTCCGAGGGCGTGGAACCCATCTGCAGGAATTAGCAGCCACACTAGGCGGTAGGAGGGAAGCAGTGGTTAGCCACAGGCCTGCCTTAGTCCTCACCCCTCCTCTGGCCGCGTAAGCCTTGGCCTGGATGCCTGACCATAGCAGCCCCTCTTTATCATCAGTCCTCATCCTCAGTGTTACCAAGGACTTTGAGCAACAAGGTACTATGGATAGGACCAGCTATCAGCCACAGCTTCCTGAAGCTTGCAGAAAATTGTATGGGTACTAGAAATACTCCCCAACTTCCACCTAGTCAACTGGGAGACCCCACAAATTATCTGGAATGTCTCCATGCAGACATCCTATGTCTCAATTCAAGGCTTACAATCAAAAGAGAATAGCAATTAACACTACCATAATTTTTACTTTCTCCCCCAGAACTTGAATGAGAATGAGTGGAGGGGGTGTTGTTTTGCCATGCCATTTAAATATAAATTGCGTTACTCCTCTGTGGTTCCAGACATGATCTCACACTGGCTTGATATGGTTTTGAGATGACCACCCCCACACCCGCTGCAGACCACCTCCTATTTGAATAGCTCCCCAGAGGTCTTTTTTCCATTTTCCCAACCCCCAGATTTCACATCTTGGGCTACATTATTCCCCACCAGCCCTACTATTAGAATACTTACCTCCATTACTCTTACTGCCCACAGCCTCTCTTCACTGATAGCCAGTTTTTCTGTCAAATCCTCAATTTCACTACTGTGTCCCTCGCCATCATTCTAGCATTTAGGGGCACTCCATTTACTCCTGAGAAGACCCTGGATGCGCTAGCTATATTTTGCCTTGGCAAGTTGCCAAGCTGAACTGAGACTTTTTGACTTGTTTCTGAACAGTGATCCCTATTGCTATTGAAATGTCATTCAAAGCACATTATAGTCTTCAAGTCTTATTTACATACTGTGTAATAACAAGAGCTAATGTTTATTTTGTGCTTGCTCTGGCCAGGCATTCTTAGTGCTTCACCACATTAACAATTTAATCCTCACAACAATCCTCTAACCTAAATGTTGTCATTGGCCCTGTTTTACAGATGAGAAATTAAGGCCCAGAAAGATTAAATAATTTGACCAATGTCACTTATCCCGTAAATGGCAGAGCCAACCTTTGAAAGCAGGGTGTCTGCTATCACAGCCCAGATTCTTAATAACTTCTATATATTAGCTCATTCATCACCCAGCAATCTGTCTTTCAGGGAGTTCAGGACTCATTTTTTCAACTTTATAAGTGAGAGTCAGAGAGGTGTAATTACTAGCCTAATGTCACACAGCTAGAACAGGACAGGACTTGAACCCAAGTCCAGCCCTCTCCCATACCATATTGTCTCATCTGCAGTCTGAGAGGGAATAGGCTTTCTTTCTTTTTTTTTTTTTTTTCAATTTACCCATTTGTTTGGGATTTTAAAAGTTAATTTTAAGAGAAATCAGAGGATTCCAGATCAGGATTATAGTTTCTTCTCTAATTAACAGTAAGCAGCGATGAACATAATTCTGTACCCGAAGGCTTCAAAATCATCAAAATCGGCCTACAGCCTCAAAGAGGTACAGAGAAGAAATGTAACATGTTCTGTTCCCTGCCTTCTTGACTAGTCCTTTCTTGACGTGTAGATCCAGGCTCCGGGGGTAATGAGGTGTGCTTGTGAACAAGCACCTCTGCTTGGCAGTTCTCTAGACTGACATGCAAAGGGGAAGCAGAAAGAGAGTAAGCATCCTCGTATCTGTATAGGTCATTAATACTTAAAAAGTGCTTTCATGTCCTTTATCTCAGCAGGACCCCACATACAGGGAGATCTGGTCTTCTTAGACTTGTTTTACTCCTAAGAAACAGTAGCAAGTGGCTTTTCAGAGCTCACAGCTAGCAGGTGGCTGGAACTGAACCTGCATTTTCCAACCATGAGTCAATAGGAGTACCTAGGAGGAGGAGGAAGTGCCATCTTTACCAGCCTCTGACAAGGACATTTGCAATCACTTGAAGAGTAAGGCAAACAACTTGAACACCACCCAACACTTCAACAGGGTGACCTTAAATACTGCCTTGGAGAAACGTTGCAGGCATCCCTTCCAGGCAGGGGGCCTCTTTCACCCATCTATCTGCCTGGTCATGGATAGTGAATTTATGACTGGGTCAGTATTATGAATGGTTATAAAGTTCTTGCAAATATTTTAGCTTTTAACTACTTTTCTGAGCTAGGCAACTTTTCAAAGTTAGATGAAACTATTGCTTGCTAAGGTGTGGTTTGGAGATTCTTTTCTTTATTGGCGACTAGAGGTATTCCAAACATTGAGAAACCATGTAATCTTGAAATCTGACCTAGGTCAGCCAAAAGGAGATTGGGTGACATGGGAAGATAAATTGACTTTTGATTCCTAAAATATTAATAAGCTGTAAGTAAATGCTTAGTAATTAGAAAGTGGAGAGTTCTCTTCCTCTACTTGAGAAAGGACCATCAGTTCATTTCTGTAGGAAAGAAGTGGGTTAACCTCATGGTCACTGCAGAAAGAAAAGAAAAAAAGTGACAATATCTTCCACAGTTACTGGGCTGTGGCAAGATTTCACAGCAAGCAGCCCCAATGTAATTCAACACAATGAGAAACTGTTGTTCAAGTAATTCACAGGAACCATCTTTTGCCAGCTTCAATTTTGTTCCCAGGCAAATACAACGTTGAAAAATAAATACAAAGAATGATTTCTGATTGTCACTGGGATGGAAAATAGATGCTTAGATTCTCACCCTGTGGATGAGTCCCCCCCCCCCACCTTGGTTTGAAAATGCACCAATCATATATTATGTCCAACCAAGGATAGAATTGAGACTGAGCCAAATTCTTTGGCTTGAAACTAATATTTGGGCTGAATCGAAGCATATTTTTTTTTTTCCTTAGAGTTTTTGCCTCCCCGTCCCACTTTCCAATTAGCCTGTTCCATATGCCTTTCTACTATAAAGCCCCTGTTTGTGACTTACTATATTCACAGTTCCACATTTTAAATTATCTCCCTTAATTTGAATATGTCCTAAAGCTCAGCAAAGAAATGAAAAGGATAAACACCAATATGGATGCAATTTTTAAAAAATGGTTTATCTGAAATCCAAATGGAAAACAGAAGAAAGAATAAACATGTAGAAATTGGAAAACTGTTGTGAGATAACTAGGGTTTCAGGAATGGTTATATAGATATAACTGTTTATATAGATATAAAGTTGGTTATATAAATATAACACTGTGTCAATGAATATTAGTTTTGAGGTAAAGGAGAAGAAATAAAAATAATAAACTTTCACCAATATTAGTGTGTTTGGGGAGCTCATCATTAGTGCCTTCTCTTCATGTGTATATATAAATAGAATTTGTTTATCCAAATATCCTGTTTGCTCCTTAAAGATAGAAAGAGTGTTTCACTTTAAAGATAGAGGATCATTTACCCTCTTGAGTGCCTATCAGACTCTCTGCCAAGAAGTTTGGAACAAGAGAAAGACCCAGAAAGTGTCAAGGTTTGTAGAAAACTTCCTTCCAGGAATTCTCTGTAGGTACTCACTTCTTTGTCCTCTGAGCAACTGTGGACACTCACTTTCTGCAGCAGAAATGTCCTCATTAACCCTTTTCTGACATAATGCCTCCCCTCCACTCCCTGAGAGGAAGACTTGCCCAGCTTCACTTTCAGTCTCTGAAAAATACACATGACCTTTGCATTTTAAGGATAGGAACTATTTCAGTGAGCAAATGGCATGAGCCAGAACTGAAAGTGTGCTCAAGGCCCAACAGCATCTCCAACAAAAGACCTATGATGCACAGATGTTGGGAATCTTCAAGAGCTCTGTAGGTTCCAGGCACAGCAGGAAGTGACCACAGATGCCTGTCCTCCAAGAGGCAACAGGCACCAGGCCCAGACACCCCAGGTGAGCATGGTGTATTAACCTTGGAGCTGGTCAAAGAAAATGAGGGGTTCCAACAGACCATAGAAGAAAGCTATGGTATGAAAGAAAACCCACAAAGTGTTGAAAGCCATTAAAGAGAATCAAAACCTCAACTAAGCTTATGGGTACTAGAGACATGGTTAGCATATGAGAGGAGCAAAGTTTCTGCTCAGGGTCTGGGTCCTCCCCACACCCCAGCCTCTTGTCATTGTCTCCTGTCTGGGTATATTCCTCCCCCATGGCACAGCATGGAGTGGGGGAGACCAAACTGACCAAGGAGACTGTTCAACCATTGATGATGCTGTTATGGGCTGTTATTGGCTGGTGTGCCCCCCCCCCCAGAATTCATAATTTGAAGACCTAACTTGCAGCACCTGAGAATGTGACTGTATTTGGAGTTAGGACTTAAAAGAGGTAACTGAGGTAAAATGAGGTCATACAGGTGGGTCCTAACCCAATATGACTACTTATTCTCATAAGAGATTAGGACACAGACATACAGAACAAACACCATGTGAAGACACACCTGGAGGACGGCCTGAGAAGAAAACCATCCTGCTGACACCTTGATCTTGAACTTCCAGCATCAAGAATGTAAGGAAATAAATCTATGTTGTTTCAAATCCTCCAGTCTATGGTGTTTTGTTAGGGCAGCCTGAGCAAGCTAAGGTACCACCTTAACCCTCTCCCAAGCACTTCAAACCCACTCTAAACTGCAGCCATTCCTCATGTTGACAGTAATGAGTGCACCTTGCTATCTTTCTCCAGCATTTTCCATAGGCTGTTCCCTCTGCTGTGAATGTCCCTCTCCACCTTACTTCCATTGGCTCACACCTGCTAGTATCTTGAGATCTAGCTAGTGTCACTTCTTCCAGGGAACCTTTAAAGAATACTCCACCTTTCTGACTCCCCACCACCAGATGCCCCTATCACTGGTGCCAAACTCTGCCCTGACATTTGTCTCATGGTTGAGAGCAGTGGCAGTGCTTCTCCCTGTCTACCTTCTTTCTTGACACTATCTTTCATTCCCATAATTCTGTCCCCTAGAAGAGCCAGGCCCACCATGGTCAGAAACCATTGAAGAGAAAACACATCAAGTCACAAGAAGAAACTTCTTCCCTGAAGCTACTAACAGCTATGCGACGGGACAAAACAAGAAGAGCCCTTGAGCATTGGAGGAAAGGGATATAGTAGTTACAGCAGCTGTAAAACCAGCCCCAGCCAGACAGGAAGTGAGAGCAAAAGGAACCACTTGGGCCTTGCTACTCAAAGTGTGGTCTCTGGACCGCAGTGCAGGCATCACCTGGGAGCTTATTAAAAATGCAGATGCACAGACCTCTGTCCATATTTGCTGCATTAGAATTTTAACAATCCAACAAGATCTCCAGGTGATTCATATGTATATGATGATTTTGAGAAAAGTTGGCCTCAAATGATATCAAAAGAAGTCAACATGAAGCAGGGGTTTAGAATTTGTATGTATGTCCTATTTCTATTTCTTCTATTAGAAGAAAGGACTAAGGTGAACAATTGGCTCTAGAGAAGATGCTGGTTGTTTTCTTATTTGTAAAAGCAGCACACTATGGAGTCCTGTGGGAGAGGGTCTTGACCATAAATGACAGGGAGAGGGATCTGAGGGACAGGGTAGGGTTCACCTGCTGTTTTATGTCTATTGTTTTGGCAGCACCTCTGAATCTCAGAATAAAAGTTAGGATGCTAAACTTTTGGATCATGACAGTTACCTGGATTTCCCTCCCCCAAATTTCAATAAGATACCCATGAAAATAACAAAAGGCTGCCAGGACATAAAAGGGTCAAAAACCCAGGATCCTGAACACAGATTTTTCAATTTCTCAGGAAAATTACCAACAGGACAGATGGGACCACCAAGGAAGAGTGCCTTCTTCTTCCATAGGAAGGAAGGAGAGGAAGGTTCTGCATAAGGGTCCTGAGCTCCCTCCACAACTGGAAAGCCTGACAGTCCCCTCCCAGCTGCCTGAGGACACTCCTCCTGCATTCCCATCTTGCTGGATCTATCTGTGCAATTGTAACTCCTGGCAAAGCACAAGGGGCCTCAGTTGAAGCAGGAGGGAATCTCAGGCATATAACTAAAATAGACGGAAGTAGGAATGGGAAACTACTTAAAAATTACCTAATGTTGCATCAAATACTAAGACAAAATTTTGTGATTTAAAACAATAGTTATGTATTTTTCAATTTTTTTGTAGTTATAGATGGACAGAATGCCTTTATTTTATTTGTTTATTTTTATGTAGTGCTAAGGATCAACCCAATGCCTCAGATATGTTAGGCAATTGCTCTGACACTGAGCTACAGCCCCAGTCCACAATATTTATTTTGATTGCTATTTAATCTGCAATTCCAACAAAATTTGGTGTAGAACTGGACTCCACTGTCATCCAGGGAAGCTGGAAGGCTGGGGGAGGAGATCATTTGAGTCTCATTCAGATTTGCATGCCTGGCACCTGGGCTAGGAAGACTCAATCACCTGGGAGCCAGAATAGCTGCAACTCCTTCAGTGTCTCTATTTGTGGGCTTTCCACAAGATGTCTCCAGCATGGTGGCCTCAGGGCAGCTAGACTTCATCCATGTTTGCTCACAGCTCCCAGTGCACAAGCCTCAGAGAGGAAGCTGTGTGACTTTTATGGTCTAGCTTCAGGAGTCACCCAGGGTTGTTGACTCTGCATTCTATTGATAGAACAGCAACAAAGCTCTACCTGGACTAAACCGGAGAGAATACAAACCTCACCCCTTGATGGAGGGTCACTGACACCTTGTTAGAAGAACCTATAGATGGAATCTATACTGCTGTATAGAGTAGGAGAAAGACTTATGACTCAAGCTGAAATGTTAATTTGTAAAGAAAACAAAAGAAAAAAGAAAAAAAAAGCATTCTAATCAAGAGTTCAGAAAAAGCTACACCCATGCACTTCTTTTTGGAAAAATGTAAAGACACATTCCAGTGGAAGATTTTGTAAAAGACAAAAACTCAAGAAAGCAAAAACCAGTGTAAATGAATTGTGACAATCCTATCAAAACATACCAAATTAAGTGTGTTAAATGTTGTAAATAAAGTATTAGTATGAGTGGGATTGCTTTTCTCTTGAAATAACTAAAAATTATATGGATTACAAATTGGTGCATAATTCTAAATGAGGGAAAGAGAGGTATGTGAGGAAAAGAGGGAAACCAATTCCTCATCTTATAGAAGAGTGAGTTAAAGTTGTATTCTTTATCAATTTGATAATTAGAGAATCTGTACATTTAAACATGATCTTCAAAAACTGAACTGGAAGAATTCAAAGGAGAAAAATGGATAACATAGGACAAAAAAAGCTATTATGGAGGAGAAAACTCTGGAACAATGGATAATAACTGTGGACTTTTGAGTCAGAGAGGCTTAGTTTTGAAATTAGTTTGTTGCACTGGTCAATTTGGGTCTGAAAAATTTGCTGATCTGTGTAGCACCTCAGTTTTCCTGTCTGTAAAATGGAAATACATGCTCTTCACAGAGGAATTAGGAATTCGTTATCTAAAGCAGTCAGCCCAAGCCTGATCCAAGTGAGAGTTGATAACTGAGTTGTAAAATTGCTGTTGCCACCAGTGCTTCCTTCATTTTCCCTGAGAGTAAAGGATGCTATGTCTTCCTACGTTCCCTTCCCTTGATGAAGCTTCCTAGCTCTGATTCCATTCTTCATTTCAATCTGAACCTTTAGGTCTTGTTCTAGATGTTCTATCAGTTACACAAATGTGGTATTTAGAATGTTCCTTTCTTAGCTCATGATCAAGCATGAATTTTTCCCTGTTTTCACATCTAGAGCTCATTCTCATGACAGTGCTTAGACTCAGTTTCCCCAAGCCCTGCCTGGCTATAACCCATGTACCACAAATAATTATCCAGCAGGAGAATATGAACAATTATTTCAAAATTTAATAATTTTGTCCCCTATATGAACACACTGAGACTTCAGGATTGGGCTAAGAAAATTCAACCATAATTTGCCAAGAAATGTATCTAAAACAAAAATATGCCTATAGGACTAAAAAGAATGAAGATGAGCCAAATACAAAGGGAAAATGAAGGTATTAATGTTAAATTCACTCAAGACTAAGTACAAGAACAGAAAAAAAAATACTAAATGGGTCAAAGTGCCCATAAAAATGTGCAGTCTTCAACATATATATTTTGAGCATCAAATATGTAAATGTACAAGATGAAATGGACAGAGACAGAAGGGTATTATGTGAGACTTTTATAAAATACTGGCCTTTCCATGCTGAAGACAGAATCTCTAAGCTGGAAGACAAAGTAGCTGGTCTTGAACATTCAGACTATATGTAAAAAATAAGTAATCATGATCGGAATTATACAAGAACTCTGGGACAACATTAAGTGACTAGTTTTAAGAATGACTGGAATTGAAGAGGGTTGTTAGATGAATGCAGAATTAATATTATTGAAATGATTATATCACCAAAAGCAATAAATAAATTCAATGCAATCCCCATCAAAATTCCAAGATATTCTTCACCAAATTAGATTAAAAAAAAGTCCTAAAATTCATTTGGAAGAATAAAGATCCAGAGTAGCCAAAGTAATTGTAAGCTAAAAAGGCAATGCTATGCTGCAGAGCTATAATAACAAAAACTGCATGGTACTGGCATCAAAACAGACACATAGACCAATGGTACAGAATAGAAAACACAGTGACAAACCCATTCAAATACAAACATCTGATTTTTGACAAAGGTGCCAAAAACACATAATGGAGAAAAGCAGGCATTTAACAAATTGTGCTGGGGAAACTTGTTATCCATGTATAGAAGAAGGAAATTAAATCAACTGCACAAAAATCAACTCAAAATGGATCAAAGATCTAGAAGCTAGACCAGAAACTATGCAACTCAAACACTTAGGCACAGGCAATGATTTTCTCAACAGGACCTGAAACTCAGGAAATAATTGTAAGAGTTTTTTTTTTTCCTTTAATTTTTATTGTTGGTTGTTCAAAACATTACATAGTTCTTGACATATCATATTTCACACTTTGATTCAAGTGGGTTATGAACTCCCATTTTTGCCACGTATACAGATTGCAGCATCACATCGGTTACACATCCACTGTTTTACATATTGCTATACTAGTGTCTGTTGTATTCTGCTGCCTTTCCTATCCTCTACTATCCCCCATCCCCTCCCCTCCCATCTTCTCTCTCTACCCCATCTACTGTCATTCATTTCTCCCCCTTGTTTTTTTCCCCTTTCCCCTCCCTTCCTCTTGTATGTAATTTTGTATAACCATGAGGGTCTCCTTCCATTTCCATGCAATTTCCCTTCTCTTTCCTTTTCCCTCCCACCTCTCAAACCTGTTTAAGGTTAATCTTCTTCTCATACTCTTCCTCCCAACTCTGTTCTTAGTTACTCTCCTTATATCAAAGAAAACATTTGGCATTTGTTTTTTAGGGATTGGCTAGCTTCACTTAGCATAATCTGTTCTAATGCCATCTACTTCCCTGCAAATTCTATGATTTTGTCATTTTTTAATGCAGAGTAATACTCCATTGTGTATAAATGCCACATTTTTTTTATCCATTCGTCTATTGAAGGGCATCTAGGTTGGTTCCACAGTATTGCTATTGTGAATTGTGCTGCTATGAACATCGATGTAGCAGTGTCCCTGTAGCATGCTCTTTTTAGGTCTTTAGGGAATAGACCGAGAAGGGGAATAGCTGGGTCAAATGGTGGTTCCATTCCCAGCTTTCCAAGAAATCTCCATACTGCTTTCCAAATTGGCTGCACCAATTTGCAGTCCCACCAGCAATGTACAAGTGTACCCTTTTCCCCACATCCTCGCCAGCACTTGTTGTTGTTTGACTTCATAATGGCTGCCAATCTTACTGGAGTGAGATGGTATCTTAGGGTGGTTTTGATTTGCATTGCTCTGACTGCTAGAGATGGTGAGCATTTTTTCATGTACTTGTTGATTGATTGTATGTCCCCCTCTGAGAAGTGTCTGTTCAGGTCCTTGGCCCATTTGTTGATTGGGTTATTTGTTTTCTTCTTGTTTAATTTTTTGAGTTCTTTGTATACTCTGGATATTAGGGCTCTATCTGAAGAGTGAGGAGTAAAGATTTGTTCCCAGGATGTAGGCTCCCTATTTACCTCTCTTATTGTTTCTTTTGTGAGAAAAAACTTTTTAGTTTGAGTAAGTCCCATTTGTTGATTCTAGTTATTAACTTTTGTGCTATGGGTGTCCTATTGAGGAATTTGGAGCCCGACCCCACAGTATGTAGATCGTAGCCAACTTTTTCTTGTATCAGATGCCGTGTCTCTGATTTGATATCAAGCTCCTTGATCCATTTTGAGTTAACTTTTGTGCATGGCGAGAGAAAGGGATTCAGTTTCACTTTGTTGCATATGGATTTCCAGTTTTCCCAGCACCATTTGTTGAAGATGCTATCCTTCCTCCATTGCATGCTTTTCGCCCCTTTATCAAATATAAGATAGTTGTAGTTTTGTGGATTGGTTTCTGTGACCTCTGTTCTGTACCATTGGTCCACCTGACTGTTTTGGTACCAGTACCATGCTGTTTTTGTTACTATTGCTCTGTAGTATAGTTTGAGGTCTGGTATCGCTATACCACCTGATTCACACTTCCTGCTTAGAGCTGTTTTGGCTATTCTGGGTCTTTTATTTTTCCATATGAATTTCATAATTGCTTTATCTATTTCTACAAGAAATGCCGTTGGGATTTTGATTGGCATTGCATTAAACCTATAGAGAACTTTTGGTAATATCGCCATTTTGATGATGTTAGTTCTGCCTATCCATGAACAGGGTATATTTTTCCATCTTCTAAGATCTTCTTCTATTTCTCTCTTTAGGGTTCTGTAGTTTTCATTGTATAAGTCTTTCACCTCTTTTGTTAGGTTGATTCCCAAGTATTTTATTTTTTTTTGAGGATATTGTGAATGGAATGGTTGTCCTCATTTCCATTTCAGAGGATTTGTCGCTGAAATACAGGAATGCCTTTGATTTATGCGTGTTGATTTTGTATCCTGCCACTTTGCTGAATTCATTTATTAGCTCTAATAGTTTCTTTGTAGACCCTTTTGGGTCTGCTAGGTATAGAATCATGTCAACTGCAAATAGTGATAATTTAAGTTCTTCTTTTCCTATTTTTATGCCTTTAATTTCTTTCGTCTGTCTAATTGCTCTGGCCAGTGTTTCGAGAACTATGTTGAACAGAAGTGGTGAGAGAGGGCATCCCTGTCTTGTTCTAGATTTTAGAGGGAATGCCTTCAATTTTTCTCCATTCAGAATGATGCTAGCCTGAGGCTTAGCATAGATTGCTTTTACAATTTTGAGGTATGCTCCTGTTATCCCTAGTTTTTCTAGAGTTTTGAACATAAAGGGATGCTGTACTTTGTCGAATGCTTTTTCCGCATCTATCGAGATGATCATATGGTTCTTATTTTTATGTCTATTGATGTGGTGAATAACATTTATTGATTTCCATACACCGAACCAGCCTTGCATCCCAGGGATGAATCCTACTTGATCATGGTGCACAATTTTTTTGATATGTTTTTGTATCCGATTCGCCAGAATTTTATTGAGGATTTTTGCATCTAGGTTCATTAGAGATATGGGTCTGTAGTTTTCTTTCTTTGAAGTATCTTTGTCTGGTTTAGGAATCAGGGTGATGCTGGCCTCGTAGAATGAATTTGGAAGTTCTCCCTCTTTTTCTATTTCCTAAAATAGCTTGAAAAGTATTGGTATTTTTTCTTCTTTAAAGGTTTTGTAAAATTCTGCTGTATACCCATCCGGTCCTGGGCTTTTCTTAGTTGGTAGTCTTTTGATGGTTTCTTCTATTTCCTCAATTGATATTGGTCTGTTTAGGTTGTCTATATCCTCCTGCCTCAATCTGGGCAGATCATATGACTTAAGAAATTTATCAATGCCTTCACTATCTTCTAATTTATTGGAGTATAAGGATTCAAAATAATTTCTGATTATCTTCTGTATTTCTGAAGTGTCTGTTGTGATATTGCATTTTTCATCCCGTATGCTAGTAATTTGAGTTCTCTCTCTTCTTCTCTTCGCTAGCATGGCTAAGGGTCTGTCGATTTTGTTTATTTTTTCAAAGAACCAACTTTTAGTTTTGTCAATTTTTTCAATTGTTTCTTTTGTTTCGATTTCATTAATTTCAGCTCTGATTTTCATTATTTCTTGCCTTCTACTTCTTTTGCTGTTGTTTTGCTCTTCTTTTTCAAGGATTTTGAGATGAAGTATGAGATCATTTATTTGTTGGTTTTTTCTTTTTTTAAGGAATGAACTCCAAGCAATGAATTTTCCTCTTAGAACTGCTTTCAATGTGTCCCATAGATTCCGATATGTTGTGTCTGTGTTTTCATTAATCTCTAAGAATTTTTTAATTTCCTCCTTGATGTCTTCTATAACCCATTGATCATTGAGTAACCTATTGTTCATTCTCCAAGTGATGTATGCTTTTTCCTTCCTTCTTTTATCATTGATTTTCAGTTTCATTCCATTATGATCAGATAAGATGCATGGTATTATCTCTACTCCTTTATATTGTCTAAGAGTTGCCCTGTGACATAATATATGATCTATTTTTGAGACTGATCCATGTGCTGCTGAGAAAAAAGTGTAACTGCTTGATGTTGGGTGGTATATTCTATATATGTCAATTAAGTCTAGATTATTAATTGTGTTATTGAGTTCTATAGTTTCCTTATTCAACTTTTGTTTGGAAGATCTGTCCAGTGGCGAGAGAGGTGTGTTGAAGTCTCCCATGATTATTGTATGGTGGTCTATTAGACACTTGAACTTGAGAAGAGTTTGTTTGATGAACATAGCTGCACCATTGTTTGGGGCATATGTATTTATGGTTGTTATGTCTTGTTGGTGTATGGTTCCCTTGAGCAGTATGTAGTGTCCCTCTTTATCCCTTTTGATTAACTTGGGCTTGAAATCTATTTTATTTGATATGAGTATGGACACTCCTGCTTGTTTCCGAAGTCCACATGAGTGATATGATTTTTCCCAGCCTTTCACCTTCAGCCTATGTATGTCTTTTCCTATCAAATGCGTCTCCTGTAGGCAGCATATTGTTGGGTCTTGTTTTGTGATCCATTCTACTAGCCTGTGTCTCTTAATTGGTGAGTTTAAGCCATTAACATTTAGGGTTATTATTGAGATATGGGTTGTTCTTCCAGCCATATTTGTTTATTTCTGTTACTAAACATGGTTTGTTTTCCTCTTTGATTATTTTCCCCCCCTTCACTGTCCTACCTCCCACTGTTGGTTTTCATTGTTATTTTCCATTTCCTCTTCCTGTAATGGTTGCCAAGGATGTTTTGAAGAGATGGTTTTCTAGCTGCAAATTCTTTTAACTTTTGTTTATCGTGGAAGGTTTTAATTTCATCTTCCATCCTGAAGCTTAATTTCGCTGGATACACAATTCTTGGTTGGAACCCATTTTCTTTCAGTGTTTGAAATATGTTATTCCAGGATCTTCTAGCTTTCAGAGTCTGTGTTGAAAGATCAGCTGTTATCCGGATTGGTTTACCCTGAATGTAATCTGCTTCCTTTCTCTTGTAGCTTTTAAAATTCTCTCCTTATTCTGTATGTTGGGCATCTTCATTATAATGTGTCTAGGTGTGGATCTCTTATGATTTTGCACATTCGGCGTCCTGTAGGCTTCTAGGATTTGGGATTCTGTTTCATTCTTCAAGTCTGGGAAGTTTTCTCCTATTATTTCATTGAATAGACTGCTCATTCCTTTGGTTTGGAGCTCTGTACCTTCCTGTATCCCAATGACTCTTAAGTTTGGTCTCTTAATGTTATCCCATATTTCTTGGATGTTCTGCTCATGGTTTCTTAACAGTCTTGCTGAGCTGTCTATGTTCTTTTCCAGTTGAAATACTTTGTCTTCATTGTCTGATGTTCTATCTTCTAAGTGTTCTACTCTGCTGGTAGTATTCTCCATTGAGTTTTTAAGTTGGTTTATTGCTTCCTGCATTTCTAGGATTTCTGTTTGTTTGTTTTTTATAACCTCTATCTCCCTGTATAGTTGATCCTTTGCTTCCTGGATTTGTTTGCGTAATTCATTGTCGAAGTGATCTTTCATTGTCTGATTTTGCTGTCTAATGTCTTCCTTGAGACTCCAGATCATCTGAAGCATGTATATCCTGAATTCTTTATCTGACATTCCATCTGCTGCAGCTGTTACCTCTTCTAAAGTTGCATTGACCTGCATTGCTTGTGGTCCTTTCTTTCCTTGTCTTTTCATACTGCTTGCGTATCTTTCCTGCAGGCGCGGGTGGCGGCTCTGCTCTGTCCTTATTCCAATTGGGTGTCGTGACTACCTCGCCGGCAGGTCACTGGGCCTGTTTTGGGCGCTGGCGGCGGCTCTGTTCTGCCCCTACTCCAATTGGGGTGATGAGTGTACCACGCCAGCAGGCCACCGGGCCTGATCCGCTGGTCAGTTGCAGGTTTGCCTACCCTGCAGGCACGGGCGGCGGCTCTACTCTGCCCCTACTCCAAATAGGGTGATGTGTCTGTCGTACCGGCAGGCCACTGGGCCTGTCCCGCTGGTCGGTCGCAGATCTGCCCACCTTTCGGGCACGGGTGGTGGCTCTGCTCTGATCCTACTCCAATTGGGGTGTCGTGACTACCCCGCCTGCAGGTCGCTGGGCCTGTTCCTGGCACGGGCAGCGACTCTGCTCTGCCCCTACTCCAATTAGGGTGGTGTGTGTACCACGCCGGCAGGCTCCTGGGCCTGATCCGCTGGTCTGTCGCAGGTCTGCCTACCTTGCAGGCGCGGGCGGCGGATCTGCCCTGCCCCTCCTACCACGCCTGCGGACCCCTGGGCCTGATCTGCAGGTTGGTCACAGGTCTGCTCACCCTGCGGGCACGGGTGGCAGTTCCGCTCCGCCCCCACTCCAATTGGGGTCACGTGACCCCCACACCGGCAGGGCCTGATCCAGGCGTGGGAGAAGGATCTGCTCTGCCCCTACTCCAGTTGGGGTGACGTGTGTACCACGCTGGTAGGCGACTGGGCCTGACCCGCCAGTCTGTCACAGGTCTGTTTACCTTGCAAGCGCGGGCGGCGGCTCTGCCCTGCCCCTCCTACCACACCCGTGTACCACTGGGTCGCGGGTCTGCCCACCTTGCGGGTGCGGGTGGCGGCTCCGCTCCGCCCCCTCTCCAATTGGGGTCACGCGGTCACCACGCTGGTGAGCCGCTAGGCCTGCTCCGGGCGCTGGCGGCGGCCCGGCTCCTCCCCTCTGGCTTGACGACAAATCGAGGAGACTCGGGTGTCTGTGCCTCACCCCCCCTACCAGGAGACCAACTGTTTCTGTCGCCGCTGGTATTGATGAAGTTCTCTCCTCCGCCACTTTCTGATGACATCAGATCTCTGCCATGTTGGTATCCTATGCGAATGGCAGCATTTCGTTCCCCTTGCCGGGCAACCAAAGCAACGGGTGAGTCCTGACCGGCCCTCAGCACGACCCGGACCGAGAAGCAGTTTCCGCGGGCTCCTAGCCCTGGGCCAGGGCAGTTCTGGGAGCCGGAACTCGGCCGCTCTGTGCTCGGTGTAAGCTCTGATAAGAGTAGGCTCCAAGAAGCAGCCCCCACGGGCTCAGTTCCGGGAGCCAGAACTCAGCCGCTTAGTGCTTGGTGTATGCTCTGATAGGAGCAGGGTCCAAGAAGCAGCCTCCGCAGGCTCCCCAGCCCTGGGCCAGGGCGGTTCCGGGAGCCGGAACTCGGCCGCCCCACGCTTGGTGTTCGCTCCAATAAGAGCAGGTTCTAAGAAGCACCCAGGCACTGAGCCCGAGCACTCTGTCTGCAAGCCGCAGGCGAATGGCAGCCTGAAATTACCTGTTCTATGGCTGAATGAGCTGCGGTCAGTCAAAAACAGGGATGGTGACGTCAGCTTTCCAACATGGTGGCCGCTGGCCTCCTCTGTGGTCTGACCAGTGTGGAGAACCGAGATGGACCGCTTCCTTCCCCCGTCTCAAACCCAGAATTCAGCCCTGAGTACGGTGCTTGCACGGCTGGCAGAAACTGCAGCGCTGTATCCCTGCGTCGCTATCTCCTCGTTTCCCAGCGCGCGCTGCAGACTCTAGCCGCGGGGCGATTTGCTGAATAAGCAGTGTTACCCTCCATGTGACAAACCTCTCGCGTTTGAGTCCCCGTAGCCGATCCTCGTGCGATGGAAATCCTTCCTCCAGGTTCCGGAGCACCCCACTATTGCTGGAAATTCCTAACAAGATAGCCTTTAGCCGTCCTGACTTGTCATACTCCCACACAGTGAAGCGGCACACGGGGGCAATGCACTCCCCTCGCCGCCATCTTCCTACTCCTCCTTTCCTTGTCTTTTCATACTGTTCACGTTTCTTTCTGCTTGGTGAAACTGTTGTGTTATTGAATTTTCCCCCTATATATTTATATTGCTCTCGTATAGTTGCAAATTCTCCCTTGCAGGCGCGGGCAGCGGCTCTGCCCCTCCTCCAATTGGGGCAATGTGCCTACCACGCCGGTGGGCCGCTGGGCCTGTTCTGCCGGTGGGTCGCAGGTCCGCCTACCTTGCAGGCGCGGGTGCAGCTCTGCCCCTCCTCGGGTTTCTGGGCCTGTTCTGCCTGTTGGTCGCAGGTCCACCTACCTTCAATTGTAAGAGTTAATAAATAGGATGGCATCATATTAAAAAGCTTCTCCACAGCAAAGGAAACAACTAAGAACATGAAGAGAGACCTATAGAATGGGAGAAAATCTTTACCAGCTACTCTTCTGACCGAGAATTAATATAATAACCAGAATATATAAAGAACTCAAAACTTAACACTAAAATCCAAATAACCCAATTAATAAATGGGAAAATGAACTGAACAGGGCACTTCTCAAAAGAAAAAATGTAAATGGTCAACAAATACATGAAAAAATGTGTGACATAATTAGCAATTAGGTAAATGCAAATCAGAACTATCTTGAAATATCATCTCACTCAAGCCAGAATAGTAGCCATCATAATACAAACAGTAATAAATGCTGGAGAGTATGCGGAGGAAAAGGAACACTTCTACACTCTATGGAAATATGTATGAAGTTTCCTCAAAAGACTACACATGGAACCACCATAGAACCCAGCCAATTCACTCCTCAGTGTGTATGCTAAAGAAGCAAAGTCATCATACTACAGTGATACATACATACTCATGTTTATAGCAGTACAATTCACAATAGTCAAACTATGGAACCAACCTAGGTGTCCATCAAGATGAACTAGTAAAGAAAATGTGGTATGTAGGCACAATGGAGTTTTATTCAGCCATAAAGAAAAATGAAACCATGTCATTTGCAGGAAAATGGATGGAACTAGGGACTATTATGTTAAGTGAATTAAGACAAATTCACAAATCACATGTTTTCTATGTAGAAATTAGAGAGGAAAAAGGTAAGGAAAGGTGTGGGGGAGCATATCTTATGAAAATTGAAGGGATATCAGTAAAGGAAAGAGAACAGAAGAAGGGAGGAGGGGAGAAAAGAGGAAATATTGGGGAATGACCAAATTTGATGGCTATATTGTGTGCATGTGTACAAACATACAATAAAAAATCCCACCATTATGTGCAACTATAATGTACCAATCAAAATGCAGGAAAAACTGTTTTTTTGACAAGAGAAATAGACCAAATAGATAAAATTTAAAGGATTTATGATATGTATAGCTAAAATGTGTTTAAATCAAAACCAAGGAAGACTGAAGAAAAGATGTCTTAATGATACTGATAGAAAAATGAATTCTTAAAAATAGAAAGAGTAAGGGCTGTGGCTCAGCAGTGGAGTGCTTGCCTAGCATGTTCAAGGCCCTGGGTTTGATTCTCAGCACAACATTAAAAAAATAAATGTACTGTGTCGAACTACAACTAAAAAATAAATATTTTTTTTAAAAACAGAAAGAGTAAAGTTGATACATAAACTCAAGAACTTTTGACACAACTCTGGAGAATACATAAAAGTAAAAATAGAACAAGTAAAATTTAAAAGGAGAAATATATGAATAAATAGGAGAGTCTTAACCAATAGGAAACTACTAAAGAAACATTGTGCGAAGAACTTTGACAAGCTGAATTAAATGAATATTTTTGGAAAGTTTTACCTGACCCTAAGAAAAAGTGTCATGAGCTTAGAAGAAATCTTGGATACGTATACAGTGTTGTAATTACCTCTAAAGATGTTTTGTTATTTGAACATTTCACCAATGATAACTTTCATTATTTCAGAAAAACCAAAAATATCTTGTTATGTGATTTTTCTAGGTATAAAAACAAATGTCAAAACCATAGAAATCCTTTTGTGAAGTCAACATAGCACTGATCTGAAAGTGAGAAAAATAGCACAACAAAGGAAAACAAATACCAATGTGATTTTTGCAATGACTGGTAAACACTGCAGTGACAAGTGCACCTACCAAAAAATAAACCAGTATTATCTTTCTCATAGACGCAGTGATCCTGAACTTCATAGTGTTGAGGAACAAGTGAGCAGATTACGAGCATGTGATAAAAAGGAGAAAGAGATTCAGAACTGAGTCAGGAAGCATGCCCCCGTCGATATTAAAATATATTATAAGCAACAGCAAACAAAGCTGAATGGTACTAGCTCAAAAATTGGCAGGTAGAGTGATAGAATAGGGCAATCAGCCCTGAAATAGACTCTAGTCTATATCCCAGCTTAATAAAGGAAGCACAATAACAAAAAAAAAATGGGAAAGGAAGAGGTTGTTCATCAAATGGTTGGAAAAATTGATTAACTCAAATTATAACCTCACCATGCAGCAGCCCCAAACAAAAACAATAAAAACAGATGGATTAAAGGAACCACATAGACAAAAATAAAAGTTAATAATAAACAGATCTCTGGTGAGGGAGAGATACTCTAAGCATAAAAAGCAATGTAAGTAATTACAACGGAAAAGCTAGATGGATTTTTACCATATAACACAATTAAACTCCTGTACATCAAGCAACATCATACACAACAATGAAATTACAAATTGAGAAAAGTATCTGTAGCAACAAGCCAGAGGATAACATCATTAAAAGAGCACAGAAAATGTTCTTACAACTCAATAAGTAAGACTCCTGTACTTCAAAAGAGACGTGGGCAGATGATCCACACAGAATATTGAAAGGAATACCAAATCCAGTAAACATGCAAAAATTTTCACACAACTAATCAAATCTTAGTTAAAGCAATTATAAGAGGCCTCTTATTTACCCACTGACGTGGCAAAACACTTTTCAAAGAAAATATTCTGTGCTGGTGAAAGTTAGATGAAAATCTTCCCTAATGTATTTTTGACAGAAGTATGAATTGGTACAAGTTCTGTGCAAACTTATTTGTCGTTGTTCACAGGTCTTCAAATTGCATTCTGTTCTAAGAAATCTAACTCCAGAAAATAATCAGAGATACAAACAAAAATATAAGTATAATGGAATATAATTCTTTATTGTTTAATGCTTAATGAACAACTTTTAAATACTGAAACACTGGAAAGAATGTATATATTTATTAACAGAACACTAAAAAACATTTTCAAGACGTCAGCCATTTTTAAATAATAGTTTCTAAAACATAAGATGAAAGAAATGTTCTTAATAAAATAATGACAGAAAGGAGTATCAAATTTTATGCAAAGTATAATCCAATTTTTGACACACACACACACACCACACACACTTAGGACCAGGGGTTCTGGAGTCCATCTGAGTGCCTTGGTTTGAATTCCAACTGACCATCTGCTAGTTTTTAACCACAGGTAATTTACTGAACTTCTCAAAGACTCAGTTTACCTATGTTTAAGATGGGGACAATAATAATACCTGGCTCAGCACCCTGAAGAGTTAGTTGTTCAATATCAACTGCCTATCAGAAAGGCTGATTTCTAAGTGGAAGACTTACATTCACACATATCTGAGACACTATTTAAAAGTATGTATTAGATTATAATTTTTAGACATTTTAATTAAAATACACGCACACACACTTTGTCATTCCTAGACCCAAATGTCAAGGTCAATGGAAAGTCGCTAACAAATGTACATTTCTCCTTCTCTGCCCCAGCTCAAAGCTGTGATAATGTGAAACCTGAGCTGCTGTCAAAACCCAAATCCATCCAGCTCAGTTTACCTTGGGTAAGAAATCAGATAAGCATCCACTGTGCTCTCTACTTTCTAGCTCTTATCTATGTGCACAAGTGTCCTCTCATTTCCCTGTTCCTCTTCCTGAGTGTTAAGGTGGCGGAGTCTCTTTGACATAACCCCCACTATGCTGATCCCTCAACCTGTGGATGGAAGCTAAACTAGCGGTCACCACTGTAAACCTTGTGGAGTTCCAGGTCCTTTCAAAGAAGAGATCAGCAAGCCTGGAATTAGCAGTCAAGAGGGATTCTCTTGTCTGTTTTGTGACACTGGGAATTGAACCCATGACCTCGTCCATACTAGCCAAAGGCTCTGGCACTGACCTACATACCCAGCCATTTTTTCTTCTTTTTTTAATTTTATTGTAAGACAGGGTTTTGCTGAGTTGCTCAGGATGACTTCCTCTTGCCTCAGCCTCCCAAGTAGCTGGGATTACAGGTATGTACCAGTGTCTAGCTGATACTCTCAAAAAAAAAATCTTTTTAAAGAGTATATGAAATAAGGATTCCTAGAAGGAAATATACTAACCACAACCGAGCTGATACAGACAAAAAGGTGATCCTTTCTTCCTAGTGATCTAACTGAAGGGAAATTCCAGAGGACCTATCTTTCCACTTCTGTATTCCTATATTCGAGTGTGTTAGAAACCAGTGGCTGAAAATTATAGACAGACATCACTGGTGGTAGAGAAAATAACAGCTAAGTGAAAGAAAGAGGTCTTCCAAAACTGAATCCTAAAGAGAAGCATCTTTTCCATGAATGAAGTCAAGCTCTTTTTGGAAGAGAGGAAGACCAACCTTCTACCATCCAGAACAATCATCCCTCACAGGCAAGAAACTCACATACATTTATTTCCTAGAGGGCCAAGAAGACAGTGAACTTGGAAATCATGTGAAAAGGCCACAATGGGGTAGTAGAACAGAGACCAAGTCTGGAGAGTCTGAGAGCATCAGCATGATGTGAAGACAAGTGCAAGAGCCAATTTGTAACAGGGCTAGAATGACAAAAAAACAGATACCCGTCAAGCTTGTTGCATTGATATGTGAGAAGGTCTTAGAGGGCAATAAAACCTTAGTTATAAGCAAAGCCATGTATAGTAAGTTATGTTAATAGTACTAGGTACTCACCTTTGGGTCTCTTTTTTTTTTATAGTTTCTTTTTTTTTTTTAATTTTTTATTGTTGGCTGTTCAAAACATTACATAGTTCTTGATATATCATATTTCACAATTTGATTCAAGTGGGTTATGAGCTCCCATTTTTACCCCATATACAGAATGCAGAATCACATCAGTTACACATCCATTGATTTACATATTGCCATACTAGTGTCTGTTGTATTCTGCTGCCTTTCCTACCCTCTACTATCCCCCCTCCCCTCCCCTCCCCTCCCCTCCCCTCTTCTCTCTGCTCCCTCTACTGACATTCGTTTGTCCCACTTATATTATTTTTCCCCTTCCCCTCACTTCCTCTTGTATGTACTTTTGTATAACTCTGAGGGTCTCCTTCCATTTCCATGCATTTTCCCTTCTCTCTCCCTTTCCCTCCCACCTCTCATCCCTGTTTAATGTTAATCTTCTTCTCATGCTCTTCGACCCTACTCTGTTCTTAGTTACTCTCCTTATATCAAAGAAGACATTTGGCATTTGTTTTTTAGGGATTGGCTAGCTTCACTTAGCATAATCTGCTCTAATGCCATCCATTTCCCTGCAAATTCTATGATTTTGTCATTTTTTAATGCAGAGTAATACTCCATTGTGTATAAATGCCACATTTTTTTTATCCATTCATCCATTAAAGGGCATCTAGGTTGGTTCCACAGTCTAGCTATTGTGAATTGTGCTGCTATGAACATCGATGTAGCAGTGTCCCTGTAGCATGCTCTTTTTAGGTCTTTAGGGAATAGACCGAGAAGGGGAATAGCTGGGTCAAATGGTGGCTCCATTCCCAGCTTTCCAAGAAATCTCCATACTGCTTTCCAAATTGGCTGCACCAATCTGCAGTCCCACCAGCAATGTACAAGTGTACCCTTTTCCCCACATCCTCGCCAGCACTTGTTGTTGTTTGACTTCATAATGGCTGCCAATCTAACTGGAGTGAGATGGTATCTTAGGGTGGTTTTGATTTGCATTTCTCTGACTGCTAGAGATGGTGAGCATTTTTTCATGTACTTGTTGATTGATTGTATGTCCTCCTCTGAGAAGTGTCTGTTCAGGTCCTTGGCCCATTTGTTGATTGGGTTGTTTGTTCTCTTATTGTCTAATTTTTTGAGTTCTTTGTATACTCTGGATATTAGGGCTCTATCTGAAGTGTGAGGAGTAAAGATTTGTTCCCAGGATGTAGGCTCTCTATTTACCTCTCTTATTGTATCTTTTGCTGAGAAAAAACTTTTTAGTTTGAGTAAGTCCCATTTGTTGATTCTAGTTATTAACTTTTGTGCTATGGGTGTCCTATTGAGGAATTTGGAGCCCGACCCCACAGTATGTAGATCGTAGCCAACTTTTTCTTCTATCAGACGGCGTGTCTCTGATTTGATACAGAAGATAATCAAAAATTATTTTGAATCCTTATACTCCACTAAATTAGAAAATAGTGAAGGCATAGATAAATTTCTTAAGTCATATGATCTGCCCAGATTGAGTCAGGAGGATATAGACAACCTAAACAGACCAATATCAATTGAGGAAATAGAAGAAACCATCAAAAGACTACCAACTAAGAAAAGCCCAGGACCGGATGGGTATACAGCAGAGTTTTACAAAACCTTTAAAGAGGAACTAATACCAATACTTTTCAAGCTACTTCGGGAAATAGAAAAAGAGGGAGAACTTCCAAATTCATTCTACGAGGCCAACATCACCCTGATACCTAAACCAGACAAAGACACTTCAAAGAAAGAAAACTACAGACCAATATCTCTAATGAACCTAGATGCAAAAATCCTCAATAAAATTCTGGCCACTCGGATACAAAAACTTATCAAAAAAATTGTGCACCATGATCAAGTAGGATTCATCCCTGGGATGCAAGGCTGGTTCAATATACGGAAATCAATAAATGTTATTCACCACATCAATAGACTTAAAAATAAGAATCATATGATCATCTCGATAGATGCGGAAAAAGCATTCGACAAAGTACAGCATCCCTTTATGTTCAAAACTCTAGAAAAACAAGGGATAACAGGAACATACCTCAATATGGTAAAAGCAATCTATGCTAAGCCTCAGGCTAGCATCATTCTGAATGGAGAAAAATTGAAGGCATTCCCTCTAAAATCTAGAACAAGACAGGGATGCCCTCTCTCACCACTTCTGTTCAACATAGTTCTCGAAACACTGGCCAGAGCAATTAGACAGACGAAAGAAATTAAAGGCATAAAAATAGGAAAAGAAGAACTTAAATTATCACTATTTGCAGATGACATGATTCTATACCTAGCAGACCCAAAAGGGTCTACAAAGAAACTATTAGAGCTAATAAATGAATTCAGCAAAGTGGCAGGATATAAAATCAACACGCATAAATCAAAGGCATTCCTGTATATCAGCGACAAATCCTCTGAAATGGAAATGAGGACAACCACTCCATTCACAATATCTTCAAAAAAATAAAATACTTGGGAATCAACCTAACAAAAGAGGTGAAAGACTTATACAATGAAAACTAGAGAACCCTAAAGAGAGAAATAGAAGAAAATCTTAGAAGATGGAAAAATATACCCTGTTCATGGATAGGCAGAACTAACATCATCAAAATGGCGATATTACCAAAAGTTCTCTATAGGTTTAATGCAATGCCAATCAAAATCCCAACGGCATTTCTTGTAGAAATAGAGAAAGCAATCATGAAATTCATATGGAAAAATAAAAGACCCAGAATAGCAAAAACAATGCTAAGCAGGAAGTGTGAATCAGGCGGTATAGCGATACCAGACTTCAAACTATACTACAGAGCAATAGTAACAAAAACAGCATGGTACTGGTACGAAAACAGGCGGGTGGACCAATGGTACAGAATAGAGGACACAGAAACCAATCCACAAAACTACAACTACCTTATATTTGATAAAGGGGCTAAAAGCATGCAATGGAGGAAGGATAGCATCTTCAACAAATGGTGCTGGGAAAACTGGAAATCCATATGCAACAAAATGAAACTGAATCCCTTTCTCTCACCTTTGGGTCTCAAACACTCACCTTCAGGAGAAGGAACCAGCACCCCGTGGTTCACACACAGAGAATGGGCCTGGGATACACCAGTGTTGCAGGAAGCAGAAATAGCTTCAAAGATGCCAGAGACAGTGCTGAAAGGACAAAAGTGCCACCTTCCATGTCTCCCACTAGCCAAGTTATAATTTGAGCCTCAAAAAAAGCACAATAATTGTGTTTAATTGAAATGTGATGAGTTTATAAAAGGCCATCATTTTGTAATGATATTCAGAAAAGCAGTTAATATAAAGTACAGTAAAGATAATTAGGACGAACATAGACGTTTAGCTACAGAGGAATGTTTATTTTTTTATTAATTTTAATGAGAGGAGACTAATATATATTGGTATTTTATTTCTCCTATTAACTCTGCTTGATTTTAGAATACAGAATTGAAGCTAATATCTGTCTGCATAAGTGGAAAAGAGAAATAGCAGGGAATGGTGAATGAGCCAAATCATCTTAGGGAAACGTTCAGAAACACTACCAAGAATAGGAGGGGATCATAAGTACCAGGGGACACACACAAAACTGTGTTTGAAGGCAATGAACCTGCCAAATATCTTAAAGGAGCACTCATTCCTCTACCTGAGTTCAGCCCCTCCTGGGAGATGAGACCCCTAGAAGGCCCCAGTAGTTATAATGAACATTAGTAAAGCAGCTATGCGTTTTAAACAATTCCAATAGACAGGGCCCAGTTGTCACTGAGACATGTCATACTAGCTAAGAGGCCATGTCATGCTAGCTAAGAGGACTCCAACAGTTGCTGGGAAAATTCCAGGCTATTAAAAACTAAAATCAATGGGAATAGAGTGAATTTAATTTTTAAAACTGATATAAAAAGTCAAGATCATCTTAGAAAGTCTCAGTTTGATGCCCACCATTTGTGCCTTGATGGTCTTGGAAGAAATACTCCGGGGCTGATGTCCTCACCAAGAATCAGTGGGTAACTATATCCTTTACCCCTGGCTAGCGGAGTGTATTCCTCTTCTTTTATTGGTCTGGATTAAGAGAATGTAACCTTAGGAAGGTTTTTAGATAAATGCTGTTGTACTCTTAGGAGGTATAAGAGTAATATTAGAATAATAAATGAAGGGGATAAAAACCAAGATGGTGACATTTTAGGAATGGGTGGAAATATGACATAGTAATAGTCTTTGTGATCATCATATTTGTGTATGTTTTGTGTGTTGTGTTTAGAATGCTTAAAGAAATGTCAAGGAAATGGGCTGAAATTTTGTCCTTTAAAACAATTGACATATAGCAGATTTTTAAATGAGTTTTTCAAGGTTAATTTCCATTTTAGTTTTAAGAGCAGATACCAGGTTGTGGTGGGTTGAGGAGTAAACAGAAAGGGCAGAGGCTAGGGTAACAGCAAGTGAGGCAGCCGCCTCAGGTGCAGAATTTAAGAGGGTGCCAAAAAAAAATCAGATTAATATGTTAAGGAAGTACTTAATTTTTTTTAAGACTATGAAGAAATGTCAACATTTTAAATACTGATGGGCTGACAGAGTGTGATAGAGGGGGCTCATATGGGTTCTACAAAGTCGTCTGTGTGCCAGATAGACAAGAGGTTGTGTTAAAAGATGAAGCCAAAGTCCACTAGGAAGAGCTGACTGGCTCATTTGCCTTAAAAATGGGTGGACCTTGAACATATATGATGTTCCTCTTTCATCCAGCAGTGTAATTACAATCCAGCAGGCAGAAGAATCCAAATTCTGAACATTCTGGTTGGAGATCCAGGACAAATGGAATCTTCCTTTATGCATGGCCTTGGGGTAGAGGAGGAAGAAAAAGGCTAAGATGGGAGATTGAGAGGTCCTGCTCCGAGTGACACGCAATGTCATCCTCTGGGTAACACACAGATTTTCTTGTCCTTTTTTCCAGGCTGTGATGATGTGATGATCTCCCCTGCCCTATAAACACATACTCTAGCCCCTCTGCCCACCTATCCTGCATTGACTGTCCCAGGCCCACTTTTATTTCCCCTCGGTTTCTTCCATTGGCTAAGGCAGAAATGTGGGATGGGAGAGAAACTCTACACTTCAAATGTTCCCTGAGGGTCTGCAGCAAGGGTACCACCTGGGAGGTTACTAGGCACATAGACTCACAGGTGCCCCTAACTGAGAAGCATTATTCACACCTCTGTCCCCAAATGTGTTCTGCATTGGAGATGTCTAGGGGCCTTCATAAAACGCCAATCCCTGTTCTCACTCACCCACACCCAGATTCCAGTTTAATGAGCTGTTCCCACCCAAGGAGTGTTAGAGTCTGTAAACAAGTCAGGATGGCGCCTGGCATTTTGCCAGAGGGAGTGGTTTGAGAGGTAATGCCAGCTAGCCATTAAGTATGGAGATTTCTTATTGGTTGACTGCTGTATCTAGTTTATGTTAATTAGATAAGCTGTGTGAAATGTATAAATACCTCTGTTGTCCTACAATAAATGGCTCCTACTCCTGCTGTATCAATGTACACAAGTTATTCGTCACCCCCCGGCTATTTTGCTGCAGCTGGACTCCGGCAAAGGAGGACCCCAGAGTAACTTGAGCATAAGGATTTTTTAAGCACTCTGGGTGATTCTAATGTGCTGCAGAACAGGACATGTTGAGTATTACTACCCTCCACCTCTAGAAGTTTCACTACAAAGTCCTCTTGCTAGCCACCATTTCCAGGCAGCTAGTGAAGGAACAATGACAGAAAGAAATTATCATTTCTGTCGGACTGGGGAACATCAGCAGGCAAGATCAGATGATTTCCCCTCCAAGCGTCTTATGCCTCAAACTTTTTCACATTAAAGCCAATCAATTATCTGGAAAGTACATTTGTTGTTAGGTTCTGTGTTGTCCCTGTGCTGAGGTCCCCAGAGCCTGTGAATGCAGCCGTGAATTCTCACCTGTTTTCATCTTCCTTTGAAATTCCAAGGAGTACTCTAGGTTGGAACAACCCTTGTGTACCAAATGCTTCAGCTTTGTTTTCAAACTTCAAAGTTTAACATTGAAATAAAGGGTTTATTTCTCCACATAAGCCTACAGATTTTCCCAGGTGAAAGGCAAAGATTTAAGTTAATCAAATTTGAGGGAACGTTATTGGTGTCATCCAGTTTCACCATCTTTTCTCTGAAAGTGCCTTAGAACGGCAATAACTAAACACTTACCTAGATTTTGATCTTGGAGGTAATTCAGCACTTTGTTCTACAAAGCCTGAAGTTGACAATTGAAGTTGGGATTTAATGATTTTTAGGCCTCTTTTTTTTTCTTTTTTCCCCAAACCAAATACAATTGTTTGATCTAAAAATTTGTCAATACCATTGTTTTATTCAGAGTTCTTCAGAAAAACAGAACAAATACTCTCTCTCTCTCTCTCTCTCTCTCTCTATATATATATATATATATATAGAGAGAGAGAGAGAGAGAGAGAGATGAAAAGGGATTTATTATCAGAATTGGCCCACTTGATAAAAGAGGCTGGGAAGTCTTATCAGACTGTCTCTCATGCTGGAGAACCACGAAAGCCAGTCTCAATCCCAGTCCAAGTTCAAAGGCCTGGAAACCAGGGAAGCCAGTGGGATAATTCTGAGTGAGGTCAAAGGCCCCTCGGGGGCTGCCGGTGCCAGTCCTGCAGTCCCAAGGCTGGAGAACTTGAATGTCTGACATCCAAGAGCAGGAGGATAAGGGCATTCTGGCTTCAGAAGTGAATAGGCAGATTTCCCCTTCCTCTGTCATTTTGTTCTGTCAGGGGCCCCCGCTGGTGGGTTGGTGCCTATTCACACTGAGCGCAGATCTTTCCCTCTCAGTTCACCTGCTCACATACCAATCTCCTCTGGAAACACCTTCACGGACACACCTAGGGATTGGGGAAGTCCAATCACTAATGAAAAGCAAATCTATCTGGGTTTCCCTTTTGGCAGAAGAGGAATGGGCTCCATGCCTACAGAAGCATTCAGACTAAATTATGCTTCACCATCTGAATAGCCCTTGACTCAGTCAAATGGACGCCCCCCCAAAAAATATCCAAAATTTCTGTCTTGGTCCATTTTTGCTGCTGTAACAAAATACGGCAGATTGGCTAATGTTTAAAGAACACTAATTTATTAATTTATCTCACAGTTCTGGAGGCTGGGAAGACCAAGATCAAGGCACTGGCACTTGTTTAGTGAATGCTACTCTCTACCTCCATCTCTCTGCATCCTTTAGAGGCAGGAATTCTGTGATTTCCGATGGCAGAAGAGCAGGTGAAATGAATGCAGCATAAAGGCCCTTTCATAGGGAACTTAACATCATTCATAAAGAAGGAAGCTTTATGACTTATTACCTCTTTAAATGTCCCACCTGTTAATACTATCACATGGGCAAAACCTGAAATTTTGGAGGTAACACATTTAAACCATAGTATAAATCTTAACATAAGAAAGAGGAGAAAGAGCAGAAGGGTAGAGGAGAAGAAAAAAGGGAGAAGATGAAGATGTGTGACATGGTAACTTCAACGAACAGGATATGTTTCACCCATATGACAGCACAGAGCATCGAGCTAGTGGGTGCTTGTTAATTATTGTTTGAGTGAATGAATGGCTGATCTGTTAAGCTGCCATCCACAGCTCTTTACCAAAGCCAAAGGCTCTTCTTTAAATGAAATAATCATATTATTATAAAGTGGGGAAGAGAGGGTAGGGAGATTCATTTTCCTACCTGTATTCCAGATAAAGTAAAATTAAAGGCCATCTGGTGAAAAGTTCCCTACCTCTTCCACTCAATGTAGAAGATGTCTGCAGGGAGGGCAGATGTCTACCCATATCTCGTTCCCGTGACCATCTCTTCTATTTTTGTTTGAGGATGGCACTCAAGTGACAAAGAAGTAGCAATCTGTGACTCTCTCTCTTTTTTAAAAAAAGTTTTTTGTAGTTGTAGATGGACAGTATGACTTTATTTTATTTGTTTATTTGTATGTGGTGCTGAAGATCGAACCCAGTGCCCCATGCATGCAAAGCAAGCGCTCTGCCGCTGAGCTACAGCCCTAGTCCAACGCTCTGTGACTCTCTTGACTTCCTTCCTGAATGTGCTCCTTTCCCAGACCTGCCAAAGAACCTCCACCAACTCTGCATTCCGGCATAGCAAATACACACTGGCATTGAGGTCCAAGTGTCTCAGAACCCAGGTAGAGAATGGAGTCAACCTGAACATGCTCCTAGGAATTCACGTGTGTTAGTCATTTAGGATCAGCAAGCTTAGATGGAAAGAATGGGACATTTCATCTGCACAAACTATCCTATAACTGGGCATTTTTACAATCCAGTAAAGTTTATAGCTCCTTGTCATTTACTTTTTATCAAGAAATGCTTTTATAGAAGAACTCTAAAAGACAAGTACATTTATTGTTTGATCTTATAACAAATTGGGATTTTCAATCTCTGAGTTTTAAGATAGCCCAGTACAAGTAGGGAAATCCCTAGGTATTGTTTGCTGTCTAGCCACATGTGTGAAAGACATGAATTGTGCTTTATTTAGTATCATGTTTTTGAAGTCCCAGGAAGCACTTTTGGAGGATTACTGGCTGGGTATTGACTTGTACACCGATTTAAAGAGGATCTCCTGCAGGGAATGGTGCCTTCCACACACCAACTGGGAAACCTCTGTGCATGCACCTGTCCCAAGTCATACTTTATTCTCCAATGCCACAGGCTGTCCCCTGTTTGTCATGCTTAGTCCCTGGAGCTGAGCTCATTCTAGAAAAGCAGTGAGAGGGAACAGTTTTCATATTTCCCCATGAAAAAGGTATATGTGATGGGGGTGATTTGCCTAGTCACAGATCCACATGACAGTTCTCTCTGTGCATTTAGTACACCAACAGAGAACAGAATCAACCTCAGATTGAAGAAACCATGGTTGGTAATTATAATCAGAGGGAATAACCCTACTCTTTTTTAAAAAATATGATTTTAAATATAGTTTATAAACACGAATCCATCATATTTCTAGTTCAGGTTTCAAGGGAAAGTGATCCATTGAAAAGATTTTCCTTTAGATATTGATCCTTAGGGAGATGGTCACATTAAAGGAATTTAAAAGCAATGCTAGTTTCTTTACTTAAGTGGGCCTCGCACAGGCTCTTGCACTTGTTTGGAATGCTCAGCCCTGGGCGTTCATCCCAGTTCCCAGGACTTAGTTTACATATCACTTGTCATGGAGGACTCTGATCTAAATTAAGTCACCCTGTTATGCTTCCTTGTGCCATTCTGCATTTTTCCACAATTCTTATCACAATTATAATAATTATAGTTTATAATTATTAGAGCCTAAGGTGTCACTGATTGTAAAATATAATGCTGTTGCACGTACCTCTAAGAAGATTCCACAAAATGAGGCTAAGGAGAATTATCAAGAGACTACCCCCACAGTGCTGGCCCACCATGTAAGGACAGATAAGAGATGACTGTTTTGACCTTGGTCCCTGGTAGAAGGTGAAAGAAATCTCTCTCATTAACTTGAATGAGGAGGAGTTCATGGTGCAGGTTTGTGTTCTGATATTCCACCACAAGTATAGTCCAGAAAACCTCAGGTGGAGAGTGTAATTTAAAGGGAGTTTCATGTTGGGAGGAGCCCTGGTTAACAGAAGCCAATCAAGCAAACACTCTCTGGAATAATTTGACTCCCTTCCAGACTAACCTGATCATAGACATGTTAGTACAGCAGTTTCTGATATGAGATATGCTGAGATGTTTAAAAACATGTTTGAATCTTAAAATCGATGTGATACAGTATAATTTATTTGCATGGATATTTGCTTAATGTCAGGTTCTTGGGCTGCATCAGCATCTGCTTGTTCACATTACCTCCTTTGTCCAGTAAGGTGTCTGAATATGCTGGGCATTTGATAAAAATAGGAGTGGAATGAATGAGTGAAACAAATTCTCCCTGAGCTTCATCCACTGAAGCCTTGACTAATTTTTTTTTAGCTTCAATTTTATTTAGTTATTGTGTTGGATGAGCTTTTTAATGTAGTAGAAAAGGCATTAGACATGGACATGAGAACCCAGGTTTCAGCCTTCTTGATTGGCCCTTTGACTTTGGGTAAAGACTCTAATCTTTCTGTGGGTAATTTACCTCTCTGTAAAATGGGGGGGGGGCGGTGTATCTTGTAATCTCCAGGGGTCCTTTCAATCCTAATTGATTGTGATTCAATTGTGTGAAAAACTAATAATGAAGCACCCAAGCGTGGTGTATTTATCATCATTGTCATCACCCAATCTCTCCTGGTAATCGGTGTATGTGGTGCAGTGAACTTGGTCATGTGTGAAACTCCGATGTGACTCTGTCTTCATCTTTACTAACACCTCACTACACAAAGACTGCACTTTCATGATTGCTTCAAATATTTCCATGCAATGATGTAAATGCATTTGATTGTGGGTAAAGGGTAAGAAATTGTGCCTGAGGAAAATAGAACATGATTGGGAGAATCAGGTATTTGTCATGGAGAAGACGAAGTCCAAGGCTTTGAATGAAAGCAGAAGCAAATAGCCAAGGTCAAGGCAAATGGTGTGTAAGAAGCAGAGTGGATTTATAAGAAATAGACCAGTATAAACCCTGAGGCTTTGAGCTGAGCAGAAGACAATTTCTGGGCAATCAGAAACAGAGAGATTCCTAGGAGCTGAAGGCAAAATGCAAAGTAAGAAGACTCAAGGGAGAGTTTTTGTAATAGGAGACAGAGTGTCTGCTGCTGTACTGGCTTAGGAAAATTTCCAGCTCATACTCCTCACTCCCACCTTGGTCAGGATAAAATCCATTACTAACCCACAAAAGGTCAAGCCTCTATTAGGCCACTAACAACTTTCAAGGATCATACCAGTGGATGTCCACAGGTAATGGATGAGCCATGTAGGGGGCCCCAGAGAGTCACTCGCACTGAATACTCAGAGGCTGATAGACTGATGGCCACAGTGAATGACCTTCACTTGGCCACAGCTCAGGGCTGGCTGGCTTCCATTCTGTTTCCTGGTAATTGTGAAAAAGTTCTTAGTTCTTCCCTCATGTGGTGAGTACTAAGTTACAATCACTGCTTCTTCTACCGATCAAGACTCTGTGCCTCCAGCAACAATGGCCCCTGCCTGTGGACGACCCACCCTCCAGTGGCTCTGAATGCTCAGAGGACTCATTCAGGATCCATCTTCCTCCTGGAAAAGGCTTCCATTCTTCCCCTCCACCACATGGGTTCTCAAAATTCAACCCAGGGCCTCCATTGATGATCTAAGCTTACACCATGGATTTGGGTTTTCTTTTCTAAAAAGGGGACATCTTTCAAAGACAAGAATGCAAGAAGATAAGGGTCTGTGGCCCTGTAGTCCTCCTTCTGCTGACAGTCTTCAGTCCTGCACCTGTGCCTGCCCATTCCCTCTTTCTCTATCTTGGGTTTTGACCCAAGCCTTGCTCTCTGAATTTTTAATCAGACCAACACTGCACGTGCTCCGTGTGCATTCAGGCTATTAAATATCCTGGGAAAGACCTTCCTGAAGAGGAACTAGAAGCAGCCCAGCTCAGCTAGCTTCTGTTTCTTCTTTGTAGCAGGCTCTGAAGACTACAGACAGAACATGCTGAAGGTGTCAGCTGGAGAGCTAGTCCTCACTGCCTGTGGTTTTGGGGGACTAGGGAAACCATCCCCTGTCCATTTGGAGACAGAGGACCCACCACAGCTCCTTCCCACTCACAGGAAACTTTCCTGGCTGCAAGGCTAGATTGCACTGAAGATGGAGCCAGGGTTGAGAAAGCTGAGCTTCTTTGGAGAATGAGAGGGACTCCCATTGATAGGAAGTGAGATTTCAGCCAATAACGAGGCTCATTTGGACAGACTCTGTGAGCTGCAAGACACAGGCTCGGAATGAGACCTAGGTCCCACTTCCTTGAGGGGAACTGGATTCCTGGACTAAAAGAAATGTCATTAGAGGTGAGAATGATGGCTTACACCTCTAATCCCAGCATTTTAGGAGGCTGAGGTAGGAGGATTGCAGGTTTGAGGCAAGCCTGGGGAACTTAGGGAGATTCTTCCTCAAAATAAAATATAAAAAGGTCTGGGAATGTGGTTCCATGGGTTCAATCCTCAGTATTCCCCAACACCTGCTGCAAAATGTTCTTAGAGCAAAATGTTAGTAGCAAAAGAATGTGTTCAACTTTTTAAAAATATCAAACAGGGGCTGGGGTTGTAGCTCAGTGGTAGAATACTTGCCTTGCATATGGAAGGCACTGGGTTTGATTCTCAGCACCACATAAGAATAAAATAAGGGTATTGTGTCCATCTACAACTAAAACACATAAAAATATATCAAACAGATATGTGATTTCTTCTCTTTTATAAAAGAAGCAACATATAACCTCAGGGAAGACAGGGAGGTGGATGTCACTCTGGCAAAAGGAAGATATGTATATGAGCAAGTGTCAGGCCTGGTGCAGTGGTGCATGCCTGTAATGCCAGTGGCTCAGGAGTCTGAGGCAGGAGGATTGCAAGTTCAAAGCCAGCCTGATCAACTTAGCAAGGCTCTAAGCAACTTAGTGACACCCTGTCTTAATATGAAACACACACACACACACACACACATACACACATACTGAACTGGGGATGTGGTTCAGTGGTTAAGCATCCCCAACTTCAATCCCCAGTACCAAAAAATAATAAATAGATAAATAAGAAAAAAGCAAGTGCCAAAGTGGATGAACAAAAAAGAACCTGCTCATCTACCTGGTGAGTTTTGGAAAGAAGAATGGAAAGAGGTAGCAGAAGCAGGAAGTCAAACCAAAATGTATAGACATCCTCACTCTAGGCCAAAAATTAAGCAGCACCTTATTAAACATGTCCACATGACAACTCTTCCCAAGGTTCATTATATTTGACCCTCGCTTTTTCTCTTCTGCATATTTAATTTTTAAAATCTGAGTGTGTGAATGTTTGCAAGTCATTGAAAATCTCTTTGCAATGAAAATAAAAATGAATTTATTATAGGAATACATAAAAATGGAGAAACCAGTACTTCAGTTCAGTCCAGATAATTGTAAGACCTTTAATTTTAGGGGAAAAAAATAAAAGAAGTCTGCAAGGAGTTTATTTTGAGAATCTGGGAAGCATAGTAGAATCCTGGCTTTTCTACTTGTTTTTTTCTCTTTTTTTCTGAAAAATGATGTGGTATGTATCATGTGGGGTTGTGTATGTGTGTGTACATGCGGTAGAGGAATGGCAGGCATAGAGTTGGCACTGAGGATGCTACATGGAACTGAAAATGACAATTATATATTTCTTATATATTTTCAGGGAGTCAGAACACATCACACACGCACGCGCACACGCAAATATGCACAGACTCACCCCATATGTTAGTTTTCAGAGAATTAGAACATCATCAAATTCACTTAACACTAAAATATGCTGAATATAATTTCAATCGCTCTTTGATGATTCAGAAGCTATTTTAGGCTTCTTATGCCTCTGGGTTATTACTATGAACATAAATCATTATCTTGCAATTTTGCACAATCTAGGTTGTTCACATTTTTTTCTGGTTATTTTATCCAGAATGAATGGAAGCTTCTTGTAATACTTCAATTACTGTTCAGAATTAATAATGAATGTGCAGATCATTTTGAGATGTGATTGGGTCAACTTAGAGGAAAACAATAAAACTTTTCCTAAAATGGAAATGTGTGTGAAAACTCTGTTTGTTGGGCTTTTGGGGTGATGGAGTTCTCAAATCAAACATCAAAGAATTCCAAGCGGGAACAGTTCATATTTACTTCAGGAGGCAAGAGAAAATTTTAGTGAGGAGGTTCGTTTCAGCTTGGCTTTAAGATATTGATCAATTATTTGAGACCAGTAGGCACTCTGGGTGAAAATAAGAATGGGAACAGAGGGGCTGAGGTGGTTCTGAGTCAAGTGACTTCACTACTCAAAGTTGTGGCTTGTGAAGTAATGACATCCACAGCCCTGGCCATTGTCAGAAATGCAGAATCCCAGACCCTCACTCCAATCCCACTAAATCAGACTCTAAATTTGGAGCAAGATCCCTAAGTGATTCATATACAGACTAAGTTCTATGGTTTCCTAGGTCAGGATATTGTTAGTATTACTTGTAAATAGGGCTAAAAATGGCATCGCCTTATGAAAAGTCTTGCTTCTGTGCCAAGAAATTCAGATTTTGTGGAGAGATCATGGAAAATGTTGACAGCTTAGAAGCAGGAACTGATGTGCAGCCTGGACACCAATTCATTTGGTTCCATGTTGCCCTATTGTGGGGAAAGGTCCTAGAAGTCCCCCAATGTGTCAAGCACCTTAAACGTGAAGTTTTTAGAAAGAAAAGATGGCAGGCTCCTAGGCTGGCAGGGCATCACTTGGGAGACTGGGTCAATGGCTATTCATCAACTGCAGATGTGGAAATAATCATTTGAGAGTGTTAGTTTAGCTTCTGAGCTTCAGATGGATATTAGTGAGGAGACAGAACACAGAGAAGAGTTAAAAAGTTTTGCCATAGCCTACATCCAAGATTCAACTTTTTTTTTAAATTAGAGGAGTGTTTTAGTACATTTTTTTCTATAATAGAATACCGCAGACTGAATAATTTATAAAGAAAAAGAGATTTACTTAGTTTATGGTTTGCAGGTTCCAAGAGCACGGTGCCAGCTTCTGCTGCAATTCTGGTGAGGCCTTCATAGAAGAAAAGTGGCTATGTGTGTATGCAAACAGAAGCACATGTGCATGAGAGACAGATGTGGCTATGCTTTATGACAACCTGCCCTCATGGGAAGTATGTTAACCCTCATGAGTGTTGAGTCCTCACAACCAAATTACCAAGTAAAGATCCTACTACCTCTCAATACCATTACACTGGAAATCTAATTTCAGGTGAGTTCTGATGGGGACAAACCACATCAACACCACAGATAGAGCTAGAGTGAAAAAACATGAGGCTTGGGAAATACTTGCATAGGTAAATCAAAATCTTGGCATATTCAACAAAGTCTGATGTTTGCTCCTGTGACACACCTGGCATTGTGCTAAACCTCAGGGAGTCAAGAGGAAATATGCTCTTCTTATAAAGTAATTCAAAAATAGAGATGAAGGCAGATATACAGCCAGCCGTTTCTAGGGCAGCAGAGATGAGGAATGAACCCAGTAGTTTTCAGGAAGTAAAAGAGATTTCCATCGGAGTTAACAGAAGCATGCAGAGGAATGGAGGGTCATAGGAGCGTGACCAACTTGAAGAAAAGTGGTTTCACATTTTGGGAACATAAGGCTACTGTGGGAATGGATATGGGGCAAGGCTGTAAGGGTAGGCAGGAGCAAGAATCGAAAGGCTTTTTATGTAATACTATATTAAAGAAAGTGAATTTTATCCCACAGGCCACAGGAAAATCTCAGAAGAGTCTAAGCAGGAGAATAACATGGGCAGAATTGCATTTTCAATAAGTAATTTTGCCAAAAATGAAGATGGTGAGTTAAAAGGAAGTGACTCAAGGACACAATCCATGTAGGAGCTGACCTTTTTTGTCCAAAGAAGCAAGGATAAAAGCCTGAATTGGGGTGGTGTGATGAGGAAAAAGGGTGCATTTCTGAAATCATTAGGAAGTAGGGTGGTAGAACTTGCTAATTGGCTGCAAAGATGAAGGAAGAAGAGTCAAGGTGGTGGCCAGGGTGTCTGGTGAGCATTTGAGGAAGAGACAAATGTATTTTTCACATGTGTCTTTGAGTTGCCTCCTGGCATTTTGGTGGAGATGTTCAAGGTGTGGATTTGGAATTGGGAGAACAGATGGAAGAAGAGATAGAGATCCCTTGAGTCATGGGAGCAGAGAAGCACACAGGGTAAAAGAAGAGAAGGAAAAGGGGTAAGAAGAGGGAGGAGGAACTGAAAAAGGCCTTTTGATAGGAGAAGAGGGTGGGGGTTATAAAATGAGTTCACTAAGGAACCAGAAGAGACATCAAAGGACTTTGGGTAAAGTCCTAAACCACTAAAAAATCAAGTTGATTAACAGCTGGCGGAGAAAAGAAAAGTCCATTGCTGTGGCAATTCAGAAGCTATTGGTGTCTTCTGAGAAAATGGGTTTAGTGGAGAACAGATCCATGAGGAGGAGTTGAGTTGTGTATAGGAGGTGATGGAATAGAGAAAGCCTGGGAGGATAATCTGCCACTGATAGAGAAAGAAACCCCATAAAGAGTGAAGAAATCAAAGACGTGCTTATTTTGTTCATCAAATTCTTTCATCTGGAAACAAAAGATGTTACCTTACTTCTTCCCTATATTCTTCTTTTTCCCCCCAGGGAAGTGCTACAATGTAACTGACATTTGAAAATGAGTAATTTTTTTTTTTAACAAACATGGATGGATAAAAGGTATAGGTAATTTTGCTCTATCTTAATCCTTCAATTACAAAATTTTAATTTGATTTTTAATGAGATTAGCCCTACTTGGCTGAACTGAACTTTTCATTCAGACTTTTGGTGGATGGTAATTAATGGAATTCAGTTAACTTGACCAACTTTTCATTTCTTCTCTTGTTAATATTTTTTGGTTATGCTAGAAATGAGTGATAGATGTACGTCCTCCCTCAAAACGTGATTGGTTCAGCTGGGCTTCTACTGTAAAAGCATCTGAAAGGCTTATATACTCTGCATTAGAATTCACCTGATGAGAGGATGAGGACAGGTTGGCATTAAGTAGCAGGAATCTGTGTGTAAATACTGTCCACACATTGGATTTGTCAACAAGAAAGAAAACCCACATTTTGGTTACTCATTTGGTGTCCTTATTCTTTTGGTGTCTCTGATCTTCCTTTCATTCCAAAGACAGACCCATGAGATAGTTACTGTCACTCCTATATCAGGGCAGAGGCTGGCATGAGTTATTTGCACAAGCTCAAGTTTCCCAGGCTCTGAGTGGTTGGGAACCCGCCTCCAAGGGTGGTGCTTTCTCCCTGACCCCATGCTACCTCCCGAGAAAGCAAGACTTAGGGACAAATTTAATTATGGTTGGAATTATATTTTCCAGTAAAATGGATAGAAAAAGAAAGAAATGTAAGGAGACACGTCTGTGGGAGACTCCACCTGTGAGCTGGTTTTAGATTTGCCAGGTGGCAGGGGCCTGGTCTACCCACAGATGTGGGTGAAGTCAAAAGCTTGGGGGAAAAAATATGAACGGCCTCTTTAGAGGATGTTGTAGGTTCTGGAAACTTTTGTAGGACCACAATGGTAAGTTTGGTGTAGTAACTGAGTTTGTGGAGAACACAAACTCTATGTTAGTGATTTATTATGACCAATTCAGAGTTAGCCACATGAATATCAGCCCAGGGAGTTTGATCTTCACAAGCCTCTCAGCCACCTTGCGCTCCCACCATGCCCTCTGTGATACATCTAATGGTGGCCGTTTTTCAAGGACTATGTGAGTCCTACACTGAGTGTTTCACATTTACATGACTTCATTTATGCTTTGCAACTGTCCTGTGAGGTAGATATTGTTATCCCCATTTTCACACAACACATTAACACTTAGAGAAGTGAGAAAATTTGCTTCAGGACACAGAGCTAGTAAAGTACAAAACCCAGGTCTGTTCATTGATTACAAAGGCAAGTACTTAGAACCTGTGTGTGTGTGTCCTCTTATATTTATCTAGCATTTTCCAATTGTTTGTGTACTTTGCTGCCTTTCTCACTGGACTGTGAGCCACTTGAGGGCAGAACCTAGTCTTATCTCCGGACACCCTATGCCTAGGACAGTACCTGATACACAACAGTACTCTAGAGACATTAGAAGGGCGGGTGGGAGGGAGGGATGTAGAAAGGGGAGAAGGGTCAACTCTTATTAATAGCTAATGTTTATTCTAGTTTTTTTCTGTATATAGACATAAATATTTCTCTCCATATATTTAATATATGAGCATCAGAATATCCATGCAGTTTGGTAATCTGCATTTTCAACTTGATAGTGTATAATGAGCTTTTTTTTTAATGTCATTGTGTTAGTCAGCTTTGCATTGCTATAAACAAAATACCTGACAAGAACATCTTAGAGGATAAAAAGTTTATTTTGGCTCATGGTTTCAGAGGTGTAGTCCACAATTGGCTGAGTCCTTTCCTCTGGGCTCAAGTTGAGGCAGAATATCAAGGGAGAAGGGTGTGGTGGGGGAAAGCTGTTGAGGACACAGAGCCTGGAAACAGAGAGGGAAGGCATTTCAGGGTCGATGAACCCTCCCAGGACATGCCCCAGGGACCACCTCCTCCAGCCATGTTCCACCCAGTCAATCTGTTCACATTCGGATAGACTAATTAATTTATAGCCCTTATAATCTGATCATTTCACCTCTAAATATTCCTGCATTAACACAGGAATGTTATATCATATTCAAACCATAATAGTCATTAAGTAGTATTCTAAAAACCCTTTCAATATTAAAAAAAAGTGTTCCTTATTTCCCTTTCTTTCCACCAGAAAAGCAAGCTTTTTGGGGGGGGTTAATATATCAAAATACATTATCTTGAGATTCTTTCATGCATTGTACAAGCTTCTAGAACTCTATTTAAAACTTGATTTCCACGAAAACATTTGCCATCTTAAAGTTAAGACTAGGTAAAGTTACAGGGACAAAGATCAGAAATGTTATTGCCAAGTTTAATTTAGTAAAATGAAATAAAATAAAACATTTAGTAAAAAGAGGCTAAAAGCTCCAACACAGCACAAAAAGAAACTTTCAAGCTCTTAATAAATTATATTAGCACTGCAGCCATTTCTGCCCTAAAAAGATAGAGCAGGTTACTACAAAGAAAGTGCAAATCAAAGTGTGCACATATCTGGTTAGTGTTCACTGCCTATTGACCATTAACTGGATTTGGTAAGTTAATTTCTTTTAACCCTGTTTTTAGCAACTCTATATTTTCCTATCAGGGATTAGTGAGGGGACAGGAATGTGATTCATGGGCTCAGAGCCCAGGAAGTTTATCTCTAGAATGTGTTAGATTTGGAAAGTCCAGGTAGAGTCTTGGGAAACCTGCCCATATCTGGGCAATTTTTTCCTGTGGCTCTCAAGAAGCCTGAACTTTGCTGCCAGTGGTGGAGATAAGACTTGTGCGAAGCACCTGGTAAGGAAAGATCTACTGAGAAGGATGAGATTTCCTCCTATTTACCTTGTGTAGGCCCTGCCCATCCTTTCCTCTCTGAAGTCAGTCTTCCAGTCTTAACTGGCTTTATTAACCCATTTTCTGTTGCTTTAACAAAACAAATAAAGTTACGTATTTCAGAAAGAAAAGCATTTATTTAACTCAGTTTTGGAAATTGAAAGTCTAAGATCAAGAAATTCTGTCTGTTTGGCCTCAGGTGAAGGTCCCCTTGGCTATAATACAACATGGTAGAGGAATAGAAAGGGAAAGATCCAAGTATATAGAGTCCAAAAAATATGGGGTGGGTTTGCTTTATAATTTTATAAAGTCAAGACCAGCATTAATCCTATGGCTATATCCTAGTGATCTAACTACTGCTCACTGGGACCTACCTGTTAAAGTTTCTACCTCTCTCACATTGCCACACTGAGGACCAAGTTTATATATAGCCCATGAACTTTTGGGAGACACATTCAAGCCCTATCCAAATCATATCACCAGCTGAGCTCATACTCTCACAGGAGATTTGGCACATTTGGGCTCCATTGACAAAGTTCTGAGGAGAGGTGTGGGAAGGATATAATCTCTGTCTGATAATATAGCAAGTACATAAATATATGTCACAATGGTTAGGTCAGTCCATGGGTCTGGAGTCAGAGATTCAGGGGTCTATTTATATAATCTTGCTAAGCCTCAGATTATGGATTTCTAAAATAAGCATAATAAATATGCTTTATGGAATGGCTGTGATAATTAAATGAGAAAATATGTTTAACGTGAATTGCATAACATCTGTCATGTACTAGGGTCTTATTCATTTATTTAATTATTATTCATTTATTTAACCAATGCATGTATATTAAACACTGACTTCATGCCAGGCACTGAGGTTTCAAGGACAAGAAAAACAGACATGATTCCTTTCTACAAAGAGATTATATTCTGGTAAATGTTAGTAATTGTAAATAAATGTTTGAAATGTTAGGGATTTTTTTTTTTACTATTATTATACAGTTTATCAGTTCTCTACTATTGCCTAAAAGCTTATCTCAAAACTTAGTGGCTTAAAACAATATACCTTTTTTAAATTTTAGTTTCTAGGGGCCAGAATTTTGGAAGTAGTTGAGTTGAGTGGTCTGGCATAGGTCCTCTCAAAGGTTGGCTGGGGCTGCAGTTACCTCATGGCTTAACTGAGGCTAGAGGACTTATTCCAAGATGGCGCCCATATGGCTGTTGATGAGAACCTATCCTTCCTCATCACGTGGGCTTCTCCATAGGGCTGCCTGAATCTCATCAGAACGTGACAGCCAGCTTCCCTCAGAGCAGGTGATCCAAGAAAGAGAGCCACATCCCATAACTTCCACCATATTCTAATTGTTAGAAGTGAGGCAAGCAGTTCAGGCCACACTCAAAAGGAAGAAAAGTAGCCTCCACCTTTTAGAGGGTAGAATTTGGGAGAACTTGTGGACATATTTTAAAATCTCTACATAAACTATGGGGGAGAGATGAGAGAAGAGAGTGGAGAGATTGGTGGGGGACAGATTCAGAGGGGTCAGCATGCTGAAGAGGGAAATTTACAGATGGAGGCCACAAAACTATATTGCTATTTTTGTCAGGAGTGATATGTGACTATCAAATCTGTGAATGAAATATATTGGGGTCAGAAAGACGGCCTTATCTGAGTACCTTCTGCTGTACAAGGTCCAAAGAATATAAGATTCATTTTCTAGAATGTTCCTGGATTCCGTTTCATTTCTGCTTCGCTTAAAATCTTTGAGAAAAACGTCTTGGGTTTTCTGAAGTACAGAGCATGAATTTTGAGACTATTTTTTTTTTAAATCTATGAAGACACTTTTTCAAGTTATAAAACTTATCAATATTCATAAAGCCAGAAACTATGTTCAGTCCCCATAAGTAAGCACAATATTTCTGATTTTCTTAGAAATTGTTGAAAACATTAAATCCTCAAGATTTCTCTCTTATGCCACAGTTCTCTCTCAGAGCTGATGATCATATATATTTATTTAAATAAAAGACAAGAAGCCTATCTTTGATTTGCCTTATTTTATTATTTATTCATTCCTCCTTGGAGAACACATGTATAAAAAAGAACCTGAGATCTTATCAGAGCAAGGAATTTTCCCACACCTCATGTAAAACATCTGCAATAACTTAAATGCCGGGCATCAGCAGTTAGACATTGGCGTGTTTGATTTACATGTGTTTAGTCTTACTAACCACCACATTCAATGAGTAGGCACCTTAAATCTGTTGGTTTATAGATAAAGCAAAGAAAACTCATCTGTTTCTCCTTCAACTGTATTTTAAGAATCAGAACTGGTGCAAGATTTCCAAACTGGTGCAAGATTTCCACGGGCAAAAATATTTTAGAAGCTAAGCTGGGAGCTTTGTAAATTTTCACAAAACTTTTTTTCATCGTATACCACTTACCCCATCGCTAATAATCTATGGTTAGGTCAATACTCTCAAGAAATACAAGCATTTTTTCGTTTTTTTTCCCTCCAGTTTTGTTTGTTTGTTTGTTTAGGGGGGGGTACCAGGGATTGAACTCAGGGGTATTTGACCATCGAGCCACGTCCCCAGGACTATTTTGCATTTTAGTTAGAGACAGGGTCTCACTGAGTTGCTTTGGGCCTTGCTTTTTTTTTTTTTCTTTAAATATCTTTTTTTTTTTTTGCTGAGGATCGAACCTTGTGCCTCACACATGCGAGGCAACTGCTCTACCACTGAGCTACAACCCCAACCTTAGTGCGTGGCTTTTGCTGAGGCTGACTTTGAACTCGTGATCTTCCTGCCTCAGCCTCCTGAGCTGCTGGGATTATAGGCATGCGGCACTGTGCCAGGATAGGTGGGTGTTTAATCTATCTCATTTCCTGATGACAAAGTAAGGAAGACAATTTGTATCTGATTTAGTAGCTCAATATTCACACTCAGAACTTTACAGTGAGTTCCATTGCTGGAGCCTCTCTCTGGTCCACGAGGCTCTCATGGCTTTGTCCTGTCTCCTTCTTTGCTCCCTCTTGTCCATTTGCATTGGCTTTCTCTTGCCCTTTCTAAGACTCTCCATCCCTCCTGCTAGGGAACTTTTGCTCACTCTGTTTATATTGTTCTCTCTGCTCACAGTGATCTTTCCTTCCACTTTCACTTTCATATTTTAGCTCAAGGAACTCTAGGGGAGCCTTTTCCAACCTTCCTATCTGGGCTAAATCCCCATGTAGTTTCCAGAGCTGTGTAACTCTTTTTTCTACCCTGTTTGTTGCTTTTCTAACACCTGTAGGTTTGTATGACTAATTCCCTTTCACCTTCCTTGTAGATGGAGGTTAAAGACCATGACTAGGTGCTTACCTCAGTGTTGTGGGCATTCTAGGTCCTTAGCCAAAATCTGTGGGGTAAATGTGTGAAGGTTCTAGGATTGGACTTCCACTATTGTCACTTTTTAGCTATGTTAACTTGGGTACATCACTTAAATTTTCTAGCTTTAAATTTGTCCCATGTCAAATGGAGTTGGTAATGTACACTGCCCTCATAGGGTTGTCATGAAGATTAAGTGAGGTAATTAATGTAAAAATACTTAACAGCGTGCAAGGCATGTAACAGAAAATAAATGTCTGACTGCTTATATTAATCTTCAATCATCACATATTTCCCTCAAAAAACACAATGGCTTTCTTTTGCTTTACAGCCAATATGATTTTTCAGTTGAGTTTAGACTAATGCTTTTTCATGCTTTTATAGGGAAAGAAATGAGCAAAAGAAGGATTTAGTTTCTTGACTGAGGTTGCTAGTTGCTTAAATTCCATTTTTATGTGTGTTTTTGTTTTGTTTTGTTTGTTCGTTTGCTTGTTTTTTGGTTTGTTTGTTTTTGTACTAGGGATTGAACCCAGGGATGCTTAAACACTGAGCCATATCCTCAGTCCTTTTTATATTTTATTTAGAGATAGGGTCTTGCTGAGTTGCTTTGGGCCTCCCTAAATTGCTGAGACTGACTTTGAATCCCCTCAGCCTCCTGAGCTGCTGGGGATTTCAGGTGTGCACCACCATGCCTGGCTATTTTTATGTTTTATTAGTGCATTGTGGTTTACAAGATCTGGGGATTTATCTTGACATATTATAAATGTATATAACATAATTTGCTCAAGTTCAATCACATTCTTCATTCTGATAATGAGGATCTTTACCTTCTTAAGTCTAAGATTCAGCCAGAAGTGCCACACATAAGAAGCCAGTCACGTGTGTGTGTGTGTGTGTGTGTGTGGCGCTGCAAATTGAACTCAGGGCCTTGTGCATGAGCGGCAAGCACTCTACCAACTGAACTATATCACCAGCTCCCAGTCACCTCCATTCATTTTTTAGTCTGATTCTTTTCTCTCTCCATCAAAGATTTCTCCCTCAGTTTAGCCTGAGATTTTCTATTCATTGATATTTATGGCTGAATGAATAAAGTGATATGGATCCTCCTTCTGAAGAACTGACTTTGGATCTGCTGCAAAGAAGACTGGATTTCACGGCCTGTTCTCCCCAGAAGCCCTACCCAAGAGGAGGGGAGAAAGAAGAAAGATGGTGTCTCCGTAGATGGATGGAATTCAGGAGCCCTCATCAGACCAATTGCATACTAGGTTTGAGAAGTCAGATGACTTTCAAATCTTCCCCACTAGTAGACATGTTAACCTATCCTATCACTGTAAACAAGCCTGGCACACTTACACATCATATGAATTGAGGTCAGTGCAGACTGTAGCCCAGCTTTATTGTCACACTCCTCAGGATTAAGTTCACTCCCATTCAAATTCTGGATTTTGTCTACTAATTTTAAATGTATTCCTAGCTTTTGGGCTTGCTAATTAAGCTTGGTATCTTCATCTGGGTATTTTCTCAGCCCCAGTGGTAACAATGATGTTAAAATAATGCATATTTATCATATACTTCCCATGTCTAGACATAATAAGCATCATTTATGATTTTATAATAATCTTTTATTACATTCAGTTTATAGACAAGAAAATTGAAGGTCATAGATATGAAATGCTTTTCTCAAGGCCACACAATTTGTAAGTGGTTGATTTCAAATTTGTATCCAGGACTGTCTGACACAGTAATTTACAATTTTTACCATGTCACATTATTTCTCTAAGGAATTAATCTTAGGCACATCTTCTTTTTTCTCTTCTTGACCTCCTTGAGAAAATATTTCTCTTTAATTTCTACTCTTAGAAATCAAATCCTAGATGTCATCCTCATTTGAACACCCAGTCTCTAGTGAAGCAATATTATTATCAGTATCGCCAGGCATATGTAATATTGTCTCATGATTGAGTCTCAGGTTTTTCACATCTGCTGTATTTGGGCAAATCAGAAAATGAGGTATAATGTAGGAAGAGGGAGGGAGATTGTTAGGAATGGTAATGTAGCAGGACTTGTAGGGAGGACAAAGAGACAAGTGGATGTCAGAAGAAACCAGTGCAGAGACAAAATGGTATTCATTAGCCAATCAAAGATTCTCTTAGGCCTTAATAGCCCATTAAACCGTGGGGCCCATTTGTGATGGGACCTCATCCAAGGGTGCATTTATTTAATCATTGCCCACTTCTAAACCCACAGGACCCTTGGGTATTCTTAGCACTGAGAACATATAGTCTTATTTCATAATTGACTTGCCCCCAAAGGCCTGAATACTAGCAAAGGAAATATCTCACTGGAAGAGGAACAAAGACTAAAAAAATCTGTGGTTATTTTAATGCTTCTACTGAATAGACCTACCAAGACATTGGGGACCTTCAGTGACAACACTCAAAGCAATAAGCTGTGTGCTAATTTCAAAGATAATATTAGATTTCAGGACCTCTATAGCTTTGGGCCATTTTTTTGCCAAGCACAATCCAACCGCAGTTTCAAAATAGCTGTTGTCTTTTATTGGAGGCAACAGCAACATCTTTTTCTATCCATGAGCCACTCGGAATCACAAGGAAAACTATGACTGCTTTCATCTTAGACAATGTCTTCAGTCGACACAGAAATGAGGTGAAGATGATCCAGTTGTCTTAGCCTGGTGACATTGATGGGCCATGTGGCAGAGACCCCCTAGAACTTGTTGCTCTGCTCCCAAGGAGCATCCTGACAAGACAGACAATAACAATTGAGCCTTTTGATCAGTGAATATGGCTCTACTCTAATTATCTTACATCCTAAAGCCCCTTGACTTGACCTCTTTGAAGTCTGAACGCCTGTTTTAGATCTTTGCAGTAATTTACGGAATATGTGCTATGGAAATGGAAATCTCCCTTGACCTGGACAAAGCCTGAGATAATGTTAATTCTCCCCAGGTCAATAAATAAGTCCATGTGTGTCTGTTCTGAATTAGCAACATGTGGAGGAAGTGATTCTGATGATGATGATAGAGCCTTAGATTTCCAGTGTAATTGCCACTTTCCGACAGACTTAGTGATGTGGAGCTCATACCAACAGCAAAAGCCAGGAAAATTGCTCAGATGTGGTCTTTTCATTGCTCATTAAAGTTATTTCCTTTTCATAATAAGAACAAGACAGTGCAAGCAGTGGAAGTTTTGGTGGTTCTCATCATGTAGCTCTTGACTTTTATTTAATAATCACAAAAAAATTCCATAAGCCTGCTACCGCTGAGATTTATGTCTTGTCTTTTTTATTATTTATATAAGCTACATATTCCTGATTCAGGGTCCTCCCATTTCATTTCTTTCCCATATGCCCTTGCCTTTCATTCTGTGGCAAATTTGGGTTGCTTATTATATATACCTCTTATATATCATGCCTGTTTCTACTTCTATGATTGTGGACAGCATCCTCTCCTTGCCCTTCCCCAGATCTGCCTCACAGATAGACTCCTCATGTCCTTCAAAACCCAGTTAAACACATCTGGGCATGGTGGTGCATCCTTGTGATCACAGTGACTCAGGAGGTTGAGGCAGGAGGATGGCAAGTTCAAGGCCAGCCTCAGCAACATAGTAAGACCCTGCCTCAAAATAAAAAATAAAAAGGGCCAAGGAGTAGCTCAGTGGTAGAGTGCCCAGGATTTGATCTCCAGTATCACCACAACAACAATCACAACAAAAACCTAATTAAACACAGACAGCAGTGTTAATAATGCAGGTAACTGTCAGTTTGAACATCAAATGAAAACATAAAGCAATTTTCACCTAATGCCTTAGTTATCTCTTCATTTGTACCTGTATTTAAGTATAAGTAAATATTTATTGGCTTCAAAAAAAGATTCAGGTATCATCTTCCATGAGTAGTGCTAGGTCTATTTAAGCCACCTGGCATATATAAAATGTAGACCTGGAAAAGGTTAACATTGTACACACATGTTAAGTTGTTTACAACTTCTCCTTTCTCTGGCTGAACATGGTGCAGAACCACACTGGTAGTATAATCATACAGGTATATAGGGTAATAATGGCTGCCCTATTCCACTGTTCTTCCCATCCCCACACCCTCCCCTCCCCTCCTTTCACTCCTCTCTGCGCAATCCAAAGTCCCTTCATTCTCCCCTTCCCCATTATGGAACAGCATCCACTTATCAGAGAAAACATTAGCTTTTTAATATTTTGGGTTTGACTTATTTCACGTAACATGATATTCTCTCCTTCCACTTACCTCCAAATGCCATAATTTCATTCTTCTTTAAGGCTGAGTAATATTCCATTGTGTTTATGTACCACATTTTCTTTATCCATTTAACTAGGTTGTTTCCATATTTTAGTAATGTGGCTGTGTCATTGTGTACAATGTGTCAAAAGGCATTCTACTGTCATGTAGAACTAATTAGAACCAATTAAATTGTAAAAAAAAAAAAAAGTCTAACACTGAATGAGCAAATGACTGCCACAGTGTAGGGTTTTGTAAACAAACAAACAAAAAAAAGGCCTTTGTTCTTGTTCTGAAGGGATTTGGGCAGTGCCTTGAGAAAAGCAAATGGATTGAAGGTAATGTGGTTAAAGCGCCTGTGTTTTTGTGCTCACTAGTATTTTCAACATATGCTACATTGGTCACAGATAAGACCAGTGCCTGGCTGCTCTACAGCCCTGATGGTGCTTGCTAGCAACTGGAGGAGCAACTGTGTCTTTTGTTTAAACTGAATGATGAACACATTGCTAGAGGCCATTTTGGGGATGCTTTTCCATATCTGCAGAAAGTATTAAACTAAATCAAATAAATATAAACAGAATCATCTAGGCAGCCTAGAGGCTGCCCAGTCTGACCTCCTAACAACATAACTCAGAATCAAAAGAGCTTTGAAAGTTAATGCATTTGGAGAAGAAAAAGATGACCATGACACTGAATCACAATATTCTCAAACCCTTTTCAGAAGGTTGATTCATTAAACTCATTAGTAAAATGAATTTCTCCAAATGCTTGCATTCTGTTTTCAATTTCTTAAAGTCAAGCATCCAGAGTATACACAATGATATCCTATCAGAGAGAGAGAGAGAGATACAAACTCAATTTTTAGAGCAGTTTGGGGCTCAGAGCGAAATTGAGAAGAAGGTACACAAATACCCCATATATGTCCTGTCCCTGCCCCCCCCCCATAACTTCCCAACATCCCTCACTGGAGTGAGACATGTATTATCACTCAAAGTTCTTAGCTGACATTGGGGGGCCACTCTTGGTGTTATACAAATGTGGATTTGGGCAAATGTATAGTGTCAAAGTATCCACCATTTTAGTATCAGTGTGTTTTCAACTGCCCTAAAATCCTCTGTTATCTGCCTGTTTATCCTTCCCACTCCCATAACTCCAAGAAATCACTGGTGTCTTCACTGTCTTCATTAATTTTACCTTTTCTAGGATGTAATATAGTTGGATTTATGCAGTATGCAGCCTTTTTTATTGGTTTCTTTCACTTAGTAATATGTGTTTAAATTTCCTCTGTATCTTTTCGTGATTTGATAGTTCATTTCTTTTTAGTACAGAATAATATAATCCATCATCTGGATGCACCACAGTTTATTTTTCCATTTACCTACTGAAAGATGTTTGGTTGCTTCCTAACTTTGTCTATTGTGAGTTAAGCTGCTATAAACACCTTTGGGGTAAATACCAGGTAGCATGATTGCTAGGCTGTATGTGAGGAACATAATTAGTTTTTTAAGAAAATGCCAAGCTGTCTTCCAAAGTGACGGTACCACTTGTGTTCCCATCAGCAATGAAGGAGAGTCCTCATTGCCTCACATTTGCCAGTATTTGGTATTGTCAATGTTTTTGATTTTGGTCATTGTTTGTCAAATATTTTTACCAGCCTGTGACTTGTTTTTCGTTCCCTTGGCAGCATCTTTTTACAGAGCATAATATTTTAATTTTAATGAAGTCCAGTTTAACAGTTTTTTTTCTTTCTTGGAGCATGCCAGTCTGTGTGGGGGGAGGCAGCCATTTACCCTATAATCTCACTTATAAATCTAAAAAGAGTTGTTGGTTTTCAAGTCCATTCCCTGCCTACTTGTTAGATTGGAATGGCAACATCCGAGCTCATTATATGTTGAAGCCCAAAGTCCAATGCACTTATTTTTTGTTGCCTATGCCTCTGTTAGTTTAAATTTTTAGTAGTTTTCCTCAGTTAATATTAAGTAATAGAGGTATAGAGGAGAAATGGGTGACAGTGGAGTCTGAGTTATGCTGTTTTCGGGTATATGATTGCCACATCCCTCCCCCTTCTCCTCCTCCTCTTCCTCCTCCTCCTCTTCCTCTTCCTCCTCCTCTTCCTCTTCCTCCTCCTCTTCCTCTTCCTCCTCCTCCTCCTCCTCTTTCTCCTCCTCCTCCTCCTTCTTTTACACAAATGGAACACAACTATTCATTTCTCTTGTTATATAGGATGCAGAGTCACACCATTTGTGCAATATTACATGTGCATAGGATAATAATATCCATCTCATTCCACCATCTTTCTCACCCCCATACCCCATCCCCTCCCCTCACTTCCCTCTGCCCAATCCAAAATTCCTCCATCCCTGCCCCCCCCCCCATTATGGATCAGCATCCACATATCAGAGAAAACATTTAGCCTTTGGTTTTGGGTCACATCCCTTCTTGTTATGTTTTCTACATTCTGAAAGTATGAGAGAGCAGAGGCTTGCTGGGAAACTTTGGATTGACCAGGGGAAGATAGGGCTGAACCACACTTTCCTGAAGTTTAAAGGCTTGTCTAGTTATTTCTGACACCCCAATTGGCTTTATAACCGACTATGGTACTGAAAGGCTACCAGGTTGAATGGGATGGTGAACTCTTCCTGGCACATCAGGGTCACTTCATTCTTTGGCTACACTTAAAGTGACACATATTTTTTTTTCCCCAGGACCCTATTTTTCTTTAAACCCATTTCCCAGGCACCCATTGTGCCCCTGCTGTCAGGAATTGGCAAACCACATCCCATAAGTCCAGTCCAGTCCACTGGTTTTGTAGAGCTTGTAGCTAAGAACTGTTTTAGATTTTTAAATGGTTAGAAGAAAACTAAAAAATGAAAATATTTTGTGACACAAGAAAAATATATGGAATTCGTATTTAAGGACCCATTCTTAATGTTGCATCCGCACATGGTCATGCTCATTTGTTTACTTATTCTCTGTGGCTGTTTTCACATTCCATTGGCAAAGTTGGAGAGTTAAACTGTAAATCTTGCAAAGCCTAAAATATTTACTGCCTGGCACTTGACAGAAAAAAAAAAAGTGCTCACTCCTGAGGTAGGTCAAAGCATCAGATTTGGTTGGAATCCTGGGTCTATCAGAGACAAATCTCTTAACCTCTCTTAACTTCAGTGTCCTTATTTTTACATTTGGATATAGTTCTTTTTGTCATAGAGATTCGTGAGAGGAAAATGAGACAAACATTTAGGATTGATACAACAGCTTCTGCTATCTCAAATCTCCCACTCCACAGATCCTTAAGTCTTCTGTTAATAACCTTTACACAGACCGCACCACAAACCGTAAGTCAGATCTCAGCCTGAGTCATTATTGTTTATCAGGTTCTGCATTTTCTTTTTATTTTTTTATTAGAGCAGTATAGTTATGCATAGTAGTTAGGTATGTTTGGACAAAATATCCCACTAGTTTATTTATTTATTTTTTGATTGTTCTTTCTACATATACACAAAGTGAAATTCCCTGTGGTATATTTATATATGCATATAACATGACTTTGTTAACTTCATTCCATATTTCTCCCCTCTCCCAGCCTCCTTCCCTCTCTCTCACTCTCCTTCTTCTATTACATTGATTTTCCCTATATATTTATGATCTCTGATTCCCCCCATGCCTTCTTTCATTTATTTTGCTCTAGCTTTCACATATGAGAGAAAACATTGGTTTTCTGAGTCTGGCTTATTTTACTTAGTATGATTCTCCATTTCCATCTATTTTCCTGCAAAGGACATAATTTCATCCTTCTTTATGACTGATTAAAACTCTATTTTGTATATATACCATATTTTCTCAATCCATTCACCAGTTGATGGGCAACTGAGTTGATTCCATAATTTGGCCATTGTGAGTTGTGCTGCTATAAGCATTGAAATAGCTGTAGTGCTATAGTGTGCTCATTTTAGTTCTTTTGGATAAATACAGTGGAGTGGGATAGCTGGGTCATATGGTGGTTCTATTCCTATTGAGGAATCTCCATATCACTTTCTAGAGCAGTTGCACTAATTTGCAGCCCTACCAACAATGTATCAGTGTGCCCTTTCCCCCACATCCTCATCAGCATGTATTATTATTTGTGTCCTTGATAATTGCCATTCTGACTGGAGTGAGATGAAATCTTAATGTAGCTTTTGATTTGAATTTCCCTGATTGCTAGGGATGCTGAACATTTTTTTTTTCATATATTTGTTGGACATTTTTGTTTCTTCTATTCAGAAATGTTTGTTTAGTTCTTTTGCCCATTTATTTATTGGGTTATTTGATTTTTTTTTAGCATTCAGTTTTTTGAGTTCTTTATATATTCTGGATATTAGTCCCCTCTCTGAAGAGCAAGTGGCAAAGATTTTCTCCCATACTGTAGGCTCTTCATGCTTTTGTTTCCTTTCCTGTGCGGAAGTTTTTAATTTGATGGTATCCCACTTACTGATTCTTGATTTTATTTCTTGTCTTTTGAGAGTCTTGTAGAGGAAGTTAGTGCCTGCACCTCTATGATGGAAGGCTGACCCTGTTGTTGTTGTTTTTCCCTACAAAATACATGTTTTTTTATATACCTGATAAGTCTTTGGTTCATTTTAATTTAACTTTTGTGCAGGGTAAGAGATACTTTCATTCTTCTACATATGAGAGAAAACATTGAACCCTTGACTTTCTGAGTCTGGCCTATTTCACTTAACACGATGTTCTCCAGTTCTATTAATTTACTAGAAAATGCCATCATTTTCATTCTTCTTTATGGCTGAGTAAAATTCCACTGTGTTATTTAGGTTCCTTCTATATGAGTGAGAGGCACTCTCTAGGCTCAGGGATAAACTGTGAAAATGTCAGTCATGGTCCCTGTCTTTGAGAACTGATTGTCTATAGGAAGTCACAGGTAAAACCTTTAGTGGATGCTCAGCCAGACCCTTGGGATACTCAGAGGAATGTAAGCTAATTCTCTTTTATCAGAAGATCTGGGTGAAATATTGTTCTTTGCTAAGCTGAAAGGAAATTCTAGAGGTTCTGCTTGATATCTACTTTTGTATTCTGATATTGTTTATTATCACCTTATGACCATCATCAATTTTCTTATCCTTTCTCTAGGAAATTTTTCTTAAATAGGTTAAAAGAATGTTTTATTTTTATTACATAGAAAAAATAAGAAACAATAGTGTAATAGTGATTTTTATAGAAAATTATAGGAAATACAGGCAATTGATAAGACTTCTATGTTTCATTTAAGTTAACAAAGCTGTTCTGAGAGTGTCCCACATGATGGGGAAGTTTTTCCAGCTGTTGAACTTGGTCTTTCTTCACATTGAATAATGTTCTTTTTCTGTTGTAATATTTTGGCTTTCAATCTCACAAAACAACCATTATGTTAACATGGTATTATTATATTTTTGTGCATTAAATTTCAAGGATGTTAAATAATTGCATTTCAAAAATTTTTCAAATATTTTAAATTTCATTCCAATTTACAGTACTCAAATTAGGTGAGAAAAAAATTTTAAAAATGCACCCACCAGGAACTTTATTTAAATAATTTTTCTGTTTAAACTTTGGCAGTAACATTATTAAAACATCCAGGATTTCTGTTGTCATCTTATTAAATTCAGGGAACAGCAACGAGAGAGAGAAATAGAGAGAAGACTCTCTTCAGAGTGGCATGACATGACATTTTTTTCAGGGGATGCTCCTGAGTTATGTTACTGTTTTTTTCTAGTATGCTTTTTCCCCATTATTGGTCTAGAAAATCCTAGCTTTCATCAGGAGTCGGAACAAACATCAATTCCTTTATAAAATGTTCCTATTCCCCCTTTTTTTTTTCCTGGACAAAGTTGGTATCTGCATATTCTGAGATTCTGTAGCACTTCATTATATAACTTCTCATGCTCACTGTAATTGTTTATTTTCACTGCTGTCCCTGCCATTAGACCTTGCCATTCCCCAAAGTATATACTATATTATATTCATCTTTGCATCCTCTGCTTCCTAAATACTGTTTGATACTTACCAGGTCCCAGTAAGTGTTGGATAAACAAATGAGTAAGCATCTGACAAAAACAAAAACAAAAACAAAAAAAAAACAGCACTGAAGAGAGTGCCCAGGGCTCCTGGGTATCACATGAAGTCAAGTCTACTGGTGTCTAATTCTGTCCTGGGCACGTGAGCATCATCTAACTTAACCCTCATTACAACCCAGTGAGGAGCACTGTTACTTCTGCTTTATAAACAAGGAAACGGATGCCTAGGTTAGGAGACTTTTCCATATTTGTAAATGTAGCTCCACACATGGAGAGTAGGCCCTCAATAAGCAGCTGTTATTATTAGCACATGGAAAAGAGACAGGCCTTATTCTGGGTGGTTCCAGAAACCAAAATGGGAATTGGCACATAGACCTTGACTTGTTAAATTTAGTTCAAGAAAAAAAAAAGTATTACCTTTTTAGAGCTGTCCAGAAGTGCAACCGCATCCGCAAGTCTAGAAAAATGCCTGTCCCTCAACATATTCAATCTGAGGCTGGCAGGGGGTTCCAGGTCATTTGGAACTGAGATTCCCTCATGGGTGGGAGGCAAGAGTTCATGGCCCATAGCCTATCTCCAGTTGTTGTGTGGTCACTCATCTAAATGCCCCTACCTATACAATGTCACTGGACAACCACAGCACTCTCCATTGCCTAACTGGGCCTCACAGCACATTTCACTCACTGTAGTTAGAGCATATTACTGTTGCTTTATTTGTTGCCCTATATTTTCTGCCATCTTGACCAAAACAAAAGGTTCATGATGTCAGACACAGAGTTCCGTGAACTTGCTGAATCCCCAGAGTAGGAGCTGGCTCTCCCAGGCACTTGGTAAACATTTGTTGAATGAATGAAGAATGGATGTTCCATTTATACTCTCAATTTATATGTGGACTTGGAAACATATTTGCTCTCTTACATCCTCCTTGCTCCTGATGACACTCTTCATTCTTCTGTGTCATCATTGCTCCCCAGGTACCCACATTTCAGATGCTTTGGTGCTCCCCATGGAAAAGACATTCCTCTGAAAGAGTTATGTTGTGAAGGACCTAAAGCCTGTGACTGAAAGCCCTGAGGAGCCCTGGGTGTGGTGTCCTCATCATTTATCAGCCCATTTGCCATTGCCCGGAACATGTGGAGATTCCTTAGATGTTAACATGTATGGGAGAGCAAATTCCTCCATTCGGCCTACAATTCCAAGTACCACCCTCTAAAAAAATAAGAGATGACCCCTTCCCTTTGAAAGAGCAATGTGGAATAAATGAGAAGAAAGAAATAAAAATCCATTGCTGGGGAACATGGTATCCCACTTTGGACATACCCACTCATATGGAGGAACCTCCATTAGAAAAGTGCTCCTGGTCTCTCTCTTGCCTCTGCGTATTTATCCCTGGGGGAAGAGTGACTTTTAGGCAGTGCATTTGAGGGAGGCTCTTTCTCCCTTTCTCTCTTCCTTCTCTCAGGAGGTGTTTGCTGGAAGGAAACCCATGTTTTGGTTTGTCCTTTACCAAATGGTCACTTTGGCAATCAAGTCTCATCAGGAGAGACCTGATACTTTCTAGTGTTGCCTACAATGGGTATTTCTGATTCATTTTGGGCTATAGTTATAGGAAACCCATTTCATTGCTCATCTAAGCTATGCCTATCAACTGAGCCTTCATTAATGATTAAACAAATATTTTAAGCTTTATTGGACTGCCTTTTGCTTTAGTTGGTTCTAAATTTGGGTGGTAAGATGGCGTATGTATTAGTCAGCTTTTTGTTGTAACTAAAATACCTGATAAGAACAACTTAGAGAAGGAATAATTCATTTGGATTCACAGTTTCAGAGATTCAGTCCATGGTTGGCCAACTCCATTGCTCTAGGCCTGAGGTTCGGCAGAACATCATGGCAGTATGGAATGGTAGAGGAAGGCTGCTCAGCTCATGGAAGCAATGGAGCAGAGAAAGGGAGCGAGAGGACTGAGGGACAAAATAGAATCCCCAAGGACAGGCCCCAAAGTGACCCACTTGACCCACTTTCCAGCTACACACCACCTGTCTATAGTTACCACTCAGTAGTTCATTCAAATTATTCATCCATCAAATGGATTAATCCACTGTCAAGGTTACTGCTCTCATAGTCTAGTCATTTCACCTCTGAACACTGTTGCATTGAATATAATGATTCCAACACATAAGCTTTTGAGGGAAACTTAATATCCAAACAATAACAGGGTGCAATTTATTAACCCCTTAAAATCTAAAAAAAATTGAGATAATAGGGTTATGATAGTGTTGAGATCTTCTTATCACCCAGGTAGGGCAGGACAGAGCAATCTGGCTTCCCAAAGATTCTCCTCTCATGTCTGGGAATATGATGATTTTCTCATGTCTGTTGTCTATCTGTACATGTAACATAGGGATTTACATAAAACTGGGTACCCAGGGATCCAAGATATCTCCTGTGGTCTGAATAAAAGGGCTTAGGTGATGGGCAAGAGCCGTTAACCTCCCAATATGTTAGAAATTACTGTTTTCCCCTATTCTCAAGGATATACTGAGAATACCTACGTCTGTCTTTGAACTCACAACAAGGATATCCCGGAACCTCTAGCATATGGCTAATAATCTTCTCTAGTTCTCCTCTAATATGTCTGCCTCTCCTCCGAAAAGAAGCATCTGGGGTTGAATCCCATTGCCATTGGTCTAATTGCTTTGCATTTCTGATTGGATTCCAAGGACAAGCTAACTTTTAGTGGGTTCTAGGTGTGATTCATAACCTTGGGTGACATTGTACCTTTTATTAAATTCTCAGAATGAGGGTAATGATGACCATCTCAGATAATAATCCCATTATTCCATGCATCACTTGGACAAGATGAAGACCTAGAGAACTTCCTTGTTTCCTTTATTTTGCAAATTAATTTCCTGTCTCATCACAAATCTTTATCTTCTGCTGCATTTAAAACTCTGCAACTTGGGAGACTCCATGGACACAAACAAACTTGTGTCTGTTTGATTCTTGTCTCTTTCTTTTTACCCGGGTCCTCACTTTCTTATCATTTCCATCTTCACACATCTCTCAACCACTTCTGTTAACTACTCTCTCCTCCTCATCCCAGAATATGAAAAACAGAAGCCTATGTAGACTCTACAGATAGTTGATTATTCCTGCCTTCTAAGAGTAGGAATAAAAGCTAGAAGATTAATAAGGAGTGGAAGATAAAATTCATTGAGTTTTATGCTTATAACCTATGCTCCTTTCTTGTATATTTCAATCAATAGGATTCTTTTGAAGTTTTGAAGGCAGCAAACAGACTATTACCAAAAGGATGAGCTCTGGCTAGGAGGCAATGTGTCAGTCAGTGGGAAGAGCAGAGGCTGTTTGAGAAATAGGGTAGTAGACGAGAAGTTCAGATTATGTGAGTGTTGAACCCTTTTCCATTAAGATATGCAAGAGGGATTTTTCTTAATTACTAACTTAAACCTATCCAACCTAATAAAAACAGAGGTCCTGATAACCCTCAGAGAAAAAAGAACAGGCCAGGTCCATGGCGGCTCCTGGTTTAAGGTTCAGTCACTTCCCAGGGATGGATTTTCTCCTTCCTTGGCTGGAGGCCAAGGTGTGTGCACTCAATGAACTTTATGTATGCTGTCATGTGCAATTTTTACAACTCCACAAGTGTAGGAGGAATGGCAGTTTTTCCCATCCAGAGGAGGAAATGGAGGCAAAGAGGTGTCCTGTATTCTGCACAGGTCAAACAGCTGGGAGTGCAGGTCTGCATTTAAATGAAGTCGGCCGTCTCTAAGCCCAGAAGCTTTTCACCATACCACACTGCTTCTGCTGGATTCTGGCCACCTCCCATGATTCCCTAGTTCATCTTTGATCCATTCCACCCACCGCTGCAGGGTCCTCACCCTCTGGAAGGTCACAATCTGGTGTCTCACAGGAGGAAGTCAAGCTAGCAGCTCGAACAGAGGAGGTGGGATCACAGACTGGCCTGGGAGTGTTGTCTGATGGCTGCTGCTTGGCTGCAGCCATGAAGCACTTATCCACGATGGTTTTATTTTTCCCAGGAGAAGAAAGAGACTCTGGGAAGGCGCCAGGGACGCTTTTACATCCCAAGGCCCTGGGAGAAATCCCAAGAAGAGAGTCTGAGCACAAATGTATGAAGGCGACAATGAAGCTCTGCTTAGGAGACCACATATGCACTCAGCATGCTGAGAACCCAGAAACCACCCTGGCTCTACTCCCCCCACCCCAAGATTTCTACTAAGATGCTTCACATGCTGGTCCTTCCACTGGCAGACCATCCACATTTGACTGCAAAAACCAAGGGCCTGGGGTTCTGGGGCAGCTAGATGTTGCTTTAGGGAAGTTCAATTTTTAAAAATAAAATACATAAAATTGGGTACAGTTAGCCTTCATAGCTACAATTTCTGTATCTGCATATTCAGCAAATCTGTAAATATTGAAAATATTAGGAGAGTAAAAACCCATAGAAAGTAATGATGCAACAATTAAAATAGTACAAATAAACAACACAGTATAACAGCTATTTACAAAGCTTTTGCATTTTACTGGATATCATAAGTCATCTAGAGCTCATTTAAAGTATTTGGAAAGATGTGCATAAGTCATGTGTAAATACTATACCATTTTATATAAGTGACTGAGCATCATGCTTTTTGGTATCCAAAGATGGGTCATGGAACTAATCCCTATGGATACTGAGGGATGACTATTTCCATTATGAAACAAGTCAATTCATTTAAATAGTCTATAAAGATCATACAGAGCATAACCAGGCTGTGGAAATCTAGTCACATTCAAGCTTTTCATCAAAACATGGCTACGAGGGCTGGGGATGTGGCTCAAGCGGTAGCGCGCTCGCCTGGCATGTGTGCGGCCCGGGTTCGATCCTCAGCACCACATACAAACAAAGATGTTGTGTCCGCTGAAAACTAGAAAATAAATATTTAAAAAATCTCTCTCTCTCTCTTTAAAAAACAATAAAAAATTAAAATTAAAATTAAAAAAAAACATGGCTACAAGAGAAAGCCCAGGCCCAGTTTTAGCCACTAAGTTGGAGGCTTGTGGAGCAAGAAAGCAACACAAACACAAAATATTGTGAATATTGCTATCTGCTTGCCTGCCAACAGGGTTAAGGAGATTTCTAAATCTGCTGTGGTAGCCTCTCTTGGCTAAGAACAGTGACATTTTCACCTGTTGCCTTCTCACCCACCAAAATCTGGGGCAGCCAGCAATTTTATCCACGTTTGGAGCAGTGTGAAAAGCAAGCCCCAGCCAGTGGGGGTACACTTGGGTTATCATCTCAGAACTGGGTCAGATGGCTGTTTAAAATTTTAAATCTACTCTTAAATCTTGGGCCTCTGGCTGGCACCGGTTCAACTCAAGGGCACAGAAGAACAAGCTGTTTGCTGCTGCTGTGCAGGAGGATCAGATGAAGGGGTCACCTCGTGCCCCATAATGGCCACACAATCTCAGCAGCCCTTCGTTCTGGCTCAGTGTCATAGCTGCTAGCCCTCACCACTTGGTTTCAGAACTGGAAATAGCATGCCCTTTTTAGAACCTGCAGTGACTCCCAAAAAGCTCACTCAAATGAAAACCCCAAACTGCATTCTGAGGACTTGCCAGGGTTTGTCCTGCAGATCTGCTTATCTGTGCTCACAAGCTACTCTGCCTGTTTCTCACTTTGAGGCATCTACTTTCCAAAGCTAGACTACACTGCCAATTCCTCCTCTGAAAGTAAGCTTTGCTGCCTCACCATCCTACTAGGATTTTGTCTTCATGAGGACAATGACACCATCTATTTTTACTTAACAGTGATATCTCCAGTACATTGTCTACTGTATGAATGATGAGTGTTAAGAGGTCAAAGGTTAAGACAAACTCTTAAAGCAGTAATTAGAGCAGTGTGGGACTAATGCATAGATGAACAAGTCAATCCCAGGGGCAGATGAGATTCCCAAATACAAATTACAGTTGCTCCTCCATATCCAGGGGGAGGTTTTCTCCAGGACCTGCATGAATACCAAAATCCAGGGATGCTCAAATCCCTCATATAAAATGAGGGAGTGTTTACATATAGCTACCACATGCTTTAAATCACCCCTAAATTTCTTCTAATGACTAAGGAATGTGAATGATATATTAGTAGTTCTTATAGTATGTTTTTCAGGGAATAAAGACAGGAAGAAAAGTCTGCACATGTTCAGTGCAGAAGTAATTGTCCCTCTGAATATTTTTTATCTAAGGTTAATCACATCTGCAGATGTGGAATCCATGGGTACAGAGGGCCCAGTGTGTGTGTGTGTGTGTGTGTGTGTGTGTGTATGTAGGTGTGTGTGTGTGTGCATTCATGTGTGCATGTGTGCATGTGTGTGCATGTATGTATGTAATATGATAATTTATTCATCCTACAAATATTTACTGAGAAGTCTATGCACTATGCATGAAAATAGGTCCTAGAAAAATACTAGTGAATAAGCCAAAACCTATTGCTCTAATGGAGTGACTGGTGGGTGATGGGAAACATACACTTTTAATAAGTGCTCATGAGGACTGATTTTATGTTCCCATCTCAAGAACTTTGAAATCATTGCTTCCTCTGTTTAGAAGTCTCCTTTCTTCTTTACCAAGATAGTTGTATTGCTTATTGACTTATTTGATTATGGTCTTACTGAAATGTCACACCCATAGAAAGGGCCCTTCACTGATTGTCTTTTCTAAATGTCAGTCCCCATCACTATCTACCCAGACTTCTTTTTCTTGTTACACTTATCATTCCCTAACAGTAGGTTATATAATATACATCTTTGTTTATTGCTTGTTTCTTCCACTAGAATGAAAGCTCTCTGAAAATAGGAACATTGTTCACATTTGTATCCTCAGTCCTTGGAACAGTGCCTACCTGGGTGCACCTGTCAAATCCACAGTAATGAATAAGTATTATCACATGTCAAGTTGTCTTTCCAATCATCAAGAAAAGCTCATATTAATCAATAAACAATTTTGGGATAAGCACCTCTACATTGGCCTATACTTATCAATAAAGGCTAAATTACTTAATAAATATATTAGTGAAATATATATGAAAAAAATGAAAAATGACAGATCTTAAGTGGTTTATCAAGAATGGCCTGCCCCAAAGTGACCACCATGTAACTGCCACCCAGATGTAGGAAGAGGACATCAACAATCCAAAGAAAGCACCTCTGGAGGCCAAGCCAATTAGGGAAACCAACCATTCCAGTGTAGTCAGGATTAACCTAGTTTTAGCACTCCTAAATCCTGTGTCATAGGTAACTCCTGCAGTTCTCTACCGAAGACACTCCTTTCATAATGTCTGATGCCATAGATTAGCTTTGTTTGTCATTGAACTTTAAGTAAATGAAATTGTGTGATTTCATGCAATAACATTTTCATGAAATTTATTTGTAGTTTTGCAAGTAGAGGGAACTCAGTCATTGTATTGCTATAAATTGCTCTATAATAAGGTGACTGAGTTCCTTCTTCCCAGTGTATTTATTCATTCAGTACCAATGGGCATTTGAATTGTTTCTAATTTGGGGCTATTAAAAATAAAGGTGTGGCTTTTTTTGTGGCTCAGTGGTAGAGTACTTGCCTAGCATGTGTGAGGCAATGGGTTCAATCCTTAGCACCACATAAAATGAATAAATAAATGAAGATATTATGTTCATATACAACTAAAAACTATTTTTAAAAAAGCTATTATAGGCTTGGTGAACTATGAATACATTTCTGTTGGATGTACGTAGTTCTCAGAATGGAACAGTGGGTCATGGAGTTTGAGGATGTTCACCTTTACAGACACTGCCAAAGAGTTTTCCAGAATGTCTTACATCAATTTATACTCTGATTAGCAGTGTATAATGATTTTAATTTCTCCATAATTGACCAACACTTGGTATGGTCATTCCTTTTAATTTTATCTATTTTTCTGAGTGTGTAAAAGCGATATCTTACCATGACTTCAATTTGCATTTTCCTGCAGATTGTTATGTCTTTTAAAGTGCCTGTTTAAATCTTTTGATTTTATATTGAATTATCTAGCTCTTCCTTATTCATATATTCTCTATATTTTGGATATGAATCTTTTGTTGGCAAAATGTGTGAAAATTTAAAAATATATTCTCCAAATCTGTGGTTTATAATTGCATTCTCTCAGTAGCGTAGAATGTATCTAATTCTTCATAAATGGTAATGCTTATATTTGCCTAAGAAATATTTGCTAGAGTGAATGATTCTGAAGATATTCTTTTATATCTTCTATAATCATTTTAATATTGAGCTTCATATGTGAGTTGAATAGGATCATTTTGTTTGATTTTGTTTTGTTTTTGCACACAAATGCCAGTTGATCAAGCATTGCTTATCATTAAAACATCCTTTTCTCCCTATGTTCTGTATTATTTCTGAGATAAATCGTGCCTCTGTGTATGGGTCTTTCTGTTTCATTGGTGTACTTAACTATTCTTACACTAATTACAATATCTTTTAATTTCTCAAATTTTGGTGTTAGAAGTGTTTCAAATTTATCTTGACTGTTCTTGGACCTTTGCATTTCCATATAAATTTTAAAATTCAGATTGACAATTTCCACACACATATCCAAAGAAATCTTCTGGAACTTAGATCAACTTGGAAAAATCAACAAACGTGGATCAAATCCTCCAATCCATAAACAGGGTATGTCCCTCCACTTAATTCAGGTCTTATTTACATTCTTCCCACATTGTTATGTCTTTTTGTAGAAGCCTTGCATACTGGTGTATTTTTTAGGTATTTGAGAATATTTTGGGTATTGATTTACATGGTACCATTTGTTTAATTCATTTTTAATTGTTGCTGATATGTAGGAATGCAACTCATTTTTTAAAAAAGTTTTTTAGTTGCATGGACGATATACCTTTATTTTGTTTATTTATTTTTATGTGGTGCTGAGGATGGAACCCAGTGCCTCACACATGCAGGGCAAATGCTCAGCCCCCTCAACACATTTTTGATATTGACCTTCTACCCAACAACTTTGCTAAATTCATTTACTAATTTTAATAGTTTATAGATCTTTTCTGTGTATACAAACATGTCATCTATGATTAATGACAGTTTCGTTTCTTTTTCTTCCTATCTAATCCACACATATTTATTCTATGTTTATATGCGTGTACGTATTTTATCGAGTGGTGTATTGCAGTGTTCGCAGTATCTAATACAATACTGAACAGGCCTGCAGATAGCAGGCATCACTGTCTTGTTCCTTTTCTCTATTAAACATTGTAATGTAAAATGTTTATGCTCAAACCAAGACAAGATCATTTTTGGAATACTCAAACTAAAATATCACTAACATTGCACATTAGATAATTTCAGGTAAAAGTGTTTACCTTCTACAGAGTGATTATTTCAGTTTCCTCTCCTATAGTCCCAGAAGGCTAAAGACCCTACTGAAAATGAGCTGCATATTACATCACATAGTTTATACTTTGCTGAGCAGGCTGATTTTCACAGGCTAGGGGTGGGGGAAAGGAATTGGGACAGAGAAGGCAATACTTAGTGAGATGTAATGTTTTGGGGACAGTCTTTAGTTTTGTAGGACTGGGAACATGTTTTCTCTTTTTATCCAGATCTGGCCAGGCTTTAGAGTTTGATTCATAATGATTAAATCCACAAGAAATTGACTTATAAACCAGATGCCAGTTGTTACTTTGCATGGGGAAAAGTACTTATCATGGTACCCAGGACTGGCTGATTATTGCTATTGGAGGTTTTTTTTTTTTTCCTCCCTCAGTATGGATAGACTGATGCAGGAGGCAGCACTGAAGTAGTCAGAAATCTCTGAAGAGAACTTTGAGAACTGGATTGTTTTAAAATATATTTATACCATGGTCTTGTAGTCCTTTAGTATATTTTTACTCAAAGAACTTGAGCTCATTTAGACCAGGGGCAGCTATGGCCAGGTGTCTGGCCACCTAATTTTGTAAATAAAATCAGTCTTGCCCATTCATTTATGCTTTATCGATGGCTGCCTTTTACAGACCAGATCCTATGATTAGCAAAGCTTACAAGATTCACTATTTGGCCCATTACAGGGGTTTGCTGACCTCCTATTTAGACTAATGTTTTTCAAGCTGTATGTGTGGCTATTAGTGGTTTTCAAATCAATTTAAGGAGTTATGACCAGTAATTTATGTTAAGTAGATTAAAGAATAATAGAAGTAGCAGAGTCCATTTTATTTTGAAAGAAAGCATTATTATAGGAAAACTTTGCTTTTCTAGGTATACAGATAGGCTTATGAATATAGACTCTGAACCACAATGAAAAGGATATTTCTTGAGGGTCATGTGACATAAAAAACTTCAAAAACATTGATCTATAAAAGGTTCTCTTTCTTCAGATGATTTTGAGAAATACTAAACAAATCTCATTTTTAGACTCCTTGTTTTTTACTACCACTGTTATTATAATTTCAAATATTATTGTAAGCACAACATCGTTTTCAAATGCCTTGTATAAAAAAATCCATGAAATCATCATACCAAACTTGTGAAAAAGTACCTATGATCTCTTGATTTAGAGTTGAGCAAACCACAGCCCCCCAGTGTTTAGTCTCCTTGGCCATGACTGAAATTCTCAAGGACAAGGATTGTCCAGGAACATATACCTTCTGACTTGTCCAGTGCCTTTCCTTCCATGTGATGTCTTTCAAGAGTCTCAGAAACCTCTTTCTGTCCTTAAAAATGTTTCAGGGTATCTAGAATTGCCTTAATCGCCTTCTTAGTGCTCTATTTGATGCTGCTGGTTTTGGGATAAATGCCTTGATGATGCCTGTCTCCAAAATCATCCCTGTAACTCTGAAAGGTTGAGATGTGATAGCTTCATCGTCCCCCTGAGCACTCACTCCCACACAGATGAGAACCCTCTGCTCAACACCAGGACTGGGAAGTGGAGTGACAGGACCCTTCCAGGTGCCACTGTGCCTCTGCCCTTCTGTGCCTTCCCAAGGGTGGGGGAAATGAGTTATAAAATTATCAAGCATGGAAGGGCCAAGGGATCTTGAATTTTTGTGGAGTTGGGAAAATCCTTCAGGGAATCCATATTTGGGAATGGAAAATGCCTTCTGTCCCTGGATAATGAAGGGCATCTGGGAAGAGCAGCAGGAGTCGGCAGCTGGCCCCAATGCTGACCTTGAGGGATCCTGCTGCACCAGAGGCCCTTACCCACAGGACTCACTGCAGCCCCTACAGCTCACATGACAGCTAGAGATGAAAGAAGCCAGTGGCCTGTGCCAAGCCTCACAGGTGCAGGGACAGATCTGGGCTTCGCTCTTAGGCAGGCTGGCTCCCCAGCCCACAGTTATAATCCCTGTGGACACTGTCTCTTTTTGAATGAAGTGAGTGATAAAGATCTTGGGGACTCGATCCTTCCAGGTTGTGCAGAACAATCCACCCAGAGAGAAAGGCATGAAGTCTTCTCAGGAACCAGGCCTCTGGCGGGCCAGACCCTTCTATGAGCTGTAACTATGCAGACAGCAGTACAGCTGGAGGGCAACTGAAGAAAGAGAACATTTGCCAAAGACAATCAAACAGATAAGCTGAGCACTGATAGCATGAACAGAAAGCTCCTACCAGCTTTTGAGAAATGGCCATGAGGGTTAAACTGTTTGGTTTAGATATTGTCTTAGTCCATTCAAGATGCTATGACAAAATACTGTAGACTGGGTTCCCCCAAACACAATACACATTTATTTCCCATACTTGTGGAGGCTGAACAGTCCAAGCTCAAGGTGCTGGAATATATGGTGTCTGATGTCTTGTTGGTGTCTTGTCACTGTGTCCTCACATGGTGGAAGGGACAAATGAGCTTTGTTGGGCCTCTTTCATAAAGAGGGCACTAATCCCTTTCATGAGGACAGAGCCTCCCAAAGCCCCACCTCCTAATACTGTTGAACTGGGGATATGTACTAATATGTGGGTTGGGGGGGAAGAGGGGCAGACACATTCAAACCCATGGAAAAGACCATGGTTAGGAAGTTGACATCCCTGCCTTCTCTTTCTGTAAATCAACAGAAATGAGGGTGAGAATGAGCACTAAAAATGCCAACTCCATTTTTGGCATCAGGACCCACCTCAGGATAAGACAGCTGAAAGATGGCAGGGAGCACAGGGAAATTCCACAAGCACTGGATTCTGTCCCAAGCCCCAATGTCCTGTCTGGTCAGGTCCAGTAGCTGCTGAGACAACAAGGACAGTAGGGTCTTCCCATAACCCCCATGACCCCCTTGGCAGGCACAACTGAAGACGTTTTCTGAAAATCCCTTCTGGCCTGGTGGGTGGTTAAAGCTAATAACAATAAGCATTGATTTCAGAGGCTGGAGGTTCCTGGCTTACTTTTTAAATGACTGTTGTAAACCAGTGAGCTCCAGGAAAAAGCTAATAAAAGGTACAGGACGTGAAGCAGTCACTTGTATCTGGAAGGATTGGGCCATAGGATAAACTAAATCAGAGATTATGACTTCTTGAGGATGAAACTCACCTGGGCCAGTGAAATTGCCAGGCAGCATATGGCTACCTCCTAGAGGCTGAGATGAGGTGTCCAACAGGACTTCAGGACAAGGGAGAAGAGGAGCAGGGGGAGAAAGAAAGGAGTGACATATAAACACTGTCAGGGAGCAGGAAGATGGGGAGAGGAGAACTGAGAGTTAAAGTCCATGAACTGCACCTGTGCCATACTGTCTTACCATGTCAAGGAGAGTTTTAAAGTAGCTAGACCCATTGTATATTTACATATTGATTAGGTAAGGTGCTCATTGGCAAATCTTCTGGTGCCTTCTGGGGACTCCTATGTCACAGATCATTTTGAGCTCCAACAGTCCAAAATAAGGCCAAGAGAGACATAGAAAATTGGGGATGTTGGGGAGGGATAGTGGTATGGAGGCAGGGGCAGAAGACAGATGAAGCATAACCTTGAGGAAGAAGCTAGTGTATATAAGGATGTGGTACTAGAAAATATTGATCATCTGCTACTAATTGTCAAAAGACTCAACATAAATAAAGGACACAATCTGGGGATGGAGGATATAACACTTGACCATCTTTTTAAAAATAATTTTAAATCACATACATGGAAAATAACTTATTCTAATTAGGATCCCATTCTTGTGGTTGTACATGATGTAGAGTTTCACTGGTGGCATATTCATACATAAACATTGGAAAGTCATGTCCGATTCAATCTAGGGTAAACACTTATTTAAAACAATTCTCCTCTAACTGCAGATCCCAAACAGTAAATGTTCCACTCACATATCCACCCACCCATGTATTATCTGTCTATCCATTCATCCACCCATTATCAATTCATTCACTCTTCCACTTATATATCTATCTATCCATCCATCATCCATCCATCCATTCATCCATCCACCCACCTACCTGTCCACCTATGCACCTACTCATTCATTCACCCATCAACCAATCCATCCATTGATTCATTTGTCCATCAATCTATATAATCAGGTGTGTGCCAGAAGCTACACAATGGAGACACTGATAAAATAGAAATAAATAATAATACTCTACGTGCACAGAAACCTAGTTCTGCACAGGAGGTGCTTGAATAATTACAATGAAACTCAATTAGCGATATGATCTAGTTAACCATCAAATACGTCAGAAGAGTTGGGTGTGGGTGTTATCCCTGAGGCGTGACAGATGCTCTTACCTCCATAGAGGCACAGAGCTGTGCATGGCATTCCAGCTCTTGTTTGAGGGACTGAAACAAATCCTAAAGGGGCTCATTATTTCTGTCAAGGGACTGTGCTCTGTTTTTTTTTCTCATAGCAACTGGTGAACTGGGGGTACTGGTCCAATCCAGCCAGCACCATTTAGGGACTAGTAACTAAGGGTCCCTGGGGAAACTTACCAGCAGGTGTGTTTACAATAACAAGACACAGTGATGTTAATTCAGTTTAGCAATGTTAATTCCTCACAGAGGAGGGACTGGAAATTAATGCTGGAACCAAATACTCATCACACCTGGAATTAATTTGAGGTAGTGTATGTGTGCACGTGTGTGTGTGTGTGTGTGTGTATGTGAGAGAAAGACAGAGAGGGAGAACTATAAGTACACTCAGGTATATGTGTCTGGACATATGTATGATAAGTATATGCACAAAAATATATTTTATGAAAATGTGTCTAAGCTGAAGTCAGCCATTTATCAAACCAAATACAATTTTGTACACTCAAAATAGTTTACAAAAAATGGGTTCAGTTTTCTTAAAAACAATTTTTATTAAAATTTGGGAATTCAAAGAAGGAATGTTATATATAGCTATCATTTACTGAGTGCCTGCTGTAATACAGACTCATTTCATAGTTGCAACTCTTTGGAATTGGTACTGTTGATCTCATTAAGAAAATAAACAGACCTTAAAAGAGGTTAAGCTCAGTACTTTGCCCACACAGCTAGTAGTCACCAAAGGTTCTATTTGAACTCAGCTTATCTAATTTGGGGGTCATTTCTCTTTCTCTCATACTGGGTTGCTTTATCCAGCTGGGGAGAGAGAGTTTTAGCCAAAGGATGCAACTCTGGGAGCCTTAGAATTCTGGTAGCTAGGATGAGTAGACCATGAGGCCCTGCAGAATAGACCTGAACCCACAGAAGGGCAACTTACATAAGCATCCTTTCTGCATTTAGACAACAATATCCACAAAGAGGAAGACATTGCTCCATCCTGGAGGTTGTCAGGGCCAATCAGACTAGCATCTAGACCTTACAGAGTGTTGCTGTTTTATACCCTCTGGGAAAATGAGTTTTAAAAATGACTCCTTTGCTCTCAAGGTCCTCATGTAATTTGAAAAGAAAGAAAATTTCAAGACAAATTCCCATGACAATAGATATACAAGAACCCATGGATATGCAAAGAAGAAAAATCCTCTTCATTATTGACAACCATAAAGTAGATATATAGGGTGAGATTGTTTGTGACCCAGATTATCATTTTGTTTAACAAGTATTTCCTACAGGATGATAGCAAGCTTCTCTAGTATTTTTCACATATGATTGGAAGGTAGATTGTCTTTCTACTCTCATTCAGGAGTATTACTGTTTGATAATGCAAGGTGCACTTTGGTAAAGAGAGACCTGCTGACTCTAGCTGTACATCCCTGCATGTTCAACAATAGGGGGTTAAAAAAGGAAGTCTAGTCAGAGGGATTTGATTTTGGGCTGCTTCATGGTGGAGTGGGTTGCTTATCTGCAATCTTCAGTAGGAGAGAGCCTGTTTTATCGGAGATGCAGAGAGTGGGGCATGACATTTTGAGCAGGAAGGATGGCAAGGACTTTCCTCTATGGTTGAAATGAGCCAGCCTGAGAGAACAGAGGGGACACATATCATGTAGAGGAGGGTCATGGAGACCAGAAGCTCAGAACTGTGGCCTCTGACTTCTGTCTGCACATCTCCTCATCATCCTTGTGTCAAAGCTCACATGTTCCTGGCAATCTCACCAGATCAGCTCAGGTATCCTCCTTTTTCCTTGTACTAGACGTTGTTTTCCCTCTCTCCTATTATACAAGTTCTTCTTCACTCCTCCACTGTGGTTCTTATCGTATGTGATCTAATATTGTAACAATTCCCACTTATGCCCTATTTTTTCTACTTGATCATAAATACCATAAGGGAGTTCCTGATCTTTTTTCCCATGATGCCTAACACAACCCCTTGTCTTTGTCTTTGTCTTCCCACAGCAGAACATAGGTCTCTACACAGTATATGGTGGTACCAATTCTTAAAAGAATGGAAGAATGGTAAGTGTTCATCTTTAGTGATGTGCTGACTGACTGTGGAGCAAATTTCTATCCGTTTCTGTAAAGTGTGATCTTATTCAAGCTTTGCTCCAGTACTTGACAGGGTCAGTGACCTCAGGCCTTCATAGTTTTGCTGATCCTTCCCCCTTGAGACCTGAAACCACAGGGACCCTCCTGAAGAATTAGCCTCTTCCCAGATCTGAGCATGGGGCCCTCGGATATACACTTAGATTTTCCAGCTTCCAGCCAGGTTTGGTGTAGTTCCCTCTCAATCCTGAAATTCTGATCCAATGACTGATTACTTGATCATCTCCCCAGCTTTCCAACCTGCCCTCCAGTTTCCAAATAGATGGGGCTCTAACCCTGAACATCAGCCTCCATGGCCTCTCTTGGACCTCATTGGAAAAGCTTTTCTGATTCCTTGAAACTGTCCAGGTGAATCTGGTGCATCTGCTGGCCATTTCTTTTCCCCTGGTAGTCCCTTGCCTTTGCTTGGGCACATCCCCTAACCTCTGCAATAGTCCTGGACAAATGTCAACCCTGTTGTAGGCAATTTGAAAAAGATTCCCACCCTGGCAGCTGCCAAGATCAAGCTGGGGGTTGGGTATGAGGATCATTAGTTTGCTGCTGAGGCAAGGAGATACTGTCAGCATGGAACACTAATAATAAAAGGTCAGAATCTTCCATGAGGTCTGGAAGGTGAGAGTCTGCAACTTTGGCATGCACTCTTCTCTAGAGGAGTGACTCTTAGCTTGGGCCAACACTTGATACCTAGTCTTCCATGTGGGATCATAGGAAAAATCACAGTACTTTGAGGATCACCCAACCAAGATTCAAGTTTTCATTCTGTGTTTGTGACCTTGGAAGAGTTGCTTGGCCTCCTTGAGTCTCATAGTCTTTTCCATTGAGAGAATGTAGACTTTTGTATCTACCCAAAAGGTTATGGTAACAATTAAATGGGTTTCCTGTCCCTGGACAGAACTTTTTTTTTTTCTTTTCAATTCACAAGTAGGAGAACTATCAATATAAGTTGGAGTTTGACCTGAAGGAGTTCTTTTCTTGGTAGCATATTTTCAGTTAGCTGATTGGTAACCTCCATCTCTAAATTGCAAACTTTGGGTGAGGTGTTACTCAGGGGCTTAGGTGTAGGGATGAGGGAGGAGGCAGTAGAAGAGATGGTCAGGGTTTCATGCAGGCCTGGGGGATGGCCCAGTATCCCACCTTGAGTTGTCCTGCCGCAGGGCCTTCACAGGTTGAGCAGGAGGAAAATGAAACCTTCCAACAGATGCCAACCCTGGCAGCCACCGAGATCCAGCCGGGTGCTCTGAGAATCCTTGGCGTGCTCTCGAGGTAGGAGGATGGTGTCAGCACTAAGCATTAATAATAAAAGGCCAGAATCTTCCATGAGCTCTAGAAAGTGAGCGTCTGGAACTTGGCTCTATTTTTAATACCAATTTTCTCTCAGCATTAGTCCCCTTTGAAATATAAAGATGACCTCAAGTGCAAAAATACGATTCCACTAAAGTGAGGGAGAACCAAAGAATTTCTAGCTGATTAGACTTGGGAGTTTTTCCTGTTACTGCTGCAGTTAAATAGATATTGGCAAATAGTGTAACCTGCAGGGAACCAAACAGAGTGTGGAAGAGTCTGGTTGGTTATAATTAGAAACATACATCATTCCTTTCCCCAGAGAGCAAGAGAGTGGTATTTAAGGGGACAGTGAGGCACCATCCATGAACAGCCTTGACTCAGCAACAGTTGAGAGCCACCTTACAAATTACTGCTCATGTGGCCAATATACTTAACATTTTCCTCCCTAATTTTTAATAATGCACTTCAGCCTGATCTATGTGCATCTTAGAACTGAATCCAGAAGCATGTTAGCACAAGATAGTTGTATCTGAACAACAAATTACATTTGTAGTATGTAACTGTTCCAACTGCAGTTAGTAATGGGCCTGTATGTATTAATGAGAAAGATGATTATCCTGTCACTTAGGAAAAAATGAGATAAATATATTTAAAACCCATATGTATAAAAAAAACCTGATCCTATCCCATGGTTCCAATGAAGGCAGTAGGAATATAATTTTCTTATTTATAAACAACTAGATCCAATTTAGTCATAATATAGGAACATTGATTAAGCATCCTCTCTGTGAGAGCAGAGGATGGAGGACTGGGGAGGAAGATGAACAGGGCAGGGCATTGCAGCCTAATGGCTCTAAGTACATGAACTTTGGGGTCTGACAGATGAGATTTAAATATCCTCTCCTCTTTTCTAATCTCATTACCTTGTGCAAGCTACCTAATCTTTCCCAGACTTAGTTTCCTTATTTGCAAAGTGGGGATAAAAATAATACCTTTTTTTAGGTTTGTTGATATAAAAGAATGTTTAATTACCATTAGCCAAGCATTGAGTCTATCTTGGAGGAAAGCCCCTATGGTGGGGGCAAGCTTACAAATACAGGTTGACTCTTCCTGGTCCAAAATGCCTGGGACCAGAAATGTTTCAGATTTTGGAAGTTTCTTTGTTTTGTGTGTGTGTGTGTGTGTGTGTGTTGGGAGGTGGATTTTGGAATATTCATATAGACTATCAATTGAGCAACCCTAATCATAAAATCAAAATCCAAAAGCTCTGAAAGCTGAGATTTTTTAAAAAAAATTATTTGTTGTAATTAGTTATACATGACAACAGAATGCTTTTCAATTCATTGTACAAAAATGGAACACAACTTTTCATTTGTCTGGTTGTACACGATGGAGTCATACCATTCACATAATCATATATGTACCTATGGTAATGAAAGCTGAAAAATTTAAAGAATCATGTTAGCACTCAAGTTTTTAATGTTGGTACATTTCAGATTTCAGAATTTTAGATTAAGATGTTCTCAACCTATAGGACATTTTAATAGAATATAGTAAGACCTGGGATAGTATTCTTTCACTTACAAGTCACTCTGGGGCTTAGGAACTAATTGACCAACTTTCTGGAGCTGACACCAGGCTGAGTTCTAATATGGGAAGAAGAAATGGTCAGAAGTAAAGGGCATCATAGGTACAAGGTAGATCATGCAGAAAAGCAGAGAGACACACATCACTAGGCGATCAAGGAGATGACCAGTGGTACTACCTACAGGTTCTCCCAGGTGCTGCAAGGCAGAAACAAGAGCAGGTGGGGTGGGGAAATAGAGGACGGGTGGGCCAAGGTGACCAAGAAGCCACAAAGTGACAACTATCTAAGCAAATTAACATTTGCTCAGTAAAGTCTCTGAAGGCCCAGAGATTTTTGAAAAGGAAAAAAACTGCTCAATAAAGACAAGGAGAAGAAGGCTTTGTTTTTTTTTGAGTTTTGACACAAAATTGTGTTAATAGTTCCCTGTGTTAGCTTTTCATTACTATAACAAATACCTGAGATAATTAATAAAGAGGAAAATTTCATTTGGCTCACAGTGTTGGGGTTTCAGTTTCTGATAAGTTGGTCTTATTGCTTTGAATCTGTGGTAAGGCAGTAACCATGGTTGGAGCATCCGATAGAGGAAGCTGCTCATCTCACAACAGCCAAGAAGCAAAGAAAGAGGAGGAAAGGGCCAGAAAGAGGAGGAAGGGCCAGAGTCCCAATATCCTGGGCACCTTCCTGATGATGTAACTTTCTCCAACTAGACCCCACCTCTTAAAGGCTCATCTTACCACCTTCTAGTTGTGCCACAGGCTGGGGACCAATCCTTCAACACATGGATCTTTGGGGACATTCAATAACTGAATTCTAGCATGCCATGTTTAATCGTGAATTTATTCTGTAATGTATTAGAAATTGGAACAGGTGTGGCATTAGTCACTGTCTCAGCAGAGTTGTGCAGAGCCTGGGCTGATGTCACCGTGTTGGAACACAGGCAAAGAGACTAAGCTAGAAGCCTGTCTGGTGTTCTGATTGGACAAGGGAGATGACACGCTGCTTCTAAGAGGCCCTGAGAGGTTTCTAGATTGTGGCTTCTTCTGTCTCTGTGGGGTGCATCAGAGTGTATCTTTCAGGTCCAAAGACATGCTGCATGGGATAGAGAGGACTGGGCATGTGAGTAATCTTAAGTCTTAAATCCCTGTGCCTTATCAGACAGTAGAAAAATTATTATGTTACTTATCTCAATGTATCAGAAATTCTCAAAGGAAAGAAACTATAGAGGCATATGTATTTGGGAACACTTGATACTTTCTATGTAAACATCTGAATGGAAAGTCTTGGAAATGATTAAAATATTATATGTACTACAAATCACTGATACAACCTAACTTGGACAACGGGTGAGTGTATCCTTGGGATGACCCAGAGTGGGAATGGAAAGGAATTCTAGTAGTTAGCTTGAAAAACAGCCTCCAATGAGCTCTGCCTTCTGGTGCTCAAGCTGCATGTGGGCTGCATCCAGGAACTTGCTTTTAATGAATAGAATATGGCATTGTGAGGGGACATCACTCCTAACACTGGATTACGAAAGATCCAACCTTCTAAAGACTATGACTTCCATTTTTCCTAGCTCTTTGCTCTCATCTATCTCCGTCCTCCTCCCTTCTCCTTCCCTGTCTCCCGCCTCCCTCTTTCCCTCCTGTCCCCTTCCTTCTCTCTCTCTCTCTCTCTCTCTCTCTCTCTCTCTCTCTCTGTATGTTTTGATTTCTTGTTTGCTCACTTTAATGAAGCCCACTTCCAGGCTGGAGAGACTGAAGTGGCAAGGAATACAGAATTCCCTCCAGCCAACATCCAGTGGGGCACTGGGACCTCATTCCAACAGCCCACAGGAACCGAATTCTGCCAACAACCGTGTGAGTGAGTTTGGAAGCAAATACTTCCCCAGTCAGGTTTTAGGTAACTGTAGTCTTGGCTAACAACTTGATTTCAGCCAGAGGACTCAGATGCCTTACACCCAGATTTCTGACCCTTAGATTCCATGAAATAACCCAAATATACTGCTACAAGCAGCTAACTTTGTGGGTGATAGTTGTGCAGCAACAGATAACTAATATAGGAACTAACATTAATTGAGCAGTAGTCACCAGGGTAGTATTACACAATTTATCTTATTTAGTTCCCTATTTTACTTCTAAGAAATATTTTAAAGAATACAAAATGGTTAAGAAATTTTACTAGGTGTCAGACAACTAGGAAGTAGCAGACAAAGTTTCCAACTAGGATAGAGCAATACCCAACATGTTTGCAAGTCTATGAAAGGAAAGAATTTCTCCAAATTACAGGTTGCCTGGGGGAATCAAGGGCACCCTGACATATGCATACACTGGAAAGACTAATGTGCCTCTAGATATCTTTCCTGCTTCTTTTTTAATGCATGAAACTCAGCTTTGGGTTGAACAGAAAAAAATAATCCACAAAATTTATTACATGCTTAAGTCATGAAGTACTTTTATTTAACATCTGGTGGTCACTCTGAAATGAAGATTTGAGATTTTTCTCCATGACAATAATGCTGTTATCAATCCCATAAAGACTGTCTCATTCACAAGTAGTGTAAGAATCACACACAGGATCTCACTGTGGAAAGGAATATGGCCTGCAAACAGAACAATGATTCCAAAGGGGATTTTAATGTCATTGCAATCTTCTCTGACATTGATTCTGTCATCCCAGGTAAGATAGAGCAGGTGAGGAAAAATAAAAAAGCCAGGTTGGATAACAATGGGCTAGGATGGCACTAGTCTCTGACAGCCTTTTAGCTATAAAGAGCATCACTTAACCAAGCCTCCAGATGGTGGAAAAATTACTCCAAAAACACGTAGCCCCAAACTGAACACTTTCAGCAAAGATAGAGCATTGCATTTTTTTTGTACTTCAATATTATTATAAAATATTTTAGGCACAGAGATATGCATGGAAATCATCATAGTAATATACTAAAAGTATGAACTCAGCATTCTGCTTGTAAACTGTACTATTTCTAATTTTCCATATGTGCTTCAGACTTTTATCAAGAAATAAAACATTACAGATAAGTGCCTTTTGAAACTGTTTTAACGCTACTGCTTATCCAACCCTCCAAAATAACCACCACTTTGATGTTTGAGATATAATTCTCTTGTGTATTTTTATATTTTATATTTTTATCGTGTGTGTGTGTGTGTGTGTGTGTGTGTACGCACACGTGCATGCATGTAACTTAGTTTTCATGATTTTATGCTTTAGATCAAGGGTATCATATTATATACAACATGTCGTGATTTGCTTTTGCATTTTTATTTTTAAAAATTTGTTTAAGAATTTGTATTGAAATTTGGATTTTCCGTATTGACTCATGTAGCTCTATTTCATTAATTTCAGCTACTATTTACTTTTCTTTTGTGGTTATTATACGTTGTTGGTAATACATTCTTCCACTGAGAAGTTTGTAGTTTTTCTCATCCTTTTTTCTTTCTTCCCTCCCTTCTTCTTTCCTTCCTTCTTTAGGATTCTTTGCACTTCTGCTAGTGCACAACAATATAATATTCTACTTGGTTGCTTGTACACATGGGAAAGAGTTTCTCTAAGGAAAGGTAGAGTGCTGACATGTAAAAGATATATGTTTCCAGATTATTACATACCACATAGTGCTCTTCAAAGTGGTACCAATTTGCACTCCTACTTTCTTTTTTTTGTTAGTTGCTCGAGACAATACAATGATCTTGACATATCATACATTTGATTCAAATAGGGTATGAATTCTCGTTTTTCCACGTGTACAGATTGTAGGATCACATTGGTTATACATCTATGTGTATACATACAGCAATCCTAGTGTCAGTTGTATTCTGCTGCCCTCCCTATCCCCCCTCCCCTCCCCTCCCCTCCCATCACTATTCTCTACCCATTCTACTGTGACACTTATCTCTCTCATTTTTTTTTCTTCCCTTCCCCCTCACACCATCGTATATGTATTTTGTGAACCCATGAGGGTCTCCTTCTGTCTTCCGTGCAATTCCCCTTCTCCCTCCCTTTCCCTCCCTCCTCTTTTCCTTGTTTCGTGGCATTCTTCTTCTCATGCTCTTCCTTCCTACTCTGTTTTGAGTCCCCTCCCTTATATCAGAGAAGACATTTGGCATTTGTTTTTTAGGGATTGGCTAACTTCGCTTAGCATAATTTGCTCTAGTGCCATCCATTTCCCTGCAAATGCCATGATTTTGTTATTTTTTAATGCTGAGTAATATTCCATTGTGTATAAATGCCACATTTTTTTAAATCCATTCATCTGTTGATGGGCATCTGGGTTGGTTCCACTTTGAGAGTTCTCTTTACCTCTGTTTCCTCTGTGGTTTTTCCTTGCCTGCTGTGGTTTTCTGAAGCAAGCCCCACTGTGGTTCTTACCCTGAGTGCTTTCTGGCTGGTCAAGGTTCTTCCTAACTGTACCACTTCGGATTATATGAGATGAATTTGGATATGGTTTGACCCATGAAAAACTTGATGGGATTTTCTTATCCTTTGGTTTGGTAGTGAATTTCTTCTAAGGACACATTATTTAATTTTAAGCAACCACCTCCTCATGGCTCATAACATGCATTCTTTCACTGGCCCAATAAAGCATCAGTAACCTGGCGGCTGATAAAAAGAGTTCTATGAATCTATGCCATTCATTCCTAACCCTTTCTGCAGATTTGAAAACTTCCTGAAAATGAAATGCTACACACACACACACACATACACACACACACACACTCTTTTGTGTGCAATTCTGAAAGGCTTTTTGGTAATTGAAGCAAATCCATTGATCTCAAGCTCATCCTGCACTGATCTATGTTGAATGATTCAGGAAGAAGGATTGAAGAACAGTTTGGTGTATTAAAATATTTCTGAACTTAGGACAGTTGCATAATTGTCCCAATGTCCTATAAGTATATAGGAATTTTGATAAAACTTAATGTTTTTATGGCTGCTAATAATTTTGTCACTGTTGTTAATATTTGCTTTCATATTAAATCCCAATTACATTTCATGATACAGTAGAACAGAATAGAAAGAGAGTTTAGACTCAGGAGTCAAACTAGTCAAGTTCAACTCTGCCATTTCTTTGGGGGATGGGAAATATAACTTTTGCTAGCCTGAGTTTTCTTTTTTATTTATTTATTTATTTTTATTGTTGGCTGTTCAAAACATTACATAGTTCTTGATATATCATATTTCACAATTTGATTCAAGTGGGTTATGAGCTCCCATTTTTACCCCATATACAGATTGCAGAATCACATCAGTTACACATCCATTGATTTACATATTGCCATACTAGTGTCTGTTGTATTCTGCTGCCTTTCCTATCCTCTACTATCCCCCCTCCCCTCCCCTCCCCTCCCCTCTTCTCTCTCTGCTCCCTCTAATGACATTCGTTTGTCCCCCTTATATTATTTTTCCCCTTCCCCTCACTTCCTATTGTATGTACTTTTGTATAACTCTGAGGGTCTCCTTCCATTTCCATGCATTTTCCCTTCTCTCACCCTTTCCCTCCTACCTCTCATCCCTGTTTAATGTTAATCTTCTTCTCATGCTCTTCGACCCTACTCTGTTCTTAGTTACTCTCCTTATATCAAAGAAGACATTTGGCATTTGTTTTTTAGGGATTGGCTAGCTTCACTTAGCATAATCGGCTCTAATGCCATCCATTTCCCTGTAAATTCTATGATTTTGTCATTTTTTAATGCAGAGTAATACTCCATTGTGTATAAATGCCACATTTTTTTTTATCCATTCATCCATTGAAGGGCATCTAGGTTGGTTCCACAGTCTAGCTATTGTGAATTGTGCTGCTATGAACATCGATGTAGCAGTGTCCCTGTAGCATGCTTTTTTTAGGTCTTTAGGGAATAGACCGAGAAGGGGAATAGCTGGGTCAAATGGTGGCTCCATTCCCAGCTTTCCAAGAAATCTCCATACTGCTTTCCAAATTGGCTGCACCAATTTGCAGTCCCACCAGCAATGTACAAGTGTACCCTTTTCCCCACATCCTCGCCAGCACTTGTTGTTGTTTGACTTCATAATGGCTGCCAATCTAACTGGAGTGAGATGGTATCTTAGGGTGGTTTTGATTTGCATTTCTCTGACTGCTAGAGATGGTGAGCATTTTTTCATGTACTTGTTGATTGATTGTATGTCCTCCTCTGAGAAGTGTCTGTTCAGGTCCTTGGCCCATTTGTTGATTGGGTTGTTTGTTCTCTTATTGTCTAATTTTTTGAGTTCTTTGTATACTCTGGATATTAGGGCTCTATCTGAAGTATGAGGAGTAAAGATTTGTTCCCAGGATGTAGGCTCTCTATTTACCTCTCTTATTGTATCTTTCAATAGACTTAAAAATAAGAATCATATGATCATCTCGATAGATGCGGAAAAAGCATTCGACAAAGTACAGCATCCCTTTATGTTCAAAACTCTAGAAAAACTAGGGTTAACAGGAACATACCTCAATATTGTAAAAGCAATCTATGCTAAGCCTCAGGCTAGCATCATTCTGAATGGAGAAAAATTGAAGGCATTCCCTCTAAAATCTGGAACAAGACAGGGATGCCCTCTCTCACCACTTCTGTTCAACATAGTTCTCGAAACACTGGCCAGAGCAATTAGACAGACGAAAGAAATTAAAGGCATCAAAATAGGAAAAGAAGAACTTAAATTATCACTATTTGCAGATGACATGATTCTATACCTAGCAGACCCAAAAGGGTCTACAAAGAAACTATTAGAGCTAATAAATGAATTCAGCAAAGTGGCAGGATATAAAATCAACACGCATAAATCAAAGGCATTCCTGTATATCAGCGACAAATCCTCTGAAATGGAAATGAGGACAACCACTCCATTCACAATATCTTCAAAAAAAATAAAATACTTGGGAATCAACCTAACAAAAGAGGTGAAAGACTTATACAATGAAAACTACAGAACCCTAAAGAGAGAAATAGAAGAAGATCTTAGAAGATGGAAAAATATACCCTGTTCATGGATAGGCAGAACTAACATCATCAAAATGGCGATATTACCAAAAGTTCTCTATAGGTTTAATGCAATGCCAATCAAAATCCCAATGGCATTTCTTGTAGAAATAGAGAAAGCAATCATGAAATTCATATGGAAAAACAAAAGACCCAGAATAGCAAAAACAATGCTAAGCAGGAAGTGTGAATCAGGCGGTATAGCGATACCAGACTTCAAACTATACTACAGAGCAATAGTAACAAAAACAGCATGGTACTGGTACAAAAACAGGCGGGTGGACCAATGGTACAGAATAGAGGACACAGAAACCAATCCACAAAACTACAACTACCTTATATTTGATAAAGGGGCTAAAAGCATGCAATGGAGGAAGGATAGCATCTTCAACAAATGGTGCTGGGAAAACTGGAAATCCATATGCAACAAAATGAAACTGAATCCCTTTCTCTCGCCATGCACAAAAGTTAATTCAAAATGGATCAAGGAGCTTGATATCAAATCAGAGACACGCCGTCTGATAGAAGAAAAAGTTGGCTACGATCTACATACTGTGGGGTCGGGCTCCAAATTCCTCAATAGGACACCCATAGCACAAAAGTTAATAACTAGAATCAACAAATGGGACTTACTCAAACTAAAAAGTTTTTTCTTAGCCTGAGTTTTCTTATCTCTCAAGTGGACTCATCTTTTTCTGGAGGATGGGTACCAGAGATTGAACTCAGGGACACTTGACCACTGGGGGGATGTGAGCCACATCCCCAGCCTTATTTTGTGTTTATTTAGAGACAGGATCTCACTGAGTTGCTTAGTGCTTTGCTTTTTTTATTGGTTGTTCAAAACATTACATAGCTCTTGACGTATCATATTTCATACTTTAGATTCAAGTGGGTTATGAACTCCCATTTTTACCCCATACACAGATTGCAGAATCACATCGGTTACACATCCACATTTTTACATAATGCCATATTAGTAACTATTGTATTCTGCTACCTTTCCTATCCTCTATTATCCCCCCTCCCCTGCCCTCCCATCTTCTCTCTCTATCCCATCTGCTGTAATTTAATTCTCTCCCTTGTTTTTTTTGTTTTTGGTTTTTTTCCCTTTCCCCTCACAACCTCTTATATGTAATTTTGTATAACAATGGCGGTCTCCTTCCATTTCCATGCAATTTCCCTTTTCTCTCCCTTTCCCTCCCACCTCATGTCTCTGTTTAATGTTAATCTTTTTCTCTTGCTCTTCCTCCCTGCTCTGTTCTTAGTTACTCTTATTATATCAAAGAAGACATTTGGCATTTGTTTTTTAGGGATTGGCTAGATTCACTTAGCGTAATCTGCTCTAATGCCATCCATTTCCCTGCAAATTCCATGATTTTGTCATTTTTTAGTGCAGAGTAATACTCCATTGTGTATAAATGCCACATTTTTTTAATACATTCATCTGTTGATGGGCATCTGGGTTGGTTCCACAGTCTAGTTATTGTGAATTGTGCTGCTATGAACATCGATGTGGCAGTATCCCTGTAGTACGCTCTTTTAAGGTCTTCAGGGAATAGTCTGAGAAGGGCAATAGCTGCGTTAAATGGTGGTTCCATTCCCAGCTTTCCCAGGAATCTCCATACTGCTTTCCAAATTGGCCGCACCAATTTGCAGTCCCACCAGCAATGTACAAGAGTACCCCTTTCCCCACATCCTCGCCAGCACTTGTTGTTGTTTGACTTCATAATGCCTGCTAATCTTACTGGAGTGAGATGGTATCTTAGGGTGGTTTTGATTTGCATTTCTCTGACTGCTAGAGATGGTGAGCATTTTTTCATGTACTTGTTGATTGATTGTATGTCCTCCTCTGAGAAGTGTCTGTTCAGGTCTTTGGCCCATTTATTGATTGGGTTATTTGTTATCTTATTGTTTAACTTTTTGAGTTCTTTGTATACTCTAGATATTAGGGCTCTATCTGAAGTGTGAGGAGCAAAAATTTGTTCCCAGGATGTAGGCTCCCTATTTACCCTTCTTATTGTTTCTCTTGCTGAGAAAAAACTTTTTAGTTTGAGTAAGTCCCATTTGTTGATTCTAGTTATTAACTTTTGTGCTATGGGCCTCCTATTAAGGAATTTGGAGCCCGACCCCACAGTATGTAGATCGTAGCCAACTTTTTCTTCTATCAGACGCCGTGTCTCTGATTTGATATCAAGCTCCTTGATCCATTTTGAGTTAACTTTTGTGCATGGCGAGAGAAAGGGATTCAGTTTCATTTTGTTGCATATGGATTTCCAGTTTTTCCAGCACCATTTGTTGAAGATGCTATCCTTCTTCCATTGCATGCTTTTAGCCCCTTTATCAAATATAAGAAAGTTGTAGTTTTGTGGATTGGTCTCTGTGTCCTCTATTCTGTACCATTGGTCCACCCACTTGTTTTGGTACCAGTACCATGCTGTTTTTGTTACTATTGCTCCGTAATATAGTTTGAAATCTGGTATCGCTATACCACCTTCCGCAGTCTGGCTGGGCACCATTCAGGAGCCACTTGTCAAAAGAAACGAACTTTACTTTTAGAACACACACACCACACCACACAGCTCCTCAGGAAAAACCCTCAGAGCCCAACTGCCACCACCGACTTCCCACAAGCCTCTCAACCTCCCCCACTCCTCCTGCTCTTGAGGCCGATTGGCTGGGTCGTATGGGCAGAACCAAAAAAAGTCCCCAGTGAGCAGCTTTGTGGTCTGAAAGGGCAGGGAAACAAACCAATGAGCATCACCGCAGAGGAGCCAATCAGTTGGCAGCTAGAAGTTCGCTGGGGCCGCTGTGAGCCAATCATCAGCTGGCAGCTGGTGCTGGCAGCTGGAAGTTTGCTGGGGCCCCTTCGGCTGTGGCTCTCAACAACCACCTGATTCACACTTCCTGCTTAGAATTGTTTTTGCTATTCTGGGTCTTTTGTTTTTCCATATGAATTTCATGATTGCTTTCTCTATTTCTACAAGAAATGCCGTTGGGATTTTGATTGGCATTGCATTGAACCTATAGAGAACTTTTGGTAATATTGCCATTTTGATGATGTTAGTTCTTCCTATCCATGAACAGGGTATATTTTTCCATCTTCTAAGATCTTCTTCTATTTCTCTCTTTAGGGTTCTGTAGTTTTCATTATATAAATCTTTCACCTCTTTTGTTAGGTTGATTCCCAAGTATTTTTTTTTTTTGAGGATATTGTGAATGGGGTGGTTGTCCTCATTTCCATTTCAGAAGATTTGTCACTGATATACAGGAATGCCTTTGATTTATGCATGTTGATTTTATATCCTGCCACTTTGCTGAATTCATTTATTAGCTCTAGTAGTTTCTTTGTAGACCCTTTTGGGTCTGTTAGATATAGTATCATATCATCCACAAATAGTGATAATTTAAGTTCTTCTTTTCCTATTTTGATGCCTTTAATTTCTTTTGTCTGTCTAATTGCTCTGGCTAGTATTTCAAGAACTAAATTGAATAGAAGTGGTGAGAGAGGGCATCCCTGTCTTGTTCCAGTTTTTAGACGGAATGCCTTCAGTTTTTCTCCATTCAGGATGATGCTAGCCTGAGGCTTAGCATATATAGCTTTTACAATGTTGAGGTAAGTTCCTGTTATCCCTAGTTTTTCTAGCGTTTTGAACATAAAGGGATGCTCTACTTTGTCGAATGCTTTTTCTGCGTCTATCGAGAGGATCATATGGTTCTTATCTTTAAGTCTATTGATGTGGTGAATAACATTTATTGATTTCCGTATATTGAACCAGCCTTGCATCCCAGGGATGAATCCTACTTGATCATGGTGCACAATTTTTTTTATATGCTTTTGTATTCGATTTGCCAGGATTTTATTGAGGTTTTTTGCATCTAAGTTCATTAAAGATATTGGTCTGTAGTTTTCTTTCTTTGAAGTGTCTTTGTCTGGTTTAGGTATCAGGGTGATGGTGGCCTCATAGAATGAATTTGGAAGAGCTACTTCTTTTTCTATTTCTTGAAATAACTTGAAAATATTGGTATTAATTCTTCTTTGAAGGTTTTGTAAAACTCCGCTGTATATCTATCCGGTCCAGGGCTTTTCTTGGTTGGTAGTCTTTTGATGGCTTCTTCTATTTCCTCCTTTGTTATTGGTCTGTTTAAATTGTGTGTATCTTCCTGACTCAATCTGGGCAAATCATATGACTTAAGAAATTTATCAATATCTTCACTATCTTCTATTTTATTGGAATATAGGGTTTCAAAATAATTCCTAATTATCTTCTGTATTTCTGTAGTGTCCATTGTGATATTGCCTTTTTCATCCTGTATGTTAGTCATTTGAGTTCTCTGTCTTCTCTTCATTAGCATGGCTAAGGCTCTGTCGATCTTATTTATTTTTTCAAAGAACCAACTTTTAGTTTTATCAATTTTTTCAATGGTTTTTTTTTTTTTTTGTTTCGATTTCATTGATTTCCGCTCTGATTTTAATTATTTCTTGCCTTCTGCTACCTTTGCTGTTGTTTTGCTCTTCCTCTTCTAGGGTTTTGAGATGAAGTGTGAGTTCATTTATTTGTTGTTTTTTCTTTTTTTTTTGAGGAATGAACTCCAGGCAATGAATTTCCCTCTTAAAACTGCTTTCATTGTGTCCCATAGATTCCGATATGTTGTGTCTATATTTTCATTTATCTCTAAGAATTTTTTGATTTCCTCCTTTATGTCTTCTGTAACCCATTGATCATTTAGTAACATATTGTTCATTTTCCAGGTGATGCAGGATTTTTCCTTTTTTTTAATCATTGATTTCCAGTTTCATTCTGTTATGATCAGATAAGATGCATGGTATTATCTCCACACTATTATATTTACTAAGAGTTGCCCTATGGCATAATATATGGTCTATCTTTGAGAAGGATACATGTGCTGCTGAGAAAAATGTGTATCCACTTGATGATGGTTGATATATTCGATATATGTCGGTTAAGTCTAGGTTAATAATTGTGTTATTGTGTTCTATAGTTTCTTTATTCAGCTTCTGTCTGGAGGATCTGTCCAATGGAGAGAGCGGTGTGTTGAAGTCACCCATAATTATTGTGTTGTGGTCTATTTGACTCTTGAACTTGAGGAGAGTTTGTTTTATGAACGTTGCAGCACCATTGTTTGGTGCATACATATTGATAATTGTTATGTCTTGTTGGTGGATGGTTCCTTTTAACAGTATATAGTGTCCTTCTTTATCACTTTTGATTAACTTAGGTTTGAAATTGATTTTATTCGATATGAGTATGGCCACTCCTGCTTGCTTCCGAGGACCATGTGAGTGGTATGATTTTTCCCAACCTTTCACCTTCAGCCTGTGTATGTCTTTTCCTATCATATGAGTCTCCTGAAGGCAGCATATTGTTGGATTTGTTTTTTTAATCCAGGTTACTAGCCTATGTCTCTTGATTGGTGAATTTAAGCCATTAACGTTTAAGGTTACTATTGATATATGGTTTGTACTTCCAGTCATGCTTATTTATTTATTTATTTTAATTTGGCTAGTTTTTCCTTTTTGGTTTTTTTTTTTCTTCTCTTTACTGAGTTACCTCCCACTGTTAGTTTTGGGTGCTGTTTTTCATTCCTCTTCTTGTAGTGTTTTGCTCAAAATGCCTTGCAGTGCTGGTTTTCTGGCTGCGAATTCTTTTAACTTTTGTTTATCATGAAATATTTTAATTTCATTGTCAAATCTGAAGTTTAATTTTGCTGGATACAGTATTCTTGGTTGGAATCTATTATTTTTCAGCGTTTGAAATATGTTGTTCCAGGATCTTCTCGCTTTCAATGTCTGTGATGAAAAATCAGCCTTTAACCTAATTGGTTTACCCCTCAATGTAACCTGCCTCCTTTCTCTCGTAGCTTTTAATATTCTATTCTTGTTCTGTATGTTGGATATCTTCATAATTATGTGTCTTGGAGTTGGTCTATTATGGTTTTGTATGTTTGGGGTCCTGTAGGCTTCCAGGATTTGGCAATCCATTCCATCTTTCATATCCGGGAAGTTTTTTTAGATTATTTCATTCAAGAGATGGTTCATTCCTTTGGTTTGAACCTCTACACCTTCTTCTATGCCAATGACTCTCAAGTTTGTTTTTTTTATGACATCCCATATCTCTTGGATGGATTGCTCATGATTTCTTAGGATCCTTTCTGTGTTAACTATATTATTTTCAAGTTGATAAACTTTGTCTTCATTATCTGATGTTCTGACTTCTATTTGATCTAGTCTATTTTTAATATTCTTGTTTGAATTTTTAATTTGGTTTATGGTTTCCTGCATTTCTAGGATTACTGTTTGATTTTTTTTTTTAAATCTCTATCTCCTGGTAGAGCTCATTCTTTGCCATTTGAATTTGCTTATGTAATTCGTTTTCAAAGTATACTTTCATTGTTTGGACTTGCTGTCTAAAGTCTTCTCTAAGATTCCATTCCATCTGAGTTAGGTATGCCTTGAGTTCTTTCTCTGTGCATTTTTCTGATGCCTCTAGGTTCTCCTATGAATTTAAGTTGTCCTGCATTGTTTGTAATCTTTTTTTCCCTTGTTTTTTTCATGGTGATCACGTTACTTTTCAACTCTGTTTGACTGCTGTGTTTTTGTTTTCTTCTTTAAATTTGTTTTGGTTTTTATAGTTCCAATATCTCTCCTTTGTGTTGGGAGACAATGTTTAGAGATGTTGGATTTAATTGTGATTTAAGGTAAATTCATTAGTTTCATTAAAGGCCTACAGATTTTGATGGCATATAGAGAATTGAGGTTTGAACTTAGGATTTTATGTTGAGGTCTGGCGATTTGATGGTATAGAGGTTAGTATATGTTAGCTTCTTTGGGGGGTTGCTCAAATGCAGGCAGATATTAACAAGAGAATAGACAGGAGTACTTGGGGGTAGTTAGGGGCTTAGGTGGACTATAGACCAATTCGTAGTATTCATCTATTTGCATTTAGTAAGTTGCACGTAATCTGGGTGGTCATGCTTAAGAGGAAAGATGGGGAAAAGGTAAGGTAGCAAACCAAAAAAGAGAGAGGGAGAGAGGAAAGAAAGAGAAAAGAATAGAAAACAAAAAGAAATGATAAAAAATAATAAAATGCAGTAAAATAAAAATTACAATTAAAAAAATAATATAATTAAAAAAGAAAAAAAATTTAAATTAAAAAATTTAAAAAAATTAAAAAAATTTTAAAAAAAAGGAAAGAAAAAAAAAAAGGGGGCACTGTTAGGCTTCTATTTTCTTCGCTTCCAGTAGGTGGTGCTGTGCCTTCTGGGCCACGATTTTGCCCTCCGGCTGTAGGAAACAATCCGTGTGAGGCCGCTCGCTCCTCCCCACCCTGGTGTCTCTCAAAACCTGTTAGCTTAGGTTTATTCCTGGTCTCTAGTCCCCTCGCTTCTCCTGCCAGCCAGGCCTTTCCCAGTGTGATACCTCTTGGCAGTTCAAGTTACACTCTGGGCCTGCAGTTTCCTGGATGTGGAGCGCGGCTTTTGGGAACCGGCACCTTACTGTTTTGATTCCTTCCGCTAGCCCCTCCTCCGAGAGCTGGTGAAACAGGTTTCGTTTTTGCCGCTGGTGGGAGGGGGGAGTTTGAGGTCAGTTGCCTTTACCTTTCCCCACGCCTCTATTCACGCTCACCCTGTTAGTCACGCCCCCGGAAAGCCGGGGAGAGATTTTATGCGATTTCCCCGCTGTATGGGATATGGTCTAAATGACACACACCTGTTCTATCGTTGAATGAGCTGCAATCTGTCAAAAACTGGCGATGGTGACGTCAGCTCTCCAAGATGGTGACCACTGGCTTCCTTGGTGGGCTGTCCGGTGTGGAGGACAGAACTGGACCGATTCCTTCTCCCGTCTCAAACCCAGAACTCAGCCCGGAGCACAGTGAGGGCACACCCAGCAGGAGTCCACAGAATCTGCAGCACCGTTCCTAGGCGTGCCGCAGTCTCTAGCAGCGGGGCGGGCCGCCGATCAAACAGCCTGAATCTCCGGGCGCACGGTTCACTCGCGGTTGAGCCCCATTAACCGATCCTCGGGTGATGGAAATCCTTCCTCTAGGTTTCGGTGCACCCCAATTTTGCTGGAAATTCCTAACAAGATAGCTTTTGGCTGTTCTAACTCATTATTCACCTGTGCAGTGATGCAGTACACGGGGGTGATGCACTCTATTCGCCGCCATCTTAGTGCTTTGCTTTTGCTGAGGGTTTGAACTTGTGATTCTCCTGCCTTAGCCTCCCAAGCTGCTGGGATTACAGGTGTGCACCACTTCGTCCAGCCAAGTGGACTTATCTTAAACAAAGGATTTTTCTCAGGGCTAATGAAATTTATCCCAATGTTTGGAATGTGGTAAATATTTGGTGTTCCTCCTGCTATACCTCCTGGCTAGCAGATCTACACAAAGAATACAAATTTAGTGTTTCCCCTGGGCTGCTTTAGGGTTTTAGTGAGATTCCATATGTGGTATTTCAGGGGCAGAGTGGGTCATCCATACATGTTAAATGTCCTTAAAACCAATTTTTGTTATTAATTAATTAATTAACTTTAATTAGGAATGCATTTTGATTCATTGTACACACTATTTCAGCACAACATTTCTTTGGTTGTACACAATGTAGTGACACACCATATGTACAGTTATACATGAGCACCTAGGGTAATGATGTCCATTTCATTCCATCATCTTTTCTGCCTCTATACCCTCTCCCTCTCTGCCTTTGCCCAATCAAAAAGTTCCTCCATTTTTCCCATACCCCCCATGATGGATCAGCATCCACTTATCAGAGAGAACATTTGGCTTTTGTATTTTGGGATTGACTTGCTTTGCTTAGAATGATATTCTCCAACTCCATCCATTTACTTGCAAATGCCCTAATTTTATTCTCTTTTAATGCTGAGTAATATTCCATTGTGTGTATATACCACAGTTTCTTTATCCATTCATCTATTGAAGGGCATCTAGATTGCTTCCACAATTTAGCTATTGTGAATTGAGCTGCTATAAACATTGATGTGGCTGGATCATTATAGTATACTGATTTTATGTCCTTTGGCTATAGACCGAGGAGTGGGATAGCTGGGTTGAATGGTAGTTCCATTCCAAGTTTTCTAAGGAATCTCCAAACTGTTTTCCAGATCGGTTGCTCCAATTTGCAGTCCCACCAACAGTGTATGAATGTGCCTTTCCTCCCACATCCTTGCCAACACTTATTGTTGTTTGTATTCTTGATAACTACCATTCTGACTGGAGTAAGATGAAATCTTAGAGTAATTTTGACTTGCATTTCTCTAATTACTAGAGACATTGAACCTTTTTTCATATATTTGTTGGTCAATTGTATATCTTCTTCTGAGAAATGCCTGTTCAGCTCCTTAGCCCATTTTTTTGTTTGGGTATTTGTTGAAAACCAATTTTTGAAGGCTGTGTTTGGAGATCAAGCCACAATTTAATTTGGTCTATTTCAACTTTGAGTTTCTGTGCTCACAGGACTCTCTAGCACCTCCATCAGCATTGGCTCCTGGACATCTTGCTATGATCCATTTGCTTTCTTTCCTCATCAGTGGTGCTGCTGCCTCTGAAGATCACAAGTGAATGCATGACATTGACGAGTTGGGTTGCATACAGGTGGAAGAATTGTTATCCAGGGTGTTCTCTGGAGGGTTGGGGAAGCTCCTGATTCTTCACTTGTCTTTTAAAGGCACATATTGTTTCAGACACCTGTAAAAATAATAGCCATGAATTATTTATAGATACAAATTAATGCTGCATCCATATTGAAGCAAAACACACATTGAATAGCTCTATCTGCCTAAGGCCTCAAATAGATTTAATAGAAATTTCCTCCCAAGCCATATATTATTTACTCTTGATATCCAATAAAAATTCACACTGGTGAATATGATGCTTCTGACACCTTTCACTTACAAACATTAGAAAAGAGGTTTTGAGAGAGATTTGAAATGTGATTACTAAACCTATTCCAATTCTGTCTCTGTCAACTCTGAAATTCCTGGTAAGAATTGCTTTTCTTAAGAAGAGAATCTCCATCCCGAAGGCATACATCTATGATGAGACACCATCTGTATCCAACAAAAAATCCAAAAATGTCAGGGCTGAAGGGAACTTCAGAGTTAGTCATCCCACGCTCCTCATTTTCTGGGTACCTGGAGAGGTGATGGAGTGACTGACCTCAGGTTACTCAGGGAGTTACTGACCATTCAGAAGTAAGGTGGTAGGGCAACAGGTGCTGCTGGCTGCCTAACTTGTGGGCAACAGGTTGGAAGGAAAATGAAGTCCAAGCTGTTTTGTTTAATGCATCATTATATCAAACAGTAAGATTTATTTATTTCATGTGAAGGGCACATGAAAACTCTGTCATACCAAACAGTATTTCAGGCCAATGATTTTGAAACAGTAAACATACCAAAGGCAAGACATATTCTGACCTTTGTTTGCATTGAATTAAGCCAAGCCATTCTGTGAAGTGGTATCTGGCTAGCTAGATAGCCAGGTAGAGAGATAATAGATAGATAGATAGATAGATAGATAAGAGAGGGAGAGAGAGAGAGAGAGAGAGAGAGAGAGAGAGAGAGAGAGAGAGAGATAGTTCAATCCAGCCACTGATCAATCAAATACCACCAAAGAGAAAGGAAGAAGGGGCAGGGAAAGACATGGACTAAATTTTCAATTTGTAGATTTTTCAATGGCTTCTGATATTTTTTTCTAAAATTGTAATGGAAATGTGGGTCTTTTATCATAGTCCCACTGAGGCATTTTAATGGAAAGAGGTAAGGTTTTCCATCTTACTGACTTTACTGACTTTGCCTATGGGAAATCTGCCATTCATATAAGCATGTTAGTGACATCAATAATAAAACCACTACCAGTCATTCAGCCTGGCAGATTGTATATCTGTCTGTGAGGCCAATGACATTCTAAGTACCATTGACTCATTCTCTTTATAAATCCCAGGAGAGGGAGGACAAAGTCCCTATCCCAGAGGAGTTAAATATTCAGTTTTTAGATTATGGAAAATCAGAAGGGGAGCAAATGCATTATTTGACAACCAAGATTCTAAATGATTTTGATGGGCTAGATTCTGAGCCAAAATAAAGCAGAGATACAAAAAATATGTGAAATTCTGTCCTCAGATATAAAAACGAAAAAAAAAAATTACACATTACAAGATAGAGGAATCCTGAGTTGCAGGGAAGATCTTGAGGAGTATATTATTTTTCTAAGTCTGCCGTGACCAAGTGTCATGCACTGAGTGGCTCAAACAACAGCAATTTATTGCCTCACACTTCTAGAGGCTAACGTATGAGATCCAGGCATCTCCAGTTTTGGTTCCTTCTGAGTGCTGTGAGAGAGAATCCGTTCCACCCCTCTATCCAGCTTCTTGGGATTTGCAGACAATCATGTTTTTCCTTGGCTTTTAGAAGCATCACCCTACTCTCTACCTCCATTAGCACACAGGTAAAACACCTTTCTCCAAATATCCCCATTTTATGAGGAAACTTGTCATATCGGACCATCCCTAATAACCTCAGCGTGAGTTAACTAATCACATCTGCAATGACCTTATTTGCAAATAGTTTCACATTCTGAGGAAATAGGGGTTAGGATGTTAACATATGAATTGTTTGAAGGGCCAAGAAGGAAGTGATTCAACCTGTTAAAAAGGGCCTCTCAAGACCTAACCCATAGCTTAGGTGATATTTATAACCTAATTAATAGAGGCTAAGTCTAACGATATTTGACTGCATTTGTTAGAAAATGTCCTATAAATTCTGGAAGAATGATTCCATAATACTCTGAACTTGGAACAAGGGGTAGACTTGCCTGGATAATGAAATATGACCAGATAAGGACATGCCACATGGACTATGGGGAAAGGCCTGGAGGTGTTTTGACCCCAAAGAAGAAAAAAAAAGGGAGAAATCAAGAGACAAATTATCTTCAGTAGAACCATACAGAACAACTATGAAATGTTTTCACAGCTTGGAAGTAAGATTATTGCCAGAGTAAAAAGCCTGGAGAATGGGATTGGAGACAACACTATGTGGGAATGAAGGGCCTAAGCTTTGGACCCAGCTAACCAGGATTGGAAGCTCATGGATACCTAGCAGCTATGTGGGCAGATTACCTATGTCTCTGTCCTTTTGTTTTCTTGTCTAGACAATGGGAATACCCATAGCCCAAACCTAATATTGATGTAGTGAGGGTCACATGAATTAATACAGGTAAGGAGTTTAGAACAGAAACTGACATTAGTGTCATTTGTAGAAACTAAATTGCTGAGGAAAAAAGAAGGTGGTTGGGGAGAGGCAATGGAGTCAGGCCATGGGTCTGATTGTTATAACAAATAAAGCTGCTGCTTCCTGGTTGTGTGTAATCTTTAAAGAATGCGTTCACAGCAGGAGCATCTGCTTGGTCTTAGGAAAGGGAAGTGCAGACATGGAGTAGGTGGGAACAGTGGTACCCAGCACTATAGAGGCAGAGGAGCTAAGAATGGCCAGAGGTGGCTCTTTTGTGAAGTCCCAATGAGGTGGCTTATCATCCCTCGGAATCCATTTATGACTCCATGCTTACCAAGAAAACTTCTATTAAAAATTTCCTTTTACTTTAAATTCTTGTCAAAGAAATCTCCACATAACATAAAACTTCCCATTTTAACCATTTTTAAGTGTATGGTTCAGTAGCATGAAGTATATTCACACTATTGTACAATCAATCTCCAGACTGTTTTTTTTTCCTTCTTCTTTTTTAAAATATGAAAATCATGGACAAAAATAGATCCCCATTTTCTGCAGTAGCAACCATCCTGGGACTTTCTGTCTCTATGAATTTGACCTCTCTAGATACCTCACATAAATGGAATTATTCATATCTTTTGGTGTCTGGTTATTTCACTTAACATCATGTCCTCAAGGTTCATCCATGCTGTAGGAATGTCAGAGTTTCCTTTTGTAAGGCTGAATCATATACCATGGTATGCATGTAGCAGCAAACTGCTATTAATTTTATCTCCTGAGCATCACAAAATTTGCCCAATACGGACAATTAACAGAACGATGGGACCATTTTTGTGGCTGGAGAGGAAAAAGAGGTCAGAGTTGATTTTAGCCTGGGTTCCATAGTAACAGAGTGTGAGGGAAAGGCTGATGTGTGCCTACTGGATATGGGGTAGGGGTCTCAGGAGTAAGGCAGAGAAAGAGACAGAGCCAATACTAGGATAATGCACTGAGTAGTGTTAGATGCCAAGTGCTGCTCCTTGCTGAATCTGAGGACTTGAGAGACCCAAGGATAAAGGGGTAGACTTCTGAGAAATACTAAAATATGTCTCAGGACTGTGGACAGGAGAAAGAGGGAAGGATTTATCCTGAGACCTATCTTCCATGGTTAAAGTTTCACCCCTATGGTGTTAACTTCCCACACTTTAGTATTGCATGCAGGTAGACTCTAGGAAGGTTTTTTGCAGAGTCCACAGGATGCCTAGGGTGAAGAGACACAGGCACAGGCAGGAGGAAGGCAGTGTTGGGGGAGGTTGAAGGAGACTGGAGCCCATGCTAAGCTGGTTGCTGCAGCCATAGTTGGAACAAGAATGGTGAGGCCAAAAGCATCAGAAGGGGTTCAGGAGAAGTGTCTGGTATAGAAGATGAGGCAGGGTATCCTACATGGACTGGCAATGCTCCAGTCACATCATGGGTAATTACTGATGCAACCCTTGCACCAATTACAGATGTTGATAACTACAGAAGTTACCAAGTCTTAGAGAGGTTAATTAGCTTGCACAAAATCACACAATTAAGAAATACAGGGGCCATGTTTGGATCCACAACAGATTCCGTCTTAGTACTTTTGTACTGAGAAACAGAAACCTGTTTTACAAACACTAATCTCTATTATTGGACTAGACTTACCTTTGTCCACAACAAAGTCAGGGAAACAATGAGTTTTGTGAAAGAAAAGTTTTTCACTAGTTGGCTAATTGTCAGGAGATGAGAAGCCCAAGGTTCAGGGATATTTATGGAATAAAGAAGCAGAATGGTTTAAGAAGCATAGGAAAAGTGATTGGAGGTGAAGCAAACAGTGGCCTGCACATGCATAATAGAACTCCATGGCTCTTCATAGGACATATGCAGCAAATGGCGATGTTAGCATGATCTGAGGGTGGAGTTTTTGCCTTTCACCCTAGGTCAAAATTTCACCCACTAGACATTTGCACAAGTGAAGGGTCAGTGGCTTCCACAAAGCAGCCTTCAAGTCCCTGGAAAGTAACCTAGGTAACCACTGTAATCAGAGGAGATAGCAACAAGACTTCAGAGGTGTTATCTTCAACAGAGCTAGTAGGAGACTAATATATTGCTACATGACCTCCAGAATTAGTGATTTCAAAAGTCAACTCAAAACAAGTGAAGTAACTGTGTTTATTCAGGTTTTCCCTTGGTTTCCGTGTTTTGTGAATGCGTTTGAACCAAACTTGTAAATTCTGGGTCCCTGGCTGAGCTGAGTTTCTAGACCTACAAATCTGAGTGAGGACCAGAATCTGAAATAAAGTGACCTCATTGAGGGAGTCCTGGTTGACTTCTCTCTGTGACATCTCTACCTCATCTCTCTCAGTCAGTCTTAAAATATTTTCAAGACTATCAAAGACCTGTTTTGAGTTGCTCGAAAGGGTGTAGGTTACTGAAAGCAAATTGAGCTCTATATAAGGTTTCATAACCAGAGGCTATCTAAGGAAGTGAAACCATTCGTGTTAAAAGACCTGGGCAGGTCATGGCAGCACTAATTTCTATTAATAGAAGATCTTGTCACTGAACTGGAACTCTTTAACTTATTTCATCAAGGAAAACCATATTCTCCTCTCTGGTCATGAAACTCATTTCACCAAGGAAGATCTGAGTTGTTATACCCCACAACCCTCCTATCTTTCATTTATCCTTCTTTTCCATCCCTCCACCCATTCTTTTCTCCTATCCATTCTTCCTTCTCTCATTTCTTTTACCTTTCTACCAGCTATTATTTCATCTTTACTCCCTCTTACAAAATTCCTTCTGTCACCCTTCCAACCCCCTCGTCAGTTATGGCTTTTTGGTGGCAAGCAATAGACACACACTCTAGCCCATTTGAGCCAGAGAATTTCAGGAAAGGATATTAGGAAGCACAAAGAATAAGTAATAAAATTTTAAAAATCAGACTTGGAAGTAGGACATTTTAAAATAATGGAGCATCTGATTTTTTCAGATGGTCTGAACAAAACCCAACAGATTTTTTTCCCCCTCTATCCATACATACTTTAATAGGAAACAAAGTTCAGGAAGATGTAAATGGTCCATCAACTCATGCATAATGCTCAACTTCCTGGTATGTGTAGATTAGTGAGAGGAAGGATTTGGTAGAACATCTCTGCAAGGGACTTTCAGCTTCTAGGATGGGGATGCAGGTCTTTCCCCAGCACCCAATGGTGGGGTGGACAGGTACATTCCCAAAGGAAATCAAGGAACAGTTATGAAAAATAAAAATGGATGCCTGGTGGCCAAGATATTATAAAAGGATTGTTCTATGGTGCTTTTAAAAACAATTTCCCACCATTTATCTATCCTCTTAACCTTACAATGAGAAGGCTCATCGTTACTGTGATCCAGTTTTTCCTAGTGGTGGTCTGAGGCAGTGAATTATATTTGCTTCTAATGACAATATATCATATAGCACCTTGTAATCTATCACACACTTATACATTCATTATCTCATTTATATTTGCTCTGTGTTATGAGCTGAATTGTGTACCTACCTCCATAAAAATATTCTTATGTTGAATTGCTAACCCCCAAACCTCAGTATGTGAATCTATTTGGATATATGGCATTAAAATATATGATTAAGTTAAAATGAAGCTGTAATGCTGAACTCTAATCCAATCTGACTAGTGCCTTTTTATGAAAAGGACATTTGGATGCACAAAAATCCAGGATGTGGACACAGAAAAAAACTGTGTGAAGATACAGGGAGAGGACAATCATCCATAAACTGAGGACAGATGCCTCAGAAGAAATTAACCCTTCCAATGCTGATCTTGGACTCCCAGCCTCCAGAACTGTGAGAAAATAAATTTCTGTTGTTCAAGTCACTCAGTTTACAGTACTCTGTTATGGAGCCTAGCAAATTAATACTCTCTATATGTAATGAATGACTACTAATGGTCGGTAGGGAAACCAAGAAGCAGAAAGGCCATGACATTTGTTAAAGTTCTACAGCAAATAAATAGCAGAGAAGCCACATCCTTGATTCCTATGCAGTTTTATCTCAGTTACATTATCCTATTTCTTTCCTTTCAAATACAATCATCCTGTTGCAGGATATGAACTCTGACTTCCCCCAGTCCCACAACAATGTTCTTCCACATCAAACCCTAAGCTCATGGAAGCAGTAGAAAGAGCTAGTGGTCTTCTTGTATGTGTACACTGTTCAGGGCATTGATGTCCCTAATCATCAACCCAGTACATTCCTTTTTCAAGGTACTTCCTCTTTTCATTCCCTCTAGTGCTGATAAAATAAGACAAGCCTTGAACCCAGTGACTGCTATTGACAATCAGAACAGCTGATGTGGTAGTTACTCTCAAGGATTGGATTGCTCCCAAGTGTGCAATATGGAGTTTTAAGTGAATTTCATGTATTTCTGATTTTAACGAGGAATCTTATTTCAATAGTGATTAGCCATCTGGTTGAAAAAAAAGTCATAGTAAATTTGATTATGTCTCTATTTAGATTATATACAACAAATAGTAACATTAGATTAAAGGGGACCTTGGTCAGCCCAAACGATACTGGGTTTATAGTGCAAATCATATTACATCCTGTAATCTTATCCTCACTAGTTTAACCTCTTGCTCACATCCAAAATGTACATTTTTAATTGGGGTAGGCCAGGTGTATTTTATTTATACATAAAGAACCACTCTAGAAGGGGCTTTGAGATACCAGCTAATGAAATGAATCCCCTTTATGTTCCTCATCGTCTACTTGTGTATCCAACATCTCAGTGTTTCTTTTGGCTTTGACCTCTGTTGCAGCCAATTCTTTTTCCTAACAAGCTACCTCAAACAATAAATGTGAACTTCTCCCAATTTGGAAACTTATATTTCAGACTATAACGTTGATCCAGATGGGTTGCTCTTCAGTTTTATTACGATGTGCAGGAACATATCCAGCAGGATAATTTGTCACTTGTCACACACACATGGTCCTGAAATGACTAGTGTGTTCCTGGACCTGGAGGCTCTGGGTTGTATTTGTAGATGACTTCATTAGGACTATAGCCCCACCAAAGCACAGAATTACAGAGATATGTTTTAGAATCTGCTGAAGGATTCTTAGCACATTCATATTTTTCTTTCTTCCAGGGCAATGCCTAGTACATAATGCTTCTCAACCAAAAATATAATGCGTATTGATTCTGACACCACGGAAGACAAATTGTCCCAACATCCAGTGATGCAATGCCATGAACCAAAGAAACAGTAATCTGAAGAGTAGAAGTCATAAAAACAAAGATTGATCTTAAGGAAAGGTGAGTATTTGTTTGAATTCAATAACATAACCCCCATTTTCTCCACTGACATCTGCCACATAAATCATGCTCTCTGGTACACTTAGTACAATTTTAACAAGAAAAAAAATAGTTTTTGTGAAGATGTTCAGTGGATTAAGACATTGAAACAGAAAAGTTTGTTTGCATAATTTTATCTAGCTGATATTAGCCAAATACTCAAGGCAAATGCTGGAAAGACACATAAAATACTTCTAAATCTTTAAAAGTGTTTGTTAGACTCCCAATGTCAGGACAAGCAAGTCATTGATGGTTCTGTTTAATAGTGTTCCTCTGTCTATGTAACTCTCATTACAAATTACCAATGTGAATTAAAAGGCTTCATGAGATATATGCGTATAAAAATATAAAAGACTTTGCTTTTGTATCTAATCCCATTTCCCTGATTGGAGGTGGAGTGTATACAGAATTGAGAATTGACTCTTATTGTTTAATGGTAACCTATCATGTTTATTGAGATGTAGATTATAAGGGATTGGGCAGCTGGGCTGCAGAATGTTCTTACACATAGTTCATGGTGCTTGAATCCATGGAGCTAGTATGGAATTATGTTCAAGAGAGAAGGGTTCCAAAGTCAAGGTTTTGAGGAAGAAACTTAGGAAGGCTTTGATGGGTATTCATGTTCAAATAATCAGAGGAAGAGTTTGATGAAAGCAAAAAACTATGTGTATAAATTCTTAGGTGCAAGGGTGCTTTCTTGGTGAATAATCACAAAATGAACAGAGTACTATAGCTAAATATGTGTAAGATCTGGCCAGTGAGGGTCTTGTGGAGAATAGGGTGGTGCCTGGATGGGCCAAATCCTTCCAAAGGCTGTTCACCATCAGCAGGCTTCCTGTTGTAACATTTCCAAATATTTTCAAAACAGCATTTTTACCAAGTTATCTCAGCTAGGAAGTAATTTCGGGTAAATTAAAATGGGAAGTAAAAATCAAACCAGAGTTGATCCCTGTGCAATGGTATTTGTGCACATGCACATCATCTGTTATTTTCAAAATGGAAACATGTAGTAATAATTTATGCACAGCTTTTTGGTCAAGGATATATTTCCCCAGTGTAATTTTAATCGTTCAGTAGTGTTTAGAACCATGAAGTGATTTATTCAACTAATTCTCTCTTGTTGGGAATCTACAATATTCCAGGGTTATGATAAATTATTCTGTATTGAACAACTTTACAACTAAATCTTGTGTGTGTGTGTGTGTGTGTGTGTGTGTGTGTGTGTGTGTGTGTGATGCTGGGGACTGCAATAACAAATTTTTTGTGTTTACCCCAGGAAGGAATTTTTTTTTAAATGGAAATTCTGGAACAAAGTATATACATAGTTTTAAGTCTTATGATTGATACTGCCAAATTATCCTTCAGAAATATCTTATTGAAATTTATTCTCACCTGTAATGCTTGAGCACTCTTGTCTGCTAATATCTCTGCCAGTAGGAGTATTATAGTTTAAAAGTTACAGGTAATATAGTTATATTCTTCCACTTTGCATAATAACCAAGAAATGGAAACAACTTAAACGCCCATGAACTGATGAATGGATAAAGAAAACGTGCCACATATATACAATGGAATGCCAATCAGACATAAAAAAGAATGAAATCTTGTCATTTGCAATAATGTAGATGGAACTGGATGGTCACTTATGTCAAGTGAAATAAACCAGGCATTGAAAGAGAAGTATGCATGATTTCACTCATACATGGAATATAAAAAAAAAGTCGATGTCATAGAAGTTGAAAGTAGAATGATGGTTTACCAGAGTTTATAGAGTGCAGAGAGGAAGGAGGGAGAGGTTGGTCAATGAAGATAGGAGTAAGAAGTTTGGTGAGCTATTGCATGTCAGGGTGACTGTAAATAACACTCATACACTGTACATTTCAAAAACCTACAAGAAGGGGTTTTGAATATTTTCATCATAAAGAAAAAATGATAATGTTTGAGGAAATGATATGTCTGATCTAACTTAAACATGATACAAGGTACATGTGTTAACCAGCTTTTCATCTCTGTGACCAAAATACATGACAACAACTTAGAGAAGGAAAACTTTATTTTAGCTCATGGTTTCAGAGGCTTAGTCCATAGTTGGCTGGTTCCATTGTTCTGAGCCTGAGGTAAGGCAGAGCATTTTGGCAGAAGGGTGGGGCAGAGGAGTGCTGCTCTACTGTGATCAGGTAAGAGAGATGGAAGGGGAATAGGGCTACAGAGAAGGTGCATGCTTGTAGGGTGCACCTTTTTAAGGTCCACCGCTAGTGACCCACCTTCTCTAGCCATGCCCCACCTACCTAGAGGTGCTACCCAGTTAGTTCGTTCAAACTAGGATGAACTGATTAGATTACAGCTATCATAATCTAATCATGTCACCTCTGAATGTTCTTGCATTAACACAGGAGCCTTTGTGGGACACCTCATAGGCAAACCATTACTATATATATGTACTGAATTATCATATGGTACACCATTAACATGTATTTTTTTTGTTTTTATGTTTCATTAAAATTAATTTACATCTAAATAAATAAAATACCACAATAATTCTGCCAGATAATTTCCACTGAATGTGCAGTTTCTGCATTTAAATAGAAACAATCCTGACAATTCTCTCCCTCAACAGACGCACATACATGCACACAGAGGCATGGGTAACCACAACTAGAATAGACCAGACCAGCGCCACTGGTGAGCTACAATATAGACTAGTGCAGTGGTACTGAGCATGACCAGAGGGTTTATTATGATCTCTTTGCACACACACACAGGAGTACAACAGTGGCAGGGCCCGATGACTCCTGACAGCAGTTCATATGAGCTATTTCAACAACTTCTGGGTGATGAGAATGCTTGCACTTCTCACTGATTTTTGTTTCTAGTTAATGTGCATGAAGATCATCAACTAGTTATCGGATCCCCATTTCCCATCATGGACATGTATCTGTGTGTGTGGGTGGGTGGGTATTTTCTGGGTGGGGTTCCCTGGAGGAGGGCAAGGGCTTATGCAGAATTGATGACAAGAATTCTAGAAAGCAGTCTAGGATGTAAATTGAGAGAAAAGCTAGAAGGGAGTTGGAAGTTAGGAGTATAAGGTAAAGGAAAAAGAGAAGTGCTGGTGGACGTGATGAGGAAAGGCAAACATCCCATTCTTCTTTTGGGTACCTGAATTGCCCATTTTCTTTCATTTTGATATAAGTGTGTGACTGTCTAACTAATGGACTGTAAGTGAAATTAGCACTACCTGGATGATGGGTTTGGTTTTGAGTTGTTTTGTTTGCAGTGCTGGGGATTGAACTCAAGGTCTCATACATGCTAGACAAGCACTCAGCCGCTGAGTTACATTCCCAGCCCTCTTTAAATTTTATTTTGAGACAGAATATCACTATGTTGTCCAGGATGGCCTTAAAATTGGGATCCTAGTCCCTCAAGGCTGTCAATTTTGAATTGCCAAAGTGCAGCACCATCAGTGTCTTGGACCATGGACTATCTAAACGGAGATGTTGGAGCATCAGTCCACCTGGGCCCTCAGCATCTAGTAGAACGGAACTCTCTGCAACCTGTGTTGGTTATAAGTTGTTGTTTATGAATAAGCAACAAACCATATTGCCATAAGCCACTGAGATTTAGGGACTGATTTTTTGTAGTTTACTTAATCTAGTTTAACTCATACAAAGGTCACAGGGAAGAAAAGGTAGGAAATTTATAAATATTGTTACAATCTTCCTTGGGAACACTATATGTAAAAATGTTTGAGACAGAATGTCTTTGGGGAACCTTTCTCATGAGGCAGTCGCTTCATTACCCCTAAATTATGGTTTGGAATCACTGGCCTGAACATAAACAATGACCATGTCTAGACTGGAAAGGCTATTGTGATGAAGGTAGATCAGACAACTTTAGGAGGCAGCTACTCAAAGTAGAGCTACTGGTTCAGCTCAGAATAAACCAGGGGCTCTTAAGCTTCTAAACTCAAAGTATCACCAGTTTTCCAAGAATAAAAGGAAGAGATGACACCAGAATGAATTTAATGTCCTAAAGGCATTAAGTAAGGTGCAAAAGAGAGTTTTCAGATGGACACTTTGAGACTTGAAAGTAAAGAAAAATACTAAATCTGAGTGTCTTTTTTTTTTCTGGGAAAAGGATTTTGTGTTTGGATATTTGCAGAAGTTTCACATTCCCCCCCACCACAAGTGAAACTCCCTGGGGATTTCAAACAGCAGGAAGTTCAGTGGAAGGCTCCAATTAACCAATTAATATGAGTGAGTGCCGAGCAGAAACTAGTAGATTAGACCAAGAGAAAAATCACCACAACCCTGAATTAATGGGTTTACATAAATCAGGTTGGAGAAACAAAAACCAAATTTTGTTTTAGTTTTTGCTGTGTGGGCAGATGCACAGAAGCAGAGTTTTAATGAATTGTGTTTTATAAAGAACAACCACAGGCTGCCTGGGAAATTTAGCAAAGCCATGTCCTCAAATGTTAGGGTATTCTTCCTTTTGTTATCGGAATACTCAGAGCTTCTTGTTATAAGTCACAAATATTTGGATTCCTTCTGATGATCCTTTGTTAAATTATATGTCGTTGCATAAGAAATTAGGAGGTTAAGGAAATGCAAATCAGTTCTTCTAAACTAAATAGATGTCTTTCCTGATTTTAAACCTTGTGCAGTCTGTTTAGGGTATAGTAATTATTTTCAGTATTGCAATTAGTAAAATTTTTGACCAAAAAAACTCCCATGTAGAATGCAACTGCTCATCATTGTATTGGATTGGTTAAATAGGTATGGTGGTAAATTTTATATGTCCACTTGATCAGGCCACAGGATGCCCAGATATTTGGTCATACATTGTTCTGTGTGTGTCAGTGAGGCTGGATGTTTCTGGATGAGATGAAAATTTGAGTAAAGCAGAAGGCCCTCCCAAGTGACAGCCTGAAGGGAGCACAATAGCTGACCCTCTCTGGAGGCGTAAAGAGAACTCCTCCTGCCTGACTGCCTTGAAGAGGACTGTCAGGCTTCCCTGCTTTTTGAACTTGAACCCAAATGTTGGTTTTATCTGAGTCTTGAGGCTGCCAGGAGCTAGCCTGTCATTTATACCTTTGATTCTTCTGCTTCTCAGAGCTTTGGATGGAGATAGCAACTTATACCATTGACTTTCCCTAGTACCAAACTTTCTAATCACAGATCCTGGGACTTGCTAGCCTCCATAGTCACATGAGCCAATTCCTCAAAATACATTTCTTTCTTTTTTATGTATCCATTTGCTTCTCTGGAGAGCCCTGAAAGAAACATAGGAAATAACACTGCATCACATGGAGGATCACAATGGTCTTTAGTAATAAGCAAACAGAACATTTAAAATAAAAAATACATTCTTGGACTTCCCACTCTTCATTGGACATTGGCAATACCAAGAGAGACTGCTTCGAGTTTGAGTTTTGCTTCAGAGCTTGTATGATCTTTACTTAATGTTAATAATTCCCAGAGAATGTACTCAGTGTTAATTTGTTGTTCCAGAACAAAATAATAGCTAATGAACAGAAACACCTGATGTTTTTCCTTTAACCAGCAGGTCCAATAATATCAACTCCTCTCTGTAGTTAAGAAGTGTGAATTGGTTTTTGCTTGCCTGAGATTTTGAATTTTTGGTAATGAAAATAAAATCATATTGCTAATTTATTTTGTTTGACTTATAGTGAGCAACCTTAGCCTACAGAATCTGGAGCATTTGAATTCCCCAAATTCATTCTTCTCTTGCACATATGTATCATTGCACAGTCTATTTCTTTAGCCTGAAAAAAGTATAATAATAGAGATTTTACAATGTTGTCTATGTGGAAAATGCTTCTTGATAGTTCAAATGTGTCTTCTCTGGGAAGTCTTTCCCTAAGAAACTTGGGAAAAGTCCTCTCAAGCTTCCCAAAGCAATAGGAATTATCCTATTTGTTTCATTTTTTAAAACCCCTTTTTTCCCCTCTGGACAGCAAGCTACTGGAGACAGGATTTTATTTTTGTCCTTTCCATATTGTGTTGCTATAATATGAATGCTAGCATTGATTGAGCACTTATGTTCTGAACACTTTATACAAATGAATGAATTCAATTTTCATGACAGTATTAGATCTTATAAGATGAAGAATCTGATGTGTGGGGAGGTCAAGTAACTTTCTTGCTCTTACACAAATCATTCTTCTTTTCCAGTTGGTGATCTATTACAGCTGTCAATCTAGCAAGTTTCTTTGTGGACAATTCTCCAGGAATCTGTGGCCAATAATTCTGAAATTTTCTTACTTACTCCTGAATAACTGGGATTAATTAGCTAGTGGTGGGCTACATCCCCAATGTGAATGTGGGGTTCATGATCAAATCCTCGAAGAGGGATCATTCAAGTTCAGGGGAGGTTGATAAAAGAGGCTACAAGTAATGATAATGTATGTCACCTTCATATCTTCTTTTTATTTTCTCTTTCACCACACACGCACACACAAATACACACATGCATAATTTTCTAATTCCCTATTTAATGACAATGTTGAGGGGGTAAAAGAAGAGACAGACAGAATTCTATTGTAGTTCTATTGTAGAGAGGAGAAAGCCATTGGAAGGCTTCATAGCAACCAGGCACCCCTTTTTCAGGGCTGCTTTTCCTGCAACCTCCACTCTCCCAACCAAACACACCTTGACCCTTTTCTGAATGAACCTGCTCCTCACCTGATCTCCTGGAGCTCTACAAAAAGGTCTCTTTCCCTGGCGCCTGTAAAGCTATAACTGAACATCACTGAGAAACCCTTGAAGGGCCAATGAGATGTGTGGTTCCTCCTGATGCATCTGGATTCTGGTTGGGAGGTTAAATGCTGAAGGAAAAACCTCCTTCGAACCATGAGGAGTTGTTGACCTGCTCATTGAATGACTCAAGGAGAAGGACAGGTGGTCAAAATGGGTGCTGGGTCAGACCTGGAAAAGATAATGCAAGGATGAATCTCTTTTCAGAGCCACATGTCTGTGGGGATTCTGTGACCTTAGATGGTCAAGATCAGGCTGGAAGATTCCAATTTTGAAATAATTGGAGCAAAGAGAAATCAAATGCTTATCTGTGGCAAGGGACTTTCATTGCCTATTTCCCCTGGAACATCACCCAGCAATCCTTAGATTTATATTATGTACCTCATCATTTTCTCTGTGTTTGTGGGAATAATGCTGCCTAAATGAAGGGCTCTGAGTAAATGATGAAATCGTGACTAAAACAGCTTGGAGGGGTCTGGTGGTCTAGAAACGGGATCTGCAAGTCCCCAGCAAATCTCTGGGATGCTCTTATTAGATAAGGATGCAAATTACATTTAGCAAGACTTCTCAGAAGAAGCCTCCTTTTGGAGCAGATGCAAAGCTACTTTCAGGCTCTTGAGGAAAGAGAAAATAAATACCTCTTTGAAGATGCTTTGTGCCAAATGTCCATATTGATTTACAGTCCTTCCCATGCTTTGGGAAAATAAGCAAGAGGCTCGTGTGTTGTTAGATTAACAGTGAAGCAGAAGACTGTTAAAGATATTTCTTTTTTTTTTTTCCATAGAAAGTGGGTCCCTGGTAGTCAACACCATTCACATAATGCCTGAATAATTGCTCAGTGATGCTAGGAATTAGAAATTGCTCAATGATGCTAGGAATTAGAAATTTTATTTAAACTCAAAGATATAATAAGAAAAGGAAACTTTAGTTTCAATCCAAATTTTCTTCTGTGACTACTCGTAGGCATCTCCCTGCCTTGTCCTACGGCTGGCTGCACATGCCCCATGCAGGTGACCTTCCTTGCTCCAGGAGATGAAAAGTCAATAGGGTTCTCACCAGAGGTCTAGCTCTACCTTCACAGACCCTTATTACATCATGTTGCCTGTTACTTCTTGCTAAATAATTTTCTCAAGTGGGCCCTTTTGTGTTTGGAAGAAAATGCATTGCTGAAATTCCGTGTATGCATATTTTTCTACATGACAAAGGAAACTGGACTGGAAAATTAATGGTATTCAGTGCTTTCTAGTTGGAGGACCCATATTCCCAGGAGAAGGGCTGGGACTCTGCAGAAGGGTTCAAGTTCTAAAGCGAACACCATAGGTGTTTAGGTCCCAGCATGGGATGCTATGCTTAATGTCCACTCCAGGTGAAAGAGCTTTCTGCAAAGGGTACTGATGCCACCGCTTCCAGACAGAGCAGTTATAATCAGAAACTTTGTTCTCCAAGCCAATCTAGGCCACTGTGTTCCTGACATGGACACTTAGGGGTATCAGTGACTCCTAATCCTTTCAGAAGGGTCACAGACCTACAGATGACCCTAGCGCACTTAAACTTGATATTTGGCAAGAGTTGGGAGCATCTCCCTATTATAATTTCATGCACAGCTATCACTGTGACCAGTATGAAATGAGAATTTGTGACAGGGGCTTATTTTAAATGTCCTTGCCAGTCAGCACAGAGCGTGGGCTGTGGAGATGTAGGGCTGCTATTTTCTTGTAAAATGTAGCTAATAAATATGTAAATCACACTATCTTTATTCATAACCTGGCAGGGATCAGACATGAGATAACAGTCAAAAAACACTATGTTATCTATAATATTAAGTGATTTAATATCTCAAAACCTCAAACACTGGAAAAATAGCATGAAAAATTTTTTTTCCTGGTCTACCTCTTGGTGAGCAATATTTAACATGCCTGTCAGTTCTTTTTGTGCACAGACTTGGAACCTGAACTCATGTGTATGCATTTCTTCCCTTTGTAAGCCAACTTGTACTTCCAGTTGAACATACACTGCTCCTTTCTTTAAAGTCAGAAGCCTGAGTTACTCCCTTCTGATAATTACCTTGCTGTCAGACACTGCTCCTTCAACTATGGCCCCATCCTTCTATTTTGTTATTAGGAGGCCTGGAATGGCAACAAAATCCTTCATGCTTTTGTTTTCTTTTTGGGTTCTAGGACCTTCCAAGGTAGAGGAAGCCCCTTGGGTCAAAACTTTCATCCCTCTCTCATCCATCTTCAATGCCCAGCCTGCTAGTGTCTGTTTCTCCCTGAGTCTCATGTCATTGGAAGGGCTGAGAAATGACCTTTCTCTTTCCTTTAGATATGTGTTTTTCTCTGGGTCTCCAATTATTCTCACCCACAAGAATGATCACTGAGAAGCCGTGCACTCTTGAAACTGGAGGATCTTTAGAGGTTACCCAGCCAGATTGACATCTCAGGTCCCTTGAGAAAGGAGTCCCAGAAAGATGGAGATGGATTCTCAGTCAAGTTCTGTCATCTCCCCAGCTCTGTGACCAGACCTCAGGAAGACACTTTTCTTTTGAGCCTTGCTTTTCTCATACACAAAAGTGAGATAATGATGCCTACCTTAGAGATAACAGAGGGTCCATGAGATGACATATTAACACTTAGGTGGCACAAAGCTGGCACATAATTTATAATTTCTCAAATTCCTGTAGCCATTGACTCATGTGGATGAAAAGATTCTTCCTCAAGGTGTAAACATTCATCTTATATCTCCTTTCTCATGGATCCTCATTTCACCTTTACAAAGAGAATGGAAGTGTGTATCTACATTGCAAATACCAGCACTTGGAGGTCTCAGAGAGGACAGCCAGTTCCCATCTTCTCTGGTAACGTTGTGCTCTTTGATCCTGCTCTATGGTTTATTTTTCCACAATACTATTAATTTTCTAACTTATGTAATTAATATATTTATCATTCATTGTCTATTTGCTAGAACTTAAGTTCCACGAGGGCAGCCAACTTTCTTCATTTGTTGCTTGATCTAACCTTTGCCCAGGCCCACACCTGGTATATAGCTCAGTCCAAATCTGATGAAGGAGTGACCAAGTTTATGCAATTAATGAGTGACAAAGAAGGGACCAAACCTAAACTCTTTTCTCTAAGTTCCATTCATCAGCTAGCATAGGTGTGATATTGATTGATATTAAGTAGTATTGGAGGTGATCAAGGTAGAGAGGTGACAGAGGAAACAGAAGAAAGGAGGAAGGAAGGAGGAAAAGCAAGTGAGCATTTAGGGAGGTTGTGTAAACCAGGGAAGCTTGCATACACTCTCTACTTCAATGCATGAAGCAGCATCATGAGCCCAGGTCAAGCCTTCAAGGGGCTTTGTAGACAAATCCAGCTCGGTGACCAGACCTCAGGAAGATACAGATGATGAACAGAACAGAAAGAATCAGATGATGAACAGACAGGTAGCTGCCTCCAGCTCCCTCACGGATATAGACCCATACCTTCCAGGAACATTAGCTCATGGTATCCCCTGCAGAATGTCACTCCCACTCAGCTCCAGACATCAGCCTACAGGGACAAGTGGGGCAGTATGATTTTCTACCTGTGCAACTCCAGGATCACATTCCTGAGTGTATAGGCAGTGCTCAGGACTGGCCCCAGACATTGGTGTCTTCATTGGCCAGGATGGACATGAAACAGCCATCTTTAGGGACATTTAATACCTCTGTGTACTTAGAAGAAGAAAAAAGACACTGGGCAGTCTGACCTGGGTGAGGGGGTGGAATGGCTTCCCGAAAGCTTCCCCAGAGTTTCAGGGGGAAAAAAAGGGGAAGAAAATTGGGATTTAAGCCATTTGGAGTCTTTTCAAAGGCAGCTTTCTGGAAAGGCGAGCTCATACACCACAATCCCAAACCCCAGAGCCAATTCCCAGAAAACTTTTATTTCGCTAGTTATAGAGATTTCTTGTGCCCAAGCCACTGCCGAATATTTCCTGTCTTCCTCAAGTCAGCAGATGAGAGAGCAAGGACCGTTCGTTTCTCATTAGAGGTTGGCACTTGAGAGTTTTGTCCCTTGCTCAGGGAGACTGCAGTTTCTGTGCACCGGTCTCTGCCAGAGAGTGTCACTTCATGGGCCTCTGTGTGTCATTTACTCCTTTGCACAGTCAATTCTCCTTATCCACCATAGTTATAGTCCATTAATTCCCCCACAAACACTGAATTAGTGAATATTGAATACTTGCTCTGAGGTGAAATACAGGTTAGGTTCCAGAGTCTCTGGTCATATTTTCATTCATCCATCAACACAATAGCCATATTTTAGCCTTGTTTTATGTTGTTTCTGTTTAAAGGCACCTTATATAATATGCTATTGATTCATTAACATAGTGCTGGCTAACAGAACTCATGTCTGAGCAAAGATAATTTAGCATTTGTATTTTCCTCCATGAGTCTCACCAGAGCTGTCCTACGCTTAGGAACCAGTGACAGTACAACGGTGAAGCGCTTGGGGACCATTTTAAACAGCAAAACTACCAACAAAAAGCACAACACTGGAAAAAAACATGATTCTAAATAGACTTCAAAAAGGACACTTACACTTTGAGAACTAAACAAGGTAGAACATTGCTTTGTTCAGCTTCCTCTGGGGAACATGTGAGCATCCTGTGTATCAGGTTTTTTTCCCCATCTCTCTGAGCATGTCCATGAATAGCCACTGCAGAGCCATGGCTATTGATTTTGGGATTACATATGAATTCCAGTGAATAGGTGAGTCATAAAGACAGAATCTGTGAATAATGAGGATCAACTGTACTAGCAGGGAGGGGTTGGCAGGGTTCTGAGGTTTCTGGAGGAAAAGAGATCAATAAACCAATGAGCTTTCACCTGAAGTTCATAAACTCCTGACCTTGACCGGCTTTGGAATTCATGATGCAGTTGGCAGTGGGTGGTGGGGATCTGGACAGGGCAGGAATTGGCAGGTTTTTTTTTTTCCTACAAAGATCCAGATAGTGAATATTGTAGGCTTTGCCAGGAGATAGTGGTCTCCTAGGCTGCATTTCAGAAGTGCACCTTCTCACCAAACCCCACAAATGCCAAGCAGGATAATTTTAAAAGACAATAAATCATACTGTTGTATCATTATCAGATTATCCCATAGGCATTCCACATTGGGTCCTAGAAGCCAGATATGGCAGTGGAAAGCGAGGGCCAAGTAAAATGGAAATCATCATCATCATCACTCTTACTAAACTACCACTGCCACTATCATTATCCCCACCACCACTACCCTATCACCATCCTCAACACTGCCACCTTCATCATCACCACCACCATCACCATCCCCAGCACTGTCATCGTCACCGTTACCACAGTCACTCTGGTCATTATCACCATTACTGCTGTCTTATCAGTGTCATCATCTCTACTATCATCACTGTCACTGACACCCCTATTAAACACTTACTCTGTGACAGCACTGCTCTGAGCACTCTACAGCATTGACCCTCATCACAACCTAGTAAAATAGATTTTATTAGAGTCCTCACATTAGCAATGAAGAAATAGAGCTAGAGAAGTTAACAGCTGGGCTAGTTTCAATAAAGGAAATGTTTTCAAATCCTGTGAATAAGAAATGGGTTTCTTTAAAACAAAAATAAGTGGTGAAGATTAATCTTGATTTTTCTCCTATTACCTGCAGAAGATGCGTAAAACAATCTATATTCCTCCAAGAAATCACCTGGTTTAAAGCCTCTGGGCCTTTGCACTGCTGTTTCTTTCATTCAAATGCCTTTTCTCCCCAACTGTCTGCTTATTCACCATTGAAAACCTGCCAGGAACATTTCATATCTCTTATGAATTCTTTCCCTCACCTGTTTCCCTCACCTTCTTCATCTACTGAGTTCATCACTCCCTCCTCACAAGCAATTACAGACCATTTTATGTACTTTTGTTACTATACATAGGACATTAAATGCAAATATTTATTTATGTATTTTGTTGGTCCCACACATGTCTGTGCTCTTCATTGAAGTGTAGTTTCTGGCATACAGCAAGTGCTTAAAAGATCCTTACTGGACACAGAGGAAAATTTTCACTGGCTTATTTACAATAACAGTGATCACCTCTGGAACTAGGATATCTAATAAAAAGAAAAATTGTGTTCCTAAAGTGGACTCAATGTTCCTCTGTAGCCCAGAGATCTATATAAAAGGGCCAATTGCTTTTTACTATCTGGGAGGCTAGATTGTACTTTGGAATGTCAATCTAAAAACCATCTAGGGATATCATCCATGACATTATCCAAACTTTCCTATAATAAAATTGATATGGTGTGACATTCTCATTTTACTTGGAGCTTTTTCATAAATAACTTTATTGCCCCCTCTCAACAGAGGCAGTTGAGATCCTGGACAGAATGCCAAAACCTGGGTTCTGGTCCCAAAGTTGCCACTGTTTGGCTCTGTGACTGTGGTAGGAACACAACTGTTCTGATTCACAGTCTTTCTCTCTGTAATGTGAGATTTAAAATTCTTTCTTTCTAAACCAAGTTTCAAATGAGATGATACATGTTAAATGTATTTGAAATTTGTAAAGCATTTTGAAGTTAGAAAGTGTTTCTATACAGTCATGGCTATTAGTGCTTCCCCTACAGATCTGAGGATGTTCTATTTTTAAAAGGAACTCTCCTGGTAGAGATGGCACAGTATGTCACTGCCCTCCCACCCAACTCTAGTGCTAATGGTGGACCTTGTTAATCAGCCACAGTGGTATTTCCTGGTCTTCTGATCCTTCTAAACACAATACCCAATCTAAAGCAATGTTTCTCAAGTTATCCTTCATGAAAGATCATTTTTCCCTATTTTAAAATCTCTAATTCATTTTAGGCAGGAATATAAATGACTAGTACACAGCTCATGCTGCATAAGACTCAGCAGATGAGTCTGACCACCCCTGAACTGGTCCGTGCCCCACTCAGTGAGACAAATCTACTGATAATGCTTGGATACCATTGCACCACTAAATTGCTTTAAGTTTCTCATAGCTTGTTTTCAGCTTCTGCTCGTAGCCTGTATTTTGCATAGCACTACACCAGACAGCAGGTCTCAATTGATACGGGTTGGCTAGTGAGATTAACCCTCATTGCCTCTTCTGATCCTGGTTTTTTCCTCTGCAAAATTCAATAAATACCATCAGTTTTGGCAGAGTTCTTATGAGAATCAAAGGAGACAAGATGTGAGAAAGCTCTTTGTAAACTCCACCACATTATCCAAATATTAGGTGATTACTTTGATCCCAATATCCATTTCCTAGTCTTTGAAAATTGTATAACAATACATGTAAAAGCTTTGCTCAACAAATGCAAATGATTTTCTCATTATTACAGTCTTTGTTTTCCTAGACCAAATATATTCATATAATTTTTTTTGTTCTGTACTTATATGCCAGCAATTCAACACTATTGTAAGAGAATGTTAAAATGTCAGTTGCTGCATCTAAGGCTTTCCAGTAAGACCTAAGATCTTCAGAAGGTACCAAGTATCTCTGCATCCTTAACAAGCATGCTGAGAGATTGGAAAACAAGTCTTTCTAGCTTTAGCCCTTCACCCACTTCCAGGATTAAGGGAGGAGGTGGGGCTGAAAGAGGAGGCTTTCTTTAAACAGAGTTATCAGGATACTGCACTCTTCCTCCTATTCCCTAGGTGTGTGGAGAGGGTTTCTCGTCCGTCTCTGAGTCAACTGAGAGGATCTTGAGGGAACCACCCATAAAATCTAACAGGTATTCACTGACATTTAGGGCACATAGAAGCCCACGTTTTATCACTGTAAAGAGAATTCAATGAGGGAAAGACTCTGGCTGATGCTATTTCTTGTCCGATTATAGAGAACAAAGGTGAATTATCCAGGGACTCAATGTGAATTCAGTGTGTTATGATTTAGATATGAGGTGTCCCCCCAGAGTTCATGTGTGAGACAGTGAAAGACTTCTTAGAGGTGAAGTGACCATATTATGAGAATTGTGAATTAATCAGTGGATTAACGCACTGACATGGATTAAGCAGGTAGAAACTATAGGCAGGTAGGGCATGACTGGAGGAGGTAGGTTATTGGTGATACGCCTTTAGGATATATATTTTTCTCCCTGGTGAGGGGAGCTTTCTTTTTCTGCTTCCTCGTTGTCATGTCCTGAGCTGCTTCTCTCTGCCTTACCTTTCTACCATGATTTTCTGCCTTACCTTGGGCCCAGAGCTATGGAGTCAACTCTCTATAGATTGAGACCTCTGAAACTGTGAGCCAAAATAAACTTTTCCACCTCTACATTGTTCTCGCCAGGTCTTTTGTTTGCAACAATGAAAAAGATAACTAAAACACAGTGAAAGGGGCTACAGAAGTTTTGCTGAAGGGGTGATATGATCCCAAGAGAGAGGTGGGGATCAGGGGCCCAGAGCTTGTAGAGGAGGCCTTACCAGTGCTCACAGAGCTGCCTACAGAGCTGTGTGCATGTGTATCGGTATGTTGGGGGAGCTTGAAAAAGGTTGAGTCAGTGAGAACCTGTCGGGGTTTTTAGTCCTCATTCCCTCCCAAACTGCAGGAGAGATAGGGAGAACATGCCCCGACCAGGACGAGCCAAGAATGGAGAGTGCCGACTGACCGCCCGCACCCAGCCCTCCCTCACAGGAGGACAATCAGGCCCGTCAGGGAGACTAGTCAAGGCTGGAGCTCATTTATTGAGGAAGCACACACAGCCAATATAATGCACAGGAGCCAATCAGGATAAAGGTCAGCAGGGTGAGGAGAGTTCACATGTACACCCATTCTACAGGCAGTAAGGGGAGACAGGAGCTGTCCACGAGGGTGGAAGGGTTCTGAGCCTATCCTAGAGGTGGTCTGATTTTTCATCACAATCCACGGTAACACCTTCTGGCTGATCACCAGGCACCATCTTAGTCATGTGTGGCCCCAAGACCAGGAAGTGAGCATCAGTCTGCAAGTTAGGTTTCCTTTTCTCCATCATAGGTTTCTATTTCTCTGATGTGACGTGCCCTACAAGAACCCTTCAAAAATGTCCATGAGAAAAAAACCCAGCAAACATATCATCCACCCTCCATCTGGAGGGAGCAGTGACAGGTGACAACAGTATCAGAGATAAGATTCTTTCCTTTCCCCAGGTTCCTTCATCCTCTTGGCCTTGCCTGCAATATTCAAAAACAATATCCTTGGGATTGCAGAGACCAGGCATCTAGCTGAAAGCAAGCTCAGATTGGGTGAGGAATTCACAGTGCATTGATTATTAGACTCTACTCCACCAGAATGATATAATATTGGACTCAATATTTTGATGCTCAATCAAAAGAATTATTTGTTTAATATCTAAAAATCCTTTTGTAAAAAGATGGTTTTATCCAATTTCTTCTCAGAATGGAAGAAAAATTGAATTTGAAGGAACAAAGGGAGAAAAAGTGAAATTGATTCTTCTAACCCTCTTTCAAGTCAAGCTCATTCAATAAGCAGCTTCCCTCATTGTTTATTTTGTTTTCTCTTCCTGGACATCCTACAGCTATGGAAGTGTCCTGAGCTGAGGACATATGATGTAAGGTGCAGAGCTAGAACACTGCTAAAGTCCTGTATGAAGAGATGATTTTTTCAACTCTTCTCTTGAGTGCCTTTTAAAACAACCTGGTCTAGCTGATGACCAAGCTAATAAGAGTTCTACTCTCTCTGAAGCAATCACCCTGACTTCAATAGTAAATACAGTGTGGCCACCATCATTGCCCCATGCCATTAACCACCAGTGCTGCAGGCACCACAACTACTTCCACCAATATTGCCACTGTCCCTATCCGCCATCCAGCACCACCACCACCACCATCACCATCACCATCACTGGGTTCTACTAACATTATCACCTCCACAGCTGTTATCAACTGTACCACCATCCCTAATCACCTCCATACCACCATGGTCTCCACCACTCTATCATGACCAACACCAGGATGGCCACCACCACCTCCACCATCACCTCTATCACTGCTGCTACCATCTAACCACATCAACCACCTCCAGCACCACCAGTTTATCTACCACAACTTCCTCACCAGAATCCCACAACTCTTACTACCCCTGCCGCCATGTCTCTGCCATCTCCACCACGACCCTCAGCAGCAGGGCCACCACCACCTACACCACGGCATCATTGCTTACAGTTATGCCCTCCACCACCACCTCTCCACCATTGCCACCTTTGTCATTGTTGCAGCCACTGCCACCATCACTATCACCTCTGCCAAAGTTCATTATGCATTCATTTCTGTCAAGCCTAGTGCCAAATACTGCCCAAGTAACATCTTACTTAATCCTCAACTATCTCTGAAAGTAAATCCTATTATTATCTTTATTTTACATGTGGAGAAACAGGCTCAGAGAGGTTAAGTAACTTGCCCAGAGATACACAGCTGTATTTGAATCCTACTCTCTTACTTGGTAAAAGTAAATGAAATAATATGTGTTATTCTTACCAGAATTCTCATTTTATCAGCATCTTTTTATGAGATCCTCATGACAGACATTCTTCCCTCTCATGATTTATCATCTTAAAGATATTCTTAAGGAGTTTAAATTAACAGAACATATATAGCAAACAGAAAATTTCTAAAATTATATTACACGGCCAAAAATATCTCCAAACCCTGATTTCAAAGTATGTATGAGTATTTTCAAATGTGTTGTCATGGGAAAGGGCAACCAGTGGTGAGGGGTGGGCGGGACTACCCTGATCTTCTTAAAGAAAGAACTCTGCTTTCTTGGTGGTTGCTCCATTATGAATTGACCAATCGATTTACTTTGCCCTCATGTCAACAGTTTGGCACTCCTTGGCTGAATCACCCCATCAGTGAGTGAGTGTCGAAAAACCTTTATGATTGTTTAATGAGGAGGAGCATTATCCCAGTCTCAGTGCCATCTATTAAAGCCTCTTTTCTGGGCTCTGGCTCCCAGACTGCTCCCTCTGCTGTACCAGCATCCTCCTCCCCTCTCCCTGGAGGCTATTCCACTTCCTTTCTGCTATTCCCTGTGTTTTTGATTAATAGAGAAACAGTCATCCCATCCACCAGCAAGATGACCTGGAGTTTGAGCTGTTACTGTTTTGTTTTTCCCACTGGCATCTCTATTCTCTTGTCCACACCCCTTTGAACAACAGAGCATGTTTATGGTGACACAGAGGTTAGTGTTGACAATGCAGTTGGCTAGGTTAAGAGGGATGGCATTGTGTGGCAGAGGCCTGGGAGCCATGGCTTCATCCTGTGAGTTGAAAGTGGAGGAGGCTTGACTCCTTGCCTGTACATGCCCCTTAGGCTCTGGCTAGCATATGCAATCATGGATCCCTGGTAAAACACAAAGGCTGCAGACTGGAACAGGGTGGTTTTCTAGAGGAGAAGCAGCTGCAAGCTGAAGTGTCTGCGTGTTTAAAAATAATAAAATGCCATTTTATTCAAAACAAGGACTGAGAGACAAACTTGAGTCATTCAGACTTAGGTATTTGGAAGACATAGTCCGAAAAATACAGGAAGTGAGACTATTCCTTTAATGAAACCACTAATGATTTTTATTGCCAATGATAAAATTCAAGATTTCAAGTGAAAATTAAGACTTTCAAGAAATTTATATTTGCCACGGTGGGCTTGGGAGCTTCCCAATTATTAAACGCTTTTTTGATGAGATCGTTGATGTTATTAATAAATGAAAAATTTGATGTTGTATAATAAAATGTGATACTTAGAATATCTACATAAATTAATGAATTAATATTTTCCAAATGATCAAAGCATGATGTTGCAAATGCATGCATTACTTAAGTATCCATTCGAAGTACAAAATGAACCAATGGATTTTAATGTAACTATGTATAAAAAGAGTTCATTTATGTTTCCAATTTTGTGTTTCAACTAATCTTTAAGAAATTACCAGAAGAATGGGGTCTTAATTAGAATAAGATATATCCCATGCTTGTATAATTACATCAAAATGTATTCTGCTGTTGTATATAACTAAAAAGAACCAATAAAAAAGATAAAATACTGCTCGTTGAGTTTTGGTGTAGTAGTAAAGAAAATATTCATGATTACTGAAAAGGCTATTAAAATTTCTTCCACTTTTCAAATACATAATTTTATGATGTCAAATTTTCTTCATATACTTCAAATGAAGTAACATATTGTAGGCATCGAAAGCAGTTCAGGTTGGAGAACCCAGATGTCTTCTTCAAAGTATATATTAAATAAATTTTTAAAGAATATATAACAATGCCATTCTTCTAATTGAATATTTGTTTTAATATTGGGAGTATAATAATTTTTCATAAAGATGTTGACGAGATTGTTGGTGTTATTAATGGGTTTGCTATCACTTTAATAAATTAGTAGATGAGATATTTTTTACTTTTTCAGTTTTAATCTTAAAATGATAAATATTTTAAGAGACTGCAAATTGGTGCAGCCAATATGGAAAAATCTTAAATGATAAATATTGATAAACAAAACCCATGTAAGCAGCAGTTTTGGGGTTCAAAATGAATTTTAATAACATAAAGTTTCCTAAAACTAAAAATTTAAGATAGCTACTCTAACACAGAAACACAGTAAGGAAAGTACTATATATTTATTGCTTTTTTGGTATGCATAAAAACATTGAACATTAACTGTGGGCATAGCACTATATCAGATCATGTAGGAGGAGATACTAAGAGAGATAAGACAAAGGTCTTGTTGTCAAGAGAGTTATAGTTTGGCATGATAGATGAACAATTATTAAGTAATACAAAGGAGTTTATATCAAAATGGGCAAAGGATTTAGGAATAAAACCAGAGACTCCGCATCTAATGAAAGAAAAAGTAGGCCCTAATATCCATCATGTGAGATTAGGCCCCAACTTTCTTAATAAGACTCCTTTGGAGCAAGAATTAAAATCAAGAATCAATAAATGGGATGGACTCAAACTAAAAAGTTTCTTCTCAGCAAAAGAAACAATCTGTGAGATGAATAGAGAGCCTACATCTTGGGAGCAAATCTTTACCCCTCACACATCAGATCAGGTAGAGCACTAATCTCTATGGTATATAAAGAACTCAAAAAGCTAAACAACAACAACAACAACAACAAATAATAATAACCCAATCAATAAGTGGGCCAAGGACACGAACAGACACTTCTCAGAAGAGGATATTCGATCAGTCAACAAATATATGAAAAAAATGCTCATCATCTGTAGCAATTAGAGAAATGCAAATCAAAACCACTCTAAGATATCATTTCACTCCAGTCAAAATGGCAGCTATTATGAAGACAAACAACAATAAGAGTTGCCGAGGATGTGGGGAAAAAGGTACACTCATACATTGCTGGTGGGACTGCAAATTGGTGCAGCCAATATGGAAAGCAGTATGGAGATTCCTCAGAAAATTTAGAATGGAACCACCATTTGACCCAGCTATCCCTCTCCTTGGTCTATACCCAAAGGACTTAAAAACAGCATACTACAGGGACACAGCCACATCAATGTTTATAGCAGCTCAATTCACAATAGCTAAACTGTGGAACCAATCTAGATGCCCTTCAATAGATGAGTGGATAATAAAAAGTGTGGCATATGTACACAATGGAATATTATTCAGCAATAAAACAGAATAAAATCATGGTATTTGCAGCTAAATAGATAGAGTTAGAGAAGATAATGCTAAGTGAAGTTAGCCAATCCCAAAAAACCAAATGCCAAATGTTTTCTTTGATATAAGGAGGCTGATTCATAATGGAATAAGGAGCGGGAGCATGGGAGGAATAGACGATCTCTAGATAGAGCTGAGGGGTTGGAGGGAAAGAGAGGGAGTAGGGGGTTAGAAATGATGGTGGAATGTGATGATCATTATTATCCAAAGTACATGTATGAAGACACGAATTGGTGTGAATATACTTTGTATACAACCAGAGACATGAAAAATTGTGCACTATATGTGTAATATAAATTGCAATGTATTCTGCTGTCATATATAAATTTAAAATAAATAAATATTAAAATAAAAAAAGAAATTAAAACAATTCAATTTCATGGAAACAAATACCCTGTTTAAAAAAAGTGGCTATAGTTAATAATTCTCTATTGTACACTTGAAATTTCTCAACAGAGTAAATCTTAAATCTTCTTAACACACACACACACACAAATGGTAACTATGTGAGGTAAGGGATATTTTATTTTGATTGTGGTACTCATTTAATAATATATACTTATATGAAACGTCATGTTATATACCAGACATATGTATAATTTTAGTTTTAATTATATTTTAATAAAGCTGGAAAAAAGATAATAAAAAAATTTGTATTTTTTCATTAAAAAGGGAGTTTATATCATCTTTCAGCAAATGTGCAAGAGCCTATGCTGAGAGCTGGGCCTACTATGATGAATTTGACATTCCCACATGTCCTGGTCATTTAATTACTGAGTCACATTGTTGATAAGCACTTCAAAGATGGAGAACCTGACACAGTTAGTTAGGAACATGGTTAATCTGTTAAGAACTGATGATAAGTTAAACAGGGAAGATGTCCCAGAAAGAGTCATATTAATCAGAGACCTCTAGGAAGAAGAGAACTGGGTCTGGAGAGTGGCTGGGCTGGGGGAAAAGTATTCCAAACAGAACAATGTGGGAAATAGACCTAACCAGGAAGACACTTCCTTCCTTGAAGCACCTAATGTGGTTGAAGAGAGGGAAATCAGCTGGTCTGTGATCAACATGTGTTCTTGGATCATGTTTTAAAATTCTCAGCCAAGAGAGTCTTAATGTTTTACTGTCCTGGGCAAATACCATTATTCCTTTATAGAGTTTCAATGCTTTGCTCTCCTAGAAAATATTGTAATTATTTATTAATGCTAAATGCTTTACTGGACAAACACTTCCTTCAAATAAATGTTCTTAGAGCTCCTATATAAGTGATCTTTGAAAGTTGGTAGCTTTGGATAAGGTCTTTTTTTCCTCCTTAGTGAGTATCACAGTGTCTCTTTTTCCCTGTGTCATGAATCCCTCTCTGTGCTAACCACAGGGCAGTTCTTGGAAGGGGTCTTTATTGCACTCAGATCTAAAATAAACCTATGATTCTGATATGTTAAAAAATCGGGTTAAACTGGTCTCTGAACTGTGGCTGGTAAGGAGTGTCCTTCCTTCTTGCAATGTAGTTCTTATAGAAGGTGAAGAAGCTTTATTTTCAAATTCTAAGTCTGTGTTTTTCTTTTATTTCCTCCCACAATATCAGTCTACAGAAATCAAAGAGAAAAGCAGGATTAAATGAGGATGGTTAAAAAACAAACCAGAACAACAAGAAAACCCTACAAAAGTAAGCAAGAGGCCATATTGTTGGGGGGGGGGGGTTTATAGATTTGGGTAAATATATTATTTTTACTCTAAAAACAAAGGGGAACTATTGAAGGTTAAGTTTGGGTAATGCATGGTCAAATGAGTGTTTTCAAAATGATAAATTTGTCTGTAGAGACTCGACTGGAGAAAGACAAGAACAAATGCAAAATTACCAATTGGAGCTATTGTTAGTCATCCATGTGAGAAATATCTTTACCTCAGAGACTTCCTAAATATGAGCACTGCAGACAGATTTGAGAGATTATTGCCAGGAGATACAATAGGGCTGATAATACATTGGATGCATGTGGGGTGTTGGATGCGATCATGTCAAGCCAGGTCCCCTGCTTATGTAATGCCACAGACAGTGGTGTTGTTCACTAACATAGGAAACAGCAGGAGGACTGGATGTGGAGCAGAAATCCTGAGCTCTGGTTTGAACATACTGATTTTGAGTTGCCAATGAGTGATCAAGTTGGATGTGCTAAATGGACAAGTGGATATGCAGGTTCAAACTTCAGAGAAGAAGGCCGGGGTGTGAAATATATGCGTAGGGTTCTCACTGTACCCATTGTAGTTGAAGCACTGGTAGTAGATGAGTTTGATGAAGCAGAGCATATAAAGCAGGCAGGGAAGAATGCTGGGGTACAGTGTTTAGGATTACTCCTAACCCCAGAGTGAACTAAACAGGGAAGTATTTGCAGAAATGCACATTGATACATTATTGCTATGATAAAGAAAAGGCTTCTTGAAGAAAATGGTTTTTAAATGTCTTTTTTTCCTGTTTATAAAAAGACAGAAAAGTCTTTTGCAATTACTTGACAGGCTCAGGACTCTTAATGAGAAACTTGCATAACCTGGTGGCTTATTGGGTTATGAATCTACATCACAGCAACATAAATGAACAGGAATTTTGGTCCATTTGCCAATGCATCCAGTTGGCTCAACCTCAGCGTATCCCTGAGATCTGTTTGCTCAGCATAGTGACCATGGGTTACCATATTTAAGAGCACCACTTTGGGTCCTCAGAAATGACATTGCATGAGTTGCTTTGCCAGATACCTCAAACGAGAAGCAGAAACAGAAGCATCACTGGAAGACAAAACTGTCCAGACCTTTCTTCTCTCCTCCACCCCTGTCATCTCACTTCTGCCAAGCAGTTAGAACATGCTGAAGAGATGACGGGGACAGAAGAGCACAATGGCCCTTGACAAATTGACCAAAGACTTTGTGGTTCCAATGAAAGAGGAGGTGGCAGAGCTCCCGAGGAAACATTGGATGTCCTTTTGGGAGGAGAGGCTTGGGCCTGGTCAGCTACTCTGGCAACAACAGCAGCAAAAATGGCTTTGGAAACAACCACAGCAGAAATGATTTTCAGAAGGGAAATCATACATACCCCAAAGCAAGGACTATTATAGCTTGAACAGCCCTGATCTGAAATCTGAAATCCTCCAAAATATGAAACGTTTAGAGCACTGACAGGATGTCACATGTAGAAAATTCACACCACGAAACTGTTTCATGAACAAAATTATTAAAAATAGTGCAAAATTTTTCTTCAAGCTAAGTACATAGAATTGATATGAAACATAAATGAATTTCATGTTTAGTATTTGGTCCTATTCCCAATATATCTCATTATGTATACACAAATATTCCACCACCACCCCCCCCAAAAATAACAACAACAACAACAAAATGCTAGAATCTGAAATCCTTCCAGTTACCGCATTTTGGATAAGGGATACCCAGGCTATACTTGTATGATGACTGTGAAGGTGAGGAAGGTGAGAAATGGCCAAGATTGGGGTCGAAGAGCCTTTCCCCAGTTTGCAGAGATACATTGCTGCGGTGGACCTCATGTGGACCCATGACAAGTTCAGGGGAGGAAGAGGAAATTGAAGAGACAAGAGTTGGGTGCAGAAACAAGAAGGATAATTTATAGCTCACAACTAAGTAGGAGCCACTCTTGACAGAAACCCTTGCCCAGGAGATGGAAGTTCTGAGTACAGGGAGGTGAGGAGATAAACTGGGGAACCTCAAGTAGATTCTTGAAATCTCACCCCAACCCCCACCAGCCACTGCAGCCCAAAATATTCCGGGTGCTGGGCCTCACTGGACAGAGGGAGGCGTTCTGAGGGCTTGGGATGGGGCTTCACTCTCCAGCACAACATACAACCTTGAACTTGAGCTTGAGCTGAGTTTCTCCTCCCACCTTGGTGTATGGTGTGGACATAGGAGCAGGGAGGGTAGAGCAGTGCTTGAATTTGGATTGTTCTGTATTAGAAACCAACAGTTTTTATGTTAATTTCATTTATTTATTTATTTATTTATTTTTTTTTTTTTTTTTTTTTACAAGTGTTATCTAACCACAATTAAATCCAACATCTTTATTCATAATCCCCAAATTCTGAAGGAATAACTGAATAGTTCTTGTCAGTTTATTTCTTCAATACAAAGTGTTTCTAAGATTTCAGCAAGAATAATGGTTTTGGCTTAATTCATTGTAATGACATTAATAAAGGATCTGTCTAGAGCTGCTGGATCCCAGTCAAAAGGCTGCTGAAGAATGCTTCATCCAAGGAATCCTCTAGCATCTCCCATAACTGGACTTAAGTCAGCATGCCAAGTTTAGGACTGATGAGGACAAAAAGTAAAGGAAAATCCCCTTTTATAGCAGACACTTTATATTAAAAAAATGACAATGGTAAAGCCATGATTGTACGATCAGTACAGAAGAGAACAAATCTTAAAAAGCTAAGCACAAATCTACTTCAATTTTGCTACTCTACCCTTCTCTTTTTGTAAAATAGCTTACAGGACATGCTGGACAGCATGACCTTTAAATATGGAGAATATTAAATTTACTAAGTATATGTCACTCAAGTTTATGAAAATTCTGGACAAACCTGTTGTTTTAGAATGATTCTGTGGTTAATTAAGCTCTGTTTGGAGGCACAAATACAATTTATTTCAATATAATAGTACTTACCAAATGAAACAAGGAGTTTACATACTTATCAAATGTTTCATCCCAAACAGCGCAATATAATGATGCTCTAAGACATACAAAATTAACTTAATTTACAGTATTATTGTCTATTATTGTCAAACTCGATTCAACAGAAACTTGAAAGCACATCATATTTGACTAGGTCAAACTACTACTGAGTTCAAATAATTGATATGGAAGTATTTTGGTAAAGTGCCCACAGTGAGAGCAGTTTAAAAAGCAGCCCCTGTTTTCTACAGAAATTGTGACAGTGAACACTCATCACATTCTCTGCAATATCACAAAGCACTCACACGAATTCTGGGGAGTGATACCCTGGACACACAGCTTATTTCACATTAGTGAACAAATCCAAAAATTTTTATAACAGTTCTGACTTTGGGCCAGAAGATAAAATATCCCATATTTACATATGTACAAACCCTAACTTCTAACCTATTAGTTCTAAAAATGGCTTTTTGACTTGTTTTCAGAGGAAAAAGTGTACAATGCACTTGTATTTGTGCTTCTGAATTAAGGAACAATATACATTAAGTGGAAAAAAAAAAAAAAGCTTGGGATGGTACTATCTACTTAAATTATGTACATGATCTTTGGATATCTGAGAGAATCAGTTTAACTGACCCTTGCCTTAGAGCAACTTAATTTTCTAAAGTTACCCAGGAAATGTATTCAACCATTTACAAAATCAAAACATCTAACATGTACTTTATAAAATCATGATCTTATTTACCTGCCTATTCTTCTACAAGATAGGTATACATTAAAAAATTTTGCTCAAAAACATAAAAATATATATTATTTCTTTGACATTTAGGCATATAAATATTTTACTGAAGATGCATCATCACTCAATAAACAAATGCAAAAACTGCTTTATAAAGTGTAGTTCTCTGCTAATTAGCAATATAAAATACAAAATGATTACAATATAATTAACCATTAAAGAGCTAAATTCGAGAGATTTGCAAACCAATACAGCAGTAAATAGCCCCTTGTACAAAAGTCCATTAAGACAAAGTCAATTTTGTAACAGATTACATAAAAATGCAAGCCAATAAATGCATTATAAATGCAAAAGAGAGCATTGCTTCATCAGCACATTCTTCAGTCTTGTTTGAACTAGATGCCAAACTTACTGTTCACTTTTCGGTTCATCTTGTTTTCCATTAAGTTCTTGATCAACTCTAATAAATGGTCTTGTAACAGCCAGGAGTGTTCTGATAAACCAAGAGGGATGCACAATAATTAGGGATTTTAGGTTTTTCCGTAACCTTCTATCAATTTGCTGATAACATTTTCTGAGCCAACCCAGACTGGGCATTTTTCTTCGAGTTGTTGCACCATTTAAATAAACTATCATGTAGTTTTCTGCTACTAATAGCTCCAAAGTGCCAATAACATACTTAAAGAGATTGTCCATCAGGTATCTATAGTTAGGTTGACCACTTTCAGGCATAAAACAGACAGCAAATACAACAATGGCATTTAATCCATCCCCATAATATCCTCCATGACTGATAACTTTTTTATAGGGCTCAATTGCCTTCATATCAACCCTGTGATCCTGTTCTCCAATCCTGAACATACGCCAGCGTCGTCCATCTTCTTTTTCTTCTGCTGCTGAATATTCAGTGATTGAGCCTTTCCTAATTACTTCTGTTGTTTTGGGTTTTGGAAGATCATCAAAAGATGGGGGGAGGGGAAACCTACTGCATGTTAGTTGTTTGTTTCCAAGACAAAGCTGTTAACGAAAATATCCTTCCAGGAAATGACTTCCCACTCAAACTCATTACTGTTCTCTGATGGTGTGTCTAAACCATCCAAGTCAATCTCCCCACTTTCATCCAAATCATCTGACAACACAGAGCCATCACCCGGATCCAGTGTCAAGCTAATCTCTGGAGCCATTAGTTTCTTTCTTACTTTATTTCCATTAACTTCTAGTAAGCCAGGCTGGCTCTCTGGTCCAGTTACATCTAGTATATCTGCTTCAATACTATCATCTTCTGGTAAAGGTATTGGAAAATCTTCATCTTGCCATTCTTCTTTCAGTTCTACACCTTCCATTCTCAGCCTGGATTCAATGTCAACTATTGACTCCTGATAATCCAGAGAGCCAATATCCCCGGAGGAAGCCTTGGCCCCCTCGTTCTCTTCGCCCCTCCAGGCCGGCGACGTGGGGCTGACGGCCAGGTCGCAGAAGGCGGCACCGAGCGGAGCCCGCTCCCCTCGGTCAGCGGTAGAAAGTCCAGCCCGGTTTCCCGGCCGCAGCTGTAGAAGAGACGACAGAAGCTGACCCGGACGCAGTCTGTTAATTTCATTTAGACCTAAGAGGAGTAATCAGATGATTTTTAATCTTTTCTTCCCTATACAATTTAAAAAGCTTATTTTAGGGACATATGCACTAACATTAAGAGAAAGATTTAATTTGGGCAACTTTGATTCTTAAAAACAGAAAATGGCTGGGATGTAGTTCAGTGTCAGAGGGTTTTCCTGGCATGTGTGAGGTCCTGGGTTCCCAGTGCAGCAATCAATCAATCAATCAAAAATTTAAAAATAAGGACAGAAAACAAGGCATGTGAGTAAATACTGTTTGCCTCATTATTGGAACTAAATTTCTTGGATCTTTGTAAAAACCAGTTGTATAGGCTCAGGAGGGGCTTAAGTCCTGTGTAATCACCCTGTCTCCTCCCCTTCTGCATGGTCATGTTTCCTAATTCCCCACCATCTCCCATATTTTCTGATTTCTTCTGGGTTGGGCTTCCTACTCAGAAGCAGCCCTAGTGTTCTGAATTCTCTAGTCCTGTGGATTCTGTCAGTAGCAGTCATAGAACCCAGGGGGCAGTTTCTGGTCTGTGTGCTAAAAAACTAATGAATTCCATTATCCTTATGGACATAAGTTGAGGAAACAATTTTTTTCAATATTTTTCATTAATCTTTTTATAAAATAGAAACTCTTGTGAACAAAATTAAGGAAGACTGTTAAAACTAAATGGTGTGTATATGTGTGTGTGTGTGTGTGTGTGTGTGGTGTGTGTTTAATTTTCTTTCCACTTTCTTTATTTCAAAAAAAAATTTTAAGCTTTAAGTTCATTCTAGGATGTTTGAGGAGAAAAATATCTTCTGAAAATAGGTCCCAAGCACAGGGCACCTGTACATATGTCATATGTGGATTGCACCCACCTCTTCTCCCCCAGCCTCTGCATCCTGGGTTGTTGAACGCTACTCCTCTTATTTTGCTGTATTTCTATAGTTAACTTGGTTTCATTTGGGTGATTCCTTTTTGAGGGGAGGTAAAAAACAGAGAAAATTTTCCTGAAATTTTATTTCACTCCCTCCTGCAAAAAAATTTTTAGAATTAAAAAAATTTAATGAATGTTGTGAGAGATGTAAAAAAAAAAGAACAAAAAAGTCAATCATAATTAGATAACTCAGAGATGATTATCATGAACATTTTATGTGCTTTTTTCTAGCCACTAAAATTATATTTTTGTATTATACATTATGCACCAGTGAAATCATGGAACACATATTGTTTAATGCCTTGTTTATTTGCTTCTCATGATAGTACATGTGACTTGAAAACAGCATTTGTACATGTGCATGTTATTCTATCATGTGGAAAGGGAATGCTTTTTAAATTTTACCCTAATAACATGATTCATAAATAGATTGTTCACTGAGTTCAAGAGATCAGACTAGATTTAGGTTCAATTTGGAATGGGATAAGATCCCATTTTGAGCAATATTTGTGTATAAAATATCTTGAGTTGAATTACAACTTTCCTCAAATTATGATTACTTTACATGGATGTGGTACTTGTTTTCTTTTTTAAAATTGAAATGTTTCTTCTATTTTATTCAAAACCTGGCACCTTTATGAAGAACTTTGCTTTTTTTTTTGGTACTGGGAATTTAATTTAACCCATGGGTGCTTTACCACTAAGCCACATCCCCAGCCCTTTCAATTTTTTATTTCGAGACAGGGCCTTGCTAAATTGCTGAGACTGGCTTTGAACTTGTGATCCTCGTGCCTCAGCCTCCCGAATCGCTGAGATTACAGAAGCTGTGGGTTGGGCTATAATATTGATTTCCAAAGACATTATTAAAATTATGTAGGATAAATAAAAGACTCACTAAATATGGGCAAAAGAAGCTGTCTTCTGCCATTTTTAGTTTTCTGTATTTTTTGTATAGAAAATTCCAGGGAGACACTGGGGTGAACACACATTTACAGAGTTGGATGTGGTCACACAGTACAGTATGCACAAATGCCTTCTGCATTTATATTCACAAATAGTTTAGGACATTAGACTTGGAGAGGCTTTATAACGAATAGATAGAGGGGAGGATGTTAGAAACAACAAAAGAGCCGCCCTGAATTGGGAGGATGTAGGAGAGGGCAGAAACCAGTACTGTTTCTAAAGAGGCCTGCAAAGTCGGCACCTGTCCTTCCTGGATTAGTGATGCCCTTGAGAATCCAATGCCCTGGGAGCATAGTTGTTCTTTTAGAACCTTGTAAAGGGCTACTCAAAGAAAACAGACCACTGAACAGTTGTTCCTTTTCTTCTGTAGCACTGAACAGGATGTTATCAGTGGCTAATTTTAGTTCCTTATCATTGAGACCAGATAGCCGTTTCCATTCCAGGTCTGAGCCTGGCCAAACAATTCATAACTGCTCTGCAACTTCCTCACCAAGACATTCTGCTTCACTGAGTTCACCCTAACTATGGCACAAGATAATATGTGTTATGGCTTTGTAAACTGTACAGGGCCACGTGAATGACAGTGAAGACTCTTTCTAGCAATTTTTCAAGTATAATAACAAAATGTGCAGGTATAATAATGAGATTTTACAAATATAAATAACCACAGATATGCTCCATATCTGCCAACTCTAAAAATAGGATACAATGAGAAGGGGCAATTCGTTTAAATTCCATCTTTATCTCTTGTTTGTGACTTACATTTGATATTTAAGATAATGATTTTCACTTGTTCTTAAATGAAATGACATTCTCATATACTCCAAGGTTGGTCTGATTCCCCTTGAGGTTTAATTGTTGAAAATATGCAGAGAGGCACCTGTCAAAAGACTGGCAAGTAATTCCTGGGGAGTGTGGAGAGATGGTGAGTCAGATCAGGCATATATCCTTCCTCCATAGGCTGTGACCCCAAGCCTTCCATTGCAATGGCTCGGTGTTGGTGACAATGTAGGAAACATATCTTTCCTACCTGCCTATCATGGGCCTGTGAGACACTGTGGGGCCTGGGCTGGAGTTTAATGTGAATAGTGATCCCCCTTAGACTTCTCTTGCTTGAGATCATGTGTCTCACTTTTAGTCAGTGCTTTCAGTACCTCTCAGTGACAACCGCCTTGGAGTATCCAACAAATGTGTAATTGGCAACCTATCAGACTGATCCCGCAATACAGTAGCTGATCACTCCAGGGCTCTTGTCATATTTCTTGATTAACAAAATTTTTGTGTATAAGGCCATTTGGTGTGTGTTTACTGAATGGAATGGCCTCCCAGCCCACTCTGTTTGAATTGTTCATTCCTTATCTTGCTCTTATTTAGGAATTTCCTTTCTTCTTGTTTTTTTTTTTTTTGTAACAGGGATTTAACTGAGCAGCATCCCCAGGCCTTTTTATTTCTTACTTTGAGACAGGTTTTCAATGAGTTGCTAAGGTTGGCCTCAAACTTGGAATCCTCCTGTCTCAGCCTCTTGAGTAGCTAGTATTACAGGCATGCACCATTGCACCTGGCAGGAATTCCTCTTAATTTCCTGGGTTGTGTAGTTGAATTAAGGAGAGTGAGATGTATACAGGACACACTGTATAATCCTGTATACAGTGAGATGAATACAGGATTATTCAGGATTCACTCATGTGCTTGGTACATTGCTTCCATTACCTCAGCTCTAACACCACAATCCTCCCATTTCCTTTCTGCCCCAACTGTGGCCTGAGACAGCCAGAGCAGCCTTCTGGCTCTCCTGCTATGCTTCTGTGGGTCCCAGTACATATAGCCTGAATTATTGTGCATGAAATAAAGCTTATGGAGATTAAGCCACATTCTGACTGACTTGACACGTGAGGTCAGGTGTGGAATTTTCTACCTGTGTAACATTATGTCAACGCTCTAAGATCTTTTGGATTTTGGTGTATTTTGGATTTGAAATTTCTGAACGAAGCATGCTCAACATTGATATCTATAAAATGGAGTGGAGGTGTGAGCACACAAGGTCCTCCTTTACCTTTGCACTTCCACTTTGCAGTGCATCTATTGGGATTGAGATCTCTACCAAATAGGCTGTTGGGTTCCTGGTTTCCCCTACACCTTTGTAAATATGTTTAATGTTTCCTTTGGAAAAGGATCTGTAGTCTTACACTGAAACTGCTGTTTCTGTGTTTTCTTAGGAGGTTGTGTTCTCCTATTACCTGTGCACATGTTTCTTACTGTTTTTGTAAAGAAAAAAAATTCTTGAGGCTTAAAGAGAGAAAATGGCTGAAAAAGGCATTCTTTGTGTTGCACATTGAACAGGTGGCTGCACTGTAGAGAATTCTCCCTTCCTTCCAACATTGATATGGAACTGGGAGCAGTTTGAGAAAAAAATGAATAGCAACAATTTGAGTTAACTAACAATCCAATGTTGTTTAGCAGATCTTTCATGTCTTTTGAAAAATGGTTTCATTCCTAACCTTTGAGCTCTCATGTGCTCTGCTGGGGTTTAGGCTATGTGTTGTGCTGCCCATGGAAGCACACATCAGCTTCCTGAGAATAAGCCATGGTGTGTCTGGGGAAATGTTGAGGCTGGAAGGTGGGGAAATCTAGATGTCCAAGAGACAATGTGACTCTGTACTTCTCAATCACATCACTTCCAACAGTGGAGCTCAAATGGATAGTTCTTTGGGGTTGTTAATAAAACAATGATTTATGGTCCTGGCTTATCATGGTGGTTATGTCTATGAATTTCAGAAGCAGGGGTTCAATGAATATGCAATTATTAAGTGCCAACAGGATTGAAAAGGTGTGGGTGCAACTGGTGCAACTGATGACTAGAGGAAATCCAGTTGTGATGGAGTATACAGATCCCTGCATTTTGCTTTTTTTTTTTTTTTTGGTAATTATGCTTCTACTCCTGTGTTTGCCGTGTCCATTTGCTGTCCATATTGATTCTCCAGCACAATACATTGCAGTGGAGATAGATTTGAGAAATACATTAAAAATATTTGCCAAAGAGACCAATTTTTCAGGAAAATATAATGAATTTTCTCATGGTCTCAAATGATTTATCCCAGTGACTATTCATCAAGGCTGGTACAATAGATTTTTCTTTCTTCCTGTTTTCTCTCTCTCTCTCTCTTTCTTTTGTGTGTGTGAAATTGTAGATTTCAGCAAAAGATGATAAGACTTCTGACTTTGTGGATGCATATAGAAAAATTCAACAACTGAAGTGGTAGTTAATGTTAGGGTCATTGGATTTATTAAATTGGTCTGTTAATAGCAAAGTCTCTAAAGTAATCTTTAAAAACTGGAGAAATAAGCAACTTCTTATGTCTTTCAACCCTTCCTCCTTATTTTCTCTATTCATTAGGCAGAAAGACAAAATTTCCTTGGTCTCTGATGAATGTTCCCCAATGGAAAGTACCCAGGGAGGTTCTGTTAAATACTACAGCTAAGAAGTAATCTAGTACAGAGGTCTGTTCCCTGTGTTTCCTCAATATTTAAAGGTTTCAAACAATTTACATTGTAACACTTTTAGATTTACAGAAAAGTTGCACAGTGTCTACAGAGAATTCCCAGAATGTGGCCCAGCTTTGTACACGACCAGGGTATATTTGTAAAATCTAAGAAATTCACATTGCTACAAAATTATCAACTACAGGATTTACTTTGATAGTTTTTCTATCATTTTTGTTGTTGTTATTGCTCCAGGATTCAATCCAGGAAGCTACATTGCATTCCTTATGTGTCCTTATTCTGCAATCTGTGACAATGTCTCAGCTTTTACTTGTTTTCTGTGACCTTGACAATTTCGAAGAGTGTTGCTCAAGTATTTTGTAGGAATGTTCTTCGGTTTGGATTTGTTTGAGGTTTTCTCCTGAGTGCACTGGGGTTAAGGGTTTGGGGAGAAGACACCACAGATGTGAGGTCCCCTCTTCAAGGTGCCTTGTTAGGGGACACTTGCTATCAACACCACATTGTTGGTGACACTTAGTCAAGGTCCTGTGTTCCAGGTTTCTCCCTCTAAAGTTACCTTATTCCCTTTTCTATAAGCTATTTTGAAGATACAGATGATAAAAGCCAGCCTGGACCCAAAGTGATGGGAATTAAGTTTCACCAATTGGGATAGGGAAAATATATAGATGTCTTTTGGTATTCTTCTGTAAGGAAGGTTAATTCCTTCCCCATGTATTTATTATTTTGATTAATTATTTATATCAGTTTGGATTCATGAGTATTTGTTTTATACTTTGAGTTACAACACAGTTTTTTTTTCCATATTCTTCCTGTTAGCATCTGGACCTTTTTGATCCCACAATTTTTGTTAGTGCATCATAGTCATACTTCTTGATGGGATTTGTTGTTGTGTATTTGTACATGCACACAATATAATGATACAATTTAGTTAATATCACTCCCCAGCACTCACCCCCTCCTTCTATAATCCCACCCCCTGGTCCCTTTCCTCTATTGATCTCTCTTTGTTTTTCATGATCAATCCAATATTATTATTTATTTTTTTGCTTAAATTGTTAGAATATTGTTCTAATGTTCTCTCAGGTGGCTCAGGTGTCCTTTTGACAAGTCTTAGCTATTTTCCTCCCTTCTTCCATTCCTCATTCCTTAATTCGTCCCTACTTTCCTTGTCCCCTTGGGAACTACACCATTTTTCTGGCTCATCTTACAGTTTCCTAGTCCCATACCCCAGAATCGCTCATTTCTCCAGGGAAGCACAGTTTCTTTAGCACAGACATTTTTTGTCCAGAAAGTCTGAATTTTAGTCCCAGTTATGCCACAAGCTACAGGATCACCTAGGGCAGGGTTCTAAATGCCCCAAGTATCACTTTCCACAGCTACAAAAAAATCAACAATAATGGTCCCTATATCATGAGGTTCTGATGTAGAATAATCTACACAAAAGTTCAAATATGTGCTCTTGGTTTTGTTCTCATTGATTTCCTTCCTTTGCTGTCAGAGGCTGTGTGAGGGATACGAAGAAAAGGGTGGAAATCCTACAAATCTCTGAATGGCAGGGCTGGAAGAATTGTTTTAGGAATGGAGGCAAATCTATATGGAATATATGTTTATTGCTTGGGGAAAAAATGGTTAATCTCTCCATGAAGTAAGCAGCCCCAACATGGTACTACTGCCAGTTGACTGGCAGGTTCCCAAGGGAGTGGTACCATGTTATAGTGGAGTATTGACAATGTGGGATTTCAGCTGACATACTGGCTAGTTGAGGGTAGTTAGGAAAATGTCCAGATTTTCGAGCCCTGTGTTTTTTCAATTTTTTTTTTTTTTTTTTACCACCATGGCCACTTTGTTCATAGGCCCTCTAAACAAATACTAGTATATATGGGAAAAAGATTGGCTGACATTTACAAGACAGATAATCATGTCTACTTGATTGTCACTTGGTTCCCCACTGTAAATATCTCTGGGACACATTTATGTGAGATTCTAATATTTTTTGTACTCTGCTGTCACTTGAGTGGCTGCTCTTCCACCACCCATGGCACTATGTGGACGGTCTCACTCCCAAACCCTACAAGGCTGCACAGTGATTCTCCTATTAGGGTTCACCAGGACTTTAAAAATGACTCTTTGTCTGCCCTAGATATTTTGACTATCCTTGGGATTGCTGAAACATAAGAGCCAAATGGGAACACAGAGCCATCAGGAAAGGGTAGCAGAGGGTCTCTAGGAGCAAACAGGGAATACTCAACAGAAGCTCCCTGACCATCCCTTAGTGACTCTCCACCATGTACCTGCTTTATTTCCTTTATGGCACCTGCAATTTAAAAATTTATCTTGTTTATTTATTTACTAGTTGACTGTCTCTTACACTACAATGTAAACTCCACCATCTGTCCATCTTGTTCATTTCTATACCCCAGTGAGTGGAATAATACATGACACCTGATAGATCCTCAGTGAATATCAGTTGAATCCATGATTCATTGTAAGATTTCTTCTAGCTCTAATATTCCATCTTTCACTGTGTCAATAAGCGTTCAGAACTATGAACCAATCTTATGATAAATTTTGTTTCAAATCATCACATAGTCTGCATGGCTCAGTGGTTCTAGAAGACCATTATTTTCTGTCAGTCTAGGGAATCTCTCTTAATGAGACAGCCAGCTGTGGCATAGACTAGCTATGCACTTTGAATTCAGGCAGGCACATCTAAAAACTGTGACTCTGTTTGAGGCCCATAGGCATTTTTCAAATGTTTGGCATGTATTTGCATAAAATTGCAAGAAGGCACATGGATGCCACCTTCTGCCCCAGTAAGAATGGGCCTTTGTAACCAGGGAAAGGACCTGGTCCCAGTCCAGTGCAGCACTAGAAAATTCCTCAGCCAGACATCAAGAACAAGGGACATATTGTTCTCCTAGACCCTTGTGCACAAGTTATCTTAACTCCTCAGTTCCCATGTCCACTTGACCCCTATCAGTGCCACAGGGATAGCTGCCAATCTCCAAATTCTGGGAAGTTGGAGGTGCACTCAGTCATTTATATCCTCAACCCTCCTTGCTGGTTATCAACTGAAGCAATTGTATTCAAGGTTGAGTTGACCAAAAGCTCACTGGCTAGGAGCCATTTTGAGGAGGCAGTATTCAATTTGTATTTTAACCAGAAAAATGACCTAAACAAACAAATAAACAAAAATATAGGATTTGTACAGTCAGAAACTGTAGTTAGCTTGCTTTCTTTCTTTCTTTCTTTCATCTTTCCCTCTTGTCAATTGACACAGGACTCTGGGTTCCTTTTCTTGGCTACACCACGAGGACCAAATGGCAGGATGTGGAGCAGTTGTATGGAGGTGAAATGAAAAAAAAAAAGGATCATTTGAGGATATACTTATTGTCTCTCACATTGGTCATATCCTGGAATCTCTACTTTGCAGAGAGTTGTGACCCTCTAATGCCCTCTCTGGGATCCTCCTACAGGACCAAGGTGACTCAAGTCAGTTACTCCTGGCAATATGGTATTGTGGTTTTCCAGATGGACCAAAGCTCTTCCTCCCTGAGGCTGGCAGCTCATGGGAGGGAAAGTCCTCCTGCTCTGACCCCTCCACCTCTATCAGGCTAACATATGGGCCCACATAAATTCTTTGCTAACCCAAGGTGGAAATTTTCAGAAGGGAAATATAAGGCAAGAAAGGTAACAGAAAAAGTTGCAACGAATTTAGAACTTCTTTGCCTCACACAGGGAAGACCTGTCTAGGTTCAGGCAAAGATGGTGATGTTCTGGCAGAGATGTGTTCTCCAAAAAGCTCATGAAGTTTTCATGTTAGGGCCCCCTGCCTTGCGTGGCCTTTGAAGGTGATATAACAATTTAAGTTCAGGTGTTTGTAGGTTTTGGTAATTTGTAAATGTAAGCAATTTTTAATAACAAGTGATTAAGAATTAAGAATCATCATCTTTTATATTGCCATTCCATTTTATTCTCTGACTTATTGGTGCAGTCAAGGGGATTTGTGACATGGGAGAATGTTTTTAGGTTTACTGTAAAATGCTTGCATGGTTCTTGTCACTGCCATGTATTGTCACTAGCAGCTGTCCTTGCCCCAGGAATAGCCACACTATTATCTTAAAGATTATAAAATATACAATTATAGTGAAGAAAAATTATTTAACCTCTTAGCAGGGCTATAGATTTGCCCTTAGAGATTCCAATGTTTTCTTTAGAAGCATTGGGTTTCTTTCTGGCTTTGTTTGTGATAGAGGTTGGGATGGTTGATGGCATCTCAGAATGATTGCACCAACTGAGCTTGTGCCCAGTTTGAAGGAAAAGTAACTGATAAGTTCACAATTTAATACTGCTGATGGAAATCACCATTTTTGAATCAGTAGAATTGAATAAATCACCACTAGCAATGTGTTGTATTAAATCCCTTCACTTTATCTATTTGACAAATATTGGCTGGAAAATTGAGTGCCTATATGACAAACACAAAAGAAAGTATAATCCCTTTAGGGTTTTTCTATATTTGCATAAAATTGAAAGAAAAAAATGAATAAAACAGAGAAATATCAGAATCACAAGACATTCAAAATAGCAATGATTATTGTTATGATTATTATCATGTGCAAAAAATAACTACAGCTAATTCAGTGTGGCTAGCACTCCCTATTATTGCCATATTTCAGACACTGGGTAACACTTTTCATATATTATTTCCTTAACTCTAGTCTTCCCAATAAGCCTATGAAGTTGGTGCTCTTGTTATTCCATATTAAAATGAGTATTCAGAAGTGCGGAGAAGTGTCACAAAGTCACGTTCAAGTACAGCGGAGCTGTAATTCAAGCCCAGTGCAGCCACTGCTCCCCATCTCCACAATACGCCATGAAATCCTTCTCGTATGTGGTACTGCCATCCCAATATGCTGTTACCAAAAGAAGGAACAATGAGACATGGCCCAATCTGATATCGACTTTAAGGATGAGGGTTGAAGTTCCTCTTTTCGTTATGATAAATAGCTTGTACCTGCCAGAAATAACCATAAAAAATGAGTTTCAAGAGCTATTGAATGTATTATGGAAAGAGCAAGACAGTCAGGATTGGAGGGTCAAGATCCTAAAAGAAAAGGAAAAGATTAATGTAAGCTCTACATTTGCTAACATCTTTCCCCCACAGAGCATCCAATGGTGCATGTCATAGAGCAGTGGATTGGTGGCCTTTGTGTTGCAATGTCCAAAATAACTGACCAGAACAACTTAGAAGAGAAAAAAATATTTATTTTGGTTTATGGTTTCAGAGATTCAGTTCATGGTCAGCCAACTCCAGTGCTGCGAACCCAAGTTGAGGCAGCATATCATGGTGAAAGAGTGTGTCACAGGAGCACTGCTCTGCTAATGGCAGCCAGGAAGCAGAGAGAGAGAGAGGGGAAGGGACAGCAGGGAAGATGTACACTTCCAGGGCATGTCACCAGGTGACCTACCTCCTCCAGCCACACCCACCTGTCTACAATTACCACCCAGTTAGTCCATTTAAACAACCACGGACTGATGAGGTTACAGCTCCCACAATCCAATTCTTTTATCTCCAAAGATTCCTGCATTAATACAGGAGCTTTTGGGAGGCATCTCATATCCAATCCATAACAAGCAGAGAGCTCAAAGACCTACAACTGGGGTAAAATTAAAATATAGGGCTATGAAGTAGTCAGGATTTGAAAAGCCAAGACCCCAGAGAAAAAGACTGCATAGGAATGATCCTAAATTTTGTCATGTGTAAAAATGTAGAAGAATAAAGATCATTTCCAACCCATTCCCAGTTTGATCTATGAGGGTAAATAGCCTTAATAACAAAATTGAACAAGGTTAATACAAGAAAAACATTATTTTCCATCTCTATCATGAACTTAGATCCTTAACCAAATGTTAGCAACAGGATGTAGTGATATATATAAAAAGGATAATACATTGCAACAAAGTTGGAAATATTCCAAGAATGCAAAGTTGGTTTAACATTTGAAGATCAAATGACACAATTCACTGAATAAATGAGAAAATGAGAGCAAACCATGTGATTATCTCACTAAGCACATTAAAATATGTCAAATCATTCATATTCATCCATGACAGAAACACTTATAAAAATAGAAATAGAAGGAGAAGTCTTTAATCTGTTAAAGTTTTTCTATAAAAGTCCTATCACAAATTTCATGTTTAATGATGAAATAATGAAAAGTCTTCCTTGAGATCAGAGAAAAGATATGAATCTCTACTATCACCATTTTTCATTCATTGACCTGAATGTACCATCCAATGCAATACGGTAAGCAAATAAAAGGCATCAGAACAGGAATAAAGAAAGAAAGCTGTCTGTTATGTTTTAAATGTAAGGTCTCCCCAAAAAGCTCATGTGTCAGACAATGCAAGGAAGTTTAGAGGTGAAATGATTGAGTTGTGAGACCTTAACCTAATTGGTGGATTAATCCACTCATAGGGAGTAACTGGGTGGGATTTGTAGTCGAGTAGGGTGTGGCTAGAAGAGGTAGGTCATTGGAGACATGCCTTTGGAGTATATATTTTGTCCCTGGTGAGTGGAGCTCTTTCTCTGCTTCCTAGTTTTCATGTCCTGAACCCCTTTCTTTCACTACACCTTTCTGCCACAATGTTCTGCCTCACACAGAGCAGTGGAGTAGGTCATCTATAGATTGAGACCTCTGAAACTGTGAGCACTAAATAAACTTTTCCTTCTTTAAAATTGTTTTTACCAGGTCTTTTGGTCACAGCAATGAAAAAATGAACTAAAACACTTTCTTTATTTGCAGATGACATGGTATGTGTGGAAAATGTATGTGAATAATAAAAATAGTGACCTACTATAATTAATAAATTAAATTAGCAAGGTTGCTGGGTATAATGCAGTATGCCAAAATAAATTTTATTTCTATGGACTAGGAAAGATCAATTAGAATATAAAATTTCAAACATTTTAAAAAGTAACATTAAAAATAGTAATACATTGGACTAAATCTAATGAAAGATCTGCAAGAAAGATCAATAGATGGAAGAGTGCAGGGAGTGGGGAGAAAGAAAGGGAAGGAGAGGTACTGGGGTCTGAATTAGAACAAGGTATATTGCATGCTTGTATAATTATGTCAATTGGATTCTACTGTAATGTATAACTCAAAAGAACTAATAAAAAAGAAAAAAAGAGAAAGATCCTCAATGTATTTACTTATGAAATTCTAAAACATTACTAAAATAGATTTTTAAAAGTAAGTGGAGGAAATACATAATGCCCATGAGTTAGAAGATTAAATATTGTAAATATGTCAAATCATCCCCGATTTTCCCGTAAATCAAAATAACAGCAGATATTTCTGTGGAAACTAACAAGTCCATTCTAAAATGTTTGTGAATATATAAAGGATCAAGAATAGCATAGAAGAACTGGAAGAAGAACAAAGTCAAAGAACTTCCACTATCAAATTTCCAGGCCAACTATAAAGCTACAGTAATTAATGGAGTAGTGTTACTGTAGTACTAGACAAACATGCCCCCCAAACAAGATAGATCAGGAACAGACTCATATATATGGGCTTCTGATTTACTACAGTCCAGAATTTTTCAATAAATGTTGTGGTAGTAATTGGATATTTACATGGAGAAAAGAATCAATTCTAGATAGATCACAGATCGAAATGTGTTAAGGCAAAGCAGTAAAACTTCCAGAACAGCAAAGGGAAATGTTTTATGATTCTTGGATAGGCAATTTTTTTTAAAATAAGACTTAAAAATGTCCTCAAGGCACCACTGAAAGACTACAAAGGCAAACCACAGAGGAAGAAAACCTTTGCCTACAGAATATATAAAACTCTTCTGGATCAGAAAGGAAAATACTGGTAATGTTCAACAAGGGCAGCACACTTAAGGGAGAATTTCACAAGGGAGAATTTACAGATAAACAAATGCAAAGTGTACATTGGAAAACTGCTTATTTAAACTGGAATGGTATGCATATCAACTGGAATGGGAAAAATTAAAAAGTCAAACAGTACTCAGAAGAAGTGAGCTCTCACAAATCATCTGAGGGTGTACATTGAAATGGTAGCCTTGGTGATCTATTTGGCAATGTCCACTAAAGGAGAAGATGCACATTCCCTAACACCCAGAAATGATATGACAAGTTTGTGCACAACAGAGGAGGTATAAAAAATTGTTAGAAGCATTATTCTTAATAGCCTCAAAATGGAAGTAGCCCAAAGGGTAGATGTCAATCAATAAATTGTGGTTTATTTCTAAATAAACAGGGAAAAACAATGAACTTCTGCATTATGAACAACAGTGTAAGAACATGTGTAGATTTTGAGTAATAAAAAGCAAGGAACAGAAGTCCATTTATGATTTCATTTGTATATAAACAGAATTAAACTGATGACAGCAGTGGGGATGATGGCTGTCTTCAGGGATGTGTAGGTAGGTCGGTGAGATAAAGGGGGGTTTCTGAACATTTGATGGATACGTTTTATCCTGCAGTCATAAGGTGTGTGTAAAAGTTCTTAGATCTGTTCACTTAAGATGCATGTACGTTTTTGAATGAATGTATACTGTAGTGGAATTTTTTTTAAGTTTAAAAAGAGAGATGTGACTTTTTTTTTTTTTTTAATCCACTGAGAGCCGGCTCTTTTCCAGGACTTATGCCAGGATCTAACCATATAAAAACAAATCAAGGAACTTACTGACTGGTGTCGAAATAAACAAACATACAGTCTATATATGATAACGGATACAAGGGGCCATAGGAAGGCCACATGCAGGGGAAATGTGTGTTTTGGCAGACGGTAGAAGTGATTCCATTATCAACTCTGTATGGAATTGAAAGTGTGATTTTGTTTGGAACAGACTTGGACAAATCCAGAAGTCCACTGGTAGCCTCTTTAAAAAGTTAATTGTTATGGTTTGGATCAGGAATGTTCTCCAAAGACTTATGTATTGAAAGCTTGGTCCTCAATGCAGTGATGTTTGGAGGTGGGGTTTTGGGAAGTGATTGCCTCAAGAGGTTTCAGACCTCATCCATGAATTAATCCATCCAATGAGTCATAGCTGAAAGTACTATTGGGAAGTGGAGGAAACTGCAGGAGGTGGGACCTTAGTTAAAAGGGGTGATTCCTTGGGGACTACCTCTTGTCCCTAGCCCTTTATTTATTTTTTTCCTCTCTGCTTCTTAGCTGCCAGGAGGTGAACAGCTTTGCTTTGGTGGAGCCTCCCTCCATGATGTTCTGCTTCACCACAGGCCTAGAAGCAGGGGAGTTGGTTGGCCATGGGCTGAAATCTTAGCAACCGTGAAAATACAGCTTTCCTCCTTTGAATCGACTTTCCAGGTATTTTGTCACAGTGATGAAAGCTGACTGACACATGGATTTCATGAGAAAATGAAGTCAATGGGCTCCTATTAAAAAAGAAGTAGAAAAAGAGCTGAAAACGTGTAATGAGAAAACGTAATGTGAATTTTTGTTTCTGTAAATTTTAAGAAAAATGTTAATTTTTTTAAACTAATGGGGAATGTTTAAATATGGACTGGCAATTGGACGATATTACTTGACTTTCTAATACCTGATTTTGATGAATTGTAGCTTTTCATCTTTTTGTTGTATAAAAGTCTGCCTATTACAAGGCACGCGTGCTGCAGTGATTAAGAAGTCAGTGTCATAAAACTTACTTTTAAGTGTTTCAGAAAGAGATATAGACATATGTAGGCAAAGTAAGTTTGGCCACATTATTGAAGTGAGGAAGTGAGTGTACAAGTTATCACAGACCTACTCTTTTAAATCGCTTGAACATTTTCATAAAATGTTGGAAATAAAGAGAAGTCTCTCAAGCTAGAATGGCATTTGCTGACTGATGTTGGTAAAATCACATAATTTCTCTATATCTCCATTTCTTCAAATGAATGATAATCATGGTGCAACCTTGCTGCCTTTTTGTGAGGAATAAATAACTTAATATATGTGAAGTGCTCAGAAGAGTCTGTGGCTGGAGAATATTGCTTTCATGTCCTAACTCAGCAATCTTCACAGTGTGTTTCTCTCACCAAAAGTTCTGGCTCTTCATTCATTTTTCTAATTAGGATTTATTTTTGTCCTTCACCATTTGCTTCACAACTTAAGACTATTAAAACTCACCCTCCGCTTCTCCATTCTGATATGCATATCCATAAGCCCTTTCTGTGATCCATCTCTTTCCATGTGGTTCCTTAGAAACCTGAGGAGTTTCCAGCTGCAGAAAATCTTGCCTCTTTCTCAGTTGTTTTCTAGTCATCTAGGAAGATGAGAAAATAGGTGGGTGCTTACTTATCTCCAAGAGATTCCATAGTTTCACCTTTAAGGCACAGAAGAACAACAAACACATAAAATGTGGCTGGTGAAAAGTCTCATATGGGTCCCCAAACTTGACTGTCCACTTTAGGTATAGCCAAAGGAGCTCCCTTTCTTCCATCAGTCAAGTGGGGGTGGGGGAAAGGGTTGAGTCGAAGGTGTAGAGTTCCATAAGAAGTGGTCATGGGGCTAATAGTGGTGGGCATTTATGGGGGCTGGGAGTTCTGCTTTAGACAGTTTTGCATCACTGTGACAAACTACCTGACAAAAACAATTTAGAGGAGGAAAAGTTTATTTTAGGCTCATGGTTCTCATGGTTCCAGAGGTCTAGTCCATGCTTGGACAACTCTGCCCCTCTGGGCCTGAGTACAAGGATATGACAAAGGGTTTACGGCAGTGGAGAAGCAGAGAAAGAGCAATGAATGAGGGACAAGGTATAGTCCAAGGGCATACCCCCAGCAACTGATTTCCTCCAGCCATTCCCCCACCTTTCTACAGTTAGTACCCAATAGTCCATTCAAATTATTAATCCATCAAGTGGATTAATTCACTGCTCTCATAATCTAATAATTTCACCTCTGAATTTTTCTGCATTGGGGATTATGATTTTAAAATATGAGCTTTTCAGAGTACATATCTAGATCCAAACCATAGCAGGCCCTTTCCCCTCTATAAACCTTGTGACAACCCTTCTCCTGAAGTTGGGAAGACAGGCTAAAGAACTACTTGAAGATCAAAGGAAAGGAACTGAAGTCCCAAGCTCCTCACTTTATTCATCTCCAGAAAGGGGAAAGTAGGGACATTCATTAGCACACTGTTCGGCTCTCCTGGTCATGCCCACAAGGAAAGCCAGTAAGTCTTAGTGAGAACTTTGTATCTTGGAGACGCAGTTCTTCTCAGGTCTCTGGAGTCCTGGGGCTGCCCTGGCTCAGTTTTCCCATTGTTGATAAGAGGGACAAACATAAATCATCTAGGGGAGGAATTTGAGGGTAACTCAGAGAGTGGAGAGATTCACCACTGCACCTTGTGGGTGGAGGAAAAAGGAGTGTTGCCAAGTTTGGAGAATTATAGGAGCTGAGGATGAAGAAAAAGAGAGTGCTAATAATGTGTAGGATGCAAAAAAAGGAAGTGGTGGAGGTGCTGTGATGGAACAAAGAATTTCTTCCCCTGGAGGGAGGGGTACTTGGAGGACAACCCAAAGACAAAGAGGGATGCTGAGTGGTCAACCTGCTGGACTAGCCCCTGCTGAAGACACCTGTTGCCATGCCAGCTCCAGGTCTCCTTCCCCTTTTCTTCCCTCACGTGATTGTGCATGAAATAAGGTATATAAGCAAAGGACATTCCATGAGAAGTAGAAGAATTTGAGATTCTTGGTACAATGATATCTAATACATTAATTGTGATATTATGAAATATATATAGCTTTCATCCCTCTTTCTTAACCTATAGGTCCCCAAGCCTGGCCATCTCCAAACCCTTAAGAAAGTCTTTTATATGCTAATGAAATGACTGGCGGCTAATGGCCCCTAAGTAACTTCCAGAAGGGGGCTGGTCACCTAAAAGTCCAAGGTATGATTAGGAAATTAGGATTTTCAGCCCCACCTTCAAACTCTGGAGTAGATTGGGAACTGGAGATTGAGTTGATCACCAATAGACAGTGATGTGATCAGTCATGTTTATGTAATAAACATTCTTAAGAACCCCAAAGGACTGTGTTCTGGAAGCTTCCAGAGAGTTGAACACATGAAGGCTGCTGAAGGGTAGTGCTCCAGAGAGCATGTGGAAGGTCCTGACCCCTTCTAACATGCCTTGCCTTGTGCCTCTTTTCCATCTGTTTGTTTATTTATGTCCTTTGTGATATCTTTAGAATAAATGTGCGAGCATGGGTTTTGTGAGCCTCTCTAGGAAATTAATTATACCCAAGGAGGTGTTCACAGGAACTCCAAATTTATAGCTGGCTGGTCAGAAATGTGGGCTCCAACCTGTGCTTGTGACTGGCATCTAAGGTGGGGGCCATCTTGGGGGACTGTGCCTTCAACCTGTGTGGGATCTGATGCTATTTCCAGGTAGATGGTGTCTGAATTCAATTAGAGGCTACCAGCTGGTTCTGCTGCAGAATTGCTTCTTGCCTGGCGTGTGGGGAAACCTGCTGCACATCTAAACTAAAATTAATAGGAGAGAGAATAGGAAAATCATATTGTTTGGGATTTTTTTCATCCTATATCCTTTAGATTGATTTAATTCTATTTATATATATTTATATATTGCTTGCTGTGCTCCTCTACTGTCACTTCTGGGGAGCATACTATTTTTTAATGTGCCCCAGCATAATACATATCCTTGGATATGCTGAGAGTGAGACATTGGAAACAGAGCTTGGATTTCTTCAGATGCCTTGAAGAGCACTTGTTCAATGAACTAGCGATACAGACAGATGACAAAATAGAATCTTTCTGGCCCCTAGTGATCCATATCTTCATTGTATTCCTATTCTTCCAAAGAATTGGACAGATTTATCTCATTTTCCCAAGTTTTCAGCTAGTCTTGTATGACTCTTTCAAGCCTGAGGAAAAAATTAAACAGTTTCCCACAATGATAAAAATATCTTCAGTTTGCATCTTATACTTGGGATCTGATGGAACAATAAAACTAATCAAGATGGATTCATGGCTACTAGTAATTGAAACTAAGTAGGAGAACTACAGATTTGATTTTTGTGGATTGCTCGAAAAGAGGGTGGGAGATCTAATTTCTTTTATGAGGTGGTCTATTGCATATGTATATTGGCAAACTCAATATTCAGTCAGGTTTGTGTAAGACCTGGATTGAGTTTACTATTCTGATCATGACTGGATTTTAGCCAAAATGCCTAGTGAGGAAGGATAGATGGCTGGTGTTTAGTGTGTACTTGACCCTGAAGTTTGAGGCTCTGGGTCCACGAGGGTTTTCTCTGTCATCTTGGGGCACAATCACTTCACATCTCAGTCCCACAAAGTTGGCCATGTCACAATTTTCACATGCTTCCCTTTGTAACCGTATTGGAAACTAGTGGGTGAGTCAAGCATTATGAATTCCCTGGAAGAAAATGCTTTATGATCTACCTATTATTTACTGTTAAGCAATGAGCTGAAGAACACAATGACCATGTTCCTCATGACATAATTTATGATCCTCTTGCTGAGACCATATTACCTTTTCCTGTTTTGAAAACTCAGCTGCTTTCGAAATGCTCTTCCTAATTTAAAATATGATAATTTGCAAAAGTGTCAGAGACTGGCCTCTGAGCATCATTCAAAGTGGGCCAACATTGGCTTGGGGACCTTGAAAAGGCTTGTGTTGCTCCTTTCCAATAGTTAGTTACAGTTCTCCTTCCCTCTTATATAATTTCAAGGAGATACATAAATAAAATCCCTCTTGATACCAGTCAGTCTCATTTTATCATTTTAAATTTAGAAGGGGAGTCACATGGAGTGCTATAATTTTGTTCGGTTGTGAATCCAGTATTCAGAGATATTAGCACTGGCATTGTTACTGATATTCTTGGCCATTTAGAGATGCCCCCTAGAGATAATGCCAGTCAAAATGTTTCTTTTTCAGATGGCCAAAAACAGGGTCTTAAGACCCAGTGAAAAGTGGTTTCTTGCTCTTTCTATTGTTCTAAAGCTTCAAGAGACAAGATATTAAATGTGGTCAGAGCCTAAAGCATTTCTTGTGAATATCCTTCATGGTGGTAAATCTTTGTCCTTTAAGACCAGCTTTTTTGGGAAACAGCCTGAAGTCATTTAGAACAAATCTGGTATGAAATAAGGAGGACAGACTTGCTGGTGGTGAATACCTTACTCTGGTCAAAACTAAAGCAAATAAATATCAAGTAATAAGATTGGCTTCTCATCTGCTCTTTCTCTCGTCTTCTCCTTGAGGACCTGAGCAAGAAGCTCTATAAATGATCAGGGCAGCTCAGAGAAGCAGGATCTATCCAGAAGATGCATTACCAAGTGCATTCTAAAATCAAAGCTCACTGGGTAGAGACAGCTTGCCGTGGTTGAAAGAACACTGGTTTTACAGTCAGGCCATCCTGATAATTAATTAATTGTGTGGCTCCAGACAAATCTTTAAAACTCTCTACTCTTCAGTTACTCCATCTATACTATGGGGAGTCCTAACACCTGTCTCAAAAGTATCATGAGCATTAAATGAGATTACCTATATGTTTAGAGGACCCAATAGAGTGAATAAAACCTGCTGCATGGTAGGGGTCATTCGGCACTAAGGATTATAATTGTGAACCTGCAAGTCCCAATCTGCCCATTCTGACTTTTGAGAATAATTGTCAATCCTTCAGCTTCAGTGTGTTGCTCTATATTTTTCTTTCTCTCTTAGTAGGTAGCAATCTCTCTAAGAATAGGTACTTTTCTTGTTTATACCTAGGACTTAAAGGTATATAAGCAAAGGACATTCCATGAGAGGACAAGGTCTAAGCCAGTAGTTGAAAATTGATGCTTGAATAAACACTTGAAGAGATGAATGAAAAAATCGAATTAAGATAATGAACAAAGTTGTCGTAGCTAAGAAATATGATATAATGGCTTAAAGAGCACTGCTTATTTCTTTCTTTTGTACTTGTTTCCAGATAAGCTGTCCCTGTCAGTGAGGCAGCTCTGCTCTACATGGTCATTCAGGGAGCAGTTTCTTCCATATATTGTTCCCCTTTCCCTAGGTATCACCATGTCTTCTAGCAAATGCTGAATCCCCTCTTACAGTAGCCAATGGATAAGAGAAAGGCTGTGGGGAGAGGCGTGCCCACTTATGTGAGAGCACATTAGGCTTTGAGAGGTTGCACATCTATCTCCTCATAACCCAAGGAGAGAATGTATGTAGAGGGAGGCTCCAAATGACACAGCTCACTGTAAGGAAGACTGGGAAATGTAGTCTAGTTTTATACCCAGAATGCCTGGCTTATGCCCTGATCTCCATCCAAGGAAACTCCATTTCCCAAACTCTCTGGGTTTCGGTTAGGGTTAGCCAATGGGAAGCATAGTGAAAGACTGAATGGCAGGAACAGGAAAGAAGGCAGTGAAGTTTTTCCTCTCTTGTAGCAGTGTGTATTCCATTACTCTACCTCCTACCAGACAGTCATCCCTCTATGGTTCCAGATCACCCACAATATGCCCATCTTGATCCTGGCTTTCTGGACTGTGGTAGCACTACCTACTTCTTTAATCCCCTTAACCCTAGAAGTAAGAGCAGTTTTCCGATGCTTCTCACTTCTAGGTTACCTCACCTCCTCCTATTGGCCTTTTCAGCTCTCTCATCCCCTGTGAAATCACTTCCCCATGTTAATTCCCTCTCTTTGAAATACATCATGGCTTGCATTTTCTTGACAGGACCCTGTTGGAAATAAAAAAAGAGGCAAATGAGCTTTTATGCTTAAAGGTTAATCTCCAACACAATAGACCCCTCTGTCTACCAAAAGTTCTTCTTCTTCTCCTCATCCATAGAGCATGATCTCTGTTACTCAAGCCAGGAAATCCAAAGTACCACTCCTGAACCAAGCTCAAAATGAAGAACCTTGGACCTACTTTTTATGTTCATGTTTAGCAACCTACAAAAAGGAGATGATTTATCTGTACTTCCCTACCACACATACTTGGCACACCATAGTGAGGCAAGAACAAACAGGTAAACTGCAATAAATACTCTCAAACAGATAAAGGAAGATGGCAGAGCAACTAGCAGTTACTGGAACAGAACCAAGGACGTCTTACAGGACAGACATTGTAAAGATTCCCTGTCCTGGAAGGGGAATGAGCTGGGCTTCAAAATCTTCAAAAGCAGCTCTAATCTGGGGATCTCTGTTGCTGCTGACAAGAGTTCAAGAAATATCAGAAAAATGCTGCCAGTGTCATAGCAACTCAAGTCTATGAAGATGACAATAGACAGAGGAACATGGGATCCAGCTGTCATACAGACCACCATCTGTTGGAGCCCAATTGTCAGTTTTCACCCTCACCTCAAGGTTGATATCTTCCTTCCCAAATCTCATGCAAGAACGTCTCAGAGGGAGAACTTAAAGACACCCAGAACCTTTAAGGCAAGGGACTAGTAAATAAACATGGGGTGTGTCAATTAGGATCTTCCAAGGATCAAGCACCCACAGGGAATTAGTTGTGCAAGATTTATGAGGAGAGTTATCTCTGGTTGATAAAGGAGAGAAAGAAGCAAACAGGCAGGGAAAGCCTTCACATCCCAATGCAGACCAGGCTTGTACAGGGAGAGAGGGAAGGAAGGACAAGGTAGGACAAGCCTCAGGTGGCAGTACGGTTCCAAGAATGTCTTGGCCAGGCCAGTGGGGAGTCCTCATGCAGTAGTTGCCCACTAGAGGATTCCCTCATGGGGGTTGGGGGACTAGGCTGCCTCTAGAGCCCTTGCTGTACTTTGCAGTGGTTGTTGATGTTGTGGGGGACGTGTGGTCTTAGAGCCAAAGTAGTAAATTAAAATGAGAGGAAACCAAAGCTCTCCACCAACCACCACCTTCCCTGTACCAGGTTCTTTTGGAGATCTGAGTGGCATACTCCCTGGCCATCTAAAAGGGGCAGAACTGGGCAGAAACAGAAAAGGCATATTGTTGGTTTTAACAACTCTTGGCACAATGCCTCACTGGGTGTTCTTCTAATTATCCTTTCCCCACCTGTTCATGTAAAATAACTAGTGTAGCTTCTAGTAAGCAATAACCATTTTCCCCTTGTTCTTGTCTTATTGGAACTTTTAGGTTAGGGGAAAATCAGTAGCATTATGTGAAAATAAAATACTGTAATGAAAAATGTTCTAATCTGATTAAAGAAGGCACAAAATGTCAGCTCAGATTAACGTGCCAGGTCACCTTTCTACAGCCTGGAAAATTCTTGGAATACCAATGCAAGTTGGTGTGACTTGTTTTCTGAGTTTTGTGATTTGGTCCTGAGTCTGTGTCCTGCTGCTATGGCTAGCACTCAGGAGCCTTTTGCATGTATGGTTGGGTACTATTTTGCTTAGGTCATTTCTTCAGTCCATGACCCCTCATATAATATACTCAGTGATATCTGTGCTAGCACTCCATAATCCATGTAAATGCTTATGCAAAATTGGATGAATATAAAGCAATATTTATATCTCTGTGTGTTAGCCACCTTTTGCTGCTGTGATAAAAAATCCTGACAAGAATAACTTAGAAGGTGAAAAGTTTATTTTGGCTCATGGTTTCAGAGGTTCAGTCCATGGTTGGCCAACTCTGTTGCTCTGGGCCTAAGGTGAGGTGGAACACCATGATGGAAAGGTGTGGCAGAGAGAAGCTGCTCAGCTCAGGGCAGACAGGAAGCAGAGAGGGCGAGAGCAAGGAGCCAGGGACATGATATAGTTTCCAAGAGCATGCCCCCAGTGACCTACTTTCTCCAGTCATGCCTCACCTGTCTATACTTACCACCCAAATCGCTAATTCATCGAAAGGATTAATCCACTGCTGAGGTTACAGCTCTCATAATCCAATCTTTTGACCTTTCACCTGCACTGGACTGACTGTGCTATCAATTGTTGCCTCTGCTCCAGGGACTATGTGAAAATTTTTCTACACCACTCCCGCCTCATTAAATTCTTTCATCTGTCTTAGGAAATAAGAATCCTCACTTTTCACTTGAAGAAACCAAGACTCAGAGATTGAACGATTTCTCTTTGGTCCCAAGCCTGTCATGTGACATAGGCAACATTTGAAGAAAGATTTGGTGGACTTCCAAATGCCACACCAACTTGGTAATAAAAATGAAAGTTCAATACCTTGAGGAGCTGATGAATGGTTAGTGCTTTCAGTCCTTCACGATTAGCCACATCACCCACAGACCTGCTGCAGGGCAATTAGAGCACTCGGTGGCCATGGTGCCCTGTCATATTCCTGGTGTCTCAGGCAATGCCTTTAGTTTGCTTTTCCTGATGCAAAGAGCAATTTGAGATCTAGCTGCGAGAAGCAGCAGGGTTGCTTTCATCTTCTTGTCTCTGTCCTTATGAAGAAATCCCAAAGCATCAAATGGGATAATGCATTCACATCTGAGAGACTCAGAACGTTCACCACTGAGAGTTTTTGTACTTTCATCAGTTTTGCACCCTTTCCTGGTGTCTGCTGATAACAAGGGCAGCAAAACAGAACAGAGGACAGTTTGCCTGGTTCTTCCTTGGCTGAGCTGAGAGGCTGCTAAGGCCCAGAGAGGCCTGATTCAGGTAAGCATCACTATAGGTCACCCTTAATTTTTTCCACTTTGCCATATAATTATGTCAATTTTAAGGCTGGAATTTTTTATCATAACCAAATTAATATCACTTGCACATTTTATACAGCCTGCTATTTAGTGAATGGTTATTAGGTACTAGACACTGGGATAAATGTACATAAAAATGACCTCATTCAGTCTTCCCTATAATTTTAGATAAGGATCATTAAAGGATTACTAACCCATTTTATAGATGAGAAAAATAAGATTCAGAGAAACCAAATTCCCATAGCTAAGATGAGATGCCAGTCTAGGATTCAAACCCTGTCTCTCTGACCCTAAATAAACCCCTCCCTTCATCCCTGTACTGAGAGTCACATTCATTTCCTCAGCAGTAATGCGCTTGCCAAGCCACCTGCACGGGTTAGGGTATAGAAATTCTCAATTCCATGTATTTTGCAACTTTTGCTCTCTAGATATTCAGATGTTATTCTGATTTCCCTGAAAATTTGGCTTAATGATGCATAAAATATTCCCCAAAGTGTTGGTCAGTCAAATCACATTTACTAGCCAGCAGAGGAATACCGTATTCTGTTGCAATTAATTTCCTCCATCTCAAAAATATATGTGGAATTGAAACAGGTAATATTATTATTATCCCGTTGCAAATGAGAAAAATTGTAGTTCAGAAAAGTTGAGGGATATATCCAAGCAAGTTTATTTATTCACTTAATTACTCTTATGGTTACATTATGTCCTCCCCAAAATAAACAGGTTGAAGTCCTAATTCCCAGTACCTGTGAATGTGATCTTATTTGGAAATAGGATCTTCACAGAGTAATCAAGTTTAAAAGAGATCATTAGAATGGCTCTAATAATGACTGGTGTCTTTATGAAGAGGGAAAATTTGAACAAAGAGAAAGACACACAGAGGGAAGATGGTGTGAAGACACACAGGGAGAAGAGGGCTATGGAGCAGAGATGCATCTTTAAACCAAGGGACACCAAGGACTGCCAGCAACTACCAGAAGACAGATTCTCCCCTGGATTTTCTGAAGGTGCATGGTCCTGCCAACACTTAGTCTCAGAACAATACACTTCTGTGGTTTTAAACCATTCAGTGTTTGGTACATTGTTGGGGCAATTGTAGGAAACGAATGCTATCATTATTTTTGAGTCTCCATTAAGTGCCAGGCACTGCACTAGGCTAGAGGTAGAAAAAGGGATTTACAGTCAAGCACTGACAACAGATGTTTGATCAACAATGACACAAACAGATGCTGCAGGTTGTGATACACACTGTGAAGGAGAAGAGGAACTTGAGATATCAACCTTATCTGGGGTCAGGAAAGGTTTCCATGAGAAGAGAAGAGGAGACTAAAAGGGAGTCAAGGAAGGGGGTTGGATGGGTATGAGTGGATTTTCCAGGAAGAGGGAGTGTCTTGTGAAGTCATACATAAAAGTACAAAAAGAAGAGGGCAGGAGAGAGGCAGAGGGTAGAGCTTGGGGCTTGATTTTGCTAATGATTGCAAGTGTTCAGCTTGAGTCCTATGATTTCACAGTTTGTCCAATTCCCACCTTCCTTCTCACCTAGCATGGGACCTAAAGAAAACTGTATGGTGCAGGACCAGTTTTATCTAGAAAAAGTTGTCAACTTGTACCCCACTGCCAGGTTTGCACTTGGTCACTCAAGATCTCCAATACCCCTGCCTTGCCTAAGCCTCAGTCTGAAGGGTACCAGCTGGGAGGATTGATGCTTGCTTTAGGCTTAGCTGCCATTTACCCAAATGCAAAGGTCTTGAGGAGGTCTCCTTGGTTACAGTCAAGTGGTCTGTAACTTCAGTTTGTGGCTGTAAATATCTTTTTTCAATTTCTTAGATATCATGAGTTTGAGTTGTGCTTGAACAAAGGAGTGTCCTGGTGCAATAGAAAAGGAAATGATTTATTGCCTCCATCACCAATGACATGGAAACTATCCTAGCATGAGGCGCAGTGTGCAGGACCTGGGGTTGCACACACCCCGGCTTTTCCACTTTCACTCTGTCATTTACCTCAGACTTGATGTGGTCCAGGTAGAGAGAAGAATAACAGTGTTTACCTCAAATTAAAATCTTTGTGAGGATTAAATAAAAACCCTTCACAGAGTAACTACCTGCACCTTGGTAAGTACTCAAGTGATGCTAAATAGTATTAATATTATTATTATTCCTCCCATTAATTAAGGCCTGCAACAATAAAAGCACACTTTTTTAGACTTTAAGGTGACTAAGTAGTTCATAGATTCTTTGTAATCAAGACTAAGCACGGGTAAGTGATTAGTGGCTGTGATGTTAATTAACTCTCTCTAGTAAAAAGGGACCTGGGAGAACTCTGCCCTTAAAGAGTTGACTGCAATAGAATAAGCTCTATTATGCAGAGGCTCTGGTTGGGGGCCCTCTGCTTTCCACTTGGAGGAAATAGAAGGTAAGAGAGCAAGAACACCACCAGTCCCCTCCTTTTTAATTAGAAAGCACTAAGAAAATGAAAATGCATAATAAGGCTCTGCAGTAGTTAAGTGTAATTCAAGTAATGTGTGCCTGGGGACTCTCTCCATCATTGCTGCAAGATGCAGAGCAGTGCAGTTAGGAACTAGCATGTCAGAGCTTTGGCGACAGCTGGGCTTGTTTGAGTCTCAGCTCCATCACTCACTAGCTGTGGGACATTTTCAGGATACTTAACCCTTCCTGAGCCTCAGTTTCTACATTGTAAATGTATTTGGTAAAAATATTGGTAAATAGTGACACCTACATCTCAGTGTAGTTGAAAGAGTGGAGGAGGGCAAGGTGACCAGTGATGGTACAGAGCACCTTCTGTTGAGAATTTAACACATCCCAGAACACCATAGGCAACCCATGGTATTGTTTTGAAGAAATTTAAGCGTCCTGTGTATCATCTTGCAGGTGAGGGATTCCCTGTTGGAAGTAGGTGGAAGTTTGCCTGTTTTCAGAATTAGAGATGGGAATTTTATAATCAAACAAACTATGAGAAATAAAGAGCAAGGACAGGTGAGGAGAGGGCTAGAGGATTTCAGAGTCTAGAGAATTCTTTGTAAAGGGTTAAGTGACTTAGACCAGGTGCATCATCATTGCAAAATGATTAAGTGAAGAGCCTCTTCAATTCCTGTCTCTGCCATCATTAACCAAACAGTCCTGTTGCTGCCTCTAGACATTCATCTAGGTGTAAAATAGTGTGTCCCTCTGTTATAGAGCTGAGGCTTTCCGAGAAACTGAGGGGCAACTGAAGACCCCCCTTCAAGCCCTGATTCTTTGGATCAAATCAGAAAGATTTCAGACATGTTGCTCAGAGTAACAGGAATGGAGTTTATTGAAGGGATAGGAAAAGACATTCTCAAGGGAAAGAGTGGGTCCTCTCAGAGAGGAGAGGGACAAAGTGCCTCACCCACACTCCAGTTTTATTGGGGATCCCACAGAAGTTTCCGGAGGGTCCTGCCCAGGTCCACCTCTTGACTTTTGACTGACAGCAGGGTGATATCAAACTTTCAAGTACCCACTGCCATGACAACTTTGGGTCACCATGGCTGATGCTGACTGGTTTTATTTCGATTCTTAACCATAGATTCTTGCAAATTTGAGTGTTAGGAGGAATTATCCTTATCTCCTTGAGCTTCAGAATCTGTTCACAAAAGTTTCCTGGGTTCCTCCTGTTGAAATTATCTCAGGTTTGCATTTCTTCTGCAGAAAACAGGTAGATTGCTGAGGAAGGTGACATTTTCTGTCCACTTAGGCCAGGAGGGCTGCAGATAAATTGCTTCTTGGAAAAGAAAGCATGTGGAGGTAAGCACTGTGGGCCCAATTTATAGCATTATTCTCTTAACCTCGTGTTCCCATCATCCTCATCTGTCTGTCCCCTAACACCTTCTTGAGTAGTTGGCACTGAGTCCAGCACCTAACATGTGGCAAGCATTTAAAAATTATAGCTTCTGAGTAGACCTGAACTGACTTGATAAGTGAGCAACTAATCTGTTCTGAAATTAATTCAAGATTAAAACTTGACATCTTGTCATTCAAATATTAGGTCTGATTAAAGTTTTTCCCACTGTAATTTTGATTGAATTTCTTCATTGTTGATCCTAGTGCTCCCTGAAATAGAACAATTTTATACAAAAATTTCAGGCAAGATAGTTGCTGCAGTGTGGAGTCAAGGGAAGAGACTTCATTATGCACTCCAAGAATTTCAACAAGATTTCACACTGCAATCATACAGGTATTATTTCTCATATTTCAGACTCATAGAAGGCATAATAGAAATAGTAACTTTTACTTTAATTTTTTTTTTTCTGTTCAACAGTTAGGTCCTAACTGCCCTCTGACCCAGGGAAGGAAGACAGAAAGACAAAATAAATGAATTTCTTGGCTTTTTCTAAAATTGTAAACCTTGAGGGCAATGGGGCTGGTTCTGAGCTACTGAGAGGGGGAGGCCGTTGAGGTGATGAGTGGCAAGTGAGGGCAATGGTGAGATGAGTGGGTCATGGAGGGGGATTGCACTTGAATTTGAACTCTGCTTTCCGGTTTTGGATTCCTGGGACTATCAAGACTGCAGACAGGGTTGCAAGATCATAATTTGTTTAAAGACTGGTCTACCTTCACAGGACTTGTAGAGATTATACAGCTTTGAAATAAGAAACTCAGGGCTGACTGAGGTCCAGGATCAATAGCAAGCATAGAAAAACTCAATGCTATAAATAGTGCCCATTGTCTGCCTTTCTCTAATTTGTCCTCTTCTCTATTTCTTGCTCAAGTCAGCTGATGACTTTTCACAAAAGGGAAACTCTCAGGCAATTTTGAGGAAAGCAGAAGGATATGCCCCGTGACCCCCTTCTAAGAGTAAGAAGCTGGTGTTCCTGGAGTTCTGGAGTATCTGCAATTGCACGCCTTGTGGGCTGCTCCCTGATATCACTGACTGACTTCTGAGAAGTGTGACTGAGGTGATGGAATGGATTAACAATCTGGATTCACTGGATTCCTGGGAGGTGATTTTTGCATTGTGTTTGCTCTGCATAGATCCAGGTTTCTGTCAATGCAGAGAAGGAAATTGTGTGAGGACCTCTTGCCCGTGGTATTATTATTACTACTGGGAGCTGTTATTGACCAATGGTAGCTAGTTGTTATTTCAGAAATTCTGTGAGCCAGTTGTTAAACAGAATTAAAATTTAAAGTAAATGAACATGCACTTAAAGTATATTAAAATATTCAAAACACCACTTTTATTATTTTATTACATTTTTTCCATTATCTATACTCTTGATGTTAATTATATACATGTTAACTATAGGACAATACAATTAATTAATGGTATGCTACTGCCACTCTCTCACATCAATTTGATCATCAATGAAATTGACCAAGGTGGGATTATTTATGCACTACAGAAACAAGCAAAACCTACAAAACAGAACTTTGTCCCCGCTGGAGAACTAGTTGAAAATAACCAGGAGGCTCGACCTAGTCTTGGGAGTTTAAAAAATCTTAAGGAAGACCAGTACTGAATCCCAGTCTGTGAACTATGGTACAAAGGTAGATACTGGGGACTTGGGCATGGAACTCCCAGGATCAGATTGGGGCTGGAATGGCAACCCAATTGTGTCTTCCTGCTCCAGATTCATATGTTGAAGCTCTACCCACCAATGTGATGGTATTTGGAAATGAGGCTTCTGGGAGGTATTTAAGTTCTTTTACTATTATCATGACAAAACACCTGAGACAGGCTAACTTTATGAGAGAGAGAGAGGGCGGGGGAGGGAAATAGTTCTAGCTTAGTTTTAGATGCCAGAAGTCCAAATGGAGAGAGCTCAACTTTGGTTGCTTCAGTTTACGGCTGATGGCAATGGTAGGAATGAGTACAGAAGTGAGCAATTACATCTCAAACAGGAAGCAGAGAGACAAGGTAGGGCTTGGCTCAGGTTTATTTAACAATCCTCCCACAAGAACTAACCAGGATCCTATGAAAAATACCTCAGTCCCTTCAAGGGCACACTCCCAGGATCCCATGGGCCTGCTACTAGGCCCCACATCTTAGAGTCAAGTTTCCATTCCATAGTGTTTTAGGTGATCAAACAAAACCCAAGCCATAATGGGAGATAATTAGGTTTAAATGAGACTCTGGGATGGTACTAGTGCCCTTAGAAGAAGAGACAATAGAGAGCTCACTTGCTCTTTCTTCACCATGTGAGGATAGACCAAGAAGGTGGCTATCTGTAATCAAGGGAACAAGCCCTCACCAGAAATCAGACACTTCAGGGTCTTGATCTTGGACTTTCTAGCCTTCCGCACTGTGAGAAATAAGTTGGTAGTTTCACCATTCAGTTTGTGGTATTTTGTCATAGCAATCTGGGCTAAGTCTTTGGGTGAGGGGCATGAAGACACCACAGGAAGGGTGACCAGGCCAAACAGGGGAGTTCAGGGATAGGCAAGGGACCTGCCAATCAAGGCATCTGAACAAGAACACTGGCACCATACAGAACCCACAGGGGAGGAATAGGCAGCTGAAATATTTTCTGATTCCAGCCAGTGTCAGTGAGGGTCCAGTCAAGAGAAAGAAATCACACCATTTTACTTATGGAGAGAGGATTTAACACCAAGAATCATTTTCTAGATATAAAGTTGCTATCCAGTTAAGTGAGAGGCAGATTATAATTCTAAGGTTTCAAGATGTCACAACTGTAGCATGACAATCTTTTCCAGGGTTGAGGGTACAGATGGAAGAGACTGGTATTTTTTAAACTTAGAGGAGGAGTCCTGTGAAAGTGAAACTCAGACCCTTCAGGCATGATCTTGTTTGATCGCAGCTGGAATCTCTCTGGACAGGGGAGAGCAATCAGCAGTATTTTTGCAAATACTGAAAAAACTGGATTCAGCTGTTGCCACAGGGTGAAGATGCCAATGCCTAGTGAAGAAGCTACCCAGGCTGCTAAGAGCCTGAAAGAAAACAGGAAACAAAGGAGTAAGTCCCTTCTATCATGGCAGCCCCACAATCTCCCTCCAGCGCCCCATCTTGGCAAGGCCTAGCAAGACACCAAGTGGAAATGTGATTTGCTGACCACTCAAGCAATTGGAGCCCTTGGAAGGCTGCCCCCTAGAATGAGGGACACACCGCCAGGTCCAGATGTGGGTGGGAGCCTGAAGCTCCATAATAGACAGTGCTTCCTTCCTGCCAAATCTGAAACTGAAAGAAAAGTGGCCTCACTGCCACCTTGCCAAAGCACTGCGTCGACTCTTCCAACCTCAAATTAAAAAGAAGAAAAGAATGTTTCAGCTTTTTCAAAGGTTGAGATATTAAGGGATGGTGTTTGGAAGATAGGATTCTGGGGAAAAAAATAGTGTGGATGTCTGTGACAGAAGGATCTGAAACCAAGTGAAAACCTTGAGAAGAAGCCCATGTTCCATCAGCATCTATTTAATTGGTTCATTTAAAACAGGTTTTTGTTAAGCTATTTTGCATTAGGCAGAAATTTAGTCATCTTATGTACTGGGCATTTTTACATGTATTTTAAGTTTCATACTTTTCTCTTATTTCTTAGCTGACCTCCTTTCTAATAAGTGTCGAAAAATCCATCTCTCTGCCTTGGCATCCAGTGATTATCAATGAAAACTTAGGAGGTCACCTTTTCTGATGACAGTACCTCCTCCAGTAGAGAAAAAAAATGTATCCTCTTGGAAAGTGTCATAGCAACTGAATTTCAACAGCTACAATCTGCTGCTCTCTTCTTTCAGGAGGACCAGTCTCCAAGGTTAAATGTTAAAGGATGAAATGGTGAGGGAGACACAGTCACTACTTATAAGAGGTGATAATTTAATTGAGGAGGGAGGAACACAACAAAGACAGTACTGGGGGAAGGACTTGGAGAAGTACTTGCGGAAGTGGCAATTCTGCCTACTAGTATGTTAGGGGGCTGGAAATAGTTGAAGAGTGGGAAGTCTTCAGAGAGAAGGGAACGTATACGGTAGGCCCTGAAGAATAAGTGGGAGCTTGCTAGGGAGAGCAGGGAGAACATTCCAGGCAAAGAGAGCTCTTCTTGTGAAAGAAGAAGAGTAACAGGGAGAGGCTGGAGAGACAGCTCTGCTGGTAAGAGGAGGCCAGGTCAGGAAAGCATCTTACGTGTCCTATTTGACATTTATTCTGGAGGTGATGGGGAATCATCAGAAGATGTATATGCAGCAGCTATGTGGGTTCCAGAATCCCAGCTGTCCATCTGCCAAACAAAACACTTCAGAAAAACTCTGAATCCTGACAAGCCCAGAACCCTGTATACCTGCATACCTCAGCTCTAGCTTCATCTACTTTGCAGGCACCAGCTAGGGATTAACACATCTGCCTCTCATGCTATGGTTGGCTGGCAATGACCCACACCATTTTTCCTCTAAGAGCACACACTTCCTAGTCGGCAAGGCTCATTGAACAAAAACATTTGCAAAGGCTTAGAAACAAGAACTGCTGATAAGTGGAGAACCACATGGCTGTCACTGATACTGTTGTAAACACTATAAGCTGCAGCTCAGAGCGAGGCCCCCAACTAGCCTCCTCCTCCGTCTGCATTGAGTTGTATTAATTAACTACTGTATAACAAACAACTTAAATGCAAAAAAAGCTTAAACCCACCAAGAATTGTGATTTCTCAGGCATCTGCAGTGGGGTTGGGGTGGCTCTGATTCATGTGTTTCTGGTACTCTTTCTAGAACCAAAGGGCTAGCCTGGACATGTTCTTCTCGCAAACATGGCTAAAGAACAAGAGGGTGAGTAGAATACCCATAGAGTCTAGGCTTGAAACCACTCACTATCTCTTCCATTCAAATGTTATGTGAAATCCAAAAGAAAATCATGATGAAAAGCCACATTTAAAGAACATTTCAGAGTGGAGGGGGAGACTTGGAGGTATGAAGACGTCAAGTCTAGGAAATTGAACTGTTGAACTGGGCCTGAATGGAAACTTTTCAACTGGACTAAGTCTACAAACAGCCAGTAACATCTTTTAATGAATGTTACAGCAGCAACTGTCACAATTGGACTCTATGTGGACATCATAATTGGACATTACTATGCCTAGCTTAGTGATGCAGAGCCTAGTATTATAATGGCTTTTCTGGACGAATTACCTTCTTTCCCATGCATCTTGTGGCATTTCCTTTATCTTCTCCATTCCTTCAACATCCTGTGCATTTGAAACTTCTTAAGAGCATTCATTCAGACCTGAGTCTGGTTCACAAATTGCATTTTCTTAAACTTGAGTAAAGTTTTTATAGTCTCTGAGCTTAAATTGACTGACAGTTATTGGCCAAAGTCATTTTATGGCCAAGCCCAAAGTAAAGGCTATAGAAAATACAACCTGCCCACCATGAGATCATCAAAGATGTGGATTTATGGAGAGAAGAGGAATTAGAGCCAGTAATACAATCAATGGTACACTTCTTGATGACTTCATTGTCTTCTTCTAACTCTTTCTTCATCATTTTGATGGGTCCCAACTGAGATGGAAACTCAAATTTCAAAAGTGATTTGGAGGTTCTGTACAGTGTCAACCTGTTTGAATATATTCCCCAGAATTCCTTTTCCTGTTCCTAGTGTCGTAGGTGGGAATTACCATGAAAGAAATTTGTTCTCATTTGGAAGGGCAGTGTAGGATCATTGGGCACTTGTGGATCATGATCTGGTTGGCATGGGGCAGCAACCAAGCCTTGTATTTTCCATCTTATGTTAGATATCCTCCATCAACCTCTCTGAATCTTGTCCAAGTTATGCATGATAGAAAGCACCAGTATGACCTGCTTTATTAAGTCTGGAAGCACAAGTGTGACCAGGTTCATTTTCATGGGTTCCAGTTTGTCTTTGCTCCCTCACTTTATGTCCATCTTTCTTTCTGATTGACCACTGGAAGATAGATTATGGATTGGCAAAATTCATTTATTTTTTCATTCATGTTTTTATTATTTATTCATAGATTTACTGAACATCGGCTATTTGATTATCTCCCTGCTCTGAATATAAATGTCTATAACATGACTTCTATACAGTAGGGTTGTGCCCTGAAGATGTTTATGGTCCACTGACAGGGAAGGAATAAAGAAAGGATTATAGGGAAATACAGTGACTTCTATTATAAAGAAGCACTGAGTGCCATACAGATAGAAATGCAGAGTACCTCAAGTTCCTTGGGGGAATTAAAGATTGTCCCAAGAGGTATCAATCAGATGAACTGAGGTTTGAGGGATGAGTGGGTTTTCACCAGTTGGACGATGGAGAAAGGCTTCAGGAATGTTATCATTATACCTGGGGATGGGGATCCATTGCTGATATGCTTTTAAGTGTTTGACTAATGGAAGGAAAATGATAGCATGCTTCCTTACTAAAGTCTTTATTCGAGTTATGACTTCCAGTGTCTTTGAAGAATGTTTGGGATGATTTAGCAAGAACATGTGTGCTTCTACACTCCCATTGTGTAGATAAATCCCTTTTTCTTCATTTCCTATTTACAATCTAGAGTGTCCTATGGGAACAGAAAGAAATGTCAGGTATTGAAACCACAATGACATCAGTATCACAGGTTCAGTCATTGCGGATTATAGATCCAAGGGATCCTGATCCATATATCCCTTGGCCACCAGTGTGGAACAATAGCTACCACGTGACTTGTGTTACCTGACATTTAAGATAGGAGTACTTCCTTCAGAAAGCATGACTACCCTACTATCCTGGGACATGCTTTCTGGCAGGATACCAGAACCTCCATCTCCACACAACTGGTCATTCATTAATCAAGTTTTCTCTCTTATATTCAACAATTCTTGTCTACTTTGGCATTTTCCTCCACCCCTTACAGCTGTCCTCAACCATGGATACTCCCACCATGCTATTAGAGTCAGCCCCCTCCAAAGCATGCAGAGAATGCTCTGAGCCCATCTGGAAGACATACTCATGAATTTGTTTTGGCTTTTACTCCTGTTTTTCATTTTTCTCTCTCTTTCTAGCAGTATAATTTGGACAAATTATTTAAATTATTTGAATTTAAATTCTACTTTCTTATGTTAGGATATAATATTTGTATAACAATTATGCTTATATCATTGGTTTGTTGGTAGGATGATAAAAGTTAATAAACATAATGTGTTTAGAACAGGGTCTGGCTTATCTGGTGAAGTATTTATAAATATTAGTAGTTACTGTCAAAACTCTTCTCATCTCCATCACTTTTTGTCCCCTTGTTTACTGTGTTCATTGACATCGCTGGCCCATAACAATGGAACACCACTGACAAAGCAGTAAATAACTATAGATATAAAAGAATGCAAACTCTTCTAGTCCTGAAATACAATCTGTCTGGTGAGAAAAAAAAAAGGACTAATTAACTTCAGAGAATAAGCTGTGATGCCATTCTAGTTTCCTGGGGAAGCACCTGTTATATTTTTTTAATTGATGACTTCTCTTATCTCCCTTGTCCTCTCCAAGATGTACTGCACTTGTAGAAGTTCTTAGAGACCAAATATTCTGTGAACATAAAATATTATGGCATCAATAATGGCTCTAACCTAGAAGGAAACAATCAATGTGAAACCTAGTATTAAATCAGAGCTGTGTGACTGAAGGTGAAGCAGAAAAGAGTCTATAAACTGTCAAAATAATGGGTTTAACCAAAAGAGAAACCACATGATGAGAAAGCTTATAGTGGTGCAGAGGTTGAACTGTGGAGAGAGAGAAAGAGAGAGAGTTTAAGAAAAGAGAGAGAGAGAGAGAGAGAGAGAGAGAGAGAGAGAGAGAGAGAGTTTTACTGATGATGAGGCAAAGCATTTGCTAAGATGGGTGGAGGGGGAAGCAGGAGGAAGCAGCAAGAAGTGTTTAAGTGAGAACTGAAAATTTCAAAGTCATTTGTGGAAGTGTAAAAGAAGAAGGAAGCCATGGATTTCCTAGAAATCAAGCTGAGAGGAATGAGCAACAAAAGTTCAGGCAAACAGAGGAAGGCAGAGAGGAGATCAAATTGGAGGCAGCCTCAGATCCACAGGGAGGTTTAAAAGTGAAAAGTGCAGAGTAAAATTAACATAGAAAGCCAGCTCTGAAATTTCAAAGACTAAGGTGCTTCAGAGACAAAGAAGATGGCTTTAAGAATCCATGAAAGAAAAAGCATATGGTGGAGAGAAGGATTTGTAAATAAATAAAGTTATGAAAAGAACTGAGAAATAATGGTTTCATTCAACAATATTTATTGAGTGCCTATATTGGGCCATATGTTGAGATCCATGCTGGAGCTAGAGAGATTAAACAGCAATGACACCCACCATCATCATCATGATTATGGTCCTCAAATATGGGCTATGGCTAGTGATGCACAGCCAAAACCATCTACATTTCCATTGGTTTTACAAACAATATTTTATTTGATCCTCAGAATAGCCCTGTGGGCATAGAGGGCAGATATTATTATTTTAATTTCACACACGAAGAAGTGCAAGCTCAAGGCGATGAGGCTAAGGTCCATTTGGCACCAAGGCCAAATGCACAGTAGGAGTAGAGACCCAGCCTCCTGAGTCCTGATCGTGTCTAGTCCAAAAGGCTACATTGTAATGGGCTACATTTGTGCTGATTAAATCTGGACTATTTTCTGAGATACTTATAAATCTGTATTTCTTTCTTTTTTTAACTTCTAAAATATTATTCTTCTAAGAAGCCTGAGGCATTTTACACATTTTACATTCTGATTCATTCAATCCTCCTTGGGAAACAAAGAATGACACATAATTCCCAACTGGTAGGTGCTTAATGGAAAAAACAGAAATACAACAATTTACATTTCCTTATAAGAAAAAGCTTCTGACCTCCTGGTAGGAAAGCAAATGTAAATTAGTAATGAAATGAGGTTAGAAACAATAATGAATTCAGAACATAATGAAAGAGTCCCAAGGAAAAACTGGAAATATTTGTTTTCAAAGCTATTTGCTCAAATGGTCCCAAGGACAAGAACATGAGCACCAGACTTGACCACAAGGAGAAGTCAAATAAACAGGATCAGGGGAATGGCCAGGCTGGACATCATTCTGAAAAAACGGTCTTCACAATATGGCCAATGTTTTCTCTTCTTGTAATCGCATTTTTCATGTCATGCATCAATTAATTGATATGGTGTGTCACAAGCTCATATTTTCAAGGTTCTATGATTGGGAGTGTTGTCCTCCTAAATGCATGTTTGTTTTCACATGATTTAGTCTGTAATTTGTTAGAAGAACTAGATGTTGTGTTTTCAGAAAAGAAAGCAACACAAACCTTAATATAAAATACCTTCATTTTCTAAAAGCTCCTGCTTTGGCTGACTTCATTTACCTGCAGGGTCAGTATGAATCTCAATTCCTGCTTCCCTTCCTCTCCTTCACTGATCATCCATCCCTCCCTTTGTGGGAAGCCTGGGATCTTTGGATTTCTGCCTTGTTCTTCTGTGCCTGTGGAGAGGCATACAGTCTTGGATCAATGGGCAGTTGGGAACATGGTTTAGTGGTAAGGGGAAAAGAAATGAATTTAAGCTGGGATCTTTAGTTTTAATTCTCAATGAATACATGTGAGTAAAGAAACTTCCAGATTTTCCTTCTGAATGACAGAGATTTCATACAGTGAAGCTGAAAAGAACAAAAATTCCTTAGCTAACTTTATTTCCAAAGAGTCTGCCCAATTTCTAAGTGTCTCTGTGATTCTGGATTCCATCCAGGCCCCAATATGGCAACTCCAGGCTAAAAAGAAAAAAGAAATTTCAGTGGCAGGCTTGTCCCAAAGGGGAAGGAGTTCCAGAAATGTGACAAGATTTCTGACAATTTCTTTGGGAAGAATGTAAGAACTTTGAACATGTCTGTAATAAGCTTACAAAGGAAGGATTTGAATGTCTAATTGCTTTTGGCCTTGGTAGGGTTTATGTCCAAATGTGCAGAGACAGGTGGCAAAATCCCACCTTCACGACCTTCTCATTCCTTCTCCGGAAAGGGATGGTCGCTTTGGACAATTCCATAGCACTGTATCTCGGAGAGAAAGAGCAGCAGAGAAGGGGAGGGATGTGGAAGGGCTGGAGCCCTGGAAAAATAGAGTGTGTTGCTGAAAGGACTGTGGCCTCACTGACAGCTTATTCAGAACAAAGTGTTTATAAATAACTACCCTTTGCCTAGTGCACATAATTGGTGGACAAAGATGGAGAGCCTGTCACTGCTGGAAACAATGCCACTTAGCTGAGTTGTCTGAACCTGATTGAGGGAGCACATGGACTCTTGAAAGAGACAGGTAAACAAGCTTGACTCTCAGATATATGCTTCCTTCCCCCAGCTGCTCCGACTGGCCGGAGGGAGAATCTCAGTGACCACCTGGAGTTCTGGGAGTCTCCTGCCAGTCATTCTTCAACTTCAGCTGGGAACAAATGGTTCCTTCTAAAACTAGAAGGGTTCAAAGGGAGCAAGAACTTGGGCACACAGCACTGCCCAGAGCCACACAATTCTCCAACGGAAATCTGTATTTATCATTCTCTGATTTGAAAGACAAAATAATCCATCTCTTCTTTTCCTTAGTGTGAGGGTTAATCTGGATTGTCAACTTGATTGGATTGAGAGACACCCAGGAAATGCTAAGATTAAGAGACCTCTGCCTGTGTCTATGAGGGTGACTCCAGAGAGGTTGGCATGTAGAACAGCAAACTAAGGGGGAAGACCCATCCTGAATGTAGGGGGCACAGTGAATAGGCTGCGGACCCAGATGGAACCAAACGCAGAAGAAAGAAGCTGAGGCAGATGGGAACTCCATTCTCCTTGAGTAGGTATGGCTTTTGCTGTTCCCATTGCCTGAGGACACCAGACACACACTCCTTCACCCTACCAATGTGAACACTCACCAGCTCTTCTTCAGGAAGCTTCCAGGTCTTTCGTCTCAGATTCAGACTGAATCTTTGGTCCCTGTGTTCTGAGGTTCCAGTTTCTTGGACTTGAACAGCTATTGGTTCTTCAGTTCTGCAGCCTGCAGACACTGTTGTGGGACAATTTGGCTACTCAGGTAAGCCACTAACTCTTCTTTCATAATCACACATGCATAACCATTGGTTCTGTGCCTCTAGAGAACACTTAGGAAACATGTTTAATTCTTTCCTAGAGCAACAGGACATTTCTGCGTGTATTTACTCAATGGTCAGCATCTGGTGAAGATGAGAGAGGATTTAGGTCTGGGAAACAAACAGAGTCAAACATCTTTACCTGCCTTCCCCAGACCACAAGTTAGGGCTACAGAGTTCGATGGAGTTATGTGGTGAAGTAGAAGGTAAGCAAAATCGTTGCCATTAACCAATACACTGATATCTAGAAAATCCCTTTGACTGAGAAGAAAACCCAGGGATGAGCAAGAGAAGACAGGAAAAGAAAATGAGAAATACTGTGCCCATGATGTAGTAGATGCTTCTTGCTCCCCACAGACACAGCATTCCTTCCCCCTGCTGCCTGGAGTGTCTCCTGCTGACTGCTAACGTCCGAATGGCTCTAGGGGGATTACCCTCACATTAGGAAAGATGCCTTACCCAAGGCCACACCCATTCTTGGGGCAGCCTCCATCTAGCAGCTGCCAATGTGGGGGTCCAAGGCTAGCACCGTTGCTTTCATTCAGATCAACCCTGGAGAGCTGATCCAGCTCTAGGACTCTCTATGCAACTCGCCGAGGCCTTTGTTGAGACTGCATTGCCATTCCCCTCCTCCCTCCAGTCAGTGACACCTCCAGCCCCTTGTGACTCTCACATGCACAGGGACAGGCCATTTTTGCTTCAGCTGAGCACCAGATGAAATAATTGGCTTGAGGTAAGGATCCAATGATATAAGCCATGCAATCGTCTTCACCAGGGAAAGGTGTTTGTAGGAGCCCATCCTGATAGAAAGGACAAAATATTTCCATCTTCCAAATAATGCTGGCATCTTGCACTACAAAATATAATATGTGTGATGTCTTCATGTGGGGGGGGGAGTGGTATGGACAGGTATGTATACTTAAATTCATGGAACTTAAAAAGGTATATGCTGTGATTCTAGTATAACTTGTATTTCCAACATATGTGTGTGTCACCATCACTGGACTGTGAAGTCAGTGAGAGAAGGGATTGTGACTTATTTTATATCTTGGCATTTGTGTCTGAGATCAGGGTCTGGCAATACAGTTGTTCAATATTTGAAGTGAACCTAAAGACAGCTCTTTTTCCTTGTTTATTCTTGAACATCAGTGACCTTTCCAATTACCTTCCTTTGACTGAATCTTCTCCAGGTCAGGGACCATTCGCATCCTCCACTGGGCTACAGCCATTCATTATTTTAACAGTTACTTTTCAGGCATCTCTGATCTTTGTCTTCATGGAACTTACATCCTAGCAGAGACTACAGAAAAAGTATTGCTATATAGTCACAGTAGTGGTAATCCCTCTAAACTTATGCAGCCCTTATAAGGAGAGGTTAAAAGAGTGAGACTTGAGTGAATCTGGGAGCTCATCAAAGGCTTATTTTGAGGAATGATTCTTGAGGCTGAAGAGTGAGTAGCATCAGCCTGAAAGGAAGGGGAGAGGGGAAAAAAAAGCATTCCAATCATGTGTGCACTTTGGGAACCTAGGTATGTGTCCAGGGCATAGGAAATACAGGGGATTTGGCTTCAGGATGCACTGAGATGGGAAAAAGACCACTCAAACAGATCATGCTTTTGGATTTTATTCCAAGATCAGAGGTGAGTCACTGAAAGATCTTAAACAAGAGATAGGTTCTTAAAGTATTAGGTTTTTTTTGCTCTTATATTAGCAGGGTCAAGAAGAGATCTTAAGACTAATTAACAGGCTACTGAAGTTGTCTTAAGAGAAAGCTGAAGTAACTTGAAAGAGAGTGGACTTTTTTAGAACTATTGAGAAGTGAGTGAGGATTCGGAGACTGATTGGACTGGAGAGGAATAATTTGAAGGTAAACACAACTGAATCCACTGTCCCTCAAGTAATTGTGAACTTCCAACACAGAAGTTATTGTGGAAATGATACTATTTTACCATCCAAGGAACAAGTATACTTTTTTTTTCCATCTGAAAAGTATTCTTTGCAATGAGATAGACTTCAGCTTTGGAGTGTCTTACAGGGCTTGGATTCACATAAGGGTGAACAACAACAACAACAATAGCCTGTTGGGTACAAGAATATTATTGCGTTGGCTTATGTTCTATTGAGGCATGGACCTTATGTGACATAGCCACATTTTAGCCATATAAAAGAGAGCGCAACCTCCTTCTCATATTACTGGCTAGAGCCACAGAAGATAGCTGGAGAATGGCAAGCTTTCAGTTCTAATTTTTCATTTAAGAAATGATTCAGCTCTTGTCTTGCTTTGGTGTCACTTAAATTATGAAAGTCAAGAGGAGCAAGAATGAAATTCTACTCCCTGTCATTGAAATTCGTAACCTTTACCACCCCAAACATACAACTTCCCCGGAAAGTGTTAGAAGCAGGTCCTGAAAGTTGCCACTCGATTTCTCTGTGACCACAGTGAGAGGAACCATACAGCACAAGATAAATATGAACAGGCTGACCACAGCTTCTTATTCCCAACCCTCTGCAATGAAGCCTTGACTCGGGTAATGCATATATTAATTTGACAAATGTTTTTTGAACAAATTATACACATGTGACAATTTATGAATCAGCACATAACATGTATGAGTACAAGACTAAAAGGGAATAATCAATAACAACTGCAGGAACTTGCCTAGAGCTGCCTAGGAAAAGGGGGATAAAAATAAAAATAGCTGTAATTCTTCAATCCTTCACTAAACAGCTGGTAACATAAGAAGATATTCAAAGGGAAATGCCCAAGTCTTGAACTGTAAGGCCTGGGAAACCTCAGCCTCAGTTTCTTCATCTGAAAACTGCTCATACTAATTGAATCGCCATAGAACTTTCAAGTTCTACTTCTGGGATTCCTTATTTTACTGGGAGGTTAGTCTTTTTCTCATGACATATTAAGGCTCACATATTCCAGGGAATCTACCTCACTGAGAGGCAAAATAGCTTTGGGCCTTTTTTAACCCATTACCTCCAATCCCCAGAAGTTTCTGGCAAAGACTTCACAATAAATGAAATCACACTGCTCAAAGTAAAGAGATAAAGTATTGTTTCATTCTATTTTAATCAAAACACAACTTCATCAGGATATGGTTTAGAAACAATGACTTAAAGTTTAAGTCTTTGCAAGCAATCTTTTTGCAAGCGTGCACATGATAAAGTGGTGATAATTGAGTCAAGGAAAAATTCTGTCATTCCTTCTGAGGACATTGCTGACATAGCTAGAGCAAACCTGGGAGGCACACAGTAAATGCCCATCAACCATGAAAAATGAAACTCTTCAGGAACAACAAGGAATGAACCTGTACTTCCTCTGCTGGCAAAACCTGGGGCGTGGCCTGGAGTGACCTACTCTCCCAGTGGGGTGGGGACCTGCCTAGAGAAAGTGCACATGGGACACCAAATCCAAGGGCAAGTCCCCGTTGTAATTGTTTCTTAGAGCAAGTTTCCAGAAAGAAGTTAAAAGAAAGCATTCCTGATTTTCCATTTCTCAGTGCTTTGGAATTGACTTTTCCTCATTTGCACCAGATGCTTAAACCCCAAGACTGATTTTCATGACATCATGTTAAATTAACCTCTCATGTAAGGAGACCACTTTCTGTAATGCAAAGATTGGAAGCAAACAAAACAGAACCAATATTTCCGTGGCTATATGTAGGCCAGGACTTAGCTTCCACCATAGGCCCATCTGCCTCAGGACTGAATCTTATCTGATCATTTCCATGGCAACAGCTGTGGGATTAGAATAGGATGAAGGTTTAGGAAGAGTCGCTGGAATTCAGGCCTAGACGAGTGAGGATTATTTAACTACACACTTGTGTTGCCATGGAGACACAAATTTACAAATCAGGCAGGATTTTTGCTGCTCAGTAGCGCAGTATTATATTCTTAGGGCTGCTTCAAATCCCTCAATTCCATCTTCTCTCCCTTGGGGGGGGGAATATCCCACTGGACACAATTTAATTATTCCCCAATACTTTCTATTTTCATTTTTAGGGCAGAAATATAGATAGGCTAAAACCTAAGTAATTGTTAGGACCTAAATACTAAGTAATTGTTCTTAGCATGCATTTCAGGTTTTTTTGTTTTTAAGTGAAATTTGGCTTAAAGAAAAAGAATCTCAAACGTGATAGGGAACATACTCATGTAGAGTCAATTAAACCTCATACGAATCCGAACCAAAATTATGCTAATTAAAAATATTTATTATGATGATGATATTTAACATTTCTAGTAGCATCAGATATCCCCAGACTTCTAGTTCATTTTATAGCAAATTAATGTCAAGAAATCAGCAATAACTTGTGTTTAACCATGATTAGGATTAACAAACCACTTTCACCATTATGAATTGATTTCACACTTTAAATACATAAAATTTTTATTTAAAAATATTTAAAGAGTGGTTAAGAAAAGCAACAATCTTACATGACAGCTGAAGCCACATCCCTTCCAGTTATATCAGAGCATTTGCCATAAACAGAAAAGCTCACAATATGATTCTAGCCATCTTTTTGTTGTTTCCCTACAAACTCAAATATAGTCATTTAGGCCAGGGATGATGGTGTGCACTAGCAATCTCAGCATTTTGGGAGACTAAGCCAGGAGGATCACAAATTTGAGGCCAGCCTAGTGTTAAAAATATCTAGTTGCTCCAAAGTGGCTGGGAAAAGCAAACTTTCACTCCCTCCAGAAGGAGCATGCTAGTAGAATCTGTCCAGCAAGGGGCCAGGTTTGGCAGTCCTCCTGTTTATATTTGTAAGGCAGCACTGCCCTTGACCCTGATTGGAGGAGCTCTGGGTTATAATCTATGCGATTAGGCTAATTTTAAAATTGAGGCGGGCAAAGGGAAGGGCTATAATTAAAATGGCTACAATTGGATACAATTAAGGCTATACTCTGAAAATGGACCCCCAGACTTTTTATTTCTCACACTGGGCCATTTAGTCAGACCCTCAGCAAGAATCCATCTCAAAATAAAAATAAATAGAACTGAGGATGTAGTTCATTCGTGAAGCACCCCTGGGTCAATCCTCAGTAGCAAAAAAGAAAAGAAAAAAGTTATTTAATATTTTTCCCACCTACACGTTCTCCGTCCCCACCTCGGTGCATAAAAATACTCAAAGCCTCACACACAGCTACCTCCGCCCTTTGAACTTATCATTCCACCAGCTACAGAAGTCAGTGCCTTCACAGGGAGTTGTCAGAAGTGACTTTCCTCAAGGTGAAGCAGGAATACAAAGACAGACCTGGACCATCAGTCAGAGAATCATAAAGTCAGAACATGAGCTGACATGGCCCTTTTTTGGTACATTGTTAATGGGCCATTTGCATTTTGATTGTGTCTCTGGCAGGAGTCATGGAGGCCTGGCTGTCAAGAAGGAAACTGCAGAGAACAAAGCAGAACAAGCACCTTCTCCGGAGGAGCAAGGAATGCTGAGCCTGAAACAAATCACTGCAGCATCTGGAGGTCTTCAGCCTGAGCAGAGCTGGGGCGTGGTCAGGGCTGGGGAATGGAGATTTTGAAACATGCAGCTTTCTCAGCCTTGGAGAATGGGCTTGGATGTGTGAGGGCATTATTTTGCAGGACTACCTGGTTGACGTTTATCAAGATTCAAGGGCACATGGCTTTTAATCCATGAAGGCTTCCTAATAATGATCCTGTGCCAATATGCAAAATTTTAAATTTTTTGTGTAGTATGTAGTTGTGAAATATATAAAACAAAAAACACCCACATTTGGAGACAACCTGAGTATTTCTTAATAGGGAACTGGTGATAAAAAAAATATGGCAGAAAATAGTCAACAAACATTGTGCTGCTGTTATATAAATTAGAGTAGTCTATATGTGCAAACATGAAATGATCTCCGAAATACAGCACTAAATGAGACGAACGAGATGCAGAATAGTGTGTGATCTAATTTGTGCAAACATACAGGCATCATAAAGACATAATATGTAAATAATTTCTAGAAGAATTCATAAAAATGTTGACAGCAGTTACATCTAGAGAGAGACAGTGGTTTATAGAAAAGAGGGGAACATTTATTTGTCTTTTGACACTTTTTAGTACTCACACTTTTAAAAATGTGCAACATGTATTCTTTATTTGTAAAAATTAGTTTATTAGAAAATAATGGAAGGGAAGGGATTGAACAGGTGCAGCAGATGAAGAAAAGGTCAGGGAGGGTAAGGAAATAAAAGATAAAAAGGAAAGAGAAACAAAGGACTACTTCAATTGGCAGGAGTAAAATGATCTTTATAGGAAATTTTAAAAATTAAACAGCTTTGTTGACATATAATTTACATACCATAAAATTCCATATCATCTTAGAGTGTAGAGTTGCATGGTTTTTAAGTATATTTATAAAATTATGCAATCATCACCATAATCTAATTTGAGAACATTTGCATCCCTTGGAAAGAAACCTCTTACCCATTAGCTGTCGCCCCTCATTCTCTGCTCCCTTTACACTCATTCCTTGGCAATAAGTAATTTGCCTTCTGTCTCTATAGATTTGCTTATTCTGTACATTTCATAAATAGGATTTATACAGTGTGCGGTCTTTTGTGACTGACCTTGTTCACATAGCATAATGTTTTAAGATTCAACCATGTCATTCAAACCATGTATGAATACTTCACTTCTTTTTATTGCTTAATAATATTCTACCATATAAACTTACCATCTTAGGCTCCATTCATAAATTGATAGACATTTGGATGGGTCACATTTGTGTACTACCATAAATAATGACCATTCATATAAAATCAAATTTTTATTTAGATGTTTTGTTTTGCTTTTTTTTCCTCTTGGGTAGATACCTAGAAATGGCTAGATTAAAAGATGTCTATCCTGAATGAAGTGAGATGAAATCTTAGAGTAGTTTTGATTTGCATTTCTCTAATTGCTAGAGATGTTGAACATTTTTTTCATATATTTGTTGATCAATTGTATTTCTTCTGTGAAGTGTCTGTTCAATTCCTTAGCCCATTTATTGATTGGATTTTTTTTTGATGTTGAGTTTTTATATATCCTGGAGATTAATGTTGTATCTGAGGTGCATGTGATAAAGATTTTCTCCAATTCTGTTTCCTTTGCTGAGAAGAAGCTTTTTAGTTTGAGTCCATCCCATTTATTGGTTCTTGATTTCACTTCTTATGTTTAAGCAATTATCAAGAACACAAGCAACAATAAATGTTGGCGAGGATATGGGGGAAAAGGTATACTCATAAATTGCTGGTGGAATTGCAAATTGGTGCAACCATTATGGAAAGCCATATGGAGATTCCTAAGAAAACTTGGAATGGAACCACCATTAGATCCAGCTATCCCACTCCTTGGTTTATACCCAAAGGACTTAAAACCAGCATACTATAGTTATGTAGCCACAAAAATGTTTATAGCAGCTCAATTCACAACACACAAACTATGGAACCAATTTAGATATCCTTCAATAGATGAATGGATAAAGAAAATGTGGTGTATATACAGAATGTAATATTACTCAACCTTAAAGAAGAATGAAATTATGGCATTTGCAGGTAAATGGATGTAGCTAGAGAATATCATGCTAAGAGAAATAAGCCAATCCCCAAAACCCAAAGGCCAAATATTTTCTCTGATATGCAGGTGCTAATTCACAATGGGGGGGGGGAGATGCTAGAGAAAAATAGAGGCACTTTGGTTTAGGAAGGGGGAGTGAAGGGAGGGAATGGGGTATAGGGGTGGTAAGGATAATAGGATGAATCAGACATTATTACCCTATGTTCATACATGACTATCCAACCAGTGTGATTCTACATCATTTACAGAAGAATGAACAGTTATACTCCATTTATGTATGATATATCAAAATGCATTCTACTAATTAGGAGAAATAAAAAATCTTTAAAAAACATAAAATCAAGTTTATCTTTGCAATAAAACATTACTCTATTGGGGTTGGGGAGGTGTCTATCTAGGACCTTAAAAACCTGCCACAAAGCTTTCCAAAGAGAATGTTTTTGTTTTTGTTACATTTCTACCAGGTTTGTATGAGTTCTGGTTCTTTTCATGTATTTATTAACCTTTTGAACATCTTTAAGTCTGTTCAGATCCTCTACTCATTTTTAAAATGGGTTACTAATCTTTTTATTATTGACTTGTAAGAGTCTCTACATAAAATATCTATGACTTGCAAGTATTTTCTCCCATTCTGTAAGTTGTCTTTTCACCTTCTCAATGTCATTATTGATGAAACTTTTTGGCTTTGATGAAGTCTATTTATCATTTTTTCTTTATTATTTGTACTTTTGTGTCTTATCTAAGAAAATATTGCCTAACAAAGTCATGGATATTTATGCATATGTTTACTTATTTTAGTGTGTTTAACTTTTACATTGAGGCTTATGATCCATTTTGAATTAATTTTTGTTTACAGAGTAGGAGAGGGATCTAACTTCATTATTTTGCATAGATATACAGTTGTCTTTGCACTATTTGTTGAAAAGTCTCTTTTCCTTCCATTAACTAGTGAAGTCATCTATGCTTGGCCTTTTCTTTGTGGGTATTTTTTGGTTATTAATTCAAATCTACTTATTGTAGATCTATTCTGATTTTTTTCTTCTTGAGTAGGTATGTAGAATTTTTGTATGTAATTGATTTGGGGAAGTGAGGAAGGAAGAAGATTGGAGACTCCAAAGAATCCTAAATCTATGTTACACATTTGGGGAAAAAAATCTTATTTTCTCTGATGTGTATGTCCCCAATCCTGTGTGTATAGGAATGAGGTAGTTGAAGTCCCTCATTAAAGCTAAAATTCAAGAAAATAAGAAACATGGGTTCTTCACAGCATTTGCAGCCAGATGTATAGAGATTGCTCTGAAAGAATCCCCTTAAGAATGGGGGTAGCATTTAGAGAAGAAGGTTTTATTTACCTACTAAAAAGCAGGGAAACTTATAAAAGCCATCTACTTGCAGGAAGGCGGAAAAGAAGCAATCTTATTACAGATGTTTGATAGATCAAACATTCATGAAAGCTAGCTGCTCTCAACTTCTTGCAGTTTTGCAGTCTTGAGAAATAGCCTCAGGAATATAAATAGTTATCCATACAGAAATATTTTTGATGAAACCCTGCTGTCATGAACAGCTTTGTGCAACTAACTACTAATATAGAGACTGAGAATACTTTTTAAGTGGTGCAGGAGCTGTGATTCAAAGAAAGTGATCTATTGTGAATCAATTTGCAATGTGGAATCTCATGGAATGCTGGATGAAATCGAAAGGCAGCTTGCATCTTGTTGGCAAGATAGAATAATGAGATTCGGCTATAGTCAGAGGCATTTCCCTGTCAATTCCTTGAATAAGTGCCTGCTCATGCCCCTGTGGGGGCATTTGTCATGAAAACCAGGCTCAGGCTACAATGACATCTATGTGTAGTTTGCTGGGGACATATCATGCCATACAACGGAAGATTCCATCTCATAATGGCTTATACATTTTCTCAACAAAACATTTTGGATATCATTATGAAGCCTAGAGAAAAGGCCCTCCTTAGATGTAGATGAGTGAACATTGCTGTCAATATTACAGTCTCCAGATCCCATCCAGATTAACAGCTGTGCCTAATGCTGACATCATGTATCCCGTGGTTGACCCAGGACACTCAGCAATAACAGGAAGGTACCTCTAGAAGACCTGGCATAGGGAAATTCCTTTTAACTGATCTGTTCCTGGTGCCATTTGAATAAAATAAAATGAAATTACATTTCCTTTTCTTCATTTCTTGTTCCATTTTCTTTGATCAGTCACTGTTGATCTCCCTTGTAAGTAAAAACACTCTGAGTGTGGTAAGAAAAGCTTGTTGACCTCCCTTTGTGTGGTTTAATTTGGTACCATACCACGGTGAATATTTTTAAAGAAAGTTTTATATGTGGTAGGGGGAGTGTTTGATGCCATGCAAAATTTTAATAACACCAGAGAAATAAATTCAAGCCATTTATTGTACAACACTGTGACTGTAGTTAATCACAATGTGCTGTAATTCGGAAAATAACTAGTAGAGTAGATTTTAAATATTCTCACTACCAAACAAAATGCAACTATGTGGCTTAATTTAGCCATTCCACAGTGTACTCGTCATTTTAAAACATCGGGTACACAAAAAACTAACAATTTTTATTTGTCAATTAAATGAATAAATTTTTAAAAACATGTACTTGACTAAGCTGAGTGCCCACCAGCTGAAGTCTGTGGGAGCCTCAGAAAGATGGGATTATATTTTTCAGACAACAGCCTTCACCAGACGCCCATGACCCTGAGTGATTTCCATTGACTTAATTGTTAGGGAATCAGAGGGCACTGCTAGATCCCTAATTACTCTTCAGTATGGTTTCCATTAGTAATGCTTGTTCGTGTGTGTGTGTGTGTGTGTGTGTTTGTGTGTGTGTCTCAGAAAAACAGGATAGGGAGAAAGACATCTGCTATAATTTGAGCTCTGTCCCCAAATTTATATTTTGGTGGAAGTGGTGATGCAGCCCAGTGGCAGGATGCTTTCCTGGCATGGGAGAAGGCCTGGATTCAATCTCTAGTGCTGCAAAAAAAAATTTTAAGTCTTATTTTGAGTCTAATCCCCAGTACCTCAGGATAGATTTCATTTGGAAAGAGAGTCATTGCAGATATAATAATTAAATGAGGTAATTAAGGGGGCTTTAATCCATTGTAGCAAATGTTCTTCAAAAAGAGAATATTTGTTCACAGAGATAGGCACACAGAGATAGGAAAATGCTGTGAAGAGATGCAAAGACAGTTATCTACAAGCAAAGGTAGGATCTGGCTTCTGTTCTTCCCTTAGCCCCCAGAAACAATCAACCTGTTGAAACCTTGATTTTGAATTTCCAGCTTCCTGGGCTGTGAGACTGAATTCCAATGCGGAGGCAGCCAGAGCCTTGTTTGGGGGTTCTTCTTCCTGCCAAGGAGGGTGAAAGCCACCTGAGAAATTAGACTAGAAAAATTAGTGAAGAACAGAAAAAAAAATAAGAGTCAGAAAGGATAGTTTCAAAAAGGTGGAGCCCCTGATCGTCCAATCCATGCAGGAGCTGGAGCTAGACAATTAGAAAATGGCTCCTGCGGTTTATTTAAGGAGGTGCATCAAAGGCAGGGATAAAATTTCAAGGGTGGAGTCCTGCTCCCTGGTGTCTTGCAGTCAGCAGGTTGATTGGCAATTTGGTAGGTCACACCCATCTCAGAGGGGCTGTGCAGCTACAGCAGGTCACCCCATTTCCTGTGCTGTGTGGGACAAGGCAAAGCGGAATAGAAATTCACAATGTGCCTGGGCAGTCAATCAGAGGAAATGTCCACAGGAAGTTCCCAGACACCAGATTATCCTATTCACTAGGCTATAATGCACAACACAGCCCACACACAGCCCATGGACAACTCAACAAATTTCTGTTGTTTTTTTTTTCTCAGGTTGTGGTACTTTCTCAGGTTATGGCATCTCTATGGAACTAATGTAACTTCTGGCGCCTTCTGTGCCCTGGTGTCCTTGTCTCTCACAGGAGAGAAGTATGGGAGCTAGCTCTTCTAGAAAAAAACTTTTCTTCTGGGAAAAATGGTTTGAATGCCAGCCACCATTTTCTGTACAAAACAAAGCACAGTATCTCTTGCCTCAAGCTGCCTGAGGACTGAATTTCCATCTTTTTTGAAGCATGAAATCTACTTTCTCATTTTCCCAAAGTGTACTTGTGGCCTATCAGCCTCATGCAACACTGTGGAAAAGGAAAGCAGCAATTCCATGGTTACATGATCTTGGGAAATATTGCACAGGCGTTGTGGAGACTGAAGGCTCTGAGAAGTCCCACCGAAAAGAAACCGCTCAGCCTTGTTAAATTCAGTGTTTCCCTATCATATTATAGTTCATGTCCAGGATAAAGATGGCCCCTCTCCCTGTTCTGAAAACAGAGGGATGTCGCAGATAGGAGCTTCATAGCTAATTATAGAGATGGAAATGCAGAGCTGAACCCATGAATCACAAAAAGTTCACTTCCTTAACTTTCCAAAGAAGGCAAAACTTCCAGTTGTCAATGGCTATTTTTCAGTATTCCTAAACTAACCATATCTCCACTGGTAAGCATACTGTCTGCTCTCTGCTGAGCATGCTGAGTTTTGAACACCTGACTGGTGTTGCTATCAGCATCTTCACAGAGACAGTTCCTAGACAAATTCTGGAAGTCTTTTGGAATCCAAGCCAAGCCAAGCTAAGCCACGCCTTTTGCATTCTTTGGTTGGTTGAACATGCTGCAGAGATGTGCTCTTTGTCACATCCATTACAATACCTGTCAATTGGTCTTTTGGCTAAAGTGGTATAATGTAGGGTATCTGAATCCAGGGGAAGAATTTTCTAGTCTAGACCTAAAATGATCAAAGCAATGAGTTTGGGATTTTGCCTGGTGGAGGGTCAATGGAATTTCCTTCCTTATATGTGGCTTTGTACCATCACCTGCTAGAGATTGAAGTCAAGTCATTTTTCCTTGGATAAAGTGCAGTTCAAGGGCCATGTCTTATACCTCCCTTTTGCTCTGATTATTCTTCATGCATGGTGACAGCCATTGTACATGCTCAAAAATTACAGAATCATAGACTTCAGAGATGATCTTTGGGAGAATCCAGTGTGGGGGGTGGGGCAGTGTATGGATGTCTTAAACTTTGGATGTATTATTTTTAGGCTTCCTTGACGTCATGACTAGTCATGCTATGGTGTTCTTAATTTTAGTCTCTGTGATTTCTGCTGAGATCCTTAGCATTCATGCCCCAGGCATCATACTGGTGGTATCCACTGCAGAGATGAATGAGACATTCCTTCCCTCATGAGGCTTGTGCTTCCATGAAGGAGAAAAATGACCACACATTGTGTAAGACATAGGTGAGTATCAGGAGCCTGAAAGCATGGTGGGGAAACCCAAGACCAAGACAGAGAGGGTATAGGAGGACTTCTTAGGACATGTCATGCAACATTCAAGAAGAGCCCTGAAGGACAGTTAATCCTAATGCAAAGAAGAGGGGAGAGGAGTTTTCCAGGAAGAGAGGAGTGTGGGAGGGAAGGCTTAAAAGCATGAAACAATGTAGGGCCATTAAGGACCCATGCACCAAATGGCTGCTGCTGGAGCACAGCACTGGAAACTGGGGGGAGGGGGGAGGGGAGTGCGTGTGCTTGCTTCCACTTGCAGTGAGTGGTGCTTTTGGTGATAAAACATCTCACATTGGACATTTTCTAAAAAACAATTGTTTAAAAATGTGCTTACACCCTATCTTCTCACAGGATTATTATAGGTTTTAAGTCCCCATAGAGAATTCCTGAACTAGCCATATGTGCCATCTGTAAGTACGTGCTAATTTTAATTATTAATTTCAAGACATGCTAGTGAGTTATATTGGATACTTCTTTAGGAAAGAACACTCTGAAGCTCTTTGCCTAGATCCTATTTACTTTTTCTTTCTTTTTTCTTTTTTTTTTTGCCAATATAAGTTCATTCCACATAAATGTTTTATTTTTTTCTCAAAAGGTATATAAACATTTAAACAGTGTAAGTATTTAATCAAAATATTATTTCTGCCAAGACTGACTGATTGATTTATCCAGGCATGAAAAAGATCTCAATAAAGCATCTCTCTGATGAGTCATTTTCCCCCCTTGAATTCCACAAAAATACCTGTTTTAGGAGGAGAGGAGGAGAAATCAAGGCAACAGAGCTGTGTCAACAAATGCTGTCAGTAGTTCTCTAATGAGATTGCAGGTGAAGCCTTGGCTTTGGAGTCAGACAGCTCCAAGTTCAAATCCCACCTCCACACTAACAGGCTGTGAGAGCTTGAATAATTCATCTCTGAACTTCCTTGATCTCATTGATAAAATGATGCTAAAGCTGTTGGGGTTGTTCTGAGAATTAAATAAGTTACCCCCAAAGCACTTACCATTTGTCTGGCACATTTAAGTTTTAGATAAATAAAACTTGTCATTATCAATAGTATTATAACTCAACCTTTGTTGAGATAGAATAAACACAGCAAAATCTAGAGCTACACATCTCCTAAGACATATACTTCAGAGAAAAGATAACAGGAGATAGGATGAAGATGTGCTGTCAGGGACCTGTCAGCCAATTCATTTGGAGTCATCCATTCTTGAGCATTTATTGAGCACCTACTATATACAAGGTACTTTTCCAAATATTGGGGATGTAGTAATGAACAAAACAAGCAACAATTACTACTCTCATAAACCTTGCATTTTAGTGCAGGAAGAAATACGATAAAAACTTGAGTAAATAAAGCATGTAGTATGCCAGATGGTGATAAGCACTATACTGAAAAATAAAGCAAAGAGGGAGGAGTGTGCATGCCAGAGTTTGGAGGAGGGTGTGTAATTTTAAACAGAATGGTCAGTGCCAAAAAGCTCTGTGGAGGTGACTTGGCATTTGTACCCATTCACAGAATATCCTGCTGGGGACCCAAAGTGACACCTACAGCTAGGAGCAGACATTAGGAGCCAGAGGATGGTTATGGGTGATACTCTAGGAACAGTCCTTATAAGGTACTCAGTTGCTGTTTCCCATAGTGGTCTTTTGTTGTGTATTGGGGGTCAGTCCCTTTAGATGTGGGCATTGTCGCATGCAAGTCATAAATGCCAATCAAACATGTTTGAGACTTGGAGAGGTCCCTGCTGCCATTTGGAGCACATCTGGAAAGGGAGCACCAAATAATAGAGCCAGCACCACAGTGCCAGGGAGCAGCCAGGCACAATACCCTGTGCTGCCGAATTTACTCTTCCACCCAAATCACTCTTCTCTAACAGAAATGGGAAAGGAGGAGCACTAGGCTCTGTTGTGAATTTGTTGGTGGGACTTTTATTTGTGCAAATTTCCCCCTTTCTGAATGGGGAGAAGGTAAAGCAAATGGTAATGCCAGGGAGATGTACTGTGGTCCCTTGCTTTCCAGCCTCACATACAGAAGTGACTTCATCCAATAAAAAATAGCTTTATGACATTCAAAACTGATTTCTTTGCCCAAGATATTACTATTTAGAATGTTACTCAAAACTGTGATCTCTACAGGAACAAAATGTTTAGCAGAAATCTCTGCTCCACGAGAAGGTTAAATTAACAGGCCACGGATTCTTTTCTGGCTTCGCCAAGGGACACTATTATTTATGATCTCCTACTAGGTTCCAAGTATAAAACTTGACACAGCTATCAGTTATTAATTCTTTCAACTACCAGTAACAGAAAGACCAGTTGCCTGTGCATTGAATGATACATTCATTTAATTATGAATGGGTAGAGAGTCCACTCTGGAATCAGGCAAATAATATCAAGAACATGGACTCTAATAGCTCTCTACCCAGCCATCTTTAACCTGTTGGAATATTCAGTTCTTGTTTTACTGTTTATTAGGTGCTGTATCAATCACTATACTGGGCAAGATGAAGGAAAATGGACAGCTTCAGCATCTTCTGTCCTTTTGATCAGGAAAGCAAAGATTTCCTACAAGTACCCTAGGCAGACTTCTCCCTATGTCTCCTTGGCCAGGACTGGTATCATGAGATTTAACCCTCCTAACTGTGGAGGGTTAAACTTTAGATTCAAGCAATAGGTTGCAAACTTGAGCATGAGAATCATTTAGAGAGTATGCTAGAATCCTGAGTGCTGGACCCACCCCAGACATTCTGATTCAGTAAGTCTGGGGCAGGGCTGAGAATATTCATTTCTGGCAAATTCCCAGGGGATGCTTCTGCTGCTACTTCAAGGACCTACTTTGAGTACCACTGGTGTAAAGGAAGTCTTTTATATCTTTACTGACACTCTGTATTTGCCTTTGCCTGAACTTTTCAATATCTTCTTATCTGTTCTTCCTGTCTTTCATGCTATGCATAATTGCTAGTTTGAGTTTCCTAATCCCATCCCTGATTATATTATCTACTTAAAAATTGCCAGGGGTTGGCATTGCTTAATATTCTTGGAATCTGAGGTCTTTCCTTAAGGAATACCAAAGTGCATGTTTCCAGATATTCAGTGTTAATCATCTATGGTTCATTTATATGTGGCCATTAAATAAGACTTTGTAATGACTCAGTTGTATCAGACCAATCATCTTTTGTGGATACTTATCAAAGCTGGCTAAAACACACAAAAATTAGCTGTGTGAAAATATCATACAGTACCAAAAATAGACAGGACGTCACAGGTCAAAATCTAAGGAAAAAATGGGAAATGCATGGACAAATTCTTCCAAACATTAAGGAAGACAAATTCCCAATGTTATGAAAACTTCCAGAGAATAATAGAAAAGGGAGAGCTTCCTGACATGTTTAATAAAACTAATGTAACTTTGATACCAAACCTGATGAGGACATTTTAAGAGAAGAAAATTGTCTGACAGTCTCATGAATGTGTTGGTCAGTTTTGATTTATTGTAACACATATATGAGACAATCACCTTATAAGAAGGAAAAGTTTATTTTGGCTGATGGTTGGGTCTGTGGCAAGGCAGCATATAATGGCAATAGTGTGTGGTGGAGCAAGATGCTCACTCACCTCAGGGTTCCTGACAAACAAAGAGAAAAATAGAAAGGGGCAGAAGTTCTAATATCCTCTTAAAGGTCACATCCTCAATGACTTAACTTCCTTCTCCCAGGACCTGTCTTGTAGATGTTAAACCACCTCCCAGTTGGGGATCAAGTCTTCAACACATGAACCTTTGGGGGACATTTAAGATCTAAACTATAACGAACAAAGATGAAAAATACTAGGCAAAAAAAATTAACAAGTTGAACCTAAAAGTGTATAAAAAGGACAATATATCACACTAAGGTGGAATTCAGTAATGCAAGGTTAGTTTAATATTAACAGAAAAAAGATTTAAAAAATCACTAGATCATATTAGTAGATACATAAAGGTCATCTATGAAAAATGACTTTTAACAAATTGATGAATGGAAGAACACTTAGTTAATTTGATGAAGTATATCCACAGAAAATCTTGCACAAACATCTTATGTAATTTAGAAATAGTGAAGGCTGAATTTGGATATGAAAGAGGATGCCTCAGTAACCACTTAAGTTTGACATCACACTGGAGATCTTAAGAAGTACTAGAAGGAAGTTCAACATACTAACGGGCAGACCCATGTTCAGGCCCCGGCCCGGCCCAAGACTGCCTTGCTGACCTGCACAGGAGCCCAGGCTCAGGGTAGGCCCAAGGTAGGCCCAAGGTAGGCCCAGGTCCACCATGACTACCAGTAGACCCACATTGAAGCCAAGCCTCGGCCATCATCATAGCCCCCCTCCCATGCTGTAGCCTCCACCTTGTGACAACAGACAGGGCCTAGAAGCAGCTGCATCTCGGAACAGGCATCCCAAAGCCAGTGTAAGGTCCACCCTTTCAGCCCCATCTCTGAAAGAGGTTTCATCCATCTTGGGACACCCCCACTGCTATCTCAAGTTATCTCTGCTATTGCTGCCATCAACTTTAGTTGCAGTAGCACCCATTGTAGGACACTGGCAGGGTCTGGAAGCCCAGCACCAAGGTGGGGTACAGATAATCTGCACGGACACTACAAGATTATATGGTAGAAATTGTAATACCTCAGGTCCACATTGCAAGAAAGGAAGACAGACAACATGAAAAAACAAGGGAGGAAAGTGACCCAAACAGACAAGGATACTACAATAATAGAATCCATGGACAGTGTAGTTGATGAAATGTCAGAGCAAGAGTTAAGAATATACATAATTAAAATGATCTGTGAATTAAAGAATGACCTAAATGAGCAAATACAGTCAACCATTGATCACACCAATGAAGAGATAAGGGAGCAAATACAGGCAAACATTTATCACACCAACAAAGAGATAAGGGAGCAAATACAGATAGCAGAAGATTACTTTAAGAAAGAGAGAGATTCTGAAAATAAAACAATCAAAAACCCTTGAAATGAAGGAAACAATAAACTAAAAAAAAAACCTTAATAGAAAGTATCACCAACAGACTAGATCACTTGGAAGACAGAACATCAGATAATGAAGACAAAGTATACAATCTGGAAAATAAAGTTGACCACACAGTGAAGATGGTAAGAAACCATGAACAGAACATTCAAGAATTATGTGATAGCATCAAAAGACCAAATGTAAGATTTATCAGGATAGAGGAAGATACAGAGATTCAAATTAAAGGAATGCACATTCTCTTCAATGAAATAATATTGGAACATTTCCCAAATAAGAAGAATGAATTGGAAAATTCAAGAGGCTTACAGGTCATCAAATGTACAAAATCACAACAGATATACACCAAGGCACATTATAATGAAAATGACTAGCATACAGAATAAGGATAGAATCTTAAAGGCATCAAGAGAGGAATAGATCATGTAAGAGAGAGACCAATACATATCTCAGCAGATGTTTTTTTCAACCCAGACCCTCAAAGTCAGGAGATCCTGGAATAACATAAACCAAGTTCTGGAAAAAAACAACCAAGAATCTTATATCCAGCAAAATTAAGCTTCAGATTTGATAACAAAATAAAACCTTTCATGATAAACAAAAGTTAAAAGAATTTACAGTGAGAAAGCTTGCCCTACAGAGCATCCTCAGCAAAATATTCCAGGAGGAGAAAATGAAAAACAACAATGAAAATCAACAAAGTGAGAAACTACACTAAAGCAAAGGCCAATCAAAAGAGAAAACAGGTCAAGTTAAAAACCAAAAATAAATCAAAATTTCCAGGAATACAAATCATATTTCAATAATTATCCTGAATATAAATGGCCTAAATTCATCAATTAAAAGACATAGAATGATAGATTGGATAAAAAAGAAGACCCAACAATATGCTGCCTTCAAGAGACTCATCTTACAGGAAAAGACATCCACAGACTAAAGGTGGGGAAAAAATGTACATGGATCACATAAACAAGCAGGGGTTTCCATCCTCATATCAGATAAAATGGGCTTCAAAACCAAAGCTAGTGAAAAGGGATAAAAAAGGACATTTTATACTGTTTAAAGGATTCATACATCAACAAGACATAACAATCATAAATATTTATGTCCCAAACAATGGGACATCTATAAACCCTTCTAAAATAGAAGAACCAAATAGACCACAACATAATAGTACTGGGTGACTTTAATACACCTCTCACCACTGGATAGATCTTACAAACAAAACTAAACAAACTATAGAACTCGACGATACAATCAATAATGGACTTAACAGACATACGTAGAATATTCTTTGCATCAATGAGTGAATACAGTTTCTTCTCAGCAGCACATGGATCCTTCTCCAAAATAGACCATATGTTATGCCACAAAGCAAGTATTAACAAATACAAAAAATATAGATTCTACCCTATATTCTATCTGACCATAATGGAATGAAATTAGAAATCAATGATAAAATTAAAAAATAAAAGTGGAGACTAAACAATACACTATGGAATGACGCATGGATAACAGAAGACATCATGAAAGAGATAAAAATATTCTTAGACGTAAATGAGAACTCTGAAATGATACAACTTATTAAAATCTCTGGGATACTATGAAGGCAATGCTATGAGAAAAGTTCATTAAGCTCATTCATTAAAAGAAGAAAACGTCAACAAATAAATGATCTTACATTACATCTCAAAGTCCTAGAAAAAGAAGAACAAACCAACACTAAAGGTAGTAGAAAACAGGAAATAATTAAAATCAGGATAGAAATCAATAAAATTGAAACAAAAGAAACAATTCAAAAAAGACAAAACAAAAGCTGGTTCTTTGAAAAAAATAAATAAAATTGACAAATCCTTAGCCAACCTAGTGAAAAGGAGGGTGAAAACTCAAATTACTAAAATTTGTGATTAAGAAAGAAATATGACAGCGGACACTACTGAGATACAGAAGACAGAAACTATTTTGAAATTTTATTATCCAGTAAAATAGAAAACCTCGAAGACACTAACAAATTTCTAGAGGCATATGATCAACCAGACTGAGTCAAGAGGATATACACAATTTAAACAGATCAATTTTAAACAAGGATATAGATGACACCATCAAAAAACTAACAACCAAGAAAAGCCTGGGACCAGAGGGATTCATAGCTGAGTTCTACAAGACCTTCAAAGAAGAATTAATACCAATACTTCTCAAAATATTTCATGAAATAGAAAAGAAGGGAACCCTTCCAAACTCATTCTAAAAAGCTAGTATCATCCTGATACCAAAGCCAGGCAGAGATGCATCAAGGAAAAAAAATTTCAGACCAATATCCTGATGAGCATTGATGCAAAAATTCTTAATAAAATTCTGGCAAATCACATACAAAAACATTAAAAAATAGTGCACCATGATTAAGTAGGGTGCAAGATTGGTTCAATATATGGAAATCAATAAATATAATTAATAATCACATCAATAGACTTAAAGATAAGAATCATATGATTATGTCAATTGACACAGTGAAAGCATTTGACAAAATACAGCACCCTTTCATGTTCAAAACACTAGAAAAACTAGGCATAGTAGGACACACCTCAACATTGTAAAAGCTATCTATGCTAAACCCAAGGCCAACATCATTCTAAGTGGAAAAAAATTAGAAACATTCCTTCTAAAAACTGGAAGAAGACATGGATGCCCTCTTTCACCACTTCTATTCAATATAGTCCTTGAGATTCTAGCCAGAGCAATTAGATAGAGAAAAGAAATTAAAGGGATACAAATAGGAAAAAAAGAACTCAAACTATCATTATTTGCTGATGACATGATTCTATGCTTAGAGGATCCAAAAATTCCACCAGAAAACTTAATAAATGAATTCAGCAAAGTAGCAGGATATAAAATCAATACCAATAAATCAAATGCATTTCTATATATCAGTGATTAATCCTCTGAATGAGAAATTAGGGAAACTAGCCCATTCACAATAGCCTCAAAAAATTAAAATAATTGGGAATCAACTTAACAAAAGAGGAGAAAGACCTGTATAATGAAAACTATAGAATATTAAAGAAAGAAATTGAAAAAGACCTTAGAAGATGGAAAAATTTCTCATGCTCTTGAATAGGCAAAATTAATATTGTCAAAATGGTCATATTTCCCAAAGTGTTACACAAATTCAATGCGATTCCAATTAAAATCCCAATGTCATTCCTTATAGATTTAGAAAAAGCAATAATAAAATTCATTTAGAAAAATAAGAGACCCAGAATAACCAAAGAAAACCTGAGCAAGAAGAATGAAGCAGAGGCATCACAATACCAGACCTTAAACTATATTACAAATCTATAGTAACAAAAATGGCATGGTATTGGCACCAAAATAGATATGTAGACCAATGGTACAGAATAGAGGACACAGAGACAAAACCACATAAATACAATTATCTCATGCTAGACAAAGGTGCCAAAAACATACATTGGAGAAAAGATAATATCTTCCACAAATGGTGCTGGGAGAACTAAAAATCCGTATGTAGCAAAATGAAAACAAACCCCTATCTCTTGTCATTCACAAAACTCAACTCAAAATGGATCAAGGACCTAAGAATTAGTCCAGAGACCCTGCACCTAATAAAGGAAAAAATAGACCCAAAGCTTCATCATGTCAGATTAGGACCCGACTTCCTTAACAAGACTCCTAAAGCACAAAAAATAAAATCAAGAATTAATAAATGGAATCAATTCAAACTAAAAAGCTTCTCACCAAAAGAAACAATCAATTAGGTGAAGAAACAGCCTATATTTGGGGAGCATATTTTTGCCACACACATGTCAGATAGAGCACTAATCTCCAGGATATATAAAGAACTCAAATACTTAATACCAAAATAACAACACAATCAGGGTTGAGGAGCTGAAGAGACACTTCTCATAAAAAGATATATATTTAATAAACAAATATATGAAAAAATGTTCAACATCTCTAGTAGTTAGAGAAATGCAAATCAAACTACTCTAATATTTCATCTCATGGCAGTCAGAATGGCAGTTATCCAGAATACAACAATGAATGTTGGCAAGGATGTGGGGGAAAAGGCACACTCATACATTGCTGGTGGGACTGCAAATTGGTGCACCCAATCTGGAAAGCAGTATGGAGATTCCTTAGAAAACTTGGAATGAAGCCACCATTTGACTCAGCTATCCCACTCCTCAGTCTATACCCAAAGGACTTAAAATCAGCATATTATAGTGATGCAGCCACATCAATGTTTATAGCAGTTCAATTCGCAATAGCTAAATTGTGGAAGCAACCTAGATGCCCTTCAATATATGAGTGGATAAAGGAACTGTGGTATATATACACAATGGAATATTACTCAGCATTAAAATAGAATAAAATTAGGGCATTTGCAGGTAAATGGATGGAGCTAGAGAATATCATGCTAAACAAAATAAACCAATCCCCCAAAAAACAAAGGTCGAATGTTCTCTCTGATGAGTGGGTGCTGATCCATAATAAGGTGGGGGGAGGCTTAGAAAAAATAGAGGAACTTTTACTGGGCAAAGGGGAGAGAGCTGTGGGAGGGGACATCATTACCTTAGGTACATGTATGAGACTGCACATATGGTGTGATGCTACATCGAATGCAACAAGATAAATGAAAAGTTGTGCTGTAATTGTGTACAATGAATCAAAATACATTCTGCTGTCATATATACCTAATTAAAATTAATTAATTAATTAATAAAAAAAGAATTACAAGAAGGCAAGAGTAAGCACTAAAAGGAATAATAATTACATTAAAACAATAATTATTCACAGATGACCTGACTTTATGTATCAAGTAAGAGTGAGATTAAATATTTACATTGATTAGCAAAAGATGCATTTCAAGAATATATAAAGAAACCAGTTGCAGTAGTACACTCCTATAATCTCGGTGACTCAGGGTTGAGGCAGAAACATCACAAATTCGAGGCTGACCCCAGAAACTCTGTCTCAAAATAAAAGGTTTGGAGGTGTAGCTCAGTGATATAGCACCCCTATGATCAATCCCCAGTATCACCCCTGCCTCAATAATTCATAAAGAAAATCTAAAAATCAATACAAAGGAGACTGAGATCACATTGAAAAAAAATGAGGAAAAAAGTGAGGGATAGAGGCAAAGACTTATTGGCAAGTGTTAACAAGGATTTAAGCAATAGCTGTTTGGAATATATATTGGTGCTAAGTTTTTGGAAAATTGAACACAGGTATGATGCATAAATTGCACACCCATGTATATCCAACAGAAATATGTTCATGAGTGAGTTATAACAGGACTCTCAGAAGCAGACCCTAAGATGAGTGTTTGTGTATCCTCAATTTATTGAGAACAGGCTATTAGGAGGAAGTCAGGGATAGGGCCAAGAGAGGAGGAAGTTGGTCAAGGGTGTGATTTCAGGCAAAGACCAGGGAGGGCAGATTTGGTCTCACCTTTGAAGGGAACCATAGGATATAAAATATGCCTCTGAATACAGTCTCACTTGAGGTAGCAGAGCTGCAACCCCACACACCTGCAAGGGGCCGGTTTTGGCTAAGGGAGGTGAAGATCAGAGGAAAAGAGAAACTTTTATGCACTTCTCTCTTTCTTCTTCTGTGGAAAAGTGGCTATTGGGCTTGAGATTTATAGGTATGGTCTCTGTCCAAGCCCAGATAAGCTGGAGGGTATACAGGTGGCTGGGCAGAGAACCCATGATGTCTGCTATAATATTATTTTAGTTGGCTATTTCGCTGCTGTGACCAAAGACCTGACAAGAACAATTACAGGAGGAGAAGTGTATTTGGGGCTCGTGGTTTCAGAGGTCTCAGTCCATGGACAGCCAACCCTATTTCTTGGGGCCTGAAGTGAGGCAGAACATCATGGCTAAAGTATGTGGCAGAGGAAAGCAGCTGAGAATATGGCACCATATTGTATATATGACAAAATATGTACTCCAAAGGCGCATCCCCAATGATCCACCTTCTCTAGCCATACCCTACCTGCCTACAGTTACCAGCGAATCCTTATTAGGGAATTGATGAACTGATTAAGTTAAGGTGCTCATAACCCAATCACTTCACCTCTGTACGTTCTTGCATTGTCTTACACATGAGCTTTTGGGGGACACCTGATATCTAAACCATAAAAAATACTTACCAAAAATCAGACAGAATAATTATACAGCAATATTGTTGCAATTGGCAAAACTCTTAAATAACCTATGAGTCCATCAATAATAGAATGAAAAAAATAAATGTGAAACAATCATATGACCAAATGCTATGTAAGGAGGAAAACAGATGATAATGATCATCCATGGATAAAGATGTTGCACAAAGGAAGCCAGACACAAAAGAGTTAGTGCTTACCATATGATTTCATGGACACAGAATATAGAAGTAAACAAACTAATTTTTGGTGAGAGAAGTCTGGACAGAATTTAATTCTGGTGGCAGTGACTCTATGACTAGGAAGGAGCAGGAGGAGCCTCTATGATCTTGGACATGCTCTTTCTTGGTCTGGCTCCTGTCACAAAGCACATATTTACTTCAAAGACATTCTTCAGTGGGACATTTGATATTTGTTCACTCACTGTTCTTTATCTTACATTTTGATAAAATGTCTTCTTTAAACAAAACCTGAATCAACAAGAGAAAGAAAACTCTCTCTTATTATCTTCCTAACATTCTGTTAATTTATTTATTGGGGACCACTGATTGGGACAGAGCTCCTGAAGTAGATCTCAACAGACCAAACCAAGCTGGAGTCATCTGTGTCACCAAACCAAAATTCAGTTGTTCATCTGATCTTCTGAGAAATCAGGAGAGAGATGTTAGCTAAATCTCCAAACAGGCCAGTCTTAGCTGCCATAATAAGGAAGTTTTGTATGCTTTAAAACTTACAACCTAAAGTAACCCAACATTAATCAATCTGTTTTCATATATTATACTATTTTCTTACTCCTGCTCAAACAACCTTATAAAACCTGACTGATCCATGATGTTCAAATAGAGCTCTTTTTTTTAAATAGATGGATTACTGCCCAATGCATGCCATTGGATAAAATGCAATTAGATATTTAAACTCAGTTTGTTGATGTTTTATCTTTTGGTAATTCTGTTTTGTCTAGAATGCCCTTCTCTTTTTCTGCTGTTTACATTCATCCAACACTAAAGGCTCAAGTCAAAAGTCTAAACACAATCTCCAACTTAGAACTTAGACATCTTTTGTGATCCCATAGAACTTTCTCGCCATCTTATTTGCAGCTTTTCCATCTTTCCTAATAGTTCTGTGTACCCATGTATTTTCTCCTAGGAAGGTTGTCAGCCTGTGAATGCAAGGGTGATACAAGAACCTGCTATAGTGTTTGACCTGTAGAAAAACCAAATGTTGCTAATGGAGGTCTTAAGGTCTCACGAAGAGAAAATATTTGCCTATATGGAAGTGAGAGAAAGAAATGAAAACAAAAAAGACACTAAATTGAAATAAGTTTACCCAAAGGTATTTGTGTGTGTGTGTGTGTGTATATATACACATACATATATATATATATATATATATATATATGTAAATTGATTTTATTTTTTTAAATACACAACAGAGGAATGCATTATAATTCTTATTACACATATAGAGAACAATTTTTCATATCTTTGTATGTAAAGTGTGTTCATGCCAATTCATGTACTTGTTTTTACATTACAATTCTTATTATACATATGTACCACAATTTTTCATATCTCTGTATATAAAGTAGGTTGACACCAAATTCGTGTCTTCATACATGTACTTTGCATGGGAGGAATAGATGAATTATAGATAGGGAAGAGGGGTGGGAGGGGAAGGGAGGAGGCAGGGAATTAACAAGGATGGTGGAATGTGATGGACATCATTATTTGCATATATACTTAAGTTTGACCTAAAGTTTCTCCATATTTGGTAGAATGGAACCTCACTTGATATGAAATGAGCAGGTGGTCAACTATTCAAATCATGTTCAACTAAGACAGACAGGAGCTGTAACCCATCAAGCTGTCCCCACTTTACTTTCTCACTATAAATATAACCTGGAGATTTCTGAGCCATTTTTGTTCTGATGACCAATTCTAAAATTGCAAGTAAATTATTAATTGTAATGTTATTATTGTGATAGTTTTCTCTTTTAACATACGGAATTGAGGTAAAGAAGTGTCAATATACATATTATGGTTTGGATATGAGGTGTCCCCTAAAGGCGTCTGTTAATGCAGGATTATTCAGAATATTCAGAGGTGAAATGATATTACTGAGACTTGTAATCTAATCAATGCATCCTAGTTTGAATGGACTGAATGGGTGGTAACTATAAATAGGTAGGGTATGGCTGGAGGAGATGAGTCACTATGGGCTTGCTCTGGAAGGGAGAATCTTTCTGTGGCCCCTTCTCTCTGTGTGTTTCTTGACCTGACCATGAGCTAAGCAGCTCTCTTCCACTGGGCCCTTTTGTCCTAATGTGCTGTCTCACCTTGGGCCCAGAGCAATGGAGTTGTGCATCTGTGGATTGAGACCTCTGAAATCATGAGGTGCAAGCAAACACCTCCATCTCTAAGATGTTCTTGATGAGTATTTTGGTCACAGTGACAGAAAATCTGACTAAAGCAGAAATTGGTTAAAAGGGGGGAGGGGATATTGCTGTGACTTACGTGATAATGTGGTTCAGATGCTTTTGGAAGTGGGTTGCAAGACTTTGGAAAAAATTGGAAGTGTAAGCTTGAAAAGACTATGAATATTGTAAACAAGGTTACATGGGCAATTCTTGTGGGAGCTCAGAAGACCAGAATGGTGATAGAAATGCAGAACGTGATCGTGAAGTTTCAAAGAGAAATGAGGACTCTATTGGGAATTGGACTACAGGCCATTCGGATTATATTCTAGCAAAGAACTTGGCCAGGACATTTTGGCCATTTTCAGAGCCTTTATGTGAGGCTGAATTTAAAAGCCTATGAATCTGGCAGAGGAAATTTCAGTGAAGCACAGAATTCAGTCCGTGGCAAAGATATTGCTGGAAGATTTTACTTGGATTTACTGTAAGAATTTGGAGCAAAAAGCAGAACTAAAGGATTTCAAAAATTGCAATTTGGCCAGAAACATACATGCAAATCTGGGAATAGGGAAGGTGTTCTTGTTAAAGAGATTGTAGCCCCTAAAGACAAGGTAAGTACTTTGTACTGAGACAGTATATAAGATGCCTCAGGGTCACTGCAGGAATTTGAAAGACCACATCCACTGCAGGTTCAAGGATGTAGAGGGGAAATTCCTTTGAGAAGAGATTATCAGGCATTCTGATCACACAGGGAACCTAGAAAGTTGTTTACCATGTTGAGTCACACAGGCACACAGAGACCACTGCAGCCATAATTCCAGGGTGTCCAGGTATTGTGCAAGATGGTAGAAGATCTGGGCATCATCCATGTGGTGCATTTTCTGCAGAAATACAGGATTCTGTAATTAGGGGGGTCATTAGGGCTTCCACTGAGATTTATAAGAAAGGCCTGGGAGATCAGACAAAGTGTAGCAGGGTTGGATTCCCTTAAGGAAGTTCTGGAATGAAGAACACAGGAATTAAGACATGCCAATTATGTGGACAGTCTGCCCAAACAGCTGTTGGCTGTGGAGAGAGTCAGACTAAATTAAAGAGCCCATGTGCACTTCAACCAGCAAGATCAAAGTGTGTTGGGGCTACCCAAGCCCTTTGGAGGAAAAAAAATCTCCCAGTCATGTTCTGGATCCTGAATGCAGAGTTACCAGATCAGGTGCCAACTGGTCTTACTTTGGCCCCATTCCTTCTTTCTATGCTCCTATTTCTCCTTTTTGGAATAGAAATGTTCACCCTATGCTACTGTATATTGGCTTTGTATAATTTATTTATTTATTTTCAGGGGCTCACAACCAAGAGTTTGCCTTGTGTCTCAGAGATGACTTTGACATGGACTGACTCTTGGGTAATGCTAAAACTGTTAAGACCATTGAACTCTTAGGAATAAATTAAAAACACTTTTTTTTGATGAGATGGACACAAGCTTTTGAAGGCTACGGGCTGAGTGTTATGTTTTGTATGAGGCAAAGCTCTTATTAATGCAGGAATACTCAGAGGGGAAATGATTGAATTGTGAGAGCTGTCACCTAATCAGTTCATTCTAGTTTGAATGGACTGAGAGGTCACTGTAGGCAGGTAGGACATGGCTGGTGGAAGTGAATCATTGGAGACATGTTCTAGAAGGGTGTGCCTTTTCCATGTGGTTCCTTCCTCCTTCTCTCTTTGCTTCCTGATCCTGCTGCAAGCTGAAAAACTTTTCTCCACTGGGCCCTTCTGCCATAATGTGTGGCCTCAACTTGGGCCCAGAGCAGTGAAACCAGTTGTCTATGGATTGAGATCTCCGGAACCGAGCCCCAAATAAAACTTTCCTCCTCTAAGTTTTTATTTTTGGGCATTTTGGTCACACAGATGGACTAAAAGTTGACTAAAACAATATATGACACAGAAAATAAATGTCATGGGTTGGCAAATCCTCGTGTTCACATGAAAAATCTGTGTAAAAGTTGAGTGGGTCCTGAAATATAAATGCAAGTTTCTGATCAACATGACCAGTGGTTATGAGTTATGCTGATTGCTGCTTTAATATCAGAAACAATATTTCACATTTCATTCAGTCAATAAAAAGAAAAGCAGCCTAGTTTAGTAGTTAAGAATACAGAATCTTGGCCTAGATGCTTTTCTACTCAAAGTGAGGTCCCCAAACTATCAGAAATGCAGAATCTCAGGCCTTACCCAGAACAGCTGAATAGGAAATTTGGGGAAGTGGTTCAGACCTTTGGTTTGTAGCAAGGCCTCCCACTGACCATTATGTGTCTTAACTTGGAGAAACACTGATCCTGACCACCTGGGTTTAAACCCTTGCAAATCTCTTAGTTCTTACATTTCAGTCACTCAAGTTTCTCAAACTCTCAGTGTCCCAGTTTCTGCATCTGAAAATGCAAGATGATAAGAGTTTGTTGGATAGTGCCATGTTTGGCACTCAATAAATGTTATTATGGAGTGCCTGCTGCAAACTCAGCACCATGAAGCTAAAGGAGGCAGAAAGGTCATGGTTTCTGCCTTTTAGGAACATGACTTCTGGTTAGGGAGATAATGCATAACCCATCTGATTTTGTGTGACTTGTATTCACTTGTTCTGCAATTCAGGTGTATGTGGGCTCCAAGCCTGAATTTCCTCATCTGCAAAATAGAGATAAGAACACTGTTTTCCTCATGGGATTGTTATGTGAAGGACTGGGAGAATAGGTCTTAAGCTCTTGGCACAGTGCCTAGTAAATTTCAAGTTCTCAATAATATTAGCCACAATTATTTCTGTGGACATAGATTATTGGAATAGGAACATGGATTGTAAGGTTAGATGGATAGCTCAAAAGGGAATTTAAAAGAGAACACAGATTCTTGAAAGTTGTGCCTAAGCTATTGCTGTGCTTAATGCACAACATTTTTCTTGGCCAAAACCCCTTAATATGGAAGGCAACCACTAGTTAAATAAATTTTGCTCTATTTCGGTAGCAATATTTAGTTATTTTTACTTAAGGCCAACTAATTTTAATATTAAGTTTAAAAAGTAGCTTTCTTCGTAAACTTGTTGTCATCTGTGAAATGATTACTTATTACTTGCTATTGTGGTTCAGATACAAGGTGTGCCCTAAAAGTGCACAATGTAAGCAGGTTCAAAGTGAAATAATTAGATCGTGAAAGTTGTAACCTAATCAGTTGGATTAATCCACTGATATGGATTAACTGGGTGGTAATGTAGGCAGGTCGGCTGTGGCTGAAAGAGAGAGGTCATTGGGGGTATGCTTTTGGTGTACATGTTTCGTCCTGGTGAGCAGAGTTCTCTCTCTGCTTCCTAGTCACCATGTCCTGACAGCCTTCTTCTGTCATGGCCTTCCACAGTGGCTGCCTCACTTCATACCCAGAGCTTCAAAGTCGGATGACCTTGGATTAAACCTCTGAAAACATGAGCCAAAATAAACTTTTCCTTCCCTGCATTGTTCTTGTCAGGTCTTTTGATCACAGTGATGAAAAAGCTGATACTTGTTCATAATTTTTAATTCTTTCACTCGATGATAAAACCCATGGTAGCAGAGATAGTCTTTTGTCCATTATTTGGTCCTCAATATCTAACCCAAACAGTTACTATTTGTTGAAAAGAGAATGAATGAGTGAATGAAACAGATGCCATCCACAGATGCCATATGCTACTTAATATAGTAAACCTGGATTTGAGATGGAGAGTGGGGTAGGGATGGGAACTATCACATAAAGAATTTCAAGAGAACAAGTATTTGGAGATTTCAGAAGTAACCAGCTCATACACACCACCTGCTTGGGGGGCCCCAAAACAATGGAGTGGTTGTGAGAAGCATCATAAACATCAATGCATGGAGTGATGGGGTCTGGTCAAAGAGGGAAAGGATTTGCTGGTACATACAATGAGTGATCCAGAAGCCAGGTTCGAGGCAGGGAGTCAAGTTCAACTCTAAGGAAAAAAAAAAAGAAAATGAAAAAAAAAAGAAAAAACACAGGAAGTCTAATAATCAGGGAATGAAAATTACCTCTGGGTACTAGAAAATAAGGCTACATAGTCAGTCACTGGGCTTACTTTAATGGGCCTTTGCTCCAGGTGGAATAAGACTGGCCAGGCTCTATCCAAGCATTTTTAATAAAATTTATTTTTAGAGCAGTTTTAGACTCACTCAGTGAGAGGTACAGAATTTTCTCCCATTTTCCTCCCTGTCCCCCAACCTACTCCCCATTATCATCTCCCACCAGAGTGGTTTGTTAAAATGAATGAACTTGGACACAAGAGTATCATGCAAAGTCCCCAGTATATCCTATGGTTCACTGTTAATGTTGCACATTCTGTATGTTTGGCCATATCTATAACGGTATGTATTCACTATTGTAGAGTCATATATCCCTACAAATCCTCTGTGATTCATCTATTCATTCCTTGTTCTGAACCCCTGGCAACCACTGATCTTTTTTAGTGTCTCCACAGTTTTACCATTTCTAGGATGTCATGTGGTTGGAATCATACAGTATGTAACTTTATCAGACTGGATTCTTTTACTCAGTAATGTGCATTTAAGTTTCTTCCATGTCTTTTCATGACTTGATAGCTCATTTCTTTTTTGGAATGGGATAATGTCTCCATTGTCAGGATGTACCATAGTTTATTTATCCATTCATCTACTGAAGGACTTCTTAGTTGTTTCTAAGTTTTGGCAATGATAAAAAAGCTGCTATAAACATCCATGTGCAGGTTTGTGTGGACATAAGTTTTCAATCCATTTGGGTAAATACCAAGGACCATGATGGCTGGATTGTTTGGTAAGAGTATGATTAATTTTGTAAGAGACTGCCAAACTGGCTTCCAAATTGGCTAGTACATTATTTTTCCTTCCCACCAGCAATGAATGAGAGTTCCTGTTGCTCCGCATTCTTGCCAGAATTTGGTGTTGTCAGTTTTCTGGATTTTGGCCATTTTAATAGGCATGTGGTGGTATGTTACTGTTTTAATTTGCATTTCATGATGACATATGATGTGGAGCATCTTTTCATATGCTTATTTGCCATCTGTGTATTTTCTTTAGTGAGGTATCTATTCAGGTCTTTGGCCCAATTTTTAATCAGGTGATTTGTTTTTCTCATTGTTGCATTTTAAGAGTTCTTTATGTATTTTGGATAATAGTCTTCTATGATATATGCCTTTTGCAAATATTTTCTTCCAGTATGTGGCTTTTCTTTTCATTCTTTTGATGTTTAATAATTTTTCAGCCTTGGGAAATCTACCTCACACCTTTAAAACTGTTTCTTCTGGTAATGCTTCTAAACATTGCCTAAGTAGGACCAACTTAAGGTTTAATTAAATAATGTATGGAAAGAGCCTAGGACTGTATATCACTCAACAAAAAGTAAGTGTTCAGTAGGATTGGCTAGCATTGCCACTTTTACTGTTTAACGTAAATAAGGTCATACTTTCTAGTGCTATGCTGCAATATTACCTAGGCTGAGTGTCAGGCTCATCACAGTACTGTCCTTTTCCAACATTTCCCCCAACCTTTCTCTATATATTCCACATTGATTTCTTCTCAAACATGCACCTTTTTTATGTAAGATTATTTACTCAAGCATTAGACTTTGATAGAATTTTAAATTCATCAGTTAAAATTTGATAATTCAATTTTTGATGGCTAAAAATGTCAGGATTTCACTTTCATCTTTGAAGGATATGTTTTTCTGGGCATGGGATTCTTTCTTTGCTCTTTCTCTTTAGTTCTTTTAATGTATTACCCTATCATTTTCTTGTTTGTATAATTTTTTTAAAAAAAGTCTATAATTTTTCTGTTATCTTTTACCTAATGTGTCATTTTTCCCTGAGTGGTTTTTAGGTTTTTAATATTTTTTTTCACTAGTTTTCAGCATTTTAATTATGAAGTTCTTTGGTGTAATTTTATTTGTAGTTGCTCTGCTTGGGTTTCATTGAACTTCTTGGATATAAATTTTTAAAATAAAATTTGGAAAACTTTCAAATATTGTAACTTTATACATTTCCCCAATAATATTCCTTTCCTTCTTCTAAGAACACAAATGTTGGAGAAATTGATATTGTCCTACAGATTATTAAGGCTCGGAACATTTTTAAGCCTTCTATTGCGTATATTTTTGTTTAGATAGTTTCTAGTACTCTCTGTAAGACTGACCTTTTCTTCTGCCATGTTTAATCTGTTAGACTTATTAGACTGTTTACATTGCAGTAGTGTGTTTTTCTGTTCAAAATTTCTATTTAATTCTTTTCACGTGTAGTTTCTTTTTATCTACATGGATTATCTATTTGTTTCTTTTCTCATTATGTCCATCTTTACTGCCAGATTTTTAAATATGTGTACCATATCTTAATATTCTTGTCAGTTAATTCCATTATTTCTGTTATTTGAATTTATTTTTATTAACTGATTTTTCTCCTGGCCATGAATTGCCAGTTCTTGCTTCTTCATGGACCCAGTAACTTTCTGTTTTATGCCAGACAGTGTGATGCTATATTGCTGAGTATCTGCATTCAGTTGTCCTAGTCGTATAATGTGTTTTCTTCTCATAGTCAGGTAATTTACTTCCAAGGCAGCTTGTTCCTTCAAAGACTTGCTAAGATGGGTCAAAGGTAGCTTTTATTTTGGGCTAGATTAGCCCGTCTGCTAAATCACCAGTTTTCTGACATTGCTAATGAATACTACAGATGTTCAACAGTTTCTCTATTGTTGGCTATTTAGAATTTAAGTGTCTCTCATTCTTCTGTGAACTTCAGTAGTGATTCAGATCACAGTTTATTATCAGTCTTTTCTCTTTAGATCTTGGATTTGTCTCATAGAGTCTCTGTACATGTCCAGTGCATTATTTGGCTAAAGACTTGAGGAAACTGTTATGTAGTTCTTATAGCTTTTTATATGCATATATCCCTTCTCTTTGGCACCTGTCCTGAAAATTCCTGCTGCCTCAGTAGCCCCAAATTCTGTTTGGAGCTTCTCTTCCCAATGTCTTAGTATGGAAAATGCTAAGTATGACAGAAATGTAGGGTGATATTGGGTCTTAACTATTTCTTTTTGCTCTAAGATCAGGGTCCTGTACTGCTTGTTTCTTAATATTTTTTTAAAAGTTCATTTCATACTTTTTTAAGTTTTATAATAAAAGAAGAATTAATAGAATCATTTCCAAAAATAGAGTTTATGACTTACATATTTAAAAGACCATCCTGGCTGCTATGTGAACAATGAAGTAAAGATAGAAAGAGAGAAAGCAGGTTGACCAGGTTAGAGGCTACTCCAAAAGTCCAGGTAAGAAATGATGCAGGATTGGGGTATAGAAATTGAGTTTTACTGGAGAGCTGAGGAAGTGGAGATTGATCATTGACATTCTTATTCTCTACACATGTGATTTATTGGTTATTTCTTAAACTTTTTATATTGAGAGACTTGGGAAATTGTTTGAAATTCTAACAAGGAAGTTTGCAAGATAACACATACATTTAGTTTTATCTACACAGATATCATCTGGATGTACGTCAGTAGATTTTCCTGTGGATATTGAGAGATAAAATTTTCATTTTCATATTTTTGGACAAATATAGTGAATGACATTTTGAAAACTGATTTTATCAACACCACTTTTAGTTACTTCATATCTTAATACATACTAGCATACAAGAGAAATGGTATTTTTAGTTGTTCCTCATAGCACACCAAAAAAGGAACTTGTTACCTTCCTCTCAGTCTTACAGAGTATACAATCAGTAAGTCAATATGTTTTATTAAATGCCCACTGTGCATAGGACTCTGAAATAGGAATTGTGGGAAGGTATGAATCAAAAGCGAAGGTATTTTTGTCTGATCTAAAGGAATCATGCAACAATAGTAGAGAAAAGATGGGCCACAAGAGGCAGGAACAAACTGCACTCTTCATGCTGGCAAGGGGACTGGAGTGAGAATCAGGAAAACTGGATTTAGTCCTCCATGTCTGTTACCTTTAGGAAAAAAAATGGGATTCCAAGTGTTCAGCTTCCTTATTTATAAACTATATGCTGTTCATCTAAGTCTAGAATTTTTATTCATTCAGTCCAGGGAGCAACCTGGGCATGAGAATTTCTCAAAGCTCCCCCAGGTGGTTCTAGTTCGCACCAACGGTTGAGAACCACTGACTGGGCTATGCAAACGGAGAGAGGTAGCTGGGATTCAACAATATGTAGCAAGCAAAAGTCCAACCACGTGGGTCTAAGAAAATATTGAAAAATTCAGCAAACCCCAACATTTCCTAAGGACTGGTGAAGCAAGTGGTGGAAGTTTCTATGGAGCTGAAGAACCTTGAATAGATAATAACTGGTCATGTTAAGTTCAAGGCTCTGTGTCATTCAGGGTTCCACAAAAAGAGAGATACACATTCAAATTGTATAAATATAACAGAGTTTAAAGATGTGGGCAGGGCATAGGGAGACTTCAATGGATAGTGTGGTATCTAGAACTAATAAGGTTGGATCTTGTTACTATTTCTAGACTGAAAAAGGTGAGGGACAGAGCAGCTACAGAGTCTAAGAGGACTCTGGTGAGGGACCCTCACAGAGCCAGCACCACCTTCAGTTGAAGAATGCATGTCCCATGGCAACCCTGGGAAATGATCTGGGGACATAAATACCTCCATCTTTCTCCTGCTACCCTCCCTTCATCCTACCTTCTGGTAGTACACCCCCTTGGTGGAACCTCCCCAGAAGCCAGAGGGCATGGCCCATTCTTGCAGCCCAGGTTGTCTGGTCTCCTGGGTTCAGCGAATGGAAAGCACTCAGCACAAGTCGTTTTCAGCAGCCAGCACTAAGTGTCCCAGAAAATCAAAAACAACACTCCTTCACCCTCAAGGCTGGGTCTAGGGTGCTGAAGATACTGGAATGGAGAGAAAGTTAAGTATACATAATTAGTCTCTTAACACTGCGTGGTGGTTCTAACAGAGCATATTTACAAAATAGCCTAGAGTGTTACACTCTGCTATCCTGGCAGCCCTACTCCAGGGAGTCTGTGCCAGAATAAGAGGCTATAATTTTACAAAGCCATCTGGAAGCAAGGAATGTCACTAGATACCCTTCCAAAGGTGGGGTGCCAAGCACCCTGTGGACTCCTCAGAGTCTAAAATGTCCAAAGGAAAGCTGTTTCTCCACTTCAGGAAAATGCAACAAGAGCAGAAAGCACCTCCAGGACTGGGCATCAGCAATGACTGCAGAAATGGCAAGTGGCATTTGAGAGGTCATTTATGACCTCTTAGAACACAGGTGAGGTACACTTGCTCTTAGTCACCTCCTTTCTAAGAGAAAGTAATAGAAATCCAATCAGAAGAGAGTAATTCAAAAAGGAAAGATTTTTAAAATGTTTTTGTTAGTGCATTACAGTTATAATAGTAGTGGGGTTCACTTTGACATCATCAGACGTGCATGGAATGTAATTTGCTCCATTTCAATCCCCAGTGCTTCCTCTTTCAATCTACTCCTTCCTGCTTATTCCCCTTCCTCTGTTGATATTCCTTCTGCTTATTTATTTATTGCTTTTTACAAAATAATCGTTGCTTTATAGATATACATAAAGCTGAAATTCACTATGTATATTCCTATATGTACACACACAATTTTGTCAACCTTTTTTCCACATTTCTTCCCATTTCCCATCCCTCGCCCCCATCCCCCTTTCTCCACTGATTTCTCCTTTATTTTCATGGTTTCAGTTTCCCTTTTCCTCCTTATTTTACTCTAACTCCCTCATATGAGGGAAATATTTGACCCTTGACTTTCTGAGTCTGGCCTATTTCACTTAGCTTCATGTACTCCAGTTCTATCGATTTGTCAGCAAATGTCATAATTTTATTCTTCTTTATGGCTGAGTAAAACTCAGTTATGTACATACACCACATTTTCTCTATCCATTTATTTGTGGATGGGAATCTGGGCTGGTTTCATAACTTGGCTACTCCTCCAACAGGGGATTAACACCTAGAATATATAAAGAACTAAAAAAATAAAAAATACTTAACATAAAAAATGGGTAAAAGGAGTAAACTGAAATTTTTCAAAAGAAGAAACACAAATGACTAACAAATTATGAAAATATGTTCAACATCCCTGGCAATCAGAAAAGTGTAAATCAAAACTCCTTTGAGATTTCACATCACTCTAGTCAGAGTGGAAATCATCAAGAAAACAAGCAACAATAAATGTTGGTGAGGATGTGGGGAAAAAGGAACACTCATACATTGCTGGTAGGAATGCAGATTGATGCAACCATTATGAAAATAAGTATTGAGATTACTAAGAAAACTTGGAATGAAACCACAATTAGACCCACCAATCCCACTCCTTGGTTTATATCCAAAGGACTTAAAATTAATTAAAAATTTCGCAGCTACAAAAATGTTTATACCAGCTCAATTCATAACACCTAAACTATGGAACCAAACTAGGTGCTCTTCAACTTCAAATATATATATACACACACACATACACATATACACACACATACATGCATACACACATGCACACACAATATAATATTACTTAGCTTTACAGAAGAATGAAATTATGGCTTTTGCTGGTAAATGGATGGAATTGGAGAATTTCTTGCTAACTGAAATAAGTAAAACCCAAAAAACCAAAGGCTGAATGATTTCTCTGATAAGCAGATACTGATCCATAATAGGGAGGGGCAGAGAAAAATGAAGGAACTTTGTATTGGGCAGAGGGAGGGAGGGGAAGGAAGGGGGTGTGGGGATTAGAAGGACAGTGGAATGAGATGGGCATTATTATCCTATATAGATATATGACTGCACTACTGGTGTGACTCAGCACCATGTATAGCCAGAGGAATGAGAAGTTATGCATCATTTGTGTACCCATGTCAAAATGCACTCTACTGTCATATATAACTAATAAGAACAAATTAAAATATTTAAAAAATTTTAAAAACTCAGCTCTGCCATTTGCCACCTACATGACTCTGGGAAGGTCACCTACCATGTCTGAGCCTACCTTTTTCATCTTTAAATGGGATAATTATAGTTCTCCCCTAGGGTAGCCGTGAACATCAATAAGAATACTTGTGTTAAGAGCTCAGTCTAGAGCCTGGCACCAAAAGTGTACCCACTAGGCAGAGTCACTCAGATTGTTACCCAATCCAGGTTTAGAAGCTCATACCATGGTAAAGTCAATGAGAGACATGAGTTAGGGGAAGGAATGACTTTATTCTGTTGCCAAAGAATGGAGAAGAGGGAGCTTTGCTCCCAAATCACTTCTCCAGTGCAGAGGGATGGAGGATATGATTCTGCACAGGATAGGAATAATGGGCAGCAGGATAGCCTCATAGGAAGGGGAGTATTCATGTCTTTCTGGGGAATGGGTGGAGATCTTCCAGAAACTCAGGCAAGACAGAGATGCCCAGCCACTCCTGCCACTCCAGTCATCCATTGAACATCTGCAGGCCCTGTGCGCAGGAAAGAGCTCTGAGCCTGGGCTTTCCTGGGATTGGAATAAGGCCTGATATATGGAGTATTTACTAAATGAATTGGTTTTGGAGTGTGGAGGTCTCCTTCTACTCTCTCTTCACTCATTCACCAGTTTAGGCATTGATTCATGCACCTGGCAATCACTGAGCTTCCATGTGCCAGGCATGACCATGGGTAAAAGGTGTAAAGAGACTGTGAAGGCCCTGCCAGAAAGCTGCCCAGCTGCCATGATGCTGGGTACCAGGCCTCTGTCTTGGGTCCCCTCCAGTATCTGGGAGTGGGGGGAGGAACCCAACTCAGGAGAGTCCCAGGTCATGGGCATGCTGGTAGATGCTACATTGTCCATGGTATTGGTTGGAGGTTCTAGGAACCAGGAGCCAGACAGGGAGGTGAGGACTGTGCTGTCCATGTGTGCAAAAGCCTGACATGGTCCACACAATTGCTTCAGGAAGGATTTCCTTGGGCTGTGGTGCAAATCCTTCTCAAAGCTCCTCTGCCACATGAAGGAGTAGTGTCAATCTGGGATGCCTTATCCTTATCCTATTGGCAGCAGCACGGTGGCTCCCTCAGCCAGGGCTCAGCGCACTGAGTCCCACAGCTGTCCACCCCATGTCCACTGGCAGTCAGCATACTCACTATTGGGAAAACCCCTGGTCTCCCCATATGGCAGAGGGTGATTACCACAGGTTTTGCAGTCAGGCTGCCTGTTCCCAATCTCAGCTCTGCCATCCACTGGCCCTAGGTTTTGTGAAAAGTGACCCAGTATCCTCTTTGAGCCTCAAATTTCTCATCAGCAAATGGACATAATTAGTAGAGCCAGCCCCCCAGGTTAAGGATTAAATATCATCAACATGCTAAGGCATGGAGCCTGGTGTATAAACAACACTCAGAAAATGTTAGATGTGCAAATGCCCTTTTCCCAGAAGGGCAGAGCACCTTCCTGCTCAAGGACATTGGGATATAGCATTCATTCATTGACTCATCCATTCCTTATACTTCTAAATTGGGTGGGCCAGGATGGTCAAGTACACAACAATCAAGGGAGGCAAACTGACCCTCACTGGCTGAGTAATCTTGGGAAAATGACTGAACTTCTCAGAAACTCAGTTGCCTCCTCAATAAAACAGTAATAATAACAGCACCCACCTGTAGACTTGAGGATTCGATGAGTGCTGCAGTCTGCCGCAGTCCGGCTGCAGCAAAATAACCAGGGGGCTGGGGGGCGAGCAACTTGTGTACATTGATACAGCAGGAGTGGGAGCCGTTTATTGTAGGACAGGAGGGGTATGTATATATATTCCACACAGCTTATCTTAATTAACATAAACTCAATACAGCAGTCAACCAATAAGGAATCTCCACACTTAATGGCTCACTGGCAATACTTCACAGACCACTCCCTCTGGCATTTTGCCAGGCGCCATCTTGAATTGTTTACAGACTCTTAACAGATGAGAAGACTCCAAAGAGCACATGGCACACTCCCTGACCCAGAGTGAGGGCGGATAAGCCTTCGGAGCCTCCGCACAGTCAAAGGGCTGGAAAAGATGTGATTGTGGGAGGCCTGGGGAGGAGTCTGCCCAGCTGGTATGGACAGGGAGGATTCCTGGAGGGAAAGCCTTAAGGAGGCACAGGAGTTAACTGGATAGACAGAAATGACGGCATGCGCAGCACCCACTGACCTCAGAGAAGATAGGGGTCCTGCAGAGGTGGCCTTCACTCCCCTTGCCAGCCACCTCCATCCTTCACCCAAATACACTCCACCAGATTGAAGACTCTGCCATCTGGGGTCAAGGACCTGGGGAGAACTGCATCACCGCTGGGCAGCCAAGCCTAAGACCAGACTCAGGCTGTACACTCTTTTCACTCTTTCACCAGTTTAGGCATTGATTCATGCACCTGGCAATCACTGAACTTCCATGTGCCAGGCAGGACCATGGGTAAAAGGTGTAAAGAAGACTGTGAAGGCCCTGCCAGAAAGCTGCCCAGCTGCCATGATGCTGGGTACCAGGCCTCTCTCTTGGGTCCCATCTAGTCTCTGGGGGTGGTGCTTTCTTAATGCCACCCAGGGCTTTCACGAGCAGTGACCTCAGTCATGAGTGAGCTAAGAATTCCCCAGGAAGCTTGTCACTGTGAGGCTGCCCACTCCCTCAGTCAGCAGGCCTGCAGGCTCCAGGATCTGCCTTTTACAGGCACTCCTACAAATTTGCAGTTGTCATCCCAGGATTGTTCTTGGAGACACAACCCTCTAGGTTCACAAGTCACTAAGAATCTGTGACCTACAACACGGAGTCTGAGCATCCAGCTCAGTCAGGGACCTTTGCACCGACCTTGTCCCCTTCCTACTCCACCTCCAGCCCATTCCTTGGCACTTGCCACAGGGAACCCTGATTATTCGCCCTCTCTACACTGCCGTTTCTTCAAGACCAACTCCAAAACCACTGCTCTGGAAGCCCTCGCAGACTCACCACTCTGTGTCACCCAAAACGTAGGGACTCACACACATTGTGCCAGACTACAAGAAGTTCTGTTGCCTGGATGAGCCTGCATATGGTTGGAGGTCTAATGAAAGTGAGAGTGACCAGATGTGCCTGGGACCCTGTCGCAGGAGAATGGGTAAGGGACCTGAGTGTGTGGCCTGAAGAATGGAGCACAGGGGGTGCCTCCATCTGCTGCAGGCCTGATGGGGACAGGGAACAGGGCTACTGAAGGTCCACTGTGTGGCTTTGGGAGGACAGGCAGGGCCATGGAAAGGCAGGTCTTATCTCTGATGAGAAAAGGTGTCAACAGCTTTCTATCAACAGTAGGCATGCAGGGGATGTCAGGAAACCTGCACAGTACAGGACCTGCCATTGACCAGATCATCTCAGTGGTAGGGAGTGGAGACCCCCTACCTGGGCCTGAGGCTTGGCAATCAGCTCCTGGCTCTTAGTCTCCCACAAGTAGCTGGGGGACCCAGATAAGTCACTGATCCTGCCTGACCTTCCTTTTCTTATTTCTCCAGTGGAGATACTGTGCACTTGGACGAATCCCTGGGACCCAGGCCCATATGAGAGAGTGGAAAGGGAAAATACACTGTAAACAGTCAAGGGCTCAGCCTTCCCCAGCAGGACATGGAACCAGAAGCCAGAAATGAGAAGACAACAGACTGGACGACACACAGAGTAGAAACTTCCCTGTGAAGAAAGAGCCCAGAAGAACATTAAAAGAGACTGATCTGGCAGGCTGGGGGACACAGTGCCAATATTCACGATAATATGGTTCACAGATAAAGCTCCTCACAAATTAAGAAAAGAGAAATGGACAAAGGATATTTTAGGGGAAATACTAGTAGGCAATAAACATGAAAAAAAAATTGTACATTTTATCACTATTCCAAGAAGTTTCACATTCAAAATACCAGTGAACTCACATCTGTTTCTAGCAGACTGGGAGAGTTTGCTGCTGCTTTTTGGCACTGGGGTGAACACAGGGCCTCACGCATGGGTGCAGGTCAAGTGCTCCAGCAGGGAGCCACCTCCCCAGGACTCAGAAACATTTCTGAAGACCAAAGCTTTTCGACATCAACAAGAACGTAGTGATGTTGGGTTTCCCACACACCTTCTGGGAGTGTACATCCACAGGACGTTTTCAGATCACAGTGGAACAATATGTCTGTGTTTTTCAGGACCTACCCTTTGACCCCACCAAATCTCTTACAGGAATGGATCCTGCACTAATGATTGCCAGTGTGTCCAAAGGCGCATAGACATTAGAGAAAAGCCAGAGGAACTCAAGTGTCCACAATTAGAGGAACCCTGAGGTAAATGCTGGTACCTACACATGGGATACAAATGAGGCAATTTAACAAACAATGTAGGTCTCTGTGCACAAGCTGAGAAGGTTTCTAAGATGTGTTGTGAAGTGACAAAGCTCAAACCCCAATATAATAAATAGCTCATGGCTTTATTTTTTAAAACCTTGAAGGAAGGAGGTATGAATGGGTGTGCATGTGGACACAGGCAAATGTCAGGAGGGGTGTGCACATAACTTGTGGTTGCTGCTGGGAATGGGCTCTGGTTGAGAGCAGGGTTTGGGGGAGCTTCCAGGTTGGGGCACTACATCCCTCTTTATGGATGAATTTCATACAGTGAGCACTGCTGTTACAAAAAAATAAAAAATAAAAAATAGCCAACAGGGTGGGAAGGGAGAGCAGGTCCACCACCCTACCTGGGTCCAGGACTGCTCCTGGCCCACACGTGGGACTACTGGTGGCCTTTGCTGTTCATTTCTTTCCAGAAGCCCTTCTTCCTCTCCCCTGCCTCTTCTTGGACAATCCACCCTTCCCTGCACCTCATCAGTGCCCCACCTCACAGTTGGCTTCTGTTGCATAGCAAATGAACCACCCCCCAAACCACAGGGCACATCCCCATGAACATGTCTTCTTCCCTGTGTGGGACATGCAGCTATTCAGCTGAGGTGGGGGGATAAGGAGGGCTTACTCATGCATCCGTGGGACAACTAGAGCTGCTCTGGTGGGGCTGGGACACCTTAGCCACATCGGGCACCCACCCATGTCTTTCTCGTAGTGATGTTAGAAACATAAGAGGCCAAAGGGGTGGGGTAGGTGGGGTAAGAAGGAACGGAAAGACACAGGATGCCTCAGGAGGCCTGCACACACAACTGGCCCCTTCTCATTTGCATCTCTTTCTACTGACCAGAGACAGCCACAGAGCCAAGCCCAGGTTCTACAGGAAGAGATCCATTGCACCTTTTACTTTAGGGGAACTCCAAGTCACATGACCAAGAGCTTGACTGCTGGAAAGAGTGAACAATTGGGGCCCTTAAGGCGATTTCCTTCAGACACCATGAAGAGGGAAAAGAGGAGCCAGAGAAAGGGACGGGTTTGCCACCAGGTAACCAAAGCATCCATTGTACACTTTACTCATTCCCTTGTTTTATGCTACACCATCATAAAAAAAAAAAAAACACTTCTTTTTACAAATTCATTCCATTATTAATGAACATTTAGGTCTTTTCTACATTGGGGCTCCATTCACAAATACTCCCAGGTGTCTTAGTGCACATGGAATCACGTTTCTGTTGCGTGTGTTCCTGCCATGGAGTGGAATTGGTTTTGGATCAGGGAATATGAGTGTTTCCAATTTAGGTAAATAATGCTAAACTGTTTCCCCAAATCTTGTATATGGAGTTATACCCTCACCAGCAGTGTGACACTTCCCGTTGTTCCATGTTCTGGGTAAGATTTCAGGAGAGAGTTTCTGTAGATGTTAGGCAGAAATAAATTGCATTTAAAAAAATAACCTGGTGAACCAATGATTTCATATCCTCTTACTGAAAAGACAGACATGTCCCCACCCCCTTCTATGATTTATCAGGATCCTATATAAAGAGATCTGTTTCTAAGTTCTTTATTTTTTATCAACAGTATACTCTTCTGCAAACCAATATAGATTATTTTAATCACATCATTTTTCATAATGATTCTTGATATCTTCTGAAGAAATACTTCTAATTTATTTCATTTTTTAACAAATTGTCTTGGTTATTCTTGGCTCTTTACATTTTTCCAATAAAGTCTTAAATACTACAAAATTCACCCTTTCCAGTCTATAGTTCTGGTACTTATTTTTATTTGTCCTGGGAATTGAAACAAAGGTTGCTTTACTTTTAAAGGGACATACATCCAAGGCCTTTTTTAAAAATTTGAGACAAGTTCTCACTATGTTGTTTAAGGCCTCACTAAGTTCCTGACACTGGCCTTGAATTAGTGATCCTGCTGCTCAACCTCCCCAGTTTCTGGGATTACAGGTGTGCAACTCTGCACCTAGCTATCGGTTCTGCTACTTTTAAAGTATATAGTCATGTTAAGTTATCACAATCAAGATACAGTTTCCTAATCAAAGCAGCTCCCCTGTTGGGCTGGAGCTGCAGTTCAGTGGTAGAGAGCTTGTTCCGCATGCACAAGGTCCTGTGTTCAATGGACCAGCACTGCAAAGGTACAGTTCCCTGGTGATATCTGCAGTCAACGCCTAAATTCTACCTCCAGTCCCTGGCATCCAATGGTTGGTTTTCTTTCCCTTTTCCAGAATGCCATATGGATGGAATCATGCACCATTGAAGCCTTTTGAATGTGGCTTCTTTCCGTTATCATAAATTATTTGCTTTTCATCCATGTTTGTTTATATCAGAAGTCTTCTCATTTTATTGCTGAGAGCACTTTATAGTATGGACATATCACGGTTTGATAGGGGACATTAGGATTGTTTCCAGAGTGAGGTGATTACAAATAAAGCAACTACAAACATTTTGAACAATGGTTTTATACCAAATTGGTCTGAAACAAATTTAGTGAGAATCATCCCTGGGGAATGGGAGAAAGGACAGAAGAGCAGGGCAGAGGAAGGGTCCCAGGGAAGCAGTCTCTGATGTCTTCTGCAGGTGGGGGCAGAGGAGAGTCCTGATGTCCAGATGGATGCAGAAGGGTGCTTGGTCCTTGGGCAGAGAAACCTGAGGTCTTGGCACATCTTGCTCCTTCAGTGGTTTGGAGTCCACACATCTGATACCCACACAAGGTGTCAGGATCTACAGAGCACAGGGTCCTCTGGCTGTCCCCTGATTTTGCCTGGGTCATCTCTTCCCTTCACTGGAGCCACACTTAATGAACCTGCCACCTTTCTGCCCTCTTACATTGGAGCCAACTTATTGCTGACCCCTGGTGTGCAACAGCACAGTTCTCAGACACAGGTAGCAATCCTCCTGTCAACCCACCTCAAGAGCCTTCTGTGGGCCTGGGGTTGCCCAGAGTCCAGCTGAGGGCCTACATCAGGTATGGAGGCCCCTGCTGGCTGCAAATGGAGATGGAGAGCAGGCTCACTGGCACTCCTGATGTGCTTCTGCCCTGCCTGTCTGGCGCCCTCAGGCAGCTGAGGCTCACAGGGCAAGGGGAAGGTGCTCAGGGCAGGCTCGCTGGGGCTCCTCTTTGGGAGCACAGGGGAATGGGAAAGATCCACAGGATGTGGGCGAGGCTTCACCCTGGGAGGCACAGGCTTCCCCTGGAACATGCAGCCTGCCTCCTGGCTTTTCTGGTGCTGGAGCAGGAGGTAGGTAGCCATGGCCGCATTGAACTTTCTCTTGGCCAGGGACACCCAGGTCTTGCGCAGATCATAACCCATATCAAACATGGTGGTCAGTATTTCAGGGTCTGGGCGTATGGGGATTGGCTTACTATAATCATGGGGTAAATCCTGCTTACCCTGTGTCAGCCATGGGTGCTGAAGGATCTGCTTGGCTGTGGGCCGCTTCTGGGGGTCCAGGGTCAGCATTTGGCGGATGAGCATTTGCGCTGCCAGGGAAACACAGGGAGGGTCGTGGTAGGTTGCCAGTGTGATCTGACTCAGCATCTCCTTAGAGGTGTTGCCACCAAATGGGCACCTCCCTGTCAACATAAAATGCAGAATGACACCCAGGCTCCAGATGTCCACTTGGGGGCCCTCATACTCTTGCCTCAGGATAATTTCGGGGGCAAAGTATGAGAGAGTGCCCCAGAACTGGCACAGCCTCTGCCCAGGCGTGAACCTGGCACTGAAGCCAAAGTCGATAAGTCTGGCGTGGCTTCTGGCATCCACCATGATGTTCTCTGGCTTCAGGTCTCGGTGCATGATGCCCTTGTCGTGGCAGTAGCTCACGGCACTCACTACCTGCTGGAAAAGTCTGCGGGCCTCTTCCTCCTGCATGCCACCCTGTGGCACGTGGTCCAGTAGCAGACCCCCACCTGCGTGTTCCATCACCATGTAGATATTTCTGTGGGTCTCAGCAACCTGCAATAACTGGATTACATTGGGATGCTCCAGGCTCCTCATCATCTCTGGTTCGGAGAGGACCAGGAAGTTCTGCCTTTTCTTCCGCAGGACTTTGATGGCCACCTCTACCCCAGTCAGGCGATGGCGGGCTAGTTTGATCTTGCCAAACCCGCCAAACCCAATGTCCCTCAGGACCTCATACTGGTCCCTCAGGACTGCCTTCTGGCAGGACCTGGGCCCCTGCAACACAACACTACTCTCACTGCTCTGGCTATGCATCCTAAGCAGGAACACCAACCAAGGATGCTAGCAAAAAAAATAAAAATAAAAATAAAAACAGACCAAAACAACAAATCAAAATCAATAACAGAAACAAGACAAAACAACAAACCCAAATCAAAGAACCAATAGCCAAGGACCACCAGCAACAACTGCCAACCGCCAACCACCAAAAGTACTAACTATCATGGAGTCCGACAGGTTACCACCAAGAGCTTCCTGTACTTGTGGACAAAATCCCAGCTGTGGCCACTCTCTCATATACCTTTGAAACTTACTCACAATGGCTCCTTTTGACATCAGAGCAAGTAATCGCTCAGCCATGCCTGGCCATAATTCCTATGGGTGTCTCCCTTTGGGGCCTCCAGAACTTCTTCCATTTTCAGAATAGGAATAAAGAACTTCAGACATTTTTTGCTTTATTGGTTCACGGAGACTGATGTGTACTTGCTTAGAAATTAATATTCTGTGGAACTTCAATGTAATTTTCACTTTCCATTTAAAAACCTGTAATAACTTTTGGTTATTACCTTAAATACATTACACAAAAATAGCATTTATCCTGGTTCCTAAATTTTGGGTGTCTTCTCACATTTTACACATCTACCTCATCCTTGTCCCTTGTCCCTTGTCCCTTGTCGCTGCACTGGCAGCAGTTTCAGGAAGTCTGGGTAGTGTTTGGGAAATGACAGATCTGGAGAGGTGGGCAGAGTGGACTGCCAGATGACAAGCCAGGAGATACAGACCATCTAGAAAGATGGGCCAGAAGCTTAACTAAGGTACCAGAAGCTAATGATGTGGTCAGAATGCTTTTTAAAATGTGTACTGAAGGACATAGTGGGAGGAAAGCAGTAGTGAACACGGTGGACTTGGTGGAATTTTGGGCAGGGGGGACGGGTGTGGCATCAGCAAGAGAATCAGCACACTTGGCCATCCACATAGGGAAGACATGTGTGGAGAACAGGACGTTTGAGAGGAATTACAAGGACTAACAGAATCTACTTACTATTTTGGTGAGGGGCATTGGAAGAGGGATAGGTGCAGCAAAGACCAGGGGAATCCAAAAACCACTGAATGGATCAATGGGTGAACCTGGAGCACCTTGTGCTAAGTGAAAGAAGCCTGACACAGGGAGAGGATACTGTATAATCTCACCAGTGGAATTTGAAAGACATGTACTTGTAGATGCAAGGAGTAGAATGGTCTATGGGCAACAAAGAGGTGATGGTTAAGGAGTTGTAACATTTCAACTATGCAAGTTGATTAAGTTCTGGAGTTCTACTATGTGGTATCATGTCTAGAGCTGACAGTACTGTCAACTTAAAATTTCTAAGAGGGCAGAATGTATGTTAAATTTTCTTACTAACAAAGCCCCCGGCCCCAGTCATAATAATAAAGAGAATGGGAAGAACCTTGGGGAGGTCTATTTGTCATCTTGGTGCTGGTGATGAATTCATGGGTTTATACTTTCCCCAAATTCATTGAGATGCATACACAAAATATTCAAGGCTTTTTTTTTGGTCAACCACTTCTCAATAAGTGATTTTGAATAAATGAATAGATATTTTTCATAAATGGTTTTAATGACTCCAATTATAGACTATTCTTTGAACATATATCTAAGCCAAGGCAAGAGCACATCATTCACCAAGTCTGATTGGCTCTATCAATTGCAGCAGTAGTTTTTCAAGTGTGATCTCCAGACCAGCAGCATCTGCAATATCTGGAGAATGACAGAAATGCAAATTCTCCAGCTCCAGCCAGTCTTGCTGAATCGGAAGCTCAGGAGGTGGAGTTGGGGCCCAGAAATCTGTCATCACAAGCCCTCCAGGTGATTGTTGCATGTTCAAATGTAGAATCCTCTGAGCCTGGTAAGAAGAAGGCTGTAGACATCGGGGAAGCAGGGATGTGAAGAACAGCTGTGATTTCAGGCGCACATTGTATGAGCAGGTGGAGCTCAGACAGTTCTTGGAGAAAGAAGATTGGGAAGGGAAAAATCCTTAAAAGACAAGTACTATTCCCCCCAGTCCCTTGAATTTAGGCCACTGAGATTTTACCAATTCCATTGATGGGGAGTGTATCAAATATCTACTATTTTATTACTGGTATTATGAATCCATTGTATTTTCAGGTTAGTCTGGAATAGCACAACATAGATGACAAAAATATTTGATATGGTTACAGAAATAGTTTAGTAACTATGGTGTCCTTGACAAGTGTTGCTCTACTCGTGTTCTTTTTGATCTTTATCTGCATATCAGAACCACCTGGGGAGCTTTAACAAAACCCACACATCTGGGTGCACCACAAAGTTCTGACTCCATTGCCCCTGTGTGTAATCTGAACATTGGGATTTTAGAAAACTCCCCAGATAATTCTAGTGTGCAGCTAAGTTTGAGACCTATGAGGATATAAATTTATCATCAAGCCTATGAACTTAGGTATTTTTTTTGCCAGTGGTGAGGAAGATGATTTGCTCCAGGTGAATTTTCCAAACAGAGGAAATAACAGGTGGGATTTAGCTTTGAGTCAGTACACAGTTCACCTTGGTAAAGCAGAGTGAAGCTGTGTGCTATTATTGTAGGGGATGGAGCTCTGTTCAATTTGACAAACATTTATTGAACTCTCTGGGTAATCTGCTAGTTGATAGGGATTCAGTGAAACACAAGTCCCTGTGTTCAGCTCCTTTTTTAGAGCAGGGATCAGACAGAGTGTGATCTAGAATTTTGTGTTGTCTACACATTGATGGTTCTCAGTATTGGTGAAAGTGCACATTTGTGCATTGGAGTAATCAGGTATTACCATGCTATTTGTGTTATGAACCAGAGCTAAATCACTGGTCTGCAAATAATTTACTCTAGATAAATAAATTACGGTGCACTTGCAGATATGCAAAAATAGCATCACTCACTTAAGTTCCAACATTGAATGAGAATTAGAATAGCATTATAGATGGAAATTGTTCACATGAGGCCCAAAAGATGATCTAAACAATCCTAAAATCACATATGAAAGATTGTCATATCTGTATTTTGATCAATGATATCAGTAAGTTCCACTTATTCAGCAGCAAATGGATCAATTTGTCTCATCTGTAACTATAGTGTATGTGGAAGAATCACTACATTTGAAGATAGGGTAGGGAGAATTATGTGCAGACAGAGTTGAAGTCAGCAGTTCCATGTGGTTTAGTAACACCTAAGAGTTCTATGAAAGTAAGGACCTCAACTCTATGTTTCCAGTGGAGTCCAGCCCAGGAGGCCTTGTTCAGGTACTGAATTGAAGACTGTTTTGCTGCTAATTCTGTGACCTAGTGTTGTCATCACATCATACATCATAGTGTATCCAGGCACCAGTGGCTGAAAACAACAGAGACATTCTCAAACTGATGTTAGAACAGCTCAGATGTGCCATTAAGCGATAATCCCTGTCTTAGAATCTGCAGTCCTGTGTGGGATTCAAACTCTACCACCTGTTCTAGGCTTACATTCTAATTACCTTAGTACCCTTGTACAAAAAGAATTCCTGTTAGTTTCAGCAAATTCCTGGGAGGTAGGTCCAAATTGACCTGGCTTGTGTTATATGCCCCATGGGATTCAGCTATTTTCTGAGTCAAATCATATAATTAACCCATGTAGTGCAAGGTGAGCTTTGACATATTGGCTGAGAGTAGGGGGTGATTCGCTTAGAAAGATAGGGTGGTCATTTCCAGTTCTACAGTAGGTATTTGAAGAAATGGATGTGTGGGAAAATGAAGAGCTTATCCCAAGTCATATAGGCAGTAAATGAAAGACACTAACTTGTACTTAGTCTGCTGGACTCTGTAAACTGGCCTAAAGAATGAGGATTTGGGCTAGCCATGGTGGTGCATGCTTATAATCCCAGCCACTTGGGAGGCTGAGGCAGGAGGATCTCAATTCTGAGGCCAGCCTCAGCAACTTAGAAAGGTAAGCATCCCCGAGTTCAATCCCCAGCACCAAAATAAAAAGTTTTTAAAAGGAGCACCTGGGAGTCTACGGAAATGTAAGCTTCAGGGCCATTCACAGCCATAGAAAGCCCCTCTCCATTAAAAACAATGACAAAAAATTGTTTGATTTTCCTTTCAGAGTGCTGCAATAACCATATCAACTTTAGATCTCCCCAAACCTGTCTTTGATTCCTGCATATCTTGTTTCCCCTGCCTGGATGTCCCTTCCTGCCTGCAGTTCTAACAGCCTGTTTCAGGACACATCGCTCTCCAAATTCAGATACTCCAACTGATTTTGATTTGGCACTTTCTCTGGCTTCCCCAGTAAAACATGATTACTTCCTATTCATGGCACCTTCTTTGAAGATCTCCTGGGATATCTGTCACAGTCTCCCTTGTGTTATTTTAGCTGTTTATGTGCATATCTTATCTTTCTACTGAAATGTCAGTCACTCTCAGGTGACTTAGTTTTTCTGAGTCCCCATGGGAGTCACTCTATGGTTGCCTAGGGGTTATGTACCCGATGCATGAATGTTGGGGGATGAGCACAGAATCCATGCCTACCGAGAGTGTCTTTGTTGATTATCCTGGAACTACTGACTTTTTTGTTTGTTTCATTTCTTTGTTTTTTTCTCTTTTGTATCTTTGGACAACTCTTTATCTTGGTTTTCCCCAAACCAGGAAATTACTTGCTCTGTGCCAATGAATCTGGAAGATTTTTTAAGTAGAGGCTTTGAAAGACAAAGGTGTAAAAAATATTGCAGGCCAGATGTATTCATTTAATATTCCAGAGGTCTTAAAAAATGCATTAAGGGGAGTCACTAGAAATGTTGTCTCATAATTTCCCTGTTTCTTCTCCTCTGGGACATTTTTGTCACTTATTTCAATGCTTAAGAGGTGGTTGGGTTGTTGTCAAGGCTTTACTAATAAATATTTAATCAGTAAAAACCTTAACTTTAAGTCTTTCTAATGGTGTCCATACCAAATACTTTCAGAAATAACAGACTTCTCTCAAATGTACCCCGGAATACGTACACATAGAAAATGCACATCTCTGCAGAACTCACAAGGCTATTTTCTACACCTAATACTCTTACTATTCCATTTAATATTAGATTAATCTTTAAGCACTGTATGTTTTTCTAATTATTTTTAAAAGCAATTTATTTCTAGCTACTGAAAATGCAGCGCATGTTCATAGTGAAAAACACAAAAAAATATATACCAGGGAAAATGCCTGAGTTATTTTCTTTTGCATACTTCTGAAATGCTTCAACTAAGGTTTTTAGTGCATTGGTAGAGTCATTAAGAGTCTTTAATTTGTTTCTCACAGTATGTGTTTGCGTGTGCTCCCACTGAGACCTGAAGATGCTATTTTACAACAATTGAAGAGGAACATCATTTCGCCAAACCATATAAAGAGCCTTACCAACTTGTTAATGAGTATGATTAAGATGAAATGAGCAGGTTAGAGAAGTAGAGAAGTAGGTGTACCTTTGTCAAGGAAGATGAATCCAAGACCCTATGGACCAGGACTGCAGGCGACATGATTTGCATACAGGATCCTGTTACATTTCAATTTCAGTGAGCACATTGAGTCAGAAAATATCTATTGTTCAGCTTCTGGAAATTTCACTATTATTCTGAATTTCCTTAAGTAAAAGTTGCTTTAGAAGCCTCCTAAATTCTTTTGGGTGAAACATAAAGAAAAGGAAGATTTCATATGAGGTACAAGTTCAAGAAGCAATCAGGAACACTTTTAGGCCAAGTGTGGTGTTAATGAGGCACAGATCTGCTCCTGAAGGCTGAGGAGCTGATATTGACATCTTCAAAAGGAATCATTTCTAACTGAGCATTCCCCTCAGCAGCTCTGCCTCGGCCCTCAGAGGTCTTGCCCACCTCCAGTGTCCTTCACTAGCTTTGTGAAAATGCCACATCTCCAGCCTCAACCTGGACAGGAACAGATCCTAGAGTATGAAAACCACTTCCACATAGCCACTTCCTTCAAATTCAATGTGATTGGTAGTCTCTTACTAATCTTTTTTATCTGCCAGTCTCCTAGTGCCTTAGCCCATAAATCGAAGTCATTTTTATGAAAAAACATTCATTTATTTAAAATCATTTTATTAAGAAATGGTTGACAAATAAAAAAGCCTTGAATATTTTGTGTATGCATCTCAATGAGTTTGGGGAAAGTATACACCCATGAATTCATCACCAGCACCAAGATGACAAATAGACCTCCCCAAGGTTCTTCCCATTCTCTTTATTATTATGACTGGGGCCGGGGGCTTTGTTAGTAAGAAAATTTAACATACATTCTGCCCTCTTAGAAATTTTAAGTTGACAGTACTGTCAGCTCTAGACATGATACCATATAGTAGAACTCCAGAACTTAATCAACTTGCATAGTTGAAATGTTACAACTCCTTAACCATCACCTCTTTGTTGCCCATAGACCATTCTACTCCTTGCATCTACAAGTACATGTCTTTCAAATTCCACTGGTGAGATCACACAGTATCCTATCCCTGTGTCAGGCTTCTTTCACTTAGCACAGGGTCCTCCAGGTTCACCCATTGATCCATTCAGTGGTTTTTGGATTCCCCTGGTCTTTGCTGCACCTATCCCTCTTCCAATGCCCCTCACCGAAATAGTAAGTAGATTCTGTTAGTCCTTGTAATTCCTCTCAAACGTCCTGTTCTCCACACATGTCTTCCCTATGTGGATGGCCAAGTATGGTGATTCTCTTGCTGATGCCACACCCGTCCCCCCTGCCCAAAATTCCACCAAGTCCACCATGTTCACTACTGCTTTCCTCCCACTATGTCCTTGAGTATACATTTTAAAAAGCATTCTGACCACATCATTAGCTTCTGGTACCTTAGTTAAGCTTCTGGCCCATCTTTCTAGATGGTCTGTATTTTCTGGCTTGTCATCTGGCAGTCCACTCTGCCCACCTCTCCAGATCTGTCATTTCCCAAACTCTTCCCAGACTTCCTGAAACTGCTGCCAGTGCAGCGACAAGGGACAAGGGACAAGAATGAGGTAGATGTGCAAAATTTGAGAAGACACCCAAAATTTAGGAACCAGGACAAATGCTATTTTTGTGTGCTGTGTTTAAGGAAATAACCAAAAGTTATTACAGGTTTTTAGATGGAAAGTGAAAATTACATTGAAGTTCCACAGAATATTAATTCCTAAGCAAGTACACATCAGTCTCTGTGACCCACTAAAGCAAAAATTGTCTGTAGTCCTTCTTTATTCCTATTCTGAAAATGGAAGAAATTCTGAAGGCCCCAAAGGGAGATGACCCCTGGGAGTTATGGCCAGGCATGGCAGAGCAATTAATTGCTCTAATGTCACAAGGAGCCATTGTGAGTAAGTTTCAAAGTGCAGGTATATAAGAGAGTAACCTTGGCTGAGATTTTGTCCACAAGTACAGGAAGCTCTTGGTGGTAACCTGTCGGACTCCATGATAGTTAGTACTTTTGGTGGTTGGCGGTTGGCAGTTGTTGCTGGTGGTCCTTGGCTATTGGTTCTTTGATTTGGGTTTGTTGTTTTGTCTTGTTTCTGTTATTGATTTTGATTTGTTGTTTTGGTCTGTTTTTATTTTTATTTTTTTTGCTAGCATCCTTGGTTGGTGTTCCTGCTTAGGATGCATAGCCAGAGCAGTGAGAGTAGTGTTGTGTTGCAGGGGCCCAGGTCCTGCCAGAAGGCAGTCCTGAGGGACCAGTATGAGGTCCTGAGGGACATTGGGTTTGGCGGGTTTGGCAAGATCAAACTAGCCCGCCATCGCCTGACTGGGGTAGAGGTGGCCATCAAAGTCCTGCGGAAGAAAAGGCAGAACTTCCTGGTCCTCTCCGAACCAGAGATGATGAGGAGCCTGGAGCATCCCAATGTGATCCAGTTATTGCAGGTTGCTGAGACCCACAGAAATATCTACATGGTGATGGAACACGCAGGTGGGGGTCTGCTACTGGACCACGTGCCACAGGGTGGCATGCAGGAGGAAGAGGCCCACAGACTTTTCCTGCAGGTAGTGAGTGCTGTGAGCTACTGCCACCACAAGGACATCATGCACCGAGACCTGAAGCCAGAGAACATCATGGTGGATGCCAGAAGCCACGCCAGACTTATCGACTTTGGCTTCAGTGCCAGGTTCACGCCTGGGCAGAAGCTGCACCAGTTCTGGGGCACTTTGTCACACTTTGCCCCCGAGATTATCCTGAGGAAAGCATATGAGGGGCCCCCGGTGGACATCTAGAGCCTGGGTGTCATTCTGCATTTTATGTTGACAGGGAGGTACCCATTTGGTGGCAACACCTCTAAGGAGATGCTGAGTCAGATCATGCTGGCAACCTACCGCAACCCTCCCTATGTTTCCCTGGCAGCGCGAATGCTCATTCGCCAAATGCTGACCCTGGACCCCCAGAAGCGGCCCACAGCCAAGCAGATCCTTCAGCACCCATGGCTGACACAGGGTAAGCAGGATTTACCCCATGATTATAGTGAACCAATCCCCATACGCCCAGACCCTGAAATACTGACCACCATGTTTGATATGGGTTATGATCTGCGCAAGACCTGGGTGTCCCTGGCCAAGAGAAAGTTCAATGCGGCCATGGCTACCTACCTCCTGCTCCAGCACCAGAAAAGCCAGGGGGCAGGCTGCATGTTCCAGAGGAAGCCTGTGCCTCCCAGGGTGAAGCCTCGCCCACATCCTGTGGATCTTTCCCATTCCCCAGTGCTCCCAAAGAGGAGCCCCAGCGAGCCTGCCCTGAGCACCTTCCCCTTGCCCTGTGAGCCTCAGCTGCCTGATGGCGCCAGACAGGCAGGGCAGAAGCACATCAGGAGTGCCAGTGAGCCTGCTCTCCATCTCCACTTGCAGCCAGCAGGGGCCTCCACACCTGATGTAGGCCCTCAGCCTGACTCTGGGCAACTCAATGCCCTCAGAAGGCTCTTGAGATGGGTTGACAGGTGTGGTGAGCCGCTTCTGCCGTTTCTGCAGACTATGGTCGCCATTACAAGATGGCGCTGGCTCCGCTGTGGTCTGTGACAAACAACTCCTTATTTGGGAGAGTTGGCGCATGGTTTTTCACCACCCTATGAGAAAGCTCCACGTGGCAGCTTCGCATTGGGGCTTGAGATGCTTTATTAAGGCTGGGAGGGGCATCGGAGAGGAAGAAGAAGAAATATCAAGGGCCTGAATAAAGTGCTGAAAGAAGATTCCTGAGTTGCGTCTTCCTTGCGGGCAAGGGGTCACGACAGACAGGAGAATTGCTACCTGTGTCCGAGAACTGTGCTGTTGCACACCACATGTCAGCAATAAGTTGGCTCCAATGTAAGAGGGCAGAAAGGTGGCAGCTTCATTAAGTGTAGGTCCAGTGAAGGAAAGAGATGACCCAGGCAAAATCAGGGGACAGCCAGAGGACCCTGTGCTCTGTAGATCCTGACACCTTGTATGGGCATTAGATGTGTGGACTCCGAACCACTGCAGGAGCAAGATGTGTCAACGACCTCAGGTTTTTCTGCCCAAGCACCAAGCACCAAGCACCCTTCTGCATCCATCGGGACATCAGGACTCTCCTCTGCCCCCACCTGCAGAAGACATCAGAGACTGCTTCCCTGGGACCCTTCCTCTGCCCTGCTCCTCTGTCCTTTCTCCCATTCCCCTGGGATGATTCTCACTAAATTTGTTTCAGAGAAATTTGCTAATAAAAAACTATAAACATTTTGAACAATCGTTTTATTAGCATAATTTTTTATTTGTAATCACCTCACTCTGGAAGCAATCCAAATGTCCCCTAACAAACCATGATATGTCCACACTGTAAAACGCTCTCAGCAATAAAATGATAATACTTCTGATATAAACAAACATGGATGAAAATCAAATAATTTATGTTAACGGAAATAACATGGATGAAAATCAAAATAATTTATGATAACAGAAATAAGCCACATTCAAAAGGCTTCAATAGTGCATGATTCCATTCATATGTCATTCTAGAAAAGAGAAAGAAATCCGACCATTGGATGCCAGGGGCTGGAGGTAGAGGCAGGGGTTGCCTGCAGATATCACAAGGGAATTGTTCCTTTGCGGTGCTGGTCCATTAAACACAGGACCTTGTGCATGCGGGGCAAGCTCTCTACCACTGAACTACAGCCCCAGCCCAACTGAGCTACAGCCCCAGTCCAACAGGGGAGCTGCTCTGGTTAGGAAACTGTATCTTGATTGTGATAACATGACTACTTTAAAAGTAGCAGAACTGATAGCTAGGTGCAGAGTTGCACACCTGTAATCCCAGAAACTGGGGAGGTTGAGCAGCAGGATCACTAATTCAAGGCCAGTGTCAGGAACTTAGTGAGGCCTTAAACAACATAGTGAGAACTTGTCTCAAATTTTAAAAAAAGGCCTTGGATATATGTCCCATTTAAAGTAAAGAAACGCTTGGTTCAATTCCCAGGACAAAAAAAAAAAAATAGAACTATAGACTTGAAAGCGTGAATTTTGTAGTGTGTAAGACTTTATTGGAAAAATGTAAAGAGCCAAGAACAACCAAGACAATTTGTTAAAAAATGAAATTGGAAGTATTTCTTCAGTAGATATCAAGAATCATTATGAAAATGATGTGATTAAAGTAATTTATATTGGTTTGAAGAAGAGTAAACTGTTGATAAAAAATAAAGAACTTAGAAACAGATCTCTCTATATATGATCTTGATAAATCATAGAAGGGGGTGGGGGCTTGTCTTTCCAGTAAGAGGATATGAAATCATTGGTTCACCAGGTTTTTTAAAATGCAATTTATTTCTGCCTAACATCTACAGAAACTCTCTCCTGAAATCTTATCCAGAACATGGAACAACGGGAATTGTCACACTGCTGGTGAGGGTATAACTCCATATACAAGATTTGGGGAAACAGTTTAGCATTATTTACCTAAATTGGAAACACTCATATTCCCTGATCCAAAACCAATTCCACTCCATGGCAGGAACACACGCAACAGAAACGTGATTCCATGTGCACTAAGACACTTGGGATCATTTGTGAATGGAGCCCCAATGTAGAAAAGACCTAAATGTTCATTAATAATGGAATGAATTTGTAAAAAGAAGTGTTTTTTTTTTATGATGGTGTAGCATAAAACAAGGGAATGAGTAAAGTGTACAATGGATGCTTTGGTTACCTGGTGGCAAACCCGTCCCTTTCTCTGGCTCCTCTTTTCCCTCTTCATGGTGTCTGAAGGAAATCGCCTTAAGGGCCCCAATTGTTCACTCTTTCCAGCAGTCAAGCTCTTGGTCATGTGACTTGGAGTTCCCCTAAAGTAAAAGGTGCAATGGATCTCTTCCTGTAGAACCTGGGCTTGGCTCTGTGGCTGTCTCTGGTCAGTAGAAAGAGATGCAAATGAGAAGGGGCCAGTTGTGTGTGCAGGCCTCCTGAGGCATCCTGTGTCTTTCTGTTCCTTCTTACCCCACCTACCCCACACCTTTGGCCTCTTATGTTTCTAACATCACTACGAGAAAGACATGGGTGGGTGCCCGATGTGGCTAAGGTGTCCCAGCCCCACCAGAGCAGCTCTAGTTGTCCCACGGATGCATGAGTAAGCCCTCCTTATCCCCCCACCTCAGCTGAATAGCTGCATGTCCCACACAGGGAAGAAGACATGTTCATGGGGATGTGCCCTGTGGTTTGGGGGGTGGTTCATTTGCTATGCAACAGAAGCCAACTGTGAGGTGGGGCACTGATGAGGTGCAGGGAAGGGTGGATTGTCCAAGAAGAGGCAGGGGAGAGGAAGAAGGGCTTCTGGAAAGAAATGAACAGCAAAGGCCACCAGTAGTCCCACGTGTGGGCCAGGAGCAGTCCTGGACCCAGGTAGGGTGGTGGACCTGCTCTCCCTTCCCACCCTGTTGGCTATTTTTTATTTTTTATTTTTTTGTAACAGCAGTGCTCACTGTATGAAATTCATCCATAAAGAGGGATGTAGTGCCCCAACCTGGAAGCTCCCCCAAACCCTGCTCTCAACCAGAGCCCATTCCCAGCAGCAACCACAAGTTATGTGCACACCCCTCCTGACATTTGCCTGTGTCCACATGCACACCCATTCATACCTCCTTCCTTCAAGGTTTTAAAAAATAAAGCCATGAGCTATTTATTATATTGGGGTTTGAGCTTTGTCACTTCACAACACATCTTAGAAACCTTCTCAGCTTGTGCACAGAGACCTACATTGTTTGTTAAATTGCCTCATTTGTATCCCAAGTGTAGGTACCAGCATTTACCTCAGGGTTCCTCTAATTGTGGACACTTGAGTTCCTCTGGCTTTTCTCTAATGTCTATGCGCCTTTGGGCACACTGGCAATCTTTAGTGCAGGATCCATTCCTATAAGAGATTTGGTGGGGTCAAAGGGTAGGTCCTGAAAAACACAGACATATTGTTCCACTGTGATCTGAAAAAGTCCTGTGGATGTACACTCCCAGAAGGCGTGTGGGAAACCCAACATCACTACGTTCTTGTTGATGTCGAAAAGCTTTGGTCTTCAGAAATGTTTCTGAGTCCTGGGGAGGTGGCTCCCTGCTGGAGCACTTGACCTGCACCCATGCGTGAGGCCCTGTGTTCACCCCAGTGCCAAAAAGCAGCAGCAAACTCTCCCAGTCTGCTAGAAACAGATGTGAGTTCACTGGTATTTTGAATGTGAAACTTCTTGGATTAGTGTTAAAATGTACAGTTTTTTTTTTTTCATGTTTATTGCCTACTAGTATTTCCCCTAAAATATCCTTTGTCCATTTCTCTTTTCTTAATTTGTGAGGAGCTTTATCTGTGAACCATATTATCGTGAATATTGGTACTGTGTCCCCCAGCCTGCCAGATCAGTCTCTTAATGTTCTTCTGGGCTCTTTCTTCACAGGGAAGTTTCTACTCTGTGTGTCGTCCAGTCTGTTGTCTTCTCATTTCTGGCTTCTGGTTCCATGTCCTGCTGGGGAAGGCTGAGCCCTTGACTGTTTACAGTGCATTTTTCCCTTTCCACTCTCTCATATGGGCCTGCTTCCCAGGGATTCGTCCAAGTGCACAGTATCTCAACTGGAGAAATAAGGAAAGGAAGGTCAGGCAGGATCAATGACTTATCTGGGTCACACAGTTACTTGTTGGCAACTTAGAGCCAGAAGCAGATTGCCAGGGCCTCAGGCCTAGGTAGGGGGTCTCCACTCCCTACCACTGAGATGATCTGGTCAATGGCATGTCCTGCAGTGCACAAGCATCCTGATGTCCCCCGCATGCCTACTGTGGCTGGAAAGCTGTTGACATGTTTCCTCATCAGGGGCAAGACCTGCCTTTCCATGGCCCTGCCTGTCCTCCCAGAGCCACACAGTGGACCTTCAGTAGCCCTGTCCCCTGTCTCCATCAGGCCCTCAGCAGATTTAGGCAGGATGAGGAGCAGCGATCCTAGATTGACACAACCCCTTCCTGTGGCATAGGCACTTTGAGAAAGATTTGCAAGGTAGCCCACGAATACAGAAACTCTGACCCAAGTGTGTTGGCCATGTCAGGCTTCTCTACATATGGACAGCACATTCCTCCTATCCCTGTCTGGTTCCTGGTACCTCCAGACCCATGTCATGGACAACTTAGCACCTACCCGCATGCCCATGACCTGGGATCCTCAAGGGTTGTGCTCCCCCACCCCGAGAGGGGAGGAGACCCAAGCCAGAAGCCTGGTGCCCAAGGCCCTCCTGGTCTTCTTCTACCTGTGGCCCTGCCTGGCACATGGAAACTCAGTGATTGCCAGGTAAACAAATCAATGCCTAAACTGGTGAATGAGTGATGAGAGAGTAGAAGGAGACCTTCACACTCCAAAACCAATTCATTTGGTAAATACTCTATACATTGGGCCTTGATATGATCCCAGGAAAACTCAGGCTCAGAGCTCTTCCCTGCATGCAGAGCCTGAAAATGTCCCATGGATGACTGGAATGTCAGTAGAGGCTGGGCATCTCTATCTTCACAGGTCATGCCTGAGTTTCTGGAAGATCTCCACCCATTTCCCCAGAAAGATGTGAATACTCATCTTCCTATGAGGCTATTCCTTAGCCCCATTATTCCTATCCTATGAAGAATCATATCCTCCAACCTTCTGGACTGGAGAAATGATTTGTGAGCCAAGCTCCCTCTTCTCCATTTTTTGGCCACAGAATAAAGTTGTTCCTTCCCCAAACTCATGTTTCTCATTGACATTTCTATGGCATGAGCCTCTAAACCTGGGTTAGGTCACTTTTCGTGTGACCCTGCCTAGTGGGTACACTCTTGGTGCCAGGCTCTAGACTGAGCTCTTAACACAAGTCATCTTACTGATGCTCACAGCTACCCTAAGGGAGAAATACAATTATCTCATTTAAAGATGAAAAAGGTAGGCTCAAATGTGGTAAATGACCTTCACCGAGTCATGCAGCTGGCAAATAGCAAAGCTGAGATTTTAAAATGTTTTAATTTGTTCTAATTAGTTATACATGGCAGTAGAATGCATTTCAACACATTTTACACAAACGATGCACAACTTCTCATTCCTCTGGCTGTACATGGTACATAGTCACACCAGTTGTATAGTCATACATCTGTATAGGGTAATAATGTCCATCTCATTCCACTGTCCTTCTTCCTGATACTCCCTCCCCTTCCTTCCCTCCCTCTGCCCAATACAAAATTCCTTCATTCTTCTCTGCCCCTCCCCATTATGGATGAGCCTCTGCTTATCAGAGAAATAATTAGGCCTTTTGTTTTTTGGGGTTTGACTTATTTCACTTAGCATGACATATTCCAGCTATATCCATTTACCAGTAAATGCCATAATTTCATTCTTCTTTAAGCCTTAAAGATCATGGTAGATATTTCCATCTTCTCAGGTCTTCTTTCATTGCTTTCTTTAGTGTTGTTCTAAAGTTTTCATTGCAGAGGTCTTTCACTTGTGTTTTTTTTTTTTAAGATTGATTCCCAAGTATTTTATTTTATTTCTTTGAGTCCATTGAAAAGGGGGTAGGTTTCCTAATTTCTCTTACAGCAGATTTATCAGTGATGTATAGAAATGCACTGACTGATGGGTATTGATTTTAAATGCTGCTACTTTGCTGAATTCATTAATTAGTTCTAGAAGTTTTTGGTGGAATTTTTGAAATCTTCTAAATGTAGAATCATGTGCAAATAGTGATTGTTTGAGTTCTTTTCATGTTTGTATCGCTTTAATTTCCTTGGCCTGTCTAATTGCTCTGGCTAGTGTTTCAAGGACTATGTTGAATAGAAGTGGTGAAAGAGAGCATCCCTGTCTTGTTCCAGTTTTTGGAGGGAATGATTTCAATTTTTCTCCATGTAGCATGGGTGTTGGCCTTGGACTTAGCATAAATAGCTTTTGTTGAGATTCGTTCATACTATTCCTAGTTTTTTTAGTGTTTTGAACATGAAGGGGTGTTATATTCGGTCAAATGCTTTTTGCATCTATTGAGATGATTATATGAGTCTTGTCTTTAAGTTTATGGATGTGATGAATTATGATTATTGATTTCCATTTTGTTGAACCAATCTTGCATCCCTGGAATGAATCCCACTTGATTGTGGTGCACTATCTTCAAATATGTTTTTGTATGCAATTAGCCAGAATTTTATTGATATTTTTGTGACTATGTTCATTAGGGATATTTGTATGAAGTTTTTTTCCTTGGTGTGTCTTTGTCTAGTTTTGGTATCAGGGTGATACTAGCTTCATAGAATGAGTTTGGAAGTGTTCCCTCCTTTTCTATTTCATGGAATAATTAGAGGAATATTGGTGCTAATTTTTCCTTGTAAGTCTTTTTTTATTTTTTATATTTTTTAAATTTTTTATTGTTGGTTGTTCAAAACATTACATAGTTCTTGATATATCATATTTCACAATTTGATTCAAGTGGGTTATGAGCTCCCATTTTTACCCAATATACAGATTGCAGAATCACATCAGTTACACATCCATTGATTTACATATTGCCATACTAGTGTCTGTTGTGTTCTGCTGCCTTTCCTATCTTCTACTATCCCCCCTCCCCTCCCCTCCCCTCCCCTCTTCTCTCTCTGCCCCCTCTACTGTCATTCATTTGTCCCCCTTGTATTATTTTTCCCTTTCCCCTCACTTCCTCTTGTATGTACTTTTGTATAACTCTGAGGGTCTCCTTCCATTTCCATGCAATTTCCCTTCTCTCTCCCTTTCCCTCCCACCTCTCATCCCTGTTTAATGTTAATCTTCTTCTCATGCTCTTCGACCCTACTCTGTTCTTAGTTACTCTCCTTATATCAAAGAAGACATTTGGCATTTGTTTTTTAGGGATTGGCTAGCTTCACTTAGCATAATCTGCTCTAATGCCATCCATTTCCCTGTAAATTCTATGATTTTGTCATTTTTTAATGCAGAGTAATACTCCATTGTGTATAACTGCCACATTTTTTTATCCATTCATCTATTGAAGGGCATCTAGGTTGGTTCCACAGTCTTGCTATTGTGAATTGTGCTGCTATGAACATCGATGTAGCAGTGTCCCTGTAGCATGCTCTTTTTAGGTCTTTAGGGAATAGACCGAGAAGGGGAATAGCTGGGTCAAATGGTGGCTCCATTCTCAGCTTTCCAAGAAATCTCCATACTGCTTTCCAAACTGGCTGCACCAATTTGCAGTCCCACCAGCAATGTACAAGTGTACCCTTTTCCCCACATCCTCGCCAGCACTTGTTGTTGTTTGACTTCATAATGGCTGCCAATCTAACTGGAGTGAGATGGTATCTTAGGGTGGTTTTGATTTGCATTTCTCTGACTGCTAGAGATGGTGAGCATTTTTTCATGTACTTGTTGATTGATTGTATGTCCTCCTCTGAGAAGTGTCTGTTCAGGTCCTTGGCCCATTTGTTGATTGGGTTGTTTGTTCTCTTATTGTCTAATTTTTTGAGTTCCTTGTATACTCTGGATATTAGGGCTCTATCTGAAGTGTGAGGAGTAAAGATTTGTTCCCAGGATGTAGGCTCTCTATTTACCTCTCTTATTGTTTCTTTTGCTGAGAAAAAAACTTTTTAGTTTGAGTAAGTCCCATTTGTTGATTCTAGTTATTAACTTTTGTGCTATGGGTGTCCTATTGAGGAATTTGGAGCCCGACCCCACAGTATGTAGATCGTAGCCAACTTTTTCTTCTGTCAGACGGCGTGTCTTTGATTTGATATCAAGCTCCTTGATCCATTTTGAATTCACTTTTGTGCATGGCGAGAGAAAGGGATTCAGTTTCATTTTGTTGCATATGGATTTCCAGTTTTCCCAGCACCATTTGTTGAAGATGCTATCCTTCCTCCATTGCATGCTTTTAGCCCCTTTATCAAATATAAGATAGTTGTAGTTTTGTGGATTGGTTTCTGTGTCCTCTATTCTGTACCATTGGTCCACCCGCCTGTTTTGGTACCAGTACCATGCTGTTTTTGTTACTATTGCTCTGTAGTATAGTTTGAAGTCTGGTATCGCTATACCGCCTGATTCACACTTCCTGCTTAGCATTGTTTTTGCTATTCTGGGTCTTTTATTTTTCCATATGAATTTCATGATTGCTTTCTCTATTTCTACAAGAAATGCCATTGGGATTTTGATTGGCATTGCATTAAACCTATAGAGAACTTTTGGTAATATCGCCATTTTGATGATGTTAGTTCTGCCTATCCATGAACAGGGTATATTTTTCCATCTTCTAAGATCTCCTTCTATTTCTCTCTTTAGGGTTCTGTAGCTTTCATTGTATAAGTCTTTCACCTCTTTTGTTAGGTTGATTCCCAAGTATTTTATTTTTTTTGAAGATATTGTGAATGGAGTGGTTGTCCTCATTTCCACTTCAGAGGATTTGTCGCTGATATACAGGAATGCCTTTGATTTATGCGTGTTGATTTTATATCCTGCCACTTTGCTGAATTCATTTATTAGCTCTAATAGTTTCTTTGTAGAGCCTTTTGGGTCTGCTAGGTATAGAATCATGTCACCTGCAAATAGTGATAATTTAAGTTCTTCTTTTCCTATTTTATGCCTTTAATTTCTTTCGTCTGTCTAATTGCTCTGGCCAGTGTTTCGAGAACTATGTTGAACAGAAGTGGTGAGAGAGGGCATCCCTGTCTTGTTCCACATTTTAGAGGGAATGCCTTCAATTTTTCTCCATTCAGAATGATGCTAGCCTGAGGCTTAGCATAGATTGCTTTTACAATATTGAGGTATGTTCCTGTTATCCCTAGTTTTTCTAGAGTTTTGAACATAAAGGGATGCTGTACTTTGTCGAATGCTTTTTCCGCATCTATCGAGATGATCATATGGTTCTTATTTTTAAGTCTATTGATGTGGTGATTAACATTTATTGATTTTCGTATATTGAACCAGCCTTGCATCCCAGGGATGAATCCTACTTGATCATGGTGTACAATTTTTTTGATATGTTTTTGTATCCGATTCGCCAGAATTTTATTGAGGATTTTTGCATCTAGGTTCATTAGAGATATTGGTCTGTAGTTTTCTTTCTTTGAAGTGTCTTTGTCTGGTTTAGGTATCAGGGTGATGTTGGCCTCGTAGAATGAATTTGGAAGTTCTCCCTCTTTTTCTATTTCCTGATGTAGCTTGAAAAGTATTGGTATTAGTTCTTCTTTAAAGGTTTTGTAAAACTCTGCTGTATACCCATCAGGTCCTGGGCTTTTCTTAGTTGGTAGTCTTTTGATGGTTTCTTCTATTTCCTCAATTGATATTGGTCTGTTTAGGTTGTCTATATCCTCCTGACTCAATCTGGGCAGATCATATGACTTAAGAAATTCATCGATGCCTTCACTATCTTCTAATTTATTGGAGTATAAGGATTCAAAATAATTTTTGATTATCTTCTGTATATCTGAAGTGTCTGTTTTGATATTGCCTTTTTCATCCCGTATGCTAGTAATTTGAGTTCTCTCTCTTCTTCTCTTCGCTAGCATCGCTAAGGGTCTGTCGATTTTGTTTATTTTTTCAAAGAACCAACTTTTAGTTTTGTCAATTTTTTCAATTGTTTCTTTTGTTTCGATTTCATTAATTTCAGCTCTGATTTTAATTATTTCTTGCCTTCTACTTCTTTTGCTGTTGTTTTGCTCTTCTTTTTCTAGGATTTTGAGATGAAGTATGAAATCATTTATTTGTTGGTTTTTTCTTTTTTTAAGGAATGAACTCCAAGCAATGAATTTTCCTCTTAGAACTGCTTTCAATGTGTCCCATAGATTCCGATATGTTGTGTCTGGGTTTTCATTTATCTCTAAGAATTTTTTAATTTCCTCCTTGATGTCTTCTATAACCCATTGATCATTCAGTAACCTATTGTTCATTCTCCAAGTGATGTATTCTTTTTCCTTCCTTCTTTTATCGTTGATTTTCAGTTCCATTCCATTATGATCAGATAGGATGCATGGTATTTTGTCTACTCCTTTATATTGTCTAAGAGTTGCCCTGTGACATAATATATGATCTATTTTTGAGAAGGATCCATGTGCTGCTGAGAAAAAAGTGTAACTGCTTGATGTTGGGTGGTATATTCTATATATGTCAATTAAGTCTAGGTTATTAATTGTGTTATTGAGTTCTATAATTTCCTTATTCAACTTTTGTTTGGAAGATCTGTCCAGTGGCGAGAGAGGTGTGTTGAAGTCTCCCATGATTATTGTATGGTGGTCTATTAGACTCTTGAACTTGAGAAGAGTTTGTTTGATGAACATAGCTGCACCATTGTTTGGGGCATATATATTTATGATTGTTATGTCTTGTTGGTGTATGGTTCCCTTAAGCACTATGTAGTGTCCCTCTTTATCCCTTTTGATTAACTTGGGCTTGAAATCTATTTTATTTGATATGAGTATGGACACACCTGCTTGTTTCCGAAGTCCATATGAGTGATATGATTTTTCCCAACCTTTCACCTTCAGCCTATGTATGTCTTTTCCTATCAAATGCGTCTCCTGTAGGCAGCATATTGTTGGGTCTTGTTTTGTGACCCATTCTACTAGCCTGTGTCTCTTGATTGGTGAGTTTAAGCCATTAACATTTAGGGTTATTATTGAGATATGGGTTGTTCTTCCAGCCATATTTGTTTATTTATGTTACTAAACATGGTTTGTTTTCCTCTTTGATTATTTTTCCCCCCTTTACTGTCCTACCTCCCACTGTTGGTTTTCATTGTTATTTTCCATTTCCTCTTCCTGTAATGTTTTCCCAAGGATGTTTTGAAGAGATGGTTTTCTAGCTGCAAATTCTTTTAACTTTTGTTTATCGTGGAAGGTTTTAATTTCATCTTCCATCCTGAAGCTTAATTTCGCTGGAAACACAATTCTTGGTTGGAACCCATTTTCTTTCAGTGTTTGAAATATGTTATTCCAGGATCTTCTAGCTTTCAGAGTCTGTGTTGAAAGATCAGCTGTTATCCTGATTGGCTTACCCCTAAATGTGATCTGCTTCCTTTCTCTTGTAGCTTTTAAAATTCTCTCCTTATTCTGTATGTTGGGCATCTTCATTATAATGTGTCTAGGTGTGGGTCTCTTATGATTTTGCACATTCGGCGTCCTGTAGGCTTCTAGGATTTGGGATTCTGTCTCATTCTTCAAGTCTGGGAAGTTTTCTCATATTATTTCATTGAATAGATTGCTCATTCCTTTGGTTTGAAACTCTGTCCCTTCCTGTATTCCAATGACTCTTAAATTTGGTCTCTTTATGTTATCCCATATTTCTTGGATGTTCTGCTCATGGTTTCTTAACAGTCTTGCTGAGCTGTCTATGTTCTTTTCAAGTTGAAATACTTTATCTTCATTGTCTGATGTTCTATCTTCTAAGTGTTCTACTCTGCTGGTAGTATTCTCAATTGAGTTTTTAAGTTGGTTTATTGCTTCCTGCATTTCTAGGATTTCTGTTTGTTTTTTATAACCTCTATCTCCCTGTATAGTTGATCTTTTGCTTCTTGGATTTGTTTATGTAATTCATTGTTGAAGTGATCTTTCATTGTCTGATTTTGCTGTCTGATGTCTTCCTTGAGACTCCAGATCATCTGAAGCATGTATATCCTGAATTCTTTATCTGACATTCCATCTGCTGCAGCTATTACCTCTTCTAACGTTGAGTTGACCTGCATTGCTTGTGGTCCTTTCTTTCCTTGTCTCTTCATACTGTTCGCGTTCCTTTCTACTTGGTGAAACTGTTGTGCTATTGAATTTTCCCCCTATATATTTATATTGGTCTTGTATAGTTGCAAAGTCTCTCTCGCAGGCACAGGTGGCGGCTCTGCCCCTCCTCCAATTGGGGCAATGTGCCTACCACGCCGGCAGGCAGCTGGGCCTGCTCTGCCGCTCGGTAGCAGGTCCGCCTACCTTGCAGGCGCGGGCGGCGGCTCTGTGTCTCTGCGGGCCGCTAGGCTTGTTCTGTCGGTGGTCGAAGTTCTGCCTACTTTGCAGGCGCAGGCAGCGGCACTGTCCCTCTGCAGGCCTCTGGGGCTGTTCTGCCAGTGGGTCGCAGGTCCGCCTACCTTGCAGGCGCTGGGGGGGGGGGGCGGCTCTACCCTTCCTCAGGCCACTGGGCCCGTTCTGTCTGTCGGTTGCAGGTCTGGCCTGTTCTGTTGGTGGTCACAGTTCCGTCTACCTTGCAGGCGCGGGGGGAGGGGGCGGCTCTGCCCCTCAGCAGGCCGCTGCTCCTCTTCTGCCAGTGGGTCACAGGCCCGCCTACCTTGCAGGAGTGATTGGAAGCTCTGCCCCTCCGCGGGCCACTGGGCCTTTTCTGTCGGTGGTCACAGTTCCGCCTACCTGGCAGGCGCGGGGGGTGGGGGGCGGCTCTGCCCCTCAGCAGGCTGCTGGGCCTGCTCTGTGGGTGGTCACAGTTCCGTCTATCTTGCCGGCGCAGGGGGAGCGGGCGGGTCTGCCTCTCAGCAGGCCGCTGCTCCTCTTCTGCCGGTGGGTCGCAGGCCCGCCTACCTTGCAGGAGTGATTGGAAGCTCTGCCCCTCCGCGGGCCACTGGGCCTTTTCTGTTGGTGGTCACAGTTCCGCCTACCTGGCAGGCGCGGGGGGTGGGGGGCGGCTCTGCCCCTCAGCAGGCCGCTGGGCCTGCTCTGTGGGTGGTCACAGTTCCGTCTACCTTGCCAGTGCAGGGGGAGGGGGAGGCTCTGCCTCTCAGCAGGCCGCTGCTCCTCTTCTGCCGGTTGGTCGCAGGCCCGCCTACCTTACAGGAGTGATTTCCTTGTAAGTCTTGTAGAGGTCAGCTAAGAATCCAGCTGTTTCTGGGCATTTTTTGGTTGGTAAGTTTTTGATGGCCTCTTCTATTTCATTACTTGAAATCTATCTTTTTAAATTGTGTATGTCTTCCTGATACAGTTTGGGTAGGTTATATATCTCTAGAAATTTGTCAATGTCTTTGAAATTTTCTATTTTATTGGAGTATAAATTTTCAAAATAGTTTCTAATTATATTCTGTATTTCCATAGTGTCTATTTGATGTTTCCTTTTTTTATCACTAATTTTAGTAATTTGAGTTTTCTTTCTCTTTCTCTAGCATAGCTAATTATTCATCAATTTTATTTATTTTTTCAAAGAACCAGCTTTTTGTTTTGTCAATTTTTTGAATTGTTTCTTTTGTTTCAATTTCATTGATTTCAGCTCTAATTTTAATTATTTCCTATATTCTACTGCTTTTGGTGTTGAGCTGTTCATCCTTTTTTAGGGCTTTGAGATGTAATGTTAGGTCATTTATTTGTTGACTTTTTATTCTTTTTAATAAAAGAGCTCAATGCAACGAACTTTCTTCTTAGCACTGCCTTCATAGTATCCCAGAGATTATTTTTTTTAATATTTTGGGGTTTTTTTAGCTGTAATTGGACACAATACCTTTATTTTATTTTTATGTGGTGCTGAGAATCAAAGCCAGTGCCCTGCATGTGCCAGGCGAGCTCTGTACGGCTGAGCCACAATCCCAGCCCTTATCCCAGATATTTTGATATGTCCTAACAGTGTTCTCATTTACCACTAAGTATTTTTATATTTCCTCCCTGAGTTTTTCTGCTACCCATTTGTCATTCAATAGAATGTTTTTTTTTTTTTTTTTTTGCCTCCAGGTGTTAATGTAGCTTGTATTTTTTATTTTATCATTGATTTCTCATTTCATTCCATTATGATCTGATAGAATGCAGGATAGTATTTCCTACCCGTTGTACCTGGCCTCTTTCTCCCTGTATACTTCATGATCACTGAGCTGAAGAGAGCCTATTCTCTCCAGTTTCTTCAACCTGTTCTCTCACCTGGGAAATGCCCCCAGTCTCTGGCTTTCCATAGGCCTACCAGGCCCAGACTGGCCCATGCAGACCCAGTTGCAATCTGATGGATCTGGGCCTCAGATTCTCCAGGCTCTGCCTTGTTGCAGTTCTAATATTTCAATGACATTTCTGCTTTTAGGGAGACCACCAGGGATATGCTTACAAAAAAGAGTGATCCTCCAAAGAAGCAGCCAGAGGGCAGCCACTAGCATACCCAGGAGGAAAACCTCAGATGCAACAAGACCTAACTATAGATCTCCAGATCCTGGCAGTTGTCCCCAGACTGAGGTGGCTGCGCCCTGAGTTGGCGGTGGTGGCGGTAGCAAACCTGCAAGCCCAAGGCCCTAGACTCCCAGGAGTTGGCAGGTGTCCCAAGATTGTGGCAGCCACATGTAACCAAACCTGTGGGTACCCTGATATTGGACTTCCAGGCGGCAGTGGGCAATGGGCCTGTGAAAGGCCCCCAAGTGGACAAACATCCAGCAATTGAACAGTGATTTTGATATTGGGCTTCCAGGCCCTGACCAGTATCCCAAGATGGAGGCTGCCGCTTGAGATGGCTATGGCGTTGGCTGCTAGTTGGTTCACTTTTGAAGACATCACTTTTCTCCTCTCCAAGTCATCTCAGTAGTGGCTATGCTCTCATATGTCACATGTTTCATTGCCATAAAGTGGGCCTGGCTGGAGTTAGTCTACAGTTGGTAGGTGGGGATTAACAGGCAGAGGACCCTGGGGTGAGGCTGACAAGCTGGAATCTCCAATTGGAGTACTGCCAGGGTGAGAGTGGCCGGTAGTGTGCTAGAAAACTTTTTGGAAAGCAGCTCATGATGAATACTACTGACTTCACTGGGAACTGAAGGACTCACTAGAAAGCTGCCAGGAAGCGACCTGTGGGGTAAGCTGCTGGATATTCTGGGAAACTGGCTAAGGTTTCCGTGGAACTTGCTAAGAAGGGTTCCTTGAGGGTGCCTCTGAAAACTTCTGGGCATGAGCTCTACTGGGTATGTCTTATGCCAAATGTGTAGTGTGAGATAAAGACATAAAGAAATCACACCAGAACCGGAAAGAAGCTATTTCTCTTGGCAGCATCTGTCCTGAAACCTTCACTAGCAAAGGAAAAATGTTTACAAAACCTGTCTCCAGTGTCCTGAGCAGGGCAAGGAGCCAGGAGACTAAAAATTGGTATCTGCAACAGCGTCCATGTTAAAACTTTCCTCCTTCTCATTTTTATTGTTCCTAGGCTAAAGTCTTAAGTGTTCCATACATGTTTGTTGGATAAATGTATAAACAGATAAACACTTGGACCCTTGCATTATCCTGTAGCTGCCATTAGTGTTTTCTTGGAAGCCTACTTCCCACGAGGCAATGGTATGGTTGAACTTTTTGGTCCCTTTGTATTTGGGTTCAGCCAATAAATTATGAATGAAAGTGAGGCGAGCTCAGAAATGTATTGGTAAATGTATAATAACTGGGTGATTCAGGGGAGTGAGGGGTGAGGGGATCTTTATTTGTAGTACTTACTTATTTCTACAATGCAAATACTCCCCCCATGGTTTCTTTCAAATTACCAATATAACCCAGAGTTGGGAAGAGATGCACACATTTGGCTTTTGCAAGCTAGTATTACCTATCTGTACTTTACCACACCACGTTAGTGCCAAAACATTTAATTACTGGTGCAGATCCTCTAGAACTTTCTTTCCTCTTTGTCACACAAATTGTCAAAATTTAAGATAGTAGCACCTCCATCAGGCTGGATCTCTGTGTGAACATAGTGAGCAGAATTTCCTTCCTCCTGGTAATGAACAAATTATATGAATGAGAAATAAGCATTTGTTTTAGTAATAAGAATTCTGGGGTCATTTGTCTCTTTAGCATACCCTAGTCTAACCTGACTGATAACCTCTTAACTGGTTTGATTGAAGTATTTTACACTCTTTCTAAATTGTCTTTTATGCCACTTGCAGATCTGTAATCATGTTTTCTTCTTATTTCACGTCTAATGAAAATATTTAATGATCTGTCTCCTCCCCTATACAAAATATAAAGTTCCAACTTTTTAGCAGAGCAAAGTTCTCCAAATGTGTTCTTATACTGTGTTTTATTTTACTGCTCACCATTTCTTTGTATAAACCTGCCATTTCTCAGCCTTTCTGCTATTCTTCCCATGCTTCACCTCATCTCTATCAGCACTTTGCATAGTCATTTGAACATGAAATGTTCGTTCAATATTCTGTTTATCTCTACTTATCTCAATCCAATGATTCTGATTTCAAAGGCAATATACATACATAATTACACAAGCATCTAGAGAGAAAATGTTCTCTTTAATCTCAAATAAGTGCAGGGTACAAAGGTGTTTGCTAAGTAGGAAAAATCCTTTCCCTTATGAACCATGAATATATATTAAACACACACACACACACACACACACACACACACAAACACACACATTGTAAAACTTAGAGATAAGAAAGGCACAGTCCAGATAGAACTGACAAAAGAGAAAGAAATGAAAAGGAAAGAGACAAGATAGAGCAGGACCATTAGTCAAAGAAAACCCAAAGACTAGGAACAGTGATAATCAGCAAGAAGCAAATTCACTGAAAGTACCAAAAACCAGTGCCTGACAACAGTCTGCAGTAGACTGAAGAAGCATTGACAGGGAGGTACAGTGCCGGCTTGAGTCAAGCAAAACAAGCCACTAGCAGCTCTCTGGGAAAAGGTCGCCTTGTCTAGTTCTCATTCTTTTATGAGGGGTAGGTATTATTTCCATTCTTCTATTTAGAAATTAAAACTTAAAGGCATTAAGGAGTATGCTTCACAGCTAAGGAGCTATAGTTCTTCGCTTCCCATCACTCTTCCTTCTTTGGAGTGTAGTTCATCAAGCGCACCCTCCTCCACAATGCCCTCCCAGAGGATGAATCCTGATTGGTTAAACCAATCCAGACCAGCCCATCCCGTGGCCATGATTGGTTAAGAGCTAAACACGTCACCCATTTCTAAAGGAAACCCAGGAGTCCGTTGCTTTGAAGCTCCTGGGAAGGTGGTTCTTTACAAAAATACAGACTGTGGAAGAAGAGATGAGCTCTCCTTCTAGTGAGTGATATTCTGGGTAGCTTTACATGTACAACTGCTGTAATGTCTGGCTTTGGTCTGAAAACATTGAAAGCACTAAAGATGGCAAAGATAAAGATCAGAGAGACTGGAAATCTGTAATGACTTCTTGAAAGTGAAAAATTGACCACAAAACCACCATTTCTCCCAGCATCTTACTGTGAAATAATAATATTTTCCTGTGTGAAGCATTTGAGTTAAGGATTTTGCATTTTGTGTACCCTCAATTGCCCTAAATAGTAAAGCAAGAATTTAAATCCACTTTTATGGGGTTCCAAAGCTTATACTTTATACATATTTTGCCCACGTAGGCATTACTGGATGTCTACATGAAGACAAGGTTAAATTTTCTTACAAGCTGCTTCATTTTATTAGACAAAGATATATGTTTAGAAATAGATATTTAAAGAGAAAAAGATCTCATAACTTAAAAGAATGACCTTTAAGATTCTCTCATTGAAAATGAATTTCTCTTCAGTCTTTAAGATACCTGTTATTATACATTATCTTCAAGTCAAATGCAGTCGTTCTTGGAATACTTCTCGGTCTCCATACAATGGCATTAGTGAATTTCAGATATTTAGTAAATACTGTGAAGTATGTCAGCTACATGAAAGATAATTGTGATAGGATGTCAGGGTAATTGACTAACCTATTATAATGATTTGCAGTGATAATTTATTTTCTGCATTCCCTCAATTACTCTCTGCCCTTAGTAATAATTCAGATGACAGAATTAGAGTGTAATGATGTAATATATACGTCCACGTGGATGACTTGAGGTATTTGAATGGTTAAGAGCCACTATGATTATGAAAGAAAGATATAATGAATGTAATAAGCAATGTGAAATTGAGTTTATAACTGTTTCAGGGCTCTAAAATACACAGGTGGTTTTTAAAAAAAAGTCTCAGAATTCAGAATTTAAAAGATCCAGTCCTCTTAGACAACAAGATCTCTAATCTTAAATTTGAACCCTGGAGGTTCTCTTTGTCAAAAACGTGATTAGAAGCACTAATCATGGAACATAAACTTATTTCTCAAAAGCAATACACAGTTAAAGGTATGCAAGATACAGAAGTTAAAATAATTGGGAGATGATAACTAATTAGTGATAAAGCAGAAGCATTATAAATGGATTATGAAATCAACCGGGCTCATTCAGTAGTCCTTTAAAACTCATGACTTGTGGGCATCCTCCAGATGGCTTTCTTAAGGTGACACGGTGATTGAAATGATCTCGGAAGTAATAAGTTCATACTGTGTTATGAGGTGAAGGAGAACACATTTTTAGGTAGAAATGACAAGCAAAATTAGGAAGAAAGAATGACCAATCTATATATTGCCAGCATTTCAGTAGGACTGTCACTGAATATAATTTGGGGGCATTAAGACGAATGAGGCTGGTAACATGCTGATGAGATACAGTGACATGCCCTGGGAATCTAGGAATAGGACATTCACAATTAAAATGTTATACTACCTTTCACCTAAGAAGTAACTGACTATGAGTGGAAAGAGCCCTGGAATTAGAATCTGAAGACTTGGGGTTAAATTAAGCCTACTGCACACTTAACCAGATCCTCTTCATTTAAAAATCAAGAGAATGTTATCACTTAATTTGCATCCCAAATTAAATGAGATAAGTTATGTTGAAAGACCTAACTTAGTTCTTTGCACAGAGAGGGCTCCATGAAAGTTATCCAAAATTAAAGCATGAACAGCTCCAAAGCGGCTATTTCTGACTTATTTCTTGTTAAGTCACTATAAATAAAGGTCAGAACCAACTAGAAAGTCAGCCAGTCAGCAATATATCAGTGAGGATTTATTGCAGGGCCAGGAAGCATATTGCCCATTCAGGTGAATGTCTTTCCTCTTAAATCAGTTCTTTTGAGTGTTCAGATGAATAAATCTCAACTGTCCTGAATTGAGGGAGTCCTCCAAGGCAAACACTCTCTATAGGGTCCTTCCCTTAGCACCAAGCTATCCACAAATTCTCCCACAGAGCTTCCTTTGCTATGCCTTGGTGGGTAACAGGTGGCACTGTTGTCGATGGTCTATAAAAATCCTATAAAAGGATTTCCTGTGGAAAGGCTCTCTATCTCAAAGTTTGGACTGAGCAGGATCCAGCACTGTAATCAAGCTGACATCACAATTTGTCTTCTTCCAACCACTGTAATTCCTCTCCTTGCCCACAAAGTGTTGTGGCCCAATTGCTTTCAAAGATCTCAGGAAATGCCCTGTGAACAAATTAAAGAGAAGGCATGAATAACTGCTAATTAGCTATGCACCACACAGCACATTGCCAAGTTCTTCTGTGGCCACAAAGAGGAAATATTGGAAATGATCAAGGGAAACTGAGTGTACACCCCCTAACCCCAGCGGCTGCAGCAATGGAAAGAGGCATTTGGCAGTATGGAGCAGGATATCAAAGGATCATGAATGTGAACATGCTAGGGAAAAAGCTCCCAACCTCAATTTCCTCATCTATGAAATCAGCATACTCACTTATCCCAATTTTCTCAAGAACAGAGAGAATTTAACATGTCTTTGGTTAGTGTATACTCTGGAGAAATTATGTTTTTAAAAACTACCTAAAACTAGTGGCTAGAAGTACCATGTCTGGAATCCCCATTTACCAGATTGATGACAGAAGACAAGATTGATGACAGAAGACAAAATCCCCAATTATGGTCTTCCTCATCTGTAAGACCATAGAGGAACAGAAAGAAATAAGACTGACTGGTAAGTCTACTAGTGGAGTGCAAGGCTCATTATAGACAGTTCAGAAATATTAGCGCTTTGTTATTGGTCTCCACTGGGTGCTCTCTCATTTATCAATGTCCTTGTAAAATAAAGTGTCCAGAACAGTGGAGGATGTGTGCACAGGTGCTTCATGAACTAAAGGGCCATAAAATACATGGAAATGTATGGTATATATTTTTGTTCTTATTGCATGGTCACCAGGGCTTCTCTCACTCCTTTTCTTCACTTACATTGGTCATTGTGGTATTTTGAGTTTCTTCTGTATCCTAAGTAGTAATTTTATTGGTTCAAGCCTGACTCAGAGAGAAGCTTTTACAAACATCAGTAAGTCAAAATATTACCATATTTCCCAGTGTCTGTTTATGAGCTGTTTATTCATTTCCATCAGGCTGTATGCCAGAGAGAGAGTTGGAGGAGAGATAAGTGAAAGGGTAGAGCTACCAGACTTTCTCTTCTTTCATGGCAAAATTTATTCACATATATCAGCCAAGAAGCAATTTATATACATTTTACATATCAATGGGACTATAAAACTAATTATAGGCAATTAAAAACATATCACAAAGCAGCAACAAAACAATAGTACTGTGTAATCATTCAAAGCCATCAATCATTCATCAAAGCCATGCCTTTGGGTGGTAATTCACAGACAAGAGGACAGGCAGAGCCAGGGCTATATTGGAAACTAGTTTAAGAGCTTGAAGCTCGAAAGAACAAATTGTAAAATTTTAAGAAATTTGGAAGTTGGTTGACTTCATGGTAGTGCCTTGAAATTGGCCATAGTGGGGTATTTATACCACAGAAATTGGCAAATGCTACTCCCAGCACTTTTGTAACTTTTTCTTGTTTATCTTAAACCCCCTTGTTTCCTGTATATGTCTTTTCTATCTTCGATCCAAAGACAAAGTTTGCCTAACTATTGAGTTTGGTATGGCATTTGGAAGTTTTGCTATCTCCATATCGTCTTGGAATAATTGAAATAATCAATAATCTCAGGAAGAAATCTTTAGATATTGTTTTGAACATATCTATGCTCACATATCTTGTGGCCAAAAACTAAGTTCTAATGCAGACTGTAATAGACAGCTCATACTAGATGTTATGATTTAGATATGAGGTGTCTTCCCAAAACTCATGTGTGAGACAATGCAAAATTTTCCAGAGGTTAAATGATTAGATTATGGGAGTTGTGACATAATCAGTAGATTAATACACTGATATTAACTGGGTGGTAACTGTAAGGCAGGTAGGGTTTTGCTGGAAGAAGTAGGTCACTGGGGTGCACCTTTGGGGTTTATATTTTGTCTGTCATGAGCAGAGTGCTCTCTTAACCCCTCTACACCCGCCCCTGCTTCCTGTTTGCCATGTCTGGAGTAGCTTTCCTCTGCCATGTCCTCCCACCATGATGTTCTGCCTTACCACTGATCCAGAGCTGTGGAATCAGCCAACCATAGATAGATCCTCTGAAACCGTGAGCCAAATAAGCTTTTCCTCTTCTATGTTGTTCTTCTCAGATCTTTTGGTCACAGTGATGAAAAAAACTAAAACAGAAATTGGTACTGAGAAGTGCGTTTGCTGCAAAATGTAACAGAGTCAGAGTCCCTGCAAGCTTCCCCTGAGAGGGAAGATATGAGAAGTAAGCCAAAGCTGTTATAGAGATCTCTGCCAGTCATGTGGGATATCTGCTGAGGAAAGCTACAAGCAGAACCAAGCCAAGAGTGAGGCCATGTGAGCTGCAACCAATAAGATACAGCTACACAAGACCTTTGGAGAGAATATCACAATGATATGTGCCCCAGATGTTGGATGTGGAGCTATTGGACTTGTTTGCTCAGCTAAATTTTGGTCTTGCTTTGGTTCCATCCTTTTTTGTTTTCCATGTGCCTACTTCTCCCATTTGGAATGGAAATGTTTGCTCTGTGTCATTATGTATTGGATAAACACATCTTGCTTTTGATCTTTACTCTCATAGTTAAGAGTTTGCTTTGAGACTCAGATGAGATTTTGGACTTGGACCATTGAGCACTGCTAGAACTCTTAAGACTATGGGGACTCTTGGAAATGCAAGATGTATTTTGCACTGTGAGATGGGCATATGCTTTGGGGGAATGGGGTGGAATATTATGGTCTAGATATCAGGTGTTCCCCAAAATCTCACGTGTGAGACAATTCAAGAATTTTCAGAGATGAATGATTAGAGTATAAGAGGTATAACCTAATAAATGAAATAATTTACTGATATGAATTAACTAGGTGGTAACTGTAGGGAGGTAAGGTGTGACTGGAGGAAGTGTGACAGTAAGGTGTGCCTTTGGAGTTTATATTTTGTCCTCCCCCCACCCCCCACTTCCTGTTTGTCATGTCCTGAGAAATTTTCCTCAGCTTGCCCTTCTCTCTCATCTCAGGTGCCTAAGGAGCGAGTCAACCAGAATGGAACTTCTGAAACCATGAGCCAAAATAAATTTTACTCCTTCAAGTTGTTCTTTTCAGGTCTTTGGGTCACAGCAACACAACAACAACAACAACAACAAAAAAAAACTAACTAAAATGGTGTGATACTATGGTAATTGTGTAGGCTTTGGATAATTGCAATCTCAATTATTGGAGTGGCAATCTCTTCAAGTCTTCTCTGGCATAAATTTTAGGTAGGTTAACCAGAGACTAAGGCATATATTATAATGGAAAATATAAAGTAAAATTTCCTGAAGGCCCATGGAAGAATCTTCAACTTCCTGGTTGGGGAAGTGTAGGGGTAGATGTGAGGAATGGAGTGATGTTGAAGTTAGGTCCATGAGGGCTCCACCACCCTCCATCCAAGGCAGGAGGAAGATGTCTGTGGACGACATACTGCTGATCAAAGAGAAAAACAAGCAAGGCAGTTCTGAACTAGCATCAAAATGGGTGGCTCATAGATAAACTTTGGGGGAAAGATATAAGAAAATCAAGCATTTTCTAACTGCAAAAATAGTGCAGAGTAGAGATTGAACTCAGCCACAGCTGGCATCTTGCACTGGCTGTAACAGGTCGATTCTGTCACTATTTTCATAGGTACCACACAACTGGTTAGACTCTGGTCTGTTGTCCTGTTTACAGGAACTAAGCCAGGAACTAAGCTCTAGATATCATGAGAGCTACTCCCAAACCCAAAACTACTTTGACATCTAACAAAGTCATCGTAGCACCCAGAACCACAAAAACTCTGTTACCACAACACCAAGATATTCAGTTTTCCTTTGCCGAATTCATTCCATACTACTAAAAGTGTGAAAAGATCTTGCCTATGGCCAGTCATGGTGGTGCATGCCTGTAATCCCAGCTACTCAGGAGGCTGTCAGGAGGAGCTCAAGTAGAGCTCTCAATGTAGAGAGACCCTATCTCAAAATAAATAAAAAAATAATAATTTTTAGAAAGTATAAAGCTTTTCCTTGAAGAATTGTATCCTTATTTACCTTTTTTTGGTAAAATTTTTAAATACATATATTTTGTAATTTTTGTACTTACCCATTTTCCTTATCACCAGGAGAATTCATTTTGGTGCTATCTAATCAAGTTCATGCAAACGTTACATTGAGGAACATTTTTCTTAGTTTTGGCACTGCTTTCTTAATGACAGAAGGTCAGACTCAAGAATACCAAAGTATCAAGAACCAGAAAGGCAGAAGAAAAAATGTGTAGTGCAAAGAAAAGCCTAGGGTAAGCAGGGTTCCTGCTTTACAAGTGGAGATTTAAGAACACATTATTGGGCTAGATAACTGGAGGTAATAAGAAGATTTAAAGGAACCACGGATCATTGAAGTGCTTTATCATTTTGATAAGTATGCTAAAATACACTTTTTATGATGAATACTTGACCCTGGAAATCCTAAATAGAATTGCATTTAATAACAGCAAATGACATATTGTTAGTTGGGCTCTGGAAGACAGTAATTTCAAAGTAATTACAGAGTTATACAGAACAAGATGTCAGTGTAACCCTTTATTCCAGCTCCTAATATCTCTTCATGTTTCAAGAAGATAAGTACTGTCTGTCTGAGACAGGAATATAGCCTTCATATCTTGTAAGTTCTAGTTTGTGATTCTGTGAGCTGTTACACAGAGCTTCATGTTTGCAAACCCCTTTATAATCAATTATTAATCTCTTCCAGGATCACTCCTTGGTTATATGAATTCTTTTTCTTCTTTCTGGTTTCCATAAAAAAATCAGTACAACAGCAATATTAATTTTGCAAAATAAAAATCACCCATAATCTCCAAACCTAACTTTTCATATTTGCATAAACTTTTAGCCTGAGCCTTTATTAATACATATTTACTATAGCAACAGAACTTATTAAATATTTAATATTTTTACATTAACATTGTCTCATACAAATGGCCTTCTTTTTCTTATGTAATATTGGAATATAATTTTAATATTTTGTCAGATTTCTGCAAGTTGATGTTCCAGAACAATAGCTCTACATTACCAAACATTGTTTCCTGTTTCCCCTTTACAATGAAGGCTGAAAGGAAGACTTGTGTAATGAGTTATTAGTTCTCAGGTACTAGCACTGAATTTGGCAGGTAATAGGCACAAATAAATATTTGAGAAGTTGATTAATAAATGATACTGTTGTTCCCTTCTGATGTACTATATCTTTAGGATGAGTTTCCAAATATAAGAGATTATTGGGTCAAAAGGAATAAAAGTGCTGAGTTCTCACTATGTTTTTGTGTATTGCTTTTTTAAAAGAATTACATCCATTTATTTAAGCTTTAATTTTTATTATTTCAAAATTTTTTCTGGCCATCAAAATGTTGTCCATGTGGTTCTTTAAATTTTCATAGTGGAATATACATAGCATCACAGGGTTAGTGATAATTTTACTTGTCCTTTTCCCCAGCTGAGCATCTGGACAGTATCTCAATTCCTTCTGAGTCCCATGCCTCCATATAGGACTTGGTATATTGTAGATGCTCAAAGAATTTTAAGTCAATGAACTGCAGGACATATTGACCATGCTGTTTCATGTGATGTTTTAGAATATTTGAAAGAGAAGACAAAAGTAATGATTGAAGCATAAGTCCTAGAGGCAGGCTTCAGATTCTAACCCTGACTCTGCTTTCTATGTCTGTGGGAACAGGTGGGTTAATGACTGCAAAATGGAGATATTAATATCTCCTGTGTCATACAGTTGTGGTGAGGATCCATGAGCTGACATAAGTAAGTGCTTGGCTCAGTGGAAACATTCAACAAATAGCACCTATTTTTATCTGTCTCATTTATCTGTACAGTCTTCCTGGTTCTTTATAAAATTGAATGGCCTCTTAATGGCTGCAAAGATTAATCCATTAATTGTTTTATCAAATTTAATGCAGCTGCTTTCATATCATGTACTTTTAAATTTAGAATTTCTTTTCTTATTACCAGATTAATGAATTTTAAAGATATTATATATTGAAAATGATCAATCTTTCATCTCCTGAGTTTTTTTCAGACTCTTGCTGAAAAAGTCCTATATCCCCAGTTACCTAGTTATCATTTTAACTTACTTTGAGTATGTTTTTAAAGCTAAAATTTGAGAACTATTTAACTGTGTAATGTAGCCAGAGTTATTTTAGTGAATAGCAAAATGTACAAACCTAAATTCTCTCTTCCTGTCCTCAACCTGTTATCTCGTCATTAGTAATTGATGTTTTTTTTTTTTACCTTTGTTTTTCCATATTTTTATTGGTAAATTGTAATTATACATGATGGTGGGATTCAATGGCTTTCTTACCTTCTGGATTTGAACATGTTAGTTAGGTACTTCTGCAATGTTCCATATATGGATCTATTTTAGTTTTTTTTTTAGTTTTTGGTGCTAGTAACTATGCTAAAATCTTCACTGAAGATTTCATAACACATTCTAATATTTAGTAGACTGCTTTCCACCATATGACCTTACTTTGAATTATCTTTTGAATATTTTGCCCTATCACCTGAAGATAAGCTTGGCTATTAGATTGTAATTGTTTTAAATGTATGAATTAATATGGTTTGCCGCCTTAAAAAGCATGACCCTTTGTTTGGTGAGGTGACCAGCCTTTCAAGAAGGTTTTGTCACATTTACACATATATATATTATCTATCAGAAAATTTCCTTCTAGTATTTTGTGGTTTTTCATTTTGTGAGTAGTAGTCCATTTTGTCACTATGCTATCCAGCTGATGTCATTCATGTGTCATGATTCTATTGACCTCTGAGCATTTCTTTTGTGCCTGGCCATTTTAATAGGTGCTTATTTATAATTTCAGCATATTGTAGACTTTTCATGTAGGTGGCTGAAGCCACAGAATCCTGGCACCCTGTTTACCACGTCAATCACTTCTATGAGTGGGATGCAGGTGCTGCTCATGTAGAGAAAAATTCTTCTTACTCCACTGGCAGTAGCTGCATCCCATTCTTAGAACTGATTGATTTACTTTGGTGACTTGGTGAACAGATTGTTTTCAAAATTTTTGAGTCAACATTTAAAAATTTAGTGGATTAACATGGTCATCCAAAATGCGATCCCTTTTTTTAGCCATTGGTAGATATTCTATAGCCCAGCCAGCTGTTTCCAGTTAGCCATATCCCTCTGATAGAGCATCTACCTGCCATGCTTCTGTAGGCTTAGTCACCCCAGTACTCAAAGGTTAGGGTCAGTAGCCAGCGGTTCACACTGGCATTTTTCTTTAGAGTGGAGATGCATATCTTTGCAAATAAGTCCTCAGAAAGAATGGGAAAATAAAATGATAGACTTGGAGAGAGGATGACAGCATATTTTTGTTGAAGCAAAGTTGACAAAATGCATCTAGTATAGCTGATCTTCTGATGGGTTTAGAAATGCTGCAACATATGTACAACTAACTTGATTCTTACAGAAGTCTGTTGCTATGCATAACCCAATTTTCTTTCTACTAGAGAATTTTATACAACATTTGCATACCAAGACTTGTAAAGGTTATTGATTAAGTGAGCATAAAAAATGCTTTGTGCTTTAGAGTTTCAGCTTGGCAATGCAACATTATTTTTTCTTCACAAATATTAAAAGTAAAGGTATTTTTATATCTATACAAGAACAACAATAAAAACTTGACATCCCTGAATAACATAGCTTTCATCAAATGTGGAGGTAATGACCTTTCCTTTTTTATTCTTATTGACACTATTATTGCCTCAGACTCCCTCTCATTTTCCCATCTTTATTACCTGATGAACAAAGCTCAGAGCCACTCAAATAGTATTGTCTTATAGATTGCCCAGTGGCTTTCCTAGCCTGAGTTATTGGTTCCAGATGCTGCTTACAACCTTCCCAATACAGCTCCCAGGATTTCAAGTCATTCTCCTGAACCAATCAATTAAGTTATTGACAAGCAATATAGTGGAAACTCTCTGTATAAGTAGCACATGCTTTCTAAACGTTTCCAATGTCCTCCAGCGAGATTCAGAAGAAAAGCAAGGAAGGGAAATAGAGGTAAGAAGGATGGATGGAAAAAATGGAAGGAGGAAAGTCTAAATGTCTTCCATTGGCTTGTAGATGGCCAGCTTCTCCATGTTGTCTTCACATCTTCTTCCTTTTCTAAGTGTCTATGTCCGGATTTCTTCTTCTTATAAGGACACCAAGTTATACTGGGTTGGGGCTAAGCCTAGTGACCTCATTTTACCCTAAGCTCCTCTTTGAAGGCACTGTCTGGAAATGCAGTCATATCCTGAAGTACTAGAGCTTGGGATTTCAACATATGAACTTGAGGAGACACAATTCACCCTATAACTAACTTTTACTAATCCATGGAGGCACTTCGGAAACCTTCCAAGAATAGAAGAAATATAACTACTCCCTCAAATCCAGAGTGAACCACCCTCAATATTTTGACATTTTTATTCTCTATTTCATTTCTTGTAATGTGTAGTTTGGATTTTTTTATGTAACTAAAATTACTTTGTATATGTGATCTTGATTCCTGCTTCTTTCAATTAACATTATAAAGTGAGAAGTTTATAAACGTTCCATGCTTAAAAATTATGTTATTTCCTCCAAATTTAGAGATCACGGGGGAATTTATTTTATAAGACAAATTGCATCGTGTAATTTTATGTTTGCCATAAATTCCATCAATTGGTTTATGTAATAAAGAGATTATTTATTGAATGTCTGAAAAAATCTAAGGATGAGATTTCAGTTCTCTCTAAAATAGGAAACTGTAACTCTTCCTCATTTTCTTCAGTCATATGTCTCCTTAGGCTTTTTATTTCATTCATGAATGTTCACATTTAAGTTTTTTTAAATAGTAAAATTCATTGCTGTTTTCAGATTTAATATCATGTATTAGCATGGTTTTCATCTTTTATATTTTTAAGCTTTAAATGTTTCATTTTTTATTTTCTCTACTTTTCCATTATTATATTTATCAAAATTTTTTTTATTAGGATTTTCAAGGATGTACTTATAATATTGACTTGTCATATCCACTGTTGTTGTATATTTGTTGAAATTTGTTTCTTCTTTCATCTTTATTTTTTTCTTGAAATGTTTATCCTTTTATTCTTTTAATATTCTAACTGAATTCACAAATTGTTGATTTTTCTCTAAGAAATATATCTTAAGTACTACACTGTCAACCACCATAGTGGTATGCAGGGTTTCTATTTATTTATTTATTTATTTATTGACAGTGTCTTTCTATGTTACACAAGCTGACCTTAAACTTCTGGGTTTCTGCAGCCTCCCAAATAGCTGGCACTACAGGCACAAAACCAGTCAAACAAGAGAGTGGTGTTGTCCTTGGGATTTCCTGGGATAATCCAGGGAAAAGCAGTCTACCAGTAGGCTAACACATTAGAATGGATTACAGGGTGACCAGTGCAGGACAAGCTCTGTACTTGTTCTCTCACAACAGAAACTGGGTGGGTGGGACATGATGAAGAGCACCTCTCAACTTGGCTGTGCACAAGCTGCAAGAAGCCATTAGGACACACAACAGATAGGCTCATCCTTTTTTGCCTCAGGTATCTCAGACTCAAAATTTTTTTCCTGAAAAAAATAACTCCACAAAAGAGGAAAAGAAAAAATAAAAGAAGAAGAAGAAGAAAGAAAGCATTAATTCTTATGTATGGAAGTATGGTAGTGAAAAAAATAATCATGTTTTGGTTTTTAGCATTCACAATTAGGAATGATGTTAACTTTCACCAACCTAGATATTATGTATCTCAAATAGATGAGCTAGTCCACACTTATTAATAATGATGCTTATGTAAAAAGCAGAGCAAACATTTGGATGGAACAAAGAAAAACATTATTATTTTCATTCAGACTGTAATTTGTAATATCAATGTTTATGTAACTGGACAAAATTGAAACACAAAAATAATGATGAATTTTTTCTTTTGTAAAAACATTCTTGAATATTACAGCTACGTGTATTTTTTTCTAATGCAACCAAAAGAAAAAAGCCATAGCTCCTGAAAATTACCAACATTTGGTGCTTTTAAAAGTCAGGGCATTGTTCTTTTGACTGAAATGTGCTTTTTAAAGGGGGCATTTCAAGCATAAGTGCTCTCCCCTGACTTGCCATGGAACACAGGATTGTATTCTCCTTTGTTGCCAGTTTCCTGAGCTCCTTCCTGTCACTTTGCATCTTTTTACCCATTTGAACTTTCCAAGATCCAGTGTGTGAAGGTTGCCCGACCAGTTAACCATAATCACTAAGTGCAGTGGCAATTTCGTCTCTCTTACCAGCAGCGACAATCCATGAGAAGACTGGGTTTCATACAGTGAAGTAGGAATTGGCAGCGGGTGGTTTTCAGTCATTTCGACAGCACCTCATTGAGCTGGTGCTGCTTTCCAAAGCTCAGCAGGAAAATTGCTCAGTTGTCAATCCACACGTGAGGACGTGCAGTTTTGAAGAATTTCCCTCAAATCCTGCCTAATTTATGATAAAGCCATTGGCTGCCTTTGACCGCAGCTAAGGCATTAAATCAATGTAATCAGAGTATTTGGTTTCACATAGAAGTTGTTTGGGTTTGGTCATGTTTATTTAAAGAATCCAGGTTATATGTGTTGTAACATATGCTATGTATGGATCTAGGAAATTATAAAGCAAATTTCTAGATAGGATCTGAATAGATCCTTATTTCTGATCTCGAGATGAGTATCCTTGTAAATTTCACGCCCTAAAAAGAAAGAAAATCCTAGGTATAAAATTTTTAAAAAATGTTTAATTCCATGCTGTTATATTGACATTGGTGATGGTGATAATGGAGAATGGATGTTCTTTAGACAGGACATACCTGAAGAGTAAATGTAAATATTTAATTCTAGGCTGATTTATGCCTCTGGGGATAGGGGAGACATGACAAATAAAAAATAATAGACATGATGTTCTGACTCCAGTAAAATCCCCAAACATGTCATTTAGAATGGATTGGGTGCTCTGTAAATGTTGGTTTCAAATGAGCTCAGAAAATAATCATTAGAAGAATAATTACTTTTTCAATTTATAAATTTGATGCAGTCAGTTGCCTCATGTAAACCCCGAGTTCTGTCTCTTCCATGGTTTTTATCAATTTCATACTCAATATCTGCTACCAAAATGGAAAAATTCGGCCAAATATAATTTAGAAACTTGACATTGCTTTCAATAATAAAAAGCATAACTCAAACCTGTGTAAATAATGCATTCAGAAGTTGCTTGAAGGTTTGAACTTTTTTCTTTCATTCCCCTGGCCCTATATCCAGTCCTCACGTCCTTCCCACAGGGGCTAGAGACACCTGGAATTGGGAGGAACACCTCTCACATGGCTCTAACACCTGAGTCTGAGAGGATGTTTCCAGGAGTAGAAAAAGTAGGCGAGAGCCAGAGAGAAAGCTTAGAGTTGGTGTTGGTAACCCAAAGATGTGAGTTAGCCACGGGAAATCCAAAGGCTGATACTGGGGAAGAGAGACTCAAATATGCCATTACTAAGACAAGGGGAGAGGGGCTAGAGGGGCTGCTTTCTCTTCTGTGGCTTGTCCACACCAGGAGCTGTTTAAGGAGGAGCTACAGAAAGCGCACTGAGAATTGTTGTGAAAATGCTGAGAATTCCTTGGCACTTTTTCTCACACTTTGTGTCACTTGTAACTAACAAAATATAGCAGAGATGATGGTTTCCTGGGCTTGGTCAGCATAGGGCAGGGGATTCAGCCTCTGCCTTGCTCACTGCATCACTAGTGCTGGGACCCTGAACCACCACATAAGCAGTTTGTCCTAGGAGCATCCATGCTGTGAGAGAGCCCAAGCCAAAGGAGAAGACACATGGACATGCTCTGGTCAGCACCCCTGTTGGCATCATCCACCAGGTATGTGAGAGAATGTTCCTTAAAGTAACTCCTGTGTCCAGCATTCGAGTCACCAATTGCCTTTGAATCTTTCCAGCTAATCTTTCCAGAACATAGATAGGCCCTTCCCACTGGGCCCTGATTATACTAAAATAGTTGTTTTGTGTTGGTACTTACTGGAGACCTATTGCAGTGCAAAAGTAGCTACTCAAAAATATAAAATGAAGATAGCAATTTTTCCATAAAATGATCTAACAAGGATAAAAGCAATAGTACATTCACTAGATGGATAATTGTATGCAAAGTATGGGAGATAACATACTTATCTGGCTTGTACATTCACTTTAGGTTTTAAACCTGTATTCTGAAATTATCAAATATGTCTCCCTCTTTAGAAGAGTGAGAAAGTTCTTCAGTTAAACACCTTTTTTAAAAGTCAGAGAATTAGATTGAATTCAAAATCATGGAGAAGGCAAAAAGGAGAGTTCAGTTACGTGATTGCTTACTGCATCACTTTATACCCCCTGCATGTATAAAATAGTTCATAATACATTTTTAAACTGAAGGAATCTTTATAAAATGGGTATGGATCATACACAACAAAGGTCTGTGTGTGTGTGTACGTGTTTGTATTGATGACTGGAAGCCCAGCAACAAGGTGATGCACAGGTAATCTGTAGGGACACTACAAGATTATAGGGTAGAAACTGTAATACCTCAGATCCACACTGCAAGAAAGAAAGACACATAGAAAAGACAAGGGAACAAAGTGCCCCAAATAAACCAAGATACTACAATAACAGAATCCATTGACAGTGTAGTGGATGAAATGTCAGAGAAGGAGTTCAGAATATATATAATTAAAATGATCTGTGAATTAAAGAATAACATAAGAGAGCAAATACAGGCAAAAATAGCTCACTCCAACAAAGAGATAAGAGAGCAAATACAGACAACCATTGATCACACCAATAAAGAGATAAAGGAGCAAATATAGGTAGCAAAAGATTACTTTAAGAAAGAGTTAGAGATTCTGGAAAAAAAAACAACAACCAGAAATCCTTGAAATGAAGGAAACAATAAACCAAATAAAAAACTCAATAGAAAACATTACCAACAGACTAAATCACTTTGAAGACAGAACCTCAGATAATGAAGATAAAATATAACCTTGGAAATAAAGTTGACCACACTATGAATAGGATAAGAAACCATGAGTAGAACATCCAAGAATTTTGGGATAGCATCAAAACACCAAATCTAAGATTTATCAGGATAAAGGAAGGTACAGAGATTCAAACCAAAGGAATGCACAATCTCATCATGAAATAATATCAGAACATTTCCCAAACATGAAGAATGAATTGGAAAACCAAATACAAGAAGCTTACAGAACACCAAATGTACAAAATTACAACAGATCTACATCAAGACACATTATAATGAAAATGCCTAGCATACAGAATAAGGATGGAATCAAAGCCTCGCATGAAGGAATGCATCAGATCCCTCTATCACTTGAGCTTGGCAATCTGGAAGCTCTTCATTTTGTCCAAAGTGAGTTATGGTTCGTCATTTAATCAACAATTAAGCTAGATGACATGTATGTAAAATATTACATATTTTAATTTACATGGTACAAATGTCAGCCTCCTTAGAACTCCTCCCCCCCAAAAAAGCAGTTTCCTCCTTATCATAAAAGTTGCAGAAGAAGAAAAGGAAAAGAATGAACATTTATTTATTACTTTACTGTAGTCATAACCCCTAACACTTTATGGCACTCACCAAATCCCAGATACATCCTAAGAGCTTTGCGTATTTAAACCTCATGAAACCTTATGAAGACACAACAAATAATAAAACAGTAGTTTTATTATTTTTGAATTTTACAAATTAAGAGACTGAAATGCAGCAATGTTAGGCAGCTTTCTCAGTGTCACAGAGCTATTCACAGGGAAGTAGAATGTAGCCCAAACAGAATAGCTTCCTGGGCAGTCCAATACCTAGGGTGCCTCCTCTCCATGTCTAGTTATTTTTCCTAAGAGTGGTCAGGAAACTTGTCAGAGACACGCAGATAATAAATAGTGGGATTTGCTTCATTCCAAGATCTACCTGAGTCTAACTAAACCTTTGACATTATGCTGTCTAAAATCATAATCAGATGATCCTTTATGTGATAAACAAGCTTTCTTCTTCTATCATTTGGTCTGTATTTTTTTCTGACCGATTTTCTTGAGAATCTTTTTGGTGGAAAAACTCCATATTCAATTTTATTGACTTCTATATTTATAACTGGGCTTACTTTACAGAGAGTATGGTGTGGCTAATTTTCAGTATCTTTTGTTTCTCAATCCAGATTTTTGGATTTGCTAACCCTAGTAACACAGAGAGGAGCTGGTACATGACTAAAACTAGTTTCTAGGAGGTAAATTGGGGACAAATAAATATAAAGATGATATGGAGCTTGTTATCCCAAAATAGTAAAAATGTAAATAGGCTCAGAGATGGCTAAGATAAATTTGTAAATGACAGCCCTTTAAAGATGCTATTAAGGAAAATTATGTATAGAAAAAATACATTCTTATTTATGGAATTTTGTCTAGTTTGTACATTTTCTCATTTTATCATTTTTGTATCAATTTTGGCTCTTCTTGTTCTCATACCAGTTTCTTAATGAGAGAAAGAGACTCCTTTGGCCTTTTGGTTTTACTTGTAGGATTCTGAATGAGAGAAGAACAACATAAGTGCTAATGCCCTGCGCGCTGGCACAGTGGCTGGATCCCACGGTCTTGGTGGGTTCTGATGCTCCATCTAGCCAAACATTCAGTTGTAGAGAGCCCTCAGGGCTAAGGTAGCAGCTCAAAAGTGTGTTTCTTGCTGCAATTCGATGATGGAAAGACTAACATGAAATCACATTAGTACAAATTTACTTATCATTAAGATAAAACAGGCTCAAAGTACTTACGTGGGATTATTTGTTCAGGATTATAAGGACTCTTGGGGTACAAGGAATCTAATTCTTTTATAAGACAGACAGGGATGCTGAGGCCCAGCATCCCAGTTGTCTATGGATGTGTAACAAGCTATCCTTCCACATTTAGATGTTCAAAACAATAATCATTTTATTGTAGCTCACTATTTGTGAGGCATGAATTTGGACAGAACTCAATTGGGTGATTTGTAGGTGGCTTGTTTGCTGCATGTGGTGATGACTCTGCTCACTGGTTAATAGGGGATCCTTCCAGCTCCCTAGATTTGAAGACAGGTCACCTCTATTTAACCACAGAACAATTCCCCAAGGCAAATGGGTCAATCTGGAGAATTTCAAGTTGCTCTCCAAACATATTTACCAATGACAAAAATACTAAGGCTATGTCATGGGGTAAGTACTGACAGAGTGTTTAGGGTATTTTCTTGTCCTTAGGTCTGCATCCTCCTGGGTCTTGCATCAAGTTTATTTCTTTAAAGCAGGCCAGCACCTGTTAGCTATTAGCTGTTTTTTATTATTATTATTTTGCTTCCTTCCTGGTGGTTGAGTGGCTTAACCTTTGCTGGGGACCCAGGAGCATTTACCTTTGTTGGTACATGCACCTGTCAGAAGAAAGTAAGGGGCCTTGGGGCTTGGGTCTGAGTGAGTTGGAGCTATGCCACTCAAGCCAAAGGTTCTGGTGTGTTCAGTTCCCAGCATCACTGCTTCTATTTCTGTTATGCAGGGAAAAGAGCTAGCGGGTGTTGACAGACGGCAGCAATATTGATTATCATTATTTCCGGATAAACCAGCTGTTCTCAAGAATGATACCTAATATGAATCTGAGGTTGGGTGCCTCTTGGTCCTTCTTGGATTCTTTCTCTTGCTTCCTGTCAATGATAAAATGTGGAAACACACCAACGTATGAATTAATTTCCAGTGCAAACACCATAGCAAGCATGTCAATAAGCACCTGCTGAATCCCTCAGTTCCAAGTGTACATGAACTTCATTTTCAATTTACTTTTCAATATCTACATTTTTATTTTCTATCCCCCTGGCACCCCTGAACCTACAGAGGTTCAGAAAAAAGTATCTGTAAGGAGTACCTGTGTTAAGGATGTGTATTCAATAGGGTTATTTGCTTAAATTGTAAAGTAGATTAATTGAAATAGAGAATTACTGAATATAATAAAAGTGAAATATATATGCTCTGTTGTTAAATTGGTCTGAGTTCAAATTTTAGTTCTGCCATTTACTTACCATGGAAGTTTCAGGGACTTTAAAAACTTTGATCCCCAGTTTTCTCATCTGTGAAATGGGCGAACTCCCTATCTCATATGGTAATTTTAGGGCTGAAACAAGATGGTGGCTTTATTTGCTTGGCATGGCAGGCCTTCAATTTATTGAAGTGCCCTTTGCTTAAGAAATAGCTCTCTGAGTAAACAAGACATGTGGACATTTAGGAGGACATACTTTTGTAAATAAAGGCCAAGAGCTGTGAGCTCAGAATAAATATTTTTTCAGCATTCCACACTGTTGCAGAGACAACAGAGAAACCCAAGCTCCTTATCCTGAAAAGATGGGATGGGGTGGAAGTCTGCAAACAAACCTAACACAGGAAGAGAGTGACTTTAAGAGGGCTCCAGACATATTGAGGGAGACTAAAACCACCCTGCTCAGGTGCAAGAGAATCCTTCCCTGATAAGCACAGGTAAGCTGTGTAGAGTCAGGATGGGGCTCACCTTAAATTCTGTGGGCTTTTCCTCTGACTTTCAACTTTGGTCACTAAGCAGAGGAAATCAATACTCTAGAAGAATTTTTATGACAAGAAAAGTAAAATTCACAGAAATTAAGAAACCACGAGAAAAAAATATATATTATTTTTTGCTATTTTTGGGGGGGAGCAAAAATTATAAATCTTGGGAAATTTAGACTACATGTCATGTGCTTTTAAAGTAATCTTTAAAAATTGGCTAATTTAGTAATGTATAAATATATGCATTTTTTAACAGTTTTTCCCCATTTTTAAATTTTGACATAATTTCAGAGAAAAAATGTGAAAATAAATAGGCTTAGAATTCCTATATATAAACTTCCTCAAGAGTTAATATCAAAGCAAATAACCTGTTTTATTCCCTTTCTCTCTGTCTCTTTGTGTGTTGTATCTGTACCATCTATCTATTTTTTCTATACTATTTAAGTAGGTAAAATGATACTCTGGACCTCAGAGTATGTTTCCTTAAAACAGGGTGTTGTCTAATGTAACCACAGTACAATTATTACAATCAAAAACTTAACTTTGATACATAATATTACCTAATCAATAAATATTAAAACTTCATTAATTGTTTCACGGATGTCTATTTAGCACAAGAAAAATAAAAACATTTCAAGCCCAGAATCCAATTCAGAATTACACACTCCATTTACATATCCTGTCTCTTTAGTCTTTTAATTTTTTTAATTTTGTATTTGTTTTAATTAGTTATACATGACTGTAGAATGCACTGATATACTTTGATATATCATACATAGATGGGATATAATTTCTCATTTTTCTGAGCATACATATTGTAGAATCACATTGGTCACACAGTCACATACATACATAAAGTAATAATGTCTGATTCATCTACTATCTTTCTTATCCCGACATACCCTGCCTTCCCTGCCTTTCACTTCACTCTGCCTAATCTAAGGTAACACTATTCTTCTTCTTTTTTTTTTGCTTTACAATTATTAATACACATATAAACCACAATTTTTGTATCTCTGCTTGTATATAAAGTATGTTGACACCCAATTCAAGTCTTCATACATGTACTTTGTATAATGATGTCCATCACATTCCACCATCCTTACTAATACCCTGCCCCCTCCCTTGCCCTCCCACCCCTCTTCCCTATCTAGAATTTATCTATTCCTCCCATGCTCTCCCTCCCAATCTCACTATGAGTCAACCTCCTTATATCAGAGAAAACATTTGTTTTTTGGGGATTGGCTGACGTTACTTAGCATTATCTTCTCCAACACCATCCATTTACCTACAAATGTAATGATTTTGTTCTTTTTTAATGCTGAGTAAAATTCCATTGTGTGTATATGCCACATTTTCTTTATCCATTCCTCCACTTAAGGACATCTAGGTTGGCTCCACAGTTTAGCTATTGTGAATTGTGCTGCTATAAACATTGATGTGGCTGTGTCCCTGTAGTATGCTATTTTTAAGTCCTTTGGGTATAGTCTGAGGGGAGGAATAGCTGGGTCAAATGGTGGTTCCATTCCAAGTTTTCCAAGGAATCTCCATACTTATTTCCAAATTGGCTGCACCAATTTGCAGTCCCACCAGCAATGTATGAGTGCACCTTTTTCCCCACATCCTCGCCAACACTTATTGTTGTTTGTCTTCGTAATAGCTGCCATTCTGACTGGAGTGAGGCAATATCTTAGAGTGGTTTGGATTTGCATTTCTCTGATTGCTAGAGATGATGAGCATTTTTTCATAAATTTATTGATTGATTGTATATCCTCTTCTGAGAAGGGTCTGTTCAGGTTCTTAGCCCATTTGTTGATTGGGTTCTCTATCTATTTATTTATTTATTTTTAAGTTTTTAGCTTTTTTGAGTTCTTTGTATACCATAGAGATTAGTGCTCTATCTGATGTGTGAGGGGCAAAAATTTTCTCCCAGGATGTAGGCTCTCTGTTCACCTCACAGATTGTTTCTTTTGCTGAAAAGAAACTTTTAAGTTTGATTCCATCCCATTTATTGATTCTTGGTTTTAATTCTTATGCTATAGAAATCTTATTAAGGAAGTTGGGACCTAATCCCACATGGTGAAGATTAGGGCCTACTTTTTCTTCTATTAGATGCAGAGTCTCTGGTTTAATTCCTAGGTCCTTGATCCATTTTGAGTTAAGTTTTGTGCATGGTGAGAGATAGGGATTTAATTTCATTTTGTTGCATATGGATTTCTAATTTTCCCAGCACCATTTGTGGAAGAGGCTATCTTTTCTCCAGTGCATGTTTTTGGCAGCTTTGTCTAATATAAGATAATTGTAATTTTGTGTGTTAGTCTCTGGGTCCCCTATTCTGTAACATTGGTCTACTGACCTGTTTTGGTGCCAATACCATGCTGTTTTTGTTACTATTGCTCTGTAGTATAGTTAAGGTCTGGTATAGTGATACCACCTGTTCACTCTTCCTGCTTAGGATTGCTTTAGCTATTCTGGGTCTCTTATTTTTCCAGATGAATTTCATGATTGCTTTTTATATTTCTATGAGGAATGCCATTGGCATTTTGATTGGAATTGCATTAAATCTGTATAGTCTTTTTGGTAGTATGGTCATTTTGATAATATTAATTCTGCCTATCCAAGAGCAAGGTAGATCTTTTCATCTTCTAAGGTCTTCTTTTATTTCTCTATTTAGGGTTTTATAGTTTTATTGTATATGTCTTTCACCTCTTTTGCTAAGTTGATTCTGAAGCACCTTATTTTTATTTTTATTTTTTGAGGATATTGTGAATGGAGTAGTTTTCCTCATTTCCTTCTCAGAGGATTTGTCAATGATATACAGAAATGCCTTTGATTTATGGGTGTTGATATTATATCCTGTTACTTTGCTGAATTCGTTTACTAGTTCTAAAAATTTTCTGGTGGAGTTTTTTGGGTCTTCTAGGTATAGAATCATATTGTCATCAAATAGTGCTAAGTTAAGTTCTTATTTTCTTATATATATCCCCTTAGTTTCTATTGTCTGTCTAATTGCTCTGGCCAGTGTTTCAAGAACTATGTTGAATAGAAGTGGTAAAAGAGGGCATCCCTGTCCTGTTCCAGATTTTAGAGGGAATGCCTTCAATTTTTCTCCGTTTAGAATGATGTTGGCCTGAGGATTAGTGTAAATAGCCTTTATGATGTTGTTATCCCTAGTTTTTATGGTGTTTTGAACATAAAGGGGTGCTGTATTTTGTCAAATGCTTTTTCTGTGTCAATGAAGATGATCATATGATTCTTATCTTTAACTCTATTGATGTGATGAATTACATTTATTGATTTCCATATGTTGAACCAACTTTGCATCCCTGGGATGAATCCCACTTGATCATGGTGTACAATCTTTTTGATATGTTTTTTATTTGATTTGCCAGAATTTTATTGAGAATTTTTGCATCTATGTTCATTAGAGATATTGGTCTGAAGTTTTCTTTCTTTGAAGTGTCTTTGTCTGGTTCTGGAATCAGGGTGATATTAGCCTCATAGGATGAGTTTGGAAGTGCTCCCTCTTTTTCTATTTCCTGAAATAAATTGAAGAGTATTGGTTTTGGTTCTTCTTTGAAGGTCTTGTAGAACTCAGCTATGTATCCATCTGGTCCTGGGCTTTTCTTCATTGGTGATCTTTTGATGGTTTCTTCTATTTCCTCATTTGATATTGGTCTGTTTAAGTTGTGTATATCTTCCTGAATCAATCTGGGAATATCATATGATTTAAGAAATTTGTCAATGCCTTCAATGTCTTCTATTTTATTGGAGTATAAGGTTTCAAAATAATTTCTAATTATCTTCTGTATTTCTGTAGTGTCTGTTGTGATATTGCCTTTTTCATCACATATGCTGTTAATTTGAGTTCTCTCTCTCCTTCTCTTCATTAGTGTGACTAAGGGTCTGTCAATTTTATTTATTTTTTCAAAGAACCAACTTTTAGTTTTGTCAATTTTCTCAATTGTTTCTTTTGTTTCAATTTCATTGATTTCAGCTCTGATTTTCATTATTTCTTGCATTCTACTGCTTTTGCTGCTGATTTCTTCTTCTTTTCCTAGGGCTTTGAGATGTAGTGTGAAGTCATTTATTTGTTGGATTTTTCCCCTTTTAAGGAATGAACTCCATGCAATGAATTTTCCTCTTAGTACTGCTTGCATAGTGTCCCAGAGATTTTGATATGTTGTGTCTGTGTTCTCATTTACCTCTAAGAATTTTTTAATCTCCTCCTTTATGTTTTCTGTTACCCATTGTTCATTCAGTAGCATATTGTTTAGTCTCCATATGATGCATACATTTTTATTTTTTATTTTGTTATTGATTTCCAATTTCATTTGATTATGATGTGATAAAATTCATGATAATATCTCTACTTTTTTTGTATGTGCTAAGAGTTGCTTTGTGGCATAGTATGTAGTCTATTTCAGAGAAGGATCCATGTGCTGCTGAGAAGAAAGTGTATCCACTTGATGCCGGTTGACATATTCTATATATGTCAGTTAAATCTAAGTTATTAATTGTGTTATTGAGTTCTATAGTTTCTTCATTCAACTTTTGTTTGGAATATCTATCCAGGGGTGAGAGAGGTGTGTTAAAGTCACCCATAATTATTGTGTTGTGGTTGTGTCCACTATTGGACTTGAGAAGAGTTTGTTTGATGAATGTAGCTGCACCATTGTTCGGGGCATATATATTTATGATTGTTATATCTTGTTGGTGTATGGTTCCCTTGAGCAGTATGTAGTGTCCATCTATATCCCTTTTGATTAGCTTTGGCTTGAAGTCTACTTTATTTGATATGAGTATGGAAACCCCTCCTTGCTTCTATAGTCCATGTGAGTAGTACGGTTTTCCCTAACCTTTCACCTTCAGTCTGTGTATGTATTTTCCTAACAGATGAGTCTCTTGTAGGCAGAATATTGTTGGATCTTTTTTAAAAATCCAATCTGCTAGCCTATGTCTTTTGATTGGTGAGTTTAAGCCATTAACATTTAGGGTCACTATTGAGTCATGGTTTGTCCAGCCATATTTGTTTATTTTTGTTATTTAACTTGACTTGTTTTTCTCTTTGATTAGTTTTTCCTTTAGGTTACTACATCCCTCTGCTGGTTTTCATTGTTGTTTTTCATTTCTTCTTCATGAAATATTTTGCCAAGGATGTTTTGTAGTGCCGGTTTTCTAGCTATAAATTCTTTTAACTTTTGTTTATCATGGAAGGTATTTATTTCATCTTCAAATTTGAAGCTTAATTTTGCTGGATACAAGATTCTTGGTTGGCACCCATTATCTTTCAGAGCTTGAAATATGTTGCTCCAGGATCTTCTAGCTTTCAGGGTCTGTGTTGAAAAATCTGTCATTATCCTTATTGATTTATCCCTATATGTAATCTGATTCCTTTCTCTTGTGGATTTTAAAATTCTATCCTTATTCTGTAGGTTGGGCATTTTCATTTTAATGTGTCTTAGTGTGGATCTGCTGGATTTTCGGCGTCCTATAGGCTTCTTGGGTATGGATTTCTGTTTCATTCCTCATATCTGGAAAGTTTTATGATATTATTTCATTGAACAGATTGCTCATTTCTTTGGTTTCTCTATGCCTTCCTTTATCCCAATAATTCTTAAATTGGGTCTTTTTATGCTATCCCATAATTCTTGAATGTTATGCTCATGGTTTCTTATCATTTTCACTGTGTTGTCTATGTTCTTTTCAAGATGATATACTTTATCCTATCTAGTAAGTAGTCTACTCTATTGGTGATGCTCTCATTTGAGTTTTTATTTTGTTTTATTGTTTCTTTCATTTCAAGGATTTCTGTTTGTTTGGCTTTGTGTGTGTGTGTGTGTGTGTGTGTGTGTGTAACCTCTATCTCCCTGTTGAGTTGATCTTTTGCTTCTTAAATTTGTTTATGTAGCTCATTGTCAAAGTGAGCTTTTGCTGCCTGTATTTGTTGTCTAATGTCTTCTTTGAGATCCCCAAACACTTTATTCATGTATACCCTGAAATATTTCTCTGTCATTCTTTTTGCTATACCTGTTGATTCTTCTAATGATGTGTTGTCTTGAATTATTTGTGGTACTTTCTTCCCTTGTCTTTTCATGTTGCTCACATTTCTTTTTTTCCAGCTCTATGTGACTGGTGTGTTATTGTTTTTACCCTATAGATTTGTAGTGCTCTTGTATGGTTCCAAGGTCCCTCCTTTGTGTGGAAGGACAATGTTAACAGATCCTAATATCAACAGTACATCACCTATGAACAAATCATTGTTATTAAGACATTTATAGTTAGTCTCAATGTCAAGAAATGTTGGATCCAATTATTATTTAAAATATAATCAGTAGTTTCATAAAAGGTACAATTTCTGGTTGTGGACAGAGAACTGGGGGTTGGGCATAGGACTATATGCTAAGGGGAAAAGATGTGAGGGTATAGGGTTAATATAACTTAGGAAATTTGAAGGAGAACTCTAATGAAGAGGGTTAGAAGCAGAGGAATAGGCAGGAGGTAATTTAGGGTAGACAAGTATGTGGGAGGACAGTAGAGTACATAAAAACAGACACACATATGTATTTAGAAAATTACAGGATGTCAAAATAGTAAAATTTGGAGGGTGCAAGAAGAAGAAAGAAGGAAAAAGGGAAAGAAAGAAAGCCAGAGAAAAGAGAGAAGAAAAAAAGAAAGAAAAGAGAATAAAACAAAAAATAAAAGGGGGATTGGGCCTTATGCAATTCCTCTATATTATATTATTCATGTGACTCAGTTCTCATAATTCTATTTCATATAAAGCTCTTGGTTTCACATATGTTGGGGTTGTGAGAGCCAGAGGATAAGGGGGTAGAGGAAGAAGAATAAGGATAAGAAGGCAACAACAACAAAAAAAAAACCCAAACAAACAAAACAAAAACAACAACAAATACTCTTAGAATTCCGTTTTCTTTCTGCTTCTCTTGTCTTCCAGTAGTTGGAATTGTCTTAACCAGGGTGAGAGGACTCCAGGCCCCTGGTATCGTCTCCCTCTCCTGCCTGGAGCTTCCCAATCCTAGTCTCTCTGGTTTGCTTCAGGTTTTTGCTGTTTCATCACTAGACCCCTCCCCTCCTTTGCTTATCAGTTCACAACTGTGGGATCTGTCACCCTCAGGCTGGCTCCAGGTGGGCGGTGCCCTGCTCCCACTGTGCTCCCACCCCAGTTCAGCTGAGAGTTTTGTGCTGGGAAGACACTGTGCCCAGTAATCGCAGCTGGGGAGGGGGCAGGGGAGGAATTTGGAAACCAGGTACCTGTTCAAACAGAGGTCCGCGCTAATAGCCATGTCCACCAAAAAATGGCCAGAGAGGTTTTTCAAGATGGAGTTGGTCTGCTTCCAGCGCTGGGGTGTCCGGTGGTGTGGGGGGAGTTGGAATGGCCTTGTGCTGTAGCTAGATTGCAGCCATCTGGCCTGCATGGGAGCGGGCACAGCTGATTGGGTGATTCTGCTCTGCCACTTGAGAGCCATGTGCGCTAGAACTGCGGGCTTTGGTCCGGAGTTCAGAGTCTTACTGAAACACAGAGGCTCTGATTTCTGGGCAGATGGTTGCACCTCTGATGAGTTTTGCGAAAATCTGCTGTATAGGGGTCCTGTTGAATGCTCTGAGATGTTGTATTCCATCTAGGTGAGACCTTGTGGAGACGCCGCCTGTTTTCTTGGTTTAATTCCACAGAGCAGCCAGAAACAGTACCTCCTCTATTCTGCCATCTTGGATCTGCCTTTTTTATTAAAAAAAAAAAATATATATATATATATATATATATAAGTTGTCAATGGATCTTTATTTTATTTATTTATTTATGTATGATGCTGAGAATCAATCCCAGTGCTTCACACATGCCAGGCAAGCACACTACCACTGAGCCACAATACCAGCCTTCTTTAGACCTCTTTAACCCAAAACTGTTCCTGTTCTTTCTGTCTTTCATGATTTACTATTTTATATATATACTGGGAATTGAACTCAGGGCCTCAGGCATACTAGGCAAGCTCTCTACCACTGAGCCACACCCCCAGCCCATGATTGGCATTTTAAGAAATACATACAAATATTTTTGTGGAATGTCCCTCACTTTGGCTTTGTCTGTGTATCCTTGTGTTTAGAATCATGTTATACATTTCTGTCAAGATTACTAAAAAGTGTTGTTGTGTTCTCAGTGCATCACATCAAGAGGCATGTAATCAGTGTTGGTACTATGGACTAAATATTTGTGCTCCCTCAATTAATATATTAACCTAACCCTCAATATGATAATATTAAGAGTTAGAGCCTTTGGGGAATGTTTAGATCATGAGGATGGAGCCCTCTTTAATGAGATCAGTGCCCTTATAAAAGAGACTCATGAGAGTTCCCTTTCTCTTTCCCTCAAGTGAGGAAACCATGGGCAGATGGCCACCCATGAAGCCCTAGCCATCCTGTGTTAGACTTCCCAGCCTCACTGAACTCTGAGATATATGTTTCCATTGTTTATAAGCCACCAAAGCTAATATTTTGTTATGGCAACTCAAATTAAGATAATCTGTGATATTAACTTCAATCAATAGTTCATGGTGATATCTGACAGTTTTATCCACTGTAAATGTATTTTTTTCCTTTGTAATTATAATTATTAGGCATCTTGTGAGGAGACATTTTGAGGCTCTCTCTCTCTCTATATATATATATATATGTATATATATATATAGATAGATAGATACACTTTATATATATATATAGAGAGAGAGAGAGAGAGAGTAAACTTGGAATTATATATATATATATATATATATATATATATATATATATAGAAAGAGAGAGAGAGAGAGAGAGAGAGAATTATTGAAACAATTATTACTATTAGTGGCTGCCAAAATATAGTGTCAATATTTTAATTTCATCTTTTTTCTACATGTAGTTGGAATTCTATAAGGAAGTGTTTTCTGCAAAATTAATTTATTCATTACACATTTATCTCAGTGAAGACTCATAGTTTCTCATTTTATTCTATGGATCACTGTATTTATTTATTTTGTTGCTCAAATCTTTTCATATTTGATTCATGGTAGACCCTTCAATTTAGCTTCTTTGTTTTTTTAATAAGACCCTCCATTTTGTATTATTTTTGGCCCAGTTCTGGAATCAGCCATTTCTCCAAAGATCCCTGGTTCTTTAATTTTCAAATATTATTTTATTTAATATTAAAATGAAGTTATTTCCATATATATATATTTGCACAGCTGATCATCTGTTATATTTAAGGCACTGAGTATGGTACTCCTAGAGATATGATTATTTACCCTAAGAGTAAAAGGATCAATAAAGTAAACATCTAAATACCTACCCAAGGTAAAAATGACATATTCCAAGAGGGTTAAACCTGAGATGCTGCAGGACACAGAAAAGGGAAAATCCATTCAGTCTGTGAGCATTCAAAAAAAGATTACAGAGACATGGCATGGGATCAATAAAGGAGGATTTCAATAAAGAGTAATATGGGAAGAAAAGGAAAAGGTACCAAGTTCAAAAAAATAAGCTAGTCATTATCAAAACAACAAGTCCAAATTTACTAAATTGACCAGCAATAAGTTTTTATTAAAAATGAGCTGTCAATTGCTAAACATTAAGGAATTACGTGTGTTGCAGACTTTATTATTTTTACAATGATCAGAAAAACTTTAGAGGCAAGGAAAAACTGACAATTTAATCAAGTTCTCGTATTTTCATATTCATATTTCATTGTCTCTACAGTGTAAATCAGATGCAGGGAACAGTTATTTGCAATAATTTCCTGGGTTGGGTAGAGTGAATGGTGGGCAGAGACCCCTGCTAGTTTTCCTCAGTGGGATTTCCTCTAAATGACCTTGCTCCTGAAGTTATATCTGTCAGCAGTTTGTGCTTCTTCTTGTGCTACTTCTAAGACATGGTTTTTACCCCAGGTTCAGTAACACCAACTGAAGATTTGCCCAAATTTATATAATCTTCTCTATTCTTAATTAGTAGCTTCTCTCTTGCCATCTGGCAAGCATCCTCACACATGGACCACTTCTTCCCTCCCTAAGATGAATAAAATGAGAGGTGCTGAAATCAGGCAGGCAGCAGGGACCATGGACATCCTGGGTCCCATCACTATTGCAGAGGTTTCTGTGACTACTGCCGTGAATGATGTGGACACCTCTGAGTGCTGCTAAAGGAAAGCAAGCTGGGATGCCTGGTTTGGAGGAGCTATATACCATTATATATAATTCTTACAACTCTGTTGTGGGTATTTTCCCACCAACATTTTATTATGAAAACAGCTATTCCTTGATATTCTGGGAAGATTTTTCCAGGACTCCCTCAGATCCATGCATACTCAAGTCCTGAACATCAAATGGCACAGTATTTGCATAACACCTAGTATCCTCCTGTATACTTTAAATCACCTCTAGATGACCTTCAATGCCTAATATAAGAAATATGTAAACAATTATTATGTTATATTGTTTAAGGAAATGTGACCAAAAAATATCTGTACATATATGGTAGATATAACTTTTTTCAAATGTTTTTAGTCTTACAGATACAGAGGGCCAAATGTGTTTTTAAATATGCAGCACAGTTGAATAAATTTGAAAGTCCACCCTAAATACCTACCACTTAGATTTTAACATTGCCATCTTACTATACTTGCTTTATCACATATTGATTCATTTATCTAACTCTCAGTCCATGCATCAGGTTGGGTTTTGTAAAGTAATATCGCCAATATCCCTGTCTTTTGGTTCCGTGCCCATTTGTAGCTCTGAGTAGCTTCTTGCCCCATCTCAAGTAAGCTTGTAACTTTGCTGTCTGATTCTTCACCATCATGGGCACCCACTACAACAGGAGGATAATGCAATGGAAGTCACTTACAGTCATACCAAATCTTGTCCTTTTAAATGATTTCCATTTGGATTTTAGTGCTATATATCCCTTACGACTTTGAAATTCTTGGCACACACTCCCACTTCCTGTTTCAAAAAGTTCCTGACACCACAAAGCAGGTGCAGAGATTTATTTTGCATAGTGTCTTAGAGATGGTGGGACAGGATTTTCTCCATGTGTTAACTTGTCTCTAGACCCAGCCTGGAAAGAACGCCTGGTCTGGTCAGTTTCCACTGTAAAGGCAGAGTCAAAGGGCGTGGCCTTCCTACTCCACCCCAACCTCTCTTGGCTCCTTTGGGATACCCTGGCTGCTGTGCTGAACAGAGACGTGATCTCAGATACTGCTGGGAGGTGGCAGCACTTTCCCTGGATGCATTGATGTCTAAGGGCTTCCACCTCTTTCCTGATGAATCCTACTGAATCCTGATTTATGGAACTGTTGCAAAGAGTAAAGAGATGCACAGGAAAGTACTTGGTAACTGTAAATACATTTTATTATGTGCCTCATGCAACACTTAGGACACATTCGTACTACAGAATAATTCTTTATCTGAAATTCAAATTTAATTGGGAAGCCTGTATTTCATGTGGCAACCACACTCATGGGAAACAGAAGTCAGTTCTGACTTCCAGTCCCATGACACCTCCCGCCTAGCACCTGGGGAGTGAGCATCCCCTCTAGAATACCTGAGGATCATGCCCTGCTTGCTCTGTATTTCTGCAGTATGAGATTGGTGGGTAAATGGGACATTGTGGGAATTTTTAATCAGATGTTGTATACAAACTCCATGAGATAAATTACCCATATTAGTTTTTATTTAAACTATAATTGAATATGTGAATAGAAAATTAGTGTAATGTATTGATACCATCTGGTGCTCCAATTTTATACCAGTTTTTTCATCTGTCTTAATTTCAACAAGATTGAATTTTCCTCCTACATGTGATTCTGTTTTATTAATTATTTTGTTTTTAGTTGGATACCATGATGTTGACCATGGGCTTAAGTGGATTTAGTAATTCGTAAATATAGAGCAGGTGTGATGTCCTCAATGAGGCAATGTTCTAGTGACACAGATGCTGAGAACTCAATAGTTCACCTGCAAACCAAGACTGAGCAATTTCCCATAGAACAATGCACCCCTCAGGGGTGTATTTAGATAGATTCGAACTAATTCACACGTGCATTTCTTCCATATTCTGTGCACCAGGGATTTAGGGGGTACTAAGCAGATAAAAGGATATAAGACATAGTCTAACCTCTCAAGCTGGTGAGAGAGACAGACCTATAAACAGATAATAGCAATATGATTCAGTAAGGCATAGTTACAGTGCTCTGAGGACACAGAGGAAGGAGTCCCTGATCCGATAGAGAGAAGTGAGCAAAGACAGGAGGCAGCCAGAGAAATGAACAGTGAGGCAGCAGGAAAAGGTGTTCAACAAAATCCTATTTTCAAACTTTGATGTTTACCTGAACATACTTTAGACTTGCATAGGACTTTGTGGTTTATGAAGCACATTCACAGATTTTTACACAAACACATACATACATATTGTGGAGAGGAGCAATGTGAGGTTGCCCTCCAAGGGCAAAAGAAACACAGAGTGGAAGAGACAGAAAACAGATACAATTGACATTTAGTGGCTCATCAATAGTAGGAGGGAAGTAGAACGTGGTTAATTTAACTAACCTGAGGTCTGGGTTTATGGGTGATTTTGTCCTTTGTGTATATATATATATATATATATATATATATATATATATTTTTTTTTTTCCTAATATTTTGGTCTTCAACTTGTGGTACTGCAGCAAAATTGTTAAAAGGGTATGCTTACAAGACGAAGAAAAGCTGTGAAAATGTTCCAGATTAAGGGATGCTGAGGACATGCAATTTAGTGCACAGTTCAGCCATAAGCTGGATCCATAATGGAAGGAAAGACCATGAAATTCAGAACTGGGTCCACCGACAAAATTGGAATTTGGGTAGTAAATTAGAGAAAACTCCCATATCCTTTTAAATTCATGAAGTTGGTGACTGCTGTAGTTGAGCAAAAGATATTCTTATCATAATGATAAACAGACTAAGGTGTTTAGGTATTACGGACCCTGGTACATGATCTCTCTCTCTCTCTCTCTCTCTCTCTCTCTCTCTCTCTCTCTCTCTCTCTCCCATATCAATTATTATTGTATGCACCTCCTCCCAGCTGATTTGACATCCTGGGTCTCTCCTCTGAGAGGTACCCTCTCTCTCTGTTAAATTTCTGGTCCATGATGGACAAACTGTTCTAGACCTTTCTTTTCTCTCTACACATTCTTTTGAGCTCTTAGCCTTAACTGAAACCTGTTATTGCCAGGAGAGCACTGCTTCTCAACATCTCTCCCACACATGACAAGGGCAAGGTTTTCTATATGACTCTTCCTTGCTCTCTGGTACCTGATCCACATCCTCACTTTGTTACCTTGTATAAAATCACTGCTCCTCTGGGACTTTATGGATTTGGCTAAATTATTCTATGCTCCCTTCTCATTCTCTTCAACATGGCCAATTTATCCCTTCCCCTCATTTCTTGAAGAGTTGGGCATCTGTTTTACCACATTCTGCTTCTGCCAAATTTCTACCACCATCAGTTTTCCATGCATCTCATATCCAAAGCTTTGTACTCCTCTTTGACCACGTACCTTATCCCCAGTGATAAGAACCTTCACACATCCCCCACCCACTTCTAGGCTACACCGCAGACCTTCTCACTGTGTAAACACTTGTTCTATGCAATGATATTAGTGGTAAACAACAAACATCAAACCTGCTAAAGTTCATGGAAGGTCCACTGGAAGGAGCATTAATAATGTACAGAACAACAAGAGAACTGGAATGCTCAGTCAAAAAACAGCCAAGGGCCAACAGAGTCTGTTGCAGAAGAGAGAGAACATGGTCTGATCATTGGTACTGAAAGCCAAATCAAAGGCGCTGACACTGCAGCAGGCACTGCTGGCCTTAAAGCCCACCCACTGTGCCTTAGCTCTACCATTGCATCTACTGCAGATAACCACTAGCTATTCCTTTTTGGTCATATTCCTTTAGGATTAGGGGTTTGAGGTGATAGATGACAACTGCCCCAGCACAGTTTGTGAGGGGGTTCCTTCCTGTCCCTAGAGATCTGAGGAAAGGAATGTGTCTCTTATTTCAGTTTCCCTAATGAAGGTCGACAAGGACTCTCCCTTGTGGGATTAGCCTAAGGGGGAAGGGTATTGGATGCTAGGAAGCCTAAATTGGTCAAGTCTCACAGGGTACATATAAGGCTTGGAAACCCCTCATCCTTATCTCTTTTCTTCACATAATCACCTTTCAAAATAAAGTTCTCACCTAGCCACTGCAATTCACACTTTTCTGCTGAAACCTCATTCACACCCGACCCACCTGTACCCCAATCAAAGATATATCACAAATCTTTCAGCTAATGCATCTAGCTCTGGATGATATCTATTTCTCCCCTTGTTCTCTCTTGGTTCTGCCTCAATATTTTGAAACTTTTGAATTAATATAACCTACATAAAAATAAATATCAGGGAGGCATGAACTGTGACAGGTACTCTGTATTTTTCTTTTTTCTTAGGCCTTTGGCCAGTTCCCAAAGTGATCAGGGATGTTGGCCTAATAAAGTGACTCAAACTATTTTTCCTGAAGAATGTGATCCCCAGATGGCCCTGCCCCTTAGCATCTCATGTTCAGCATGGCTGAAATAAGAGGTGCCCAGGGCACACCTGTGTTCCATTTAAAGTTCTTCCCACCTACTGCTTAGTTCAACACTATTTTCCCTAGGTAGGATTAATGCCCCAGCCAAAAATCTAGCACCTTTTTTTCACTGGTTGGTTGAATAGCATGAGGAGCTCAAAGTGACCAGATGGCATCCTTAGCTTCTAATTCCATGGATTCATTGTTGAATTCTGGGTGGGAGCAATTCTCTAATGATGCTCCAAAACTTCTAAATTAACAGTCCATAATTGCAGGAAGAAAAGCAAAACTTTTACTAGCAGGTCATTAGATTTAGTTATGTGAGATGCATCCCAACTTTACCCCTTGTGAGATGACCATAAGAGTCACTAAATGATATAGTAGAAAATAATATAAATATAAATTATAAATATAAAAATAATTATGAGCATCTTCTCTCTTTGGCAAGACTGAATTCCTTCAAAGGAAGGTATTGTTTGTCAGTTGGGCTAGAGGTCTGGTGTTTCAACACATATACACACAATATGCAATATACACATAGACTATGACATGTGCAGGTAAATAGCAGAAGTGTGACTAGCAAGGAAAACAAATTCTAAATTTAGATACTTCTGAAAAGGAATTGATAGTTCTCCATAATGGAAGAGAGCTATGAAATCAAACCTGCCACATACAGAGATGGTCCTCCAAGATACTATGCAAAAGACTTGAGATTAGTTGCTGTTAGAAAGCTGGTCACTTGGAAATGGGTAGCCAGATGAATGTTGGCCAAGAGAAATGAATTTTGCTGGATCATTGTATGGTCTTCATTTCTACCACCTTGCACTTGCACATTGAGTGGACAGTGGGAGGGTCAGGGAGGAAAAGTGAATTATATTCCCAGACTGGGCAGGCTTTCCCTCCTGATTAGTAGGAATTACTGTGGTGGAATTGCTTTTTTGGGGATCTCATGCAAAACACAGGAATCCTTACATTCTGAGGCTGTTCCAGAAGTTCCACATACATCTCCAAGTCTTTATCACTAGTACTCTGTACTGCTTCTTCCAAGTCCCTGACCATCTGACCACACTATTAACCACTGCCCAGGAATAAAGGCATTCTCAAGTCAAATTCCTTCTAAATAAAATGGCTGAGGGCATTGGCTGCTGTATCTTATTCGCTTAGCCAATTTGCCTTCTCTGTTTTCTTCCAAGGCCATCCATGAATAATCTCTAACATTGCATCAGTCTATTTGGCAAGGGACAGAATATCATGCACAGGGATTTTAAAAACAGGCCTATTTTTTTTCCTCCGTTGTCAACTGGCATGGAGAGAAATTTATAGGTGTGGCTTGAGAGAGAGGCAACCCATATGCTAATATCTTTTTCTTCCTGTGCAGCTCAGGGCACTTGGACTTCCTGCATTGTAGGATTTGATAGGAGATGTGATATATATGTATATGTATCTATGTTCCTGTTTTGTACACATGTATGTATATAAATATTGAACACATGCATGTATTACCCAAAATATACAAGGGTCAAGACTTTTCCTGTCATATGTAATCACTCTATTCTCAACACACAACAAATGCCAAGATTACAGTAGTAGGCTTGTTAGACTTAACCAATAAAAATATAGTCCTGCCAGTTAAATTCTAATTTCAGACAAACAATAAATAATTTTAGTATAAATATATTCTGTGCAATATTTGGGAACTATTTATTCTAAAAAAATGCTTCTCACCCACATTTCAAATTTAACTAGGCATCCTGTGTTTTTATATCGTACAATATTAATTCTCAATAAGCTGCATTCATAAAGGAATAGTTTTCTTAAATCAAGAGATTTATTTAGTGCTCACTGTATCCTCAGTTCATTGAAATTTTCAACAACTATATAATATTTTGAAGTACTAAGCCCTTCTCCCTGTGGCTGCTAGAGATGGGGAGAGTCAGAGAACATAAAATATAAAGGTTCAGGTGTAAAATGGAAAAGTTGGAAAAAAATAGCTGCTAATCAACACTTTCTCTTTTTTCTAGCTAGACATGGACAAAAGGAATGAGGGGGTAGTCAGAGTTATTTCTGAAAAGATAGAAGTTATTTTTCCCATTGAATGAATATTGTATATGGAATACAAGAATTTTCAGATAGACAAGTAGATCTAAGAACAGAGGGAACCTCTGACCTGTTTTCTGACTTATTCCTAGAAAGCTGGATAAGTTAGCTATTGCTGCGCAACAAATAGCTACAGAATTTGGGGACATGTAGTGCTGGACCTGTAATTTTGCTCATAGGTGTGCAGGTTGTTTATGGAAACTCTGTTTCACACTATTGATCTCCTCCATTCATCCCATCTAGGGACCCAGGCTGGAGGGGCTGTGACTCCTGACACAGGAAGGAAACTCCCAGGGTGTTGATTGGAATTATGCAGGGTCCTTTCAGGCCTAGATTCTGGCCAATCACACTGTCACTCTGCTCACATGCTATTGGCAAATTAAGTTCAGGACCAAGTTCAATATCAATGAGGTGAACTATCACTTCCTGGTAAAGAGGTGAGAGGACAAAGGGTGAAAATGAGTTGAATAAGAATTGCATCTACCATCAGACAGGAAACAGTCACAAAAGGTGTTGAAGCAGAAGGGCTTGAGGCAGCCTCACTAAGACCTCAAATCCTCTCCTTGAAGAAGGGGAACAGAACAATACTTTTTTTTCTAATCAAAGGTTTAGAATGTGCCTTTTTTTTTTGTCTCTATTAGTTCTATTCATTCTATAAAATAGATACTAAAATTCCAGTTTTGTACATAAGACCAAGGCTGACAAAGATGGGTGATTAGCCCAGGAACCCTGGTAAGAGTTGAAGAGCTGGAATCAGAAACCCACATGGGGGGGCGGGGGGGTGGGGGGTGTCTGTAGCCTGTGCCTTTGCACTGCTCTGCACTGTGGGTGGGAATCCTGGTCTCTTCCCTTTGATGGTTCTTGTCTTCTGTCTTCCTCCAGGGACCTTGGAGAGCTCTCAAAGATAGCTACCACTCACAGCTATGCAAAACCAGGAGGAAAATTTTACTGCGTGAGTTAAGCCACTTTGCAAAATAGAAGTTTGGTAAATGTCTTACCACCAAGATCAGCAGAGTCTAGAAAAGCACCTCTTCCATAAAGCTTTAAGAAAGCACAGGTTGGCTGCCTCCAGTCAATCCCCTGGGGAGTCCTCCTGCAGGGAAGGGGGACTGGACTGTCCTTGGCACAGCACACTAGCAGGCGAGAAAACAGAACTGATGGGCTCCAACAACAGCCCTGAAGTGTGTCTACCTCCAGTTACACTCTATTTATCAGGCTCCTGGCTCTGCCCAAGGCCTTCTCAGCTGCTGCTGAGTCAGTAGGGTGGATATTTAATTAAAGTCGTGGTGCTGTAGAAATGAGAGATTGGGAAGACAGCCAGTCTCTGCAGCCCTTCTCCTCACAGGTTCTTCCATGCACAGCCCCACTGCCAGGCCTGGCAAACAGCACAATCAGTCCCATGAAAGAGCCCATCCAGATCAGAGCCTGAAATCTCAACAACGTGGCATTGGAACCTTACAAAGGCATACACATGAATAGAGAGGGTGCAACAAGTTCTGTTTTATTTAACAAGCCATTCTGCAGAGGCTGGTAGCCATGGCTTGAAGTTAAGTTGTAACATTAACAGACTGAATCATAGACTAAACCCTGCTTTGGAAGGAGTGACAGTCACAAGGGACAATGGTAAATAGAGAACTAAAGCACTCATGGTTATGATCATTAGCTGGATTGTGGCCCAGAAACTACTCTGGGAGGTTTTGGAGAATCTGGATCACAGCAGGTGACCAAAGCCAATGTGAAAGGGAGCTTGTCACTTCTTAATCCCAAATCAAGAATCCGGGATGTGACAGTCCTTCAGCAGCAGGCCTCTACATTACCAGGTACAAACACGGGTGAGAGGCTGAGCATATGTGCCAAGGAGGAGAAAGAGCTGGAGGGTACTGTCTGGCCAACTAAGTACTAAGTACCAACTAAGTTGGTACTCCAGCCAACTAAGGTGATTGAGTGTCAGATGGAGGAGAAGCCCACCCGCCCCCAGGGTGTCACTGTCTAAAGTCTGTACATGTGGACCAGCAGGACATCAATGCTTCCAGCCAGACAGACCCAAGCAGAAGGCAGGGGATGGCTAGGTGCAGGGAGCTCATGTATCAGCTCCTCACTGCCAGCCCTCACTTTCTGTGTTTCAGGCACTACTGTGGCTCTGAGTATCAAAATGTGAGTAACATACAATCTTTGCCTTCAAACATTTGATTTTCTAATGATGGTGACAAACTATTTAATAAGTTATGATGACATAAAGGAACATCTCACTGCTCTTTAGAAACTTTCCCAGATTCCAGCTCTGTCCTGGCTTCCTTCTTTCATACCCTTACCTAACAGAGTGGTGATGGAACCTTCTGTGCCTTAGTTGCCTCACCTAAGAAATGGGCACGGTTCCAACTTGAAGTGTGGATATGAGGATCAAACTGAAATTATTTATAATCATCCTTTGACGTCTATTCAGAATTGGTTCCGGGACCCCCATGGATATTAATATCTGAGAATACTAAGTTCCTTATATCAGAGGCATAATATGTGTATATGCATCTGCCCATATGATTTGCCATCTCTAGATGATTTGTAATACATAATACAATGCAAATGCTATATAAATAGCTGTTATTCTATATTATTTATATATAGAAAAGTCTGTATGCTTTATTATTGTCCATCTACCCACCCAAAGAGTGCATTTTTCTTACTATGTTCTTCCTGAGTGACAAAATTAGTTTTCCCACCATTTCAACTGGTTGAAAAATTTCCAGTGTTTCATCTGGTAAGAAGTCAGATCATTTGTATTTCATCTGTTTAATGTCTGATTAAGACACTGACAAAGCACCTCTTTCTACTTTTTATTCATCATCAAAGGAAAAAAAAAGTCTCAGCAGTATTGTGAACTTAGCTTACCCTATTCATCCGGAACTGAAAGAAGTAAATAAAGTAGCAAATTTGGAACTAAACCACCAGTCAAATCATAGCAATTGCCTCTGGACATCCTGTGTTTAGACATATTGACATTTTGTGTAAGTCTTAGCTGATTCATCTCTTAAAGGAAATTACAAATAAATACCATACTTACCAAGCTTAAAATACACAATTGCTTTCAGTCATTCAACGCTGGATAAAACAGTGAGCAGCCAGAGTTCCTCAGGAGAAAATTAACTGCTCTTGAAAAGAAGAAAAATAGAAGTGTGCCGCTCCATACACAATCTGCAATCTTTGACTCGACATATTAATGCTTTTAATTTCTCTTTGAGGAGCAATGGAAACAAGGGCAATTAGTGATCCATTTTTCACATTCTGGGTCTTTGAGGTTCCATGGAAGGCTGAGCAAATGAGGGGTGTTACTCTGATTTCAGAAACACAGTTTCTGTAAAGGACAGCGCTTGAGTAAAAGCCCGGAAGCACTTTGTTCTTGAGGTTTTTATTCCTTGAAGTTTTAATAGAAGTAAAATGTATGGGTTAGAGCATGAAAGGCTGAAAGGCATGCATTCATTGTTCATTTACTTTCGGGCAGTTAGCCCTGGCCAAGCCCTCTATCAGCAGAGAGATGCCAGGTGACTGAGGCAATGTCTTGGGCGGCCAGTGCTGTTTGCAATGTGGGCATATTTTACAAGTGACTCACATTTTGTAGAGGAAAGACAAGAATGTTTACCTGGACATGTGACTGTTTTGCCAGTTCTTTGGGGATCATCTAAGGAAATCCTCTTCCTTTCTTGGCTTCCAGTTTCCTCAACTACAAAATGAAAGTTGGGGCTTGATGCTTTCTGTGTTTGCAAGACCTATTCTTCTGCAACCCTAAGAGGTGACCATTCCAGTTGGCCAAGCATATACACTCAACTATTTAGTTCATTATTGGTGAAAAACAAATCACATTTAGAACTCTTGACTTTGAAGTGTGGCTTGGAAAAGATATAAACCAGTGGCTATCAAATATGGCTTTGCATTGATATTGATATTTAATAGCTCATTAAATGTCTATTAACATGTAATGCTACATTCGTACAGAAAAGTGCATCCATTGGTGAGTGTTCACGAAGCAAACACACTAATTATACTGAGAAATGGCATCTTGCCACCTCCTGGGAAGGCTTTAAAAATTCCCAAATTCCCATGTCTGACTTCAGACCCACTGAATTGGAATCCTAGGGTAGGAACCAGGGGACAGTTGTTTGCACAGGCTCCCTTGTGTATCTGATCCAGCCAGGCCAACAGTGCCATTTGCAAACCTCTGAAGTCAATAGTAGTTTTGTGACATTGGAATAAACATGAAGATTCTGATCATCCACACAAAAAAGGGGCACAGGCATGCATTAGCTGTGTTAGCATGAGGCTGAGGAGCACAGAGTTACTGTCCCACAGGGAACTGGATCAGCCCCGGGCCACACAATCTGCTACATTCATATGTGCATTAGTTACAATCCCCACCGTGTCCCTGAGGTGGTGATATCGTGCTTTTACTGAACAGATGAGAACACAAGCTCAGGAGGGTGAAATAGGTGCCAGAAATCACACAGTCAGGGAGAATCTGTATTGAGTTCAAACTCAAGTCAGTCTGATACACAGATTCAGTATGTCCATCTCCCTAGTCCATAGGTTTCATCCTAAGATTAAAACCAGTTTCACTGGGTGCAGCGGTACATGCCTGTAATCCCAGTTGCTCAGGAGGCTGAGAGAGGAGAATTGCAAGTTCAAAGCCAGCCTGAGCAACTTAGTGAGGCCCTAAGCAACTCAGAGAGACTCTGTCTTTAGATACAAAAATGGGCTGGGGATGTGCCTTAATGGTTAAGTGCCCCTAGGTTCAATCCCTAGTACCCAAAACAATCAAGCACACAAACAAAAAATCAGTTGCAACACAACCCACAAAAATGCTGAACCCATACGGGGATGTCCCATGGCTTATGTTGATGTTAACACTTATCAGATTTTTTAAGAAGTTGTATCAATTTTAGCACTAGTCCATTCTAATTGTATTGTGGAGGTTCTGGGAAAATTCATACACACACAGTTTCACTACTGCCATCTTTGTTGAGATCAGATCAAAACCTTTTCCCCAAATTTAGTATAAATCTTTCTTCTACTATAAAAGTAGTTTGGTCAAATGCAGTTTTTTCAGAGGCTGCACATATTCTATTATTGATTAAGAATTTTGTTATAGTAAATCTTGTTGGAAAAAATACAAGTTGTTTTTTAGGGCTTATTTTAGGGCTTAAAGGTGTTACGCCGTTTACCCTACAGATGTGTTTAATTTTGTGGTAAATTATAGAGAAGAGTAGAATCACTGTTCTAAAAACGATGCTCTGTAAAACTCATAGTAGACTATCACAGATTCTCCCCTTATTTTATCTTATTTTAATTATGCTTTTAGTTTTAATGTTTTGGCCTGGGAGGTGTCTTATATTGTTATAAATACTTTTATCCCAGTGGCTTGGGAGGCTGAGACAGGAGGATTACGAATTTAAAGACAGTCTCAGCAAAAGCAAGGCACTAAGCAAATCAGTGAGACCCTGTCTCTAAATAAAATACAAAATATAAAATACAATATTCGGCTCAGTGGTTGAGTGCCCCCGAGTTCAATCCCCAGAACCCCCTTCCAAAAAATTAAATATGGGCTATACTAAAAAATTGCTACTACGTAGATGAGAAATGATGGAGGCCAGAAGATAGATCAATGCATTTCTTCTCACAGCTACATAAGACATTGTGATATCTCCTTAGGTATAAGAGAACTTCTAAAATTACATGTAAATATGGTATAGTAATCTGGTCATGGGCTTTCAAGTTTTGAAGCTAGGATTATCTGGTTTAGGAGGCTGAAAATGAGCACTGATAAAGAATAATGGCAGTGAATTATTCATAGGATTGCAGGATGGCTTTCTTTGGGACAGCAGATCTCAACTGGAGCCATTTTTCTTTCCAGGGGATGTTTGGCAATACCTGGAGAGTTAGGGTTGTCACACTGAGGGAAGGGACATTGCTAGACATCCTACAATATGCAACGTAGTTCACCATTAAAAAAAAAAAAAGAATTATTCCAGAATGCCAGGGGTGCCAAGCTGGAGAAAACCTGGCTCAGGTAATGGCAATAAATCTCACAGAGAGACTAGCTTTTCTGTAAAATAATGGGAAAGAATAAGCTATTTCTACTTAGATTGAATATTACCATGCTGAAGGAGACCATGTATTTGCAGGGGCTTGCTTAGATGCTAAATTAGATCCCCTCAGGTCTGTATTGGAAAATGGAGCCCAGAGAAAACCACTTCCTCTTTGGAACTGGGGCTATTAAGCCTTTGCAATCTCTTCTACCCCATTATTCTCACCTCCATGCTAATACTTCTCTGAGGGCAGAATTTGTTATTCTAATGAGAAATCAGCACACAAACTAAAAAAAAAAATGATACCAATGTAAGATGTATTTCTTTTGAACAAAGTTAATTTAGGTGTATAAAATCTCAATTGAAATATTGTCAGGATTTTTTTTTTCCTCCAGAATCCTAACTTGGAACAAATGTGGCTGCTATGGTGTCCCTAGGAGAGAGTTGCTAAGGAAACCAAAAGCCATCCCCACTGCCGATGCACTCCATCCCCATAGATTACCATTATGGCCCATCAGTCATTTTGAGAGTCAGAGACAACACAGTGAGCAAAATGACGACTTTATCTGTTTATCCCAGGGGAACAGTTTCAAGAAATAGATTTACCCGATGCCATCAGAAGATTATCGAATGACCCCTCCTGGTAATGAGACAGAAAATGGATGTCGCTCACAGAAATGTTACCTTGGAATACATTTCCAAGTCCTTAACGCTGTATCATAAAAATGCAAAATATAGTTTCCAATAGACTGAAAAAATACATTCATAATAACAACTACAGTAAGACCAATCATATGCTGCATATGGTTGTTATTGTTTGGAGCACAGTGTATTGACTTAAATATAACCTTTGTGTAGTTGCTACAAAAGCTGACCAAAAAAAGATTATGAAACTCTCCCACAGAGTGCCAGGCACAAAAAGTATTTTTTAGTGAAATTTTTATGGGTGTGATTACATTTGGAATATTATACCAGACAATGGCTAAGGAGAGGTTTCAGTCAATGCAACCAGGCTGACAATGCTATAGAAGGAACAGCTGTGGAAAATGGATATCATTCAACTAATAGAGATTATTATAGGAGAGTAAGTGCTGCCTCTTCATACCTACAGGGGTGACCTGCTAGAGAGCCTGGGGCCCTACCTGGAACTACACAGACCTGAATACAGAAATGTTCCAGAGAGAGGCCTCTCCAGCTCCAGTCTGGTGCTATCCTGATTGATTGATTCCCTTTGCCTACATGACCACCAGCCTAGGGGATCCATTTCCCACAGAGCTACTGAGTTGGGCCCTCTGCACCTGCTGGGGTCCCTCAGCCTCCTCTGCCTGCCTGTTATCAACCTCAGCTTGCTTACTTGTGCCATAGAGTTTGTTTCCTGCCCCATATGGACACCTTGCACTCCAGGCTTTGCACTGCCAGCAGGGACCTGACTTCCTCTGCCTGCCTGCCCACTGACCTCAGAACCATGATCTTCCTGTTTTCCCATGGCTGTGGACCAGCTATGTCCCAGCAATCCAGCAAGCTTCTCTGCCACACAATGGGCTTCAACTTTACCTTCTTCAATGACGGAAATGCTTTCCAAGTGTGCCCTTCTTGGGGCATCCTCTCTCAGACCCAGGGTGACCTTGAAAGTCTTCTTTTCATTTTTATCATTACTGTCTATTCAAAAATTAAAGATTGCTTATATACACTTCCCCTGTTGAAATTACTTCATGGCGTCTGACATGTGGTTGGACCCAGAATGATCCACCCATCTCCCTCCCTTCCCAACCATCCTGGAATTTATGTCAGATCATAAAAATAAATGCCTACATCGTTTGTTTTGTTGTCATGGGCAAAAACTGAAACTGCGGACAGACTACTAGAAGCTGTTCCCTGTTCTCTGGAAGGTCAAAGGTAGATAGATCTGCAGACTAGAATTAAACCAAACACTGATTTTCTGTTCTTCCTTCTCTCAGGAAATGCACACACTCTCCAGACAGGAAATTGCCCTTTGCTTCAACAAAGTACAGTGACCTATAATAATATTACATCAGAGCCCTAGTTCTGTATTCCACAGCAAGGCAGAGTTAGTCTCTCCTCTCCGCTACGTAAATGTTAGTTCCCGTGCCTACAGATACATCTCTCTCTCTCTCTCTCTCTCTCTCTCTCTCTCTCTCTCTCTCTCTCTCTCTCTCCCCTCTGTGTGTGTGTGTGTGTGTGTGTGTGTTTGCTGGAGTTACTATTGTATATTACTTACCACATGACGACAGGCATTGTTTTTATATCTTTCTGTATTAACTTTTTAAATTCTATTCGACGTCCCTTTTAGGCAGGTATAACTCATATTCCCATTTACAAAAGAGTAAATCAAGGCCATGAGAACTTAATCTGCCTAAGGCAGAAAAGTCAGTTGGCATCTCTCAATTCACCTGTGCTGTTACTAAGGTTGAATTCACTTATATCTAAAATAAGAGAAGATAGGAAGTTAATGAGCCGGTGACCCTAGGGAAGTGTCTTTTCATTATACATGATTAAGCATGGAAAAATGTAAATCATAAACATGATGAGTTCTGTTATCTCATTTGCCTTTAGACTAATGTGTTAGAAGAATTAAAATAAAGGTCAGAATGAGCAATTCCTGTCCCTCCTCCCTTTCCAAAGCTGTGAGTCAATTCCTTCCAGATACCTAGCCTCTCATTTCCCAGGGAAGATTGTAAGAGACTGAGAAGACACTGGCCAGAGGCAAGGTCAACCAGTTTCAAATTCACAAGCACTTAGGACAATAGCCAGTGGAACCAGAGGACCAGAGTGGGATAACTTTTTAATTTTTCAAAATTAGGATGTTTTTGAGAGTAAATGGGGTTGTTACAATAATTACATTAGAACAAATCATATAAGTCAAAACCATCCTGAGCATACCCACACAGAGGGTAATGCCATTAGCCTAGAGGATAAGACCACCAGGGTCCAGGCATGAATCAAGTGGGTGACGTGATTATAGAAAGCTAACAAAAGGCAGGAATGCAAGGACCCCAAAGGGGTGGTGACCACCAAGGACCTAGCACAGGCAGAAGGAGCTCCCAACTCTTGATCAGCATGAGTGGGAGCAGCAGAAGAGAGCTGCCCACAGAGCTAGGTCTTGGAGGAATTCTTGCTAGAATTGCCAAGAGCAGGGGAAGAAGCAGTGGGGAGATGCTGTCCTCTCTCCCCTCCTGCCTTTAGATCTCCACTAGAGACACCTACTGGCCTAAACCCGAGGACAAAGCAGCTTAGATGGTGCCACCTGGAAGGGAGCTAATCTCTTACTATTGGAGAAGGGTAGAGATGGGTTTAGGAGCAGAGTCAAGCAGAAGAATCAATGCACTGTGATATAATAACCTCCATCTCCCCATCATGCATCAGTCAGCATAACAAGTCCAAATCCTCCAGTAGTTCCCTATTCCTTGGACTCCACTGCTATGGCTCTCTCTGCACATGCCCTAATCTAACCCCTCTGCCACCTCCACCTCCTGACCCGACTCCTCTGCGCTTCTGATACTTAGCAAAATCTTTTCTCCACGTTTTTAATCGGTGCATTATAGTTGCACATATTGATGGGATTTGTTTTACATATTGGTACGTGCACACATTAAAACAACATAATTTTGCCAATATCACTCCCCAGCACTTCACCCCACTCCCTGTCCCTTTCTTCTAGTGATCTCCCTTTGATTTTTAGGAGATCCATCCCATCTGTGTTCTGTTTTCTTCTCTAGCTTCCACATGTGAGAGTAAATAGAAGTTTTTGATTTTGACTTATTTTACTTAACACAATTGTCTTTAGTTGTCCTCAAATGCCATAATTTCATTTTTATTTTTGGATGAATAAAACTCCATTGTGTGTATATATACCATATTTTGTTTATCCATGTGTCCATTGATGGACACCTAAGCTGGTTCCATAGTTTTGCTATTGTAATTTGTGATGGCATAAGTATGAGTATGTGTGTATCACTGTAGTAAGATGATTTTAATTCTTCAGGATAAATACTTAGAAGTGGTATAGCTGGGTCATCTAGTGGTCCCATGCCTACTCTTTTGGGAACCTCCATGCTGAGTTACATAGTCACACCAACAGTGTAAAGTGTTCCTTTTTCCCCACATCCTCTCCAGCATTTATTATTATTTATATTCTCGATGACTGCCATTTTGAATGGTGTGAGACGAAATCTCAGTGTAGTTTTAATTTGCATTTCCCTAATTGCTAATGATGCTGAACATTTTTCATGTATTTGTCGGCCATTTGTATATCTTCTTTTGAGAAATATCTGTTTAACTCATTTTGCCCACTTTTTAATTGGCTCATTTGATTATTTGGTGTTAAGGTTTTTGAGATCATTATATATTCTAGATATCAATCCTCCGTCAGAAGAGCAACTGGCCAAGATTTTTCTCCCCTTCTGTGGGTTCTCTCTTCACCTTCCTAATTGTTTTCTTTGCTGTGCAGAAGCTTTTTAAATTATTGCTGTGGTTTATTAACTCCTGACATTGTTTCCTGGGCTTTAGGGATCCTATTGAGAAAGTCATTGTCTGTGCCTAAAAGCTGGAGTGTTGCCCCTATATTTTCTTCTAGGGGTTGCATAGTTTCCATTCTAATTCTGAGGTCTTTGATTCAAGCAAAATCTTCTTTATCTTCTCTTCTCAATGTGACCTTCATAGTTTTGCTCCATCTGAAATCTAGTTCAGTGGACTGAGGATATTTGCCACTTCTTTTTCTTCCCTTCTCCCCAACAACCCATAACTTTGAAGCTGGAGCCTTCTGACTCTACCACCCTCCACCCCACCTTGGTGAAGTCACATCACTGTGCTCCTCATTCCCTAAAGATGTGAACACTGGGCTCACGGTCACTCCTTCAAAAGTTATTGTAGCTCTGAAGTCAAACATGGAAAATGTTTTTAAAAATATCATTTAAGCACTTTAAATACTTGACTGCTAACCTGAAATTAGTTTCAGTGCTATCGCTAATTTCACTAATCTTTTTACTTCCCCACTCTCCTGATTGATGATTACTTTCTTCTCAAGCCTTCAATATCTCTTCTCCCATTTCCACTTTCCCGGGTCACCTTTCTTCCTGTTTCACTGTACCTCCATGAAGCAATCCATGTTTGCCCACCATTACATCCATCTGCCGACATGCGTGCTCATCCCATTTTCTGTTTCTGTGGCTCAAAGACTACCAAGTACATATTTCCAGCCCACATCATCTTCCCCAAATCTATACTCACAAGTGCAGCTTATTATACAATGTATGCACCAGGACGCCTGATAGACATTGAGGCATTTTATACATAACCCATAGAATTCTTGCCAGCCCTGGTCATCCTCCTCTGTACCTGTTCCTCCTGTCCGTCACTCATCACAGTACATGGTAGTTCCACCCTTACAGCTACGCCATTATCTCATCTCAGACATCCAATGTATCAGGCATCAAATTTGGGCTCTATGGTCAAAACATTATCCTCAATTCAACCAATTATTACTACCCCAATCTCTAACCCCTTCATAAAGTCTCTGTTGCCTCATTTCTGAATCATTTAATATCCACCTGCTTTGTCTCTGTTCTTCCATTGCTTCTCCCTAGTACAGCAATCAGAGAGAGTCATGTCATGTTATTGCTCTATTTGAAACCATGCAGCATTTCCCTTTTCATCCAGAACACAAGAGAAAGCTTGTATGGCCTAAAAACTCATATAGAAACTAGTTATGGGATTCCTGGAACTCATCCCCTTATCTTTATAGTCTGGATATGGAATGTCTCCCAAAGATGCAGCAATGTTCAGAGACAGGACATCTGGGAAGTGATTGGATCGTAAGGGCTCTGGCCTCATCAGGAGGTTAATGATTCGATAGTTGAGTGGACTACTGGAATGTGGTGGAGGCTATGAGAGGTAGGACCTGGTTAAAGTGAATGGGTGGGTCCTAGGGGGCATTCTCTTGGGGACTATATATTGAACCTGGCCCCCCTCTCCTCTTCTCCCTCCCTCTCTCTGCCTCTCTGTTTCCTGGCTGCTGTGAACTCTGCCAAGACATTCCACCATCATATTCTACCTCACCTTAGGCCCAAAGCAATGGAGCCTACCAATGATGGACTGAAACCATGATCCATATCTTTTCTCCTTTAAGTTGTTTGTGTCAACTATTTTGGTCATGGTGATGAAAGGTGAGGAACATACTTGCTCACCACACTGCCATCATGCTGGCAAGCAAAATTCTTGAACATGCCTAACATGCTCATAAACCAGGGATTTTGCACTTGCTGTTTCTCCTTTCTGCAACCATGGATGGCTTCATAACTGACACTTGTCATTCATTCGTATCTTCCCTCCTCTATTATCATGCTCTGGCATATGATATTTTATTTATTTATTTTTGTTTGCTTAGCATCTGTCCCTCCCCCAGGACTATAGCCTTTATGATGACAGCAGGTGCTCCATAAATACAAATTGAAGAATAAAGAATTGGAAATGATTAATTGGAGAGAGCCATGGGATGTGTTTACCAAGATTCTCTCTTTCTCTCTGTGACTACAGATGAGCCAGAGTAGTCAACAGAAGCTGGTAAACACAGCTTTGAACAATGACCATTCAACATTAGCCATTGTCCTGGTGAAATGCATTCTTGGTGACCTTGTGGAGGGCAGTAACTACTGATGCAGAGTTGCTTTCAAAGAGTAACTAAGTTGGTGTATTAGAATACATTGTTTGTTCAAACTATTTCCTGCCTGATTCCAGGTGTATCCTTGTATGGTCCCTTTTTTGGGACCCTTCCCCCATTGAAGAGGTACACTGCCAATCTGTTGTCACCCAATTTGACACTGTGGTCTGCTCTGACCAAGAAGTGACAGGTGCATGTCCACAAGCAGCATTGGTGTGATGTTGCCAATGCCCTTTTTCCTCTTCGAGAAGTATGTCCCAAATGAGGACAACTCTATCAGATTGGTCCCAGAATTTCCCTAGACTGAGGACTTTTAATAGAACTGCAGCCAACTAGATGCTGCAGGTGTGAGAAAATAAGCCTGGGCTATTTCAAGACACTGAACTTATCACAACTTAACCAGTGAATATTGACTAATGCAGTTGGCAAAAATGATACTGGAAACATCTGGAATATGAGCAATGGGAAAGAGCTGTTGCTGCCTCTCTTGCTCTTCACCATACTGACCCCAGAATATTCCAGTTGTGTTTAAATTCAACTCTGCTATGCCTGAACCTCTGCACCTGAACATGGCTGGAAAATATATTACTCTGACTCCCCTAATTTTACATATGTGATTATTAATCTGAAAGGAACTCAGAAGCTAATCCTGATGACCAGTGAAGGAGGTGACATTTGGACTGGAACCTGAACAATGAGAGGAATCCAGTCCATCCAGGGAAGAACAAGTACAGAAGCTCCAAAATTGGAACTAGTTTGGGGAATTTAATGGAGGGAAAGGAATATCTGGTTACAGTGCAATGAAGATAGGGCTGAGTGGGACAAGATGAGACTGGAGAGAGAGCCGGTGTCCAGAATTATCTGTACACAATTATGTAGTCTCAGGAAAAGACAGTGGGTTTTCTTCATGTGCCATTGGGAAACCATTGGAGGGATTCAAACAAAGGAGTAAATAAGTTTCAGTTTGCTATTGCCACATAAAATATATTTTTAAAATTAGTGACTCAACACAACGACTTCTATTTTACTCATAGATCTGTAGTGTGGGCATGGCTTGTTGGAGTCAGCTTGTCTCCGCTGTGCCAAGGATCTGTGGCAGCTCAGAGGTTGAGGTCAGGCATGACCTGAAGCTTTATTCACTCATATGTCTGGGGAATTATGCTGGCTTTCAGATGGAACAAGATGGACTACAGATAGCCACGTGGCCATTGGACTTCCTCACAACATGGTAGCTGGGTTTCCGAAGTGAGTGTATTGAGAGAAAGAGCCTAATGGTAGTTCATACAGGAGATTGTCCCAAAAGGCTTCCCAGTGCCAAGGGGAAGGAACACAGACCCTCCTGTTGATGGATGAGTTTCAATATCACCATGTAAGATGAGATACATTGGAATGAGATATATTGAAATGGGATATATTGGTGCGTCTAACTTTGGAAAATAAAATATGCCCCCAAAGAGTATGACTTATGTGTTTGAAAGGACACCCTTGGCTACTTTAAGGAGAACAAATTGGAGGAAGGCAAGAATGGAAATGGACCCTGGTCTGGTGGCTCAAAAGATCTTGGGGAGAAGTGATAGTGAGTTAACTATGATGGGGGAGTGAATGTAAGAAGCAGGGGATGAATTCAGGAATTAAGCCCCCATTTGGAAGCAGGTTACTTAAAAAACCCAGAGGCTCCAAAGGCAAAGGAGAACAGGCAAGTGGGAATATATGCAGAGACACTATCTTACCTTCAAAAGGGAAGGTATATTTCTTCCCATTTTCCGCCAAATATCCAGGACTCACTACTGGGGGTCACTTTTTTTTTTTTTTTGAGAGAGAGAGAGAGAGAATTTTTTAATATTTATTTTTCAGTTTTTGGTGGGCACAACATCTTCATTTTATTTTTATGTGGTGCTGAGGATCGAACCCAGCGCCCTGCTCATGCCAGGTGAGCACGTTACCGCTTGAGCCACATCCTCAGCCCCTACTGGGGGTCACTTTAAAGTGGATTTGCTGATTTGTCAATATTATTGTTATTTCAAACACATATTTGAAATGGATATTTTAGTGGAATATAACTGCTATGCTAAATAAAAAACTGTGATTGACCAGCAGATAACACCTCACCTTGACAGTGGAGGAGAAATCTAGGAAGGTTCCTTGATTCGGCAGAGTGCCTGCAGACAGACTTTTTTGAACAGACATCAGTTGGGTTCAACACATGTGCAACTGACCTCCTTTTTGACAGATTTATCAACACCTGGTCCTCTCCAGCCATGGTGTGCCATCTTCCTTAATAAGTTGTCACTGAGGCTTCTGAGAAACAATGACACCTGCTCCCATAGCCTCCTGATTACTAGTAAGATCAGACATTCCAGACCTTCTATGTCACAGCTCTTCACTGCTGTGATGCCTCACCGGGAGAGGAGAGGACACTAGCTTTGGAATCCAACAGTGCTAGGCTCCAATGCCAGCGCTGACACTTATGAGCTGACTGACCTTGAGAGGCTTATTTAATCTTTCTGGGTCTCAGTTTTCTTCATCCTAAAACAATGATGATAACCCTACTTCATGGGGTTTATTATAAAGATTAAATGAAGCACCAAGATAGTCGCTTGCATGGAGTCTGACACATCTTATGGGCTCCATAAATTGTAATGATAGTTATTACCTATTAAAGAATAAAGGTGCCGCAATATTTAGAAATCCATTCCTAAATTTCCAACAGCTAGCACCAGGCATACAGACCATTAGAGAACAGCTGACACTGCCTGCTGACTCTGGTCATGTCACATCCTTTTATGGCTCAGTGACTTAACATTTAGAAGACGGAACTTTCACAGTGAGAGCAAGTTGAAAAATAAGTAAAACCCCAGAGAGCATTTAGGCACAAACCAACTTAGATGAACCTGAATTTCTCAGCTCAGTCTGCCAGCTGGATGGCTTTTACATTCTGCTTGAGCAAAGCTATGCTGTCCCAGAGGTTGTTGCAAATTCACAAGTGCTATATGCATGTCAAAGACTCAAGGGGAGATTAGCTCTGAAATGCTGACGTTTTTGTACACATCAACAAAGCTTGGAGCAAAAAGAGGTCTGAGAAACACTATGAGAGCCTTCAGAAGGTGAGTGTGTGAGCTGTCACCAGACCTCCCCTGCCAGGTAGCCTTGGCAGTATGGTAGGTCACCCAAGTCATCATGCAAGTTTGCATGCAGATCTTGGAAATGAGCAGATGATTGCATTTTAAAATTTCTCATTCAGTTGTTTAGTATCAGACAACACAAATATTCCCTAACTTCATGCCTTCTAACTGCAGCATCTTCCTTTGATAGGTGGCTTCCCCCCACCCCCACACTAGTCTCAGGTATGGCTGCTCTTTATTGAGTGCGGTAAAGGTGACGAACCCTGTAATAGATTTTACAAGCATGATCTCATTTTCTCCTAACATTTGTTCATCTGTGTAACAAATACTAACTGACTGCCCAAGAATCTGTAACAGGGTACAGTTTCACAAATGAACTCCTGGGTTTCAAAGATGGAAAGGGACCAAGTCCCCTTAAGAGGTGAAAAGACATATATTTGATCTACAAATATATGAAAAGATGTTCAATATCTCTAGTAATTACAGAAATGCAAATCAAAACTGCTCTAATATTCCATCTCACACCAGTCAGAATGGCAGTTATCAGAATACACCAACAATAAGTGTTGATGAGGATGTGGGGGAAAAGGCACATTTATACATTGCTGTGGGGCTGCAAATTGGTGCAACCAATCTGGAAAGTTCTATGGAGATTCCTTAGAAAACTTGGAATAAAACCACCATTTGACCCAGCTACCTGACTCCTTGGCTATACCCAAATGACTTTAAATCATCACACTATGGTAACGCAGCCACATTAATGTTCATACCAGTTCAATTCACAATAGCTAAACTCTAGAACCAACCTAGATGCCCTTCAATAGGTAAATGGATAAAGAAAATGGTGGTATATATACACAATGAAATATTACTCAGCATTAAAAGAGAATAAAATTTTGGCATTAGCAGGCAAATGGATGGAATTGAAGAATATCATACTAAGCAAAGTAAGCCAATCCCCCCCAAAAAAACAAAAACAGAATGTTCTCTCTGATAAGTGGATGCTGATTCATAACAAGGAAGGAGAGGCATGAGAAAAATGGAGGAACTTTGGGCAAAAGGGAGGGAGGGGAGGGAGGGTGCATGGGGGCAGGAAAGATGGTGGAATGAGATGGACATCATTACCCTAGGTACAGATATGATTGCACATATGGTATGATGCTACATCGTGTACAACCATAGAAATGTAAAGTTGTGCTGCAATTGTGTACAATGAATCAAAATTCATTCTGCTGTCATATACACCTAATTAAAATTAATTAATTAATTTATAAAATAAAATAAGAGGTGATTAGGAGAATCAGGATGAATGAATCTGATTTCCACACTGTTCCCAACAAGCCATGCTTCCCCGGGGCTGCAAAAGCTGTGCAAGGAGAGAAAGCTAGACCTGGAGTCTGGAGATCCAGGCACTTTGTTTGGCTAGTTACTGGTCCTGGCCTTGGGTAAGTCACTGAATCTCTTTGGGTTTATTTCCATATCTTTATGGCACATTGATGAACACTTTTTGACCTACCTTCTGGTGTTTTGCAAGAATCAAATGCAGTAAGGAAACAGTTCTCTTTAAGAACAACCTTTATGGGCTCACTTAGTTTCTGCTGAAATGGTGCAAAGGACAGGGCACTCACTGCTTTGCACACCTGGCGATGTTGGAGAGCTCTGGTGACCACCTGAGTTACAATCTGCTCTCCTGCAGCTTCCACTCTGTGGTCCAGAGTGAAATCAAGAAAGCCGTTTTCCTGGCTTTCTTCAAATGTATAATTTTAAATGTATTTTCTTTGATTCTATTATTTTAACATAATTCATATAACAATCATTGACTAATCTTGCAATTACCTTTCTAAGATGAAATATGCACAATAAATCATGCAACAATTTCGAGTGCTATTAATTTCCACACACGATCCCCTTTTAGCATTTTTGACAGGTAGTAAGTAATTTTATTTTCATCTATTGATCGGCTCAAAAAACAATTAAAATTCATTTTTTAACCTCATCATTTATCACACTTATATAAATTTAGAGCCCAATATTGTCTCCATCTCCTGCCTTCCAATGCCACCCACTAAAAGTAGCCACTGTCAACACTTTGATCTTGCTGCTTGTGAACTGATATTTTTCCTTATGCGTTTGAAGATACAACAACACAAATACACAAACATTTTACCCATTTTTTAAAAAATTATTTTTAGATGGATATGGACACACAGTATCTTTATTTATTTATTTGTATGTGGTGCTGAGGATGGAACCCAGTGCCTTACACATGCCAGTCAAGTGCATTACCACTGAGCTACAACCCCAGCCCCAATTTTACCCATTTTTTAAGGACGAAGAAACAAGACACTGAGTCAAGGGACGGAGAGGAAAGCAAACTGAAAGTAACTCCTATGGAAGAGTAGAAACTGGGGAAACTGGGGTAGCCAGCTGCACCTAAAGGGGCAGTTTCTCCAGCCCATAGAATAGTTGTCCCTGAGCATAGAGGATCAGGGTTAGAAAATCTTCTGATTTTGCATGAGAAATCAGATACCCAGATTTATATATGTCAATTCCTACTTTTTAATGTTGGCAACTGAATTACATTTCTTAAGAAAGATACCAGCCTAGATAAATTCTTCCTCGGGGCTTATCTAGCCAGTGAGCTGCCAATTGGAATATCTATTATAAATATCAGTCAGCCTCTTGTTTATTTTCATGTAAACTATTTGATAAATATCTTTCCTTATCAGTGCATATATGTCCCCTAGTTCTTTTTATGGTTGCATAATATTCTATTGCATAGCTGGCCCCTTAACCATCTCTTTACTGATGGTTAAGAACTCTAGTGTTTCTAGTCTCTACTTCTGATCTATTATATGTTTTTCTAACATTCAGTCTTTTTTACTTCTTTTTAGCTATTTCTCATTCCAGTTTCCTTACCTCACTTCTCTTAGACCACTTTCAAATGAATTTTTGCTGAATTGTCCCACATGCTCATCATTTATACCAGTAAGATTTTGGCAGAAATTCATTTTAAGTTGGTTTGAGAGAAATGTAACCATATGTGTTGGAGCATTTTGGTTCATAATCATTGATCTGTTCTTCCTTGGCCTCCCAAGTGTCTACCTGGAAAATAAATGATGTGATCAACTAACCCAAAATCTACTCATCAGATAAAGCCATCATTCTCATCTTATGACGATGTGCTCCAGACAATTTTATAAGTATTTTACATCTTTGATCACATTCTACCTATAAAATTTCATATTTAACACTAAAATATTATTCAAAAATATTTTATAGATATTTGATTAGCTACATTATTTTTTATTCTCCTGATTTTTGGAAACCTAGTTTATTTCCAAATTAATATTATAAATAGTACTGCAATGAATGTCCTTAGGCAAAAACCCTTTCTTCCTTTCAGATTACTTCCATTAATAGAATCCCAGATTTAAATCCAGATCAAAGTGTTGACAGTGGATACTTCTAATGGATGGCATTGGAAGGCAGGAGATGGAAATAATATTGAGCTCTATGTAGGATTTCCAGGGAGAGAGTTATGAATATCTCCAAGGCTCTTGAACTGTATGCCAGGTTTCTTTTCTAAAGGTAGAAATACTCTGTGTTCCTTCCAGCTGTGTCAAATGTGTCTACATCGTTGCACTCAATATCCAATATTAGATACTTTCATATTCTACAGTTCAATTAATCTGATAGGTTAAAAATAGCGTTTCATTGTTATTCTAATTTCCATTTCATTGATAATGAGATTGAAAAATGTTAAAATGTTAATTAGCCATTAATAAGACTCTGTCTTAAATTTCCTTGTTCTTTTTCCCTTTACTTAAGGGGAACTTCATGCTTCTATTACCTTTTGGCATGAATGTTATTAAGGATATCACCCTTTGTCCTGTTGAAAGCAAGTATTTCTCCCTGTTTCTTTTCCTGCTAAATGATTTTGAGAGAAATTATAATTTGGATATAAAAAATATACTGACCTTTCTCTTTGCTATTTCTTCAATACCTTTTAGCTTAAAAAACACTCTTGCCATCATCTTTGCTTAGGTTTTATCACTATTTATTTCCATTTTGTCTTAGTACTTTTTATAATTTTGTTTTTAACAAGCTCATTCCTTCTCGGTAAGGTCACACTATATAAGGCTTTTGAGGTTTAATAGGAAGTTACATTTACATTTTGTTTTGTTCTTCTTGGAAACTCTGATGCTGCTATCGATTGTCCATTTTAATAAGGTGCTTCTGTTCCAAAGCAATCATGCAAAGGCACGATTGGAAACATAAATAATGAAGAGTAAATGCTTTCCTCCCACTTCATTATTTAGCTAGAGAAAAGCTAACTGTTACTCAGGCATGAGACACACCCTGTTTTCAATCAGATAAATGTAGGAAAATAATAATAATAATAATACACATTCCTTTTGTCTGGGGTAATAGTAGAAATGAATTAAAGTGTTGAATTATTAAAAATCTCTTGTTTTCTAAGCAACTATGCACAGTATCTGGCATTGACAGGGTGAATTCTAATCCAAAGGATTTCTTTGAGTTGTTAACCAAAAATTCAGTGACAAGGACTGGAACAGTTTTTATAATGCAAAGGAAAATGCCAACCAAACTCCCCAGACAATAGACTATTTATCACAGTTTGTCGAAGTGGAGCAAGTACATAATTTTTTGATCCAGCTGACACATTCAATTATCTTCTAAAAGTTTCTATCACAGGTCTCCTTTCAGCCATTTATTGGGTACAAAAATGTAATCCATAATTATAGATATTTCATGTGCCTTATATCAAGTGCTCAACAATCCCTTTCCCAGGCTTTCCATCTCCCAGACAAAACTGAAAAAAAAAAAAGAAAGAAAGGAAAATAAATGCTTAGCAATCAAGATTTGCAAAGTGGCCGTGAGGGGCAGCCAAGGAATTGACAGCTGAAAACAAGGAAAAAAATATGTACAGTGTAGCCCGGGGTTTGGGTTTGCTGAGGAAATAATTTGTTGCGTATCATAGACTCACAGATGTCTGGGACAGAAAGGGAATCTGTGAGCAATAATAATTTGGTCTATCTCCCTGCTCTTAGATATAACAAATAACTTTCCAAATATATGTGTGTATCTTAAAAATAAAAATGTGAAATGGTGAAAAAATATCAGAAGCAAGGTTTGAGATCAGTTCTACCATTTTCTAATAATATTTCCTTGGGTATAATTCTGGATTCTTCTCTGAGTATAAAAGGCTATCAATACTGGCTGGGTTCCTGTGATGTTAATGGGGTACCATATAGAGTTAACAATAAATGGCAGTCATCTGTCTCCCTCTTTTACCTCCCCATTAAGAAATTTGGGGAGACAAGCTGATAACTAATCTTGAGATATTCACCCATATTTATAAGTCCTCTAAAATGGGAAATTTCCTTGCAGGCCAAATTTATATTTTTCATGTAGTACATTTGGCTTGCTTCTGGTTTATTTGCCAATGAGGATAAAGAGTAGAGATGATCAAACTTGGTCAATTAATCTTTCATTTGATGTTTTTGTAGACTTGATAGCTGCCATTTGTAAATGATTCAGGGCCCTTATCTTCCTTTCATTAAGCTTTTAAATGAAAGAGAAACAGCAAGAAGATTAGTACAAGTATCATCTGACAAATACCTTCTTTTCTCCTTTATATCTTGTATCCAGCTCCCCTACCTCTGCCCCATGTACTCCACTTTTACAGTTCTAGAAAGGAATACCTAAGACATGACACCTGGCTTTCTGTTGGACTCTCCAAGTTGTCTATCCCATTACAGAAAAAGCAGAGAAATAATGTGTAGTGGATGGATGCCAATGAACAGGAGCTATTTATGGCTGAACTGAACTTGGCATTTGATCCCAGCCTCCTCTCAATTGAATGTCAACTAACTGCATTAAATAATACTCCGTTTTATTTAAAATGCACAAAACCAACAAGTATAAACCAATACCTTTAATTTATGGAATATAATAAATAGGAGGAACTTAAAAAGAATATATTTTTGCTTCCATATTAGGCAAACTGAAGCTCAGAGATGTCCAAGGAGGTACCAAAACAATAAATAAGTTAGTTATTGTACAATAGAAAGTACATTTTGTATATATACATACATATACATTTTGTCACTCATGTAGTCTTTGGTTTTTCTCTTCCCAAGATGACAGCAAAGATTTGCTCAGGTCATTGTCTCTAAAGACATCCCTTAAAACCACCCATGGAAGTTATTTACAGTTGAGAAAAGCCTAACATTTCTGGGAGAATGGATAAGACAGCAGTCTTTGGCACACAATTGGCAACCAAAAAAAAAAAAAAAAAGTGAAAAGAATCAATGATGATTTTTCTATCCATCAATCATTCCATTTATTTATTTGTATACACACATAAATATTTGCATATATGCATATGTTAATATACATTTATATTATATGGTTACATGTATATATGTATATACACATATGTATGTATATATATGAAATGTTTGATAGGTTGAAAAAACATACTTATACATATAATACTTAATTTCTTTTTTTTAATATTTATTTTTTAATTGTACACAATACCTTGATTTTGTTTATTTATTTTTAAGTGCTGCTGAGGATCAAACCCAGGGCCTTGCATGGCTAAGCGAGCACTCTACCGCTGAGCCACAACCCCAGCCGCTATAATACTTAATTTCATATGTAAATGAATATATTTTATATTCATTTAAATATATAATTTTATACTTATTTATATATAAACAAATTTATATCAAATAAATGCATACATATGTGGTGTGATGTGTATACATATGAAACACATGATTAGAATGTGATGATTGAGATTATTGCTCAACAAATAGTCCATCCAGTGGATGGAATTTACCCTACCCCATGTTTGTGGGAGTTTCCATGTGACTTGCTTTGACCAATAGACTGTTAGCAGAGGTGATACAAGCAGAGGTTCAAATGTGCTTGTGACTTTGGTTTGCCTGGTTCTGTGGAACCCACAGTGAAAAAAGCGTGGCCAAGGGAGCTATGCTTCTCATTGTGTATTGCTAGGCCCTGGGAATAGAACTGAACCCAACCCAAAGCCTGGAGCCACACCCAGCTGGAACACAGCTCAAAGCCAACCTGTCCACTCAAGTCCACAGTCACAATCAATCTGTAGCCTTTTTTAAAGAAAAGAATGCACATGAATCATTGTCTGCCACTGAGTTTTAGCTACTTTTGTAGTGCAGCATCATTGTGTTGGTAGCTGCTGGTACATGTAAATGACTTGACTGTGAACTAAGGGACAGACTCTGTGATCAGCACTTTAAGAATCTCAATTTTATCCAATAATAATATCAATAGGCAACACTATTAACATGATAGCACAAATGAGGACATGGAGCTTCAGAAGGGTTAGGAAACTTAACCAAGTTTGATAACAACTGCCTGGAACATGACTTGAATTGAGGTCTTTCTGATTTCGATGCATTTGTTATTTCTCAACTATGTGTTTTCACTTGAAATGAGAGAAATTAAAGCTATGAGTGGTCCTTATCAGTGAGGTTTGCTGTGGGCATGGAACCAAATAACTGCTACTGTGTTCTTTTATTCCATTCCCAACTGCTATTGCAAATGAATTGTTGAGGGTTGTGTTTCAATCTTTGCCAAGAACTGAGCTGATTCAGCTCTTGGAATTTCACTCCAAGGAGCAATTGATGAAGAATTCTCCTAGAGAGACAGATGATAGAGTAATTCCACAGCAAAATGCGATCAAGTCTAGGAGATATATGTCCTGGCCATGAAAAAAAAAAAAGTTCAATGATGGCATTTCTCTTATGTTTGATAGTATCTCTTGAATTCTCTTGAGACATAGAGAGTATTAGCATATGAAGTATTCCCAGCATTGAGGGTGGGAGGAGAAATCCAACAAGATATTCTTATTTCATTTAAAAGACATTTTTTTTAAAAAAAAAAATAGGTTCTTTGGAGTTCTTTTGTCTTTAAGAAGACTTCAGAACCACACAGTGTGTCCCTATTATACATCTCTGAATACTTTGATTTCTTAGAAGATGGAAGGAAACTCTGCTCCAGCTCTGGCTCTCTCTTATTTTTCTGATTCCTCCTACTGATCTCTCCTACAAACACTGACATCAATGAAATTTGGCCAAAGCTCTGAGGAATGGGTTACCTAACCTCCCTGGCCTCAGTGAAGAGGTCTTATTGACAATTCCAAAGAGTGGAGGGATGAGAGGGGTGAGCTGAATATGGCTCACTCAATGGAAAAAAGAAATAATGTGTCTTGTGGATCTCATATTCCAATGACAAGTGGGAAAGAAATAAACAGAAAAATGAAGGGCAAATATAGATAAGGGCAGTGAAACAATGGTAAAGCAGAATAAAGGATGATTGGAATGATCTACCTAGGGTGGCCAGATACAGCCTCTCTTAGCAAGCAACACTTAAATAAAGCTCACAATGAAGTGAGGGTATAATATAATCCAAGAGAAAAGAGCAATGGCTGATGCAACATCCTGGAATTTTGAGAATTAGTGTGATCAAAATCTGCAGCAGACAGAATGGACAGAGACCGTCGATTGAGAGGAGCAATGGTGGGAAGTGAGGTATGAGAGGCAGAAAGGGGTTAGATTGCTGAGGCCCCTGTAGGATGAGAATGGAATCTGGATATTTGTTCCTGATAAGATCAGATGCAGCTAGAAGGTTTGGGGCAAGGGGATGACATGATCAGACTTCATTTTTTTAAAAAATTTTCTTAGTTATACATGGACAAAATATATTTGTTTATTTATTTTTATGTGGTGCTGAGGATTGAACCCAGTGTCTCACATGTGTAAGGCAAATGCTCTACCACTGAGCCACAGCCACAGCCTTCAGACTTCATTTTTAAAGAAGTTCTCTGACTACTGTGTCAAGAGAACCTGACATTATAAGAACAGAACAGAATTTATATAATAAAAAAAGGCAAGAAACGATGGTGGTTGTGTGACAGGCAAGAAATGCAGTGGCTCCAATGACAGCATCGTAAGAGAGGAGGATGGTTGGATTCTGGATGTGTTCTGAAGGTAGAATCAATAGATTTCATTAGAAATTGGATTGGAAACACGAGGGAGGAGGATTTACAGATGATTTCAAACACTTGGGCTTGAAAACCAGGTGCATGGTAGTGCCATTTACTATATGGGTAATACTGAGAGAGGGGAGGGTTAAGGTGGGGGTGGGCACTCAAGGGTACTATTTTGATTTGCCTGGTAGACATCCAAATGGAAATGTCACATGGAGATTTGAAATGTCTAAATTTAGGGGAGACTTTGTGGCTATATAGAGATTTGGGAGTCATCAAAGTACTCGTCAGGGGAATAAAGAAGTCTGACATTTAGGGGCTAAAAATAAGAAAAGAAGTTATCAAAGTAGACTGAGAGGGAAACAGAATGAAGTCAAAGCAAAATCAGGGGGTTGATGTCTCAGAGGCCAAGAAAAGAAAGAATGTGAGGAAGGAGGAAGCCACCAAGCTCCCGAGATGCTGCTGGCTTGTCAAGGAGAGGAGCACTGAACATTGGCTAAGGATTCAGCAGTGTGGATGTCCTTTATGACCATTGTGAAAGCTGTTTCTTCAGAGTGACAAGAGCAAAACAATTAATGGATTTTAACCAAAAGGGTATAGCTTTGAAGGATTGTGCTACAAAGGTACAAAGCTTATTAGAGGTCAGAAGAGCCAAGAGAAGTGTGTATTTGTCTATTTTAAATATGGGAGACAAAACGGCATTATTTTATGTCACTGAAAATCATCTAGGAGAAAGGGAAAAGTTGATAATACAGAAAATAGAGGGAGAAGATTGATGGCAGGACTAATGGTGTTCTGGAGAAGAGGGAATCCAGTGAAACCTGGAGAGGTTGGTCCTGGGTATAATTCATGGTAGTGGGCCGGAAAGCAGAGCATGCCATTACAGATGAACATGGATTGGGAGGTTAGGTAGGGAATGAAGAAGAGTTTTATTAATGGACTCCATTTTCCCTGCAAAATGAGTAAGTCTTAGCTGAAGCTGAGGAGGAGGAAAAGATGTTGCAGGTTTGAGAAGGACAGAAGGGTAAGTGGTCCCTTGGGAGGATATAAGCACGTGAAAAGGATTGTGCAGAACCTTGTGGTAGTGGTGGGAGCTCAGTAAGGTGGGAGGCCAGAGTGCGCCTGGCCAGGTTGGGTGAGTGCTTCCAAACCACATTCAGCCTGTGTATCCTTGGCAGGGAGTTGGATTGAACTCAAGGGTTTTTTTTTTTTCCCAGTGTGACAAAGGAAGAGGGGCACAGGAGTTCATAACCCACTTGAAGGGCTTACCATGTGGCATAATTAATCCAACTCTTTCTAACCATTTTGTAAGTGAGGCTCTCAAGAAGAATGTTTTACTACTCAGAATAGATGAAATGGTACTGTTGTGGATATAGAAGTAGCCTCTGACTAGTTTCATTATTGTTATCAAGGACATGGATCACCATTATTTTTCACAATGCCATTAATAGCTTACTGTTGCAGACAAAATGGCATAAATCTTGTGCTAAAATGATATTAAGTGAATTACCTCAAGGTAAGTATGTCATGTAACAATGAACATTTCAGATATGCTAATAAATAGTAGAAATCTAGAGAATGAAGTCTTCCATCAAACTTCATAAAGCATAAAGGTCAAACCCATAGAGAATCAAACTCACCCCTGTCAGACTCCTCTCCATAGACAGCACTTTCTATCTGCCAAGAATATTTCTTTGGAATACATGAAGTTTGAATTTCTTTTCTTTCCTCCTGTCTCTCTCTTATGTTATTTTGTTTCCCTTCATTTTCTCCCCCTTTCTCCTTTTCTTCTTTTCTTTTCCCTCCCTTTTTATTTCTCTCTTAATTTTCAGACTTAATATTAAAAAAGAAAGAAAACGCCCAACTTGTAAAATGTAGTTGTTCATCTGTGCTAAACCCACTGCTTCCCTGGCTCTCCAGAGCTTTATCTGATTATATCACTTCAGAGCTTGGAGAGTTACCATGGTAACAGTTTTCCAACCTTTCCCTTTGAAAAGAATCCCTCCTGCCTTAAGAGAAATCACCTGCAAAGTAGCCATCCAGCGGCCTTTGTTCCGCCTTGTCTCTATCTTCACCCATTATCTGCAGTCAGAGTTAGGTCAAGAGCTCTGCCAATGGCCTATGAAGTGGAACAGCAGCCACACTGGTCCAAGGCTGGGCTGGAGTCTGCCCTCCTCTAGGCTTCTGCCCTCCCCTCCCCCTTCTGCCCTTGCAACAGGTGGACTGAGACCAGGAGAAGTGGGCACCTCAAAATCTCTTTTCACTAACACCTACAGTCCTTTTAATCTGCTGTCTGGCTTTTAAGCAATTGAGTCCTTGTCCTAGAATTTGACTGGTTCCCTCCATCAAAAGAGGGAATTTTCCTCTGTATTGGTTTGCCAAAAGCAAAATTAGTGATCTCAATCACCTGCCACTTAAACAGGAGCAGATTTATTACATTTGGCACAAACGATTCTTGTTACGGATTGAAATATTGCATGTGTCAGCCAGAAGAAAGGTTGGCAATGATTCTTTGCTTAGTTAATGGAAGGCCACTGCCTCATTTAACCCCTCTACCCTCTCTCCCTACTCTCAGTTCTGCTTCCCATCACAGTGATAGTCTTCCTTCCTGGTCCAGTGTTTGCCCTCTGGCTGAAGTTATGGAAAGAGATAAAAAGTAGACACCTAGTGTTGAAGGGATAGTAGTCCTCCACATGGAGGTTCTAGCAGTTTCTCTGTGTTGCTCATTTTTTGCAAAACTGCTCCTTCTTATCAACAACCAGGGAGATAACATTAGGGTTAGTTTGGGGTGCTACTTTTGGCATGATCCGCATGTCTATGACCAATTACTGTCTCTGCAATCTTGGTTGGCATCTCAGTTAGGTCTAGAACATAATAACTTGGGCCGAGAAGTTGCAACAGCCATTAGCCTTTTTGGGGATAAAAAAGGAAAATTTTGGTATCGGAATGAAGAACTGTTTCTTGAATATTGGGAGGACTTTTTACTAAAGTGGAATTAATGCAATAGCCAACCAACACAGACCTTATAACTCAGGAATGTAAATTTAGGTAATAAGTCTGACTCCATTTTTTTTAATGTTTACTGACAGCTTTTAAGCTCTTTGTTCTTCTTCAGTTTCACTTCTTATAAAGCCAGCTGGCAAGTCATGCCACAACTTCTCCAGAAAGCCTTATTGTGAAGGGAATAAGACTTCTTACACCCTTGTAATATATGTGTGATGTCATCAAAATTGTCATCTAAACCAAATTCTGGGTAGGAATCCATCTTGTTTTAGCCTAATGTCTGTGACAATTCATGTAAGAGAGGGAGAGGAGTTCTTATCAAGGGAGCACACAGCTGTTCCAGTGGTGACTCTCCCCCTTTCTCCACCCAGTACAGAGGGAAGTTGAAAGGGTTGGCCATGACTTAGGTTCTGTGTTCCCAGAGCTTTGACTAAGCAGCAGGCAGAGGACAGATTGCCAAATCTCAACCAGAGGGAGAACCCAAAGCCTCATCTCTGCATACTTTTCAATCATGCATCATCATGTGGAAGATGGTAGAGAAGAAGATAAGGAAGCAGGACAGGGAAAACAGAATGGAAACAAAAAATGGCGACTGGAGTGAACTCACAAAGTGTGAGCACACACAGCTAGCAATGTCTGAGCTGAGAGCGCACACAGATCTGACATCATGCCTTTCTCCCATAATCTGCTTTGGGTGCTTAAATACATCATGTCATCACAAAGCCAGAAACAGGGGCATCATCATCCTTGCTATTTCTCCCCACCTCCCTCCATAGCCTATATGCTCTAAGCTCTCTCAATTCTCCTCTTCATATTTTCCATATTATACTGTGCTCTCCATCCCTATAAACAAATTTTTATTAAATCCTCTGTTGCCAGCAGTGATGCACACCATTTCCTAATTAGCCCTGGACCTTTTCATTCTGCATGCTATAGTCAGAAGGATCTGAAATCCAAATTTGATTCTGTAAATAAATACGTTTAGTATCTTCCATCATTCTCAAGATAGAAATTCATTAACACATGGCTTCTAGATACATCATGATCCAGCTCATAATACTGGTCTAGCCTCATGTCTTGTTCTCCATTCAGGAGCATCACAATTATCCTTACACATGTAGGGTTATCTATTGCCTCCAGATCTGTTCATATTCCATTCTCTGTCCTTCTCTCACCTCCTACCCCTCAGGTTCTCAATAATAATCATCAGACCTCAGCCAGGTGTCTAGTCCCTCCAGGAAACACTCTTTGAAATCCTTGGTACTGGCAGGTTGAAACTTCCACATTTCCTGGAAAAACTGTCCTCACACAATTTTCTCACTAGGTAGTAACTCAGTTTTAACTTGATCATAATTGTTGCTAGCTTGGGTTTCGTGATGGGCAGCCACTATCTGACATGATAAGAACTAAAAGTATTGAAGCAATTCCTGTAGGTTTCAACAGCAAACCAAGCGAGACCTGGTTAAACATTGAAAGGATAACACCCCACAGATGATGGCTGCAGGTCCATTTATTGAGCCAGTCTGGTGGCTCATAGATGAGATAGAATGAGATGGATGAAGTGGCACATTCCTATAATCCCAGGGACTTGCAAGTCAAAGCCAGAGGATCACAAGTTGTAGGCCAAACTGAGTAACTTAGCAAGATCCTGTCTCAAAATAAAAAATAAAAAGGTCCGAGAATACAACTCCATGGTAGAGCACCCCTGGGTTTGATCACCAGAATTACAATAAATAAATGAATAAGAATGTAAAAAAAGTACTAAAAAAAGAGTTTTTAAAACCACAAATAATACTGAAAATATTGTTAATCATTCATGATATTGATAAATACCATGTGAAAGAGAGAGACTGGGTGTCCAGCGAAGAAATCTTAGTGGGTATTAAGTCAAGATTTGAATTGGAGCTGTCCTGACTCTCAGAATAAGTAAAGTGATAAATGGTAACCATTGTTAGCCACTTCATCTGTTTGTTTTTTTTTTCTTTCGTGCCTCCGAAAAACTTCATGGGACTGAACATACATGCTTATGCACATGTGCACAAACACACACACACACTTTAGGCTAGCAGGTTCAGATGCTTCCATTTAGTGTTATTATATTGATTTTTATGAGGATAAAACCTGGCTGGTAAGACACTTTAGAAAATTGGGTGACATTTCTGAATCCAAATATGTTTTTCTTTTCCTTTTTTCCCCAAGCAGCACATGTGGGAATATTTCCTTGTCTATTCATAATACTGGGAAATTTTATTTGGCTTAAATGTTATAAAACAATCAAATAAAGAAATTTAACCATTCTATGATTTGAAGACAGCATCTGAAAATCAGCATTATTTCTTTTTGCCCCAAAAGAGATCTGAACATCATACTCACTGTGATTTTTCTGAACTCTTAGGTTGCTCACTCCAATTTCCAAATGAACATGCTCTACTTCCTGGAAATAGGCTGAAGGTTTGAAGATAGTTTTATTTATTCCTTGAATCTGGTAAACCGATGGACTCAATTTACAATCTTCAGGCCAGGTTCTCAAAGATCACCTACAGGTGAGAGTTCATTGGTGAAAAATGGAACAATGTGTGGTTCTTTCTTTTAGACTGTTCTTTTTGGTAAAAAGCAAATTGTCATTAACAGGGAAAATATTCATTTTGAGGGATCCCTGTGCTTTCACCCGGGAAAGAACCCTTTGGATTCACAGCTCTTTATATGTACCATGCTGCTGTTGCTCAACCACACACCAGAGCACAGATGGACCTGGTGGAGCTCCATGGGGGAGGGGGTAGGACTACAAGGAAAGCCACTGGTATCCTGCAGCCTCTCTTCCTTCTCTATGGAGAAGACAGTTATGTGAACATCCTCTTAAAGAATTTCATTATACTTTGTTGATTTAATGAAGTTCAATTATACTGAAAATTCAATGAAGATAGGAATTGTGAGAAAAAAATCATGCTTCCCAATATTTAGTTAGAAGATATGATGTAAAAAGATCCCACATTAGGTCATCTATAAAACCCCAAATGAACAAAGCTTGAAGACAACAACAGACCTAGATGAACAGACATATAAAGCCATAAAATGACATCTTTTAAAAAGGAGATGCAAATTATGTTTCAGGAGGGAATACTCAACATTCCAAAGTATAAATTAGCTTATATTCATATATAAATTCGATGTAATTTCAATAAGAAACCCAATGATATGTTTTATTAAAAACATATGATTTTTATATTGATTCTATATTTTGATTCTATATTTTGTCTGAAGGAGTCAGTGCACAGAATTAGACAAGACATTAAAAAAACTACCATAATTTATCTAATTACTGGCAAATATGTAGACAAAAATTCACTAGATCAAGCCCCAAATCCAGAATCAGACTTCTGTCTTCCTGGAACTTAGTATACGATGAAGATGGCAATCTAAATTCAATTCAAAGATGAATGGCTTATTGAATAAATGGCATTAAAACAATTAACTATGCCAATTATTAGAGTCATAAGAACTATGTTGTTACCTTAACATGTAACTAAATAACAGGAAGTATAAAATATAAATGTACAATGTAGAAATGTATTAGAAAAATAAGAACACATATTTTATTCTTGAAATAACACAGGATTTTATAAGCAAAATCTAAACCAGAGAAACCACTGAGAAAAAATCAATATTTAATTTAATTACATTAATAAAAGAACTTAGAATTAATAAGTTAATTTAGCAAGGCTATTATACCAACTTCATTAGTATATCTGTATGCTGGTAGTAAACAATTAGAATATTAAATTTTAAAATCATTTTTGATACTGTCAAAAACTATTAAATATTTCTGAAAATTCTGACAAAATATTGCAAGATTCTACTTGTGAATCAGATAACACTGTTGAGAAAAATTAAAGAAACCTACAAAACAGATATTGGATTGGAAGATTGAATATGTTACAGTGTCTATCCAAAGAACAACTTTGAAGGAGTCTTATTATAAATAAGACCTGAGTCTTATTATAAAGTTACAGTAATTAAGACAGTGATGTAAAGTTTGGCAAATAAATCAATGAAAAAGAATGGAATCCATAACTCAGAAATAGACCTGCATTGATAGGAACATTTGATTTTTGACAAATGCATCAAAACAATCCAACAGAGAAAAGAAAGGTCTTTTCAGTAAATGAATCTCAATTCCTATCTCATGTCAAAATTAATTTGAGATGCATGAGAAATATAAATGTAAATCTAAAACCATAATGCTTATAGAAGCAAATATAAGAAAATATTTATATGATTCAGGGATAATCAAAGCTTTCTTAAGCTAAAGTAATGCTTTAAAGGAAATAAAATGATAAATTGGGCCTTATCAAAATTAGACTCATATTCATTAAAAAAATTGGTTTTAAAAATTACTGAGAGGATACTATTGAACTGGAGAAATATTCACAATGAAATATCTTACAAGGCACTATAATCCAAGATAATAAAATGTCAAACAATTTACTGAAAACATTTCACATGGCAAGTTGGGCAAAATAGCTACATAGCACCTGAAACCATTGATTCGCCTTATTTATCTATATATCTATTTACTTATTTACTTTAATTTGTTAGACATGTCATCAGAATGCATTTCAATTCATAGATTATGTATAGAGCACAATTTTTCATTTCTCTGGTTGTACACAAAGTAGAGTCACACCATTTGTGTCTTCATACATGTACCTAGGGTAATGATGTCTATCTTACTCCACCATCTTTCCTCCCACCATACTCCCTCCCTTCTACTCCCTCGCCTTTGGCTATCAAAGTTCCTCCATTCTTCCCATGCTTTCCCCTCTCCATTGTGGATCAGCATCTACTCATCAGAGAGAACATTCAACCTTTGGTTTTTTGGGATTGGTTTACTTTGCTTAGCATGATATTCTCCAACTCCATCCATTTATCTGCAAATGCCACCATTTTATTCTCTTTTAATGCTGAGCTATATTCCATTGTGTATATATATACCACATTTTCTTTATCCATTCATCTATTGAAGGACATCTAGGTTGATTCCACAGTGAATTGTGGAATTGAGCCAGCTATAAACATTGATGTGGCTGCATCATTATATTATGCTGATTTTAAGTTCTTTGGGTATAGACGGAGGAGTGGGATAGCTGGGTCAAATGGTGATTCCACTCCAAGTTTTCTAAAGAATCTCCATACTGCTTTCCAGATCGGTTGCACCGATTTGCAGTCCCAACAGGAACGTATGAGTGTGACTTTTCCCCCTACATCCTCACCAACACTTACTTTTGTTTGTATCCTTGATAATTGCCATTCTGACTGGCGTGAGATGAAATCCTAGAGTAGTTTTGATTTGTATTTCTCTAATTACTAGAGATGTTGAACATTTTTAATGTATTTGTTGATTAATGTATATCTTTTTCTGAGAAGTGTCTCTTCAGCTCCTTAGCCCATTTATTGATTGGGCTTTTTTTCCCCATTTGGTGTTAAGTATTTTAAGTTCTTTATATATCCTGGGGATTAGTTCTCTATCTGACATGTGTGTGGCAAAAATATGCTCCCAAAATATAGGCTTTCTGTTCACCTCGTTGATTGTTTCTTTTGCTGAGAAAAAGCTTTTTAGTTTGATTCCATCCCATTTATTGATTCTTGATTTTATTTCTTGTATTTTAGGAATCTTGTTAAGGAAGTTGAAGCCTAATCCAATGTGATGAAAATTTGGTCCTACTTAAAAACTAGGGATAGTAGGAACATACCACAACATTGTAAAACCTATGCTAAACCCAAGACCAACATCATTCTAAATGGAGAAAAACTAGAAGCATTCCCTCTAAAAACTGGGGCAAGACAGGGATGCCCTCTTTCACCACTTTTAATCAACATAGCCCTGAAACTCTAGCCAGAGCAATTAGATGAAAGAAATTAAACATTAGCAAATAGGAAAAGAAAACTCAAACTATCATTATTTGTTGATGTCATGATTCTATACTTAGAGGATCCAAAAAAATTCCACCGGAAAACTTGAAGAATTGATAAATGAATTCAGCAAGGTAGCAGAATATAAAACCAATGCTGATAAATCAAATGCATTTCTATACATCAGTGATGAGTCCTCTGAAAGAGAAATTAGGAAAATTACCCCATTCACAATAGCCTCAAAAAATAAATAAATAAAATACTTGGGAATCAATTTAACAAAAGAGGTGAAATACCTCTACAATGAAAACTACAGAATACTAAAGAAAGAAACTGAAGAAGAACTTAGAAGATGGAAAGATCTCCCATGCTCTTGGATAGGCAAAATTATATTGACAAAATAGCCATACTGCACAAAGTGCTATACAGATTCAATGTGACATATTCTGTGTAACTGTCCTATGAAGTGCTTGTTCTGTTCCTTTGCCCATTTATTGATTGGGTTATTTGTTTTTTGGGTGTTAAGTTTTTTGAGTTATTTGTATAACCTGAAAATTAATGCTTTATCTGAGGTGCAGATGGCAAAGATTTTCTCCCATTCCATAGGCTCTCTGTATACATTCTTGATTGTTTCCCTTGCAGTGATGAAGATTTTTAGTTTGATTCCATCCCATTTGTTGATTCTTGATTTTTCCTTCTTGTGCTTTAGGAGCCTTATTGAGAAAGTGAGTTCCTAAGCTGACATGATGGAGAGTTGGACCTACTCTTTCTTCTAGTGAGCACAGGGTCATTATCTTCTGTCTTTGTGAGAGGTTAGGTTGCAGAAGTATATGCACAGAACTAAGATTCATACATTTTGCTATTTAATTTTACTGCCAAAGAAAAATAGAGCTATAAACAAATATTGGATTATAGTTAGTGAAATGCATGCTGAAGTATTTATTGGAAATATGGTTACATTAAAATTTATCAATAAAGTAAGATCCATCAGTGGAAAGGATCGAAAGATGAACAGATACACAAGAAAGCAAATATTATAAAATATTAATTGTACAATCTAGTCAGTAGTTAAATGATTCTTCATTGCATAAATCTTTCAACTTTTCTCTATGTATTGAAATTCTCATAATAAGATATTGGGGGGAAACTCCACTGAAAAACACTGAAGTGCAAAAAATAGAAAATAAGTATTTTTGACACACACCAAAAAAATTAAAAAATTAAAAAAAACAAGGAAATAAGTACAATCACAAACCACAAAGCATGAAACATGATTGAATCTGTGGACTAAAAGGGCATGCACTTCCCAAGAAAAATTGATACAGAAAGATAAATACCAAGTCATAGCCTCTTGAAGTTGCTGAACTTCAAGGATAAAACAAAATAAATCTTACAGCCAACCAGGTAGAAAAATCTTGTTACATGAAGGGAAAAGAAATGCAAGTTGACTTCATATGTCTTCACCAAAAATAGTATGACAGATAGCAGTAAAGAAGTGTAAACAGCCTGGCTATCCTTCAATTAAAGTGAAATCAAATTACCAACAACACAGACACTCAAAAGCAAATGAGAATTCACTGTTTAGCCACGGTTGGTGGTTCATGCTTGTAATCCCCACTACTTTGGAAGCTGAGACAAGAGGATCAAGAGTTCTAGGTCAGACTAGGCAATTTAGTGAGACCCAGTCTCAAAAACAATTAAAACATTTCATTGTTTGCTGGGTATTGAGCTTCCTTATAAAACTGAGTAAATCTAGTCAACTTTGAGTTGAGTCAACACAGTTGGAGCCAGGTACAGTGGTGTATGCCTATAATCCCAACAATTTGGGAAACTGAGGCTGGAGGATCACAAGTTAGAGGCCAACTTCAGCAAATAGGCCCTAAACAACTTAGTGAAATTTTGTCTCAAAAAAAAAAAAAATGAAAAAGGATTGAGGCTGTAGCTCAGTGGTAACATGCTTCTGGATTTAATCCCTAGTACCAAAAAATAAAAGAAAACATAGATGGAGGGGCTGGGGGTGTAGCTCAGTGGCAAAGCATTTGTCTAGAAGTAGACAAATGCTGGGAAAAAACAGGGTGGAAATAATAACTTGGTTAAAAAAAAAAAAGATACTTTTAAAGAACTGGTTGAAACCTTTAATACAATATGATATGAAATAGACATATCCAAAGATGGTGCTTGAGAACACCACCACCTTACTCAGACTTCTTTATCATAGTTTTATTTGAAAATCTACTGCATCTGAATAGGAACTATAGTCATGAGGGATTAAAAAAAATCACAACATAAAAAGGCACCCATTAAGAAATGTTGCTCCCATCACATTCTCCATCAGTCCTTTCTCACTCCTTATTTAGGAAACCACTGTTGCTGGTGCCTTGGTTTATCCAGTATTTTTTATGCACAAAGAAAGTAAATATGAAGGTTATTTTTATTTCCCCCTTCCATCCACAAAATGAAACACACCATATACACTGTTGTGTACCTTGCCTTTTCCACAACCATTCATGTAGAGTTGTGTCCATGTCAGGACATGTGGCTTGTCTTCTGTTTAGTCAGCCTTGCATTGTTGTGACCAAAAGACCTGACAAGAACAACTTAGAGGAGAAAATGTTTATTTTGGCTCACAGTTCCAGAATTTCAGTCCATTGTTGGCCAATTCCATAGCTCTAGGCCTGAGGAGATGGAGAACATCATGGCAGATGGGCATGGCAGAGGAAAGCAGCTCAGGACATGGCAGAGAGAGAGAGAGAGAGGGAACACACTCTGTTCACCAGGGACAAAATATAAACCCCAAAGTCACATCTGTAGTGACCTACTTCCTCCACCCACATGCCCTACCTACCTGCCAACAGTACAACCCAGTTAATCCATATCAGTAGATTAATTCACTAATCATGTTGTAACTTTCCTAATTTAATCATTTCACATCAGAATATTCTTGCTTTGTCTCACATATTAGCTATTAGGGAAACCACATATCCATTTATAACATTCTCTTTCCCAATTTTTAAAAATTTTTGTTTACTCATAATACTTGTATGTATTTATGCAGTACTGTGTGATGTTTTCATATGTGTATATATTGTATAATGACAATATCAGGGTAATTAGCATATCCATCATCTTTGTCATTTCTCTGGGATGTTAACATTCAAAGTTCTCCCTTCTAGTTATTTTGAAATGAACAATGCAATATTGTTACTTGGCCACTCTAATGTGCAATAGAACAAGAAGTCATCATTTCTACTGTTTAACTATAATTTTTTTTTACCCACTCACCAACCTTTCTCCAGTTCCCCTCTCTGGTACCCTCCTCAGCCTCTGGTAATTACTCTTCTGTTCTTCTGCTCTGCTATGAGATCAGCTTTCTTAGATTGTACCAATGAGTGAGATTATGTGATATTTGTCTTTCTGAGCCTGGCTTATTTCATGTAACATAATGTCCTCCTGTCTTATCCATGTTGCCATAAATTACAGTCTGTCTTTCTTTTTGTGGTTGAACAATATTCCATTGTGTGTATGTATCACATTTTCTTTATCTGTTCATCTGGGGACTTTTAGGTAGTTTCCATATCTTGGCTACTGTGAATAGTGTGGTAATAAACATGGAAGAGCAGATATTTCTTTAACATATTGATTTCCTTTCCTTTGGAGATATACCCAGTAGTAAGGTTGCTAGATCATATGGTAGTTCTATTTTTAATTTTTCCAGGAACCATCAAACATTTTCCCATATGGCTTCTATTTTATTTTATTGAGGTGAAATCACATAACATGCAATCAGCCATTTTAACTTCAGAATTCTGTAGTATCACAATATTTTACAACTATCAGCTCTTTCTAGTATCGAAGTTTTTATCATCCCATAAAACATCCTATACCCCTTAAGTAATCATACTCCACTTCCATTTTCCCTCAAGCTCTGGTGATCTTTAATCTGTTTTCTGTTTCTGTGAATTTGCCTCTCCTCATCATATCCTATAAAAGGAACCATATGTAACCCTTTGTGTCTGACCTCTTTCACATAATGTAATGTTTTTGAGGATCATCCAAGTTTGTAGCATATGTCAGTACTTCATTTCTTTTCACGGCTGAATAATGGCCCATTGTATGGATGTGCCACATGCTGCTATCCATTCACCTCTTGATAGACACCTAGGCTGTTTAGACACCTTTTGGCTCTTATGAATAATGCTGCTATAAATATTCATGCGTGAGTTTCTGTGAACATTTTTTTCTTCTTTTCAAATGACTTTTTTGTTCTCATACAGTTTTTTTCCACATAACTTTAGAATAACCTTGTGAGTTTTCAAAGAATTAAGCTAGAATGTTAGTCCTGGAATTCAAATTGCATTAAATCCATATGGGGGGGGGGGAATGTGTTTATCCATTGCAATTTTTTCCTCTGGGAACTTATTTTTATTTACTTATGTCTTTTACATTTTGTGGTAAAGCTCAGAGTCTTTTTTCATGTTGGTAAACACTTGTAGTTAGTCTTTGAAGAGCAGTTGAGCTGTGGGCACTCAGAAGCCACCTGCTACCATCTGGTCAGTTATTGACTCAGATAATGCAGTGGCAAATTCATGGTCAAACTCTCACCTGTTGTACTTTGGAAGGCAAGCTGCAAGGCGCTGTAGGGTAAATGTAGGAAAATTGTAGCTGTTGGCATGTGTTGGCTATTCACTTTAATGGCCTCCTGTGAAAGAGACAAACTCAGAAGGAAGCCAGCGGGGGAGAAACCTCCTGGAGCAAGGAACTTCAGATGATCAAACTGCTCTGCCCGAGCAGGGGGCCTGGCTAATCCTCCCCAGCAGGATTTCATAATTGCTATGGAACAGTGACTGATGAATTCCCTCATTAACCCTCTCTGAAAGGAAGAGTTCAGTCATCACCATCCCACTGTTTCTCCATCATCAAGCTCTGGCAGCAAATTTGTTTTTTCTATTTTTCTCTGTCACTGGTTCACAAGAAGCCACATCCACACCCCATAGGGGTTTCATGTCACCCAGAGATCCCGAACCAGAAGCTGGAGTATTACCTGGATGAGACCTTAGAATATCTTCTTGGGAAAGGACTGAAGAGTCCTCTGTAAAAAAAGAAGAATGAGAATTGATGTTAAGAAACAAAAGAGTAGACTTCAGCTCGGTCAATTAATATCCTGCCAAATAGCCGTTTTCTCCTTTATCTACTTCTTGCTAACTAAAACCAACACAAATTCTTCTCTGAAAGGCAATACATGCAGATAAAATTCTATTTCTTGGTCTCCCTTGAAGCCAGGAGAGGATAATGAAAAGCAAATGAAAATCACCGGGTGGGGCCTCTGGAGAAGTTTCTGCAGGCAGCTGATCTCCTGAGAAAGAATGTCCTTTCCCCCTTCCCTTTCCTTTCTCCTTCCTTTTGTCTGAAAGATTTTGGTGCAGTGGCAAACTAGTACTTGTTGCTTGTAATCCCCTTCTTGTGTGTCTTCCTGTATTTCAAAGACTGGAAAGCTAGAAAGGATTTTGCCCAGTTTTCTTGAAGCTGTGGTTTTCTGTGTGGTGAGTGTTTGACCCACCAGGTGCATAAGCAGGCAATTTGGCAGGCAGGCATGCATAACACAGAATGCAGAAGTGTTGTTCCAGCTGTTTTTGCTGGCAAGCCCATTGTGCTTGTGTGGAAGAATTACCCAAAGACTTTCTATTAAGAGTCATGGGTGGAGACTGAAGCAAAAACCATTTGGTTTTTAAGACAGCAACAGTGGCACAAGCTTCCCAATTATTGCAGAACTGTGATGATATGTGATTGGAGACAGTCTGTGCAGTAGCCATGTGGTTCTGGAGCCAGCAAGTAGAGGGGCAGCTTCCCAATCAGGTAAACCGCTTCTTTATCCCAGAAAGGGTGATAACTCCCACCCACGGTGGCTCAGTTCCTTCAGGTGACTTTGGGAATTGGTCCTGAAATCTTAACCCAGAGCTTGTTTTATTAGCCTGGCCTATGATTTTATAAACCCGTTCATATGCCAGAACCTAGTTATATAAGTCTAAAGCAGCCACAGTGAATTCATTTTTCCACAATTGAAAATGGATGAACACGAATGTGATGGATGTGATGGGGAAAACTGGAGCAACCGTCCTGGCCCATGACATAAATGGGAAGATGAACCTACAGCCAAGATGGTGGAGTAGAGTAGGGAAAAGGAGAAGGGGCCCAGGAACCACTGTTTTAGCCTTCACAGAACACCACTTCCTGTATTAAGTTACTCTTACTCCAAGTCTCTGCTTGTAGTTTATCAAAATAACCATCTTATAACATTCATTCTAGTTAGTTTTTGTTGCTATTATTAGTTAGGCCTTTTCCCCTACTATTTCTAACCACCATTTAAAAAAAAAAAAAACATGTTCATTATCTATAGTCTTTAATTATTGTTTTTAATCCATTTAACCTCACATAGTCTCCTATTCATACTAACAATTTTTCAGTGAATTCCCTTGGATTATATTTGTCTTACAACCCACTAGAAAAGTGAGAGGAAAAGGGAAAGTCCAGATAGTTATATACTCATATTTTTAATTTCTTCTATAAATCTGACTGAAGTAGTCTATGATTTTCATATAACTTCATATTTATCTTATTAGGCAAAATATATCCCAAAGCTTATGTGTTTATTTTATCAAAAACAATTCCACATTGTTAGTAAGACACTCTCAATATTTATAAACGAATGCTTCTAGTTACAGCTGTCCTACTAAATTAGCAAGATAAAAATATTCCCTAACTATGTTTGCCAAATTGCAGATGGTCGGCCTTCCAAGGAATTAATAAGTGGATGTTTCCTTTCTTTCAATAAATATGATAACTGTGGAACCAACTGTAAAGAGGCTTTTTGTGATAAGATGACTACTTCATTGTACATTATCTCCCTTTGGACCAAACAGTGCAGATGGCAAGGCAGGCAGAACAAACATCACCCATTCAGTCACCAAAGGTTTTGGTCCTTTGACACATCACTCATCTGGGTCCCAAATTTTAAATAAGGTGACTTACTTTTTCTAGCTCTAAAATTCTGTTTCATAGCTATCTATTGAATTTTGCCTCAGAGATATTGCAAATACACAAGTGTTTGTGACAAAGTGTAAGACAAGTATTTTTAATAAAAAACATCAAATGTAAAATACTAAAATGAAATCCAAGAAAAACCCTACTAAATTATACCTCCTGCTTCAATATCATGGTTCTTTTTCATGGATGGAAGTTTCCAAAATTGAAGTATATCAGAATCAAATGTATGTTTAATGTGACAGTGTATTCTCCAAAAGTTCCTGCTACACCCATGCTATGTCTCACATTCATTGTTAGCTAAGAATCTTGGAGAAAACAAAATAGGTGCAAGGACTGTGTCTCCATGCAAACCTAAACTGAGATTTACACCTATCTGTGCATAAGGCCAGGGCTCACAATGTGCTGTGGGTGTACAAAGAGAAGCTGCCTGGAAACATTTGTTGGGCAGTTGCCAGTAGTCAGAGTCAAGAGAAGGATGAGCGAGACTAGAGGAGTGTAGCTTAGGTGTCCAGGTCAGGAAGCAGAATGCAGAGTTGGGAGAAGAGCCCTTGCCCTGCCTCTAGGAGGACACACCACTGTGCTGGACTCATCTCCCTTGTTTTGGAAAGGGCAACAGGAAGTGTAGCAAAATACCAGGAAGTTGAGAAACAAGGATACAAAATATTTAATTTTAAGTTGCTTGAAACATAAGTCGTTTGCTTTACCTTTTAATATCCAAATTTATCAGTAACATCTACACAAAAAGTTTTTATTGTGTAGGAATCAGGAAAGGAGTTGGATTTCATTTCATGCCAAAGTGTGATCAAAAAACCAAAAACAAAACCAAAACAGAAGTATGATGAACAATTTAGAAGAATCAGAAAGTTTGGGCTAGCGGTGACCAGGAGAATGCAAGGCAACGGTTTCACAGACATTTTGGAGAGAGCATTGGGTTTTTACAAGGCAAGGGGATGAGCCTATCTTAGTTGGATCATTAGCAAATCGAAAGACCTTTATGTATAAAAAGATGAATGTAGGTATAGGTGAAAGTAGAGATTGCCTAGGGCAGCTCCAGTTTATCTCTGTTGTCCTCAGGTCTTGTGGACATTTGTGTTTGTCCTAGACTTTTCATTTTCTAGTAAAGTAATTTGATTAACAGTTATAGCTGCTGGGCTGGGATTTACAGATATTTCACTTTGTATTATCACCTTCACTCATGGCCTCTAGGAAGACGTGACACACAGGTGCAAATGATTACATCTACCTATTTTCCAGATGCAACATGTATGAACCTTAGAAGATGGATTGAAAATTGTATTTGTAAGAGATCAAGCCTGGAGGTTGTTTAAACACAAACAGTTCTGCTGAAAGTGTATTTATATAACACTCTAAGGCATGACCTATCATTCAGATCAAATGAAAATAATCAGATTTAGTCATTTGGACACTTCTAAAATCATTTTTCTTACTGTTATGCCTAATTTTTTTTGTACCTGTAAACAAAGGAAGGTCACATCTGTTGATTGTCAGAAGAACCTCTCAAGCCTGAGATGCTTCAAATAGATAATGAGTTAGGTTGTTTCCATAAGTGGTTCCATTTTTCCATATGATTTATATAATCATAGCACAACTTTTTAAACCTCATATTATCAAAAACACTACATCAGACATTATTGAAAATGAAATACCAACTTCAAAAGTTCAATATTGAAGGTAGTTATTTGTTTTTGAGACAATAATATTTTATGGTTTGAATATGTGGTGTCCTCAAAAAGCTCAATGCAGGAATCTTCAGAGGGAAAAATTCCAATATTATGAGAGTTGTAACCTCATCAGTGATTGCTCCATTTGATTAATAATTTGAATGGATTAACAGGTGGTAACTATAGGCACATAGGGTTTAGCTAGAGGAAGAAGGTCAGTGCAGGCACGCCCTTGGGGACTATGTCATTCCTAGCTCCTTGCCCTCAAGTGTTTTCTCTCTCTCTCTGTTTCCTGGCCTTCTTGAACTGAGAAGCTCTCCTCTGCTATGCCCTTCCACCCAGGAAGGGCTCTGCCTCACCCCCAGCCCAAAGCAATGCAATCGGTTGACCATGGAATAACCTTTGAAACTGTGATCCAAAATAAATTTTCCTCCTCTAGGTTCTTTCTTCCTGTTGGGTCTTTTGGTCTCAGTGATGCAAAGTTGACTAAAACATGATACAAATACAAATTAGCATCATGAAAAAATACTGTCCTAATTTCAGATACCTATGAACATAACTATTCTTGAATTGCCTGGGACAAAATAATGCATAATTGCTTCCAAATAAATTGCAATATTCTATCAATTCAAAGCAAACCAGATTTCACAAAATTTATAAATTGTTTATATATATTCAAGGTAACAAAACTATGGGATTTGGGGGACAAAGCTGATATTGAATTGAAAAGTATGTCATCATCACAGTTGTGCTCTTTGATGCTCATCATAAATCAGGTTTTAGAAATGTTTGAACATTTGAAGATCTATTTTTAAAATAAAACTAGGTGATCTAAAATATTAGGGAACCTTTTGTAAACGAGTTCCTGAATTTTATTTGTATTTCTTACCAAGACTTACAACATGTTCACTTCAGGTCACCATGCTGTGCCTACCAGTTCAAAGAAAATTGTTGTCATTAAACAATGCTAGTTCCAACCAGTTCTCTGTCCCCAAACCTACTTTAATAGTATCAAGCACAGGCTCTATAAACCTAAAAGTATAGTAGGCTCATCTTATCCAAAGATGTATCCCAAAGGATATATTCCAAGACCACAATGGGTGTCTGAAACTTAAAAAAAAAAAAAAAAACCTTAAAAAATACACACACACACACACACACTCAAACTATGCATTTTCCTATGCATACATATCTACGATAAACTTTCATTATGGCTTCTCTTTAGCATCTCCCAATTGCCAGCATCACTGCTCACTGCTTTTGTACTTTGGGACCATCATTAAATGAAATAAGTGTCACGATTACACAAGTGCTATAATACTGCAACAGTCAATCTGATGACCGAGGCTGCTGAGTGACAAATGTGTGTGTAGCATATCCAACATGGAATCTCTGGACAAAAGAATGATTCACATCCAAGGCAGGTCAGAGCAGACAGGATCATTGCAGTACTCAGAATAGAATACAATCTAAAACTTAAAATTTTTTTGCTTATTTATTTGGTTTTCCGTTTAATATTTTTGGATTGTAGTTGACCTCAGCTAACTAAAACTATGGAAGGAGAACCCATGGGTCAGGAGAGACTACTTTACTTCCTGTAGTTTCTCCCATTTTAGACACTGCTAAGACAGCCATGGTGGTATTCTTCCTCATGCAGAAATGCTCAACAGGTTAGACTTATCAGCTTAAAACAAACCGCCCTTATTTTATTGTATTTGCTTTATCTCTCTTCCTCTACTTTGGTATCATCAGTTTGATTTCTTTTATGAAAAAAATGTTTTCCTTGAAAATTAATCTCACTTCTTTTCCTACCACTTTGCAACCATACTGCCAATAGAGTTTCCATTCATATTTATATTATATTTCATATTTATACTTTCCATTACGAAGGATTTTACTTAAAAGAACAGGCTTAAAATCTACCAGTGGGTGAGGTATGGGAAATGAAGAATTGTTTGGCCACCTTTTTTCTCCTAACTACTCTCTTCTTTCTGCATAACTTAGATTGAGAACAACTATCAATCACAATGTCCTCCAAAGCAATTTGCAATCTTTAGCAAGTATGAGAATTGTTGGAAAGGCTTATTGAAACTCAGATTCCTATGCCTTTTCTTGTGATTTGAATGCAGTGTTTCCTGGAGGGAGAGCAAGAATTTACATCTCTTTTTCAATTTTTTTTTTCAGAATACAGAGCCTCTCCCATGCTAGATAAACATTTTCTCATTGAGCTACATCCCTAGCACTTTTTTAAAAGTTTATTTTGAAACAGGATTTTGTTAAATCGCTTAGGCTAGCCTCAAAATTTCAATCCTCCTGCCTCTATGTTCTGCAGTTAGGATGCTTAAGACTGCCTGGGTTCTACCTCATAGAACAAGGGGGTAATCATGTTTTCTGGAGTTGCACAGTTGTGCTATACTGTGGTGTAACACCTGAAAGTAAGACTCTGTGATATATACTGCATGTCATCTGCTAAAATTAGGAATGCCCTGAATGGTCTAATAGCAAGTTCCCCTCCCTACTCTGTACTTGTGGGAAAGTCTTCCAGCCAAATGCTCCTTATCATAGACAGCAGGCACAGTTCCTGCTTATCCTTTAGTAGGGTCCTAGTTCTCTGCCAGCCTGAGGAATTATTCAAATAAGCCAATCTAGCCTCCCTTGGGAACCTGTGGCTCCTCCATCCACCCTTTTGATACTACAAATCCTGCTTCCCACAATCCTTTATTCCTTCTGTTCCTGAGTGCAACCCCAATGTGACCCCACATGGCATAGGGTGTCTCTCGCTAGGCTGTGAATGTATGTGACTAGCAAATTGCTGTCCCTCTCACCTGTCCAGCATCAGGTGTCCTGTGTTTGACCTAGAATGAACCCCACTCTTCACCATCGGAGTGAAGGGAAGGGGACTGAAACCAATATTCCTGCACAAAAAAATTTTCCCAAAGAGGTAAAATAATCTGATTCTAGGATCTGGAATTAAAAGAAAATACAAAAGTACTACACTACACTGGTAGTTAATTACACCCAACAAGCTCCAAACCTAATATTGAAAAGACAGTAGTTCTGAATATGAACACCATAATTTCCAACACTGGGAATAATTAACCACTTTAGTCACATTTTTTAAAATTTTTTCATTTTTTATTTTTCATTTTTATTTTTTAACAAAAAGAACACATACGTAGCAAAAGGCTTTCAAACCAGGAAAAGACATTAAGTCTTCCGCTGTAAATTAGAATTTCACTAGCGATTTTTTGAAGCAGGTGAGATTATCTTTAATGCCCCTGGCTTCTCCTGTAGGTCCACCTTCACCTTCACCTACCTATACACAGTCTCTGTGGCACTTTTGAAGCATAAGTAGAACTCTCAGTGTAAGAATCATCCATAGGATGTCCACTGATCCCTGCCACACATTCTCTTTATCGCTGTGGTTAGGTAACTGGGAGTGTGGCTCTCAGACGGCTGCACACGTGAAGCAGAGCCCAGATCTTCCCACAACCCATCCCCCATGTGTCCTGCTCTACCTCTCAGTGCAGGAGGTGACTAAGGACAGGCAGGAGGACTACAGCATGTGAACACGCTTTGTCTATGTCAGAGATTGGTGAGGATGAACATCCACATGATGTCTGACCCCAGATGTACTTTCTGGAAATTTAGATGCCTTCACTGAGCTTAAGCCATAGCACTTAGCTGCAGTAGGAAGACAGAGGCAGGTTTTCTCCCCCAGGTCTTTCATGCTGGCCTGGGGCCAGGCAGGCCTGGGAGTTAGCTATTTTCTAATTTGCCTTCAGCAATTATCTACAAATGGACCAAGAGCAATGCAGACTCACTAGTTAGGGCATGATAAACCTGGGAGGAACTGAAATAACATTCCTTTAGTAAAACTGTCTTTCTCTGAAATATAGAAATATTGCCCAAGGGTTGAACTCCAGCTATCTCTACCAAATTCACCTTGTTAGGGCGAGTCCTTGACTCCAGCCCTCAAAACAGTACTGCACAGGGGATAAGTTTAAAATGCACACTGATGGGCTTTCCATGCAATGCAGCAAGATGCTGAGATGGATCTGCAAACAAGGCATAGTATCCTCTGCCTCAGGAACAGCAAGGGAGAACCAGCTATGGATCACTGAGCCACCTGCTGCAATGGGCTAAGGACAGAGCACTCTGGGAGGACATAGGAGATACTTTGCTGAGGCTTCAGAGCCAGGAAAGGCTCCCCAAGGAAGGAATATGTAAGCCCAGGCTAAAGGATGGTTAGGTGCTAGTTTGCAATCAGGGGAATACGTCCCACTTCCCAGGAGAGGGAACAATGTCAGTTAAGATCTTGAGATGACAGATAACACACACACAGGGAAGTCAGTGACAAACACCATTTCTAACTCCTTCAAACTGGAAATCATCACTCCCAAATAAATTCCTTATCTTGAGTTTGTAAACAAATTAGGGTAACCCCTAGCAGAATAAAAAGAAATGAGATGTTAACTTTAAAAGCTGCAAAAGAGAGAAAAACTAAAACAGAAAACTTAAGCATTTAACAAAGAAGTAGAAAGAGGAAGAAATATAAGACTTCAGAAATAAAACATTTCAAATGGCAGGAATTACTGCCAAATACATCAATGATGGCAACAGGGAAGGGTAAAAAAAAAGTTCTCTTGGATTAGATAACAATTTAAAATCCTGTTTATAAACTGTGCATGGAGATATACATAAAGTAAAACAACACAAACTTTGAGAAGAAAGGTTTGCCAAAATATACCAAACAAATATACACAAAAATCAAGATACAGTTATAGGAAAAGGAAAGTTTAAGCAAACTCAGTTTAAAAGGGAAAAAAGTAATATTTTATATTGATAAAATGATAGATTAGTACACCAAGAAATCAAATCAACAATGAACACTGACGTATCAAACCTCCTGGCATCAAAACGTCTAAAGCAAAACTAATAGAAAAATCAAAAGTTGACAAAGCTACAAAGAGTTTGAACATCTGTCACTCTAAATTTGACAGATTAGTAAACAACTTAAATGTTTGATGATATACTTCATTTAGAACCAGTTACCATGCACTGAAAACTTATTTTAAACCAAATTGCCTTCAATAACAAAAAATAAAAATAAATGACCCAAACTAGAAATGAGTAAAGAAGTTGAACACAAATTTCTCTGAAGAAGATATACAAATACCACACAAAATAATGTTTAATGTCATTAGTCATTGGAGAAAAGCGAATTGAAACTGCAATGAAATTGCATTTACACTAAAAGTGTGACTATAAAAAAAAATCTGTGAATAGTGACATGTTAACAGGGATATGGAGAATCGGAGTACATTGTGGGAATATAAAATGGTGCGGCCATTAGGGAAGACAGTTTGCCAATGTGTTAGTCAGCTTTTGTCACTGTTACAAAATACCTGAGAAAATCAACTTAGAGGAGAAATGTTTTGTTTTGGCTCATGGTTTTGAAGGTTTTAGTTTGATGGTAACTTGGCCCCATTGCTTTGGCCTTTGGCAAGGCAGAATGTCATGGTGGGGAGCATGTGGTGGAGCAGAGCTACTCATTTCATGGCAGCTGGGAAGCACATGGAGAGAAAGAAGAAGAGTCCAGGGACCAAATATATCATTTGAAGCTATACCTCCAGTGACTTACTATCTCCTACTGTGCCTCTCCTCCTTAATAGCCCATTCAGCTAGGAACTCATTAATGTCCAGTGGCTTTCCAAAAGCCCCACTCTGAACATTGCTGCACCAGGGACACATGAGCCTTTCTAGAACATTCCAGATCCAAATGATAATAGCCAGGTTTTCAAAAAAGATAAGCAAAGTAACCATATGATCTAGCAATTTCACCTCTAGGTAGAAGTGAACCACAAAGAACTAAAAACAAGGACCCAAAAGATATTTTTTATACCAATGTTCATTATAGCATTATTCACAACAGCTGAAAGATAGAAGCAACCCAGTGTCCACCAACAGATGAATGGAACAGAATGTAATACATATAATAAAGTATTATTTGGCCATAAAGAGGAATGACGTTTTGACAGAAGCTACAACATAGGAGAACCCTAAAAAGATTATGCTAAGTGAAATATACCAGCCACAAATAGACTTTACAGTTCTACTTTCATGATATATCTCAACAAGGTAAATTATATAGAGGCAGGAAGCAAATTGGATATTACCAGAGGAGGGGGAAGGGGGAAATGGAGAACTTGTGTTTAATAGGTACAGAGTTTCTATTTAGGAGGACGCAGTTTTAGAAATAATGATGATAATTGTACAACATTGTGAGGATACTTAATGTCACTAAATTGCTAAATTAAAAATGGTTGAACAGACACTTCTCAGAAGATGATATACAATCAATCAACAAATATATGAAAAAATGTTCATCATCACTAGCAATTAGAGAAATGCAAATCAAAACCACTCTGTTGAGCTGGGGATGTGGCTCAAGAGGTAACGTGCTTGCCTGGCATGCACGGGGCGCTGGGTTCGATTCTCAGCACCACATAAAAATAAAATAAATAAAGATGTTGTGTCCACCGAAAACTGAAAAATAAATATTAAAAAATTCTCTCTCTCTCTCTCTCTCTCTCTCTCTCTCTCTCTCCTCTCTATCTTTAAAAACAAACAAACCAACCACTCTGAGACTTCTTCTCACTTCAGTCAGAATGGCAACTATTATGAAGACAAACAACGATAAGTGTTAGTGAGGATGTGGGGGAAAAGGCACACTCATACACTGCTGGTGGGACTGCAAATTGGTGCAGCCAATATGGAAAGCAGTATGGAGATTTCTTGGAAAATTGGGAATGGAACCAACATTTGACCCTTCTATCCCTGTCCTCAGTCTATACTCAAAGGACTTAAAAACAGCATACTACAGGGACACAGTCACATCAATGTTTATAGCAGCACAATTCACAATAGCTAAACCGTGGAACCAACCTAGATGCCCTTCAGTAGATGAATGAAAAAATGTGGCATATATACACAATGGAATATTACTCAGCAATAAAAGAGAATAAAATCATGGCATTTGCAGGTAAATGGATGGAGTTAGAGAAGATAATGCTAAGTGAAGTTAGCCAATCCCAAAAAAACAAATGCTGAATGTTCTCTTTGATATAAGGAGGCTGATTCATAGTGAGATAGGGAGAGAGAACATGGGAGGAATAGATAAACTCTAGATAGGGCAGAGGGGTTGGAGGGAAAGGGAGGAGGCATGGAGTTGTAAATGATGGTGGAATGTGATGATTATTATCTAAAGTACCTGCATAACGACATGAATTGTTATGAATATACTTTGTATATAACCAGAGATATGAAAAATTGTGCTGTATATGTGTAATAAGAATTGTAATGCATTCCACTGTCATATATATATATATATATATATATATATATATATATATATAAAATGGTTGAAATGGCAAATTGTATTCTATATATATTTTACCATGGTAAAAATACACTGAATAAATCAATTTGTGTTTTGCAGGAGGTAAATTATTGTTCAAGAAAAGGATTAGAAATTCAGAATAAAGAAAATAAGTGTAATTATTTAGTTTTCTTGATAACTTGTGATTTGTCACCATGTGCCATATTTGTTCACAATATCAAGAGCTACATTCATTCATTCATTCATTTATTCATTCATTCCTCATTTCTCTTTCACTGGGTCAACCAGGAATTACATGCATTGCATATGTTCCAAGCGTTTCCTGGATCATTCATATTTAATTACTTGGCTTAAAATAAAGGCAGATAAAACACCATGGAACTGCATTGATCAATAAAAATTTCAATTCATTCTGTTTCTTAATTCCTCTGAGGTTCTAGGATTTTGTCACTGACTATATTTTTAGGGCACCTAAAAATTCATAAAGGGCAAGGAAATTAGCATTCTTCTTTATCCCAAGTGCAGCAACAAATGATTCACCACAAATCTTCACAACCCTTTATTGCTAGGAATGAATGTTATTATGAGGGTTTTTTGCTGATGAGGAAATACAAAGAGAGAATTGCGGGAGGGTCCACCACAGTTAGCACAGGCCAGAACCAGTGTTGAATGAGCCTTCCCTGGAGCCAGTTCAGGCTTTTCCGACCACATCAGCTAGCAAAGATACACCCATATTATAAAATGGCCAAAGAGAAAAATCACTGAGGTAATTACCATAGTCTCCTTTTAGCTGAGGTTTCACTTTCCATGGTTTCCCATAAGTTTTATTGCAGAATGTTGCTTATAATTGTTCTATTCTGTTATTAGTTATTGTTGGTGTCTTTCTGAGCCTGATTTATAAATCAAGCTTTTCCATAGATGTATGTGCATAGGAAAAGCCATGGTATGTCTACAATTCAGTACTATGTTTGGTTTCCAGTTCCCACAAGGGGACTTGGAGCATGTCCTCCATAAAGGGATCCACTGTACAATGCATACTTAATGTAGGCATCAATTTCATGCATAGATGGTAACAGGATAATAATCAGGTTAGGAATAGAAAAATGAGAAGGAGAAAGAGAAGGAGGGGGAGGACAGCCCTGCATCTAAGATTGACAGATTGTTGCGGCTCACCAACAGTTCCTTCTACTCATTTCATCCTTACAACCACCATCACCCTCTCTTTACAAGTGGAAAAGTGGAAACTTCAGGAATTCAAATAATGTGTCAAGGTTTCATAGCCAGAAAGCAGGAGAAGCTGGATGAAATATTTTCATAATACAAAAAAAAAATGTTAGCATTTGGAACTCCCTTAGACCTTACAGTGCACATTAGTATTGTTTTTCTTTATTTTGTTTGGTTGTTTCTCTTCTCTAAGAGCCCGGAAGCTCTGAGGCAGCCTTGACATTGTTTTGCTGGGTCTCTGGTCTCTGGATGCCCACTATAAAAAGGAGCAGAAAGCTTGTCCCACCCTGGAGTCTGCGAAGACTTTAAGATAAGTATAAACTAAAAGGGTAGCTTGAAACTTTGCTCTTCTTGCCCAATGTGCTGTAAAAACCTCACTTCCTTGGCCCCGAGATTTGAGGATAATAGCAGCCAAGGCTCCGTTCATGGAGGCTGACACTTGGACAGGATGTCATCTAGTGTGTTTAACACAAGGCATTTAGTCTACTTCTCAGCACAGTTCTTCAAGACGCATTTAGTTGAGACTGCAGAAGCTTTACAGAATCTGTATTCTCCTTCTCTTCCTAGGCGTACCACTAGATACCTCTCCAGCCTCCTTGCACGTAGGGGTGATGAGGCAAGAGAACTCCTGCAGCACTGAGGGTTGTCACCTCTGAGCAAAGGTGCTCAAGGCTGGATTGCTTTTGACCTGTCCTGTCTCTTTTTCTGGCCATGTTTCCCAATCTTTGGTTTAAATTCAGAGAATGGTGACGTTCTAGAAGATGGTGGAGACACACACTGTAAGTTGCCTGGATCCTTGAATGACCATGTGGAACAGAGCCCTTCCCCCACACTGGTACTGGACTACGACATAAGAAATAAGTTTTCCTTGTGTTAAGCCACAAGACTTAGAGTGTCCTATTTTATCGGGTAGTATTCATCACTACAGTAATATCTTTATCTCATTTTGCACATATGTTGACAATAGTTGAGATTCATTAAGCAACTTCATGTGTCGGGAACTCTAATGTATCATCATCCCTATTTTACAAATGAGGACAATGAGATGGTACCAAGAGGTAAAATAAACAGCAGGTTCCCACTATTCTATGATGAAACCACAATGCAATCCTAGATCTAAATTTTCCAGGCTCTGCTGGTCCATGTGGGCCCAGAAGTGTGCTTTACAGATGGATGAGCCTAACTAGAATAGTTGAGTGCCCTTTATGGGTTTTGTCACCCTCTTCCCTTTTCATCCACCATGCTACAAAAATCCTTTTGATGCTTATGCTTGAGGAGTTAAGCTCATGGTAAAATTTCAAACACCAGAAATGGGAATAATAATCGTTAAGCAGCTGTCAGGTGGAGAAAATCTTAAGAAGGATGCCAACAACCTTGGATAGGGGTCATCACTCCTCTATTTTATATCACCACCTTTGTTTCTACCACTTGGTGAACTAAGAAAGAGCAGAATAAATGGAAAATAATGTTTTCCATTTATTAGAATAGAAGACAGCTGTGGATTTCACGAGGTGATGATAAAGTAAAGGAAAGGGGGCTGGGGATATAGCTCAGTTTGTAGAGTGCTTGCCTCACATGCACTTGGCTCTGGGTTCAAACCTAGCACCAAAAAAAAAAGTCAGTATAATTGGGTTTTTCTGGAAAGTTTATTCTACTGAAGTGCTCTGAGTTTAACACACCAGCTGTTTACATCTTCCATAGCTCTAGCAACCACTGGAGTCCCTTGCAGAAGTATGAAGTAGCTACAAACAGGAGGAGACACCCATGCACAGTATCTACCACCAAGAAAAAGGTAAGCCTGGTGTCTGTTCTGCTGTCCTCCAGTCACCTCACTCAAATGGACCTTGTTGCTTCTGAGCTCCTGCTCTTCTCCCTGTCGGCATCCATTCACCCTTGACACGGGATGACTAGCTCAGGCTGGTCTGTTGATTGTGATTCTGTCCTCCTAAAACAAGTTTTGGCTAATGTTGAAAATAATGATAACTTTTAAAACTGCTGACACTTATTAGAGAGAAAGAAAAATCAATCAATGCAGTTCTGCCATTACTAGTTGTATGCTCCATTATAAATTAATGAACTCCAGCCTCAGGCATCCTTAATGGCTAAGGCGTCCTTAATGTCCAATGATGCCTCATATCTAGTAAGAGGATTTAGCCAAGAGTGTGAAGAGAGGATATGAGAGAACTTTAGTGGGAGGGCAGAGAGAGGGCAGGAATGCAGAATGCCAGCCTGGAGTTGGCTCTTCCTTTGGCCAACATCATGGGTACTGTTAAGAGTTCCAGCTGGTTCCATGATTACACAGTCCTCCTTATATCATGTCAATATAAGGACTCGTGTCATTACTTTTTTTCAGAAGTCGTGACAATTTGGGAACTAACTGGAATAGTTGAGTGCCCTTTGTGATTTCTTGGGACCCATTTCCTATCTCATCCACAACAAATGCAAGGCAAGCGAAAGTCAGGGGACTGGCTATAGAAGGTTTTCTGGCTGGGGCAAGACTCTGACATTAGCCATACAGTTCATCGTCATAGGCCTGAGACTCTGTGCTACAATATGGGATTCTGAAATATACAAATGTACCTTTTCTCCAGGCACTTCCTGGCTTCCTTTGATAACATGTATAATTAGCTATTTCCCTTCCCGATTAAATTGTGTTATATTACAACAGCCATTCTGCCTAAATCAGACTCGAGAGGCCGACATTAATGAAAGAATTAGGAAGTCTGTCTTCATTATAGGGGAAACAGAATAACTGAGAGGGTCAGGGTGGGAAAATAAACCAAAGGATGGAGAAGGCGGATAAGAATCAATTGCCTAGGATTTACCAACATTTAAAATCTCAATCAAAAGCATGAGACATCGTGCTATTTCAAAACAATTTGGAAAGCGTTTCCTCTTCCTATCCCCTTCCATCTTAAGTTTTGAATGTAAACAATTATTTCATTATTTTGGAGTTAGGTGTTTGAGTTTCTAAAATCATATGAGAAGATGTGAGGGTTTATATTTTGTGTTACTATTCTAGTGGATTCTACTTCTTCTGGTTCTGTAACATCAATGGGATATGTTGTGGTTTAGAAATTAATGTCCCCCCAAAGCTCAAGTGTGAGACAATGAAAGAAAGCTTAGAGTGAAATGATTGGGTTATGAGGACCTTAGTACAATCTCTGAACTAATCCCCTGATAGGGATTACTAATGGTAAGTGGAGGCAGGTAGGGTGGAGCTGGAGGTGGTGGGTCACTGAGGCTGTGCCTTTGGAGTACATATTTTGTCCCTGAAGAGTGGAGCTCTCTGTCTCTCTCTGTTTCCTGGTGGCCACGTCCCCAGCTGATTTCCTCTACCATGGTGTTCTACTTCACCTTGAGCCCAAAGGAATGGAGTAGGCCATTTATTGACTTAAACCTCTGAAACCATGAGCCCCAAATAAACATTTCCTCCTTAAAATTGTTTTTGTCAGGTCTTTTGGTCGTAGCCCCCCATAAAAGCTGACTAAAACAGGATATACAGTAATCAGCCAAGGATTATCTCATCTCTGTACTGAGTTGCTGAGGAAAGTCTGTTTTATTTGAGATGAAGTGCTTTAGACCACAAGTTTGTGATGAGAAACCGTACTATTTATACTTTTTTTCCAGTATTGTTTTGTTGTTTTGTTTTTGTACCAGGGATGTAGCCCAGGGGTACCTAACCACTGAACCACATCCCCAGACCTTTTTAAGTTTTAATTTTGAGACTAGATCTTGATAAGCTGCTTAAAGCCTTCCTAAGTTGCAGAGGCTGGCTTTGAACTCATGAGCCTCCTGCCTCATCCTGCCAAGTCACTGAGATTACAGGCACGTGCCACTTCCTGTTCCTCTTTTTCCAATTTTAAAAAATGTTTTCAAGATGTATAAGTGACCGGTGCCAATGTAAAAGAGTTTTCCGTCATATACTTTCCCAGAGTTCAGCTGTATCCCAAGTGACCATGTGCTGAGACGTAAAGGAAGAAAATATCTTAACTATGCAAAGAGTCCAGTTGGAATGCTTCTGTACTCTGTCCCTTTTCACTTCTTCACCTTGGCTTTGAATTTTATTTAAGCATTGTCAATGAGTGATGTTTTTAATTGGAGGAAAGGGAGATTAGAGGGAGGCACACAAATTAGCATGAGAAGGCAATTTAATTACAGAAGAGTCCGGATTCTCACTGAGAAATATTGATGGCAGTGTCCTGAAAGCTCCTACCTTGTCTAAAATGTATTGAAACTGAAGACTGAAAAGGAAATACAATGGATGTTTTACTGAAAGCTTAATTTGGAAAACAGGTAGCTCAACTGTGTAATGTAACCTCTATTTAAGTGCTATTTTTGCTCATGAACTGAAGGCATTTTATAATCATTTTCTCAATAATCTTCCTTGTAAGGCAGATTTACTAATCGGTTTAAAGAAAAAAAATGTCAAGATTAGCCCTCCTCCGCTACTAACTGACTCAGTAACCTAGGAACGAAACCGCAATTCATTGATCGCTAATACCAGATGAGGATCCTGCCAGGTGGCATGACTTCAGCAGACAGGTATTGACTTGATTCTCCCTTTATGCCAAGTGCTGAATAAACCTCTGAAAATGGCTCACAGTCGGGGGACAGAGTCTGCCACAGTGATTGCTGTGATTTGGATAAGTATCCCCCAAAAGCCTATGTGTCGAAGGCTTGTTCCCCAGTCCAAGGCACTAATGAGAGGTGGTGGAACCTTTAGGAAGTGGGACCTAGTAGGAGGAAGTTACGTCAATGGAGTCATGCTCTAAAAGATATTGGAAACCCAGTCCCTTCCTCTCTCTCTGCTTCCTGGCTTTCATTACAGGAATTGACCTCCTGTACAGTGCACCCCTGCTATGATATGCATGTGGCCTTGCCACAGGCCAAAATGCAATGACACCAACCAACCATGGACTGAAACCTCCAAAACCATGAGCCAAAATAAACCTTTCTTCTTTTTACATTGATTGTCTCAGGTATTTTGTTACATTTACAGAAAACTGCCTAACACTCCATAATGTAAGCTCTTTGGATGTCCCTAAGAAGAACTGGTCAAGCATTTATCTTGTTCAATCCTCTTTTAGGGTCTCTTAGTCCAGATTAGCAGACTAGAAAACCAAAACTTTCAAGAATTCTACAATGTTGGAGAAAAATCATACACTTTTAAAAAATCATGTTCCTCCTACCACACCAAGGAAGGGAAACTTTCAAACCTCACTTTCCAAAGAAAGCAATAAAATAGCACTTTAGTGTAACAAGCAGGTAGGTGGATAAAAACTGATAAGCACTTACCCTTATTGAGCACATACAGCTTCCTGGCACTGTTCTAAGCACTTTGCATGTGTTAACTTGTTTAATTCTCCAAGCAAATTAATCCTTATTTCACTTTCTGAAGGGGATGCAGCTGATAGAATATGTTGCCCCCAGGAGCTGAATCTTGGCCATTTGGCTCTGGGCTGAACATATCTGAAGTGCAGGACTGAGAGTACAGAATAACACTGGAGAGTTTTCCATAGAGGAATGATGTGGAATGGGATAGGAGGCTTGCTTTTCCGTATCAGATCCATTTTGACTATTCAGTCCTGTCTGAACTTAATGACTCTAGTGGAGAGAGCTCAAGAATTCCACAGACAGAGGACTGAAGAATCTTTTAGAAGAGAGGGTCTTCTAAGGAAAGGGCACATTAGGAATCACACTGGAAAGCGAGGCTACATGCAAACTTGAGATGCTTGCACTCTTGGCTCATGACGCTTGGTCAAGCTCTCCCTTTCTCCCTGGAGGTGACTGAGTGCCATAATCCAAATGAATGACCACAGGCTTACAGCCCAGGGAAGAGTTCACTTCCAGAGTGCTGGGAGTTTGTAGGAGAACTTCTACAGTTCTGAGTGGTTCACTGATCTTCCATGATTGCTGGAAGTGAATCCTTTCCTTCTACATTTCCAAGAGGGCTGGAGAGGTAGCTGGAAACTGTGAACCATGAGTAATGTCCCAGTGGAACGCTCCAGTCCTCAAGTTGCCCCTAAGCAGTTGGTAATTCCACTACGAGGTTATTTTCCTCTCTACTTTCAAATGATTGTTTCCCAAGTCATAGCCTTTTATTGCTACTGAGATGACTAGACATTTTCACCTTAACCAGGGCAGCTGATTCACCTGGACTTGCTCAAGACTTCCCCAGATTTAGCAAAAAAAAATCCCACATCATGGGAAATCCCTCTGTCCCAGGCAAACTAGGACAGTTAGTTACCTGACTTTACCCAGACCCTGCCTGGGCTCTTGCCAGTCCACAGTTGCAGACTTGCTATGCTATATCATCATTTTATCCTTCTCCACTCATGGTGCAACCCCCTGAAGTTCCTAGTCCCTGAATCTCACTAGACAAGCTTCTACCCTCTCTGGTCATTCTCCTAGAGGCTCAGTCTATGGCAGGAACACCACATGTATGCATGCATGATCCATTATGTGCAGACCTCTCTCCTGTGTGTCAACTTATAGAACTTGCCAGGAGTCCATGAATAGGCTGGGCAGGATTTACAAATATTCTGACCATATAGATGAGAAAATCACATAGCTAGGATGTGACAGCATTAGGCTCTCCCTTTTCAAGATTACAGGCTTAGAATCAATTTGGTTTCAAATCTTTGTCCAGTCACTTTCACATTGTGTGAATTTGCACAAATTAAATAACCATGTCTTTCCTTCCTGTCTAAAATATGGAATGGTGACCCAGAATTTACTGAATTAAGGGAAATAATGTGTGTGCACACGATAAATGCTTAGAAAATGAGAGATTTTAGAATAATTTATAATTGGGTAATATTTTGTTTCTCATGGGTAGGAGGAGTGTTTGAATAAAAGAATTCTTCAAGGCAAGAAGTTTCAAACCTTCCCAACTGAACTTGAATGGAATTAGTTCAGAATTGATGTGTAATCCAGGTGTGAGAATGAAAAGAGCAAAACAGACAAAGATGTGCTTCTTCTTGGGATGCACAGAAGACGAACAAGAAGCAGCAACAGTTTGGTAGCCCTTAAGCCCTGTCCGCAAACTGTTCTGATCACTGGCCATTCATTTATACCATTAAAGGAATGTGTTTCTGGCCAACAGAAGTTCTCTGAGAAACACACTGTCTCCTCTATTCTCTGACTGCCTGAAATTCTCTCTGCAAAAGTTGAGCCAAAGATTTAAATCTCCACATTGACAATAATAAACCAGTGTCAACAAAGCCTAAACACATTTGTGTATAAAAAAGACAAAATAACCGGAATCTGGGCAAGACCAAGGAAAAATGTGTGTTTATATATCCCGAATAATCCCACCATCTAGAAATCTTGCTAACACATACCCATAGATGTGTGTTACCATCTTCCACTATGTTTTCAGTGTGTCCAAGTACATCTATAGGTTTGTGTGGTTGTGCATGTCTAAGTATATGTATGTGCATGAACCTGAAGGCTTTTCTGAACAGCTCCATCCTTTACTCCCTTCCATTGACAATACAGCCACCCTTTCCTCTGGAGATAATCTTTCCCCACTGGAACCCTGCAAGGAAGGGGTGCTCATAGAAGAACCTCACTCCTGCCACTGCAGTGATTGGTCCAGAGATGTTCATGTGACCTAACTCAGACCAGTCTGTAAGTGGGGCCCCAGAAATTGCATAAGTCCTTGTAATGGAGGAGGTATATCTTTTGACATGGGTTGCTAAAATGGAGTAATAGGAGTTCAGATCTATTTTTAAACCCTAAAAATAAATTAGCATATTAAAATAGTTTTTAAAAATTTAAAAGGAAGAATTGGAAACATAAAGTGAAATGGAATTGTCTAATAAACAGAGCACTCATAAATGTCCACAGCAGTTAACAAGATCATCATGAGACTGTCATTTTATAATGGCTTTTATGTCATTTAAGTTCTTCCCAAATGTCATTTTCATGTTGGCCCTGATAAATAAATGCTGCTGGGCAAACTGAAAACATTTGCTTTATTAGATTCCAGAGGCAATTAAATGTTGGTGTTATCAAAGGCAATTTGCATATACAATTTACATGATACTTGCAACCTTTCTGATTTAATGATTCTGTGGAAATGATCAAATTATCCTGTCACAGTAACCATTGAAAATAAATAAAATAATCTATTTTTCCATTATCATTTGGCCTTGAAATATACACCTGTGTCACATTAGGTTTGAAGTTAAAACAAAGACGCTTGCTTAGTTAAGTGGTTTGTGGAAGGGAAGGAATTGCTTCAAAAGAAAAATTTTAAATACTTGATTTTTTAGGCGTGTTATTGGAGATAAACACGTTTCAAAAAGTTAACAAGATCTATGTGAGGGTCTGTAATTTTCTGGTTTTCTAAGGTAAATATGAGGTTCTGATGTTATATTCCTGTTCTATTTTTCTGTCATGTTACCTATAAAGATGCTGCCTGTCTTATCATGGGACCCATCTTGAATGCCAAACCCTGATGGATAAGCTGTGGCTTTTTCCTTACTAGCACAAAGATAGCACTTCAATCTTTTAGCAATGCCCACGCCAAGATCACTTGTGTTAAGGAAATAAAATCTCTTGGAATCATTGCTCTGGTCATACACATCTGCTTATTCCTTCTTGAAAAAGTTTGGTTCATCTTTGTTTGCATGCAATAAGCATATAACCCACAATTTTTGAAAAATGATTCTAAGTGAGTATTTGTCCTGTTGCCCTAAGGAATACTGAGCCATTAATACTAACAGAGATTGTAAATTATGAAGTATTTTGAGTCAAACAAGAAATAGTTCTTTCTCAAAAAACTATAAACAAATTGGCAAAATGAAGAAAACTATAATATATCTTTAGTCCTAGCTCAGTACAATGGCACATGCCTGTAATCCCAGCTACTTGGGAGGCTGAGGCAGGAGGACTGCAGGTTCAAGGCCAGCTTGGGCAACTTAATAAGACCCTGTCTCAAAATAAGAAATAAAAAGGGTCAGAGATAAAAGATCTAAAATTGGCATACCTCAGCAATACAGCCACCGCGACATACAACAGCAATGTAGCCACTTTAATGTTTATAGCAGCACAATTCACAATAGCTAAATTATGAAATCAACCCAGGTTTTCGTCAATAGATGAATGGATTAGAAATTGTGTGGTACATAAATGCAATGAGATTCTATTCATTCATAAAAAAGAACGAAATTATGACATTTGAGGGTAAATGGATAGAAATGGAGAATTTCATTCTAAGCGAAATGAGCCAAACTCAGAAACTCAAAGGTCAAATATCTTTTCTCATATGCAGATGCTACAGTTAAAAAAAAAGGAAAGGGGGATAGGATAACATAAAGATAAAAGGAAGATCAGTAATGTAGAAGAAGATCAAGAGGCAGAATGAAAAGGATGGGTAATGAATTCTTTAAAAACCATATTATGTACATATATAAATATACCACAGGGAACTTCACCTTTGTGCATAAGTAGAAAGAACCAATCAAATATAAATAAATAGATGAGTAGAAGGAAGTCGGGTAGAGTAGAGGAAGGAAAATGGGATAGGAGAAGGAGGATGAGAAGGAAAGGGGGATCATGAACTGAAATCAATTTCCATACATGTATGAATTTGTCAGGAAGAGCTCCACTACTATGTATAACTAACTATAAAGCCCTAATAATAATAATTTTATAAAGGGTCAGGGATGTCTCTCAATGGTAGAGCACCCCTGGGTTCAATTCCCATCACACACACACACACACACACACACACAAGATCATCAGTCCTTTATTCAGAATGAGATTATACAGATCACACTGGTTTAGACTGAGCAATGGGTGTGGTTATCAGAGTTCTGAGTCTGTGGGTTTTGTCCACGTAATACTTGGTTTAGTTTCCTAAGGCTGCCAAAACATATTACTACAGACTTGGTACCCTAAAACCACAGACATTTTATTCTCTCACTTGAACAGAGATCAGAAGTCTAAACTCCAGATGTCAGTAGGGACTTCTTCCCTCTAGAGAAGGATCCATTCTTGACTTCTGCCACCTGCTGGCGGTTGCCAGCATTTGTTGGCTTGTGGCTGCATCACCCGGCCCAGTCTCCATCTACACATGCCTTTATCTGTCCTCTTCCTTCCCAAATCCTCCTCTTTTTTACTTTTATAAGAATACTCAACTTTAGATTTTGGGCCCACCCAGAAAATGTGGCATTACAAGGACATAATTTCAAGTCAAAACATTCAGTCAAATCTCACCAAGTGGACTCTAGGATTTTGTTTATATAAAACACTGTCCAGCCCTAGAAAAGCATGATACTCACTATCTGATTATATCAGCAAAGACCCTTTTTTTCTGAATAAGATCATATTTACAGGTTTTGGGTAGGCCTGACTTTTGGAATGGCACCATTCAACCCACCACAATGCCTGTCGGTGTTTTTATTTTAAAAACTATACTGATTACAAATTGGCCTAAACCAACATGTTTACTCATAATTATTAGGTTGGGAGGGCAGTTTTTAATTTCCAGTGGTTGGGCACAGTGATTACATATCTCTTCTTCTATCTCTTCATTACCTGATGGCGTGTTAGAATGGAAAGTAAGTCCCAGACCAAATTCTGGTCCACAACACATTTATTAGCCCTGTGACACAAAAGCATGTGGTTCTGTTGCTCCTGAAACTCAATGAATCACTCATTCTTTGCCGTGTTGGCCCCTCTACGCAACATCTTGCAGGACAAACTTATTCATGGAATATGCAACAATATTCTAGTAGTAAGATTCTGCTAACCCTCTGGCTACAGTTTGGATATATTCTAGGTGCCCCCCAAGGGTCCATGTAATTGGAGGTTTGGTCCCCAGAGTGGTGGCCTTAGGTGGTGGTAGAGTCTTTAAAAGACTCTAGTGGAAAATTAGGACCCTGGAGGTGTGAGGTAGCTGTCATGTGGCCTTGCTAGCTTTCACAAGATAAAAGGGCATACCTGTCCCCTCCAACTCTCTGCTGCCTGACTCTGTGATGTGACCACTTGCTCCCATACATGCTCCTGCCGTGATGTGATGCAGTCAGGGAACAGTTCTGGCCCCAAAGCCTGCACTTTGTCATGTGTACTTTCAGCCAACACAACCAGGAACTAAATAAACCTTTTTCTTATCAAGTTAGTCTGTCTCACATATTTCATTATGGTAATGAAAAGCTGATTAGTATGCCTCTGTTTTATGAATTTTCAAACTGCAGTTTGCATCTCACTAGTGTGTTCTGAAATGAATTCAGGGGTTGCAACCAACAATTGACAAAATGAAAAGCAGTAGAATTGAATTGGACAGAAAATAACAAAAGATATTACATAAGTAAATGTAGCACTTTCTCTGGAAATTTTTCCTCTGTGTGTGTGTGTGCGTGTCCCCTAAGGCCATGGTGTAAACTATAGTCATTACTGTGATGTAAAAACAAATGAAAAGCAAAAATTCTGTCCTAAGTGGAACTGGCCACCAGATATATAATGGAGTCCACTGGTCTAAGACACTCTGACAAGTGTAGCCTGGTGGGACCCTTGGAACCCAAACATGGAAAGAAAGCTACTTTTTTTATAATTATTTCTAGGCTGTCTAATATAACCACTCACTTCACCAATAAAAAATCACCTGTAACATTTTTCATGCAAATAAGCAAATATTCTAAAAATAGTCAGGTCTAATAGTAGCTTCTCTTAGAATGCAAGCTTGTGATTAAATTCATTAAAATCCTAGTTACCCCTGGAGTGTGTATCCCTGATTTAAAGTACTTCAACTAAAATATAAGCAACATGATATTATGCTGCAAATGCTGGGCAGGAGGAGTGTACCTGTGACCCAGGCAGTGACAGGACTGTTTTCTGTCATGTGGAAGGCTTGCAAGGAAGACAGGCAAGTGCAAAGAAGATTTAACTAAAACACACAGCACAGTACTGTGATGTAAGGAGTGACACTCAGTGTAAAACCACAAGAAAATCTATCTCTGGAAAACTCACTGTCACCTGAGTTAATGGAGTTATAGATCTAGGGGAAATGAGATTACAAGATCATAATCTCAAGTCAAAGCTTTCAATCAGCTCTGACCAAGAGGATGCCAGGTTTTTTTGTTTATACAGAACACTATCCAGTCTCTGAAAAGCATGAATATCCTCTATCTGAAATATAAGTGTGTCATAATAAATGTCAATAGCAACCGCTGCAGCCTGTGACCTCCACTCTCTGCTTGTGCCTGTCATGAGCTCACAGGGTGGAGTGGCTGTGGGTCCACGAGAGAAACTGCTCTGAGTATCGGCACGTGGAACCCAGAGGCTGAGCATTAGAATAGCTCCATAGTTTTCGGGGCTTTATGCAAAAGGAAAACGTTAGGGATTTTGTTCAAAAAGCAGGAGAAAAACTTTTTTTTCCTTACTTCTTTCTTCTTTCTCTCAACCCCTCCTAGTATTTTGCATTTGCTAGTTAAATTGTCACCCCTGGTGGGCCCAGGGATCCTTCAGGGCTGAGTGCTGATCCTCATAGCTATCCAAGGCCTCACCTGTATCTCAGAGCACACTCCATCCCCCACAAATCTCCCCCAGGGAAGGCAGCTGCAGCTGCTGGGTGGAGACTGGTCCATTTCAGGGAGGGGTGGGAGGCAGGACTGCTCCTGAACTTGGCCTGCAAGCCTTTGGTGCATGCTCCATTGTCCCATTGAACTGTACTTACAAAACAAATTCAGTGATAAAATTGTTATCAACTTCAGCACAGTATCGATAGCCCATAAATCCCCAAATGTGGGCCTACTGAGAGCAGAGCTCCCTGTGACTGCGCTGGCCATGTGCCCACATAGCCAACCCTGGTGAGCAGGATGGCCGCCATTTTTAGGTCTTTGCTGTGTCCTTCCAGCAGTGATAAATTGTGATACAATGGGGACATGAAAATCTATGATTATTTATAATACTGTCACCAGGGTCAGTGAGAAAAAACACACTTCAATAGTAACATTAAAAATAGCTAAAATTTCTACACCACTTGCTATTTGATAGGCTTATAAGACTTTACATAACTCATAATTTAGAACCTAGCACCCCAAAACTCTTTGGAGTTGAAGCTCTGGATCACCCTCACTTGAGTGATTAGTGGGTGAAAGCTATCCCAATATATCCTCACTTTCTTTGCCTCTCTTTTTTTTCCCCATAGTCTGGCTGACCCGTACAGAGTTATTAGCTTAATTCCTCACCCAGGCTTTCCTTGATGCCACTTTTTTCTCCTCCTCTTGGATAAAAGATTTTCCTTTTGATCCTTGCCTTCCACCCAATCAGAACTAATGCCTCAATAATGGAAGATGAATGAATTCACTGATGTCCTCTTGCCACAGTTTGGTCAGTACCAGCTGTTATTTTATTGAATGTTTTTTCTTCACTAAAAGTCAGACATTTTTAATGACAAAGAATGATGGAGTTGGTTCCCCAAGCATTTTTAAAATACTGTAGGAGGCCCAGGCTTAGCAATGTGTTTATTTAGTAGCACTCATATTTAATTCATAGGGACTTGTTGACATTAATAATTGATAGCATATAGATTTAAAAAAAATCCATCTATACAAATATATGCATATAAAAGCATTCATACATATATGTATATGTGTGCATATATACTTTTAACTTAATTAATTAATTTACTGTGCATAAAACACCACTGAGTATAAGTGTTGACACAAGGATGGTCTCTTCTGGAGAACTGAACTCTCTGGAGATAGAATGCTTAATAAGTAAATGAAAATTATAGAAGGCTGGGGCTGGGATTGTGGCTCAGTGGTACAGCACTTGCCTGGCGCGTGTGAGGCACTGGATTCAAGCCTCAGCACCACATAAAAATAAATAAATAAATAAAGGTATTGTGTTCATTTACAGCTAATTTTTTTTTTAATTATAAAAGGCTGAAAGTAGCAAGTGCCAGAAGAGAGGTATAAAAAGGCCTCTCGTTCAAAGAAATTAGAGTTAGACTTGGAAAAGATTCCTTATGTTGGTGAGGTCAGGTGAAACATCCCATTTATCATGAGCTCCTTGGGCAGGGGCATGGAGCTATTTGGTGGGCACAGACTCTGATGGTGCTCGGGGACTTAGGTCTCAGTGTACCTGAGTACAGTGGGAGCTGGCAGGACGGTCAGAACTCTGGGTCTGTGCCACCCTATGCCTAGTGAGAGGAGAAATCTGCTCTTCACTGAGCAACAGAAGGGTGCTAGGCATTCGAGTCACTGGGCTACACAGCTGAGTGTTTCATTCATTTTCACAATAATTTTGTCCCATTTTGTCATTGAGATAATGGAAGTGAGACCTTAACTAACCTGCTCAAAGTCAGACAGTGGCTGAGCCAGGAACCCAAACCAGGCACATCTACATAATATAAGATTTCTCATTTGGGAATAGGACTTTGTCTCACTGAACAGCCCTCGCCCTGAATTTATGCTTTAAAATCTAAAATCTAAAACCCAGCCGTGTGGTAGCTCCCGGGTGATAGACAAAGATCACTTTTTCCCTAACAGAGCACCATTGAAATTAAAAGCCCCATATTGTTTTTGGCTCCCCAATTTCCTGATAACCTGAAATTCACCATCCCATCTTCCTCATGCTGAGAATGGAAATCAAAAAGCTGCTGCCCTTGACCTGGGTGGAAGCCAGTGAGACGAATTATAACACATCTCTGGCCAGCACAGCCAGGCTAAATCTACATAGGTATATTTCCTGGCTTTTGTTCCTATAAACTGTGATTTTCCTGTTGGACAGGCAGATGGCAGATTTGCTGCCTTTCCAGTTGTGGCCAAACTGTGAACAAATTCATTTTTCGTTTAAACATGCAGTATCCCCACCCTCCCAGAGCCCATCAGAAAAGCCAGCACTTGTTTTGTCTACACAGCAGGGAATTGGAGGACCACTGAATGCCTTTACTGCCTGAGGATCCCTTTGGTTCAAATCCTCAGCCTTCTGCACCGTGGAGGACCAGATCCGTCAAATCCCACAGGATGCCTTGTGACTAAGAAGGATTCAGCCCCTTTTAGGAGTGCAGAGACCCTTAAACCATCTCAGTTCAGAGCTCTGCTGGCCTGTTTGAAGTTTACATCACACCTGGGTCCTCAAGGGAGGCTTTGGGCTCAGAGGTCTACCCTGCTGTTGTTCCCTCAGGGCATCTGCTGTTCAAAACCTTGTGCAGACTGGGCAGAGGCTAACCACAGCCAGGGGCAAACTCAAGAAACCAGCAGAAGGCTGATCCAGGGAGCTGGAGGCTCCACCTCTTCCTAACCGCACCTACAAACCTCCCCCGGGCCAGACACCACACTCAGGCACACAGCTCTGCTCAGGGCCTCAGCTTCTCCCCCATTGGTGGTAATTGCCATCTCTCAGCACCACTGCCTCCCCCACGGCTCAAAAGAACAGTTTGAAAAATCTGTTTGAAATGGCTTGATTACAACCGGGAGACAATTGGTTGAATAAAGTCAATTATCCCTCCGCTGACAGGTGCCCACTTTGAAGTCTGGGCACCTGCCGGCATAATCACTGAGGCTGACATTTCCAGGCCCTTATTAAGAAGGGAATAATAGAATGCTGGCCTGAGTGGGGCTTTTTGTTGTTGTTTGTATTGTTTTAAAGCAAGGCAGAGGGGGAGAGTGATCTGCAGCTGCCGGGTCATTACCTCCCCATTAGCTAACAGAATCAGGAGCTGGGCCCTGGATACTGCCAGAACTGTCAGAGGTGCTAGCCACGCTGGTGCTGGCCGACTCCAGGGTGGTACAGAGAGGGTAAGTAACTCTGGGGAGCACAGCAGAAGGACTGTGATTGCAGCTTGAGGAGCATTAACTGCTCAAACCTGAAGAATGTTCGAATCTGAATATTTAGCAACAGGAATGAGGAAATCAGGGCTCATCTTATTAAGCCAATTAGGGAGACATCGTATAGAACTGAAAACAAATAAATGATTTCTCCAGGGCAGTATGGCATTCTCTAGCCCACCAGTTTCACCTGTAGCCTGTTTTCTCAGCCTTTTCTTACCCTGATCCTTGTCTCCTTGCCTCTGCCAAGACCCTTTCTATTGTCTCCACCTTCATTCCCCGGACAAATGGATACCGTGATTGTTAGAACAGCAGATGGTTAGAGTAAGAGTGGGAGGCGGCAGTGATAGAGATGTCTGGGGACCAAAGAGTGAAAATGAAGTGGTTATTCAACTAAAATACCTTCCTGAGTCAGTCATGCCCAGAGCAGGATACATTGTGATACTTGCCCTCTAGGAGCTCATAATTTAGATTGGAATTTAAACACCTGTGATGCTTACAGGACCAGGCAGGTGATGTGTAAGGTCAGTCCACACACAATAGGGAATGGTGGAGAGTGGCCAACCACAGAGCCCTTGTTCTGTCTCAAAGAGGCCAACCGAATTCAGATCCAGCTGGGACTTATCTCATGGTCATATTTCCCAACTGTTAATAGACCTTCTAATTTTGGAAAAGACCCTGGAGCCTGGATTTTATGTGGGACTTTCTGAGAACTTAAAGAATGTGTTAGCTTACAAAATGTGTACAATTTGACTCCAGTCTGTGGGACACCAATGTTTGATTCATATTCTATAGTATGTTGACTTCCTATCTCCAAGAGTGTAGGGAGAAAAAGGAGAAAAGGTCATCATGATCTCATTTAACCTCATACACAGTATGATGAGGGCATTATTAGGTCAATTTTATGAGAAAACAGCCCATCAATTTTTCTTGCCCAAAATATGATTGATAGTATTTCTATCAATCATATTTTGGGCAAGAAAAAAAGCAAACATTCAAACTTGGAAATTAAGGAAAGTTAATTAAAAGAACAGCTAGGAGAGAATACCCAGGGACAAGCAAAAACAGAGACATGTTTTCACTTCCTCACCTGGAAGACACAAGGAGAGAGTGGTCACACAACCCCCTGGGATAATCTGCATCAATTAATAGGCATCAAGGGTAGCCTGTGGGAGTTGCCCACCATAACTACGCAGGACGAGGAGCAGGGGGAAAAATGATACTGACTACAGACTCCTCTGACACACAGAAGAGACTGGGAGAGATGAGTTCTCTATAGATTTTAAGCTCTTTAGAGATCAGGAATGGGATGGCATTATCTGTCTAAAGGGCTGCAGGGTAGATGTCCCTTCAGTTCTGTGTTCAGGATGGGTTTGCTTCTGACATTTTATTCAGAGAAAGAACCTAAAAGGCAAATATATCCAGAAAAATATGTCCAACATGGTAAGAGGAACTGAATCCATGCCATGATGGTAAAGATTATAGGAGCTGACTTCATTTAAATTGGAGAAGGTATTTGGTGGGGCATGTAAGGGCCTTCATATCATTGAAGATGACAAGGACTGTTCTTCCTAGTTGCTACAGAATTCAGACCCTGAATCAACACTGTTTATTCTTATGAAGATCAGAAAGTATTTGACAAAAGGGAAAACTTTCTGCCCTATAAATTGATTTCCTGCTTCAAAAGATAACAGTTGCTCCTCTGTGATGGTATTCAAGAAGTCATTTTCAAAGAGTGTTTATGAACATTTCAGTGGTGTTATAAGTTTATGTGATGAATTGAAGGTTGTGCCAAAGATCCTCCTATACCTATAATGTCTAAGGACTCTATGGGCACACATCAGATCCCAACTTCTTTTGAAAAATTGGGAGCTCTGTCAACATTGGGCCAACATGATTGCAGGATAACTCCCAACTGGAGTTGAACCCAGATGGCCTCTTTTAGTCAGGCTAAGGGCTTCTAGTTTACCACAGTCTCTACCAGTCCCTATTATGCATTGCCTGATTTAGACATTGATATTTTCTCTCTGGCTCTGTAAGCACTTCAAATGCTTGACTCCTGATCTAAGCTATAAACTTCCCCAGGCAAGTACTGTAATATATTCTTCTCTGTGCATGAATGACTCAGTATTGTATTTTAGTTGTTAACACGTCAATGCTTCATTAATGCCTATTTAAGTGAAATATTGCATAATTGCCCTCTGCCTTTTAGCCCATCATAGATTTCAGAAATAGATATTGCAGTCTTGGTAGAGGGCAGGATTAGGAGGTAACACTCAGCTTCAATTACCACATCATTAATGACTTGCAGCAGATAGACCTTGTCCTCTATTCATATGCTAGTTTATTTTTCTGATAGTACATGTAAAGGAGAGTCACATTAAGAACTGAAAACCTCTTTTTCAAGATATCGTATTCATATTTGAACATCCTTTCAATTAACATCTGCAAAATCTTTATATTTCATGTAAGATCTGTCAATAAATTGTACCATGTTTCCTGTGTGCATTGTACTAGACTGGAGTGTTTGTGACCTGCTAGCACCATATTGCAGTCAATGATTCTGGAGCCATATTCTCCTGCATGGGGACCAAAAACCAAAACAACAACAACAAAAAAATGTGACCCTTGTCTGCTGCTCTAAGAGTCTAGTAAAAAAATACACTTGTCCCTAGGTACCCTCTGTGCATTGGTTTCAAGAACCCCTGAGAATATCAAAATCCACAGGCACTCAAGTACCTTATGTAAAACGGTATGTCATTTGCATTTGAACCTAAGCACCTCCTCCTCTTTGCTTTGAATTATCTCCCGATAATTGTAACACCTGACACATTGTAAATGCTACGTAAATTGTTGTTACAGTATATTGTTTAGGGAACAATGGCAAGGAAAAAGTTTGTACAGGCTAGTATAAGTGCATTTATTTTTTCTGAATTGTTTGATCTGGGTTAGGTTAATTCCATGGATGTGGAGTCTATAAATATGGAGGACCAACTGTACCTTAAGAAGTCAGAGGACCTGATTTGGGGATTGCATGAGGAAAGGATAAACATCAGAACCTAAATCTGAGCATGACTATATTAAATTCTCCATTTTGTTTTGATTACTGATGTTGATACTGCTACCACCATCATTACTGCAATTGCTTTCATGTTTGGCTCAGGGAGCTCATGTGGAGCTGCTGGCACCAGACAAACACTGACGTCAGTAGTACATATTGGACTCCCCACAAGTGGTGTGTGTGTGTGTGTGTGTGTGTGTGTGAGAGAGAGAGAGAGAGAGAGAGAGAGAGAGAGAGAGGTGTCCATGGTCACTCTTCGTAGTGCTCATAAAGCTGAAAGGGTCGATGACAGCATAGTGTTAAAGAGATGGGAAGAAAAGCACTTTGGAAATTAGCCCAGGTCATTTTTAGTGCTGGAGGCCAAATGTTCCATATGTGTGACTGTGAGACCAAGTCCAGCTCTTTCTCATCTGCTATTTCACAGCCCAGGATGGCTAGAGTGGGAAACCTCCACTGGGAGAAGGTCAAGATATTTAGGTGACAGACAGTTTAGGAAGCAGATTAGCAAAACAGGATCATACACAATACTATGTTGGGGGAAATATTTTTAAAAAATATTTTCCTGAATCTCAGAGGAATTACAGAGAAGACTAACTAGCAGAATTAACACCATATCATCCCTCAACTCCTTCTATAATAAGTCTACTTTGTGGTACAGACTATGATCAGTATGAGGGATAAGGGAAGAGTAAAGTTTAGTTTCTCTTAAAGAAAACCTACTAGTGGAAAAGTTTGTGCACAACAGAAGAGATCATACTGATAACACACCACAAAGCATGTGTGTGACGATGTAAACAGCCAGCACTCTTCCTGTGGCCCTTGATTTTCTGATCTCTGAAATGGAAATGTGATACCAGTCTTTCTCAAAGATTTATTTTGGAAAAATAAACAGATAAAAAATAAACATAAAGCCCTGGACGACTGGATTTCAGAACCCAGAGCTTAAGTTTCCATTTAACAACTAACTCCCTGACATAAGCAGATTCTGAGTGTTGAGTTCAACCATCACTGAGCAAACACTACCTGACATGTCAAGCAAACGCAGCACTGAACAAGACAGATATATAGTCCTTTTTTCTTCAAGTTTCTAGAGGTTGAAGGTTGATGATAAATAAGTAAAAAATAAAGAAGATAGCTTCTGATGGTGTATAGTGATGCAATGGAAATAAAGACAGCCAACACAAGAAAGGGTGCTGGGGCAGGCACCTGAGCTTGGCTGTTTCTGTAGAGTGTGAAGTCAGGAAGCTCTCTGTGAAGCAGGCACAGAAAACTTAATAAGAAGACCCTGTTGGGAATGGCAAGGGATGGGGATCCACCCAACCTGAGCTCGGATTTCAGTTCCAATCCCTACCAAATTATTAGATAATATCTTAGTCCACTTGTGCTGCTTTAACAAAATACCTGGGTAATTTTTGGAGAACAGAAGTTCTAGAACCCAAGATTAAGGCACCAGCAGGTTTGGTGTCTGGCTAGGGTTGCTCTCTGTTCCCAAGATGGTGCATCCTCCAGATGGAACAAACCCTGTGTCCTCACATGGTAGAGGGGATGGAAAGGCAGAAAGAGGCCCAGACAATTCTCTCCAGTATTCATGAAGGCTCCACCCTCATGGCTTAATTACCTCCTAAAGGCCCCACCTCTTAATACATTCTGGGATTTAGATTCCAAAGTGAGTTTTGCAGAGGGCATAAGAATCCAAACCTTAACAGGTAGCAATAGGAGCATCAGACAATAGCGTGTACAGGTGGGTTCCTAGGACCCTAGAGGTTCCTCAGAGGTGACTGTCAGTTCAAAACAGGATCCAGGTTCCAACCATAAACAAACCTTTGCTAGAGGAACACACTGTTTTTTCACTCGTGGCAAAATGCTGAAGGAGAAGAGTCAATGTGGCTCTAACCAGGACTAGACATACAATCTTGGTCAAATCTGAGCACCTTCTGAAATACTTTGCCCAGTGCTGAGAGTCTACACAACTATGATGTGACCAGGAAGCTTGATTTGTGAGGAATGACTGAAGTTGTCTGTGGGACTTTATTTCTGCCAACATTTCACCTTTGCCAATCTTTTAACTGTTTTCTGAATGTTGGATCACCCAAGTTAGTCCTCCCTCAAGGGAAGGAAAACTTGCGCTTGGCCTAGAATTTTCCACTTTGAAGAGGTTGCTAATACCTCTATGATGTTAGACTGAGTATCCTTATCGTGTCCTCCTCTCCTAGACATAGAATCCTGAGTACTGATTTTGATTGGACATCACCTCCATTGTCACACAACTCCTATGGTTATGACATACAGTGACTTATGACAGATTTTTTTCATGCAGAATCTTAGGAGATTTTATTGGCCTCTTAAAACACGTCTATCAGGGTGGGCAAGGACTTCATGCTCCTCACTCCAAATTATGTGCAAGAACAAAGCACAGAGAGAACAAAACAAGCACAGAGAAGTGCTTTCATAACTATTCTATAGACTAGAATTCCTGAATCCCCATCTTCCAATTTGGCCCCTGCCCAGAATAATTCTATGCCATTTATGTGACAGTGGGAAGATTTGATTGAGGGAGTTGGTACTCACCTCTTTCTCCAGAGAATATGCTTCATCCTCTGGTATCCCAAATAGGCCAGACTCCCTAGTGTCTTATACCAACACCTCAAAATTCTATATGCTAGATTTTACATACCAGGAAGGGCAGTGGGCATTCTTTACCTTTCCCCTATATCCTGGGCCAACCTCATGGAGGTTTGCTCTAACTTGGTGCAATCTCTGAAGGAGAGTGAGCAGAACCAGAGAATTTTGCTTGGTTCAACTAAGCAGCGTGAGAGAAAGAAGGGAAGCCACTGAGGAAAGGCGGTCTCTCAGCACCATCCTGCCCAAGGAGGAAAGAAAGGCTTGACCTCCTAACATTTAGCATCAGGACCTCTTTCTTGGGGCTGGGATGAGGGAGAAAGGTTGCCTGTTTGAAGCCACCTCCTGAGAATAAGCAGAAGTAGTCAAATATATTATAAACAGTAGTATATAAGTGTTAAATAAGTGGAGAGAGAAAATCGGTTGTGAAGTACTCCTAAAAAGTAATAAGGCACTAATTAAGTAATAATAAGTAATAATAAGTAATATTTTAAAACACAGCCACTAGAACTTATGTGATCAAATGAGCAGTGCTCCTTTCCAAATAGTCCCTTTGGGAAAATAAACAGTTATTCTAACAATGCTGCCATAGATCAAACTATTTCTGTAACTGGAACATTATCTTTCAAGGCTGTTTACTAGTTACACCAGAAAAGAGCCTCACAAGATGGATCGCATCTCATTTTTCACAATTGAAACCAACTCTGTACAGCTTCAGAATCCATCAGACACCTTTCAAGAGCTTGCTTGGGAAGCAAAAAGTCTTGTCCTGGAGCTGGGCTCAGAGGGTAGGCAGCAGCAGAGGAGCCAGCACCCCACATGGTCCTCCGTCTTAATTGCCTAGTGTCAGTGACCCCCAGGCCTGAGATCTCCCACCTCCTGCTCCATCAGTGAGCCTATGAGGATTCTGTCTTTATAGCCTAGTTCTTACTCAGTAAGTTCTTCAGGCATTGATATTTGGGGGCTGTAGTCCGGCCCCTCAGAGTTCTTCTCAATGGACTCCCACTTTCACCAACAAGTCATGGAAATGTACTTTGCAGACTTCCAATAAGGGTAATTAACCAGCAGCATAATTGACAAAGTCCTTAACTGCTGTGCTACTCATGGAGGTCAAGCCTCTGCCACAGAGTGTTCCCAGCCCACAGTGGACCAAGTCAAGTAACATTTCCAGAGATGTGGAACTTTGGCTTGAGGGCTCCTCGTGATCTCACCTAACCTCCCCTGGATTGCGTGGGAATCTATGAAGCTTTCACCCATTCTCCTCTTTCCCTTACTCGGGATTAGACTTGCATGGAGGTCTGAGGACCCTCCCAGTCACCCTACCCATTTTATCTCATGTGAGTATTTCCCCTCACAAATTGCTTAACCCACTGAATCTAACCTTGCATCTGCTCCTCAGAGAACTCAAGCTCCTGCAGTCCTTTTATGTTCTTCCCCAGCTTACCTTTGTGACTCCAGTTCTCATGTGACATTAGCCCTTCTTCCCTAACTAGCACAGTTGGCATGCTGAACTCCAACCAAAAATGTCAATCCTGACCACCTATTCTGATTCCTCAGAAGGGATTACTTCATCCCTTTAACATGTAATAATAGTGTCGATTGAACTTTTGGATATGTTCCATACTGCTTCTTTATAGTGGATCATTTGCTGGTTCTGAAACTATCCCAAGTTATAATAACTCCAAGCTGATTCCAGAAGGAAATCCACAGCCCAGTACTTCTTAGCCCTGGAAACATCACTAGAACAAATACATGGTATCTGATAAGAACCATAGTGAAGTCAATACCAATCAAATGTTAATGTTATGATGTGTTTATTTGAGACATATCCTAATAAGGGCTGAGAATATCATAGTAGAATATTTATCTAGCAATTGCAAGGCCCTGTGTTTAGTCCCCAGCACTGCAAAACAAATTTTTAATTAAAAGTTAATAATGTGGTTTTACAACCTCTTATTGTGCACTAAAATACATAAGCAAGCAGAGAAAAGAAATAAGCTGTCCTGGAATAAATATGCTCTAAGAGTTTAGGTTGGAAGGATAAATATTTTGACATGAATTGACTAATACAAGTTGGGGAAAGCACCGCAAATCCCCTGCCCAAGAACATAAAGGAACCAAAATTTAAATTTTTAAAATCCAGCTCACACATTTTTGCATTATTTCATAATCTGTGATTCTTTGATGAACACTTATTTAGGAGTACTGTAGTTACTGACCACCCTGCTAGGAATATGTGAAATTCCCCGCTCCATTTCTGCCACCTAAAGGATACTCGATTTATAAAAATTAAGTCCTTTCCTAAATTATCCTTTTTTTAAAAGCTCATCCCTGCCAGGGGTAACGGAGTCACCATAATCCCAGTAACTTTGGAGGCTGAGACAGAGGGATTGCAAGTTCTAAAACCAGCCTCAAGGCTCTGAACAACTTAGTGAGATCCTATCTCAAAATAAAATATAAAAAAGGCAGGGGATGTGGCATGTGGGTCAAAGGTTGAGCACCTCTGGGTTCCATCCCTGTGAGACTTGCTGTCCCATCCACAAACTATTTGCTACAACATGAGGAATCAGTTGCACAATCTGTATCTTGCTTCATCAGGGGAAGAGTTGGTATTTCATTGGCAAAACTTCATATGAAGTAATTGGTTTACATTTGGGTTATCCTATATGAAATAATTTCTATCTCTAAAAGCTGGAGTCCCTCACTGTGCAAGATTTTTACAAGTGTGTGCGGCCCAGGACAACTGAAACCCATAGAGAAACAGCAAGTTGACATCACAGTTTGGGAAGGGTGTTTCTTAAAAGATATCAGGGTTAATCAGCCAAGTTTTGAAATTATTATTTCTCTCGCTGAGCAGCTATAGTTCAATTCATAGAAGTTAAATAGATGTGTAGCCAGTTAGAAATTTACAATCATAAAATTATATGTTCAAGATTGTAACTTTATGTGTCTGTAACTGAACACCTTTATCAACCAGGATATACTATCATCCTAAAGAATCCCCAAATCTCAATGGGTCAAAATAACAAAGGTTTATGTTCCACTCATCATGTGTGTGCAGTGTGAATCTGTTGTAATCACTCACAATCCCAAGGTGGTAAATCTCCATCATCTTATGACAACACCATCTGAATATAAATCTTCAGAGTTTGCATTGATGGACAAAGACAGCAGGAGAATTGTGCTACAGCCCTTGAATGCTTCTACCTACACGTGATATATATCATTCCTAGTCATTTTTCAATGTCCAAAGCAAGTGGCATGGCTTAGCCCAAAACTTTATAGGAATGTGTGTCTCACAGGAGCAGATGCCACTTTCATAGGTGCTAGTGATGTTTACTACATCATGTTGCCTTTAGTGCTACCATTTCCACTGATGTTGAGCATTTCTTAATCTTGACATTTAAATGGAATGGTTATAATTCCATATAAATCAACTTCATTGTACTCTACTCCTCCCTCCCAGTATGATTTCTCTCTCTAGCCCATAAATATAATAATTCTGAAGTCTCCACTGGAGGTGACTAAGTCCCTTCTAGTTTAAAATTGTCTCTTTGGGGGTCATCATTCAGTCTGTTTAGGATTTCAATTCAATTCAAATTCTCTGTAAGGGCTGTAGTCTTCTGCACTCTACCTCTCCCATATTTGTCCACCCAGGCTGGGGAGGTAGCAAAAGAAAATCATCTTGAGCCCCCAAGAGTAGACCACGATTAGGTTGGTCTTCACAAGAGGAAAAGAACAAACAAGCATTGTAGATTTTTTGTTGTTGTTGTTTGTGATTGAATGTACGTAAGGGCTGACTTCGAGATTTGAAGATATTGCTTCTAATTGTGAAACAGGATCTCAAAGCACCTAGCAGAAAAACTTTATTACTTGGAAAACTGATGTAGAAGTAACACAGAACAATGAACATCTTGTTAAATGTGGAAAACCTTTTTGTCCTTTTAGCCTGAGAGCTGCAACCTTGGGTATGTTGGAATCTTGACGCACTAATTCGTTCACTTCAGTGGTTCTGCAGAATCTCATCTTAGGACTAGAGACTTAGAACTGAAGGCAAACAAAAATTCAAGACACATTGAAATGAATACTCCTAACCCCCCCCCCCCATTTCCTCTTGGCATCTGCTCTGATCCTGATAAGATGTTGAGAGTGGATCACTTAATGAAGTCTCCCATTTAGCCAGGAAATATATAAGTCCTGGACTATACACTATCCCCTTTGAAAGGCCTTAAAGTGAAACATTCACCTAATAAAATTTTGCTAAGGGCACTCTAGCCATAGAAAACTATTTTAAAAATAAGAATAAAGATCAGCATGTAGTTTTCATCATTTATGATTCAAAATAGGTGTTCCACTTATGAGAAGAGAAGTGGTTACTCATTGATCTCTACTTTGAGATGTGAGAGGGAATTGGAAGTTGGGAAAATCTCTCCCACTATAAAGTCAGAAGAAAAAATGGGAAATCCAACAAGTCTTCCAGAGCTACATCTCTGCTTCTCTTAATAGTGATATATAAATGTGATGTATGTGCTTGAAGACAAGAACTGCAAAACAGGTATCAAGGGATGTGATCAATGTGGGCATCCCTGGTCAACACAAAGCATCTGTCCACCTAAAAATGGCTCCCATTAAATGGTTTAACCACAGAGGATACTATAACAAACTGGCTGAGAATCCTTGAATATGGCTAAGTCAAAGGATTCAGAGGAATCGTTCATTCTCCTTAGGATTCTAGAGGGAAAGGCTAGCTTTCTGCCATTAAGTTCACAAAATGGACATCAGGGCATTTAAATACTCCCAGACATTCAAATTAACCTTCAGGGGAAAATTCTGAAAGATACCAAACCTCATGGAGAGCATGTAGAGTAAAGCAGAGCTAGAAGCCTGCATTGTAGACACCTCATACTGAAGACCCAGATAGCCCAGGCCATGGGCTTTAAATTGTGACACAAGGTCTGAAGTCTAAGATGCAGCACTGTATGTCCTTGGGATGTATCTAGAATCAAGGAAACAAGAGGTCTTTTCCTGGGACAGTTAGGGACAACACAAGGAAAGACCCTCACCTCAGAATGGCTTATGTCAATGAGTAGCATTATTAGATAAGAAGTCACCTGGTTTCACAGAAAAATTTGCCCCTTTCCCATTCTGGACTAGAAAGCTACATTTCAGCAGTGACATTTTAAGACAGCAATGGTCACAATGGAAATCAAGGATAGAGTTCTTGAGGTACTGAGTAGCTACCCCAGTTTTCTTTCAACCAAGGGATTATGTCTAGGATTCATGCACCAGACTATGGAGGTTCTGGGAGAGCTGAAATTTTCATAGAAGCAGAGAGAATCCTAGAGATAAAAAAAAAATTATGCTCCTGCCAAAATGATATGAGGCTTGAGCCACTAATCAGAAAAATGAAAAGACATTGTCTTGTTTTACAGTTGATCTGTTGAGGTAGAATATATCAGCTGCAGAATTAAAGAGTCTGTTGATCTTCTCAACTACGATTTGAGTTACTGGAAAATGGGAACCATGATGACTCATCACTGTATATTCTGGAATATGCTACAATTCTTTACAGATGTCAAAAAACTTCTTCAAGATCCACATTATAAATATTTTATCTCTATGGGACATATAGTTTTGGTCACACTACTCAGCTCTCATTGTATTGCAAAAGTTGTCATAGATAACTTTTAATAAAGACACCCATAAGCAAATGGGTATGGCTATGTTACAATAAAACTTTAATTATAAAAACAGGTGGCAAGCCCGAGGTCCATACTTTTCTAACTTTACTTTCCAATATAGAATGGTTGGAAGACCATAAGGCAAGATAACTTATTTTATATTCCAACTCTTTCTCTCACATAAACTTTTAAACATAACTTTGTTTTCTGAAAAATGAGGTATAATAAGGCATTACATATAAATAGAAATTATACAGATGAGAGATCTTCAGAATATTTGGAGCATAAGAAAGTACTCAATAGGATGTTCCTAGTAGTGTTTAGTTCATAGAATTTAAATTTGAAGCTTGTTTTACTTTGAGGAGTCTCTTGACCAATCTTTCCTAGAGAGTTCTTTATATCTCATCTAGAGATCATGCTTGTCATTGATTTCAGCAGAAAACCCGTGCAATCAGAAAGCTCAAATGGAATTCAGGTTGTAATTCCAATTGACACAGGTTGATTTAAACCTCTAAGGCCAACATAATAACTCATAAAGTTGAAAGAAATAAGGGAAGTGGAGCCTTCAAACTTACTATGTGATTAACCTTCAATACACACAGAGAAAGAGCATAATAAATGTGCAGCATTTGCTACACTCTTTTGATGGCAGAATTTAAAAAATTAAGTAGAGTCTCTGAAGATCAGAATTTTGTTCAGGAGACTCTATTGAATTGGATTAATGTCCTCACAAATCATCTTATGATTAATTCTGTAATGATAGCATTTATTGACCTGCATGTTGCAGAAAAACATTATACATGAAGAATTTGCTGTAAAACGTGTGTTTAATGGGAAGAACAAAGAAGCTAATGTCTGGGATGAATTTCTGTTTGCTAGGGGTGTAAACAAAGCATTTAAAGTGTGGAGCTCTGCTTTAAACACTGTGCTATCAAAGCAGAAATTTCATGTAAGGGGCAAAACATGGTATTCACTTCCAGTAAAAAATGGCTGGAATTATGAGCTCTGTCAATGTGTTATTGGGTTAGCACTATAGACTTAAAAGGCTGGTATCTAAATCCTCCAGGCCTTTTCAGTGAAGGCAGGGGGCTTCTCTCTTATGATCCTTAGTGTGAGCCAGAGTGGATGCTTTACAAATTGCTTCTTCCTCTAGAAATTTCTATAATTTCCTTTCTTCCTGTTTATTAAGAATGCACATTTATTTTTTGAAACTAATATTGAGGGGAGGTGGGTCAAAAAATCTTAATAAAGATATTGTGGATAGGCATCATGGCATGGCTTTAAAAGCATAGCTTTGGTGAATTCCAATTATGAAAAAGCAGTGAAGGTGCCTGGTGTAAATTATCAAGTTACTTCTCCGCTTCTCTGTGTCCTCATTTATAAAATGGGAGGATAATAGCTATGCTTCAGGTGGTGGAAATTAAATGACATCATAACATTAACAGCATAATATCAGATATACTGCATATTATCAGTAAGTAACTATTATTTATTACAAATTCATTTTTTATTTACTCAAATCAATGAGCTACCATTTGTTAGATCCTGAGTTGGCTAAAGAAGTAGAACTGCTAAGAAAAGGAACTGCTAAGAAGAATTTCAATGAAAAGTCTAGTTATTCAATAAGTATTGGTGATTTGATTTGATGCCACCATCACTCTATGCTCTGCTGATTCCAAATTGGGCCATACATATTTTCTTAGCTATTTTAATTAGAATTAGATGGAAGAAGAAACATTGAATGTAAGACATTGAATGTAAGAATATGTTTTACATCAGTTCCCAGAGGATGGACAGAGGAAATAATGGCTCTTTTCAATCTTTAATTCCAGTGAGTAAAACAGGAGAAAGGTTGCCAGGACAAATGGAGCTGTTTTGCCTCTCCAGTTGATAATTTGATACAAGCTCCCTTTCCCCAAAACAGAAGCTGGGGCTGTGACTCAGCAAACCAGGCAGGCAATGGTCTGAAAAGAAAAGTCTCTGTGTGCCTTTCTGGACTTTGGATGGAAGGCTGCCTGTTTTATTTTATCTGGCCTCCTTATCGTATTACTCCACAATTGCAACTGGCATCCTGTTACAGCCTTGGCTCATCTCCCACCAAAGCTATAACGGCATTTGCCATGTGCACATAAGAATGTCAATGTCAAGACTGTGGCAGATGGATGGAGCACTTTACTGAGTGCATCTCTCTGTTCATGTGCCTGGCAGCATGTGCAGTGTGCACCTGCCAAGCATAACCATGTATGTACGGGTTGGGGGATGGAGAGTGACCTTTGTGTGGCTTTGCTGCTTAGGCAGAAGGATTCAACTTCCTCACTCTGCATCTTCTATGTAGAGGCAGAGGAGGTCAGTTATCTCTTACAGATACTATTAAATCAAGCATTTTTTCTTCTTGGAGTTAGATTTATACAATGAAATAAAGCACAAAAATTTTCTAAGCCATACGAGGTATTGGAAGACCACCTGTGGCCAGAGGGTACATCAATTTCCAAGGACAACTTTTTGGAAAAGTATGCCCTGTGACCCACAGCCCAGCACACAGCTGTTCTCCTTTATTTAGGTTGATGACATGCACATTCTGCAGGGAGCAGGGCAGAGCTGCACCCTGAGAACCCACAAGAGGCTCCATCTCTCTCTTTGAACCCATGACCAACCCTGACTTTAAAGATGGTAGCAAGTATCTTGATTCATTCGGGCTGCTACAACAAAATACAATTGATTGGGTGGCCAAAAAACAGCAAACATATATTTCTCATGGACCTGGAGATTCAGTGTCTGGTAAGAACCTGTTTTCTGGTTCACAGATGGCATCTTCAAGCTATGTCCTCATGGCAGAAGGGGAAAGGGTTCTCCTCCAGGCCTCTTTTTTTTTTAATATATTTTTTAGTTGTTGATAGACCTTTGTTTTATTTATTTATATGTTGGGCTGAGAATCGAACCCAGTGCCTCACACATGCCAGGAGAGCGCTCTACCACTGAGCTACAACCTCAGCCCTCCCCTAGGCCTCTTTTATAAGGGAACCAATCCCATTCACAAAGGATTGACCCCATCACCAACCCCTCCCAAGGGCCCCAATGCCCAATCACCTTGGGAGTTAGAATCTCAACATATAAACTTTGCAGGGACACAGCATTCAGACTATAGCAACCAGAATGAAGGAAAACCATATCCAGATCATCACAGACTTTCTAGAAACTACTTTGGGTTAGTTTGGGTTTGGTTTAATTTAATTTTATCCTTTATTAACTCTTTTTCATACTTATTTTTTCTTGGTCATAGGATAATTTATGCTATTGTAGAAAAGGCTGATCTAAAAATACAATATGCAAAAGCAGAGAAGACTTGAGCACTGAGTGTTGTGCTGTTGAAATGGCTTTGGTGGTGGTTGGGGAGAGCCTTTGCCAATTTCCATGGTGCAAACTCCCCAGTCAAAATCATGGTCATGATCAAGCTAACAACAGTTTAACTACTAGCTCTCAAAATTCCTGAATATTTGACATTAGGCTTTTGCTAGTCAGTTCTAGCAAACCCCAGTATAAGCCTATCTCTAACAAGAAACCCTTGTAAAGAAAATGGCTTACTTTATTTCCAGTCTTTTTGCTGCACTTTGTACACAATTATGGCCTATATTATAAGTAAAATATCACAATTTACTTTTTCCTATACCTGTTTTTTAATTTGTTCCATGACCATATTTATTTATTTTTTCCAAAATGCTTAGGTAGCCAATTTTTTTTTAAATAAAAGAAAATGCATAGGTCTTGGAGGCAAACAAAGCTATGTTTAAATAAAGGTGTTACCAGTCACCTTGGTGTGACTACAGGGACATGACTTAACCTTATTAAACCTCATTCCTTCACCTTTCGGGTAGATAATACTCCATTTGCAGCATAAAAATAGTTGATATTTATTAAGTAATCATAAAATCTTAGTACTTTTCTTCTCACTTCCAGTCCTTACTTAGGGATTGGTTTGTTCTTATTGCATTTACTGTAACAGAGAATTAGAAGTCGCTTTTGCTAAAAAGTAGTGACTCTTCATTTGGGCCAGCAGATGCTAAACCGGTAAGTAAAAGCATAATAAAGCTTGACATCTCTGTCTTTATTTTGTGTCTTCAGATTCTGCTCTGCTCTGCATGTAGCATATTAATCATTTAAGGAGTTTTCATCTAAAAACTAGTAATACAAGGTTTACTAGCACTAACTTTACCTAATCTATCTCATCCCCATTCCAGACAAGAACACCATGATAAGAGTAACAAAGGTATTTTCAAGACACAGGGACATTCAATTGTCAGCTTTCCAGCTCCCTAGAGTGGGGCCTAGAAGTCATAAGTCATTGTCCTACATCTTGCAGGAACAGCAGAAACTTGCAGGCACATCACCTCAGGATGACACTGTCCCCCTAAGCAGGAGTAATCATCTCATTGGAACCTAATTGCCCTTTCAGGATCACAGGTCTGAGAGACAAACCTACGGAGCAGCAATTGGAGACTGAGCCTTAAAAAAATAAGGACTTCTCCAGAGCCACCTCACAGAACAAGAACTAGGATAATGACCAACCAGATCACAGTTTGACCAGGACTGTTGAGTTATACAGACCTCTCACCTCTCACCTCTTTCTCCCAATTCTCCACCTATTTCAACCTAAAGTTCTCGTCAGTGCCCTGAAGACGGGTTTAAGATGTTTGATCTCACTTTGTTTTCCCAATGTGAGCACAGAGATTAAATTTCCTCCCCTGCTTTTCACCATTGCCTTTTCTGTTTGATTTTTAGGACAACTAGACAGACCTGATTTGTTGGGATTCCCAGAGTTCAGCCTCTGGCCTAGGATTCTGATAACAATACCAGTCTTACCAACTTAGAATATATTCTTGCTTGTTCCCTCTTCGTGGTGAAAGAGCAGAAGAGTATTCAGTAACCTATTGTCAAGTGAATGTTTCTTAGGAAGTCAGATTCCATGATCTTAAGCTCCCCAACTTTTTCCAAGTGACTTGATAAACAGAGCAACCCAGTTCACAGACTGATGATTAAGAGGACCCAAGGGCTATTGGTACATATCACAGCTTGTTTAGCTAGTTGGATTCAGAGACATCATTGCTGGATTGGTGGGAAATTAGCCCTAATCCTTCTGCATTCTTACAAAGAAACAGAACTGCTAGTGAAAATGAAAAACATTGGTGATATGATTGTATTTATACAACATATCAATATTGGTAATAATCAATGCATTTAGTGCAGTGATGATGAATTATTTCCATTGAAGTACATAAATTCCATTGAAACCTGATTAGGTCAAAATAGGGACACAAGTATTTATATTAGGTGAGGACAGTTTGGAAGTTTCTCTCTTTCCTTCCAATGGGAGAGGGCAGAAGGCTGAATTCCATAAAGAGTAACGAGGAGGAGGAGGCATCAGCTGATCCATACATGGCTGAGATTGCTCTCTGCCTATTGATGGGCCTTATATGTAGAATCTTCAGCCATGAAATCCCAGGCCCCTTATGCTAGCCCCAGTCTCTTGTTCCATATCCTGGGACTTAATTCATATGAAAGAAAGCAGGAACTTTTTTTTTATATGGGGGGTGTCTGTCACATGTCACCAATATCCTAATCTGATAACTTATTTGATAACTCACATAATTCAAATCCAGGAGATTTGATTCCTGAATATGCAATGTGAAATGAATTAAAAAATTAAGAAGCCCCCATCAACCATACCAAACAGCATATGATTATTACAAATTTTAAAAAAAAGCTGATCAAACGTCTCTCTTATGTGCTAGGCATTGTTTAAGTTTTAAAGTACATTGTGCTGCTCAGCCCCTCAAAGTAGGTATTGTTGTCCTCTCTTTTCTAAGAGAAGTGAATGAATGGCCCCAAGGTTACTTGCAATGGAAACAGGATTCAACCATTTTATTGTTTGACACCAAATCTCATAAACTTAATATCTTGTTCTCAGCTATTGCAAAGAAATAAAGAATCAAAAAGTACTCACTCATGGTTTCAAAAACTATATCCTTCTATAAGGATTTTAAATATCTGTGAGGACCCCAGTCATTTCTGCAACATAAGTGAAATGGATGGAAATTAATTTTAATATTGATTTTAAATCTTCAAATCATATTGCCAAAGATCCCCAGTGCCTGTCTAAAGAGCAAATGGAAATTACGGAGAAATTTGTAATTCTATATTATATGTATCTTCTAGTATTTATTTTTCTTGTTAGGCTGTAGATTTTTGCAGGATGATAAACAATTGTTCCTTTGAAATACTTCACCTTCTCCTGATTCCAATTTTTCACTTGGATTCATATGTCTCTGATTGGAAGAGAATTCTTCATTTCTATGGCAACAAGCATTTTGTTCCCTGTCCCCTCCTTTTTAAAAATCCAAACAGATATCCTTTCCTTCAAAATTGGAATAAACAGTAGAAACAGGTGACTCTATTTTTAAAGTATGTTTCCTTCCACAAATAGTCTCTTGTCATCAAGTTAGAAGAAATGTTCTTCAAGACCTTGCCTTCCCTTGCCTTCAATTTTATACTAAAATATAGTCAGCCTTCCATATCTGTGGGTTCTGCAATTGTGGATTCATCCAAGCACGGATCAAAAAGATTCATAATAAAAATTTCATCTGTACTAAACGTGTACAGACTTCTTTATTGTCATTATTCCCTGTAACAGCTATTTACATAGCAATTTTACTTTATATTAGATATTATAAGTAATCCAGGGATGACTTAAAGTGATGTGGAAGGATATGCATAGGTTATGTGCAAATACCACGCCATTTTATCTAAGGGACTTGAGCATCTGTGGATAAGCAAGGGATCCTTGAATCTGCAGGTACCATGGGGACAATTAGCAGTTGGCCTGATGTCTTTCCAGGAGGGTCTGGGCTTAAGACTGCCCAGCTACAGGTCTATATTTTCCTTTGGGATAGGATAGAAAAGTTCTCTAGAGTTGTTTGACCTCCTTATTGATTATCCAGAACAAAGAACATGGATTCTCTGGAACATGGTGGACAGAGAGATGTCACATTTCAAAAAGAATGTATAAATAGCATTAAATGCAACCCTTTAATGTCTTCCACTCTTTCCAAGAGCATGATGCCTTAAGAACTGGTAGTTCCAAGTATTAGGATGCTAACAAGTGTGCTCTTGGGTTGCAAATGTCACCAAAGGTCAAGAAGAATGGGTCCTAGCAGATGGGAACTTGAAATCACAACTGTGCCATAAATGCTCCAAAGCAGCCCCGTGCCCTCTGAGATGCCCTAGTGGTCAATCCCCACTGCTTTCATTAATGTTCTAACCAATGTGTAGCTTTTGATGGATGTTTTGTCCACCCTCCCACATTGTTCACACATGGATAGTCAAGGGTTCCCTGGGATTGTGCATATGTTTTCCTTAGCTCCATCTTGGAGTTGGTATGACATGATTATGAGCCAATGCCTTACTGCTAGATTGAGTTACTTTCTGTCAACTTTCAGAAAGCCATTTGGCCTGAGTGAATCTCAGTGTCTTCCTCTGGAATTGGGGTTAATATTGCCTGTACTAGAGAACAGTCTATGAGGTTATATTTCTAAAGCATCTGACATGGTACCTGGCTTGTTTTTAAATATTCTTTATATTTTTTAATATTATTAACTCAATAAGGATCTAATCATGCTCCTTCTCACCACTCCATGGTCATTATTTTCCAGTTGGAAATCATAGACTTATTTGTGGTTGTCTCAATGAGGCACTCTACTATCCTATATTTGAGAGAAACTTAAGCTTTTCATTAACTTCTTTAGTCCTGGGCATCCTTTAGTTCACCGATTTTAACTCCCATTTTTAATTACAAGGATTCAATGCAGAGATGAAATATTAGGGATGAGACATGTGCTTACATTAAGAAAGACATTCAGCTAGATCCTAGTTCCACCACTTACCTGCTGATGCTCTGGCTATCAAATGAGTAAGTCATCTGCCTCTCAGGCCTTCTGTCCCTCCCAGGTGTAAGTGTGCAATAGCAGTGCTTTCTTTACAGGATTCACTTAGGCAACAGACCAGGTAAGTGTACAGCAGTATCTGCAATGGTGCCTGACCTACACATGTGGGGCCCTTCCTCGCTTCCTGCTGACATCACCACTCCTTTTGTCTCCCACTTTTAGGCACCAAATACTACTCTGAGAGGATGATTCCTTTGGAATTGTTTTGGTTACTCATTGCTGCAAAACTAACTTAGGGCAATAATAGTTATTTACTTTTCTCAAAATGCCTGCTTTGAGTAGGGTTCAGCAGAAATAGCTCATTGTTACTCCACCTGTGAGTGGGTGGCTGCTGAGTAGGGAGGATTAACCGGAGCCACCAAGAGAAGATCTGTTTTCAAGGTGGTGTCCACATGTGGATGCAAGTTAGTGCCTGTTACTGACTAGGAGCTCAACCAGGACCCAGGGTCTAGGGACTTGTTCCCTTTCTACATGAGCTATCTTAGAGATTGGCAGGAGGTGGGGTCTTCAAGAAGAAGCACTCTAAGAGAAAACGGAAAGAGTCACACTGTGGCACTTGACTTGGATTGTCCAAGATGGAGGGGATAATCCCATCACTCAATAGGAAGAGCTCCAAATTCAGATTTTAAGATCACATGAGACAGCAAATGTTGTTGTTATTCTCTTTGGAAAATACAATCTGCCACACAAGCCATTTACCTGAAAGTAAATGTAAAAATATAGACTTACTATAGTCCACCCCAGGCATGTTTCACCATTGAGCTGAACCCCAAAGCTTGAGAGACTGGAATACACACTGGTTAAGGCTTCAAGGGCATTTGTTTTTATATCCAAAAGCCATTCGGCCACTTACTTACTCATGTAACTTTAAGCAAATAATTTAACTCCTGGGATTCAGTTCTTATCTATGAAATAGGAATAGTAATTGTACATCACTCATAGGACTTTTTTTTTGGTAGGGGGTACCAGGGATTGAATTTAAGGCCACTTAACGCATGAAGCATGTCCCCAGCCCTGTTTTATAATTTATTTAGAGACAGGGTCTCACGGAGTTGCTTAGCACCTTGCTGTTTTGCTGAGGCTGGCTTTGAACTCCTGATCCTCCTGCCTCACCTGCTGGGAGTACAGGCATGCGCCACTGCACCCGGCTCAGGACTGTTTTGAAGAAGTTTATGAGTATACATTATATGTAGCAAAAAAGTTAATTATTTTTACTCATTAATCTGATTACTTCTTTAGATGACAAAAAAGTTATCTTACTTATTGGTAAAATGGTGACAGCTTTTCCATGAGATACCCTGTAAATTATCAGAAGGAACCAGCGACAATGCCACCTCTCCCAGCTCATCTTGTGGCAGGTTAAAAAAAAGAATGTGGATGGTAGAGTCAGAAGACTTATGTTACATCCTTGATCTACTCCTTACCCATCTTACATTGCTATAATTGAATTGGTCTATCTTACATTACCATCATGAAATAACTGAGTCAAGCTAACTTTATAATGAAAAGAGGTCTATGTAGCTCACAGTTCTGGAGATTCAAGGACATGGTGCCAATTTGACTCAGCTCCAGGAAGAATCTTGTGGCAGATGGTATCACATTCAAAATAGGAAATCAAAGATTCTGGAACTAGGGGACTGAATCCAGGGATGCTTAAATACCAAGCCATGCCCTAGATATTTTCATTTTTTTATTTTGAGACAGACAGAGTCTCACTAAGTTGCTGAGGCTGGCTTTGAACTCATGATCCTCCTGCTTGGTCTCCTAAGACACTGATACTGCACGGATATGACACCATGCCTGGCAGGCTTTTATAACAACTCTTTCACAAGAAATAATCAGGGTCCCATGAGAAATACCTAATCGCCTCAGAGGGCAGTGGGCTCCTAGGACCTCTGATGAAGCTCCACCTCTTAAGAGATGGCTCCACCATCTCCCAACATCACCTTCCTGTGGACCTAGGTCCCTACACATGAATTTTTTTTTTATTTTTTATTGTTGGCTGTTCAAAACATTACATAGTTCTTGATATATCATATTTCACACTTTGATTCAAGTGGGTTATGAGCTCCCATTTTTACCCCATATACAGATTGCAGAATCACATCAGTTACACATCCATTCCCTACACATGAATTTGTAGGGGGACAAACCATAGCATTGCCTTTTGGAAAGTTATACCATCTTTTTGAACATCTATCAAAGGGGCCAATTATTATTATGGGCACTGAATCAAATCATATGCATGATTATGTTCTACTGCTCAGATAATAAATAGACTGGAGTAGAGAAAGGCATCAAAGTTTGCTCACAGCAATAATATGAGTCATAAGTACATTCATGGAAGAGAATCCAATTTAATGAGAATTTGAAGAGACAGAAAACTTGCAAAACATTTGAAATCTTCAACCCCTCAAAGCACATTGTCTTAAAATATACTTGGAGCTAACCAAGAGGGACAGGTCTTTTGATGAGCCACTGGGTGTGAATTTTGGTAGTGGAAACTTGTGATGAGGATATAATGAGAAAACCCACACCTGAGAAGGAAGCTGACAGAACCAGAGGCTCAGAGACACAGGGTAATGCCAGCTCAGCTTTATGGGGTGGTCTGGGACACAGTTTGCATGACAGATCAAAGATGAATGACAAAGGGAAAGAGACTGCGTCACAAATAACGTACCAAAACTTTATGTTCCAGGTCAACAGGATTATTGAAAGAACTGGTTCACACTGTGGTGTCTCCTCTTATGGTGCTTTCTACGGTGTTTCCCTTTGAGCATATGGTGTCCCTCCCCATGTGGTGGTGTCTCCTGTCTCCTATGGACGGTGCTGAGAACACCACCGTATGACAGCATTTCCATACATAAATCCTCTCCAAGTTCTCAGCAAATGAAGTAGAAACAAAATTTCAGACCAAATTAATCCTTTTGGGATATAATTGTTTATATCATAGAACATATCTAGCAGGTGAGGGGGTCATGACTGCTTAGGTTTTTCGTGTTTTTTGGGAATTGGCAACAAACACAAAAATAGGAGACCTGAAGGAGCAGTCTGTACCCATCCCCGTGCTTTGATATCTCTCAACACCATCTGCACCTTGTTCCTCCTCCACTACAGACACAACTTCTCTGCTGGAGTGTTCTCAGTGGGTACCGTCGGTGCTCCACCCAGGGCCACTCAGCTCCTTTGGCCATTTCTGGGTACCCTTCTCCAGGCTTCAGTGTGTTTTTAATCTCCAAACATCTGCTGCTCCACTTCCTCTCCTGAGCCCTGCCCCTAAGCTCTGGCGCTGATTTGCTCTAGAAGTGCCTGGGAGTTTACATCTTAAGAAGTCATCTTCAGCCCGCGATGGCACACATGGAAGCAGGAGAGCCAGGCTCCCTTGTTTCAGGGCAAAGCAATTCTGAGGTGCAACATATCTGCTGAGTTCCTCTAGGAGTCAAAGCTAAAGCCACCTTTTCTGGGACTACCTATAGCCCTGGCACACGCACACTACCAATCTCACGAAGCACTTCCAGAGTACATCCTTGTGCTCAGATCCTCATCTTGGGGACTGATTCTGAGGACCTGCCAAGACGCGGCATGTTATCAGGAAAAGCAAAGCATCTATTTTATCTATATTTTTTTCCGTACATATTGTTAATAGGCTTTCTTTCTTCCTTTTAGCACAACCATTATACTATTATTACACCTAAAACTCATTAAAATTCTTTAACACCATCTAGTAGTCTCAGAAATATGTTTTTAGACTTTGATATTTACAAATTCGAATCCATAAGGTCCACATATTACATACAGTAAGTATGTTTATGCTCTACTTTGGATTTTTTATTTTAGTTTTTAATTCTAATTTGTTGTATATGACAGCAGAATGCATTACAGTTTATATTACATATATAGAGCACAATTTTTCGTGTCTCTGGTTGTATACAAAGAATACCTACACCATTTGTGTCTTCATACATGTACTTAGGGTAATGATGTCCATCTCATTCCACTGTCTTTCCTACTCCCATGCCCCTTCCCTTCTTCCCCTTCCACCCCTTTGCCCTATTAGAGTTCGTCTAATCCTCCTTTGCTCCCCCTTCCAACCCCACTATGAATTAGCCTCCTTATATAAGAGATAACATTTGGCATTTGGTTTTGTGGAATTGGCTAACTTCACTTAGCATAATATTCTCCAACTCTGTCCTTTTACCTGCAAATGCCATGATTTTATTTTCTTTTATTGCTGAGTAATATTCCATTGTGTTTATACACCACATTTTTTTTATCTATTCATCTACTGAAGGGCATCTAGGTTGGTTCTACAGTTTAGCTATTGTGAATTGCGCTGCTCTAAATATTGATGTGGCTGTGTCCCTGTAGTATGCCGTTTTTAAGTCCTTTGGGTATAGACTAAGAAGTGGGATAGCTGGGTCAAAACGTGGTTCCATTCCCAGTTTTCCAAGGGATCTCCATACTGCTTTCCATATTGGCTGCACCATTTTTCAGACCCACCAGGAATGTATAAGTGTGCCTTTTTCTTCACATTCTCGCCAACACTTATTGTTGTTTATATTCTTAATAGTTGCCATTCTGACTGGAGTGAGATGAAATCTTAGAGCAGTTTTGATTTGCATTTCTCTAATTGCTAGAGATGTTGAAATTTTTTTATACATTTGTTGATTGATTGTATATCACCTTCTGAGAAGTGTCTGTTCAATTCTTTGACCCATTTATTGATTGGGTTATTTGTTTTTTGGTGTTTAGCTTTTTGAGTTCTTTATGTACCCTAGAGATTAGTGCTCTATCTGATGTGCAAGTGGTAAAAATTTGCTTCCAAGCTGTAGGCTCTCTATTCACCTCACTGATTGTTTCTTTTGTTGAGAAGAAGCTTTTTAGTTTGAATCCATCACATTTGTTAATTCTTGATTTTAATTCTTGAGCTATAAGAGTCTTATTAAGGAAATAGAGGCATAATCTGATATGATGGAGATTTGGGCCTACTTTTTCTTTTGTTAGATGCACGTCTCTGGTTTAATTTCTAAGTCCTTGACTCACTTTGAGTTGAATTTTGTGCATGGTGAGAGACAGGGGTTTAATTTTATTGTGTTGCATATGGATTTCCAATTGTCCCAGCACCACTTGTTGAAGAAGCTATCTTTTCTCCAATGCATGTTTTTAGCAACTTTGTCTAAAATAAGATATGTTTTTTTATTCCATTTGCCATATGTGGGTTAGTCTCTGTGTCTCTATTCTGTACCATTGATCTACCAGTGTGTTTTGGTGCCAGTACCATTCTGTTTTTGTTACTATTGCTCTGTAGTATAGTTTAAGGTCTAGTATAGTGATGCCACCTGCTTCACTCTTCCTGCTAAACATTGCTTTAGCTATTATGGGTGTCTTATTTGTCCAGGTGCATTTAATGACTGATTTTTCTATTTCTATGAGGAATGTCATTGGGATTTTGATTGGCATTGCATTAAATCTGTATAGTGCTTTTGGTAGTATAGTCATTTTGACAATATTAACTCTGCCTATCCAAGGACAAGGGAGATCTTTTCATGTTATAAGGTCTTCTTTAATTTATTTCTTTAGTGTTCTGTAGTTTTCATTGTAGAGGTCTTTCACCTCTTTTGTTAGGTCCCAAGTTTTTTGTTGTTGTTGTTGTTTGTTTTGTTTTTTATGAGGCTACTGTAAATGGGGTAGTTTTCCTCATTTCACTTTATGAGGATTTGTCATACAGAAATGCTTTTGATTATGGGTGTTGATTTTATATCCTCCTACTTTGCTGAATTCATTTAGTTCAAATAGTTCTAGAAGTTTTCTGGTGGAACTTTTAGGGTCTTCCAGGTATAGAATCATATCATCAGCAAATAGTGCCAATTTGAGTTCTTCTTTTCCTATGTGTAGCCCTTTAATTTCTTTTGTTTGTCTAATTGCTCTGGCCAGTGTTTCAAGAACTATATTAAATAGAAGTGGTGAAAGAGGGCATCCCTGTCTTGTTCCAGTTTTTAGAGGGAATGCCTTTAATTTTTCTTCATTTAGAATGATGTTGGCCTGGGGCTTAGCAGATAGCCTTTATGATGTTGAGATATGTTCGTGTTATCCCTAATTTTTCTAGTGTTTTGAACATAAAGGGGTGCTGTATTTTGTCAAATGCTTTTTCTGCATCTATTGAAATGATTATATGATTCTTATCTTTAAGTCGATTGATGTGATGAATTACATTTATTGATTTCCGTATGTTGAACCAACCTTGTATCCCTTGGATGAATCCCACTTGGTCATGGTGCACAATCTTTTTGATATGTTTTTGTATTCCATTTGCCATTATTTTATTCAGAATTTTTCCATCTATGTTCATTAGAGATATTGGTCTGAAGTTTTCTTTCTTTGATGTGTCTTTGCCTGGTTTGGGGATCAGGATGATATTGGCCTCATAGAATGAATTTAGAAGTACTCTCTCTTTTTCTACTTCCTGAAGTAAACTGAAGAGTATTAGTATTAGTTCTTCTTTAAAGGTCTTGTAGAACTTGGCTCTGTATCCATCTGGTCCTGGGCTTTTCTTGGTTGATAGGCTTCTGATGGTGTATTCTATTTCATTGCTTGAAATTGATCTGTTTAAAATGTATACATCATCCTGATTCAATTTAGGCACATCATATGACCCTGGAAAGTTGTCAATGCCTTCAATGTTTTCTATTTTATTGGAGTACAAGTTTTCAAAATAACTTCGAATTATCTTCTGTATTTCTGTAGTTTCTGTTGTGATAACATTTCCTTTTTCATCATGTATATTAGTAATTTGAGTTTTCCTTCTCCTTCTCTTTGTTAACATGGGTAAGGGTTTGTCAATTTTATTCATTTTTTCAAAGAACCAAAATTTTGCTTTGTCAATTTTTTAATTGTTTCAATTTCATTGATTTCAGCTCTGACTTTAATTATTTCCCATCTTCTACTGCTGATTTGTTCTTATTTTCTAGGGCTTTGAAATATAGTGTTAAGTCATTTATTTGTTGACTTTTTCTTCTTTTAAGGAATAAATTCCATGCAATGGACTTTCCTCTTAGTACTGCCTTCATAGTGTTCCAGAGATTTCTGTACATTGTATCTGTGTTCTCTTTCACCTCTAAGAATATTTTAGCATTCTCCTTGATGTCTTTTGCAACCCATTGTTCATTCAGTAGCATATTATTTAGTCTCCAGGTGTTGGAGTAGCTTTTATTTTTTATTTTATCATTGATTTCTCATTTCATTCCATTATGATCTGATAGAATGCAGGATAGTATTTCTACTTTTTTGTATTTGCTAAGAGTTGCATTGTGGCATATTATATGGTCTATTTGATAGAAGGATCCATGTGCTGCTGAGAAGAAAGTGTATCCATTCATTGAAGGATGACATATTCTATATATGTCAGTTAAGTCTAAGTTATTGATTGTATTATTGAGTTCTATTGTATTATTGTTCAGCTTTTGTTTGGATGATCTGTCCAGTGGTGAAAGGTGTGTTAAAGTCACCCAGAATTATTGTGTTGTGGTCTATTTGACTCTTGAACTTGAGAATCGAGTTTGTTTGATGAATGTAAATGTTGCATTGTTTGGGGCATATGAATCTATTATTTTTATGTCTTGTTGATGAATATTTCCCTTAAGCAGTATGAAATATCCTTCTTTATCCTTTTTGATTAACTTTGCCTTGAAGTCTACTTTATTTGATTTGAGGATGGAAACCCCTGCTTGCTTCTGCAGTCCATGTGAGTGGTATGATTTTTCCCATCCTTTCACCTTCAATCTGTGGATATCTTATGAGATGAGTCTCTTGGAGTCAGTATATTTTGGGGTCTTTTTTAAAAATTCAATCTGCCAGTCTATGTCTTTTGATTGGTGAGTTTAGGCCATTAACATTCAGGGTTATTATTGAGATTAATTAAAGTAATTAATGATTAGTTTTCCCAGCCATTTTTGTTTATTTTTTTGTATGTAACTTTACTTGGTTTCTCCTTTGATTTAGTCTTTCCTTTAGTCTAATACCTCTCTTTGCTGATTTTCATTGTTGTTTTTCAATTCCTCTTTATGTAATTTTGCTATTATATATTGTTCTGTAGTGCAAGCTTTCGAGTTGTAAATTCTTCTAACTTTTGTTTATCATGGAAGGTTTTATTTCATCATCAAATGTAAAGCTTAATTTTGTTGGATATAAGATTCTTGGTTGGTATCCATTTTCTTTCAGTGCTGATATATGTTGTTCCTGGATCTTCTAGCTTTCAGGGTCTGGGTTGAAAAATCTGCACCTAATCTCAATGGTTTCCACCTATATATAAAATCTGATTCCTTTCTCTGTGGCTTTTAATATTCTCTCCTTATTCTGTATGTTAGGCATTTTCATTATAATGTGCCTTGGTGTGGATCTGTTGTCATTTTGTACATTTGGCGTCCTGTAAGCCTTCTAAATTTGGTTTTCCAATTCATTCTTCATGTCTGGAAAATTTTCTGATATTATTTCATTGAATAGATTGTTCATTCCTTTGGTTTGGAACTCTATTCCTTCCTCTATCCCGATAACGCTTAAATTTGGTCTTTTCATGATATTCCATGTTTCTTGAATGTTCTGCTCATGGTTTCTTACCATTTTCACTGTGTGGTCTATGTTCTTTTTAACATTATATATTTTGTCTTTGTTGTCTGAGGTCCTGTCTTCCAAGTGGTCTAATCTGTGGGTGATGCTTTCAATTTAACTTTTAATTTGGTTTATTGTTTCTTTCATTTCAAGGATTTCGATTTGTTTTTTGTTTGTTTGTTTGTTTGTTTGTTTTTGTAGAACCTCTATCTCCCTACAGAAGTAATCTTTTGCTTCCTCTATTTGTTTATGTAGCTCTTTGTCAAAATGATCTTTTGTTGCCTATATTTGCTCTCTTATATCATCCTTTAATTCACAGAATATTTTAATTATGTGCATCCTGAACTCCTTCTCTGTCCTTTCTTCTGCTGTGCTGGCCATGGATTCTAATAATATTGCTTGTGTGTCTTCACTTCTAGCACTATGGATCCAAGGCATTACCTTTTTTTACCCTATAGGTTTAATATTGCCCTTGTAGGGATCCTATACCTCTCCTTTGAGGTAAAGGACAATGTTAACAGATCCCAATATAAATAATATACACCCTAAACACAAACTGTTTGCTATTATGACATTTACAGTTTGGTCACAACATACAGAAATGGTGAATTTGATTATTAACTACAATATACTCAGTAGGTTTGTAAAAGGGTTTACAGTTTCTGATGGTGGACAAAGAACCGGGGGTGTGAGGAGTAGGATGATATGCTGAGTAGGTAGGAGGTGAGACTATAGAGTTATTATATCTTTGAAAGAATGTAAGAGAAATCTAAAGAGGAAGATTAGTAGCAGGAGAAGAAAGAAAAAGTAATTTTGGGTAGACAAGAGGGAAGGTGGTAGAGTACATAAAACAAACACACATATATATTAAGAAAAATAAAAAATGTTAAAATAGTAGAAATTGGTGGGAAAAAAAGAAAAAGAATCTACAACTGTAATATACTATTCAGACGTCCCAGTCCTCAAAATCCCAATCCATGCAACGTTCTTGGTTTCACATATGTTGGAGATGTGAGGGCAGGAGAAGAGAGAGGGAGAGGGGGAAAAAATCTTGAAAGAAGAAACAGATTGTTTTGGTTGGAGATCAGTATCTTTCCTGCTTCCTTTCTCATCCAATAGGTGGGGTCCTCTGTTGTTAGCTGGTGTCAACACCCTCAGGATAGTGAAGGTAACCATGTTGCCACTGTGCCAGGGTAGCAGCTACTAGGGAGAGGGAGGAGTTAGAAACTAGGTACCCGGCCAGTCGAAGTTCCAATCTGGGAGTTGCCTCTACTGAAGATGGTAATGAAGGTGGACCCAGATGAAGGTGCCTACTTTCAATGAAGGGGTACCGAATCAGGTTGGGGGAGCAAGGTGATGGCTTTGGATGATGAGTTCAGAGACGAGATCTGTGGCATGCAGTGTGTGGCTGTCGGCTGACTTCAGAGCCTGTATGGAGTTCTCGGATCCATCCAGGTTACTGCGTGTAGGGGACTATCTCCGGTGCTGCAGAGTCCCAAGATGGCAGTAACTGAAGGAGCCCCACATTGGTAGATGGAGGTTCACATGAGGGTGCAGCTGGAGTTCTTGTGTGTGGGAAGCTGCTGGTGTCCTACACAGAAATGGCATCCATGATATCTGTTCAGGTGGGTGGCCGAAAGTTCTTCTTGAGGGCTGCTGCCACGATGATCTCGCTCGGGTACCGGGTTGTCCTGCATGAGCCAGTAGTTGGGAGACCTACCCTGACACTGAGGCCTGGAGGCCTGGACAGGCATTCCTGCACAGGGATAGGAATATCGCTCACAGAGAAGCAGTATTCTCACTACTAGAATCCCAGCTCATGGAATGAAACAGAATGCTGCCTCTGTGTCACCCGCCATCTTGGATCCCCCTTCTACTTTGGATTTGATGTGTCTCCTCATGGGCTCTGTGTTATAGGCTTGGTCCCTGGCATGGTGCAGATTGAGAGGTGGTGGAAACATCAGTAGGTGGGGCCTAGTGGAAAGTCTTCAGGTCCCTAGGGGTGCAGCCTTGAAGGGGATTGTGGGACCCCGTCTCTTCTTCTGTTTTTTACTTCCCAGCCATGAGGTATTGAATGGGTCCACTCCACCAAGTGTTCCCACCATGAGAAGCCAACTAACATGGTTACTTAGTTTTAAGGGCTCCTCCCTCCTTAGAGCCAAGTATTTGTTGAAAAAATCAGATCACTGATGTTGAAAATTACCCATGTGACAGTTTTGGTCAATTGCATCTTTGTGATTTGGAGTAACACTTATCACCACCATTCTTGAAAATTGATAATTGGATTTAGAGATTGATTCGATTCAGCTTTCTTTTTGCTTTTCTTTTTTTTTCCCAAAAGCATCTCATAGGATCTGTTGCCTTCATATTGCCTTATCGCAAAACAACCATCATGTCTTATTTACACTAAACCATTATAGAATTATAAAATTCACTGTCACTCTTTCATTTAGTGGCTTTGGTGGCCAATGATGAGTGTTTACTCCAAAATGCTGCTTTATTACAGATTGTAAAATAGTGAAATTGTATTCCATTCTTCCTTCTGCATTTATTAGCTGGAATCCCCTTCCAAAGAACAGTCTCTCATCAACTCTTTGATTACCTGAAGTATAATTTGTAAAAAAAAAAAAAAAAAAGCAGGATATGTACTTGATTGTTTACTTTTATTTGCAGAGTTCTAGATAAATGACTTGGTATCATAGTAATCCAGATAGGTGACAAATTCAGGCAGATTTTTTTAAATTCTTGGATTGTTATATATTTAATCTACTTTATAAGGTCAGGATCCTTTTTGTTGTTTAAATTGTGCCATATTTGGTATTGGGATCTCATTCAACTCAGCTCTTATAGCTTTATACCATAATCCCAGCAGTCTCCCTTGAAGTACAAGGTATTCCTGCCCAGACATGAAATTAGATTTTTCCTTTTCTTTCTTTTTTTTAAGAAGTATGATTCCTGTTGATGAGAAATGATATTTAGAGTCAAAATCTGAGTGCTATGTTACAATTATTACTGAGTTGTTTCAGTTCTAGATCTTTTTTCAGACAGAGATAGGAAATGCATGTGTGTATATATAAAATGCATGTGTATATATACAAAAAGTATTCTATATTTGTATGGATATTTACAACTCAAATAAAATATTGTAGAATTTTACTTAACTTCCTTGATTTTGTCTTATTCTCAGGCCTTTTTTCCCTAACAACATTAGTGATCTTATTGTTTTTATTCTTGAATACAAATCTCACACTTTCAAAATACTGATATTATTATTACAAAAAGTAGTTTGAATTTTCTTAGTCACTCCTTATATTTGAGGATTATTTTACCGCAATGACTGGTCAAGTTACTCAAATTACTTTGTGCAAAGGTCACTGGTACAAATTTTTCTCTGCATTTTGCCATCAACATCATGTTCAACTATGTTGATTTGTTTTGTAATTCTGGAGATACTGAACATTTTAAATTTAAAATAGTGTAGAAAATTTTCATGGTTCCAAAGTCAAAGCCATAAACCAAAGCAGATTCCTCGCCATGGTTTCCCTATTCCACCAAGGGTATCAATTTTGTTTGTTTTTAGTTTATTCTTCTACTATATTTTTTTTAAATAAGAAAATCTGTGCGCTTCATCTAGAAAAGGAGACAAACGTACACTTGGCTCTGAATCTTGAATTTTTCCCTTAAAACTGTGATAAACTTATAACTGGGGTCTCAGAATATTCCCCAAGAACTCCATTGTTTTCTTTTTCTTTTCTTTTTTTCCTCTTTCTCTATTTAAAGCACCTTGAACTAAGCTGCTCAGCCCTTCACTGCTTTGAAAATAGCTTTGCAAAATTAGTCCCCAGAGGGGTTGGCATATGCTTCTGGACATGGGCCTGAGCTGAAGACACATCCAATGAAGGGGCAGTTGACAAGAACCAACAGGGTACAGGGCTGAAGCCAATAATCAAAACTTTAACAGATTTTTACACCATGATGCAGAGTACTTAATAACTAATAGCAGGACCTTAAGAGTCAGATCAATCTGAGTGACCATCTGCTCACTATTTGACCTTGGGCAGGGTATGTTTCTCTCTGTCCTGTAGGTTCTTTGTGCAAAAAGTGAGGATTTCTTTTTAAAGTAAGAATAAAATAAATGATGAATATTGAATGTGATGATGTATATAATGCCCCTCACACAGAATGCTTATCATCATCATCATCACCATTACCATCAGCACATAGAGCAGGCCTTTGCAGCCAGAACTAGGACAGACTTATCGGAGATGTCCCTCACAGTGGCCTACACCCAGAGACATTTCCAAGGATCAGGTTAAATTGGAGGTGTTGTTTAAAAGAGTGGTTACCTAAAAGAGAGCGGCCAGCAAAGAAATAGACCATGACAGAGGAGCAAAGTTATAGCAGGAGACCAGGTGGAACTGGAAAAATGAAGAGTGTTTTGAAGAGTGCAAGGATGGAAAATTGAAACAGGAGCTAAGAAGAAAGCCCAGGTGTAGAGAGGAGTATGGTGAGTGGCTTCTACGCAGTGCAGACTTAATGCTCCCAAGGTAAATGTGAATGCTTCAAGCATCTATGTAGTATGAGGTTATCGGTGAAGCATTGCTTACCCAATATTATAAGTGTTGTCAAATAGGTATGTGGGAGAAAGCTTTTGGGGCTGGGGTTGATAGGACTAAAGCAGACTATGATTCTCCAAATGGCCACTGGGGTTGTTATTTGGGATGTCATTTTTGGTGTTAAGCCCATGGAGGAAAGTGAAAAATTTAGTAGTCCAGCGTCTGGGAAGAAACCTGAGGTCTACAAAGTATTCAGAAAAAGCTGCTGATATAATGTGACATTAAAGGTGTGCCAGAACCTATGTGACCCTTCACAGGTGGATGAAACCAATTCCCAATCCTGGAGGGACATTGGCACGCATGGAATTACACCTGCTTGGTGCATCACTTTATCTGGGTGTAGGCAAAAGGAGCACACAGCAAGGTCTAGAAAATTGAGCCAGAGGTAACATTCAGGAGGAGGAAAACAGAACAAAGCAACTCATACTGAAATGAAAAGGTTTTGGGTTTGCTGTGACCTGGAGACTTTTCAATATAAACAGTGTCTCACTGACCCTGCTGTTCCCACCTGTCCTTATCTTCATTTTGATTGGTAAGTTTGCTCCAAGGCACAACCCTGATTCTCTTTAGCAACCTGAACTTAATAAAAGAAAAATCATTTATTTATTTTAGGTGGTCCTTCCTATATTTCCATTCTCATGAATAATAGCCAACATATTGTAGTGCATATATATTTGCACTGTAAAAGGATCTTGGGTGATCAAAGATTTAGCTGCCTTTATCTGGGGTCCCTCCTCACCTTAACCCTCTCTACCTTCTCTGTCCACATAGATAGCTCCAACTGATCTTTCATATACCAAGGCTCAGATCCTCCAGAGTCTTCCCTAAATTTACTGGGTAGAGCTAAACTCTTTTCCTTGTCTATATACCATAAACCTTTATTCATTTATAACTACATTTAACTAACCATATTTCTTTAATTACATCTTTAATTACCTTCTTTAATTATCTCTTCCATTGAGCGCATGGAGAACTGTACGCTCTTAACTTAGTATCCCTGGTACCTAGCCATAGTAAGTATGCTTCAAATGGTTACTGAATAAGTTAATATATGCATGCCAAAAACCAAGCAACCCAGAAATCTATTTTCCCTAAACTTGCCTAGTCATGACCAAGTAAAGAATAAAAAGAGAGTCGTAGACAAACTGTCCAGTTAACTTTATAAATTTGATAAATTTAGCACAATCACAGTAGACTTAACTTCAATCAACTCTGTGTCTTGTGTGTCATTTATGTAGTACTTAAATATCTATACATCATCTCTGCTCAAGCATACATCTCATGCATGATTTGTAAGCCTAAAGAGGCTGGTATGTTATTCTGGCCTACAGAGAAAAGTCATTGGAGCATAGATATGCTTGTGGGGAAAATTCAAAGACCTGGTATGAGTTAATAGACAAAGATTGTCTGCTTCTTTGGCCAACAGAGAATGTTCGATACAGAAAGATGTAGACAGATCAAATAAGACACTATTCAATATAATTCTAACCAAAAGCGCTTGTTATTTAAAAGTATTAGCAAATTCTCTAGGAATGTGCAGATGATTTAAAAATCTTGGTTTATGTTTGTTTGTTTGTTCCTAACTTTCCCAATTGGCATCTAAGACAGTCTGGAACAATCATGGCTCCCTAGTGTTGCTTCTGTGTGAGGTCTGTTAACCTCTCTGTTCCTTAGTCCTGTGACTTCAAGGTGAAGACAGAACCATTTTAAAGAGTCACTATGTAAAGTCTAAAAGAAAGATAGAAAGGTAAAGACAGGGATGGGGTATGTCATTAAACCCACATTCCACTATATAACACATACCTATGACCCGGATATCGTGGGGCAAATATACAGGAAGGATTACTAGAAGTTGAATTCATACCCTATTTGAATCAAATGTATGATATGTCAAGATCATTGTATTGTCTTGAGCAACTAATTTTAAAAAAGGAAGTTGAATTTGCAGAATTGGCACAGTTACAGATGGCCAGAGACAAAGGGGGATGAGAAGATACTCATCTGGGCTTCATCTTCCTGAAGGATAAGAAAGAAGGTGGTAGAGAAAAGACAGTTATGAGAACAGTTTCCCACTCCAGGCACCAGATGGTACCATTGATCCAGAATATCCCTGAAAAAGGAGCGTGTGGTAGGAAGGGAGGAGAGCTGTCCCGAGCAAACCCCAATGGGAATATATTTGGTACTTAGTAACCTGGATGGCTAGGCCCATTGTATATTGAGTTTCAGTTTATATATATATTTTTTTTTTCAGCTTAAGGAAAGACTCTTGGGAATATTGGAGGAAGGGGGAAAAACAATATTTCAGAAGCAGGGTAATTTGAATAGCTTATGGCCAAAAAACTAGCTTTTCTTTCACAGAGAGTGGATGTCATTTTAGATCTTGGCACAAGAATATTTGCTTCTCCAAAAAGAGGAAGGAGGAGTCTCTTGGTCTGCCTAAATTGGACTGCATAATTGCTAATATCAGAACAGGTCTTACAGTTCAAGACACCTCTTTTTTACTAATACCTGAAATAACTCCATAACTTCTTGTTTCATAAAGAAAACTTGAGGAAGTAGAGCATGTCACGTAACCCTATCTACTAGGAATCAACAAAAGAATCTTATATTCAGAAAATTGTGAATGATACATGGCTAACAGTCTTTGCACAGTGACTTACTACACAGTTCCTGGAACCAAACTGCCTAGGTTCAAATCTGTTTTAATACTTAGAAGCTGTGAAACTGACAAAGAGGAGCAGGAGAGGGGAAATCAGCATTGCACCTTTCTGTTGTCTGCATGAGGTAGAAGCCCATCTGTTAGGCAAGGGAAATTAAAAGCTAACTGATCCTGGGTGAATGTCTCTGGATATAATCAGTGTCTATGGCCCCAATTACCAGGCCTCCTGCACATCCCCTCCCTCTGCATTTGAAAATGATTTTAAAACTTGAGTTAAAACTTCAGGAAATTTTAACAGCAAAATTTACAAATGTTAAGTGCTGAGCCTGATAGATTTTAACCACCATACAAATAGGAACACAGATCATCCCTAGTATAGTTATAGGTTTCCTCCTGCTCCTCTACCCTCAGTGTCCTGCCCTCAAAGGTAATGACTCTTCTGACTTCTATCACTGATGTTGGGTTGTATTTAAGATTCATAGGTAGCATCAAACACTATGCGATCTTTTGTCTCTTATTTTACTGAACATTATGCCTGTGAGATCTGTCCATGGTATTTGACCAGTAGTCTTTTTGCATTGCTGTGTATACTTGTATGATATGAACACAAGTTACTTTTCCAGTACAGCTTTGAGGGATGGTTGGGTCATTTCCAGCTTGGGACAATTAGGTGTAAAGCTGTTCTGATCATTCTGGAAGATGTCTTCGGGTAAACGTAAGTACTCATTTTTGCTGAGTAGGATCACTGAGTGGTGGGGTAGAAATGCGTGCATCTTTGACAGGTTCTGAAAAACAGTTTTGTGAAGCAGCTGTTCAAGTTGAGCACCCTTGTTGATAGTGAGAGTGTGTTGGTTGTTCTACAACCTCATCAAACCTAGACAATATCTGTTCTTGGATGTCAGCTTCTCTGGTAAATATGTGTCAGTGACACATTGTGGTTTCAATTTTTACTTTCTGTAGTCTTCTATGTCATTTTGGGGGCCATTTGAATATCCTATTTTATGAAATCTTTTCAAGTCTTTTGCTCATTATTGAAGTCTATTGTTTTACAGTTAAGTTGCAGATTTTTTTTTTTCATTTTGGACAAAAATTTTTTGGACATGGGCCCTTTTTTGGGTTTATGTTATAAATCTCTTTTCATGACAATTGCCATTTTATAGTATATAGAATTGCCTTCATTAATAAAGTTTTAATACACTTAAATGAAGTCTAATTTATTATTTTCAAAAATTATTAGTAAATTTTATACCCAGTTTAAAAACCTCTGTCTAGGAGCAGAGTGAAGAAGAAGAGGCCAAAACAACCCCTGGAGCAACCAACCGCAAGGCCCTGCCTCCTGCTGCTGAGGCAACAAGTCCAAGGAAAGCTGAAGGGGATGCTGAAGGAGATAGAGCTACAGTGAAGGAGGAACCGCAGAGGAGATCCGCCAGGCTGTCTGCTAAACCTGCTCCTCCAAACCAGAGCCCACGCCTGAAAAGGACCCCTGCAAAGAAGGGAGAGAAGGTACCCAAAGGGGAAAGCTGAGCTGGTAAGGACGGGAATAGCCCTGCCGAAAGTGGAGAGGCCAGGACAGACCAGGCACAGAAGTGGAAGGTGCTGGAGATGCCAAGGGCTGTGTGAGTGTTTTTGATAGCTGTGTGCGTCTGGTGACTGTACAGATTGAAATAATATTTTTATCAAGCTTTATAAAATACAGAATTTTGTTTTACTTTAAAAAAAAAAGACAATGTTGTTAGCACACAGAACACTTCACTGTTGTTTTGGGGAAAGTAGCGTATCACCAGCAGAATGTCTCCAAAGCTAGACTGCTGTGGGGAAGTGCCTTTCCCTTCTGGTTTTGAGGGACTTCCTCTGGGCTCCCAGAAGGAGGGCTTCCCTCAGGTTGGCACACACAGCCACCTTGGCACAAATGCTTTGTGGTGTGGAAAAACTCAAACTCGATCCTCTCCCTCTCTGCCATTGGCATAGACTTGATTTACCTAATCCCGAAGACCTGTTGGGACCTGACTCCTGACAAATTGGTTTTACTGGTGTGTCAGGCAATCTGGACTTTCCCGTGAGATAGTGTTCCTCAAAGGAACAGCAGTTCCTTTTCTAGATTGTGGATCTTCAGGCTGGTAATTCTGCCATTCTCATTTAATATCCTGAAAATCAGGATCCGCTCATGAAAAGTTAATAAACAACAAGCTAGATGTGAAATGTCAATGGTTGCTCTAAACTCTCCACATGCAGAGCATAAGATGAAGATTTCATTGGGTTTTATAGTGGCTTTCTGATTTTGGTAGCCCATCCAAGAAGGGAGTTTGAGAGTTTCTATACACTGTTAGCAATTATCTGCCCATGTCCTGCCTAGAATGCCATTATTGTTTATGAAAAGTATCTTTAATAAGACTTTGGCTTGGAAAATAAAGTAAAATTTTAAAAACATTAGCTTATCAAATATCATGAAAAAAATTTTTTTTGTTTGCATCTAAAGTCTGATTGCCTTAGGTCACAATACATGCTCTATCTCAAGAGAATGTTTTCTATATGGTGAAGGGTAGGGATCAAAGTGCACTTTTAAATATAGATTTTCAATTAACTCAGCACAAATCATTGAAAAGATCACATGTTCCTCACTAATTCAATCTGGTGAGCCATTTAGTTCAAAATACATTTTAATTTTATATTCACATTTCTAATTATAGATGGATTTTGAATTTTATAAAGAACTTTTTGTATATATCTATCAAAATAATTGTTTTTTTCTCTGACTGACCAACAATTTTGCAATACCAGTTGGGTATCTGATAATTCAGTTCAATTCTGACACTCATCAGCATTTCACAGAACTCAGATTTTTAGGACATAGTCCCACAAGATTGTCCCACAAGACTCTCCCCCAACTTCAGATACCAATCACAAGTAGTAGGTTCCCAGGTTACCCACAATTTCTGTCTAATGTGACTACAAATCAGAAGTTCCCATGATCCCTTTCTCTGGTTTGATAATAAGCTACAGCAGCTTACAGAACCTAGGATAACAGTTTACCAATAATTGCCAATTTATTACAAAGGATATTTTAAGGGATATAAATAAAACAGCCAGATAAGGAAGTGCCTAAGGCAAGGTCTGACGGGTCCTGAGAGCAGAACTTGTGTCCCTGTGGAGTTCAGGTGACCTCCTCCTGGCACGGGGATGTGTTCACCAACCTGGAAGCTTTCCAAGCCTGGTAGCACAGGGATTTTAATAGGGGCCTCATAATGCAGGCATGCTCCATTAACTCAGCCCCTCTCCTCTTCCTGATAGGGAGCAGCCCTGAACGTCTCAATCTTTTAATCAGGCTTGGTCTTTCTGGTGATCAGTGTCCAACCAGGATCCTGCCAAGAATAGCCTCATTAGAACAAAAGATGCTTCTATCACCAAGGAATTTCCCAGTGATTAGGAACTCTGTCAGGAAAGGGAGTCAAAGACCAAATATTAGAACAAAAGATATGCCTAAAGCCCTTAGAACTCTTAGGAATTTACGAGGGTTTTAGGAGCTCTTTGCCAGAAACCAGGGGCAGAAATCAAATACCTTTTTTATGTCACACATTCTTCTTTTAAAATATTGTTTACTTGTAGATGGACACAATGCCTTTGTTTATTTATCTTTATGTGGTGTTGAAGGTCAAACCCAGTGCCTCACATGTACTAGGTGAGCACTCTACCACTGAGCTACAACCCCTGCCCCTTATGCCATACATTCTTTTTTTTAATATTTTATTTTTTAGTTGTAGTTGGACACAATACCTTTATTTTTTTATTTATATTTATGTGGTGCTGAGGATGGAACCCACGGCCTCCTCTACCGCTGAACCCCAGCCCCAGCCCATGTCACACTTTCTAAGTTGTAAAATATTAATCCATTTATACACAAGTGGATTTGGCTTACTAATATTTTATTTAGGAGTTTTGTAAATATACTCATGACAATATCAGTCTAATTTTCCTTTCTCATACTGATCTTTTTTGTTTTAGTGTCACATTTATTCTAGCTTCAACAAAATGAATCAAAGAGTCTACACTCTTTCTCAATTCTCCAGAAGGATTTATGTACAGTTGGAACTGCATATTCCTTACACCTGATAGTCTTGCCAGAGTGTTTTGATTCTCATGGATATGTAGTAATAGTGTATTGATTATGAAATCTCAAGAAATAAAAGAGATGTCAATAAAAAGAGGTGAAAAGAGATGTCAAATAAAAGAGGTGAAAATTTTGAGGTAGTAGAAAGAAACCTAGCATGAGCCACTTTAGTAGGGACTTATGGCCTCTTATCAGCTCCTTTCCAGAGGAACCCAAGAAAGGGAAACATAAAGGCACCAAGAAAGGGAAACATAAAGATCTGTTAGAAATGGGTCCTGAACTTGTGCTTATCCTCAGAGACATGAAAGATATGGTAATCCACCAGTCACAGTGGACATCAGATAGTAAGTGAAGATTTAGCCTCATCCTAATGGAACTGAAGGGTCAGAACAAATAGTGGTAATAGATATACTTAGTAACTGATAGAATGTCCACAATGGTTTTCTGACATGTGGAACGAGGGACATTCTGGTTGGAAGGACCAAATGTATATTACTGAATCTTCCTCTGCTGTGAAGCTAGTAAACCTGTTATGGTTTACATATGGAATGTTCCCCAAAAGCTCATGTGTGATACGATGCAAGGAGGTCTAGAGGTGAAATGCTCAGGTGATGAAAGTCTTGACCCCATCAGTGAATTAATCCCCTGATAGGGATTAACTGGGTAGTAACTGCAGGCAGGTAGGATATAGCTGGAGGTCTATATTTTGTATCTGTTGAGTGGAGTCTCTATGCTTCCTGGAACCATGTCCCTAGCTGCTTTCCCCTGCCACACCCTTCTGCCATGATGCTCTGCCTCACCTCGGGCTGTGAGGAATGGAGTTGGCCATCTATGGACTGAGACCTCAGAAACTGGGAGCCTAAATCAACTTTTCCTCCTTGAAATTGTTCTTGTCGGGTCTTTTGGTCACAGCAGTGAAAGAGCTGACTCAACCAAAGCCAAAAGCTGAAATTCATCTCTGGGGAGAGTCATATTTAGCACAGCCATCAAAAACTTGAGAATGCAGAGGGTGATTCTTGTCATAAATCGTTTTGTCTAGATTACTGATGCAAATGCCAGATGGGTTGTGGAAAATGACCGCAGATCATTACAAGCCTAATCAGGCACTACGGCCAATCACAGTAAGTGTCAGACACAGGGTTTTTGCTGGGAAAATCCACCTAGCTTCTGATACCTGGTGCACAATGAATGATCAGGTCAATGCTGTATTCTCCCACTCCAAACAAAAGGAGTTTATATCCATATAGCAAGAACAATGGTTTATTGAAGTGTTATTTAATGTTTGTATAAAACTTGACTGCATTGTCTCACCCCTGTGTAAACTCCCTCATTCTCTTTCCCCATAGGATCCAGAGGAAATTTGCTCTTTCCAATAGCTCACAGAATATGATAATGATTTTATATATATAATGCTAAGTCGAACTGGTGGGCAAAAGGTATCAAGTACTACAGATGTTTTAATTAAGTATAGGAATGCCTGAAGATGGGAGATAAACTTGAAGAAAATTTAGGGGCCTGTCAGGATGATAAAGTCTCTGGAATGTTAAAATTTTCCTCTTACAGTTAAAAGATAGGGTACTGAAACTTGCTTCATCACAATTAAGAAAGATACCGACTGTGTTGTATGTTGGCTGGTATATATACTATATTTTGTCATGCTTCTCTGACCCATTCAGCAGATACTCCTCAAAACCCTCTATCAGTAACTGTCATCTATGGGTTAACAAAATACCTTATCTATTGTTCTGTATTACAATGCAGCACTGACTCCTTTCAGGGACTATATTTTATAGCCCAAGAAATGCAGTGATAAGCTCATAATATACTGTCTTATCATATGATTAATATCCAGAAACAGCTTACTTGATAGACAGTAGAATGTTCTGATTAAGACTTGGTTATGTGGGAGACAACTCCTTTCAAGACTGAGGCACCATCCTGCAGAATATGCTACAAGCTTTAAACCTATGGCCAATGACCTACATGAATGACAACAGGCTCCTTTGTCCTTTGGTTTTGTTTGAGCCACAGGGAACCCCATGCAGCAGGAGAGAGGAGAATGAAGAAGGATGAGGGGGACTTGTTTTCCTGATTTCCCCTGCAACACACACACACACACACACACACACACACACACGCCTTCTAAAGGCTGGCTTCCTCCCTCCAAGGGCCACTGCTTTCTTGGTCAGCCTCTTTACCAGTCTCTCCTTGCTCTGCAAACTACTGCCTCCCTCATCTCTTCTGGCCAGTTGGTGCTAACAGCTCTGCTGTAATTAGACTCAGGATGTTTCTCTTTTCCTCAGGGATTCCACCATCCTAAATTGAGGGCATCATTTCCTTTTTGCTGAGACCTTATCTGCTACAGGTTTTCTATATTCTCTGCCCACCCTCACATTCCTGCAGAACTATCACTCACATTATCCTAAGTGTCTCCCTCCTCCCTTCTGTTTTTGGAGCACACAGCAAAGAATCTCTGCAATTAGTTTCATCTTTTTAAGGGACACAGGTGCCATTGCACCTTGTGTTTTTGCTCAGCAAAAATCCCACGGGCAGGGAATTATAAGTGGTTTGACTACCCACTCTGAAGAGGTGAGGAGAGAAGAAGGAATCAATACAAATTAATACTCTAATATATTCCAATATAACTCCCTGGCTGGCCATTTGCCTGCTTCCAACCTGGACATGGATGCTCTGCCTCCTCTCAGTGGCCCTGTCCTTAGCACACGTGGCAATAAAAAACTAATCAAAGGAAGGCAGATGCATTTCACTTCCAGTGTCAAACTTAATTGATTGGCTCCCAAAGCACGTTATTGGGAAAGATTCTGAGGCCTCATCCTAGTTCCACGGGAAAGAGTGCTGTAATCAATTGGTGATCACCAGGGGAGGTGACCAAAAGTATAGCAATCAAAAGCTGTGCATTTATTATTCTCTGTCTAACCCCCCTCCTCCCTAAGCAGCAACCTCATTCTTGGCTAGTTAATCCACAGGTAATGCAAGAGGCCATTTCTCTTACGGGAAGAGACCACATTGGATGATTAGGACAAGAACTGTGGGCTTAAATTCTAATACACATTTCTATTTAAGAGGGTAGCAGAAACGTGTTCCATACAACTAAACAGACATTGGTAAACAAAGGAAGATATTCTTTATAGGCACATAGTCTTACTAGACATGTTCACAGATATTTATACCTTTAAATTTCTTTAAAAAAATAAATGATATAATTCCAATATTTCATGGTCACAAAGGAATTGCAGTAGCAAATGATTGCTTAGATCTAATTGAAGCAGGCGATGGAGATCGTCACTCTTCTTTCAGCATAATTTTTCTGCTTCTGTTTCCCCAGGTCTTAAAAGGCAAATTCAAAGACCCCTCCTACCTTTTGGTTGTATCCAGCTCTGGTTCAGGCCTTGTTCTTGAATTGAAGAAGGAATTCATAACTCAGCCTGCTGTCGAGAGCCCTCTGTGGGCTGTATGTGGACTATCACCGTCACAGCCAGTGAGGGGACAGGTCTGGCATTGGGAACTTCCCGTGGCACCCCCCGAAGAGTTAGGCCACCTGCTGCAGGGGAACTTCCCCCTCAACTCTACCAAAGGTCCCACACAGCACCAGAGATGGGGTGACCTGCCAAGATGCCAACCAACCTGCTGACCACAAGACATTAAGAAGCAAGACTTTACCCCTGAAACCTTATCCCTGCCTCTGATGTATCCCCTTAAATAAACCCCAGGAGCCGTTTCCCAGTTGTCTAGCTCCAGCTCCTGTGTGGACTGGACCTATCACCACCTTTTTGCAACTGTCTTTCCTACTTTGTCTTTTGTTGTTCACTAATTGTTAGAGTCTGTAAACAAGTCAGGATGGTGCCTGGCATTTTGCCAGAGGGAGTGGTTTGTGAAGTAACTCCAGCGAGCCATTAAGTGTGGAGATTTCTTATTGGTTGACTGATGTATCTAGTTTATGTTAATTAAGATAAGCTGTGTGGAATGTATAAATACCGCTCCTGTCCTACAATAAACGGCTCCCATTCCTGCTGTATCAACGTACACAAGTTGTTCGTCACCCCCCGTTTATTTTGCTGCAGCCGGACTGCGGCAGATAGTGCCCGGTGGCCGTTTGAGTCCGGGTCACTCCCCGGGCTCTCCCAGGAGACCGGGGCTATCTGGGGCTGCCCAGGAGGCACATGGCGCCCCTGAAGTTTGGTCATTTCCAAGGCCAGTAACTACAATGGTTCTCCCACACCTGGAAGCTAATGAGTAATGAGCACTATTAAGGCTTATTTCAAATGTAAAAAAAACCCTTGAGATAATATACTGAATTGTTCGGAAGGTTGTTTTCTTAGTAGAATACTTCAGGATTTTCTTTAGCCATCCAGAGTTCCTGCCTTCGTCCCAGTGCCAGTGAAGACGAAGGTGGAAGAATTTCCAGTGTTGCTGAGAACCGGACAAAACTTTGGCTGAGAAACGGACGAAACTTCGGAGCTGTTGCTGTTTCTGCTGCTACAACTTAAGCTAGCTGCCTGCAGAACTTACATGGACTGTGATTTACCTGAACTGTGAGTTAATCTATTGAGACACTGCTTTATCTGGACTGAGACAACAAACTGTAATCTACAACAAATTGTAACTCGGTATCTTTGCAAACCATGTCATTGCTGGTATAATTTTTCCAAGGGCTTCTTGCATGGAGCCATCAATTGGCTTGGTATTGTGACATTTTGTATCCTCCCCTTCTGCTCGTAGCAGATTATTTGTGGTGTTTATGTAAAAACCACTATGGTCGTTATTTAAATTAAACAAAAGGGGGAATTGTTAGAGTCTGTAAACAAGTCAGGATGGCGCCTGGCATTTTGCCAGAGGGAGTGGTTTGTGAAGTAACTCCAGCGAGCCATTGAGTGTGGAGATTTCTTATTGGTTGACTGATGTATCTAGTTTATGCTAATTAAGATAAGCTGTGTGGAATGTATAAATACCCCTCCTGTCCTACAATAAATGGCTCCCATTCCTGCTGTATCAACGTACACAAGTTGTTTGTCACCCCCCCGGTTATTTTGCTGCAGCCGGACTGCGGCAACTAATTATCCTAGACTTTAATTTCTTAGGTGGCTCACACCCTCCTTGACAGGAAGAAGAACCCCCTGATGAGGCGCTGCCCTCTCCCCATAGCCTGCTGTGACTGGAACTCAGCATTAGCAAGCTGGTGTGTCTGCTTTACTGCTCAGCTGCCATGATGCTTTCCCAGTCAAAGCAGGGTCCTGAATTGGTGGTGGTTATGATGAGGGGCCTCAGTTCTCTAGATCACTCCTTCTGCCTTCCCTGCAGATGAGGCCCTGAGCCCTTACTTACAGAAAAAAAAAAAAAAAAAAAAGCCTTGCTCCTCTTTAGAAATCCTCTCCAATAATGACCCCCCACCTCAGGTCCCCTCTGCGTTCTCCTATCCACAGTGGTCTTACCATATCATTATTGCAGCACTCCCCCACACGGATGTGCCTTAAACCTTGGTCTAATGTACATTGCTGCCACTTTAAAGTGCCACTGGCCCCTGTCCAAATCTGGATAAGTTCCATCACCAGCGCACACTCTGTTCTCTACCCACCACCTCTGCTTTGCTGTTATGGAGTAGTGAAGACTTGCACAGCCTAAAACTTCAGAACAGGAGTTGCCTCTAGGTGCCAGAAGTCACAGAAGTCAGCTACATTCATCAGCTAGGAACTCTGCAAACCCAAACACCAACATGCTCTGGGAAAAGGGGTACACCCAACTAAACCTTTGCCACTTGATGCCAGAAGTCTAGACTTTGTTATATTTCTCCTATTAATGTTGTCAACTAATTCAAAAGGTTTCTAAACATTTAATTCGCATGTCACTGATTTGTTGTTTCTACTTTCAAGTGAGAAGGTGAAAGGTAATTTTCTAGTAATATAACCAACTTTTATCTTTCTACACTCCAGCTTAACAAGTCTTTCAAATGAGCTGAGCAGTTTGTGTACAGTGGGGAGCTGATTTTGAATCTCATTGTATGCAAAAGGAAACATTAAAAAAAGAAAGAAAGAAAAACAGAATTTCTTGACTGGGTAGCATTGAACACTAATTTAAAATAAAACTTTATTTCAAGCTACATTTATTTCCTAAGAAATGAGATGAAAAGAATTGAAATGAATCATCAACCAGATGATTCTAGCTCTTTAATCACCATCCTCACTCTTGCTAATTGAATCTTCAATGAACGTTGGCTTCACTCCCTGAGGTACACTAAAACAAATATATAATGCGTGTCTTCTTAAAATGAGAGATTTCACATGTTTGAAATTAAAAGTGCCCATAAATTGCAGCAAAAGCAGAGTATGACATCTAAATAGGAGATGGAAACCTTGTAGTAGAGATAATAACCTTATTCATCAGATAGCAAAGGTTCGGAACCAGAAGGGTCTTTATCATTATGTGGTTCCCAAATGAAAACTTGCAAAGTCTGATTGTGATGGTGCTTAAGCAACCTCATAAAGGTAAACCTGAGACCTCCAGGCAGTGGCTCTGCGTTTTCTTGAGCCTGCCTTTTAGTGCTGTTAATGTTGGATCAGATTTGCAATGTTAATTGGGTTGCATCAGAGCCTTCTGATTTGGTCATTAAGAACATCAAAATAACCAGATGTTGCCATTAATTGCTTGGCTATTGGTCTGAATTTTTTTATGATGCTGTTGATTCATGGATACATTCTGATTTTCCAAGGTAGAGACACTGACAGTGAGGTAAAGTATTCTGTGTATGGAAAATGTCCCTGGGCCTTTTACTGCTATTAAATCCTGAATGTCACCTTTTCATATTCATAGAAAAGAATGGGGAAAAGCAAAGCTTGGGCATAAATAAGCCAAACTGTGGTGAGCTAATTACTTTATGTGACACACCTGGAAGGGACTACTCATCTGAACAGGAAGTGACTGAAAAAAACAAGCAGCCCACCTTAAAGTTCAGATGAACCGTTTAAAACACAATTGTTCAATTGATTTCCAGTGGATTACCTGTCCATATGAGCTAACTTGTGAAGAACCATTTTTGCCCCATTGTATTGCAATTATATGCAGTCTTGGCTGTGACTAAAACAGGGCATACTGTATATTAAAAATATTTTAATTATATTTCAATATATAAATTTATATACACACATTTCAAGATATAATTGCCAATTTGTGCAGTTTGATAGGTCCCAGTTAAAACAACCTAAAGGAAGGAGGAAATTAAAGAAGACAATTTTTTTTTCAGTGCTGGGATTTGAACCCAGGACATTTCACATGCCAGGTCGGTGCTCTGTCAGTGAAGTACATCCCCAGCACAGACAAAGTTCAATAATATTTAAATGTGGGAAGATGTTAAAACTATAAAAATGTAATGACTCCTAGGGTGATATATAGATCAAATGAACATGTTAATCACTTGCTTAAAAGAATAATTAAGATAAAGTAGAACATTGTTTGTTAATATGTTTGACTTTTGCATTTATTTGTTCAATAAAAAATTATTAATTCCCTAAAATATATACCCCTGCCATTCTATGTGTGATCCAGAGTTCATGGCATTGGTAATCCACTGGAAGCTGATTATTAATCCTGAGTCAGCCGACTTCAGACCTGAGTCAGATCTGCATTTTACGAGATCTCTAGGTGATTCATGTATACAGCATTAAAGTTGGAAAAGCTCTAGACAACAAGATGCTAAGAAGAAAATAAAAACTAAATTAGCTCCTGATTTTCAGCAAATCATATTCAAGAGAGGGAAATGATCTCCACAGGTAACCCGTGATACAAGTATCAAAGCATTTAAAGGTGTTATGGGAACACAAAGGCGAAAGTGCAGAACTTAAGGGAGGCAATTCCTTGAAGAGGTTGGATCTTGAAGACCAAGTAAAAAGTGGAAGGCATACCCAGCAGAGGGAGCTTGTGGTGCTTGGAGAGCAGCTGGGATGGTGACCATTGGAACCGAGAGGCTGGGATGGGATGAGCAAGGAAGGGTGGCGACCACTGTTGGGATACTGTGGGCAACAGGATGAACCTCACCCATGGGACAAGGAGGAGACAGAGAGGAACACTGTATGAAGCATACTAGGCCACACATGATAAAGAAGACCAGTGGGTCAGCTGTGTCTGGGAGGTAGTGATCCAAAGGAAGGAAGAATTTAGAAGACCATTAAAGGACAGGATTGAGTGTGGATTTTACCTGATTCCTTTGAACAAGGTATCTTGAATACTTGCAGAATTCTGAAATGATGAATGTTTAGAAATGCATGTCCACTAATTGGTTTTAGAGTTTTTACATATTTCAATATTTACAGAGATATGCTAATGCATGAGCCAGGCATGGGGGCACATGTCTGTAATTCCAGGGACTTGGGAGGCTGAGGCAGGAGGATCACAAGTTTGAGGCCAGCCTCAGCAACTTAGTGAGGATCTAAGCAACTTAGCTCTCCTGTTTCAAAATAAAAAGGTCTGAAGATGTAGCTTAATGGTAAAGTGTCCCTAGGTTTAACTGCCCGCCGCGTACAAAAAAAAAAAAAAGTTCAGGGACAGATTGTTTTTCTCCTTCTCCTTCTCCTTCTCCTTCTTCTTCTTCACAAGTATCTGTGGGTATTTTTCAAAGCAATAACTCAATTTATTTTTTAAATAAAAGTGACTTGTTTTGTTAATTAGAAAACAGCCTATTGTGGGTGTGTGTGTGCGAGCTCGTATATAGATACTCAGTAAATAATGGAGAACAATGAAAAAATTATCAGTATTCTATTTCATCGTGCTAAAATAACTATTGTTAAACTTCTGCTGTATAACATAAATATTTCATGATGAAATTGAGATATTTTTATAAAATTTGGTCAAAATACCAATAATGTTTTCTGTCCTGCCTTTTTCTGCTAGCAATTTATCGGATACAACTGTCAATGACACTATAAATAAATGCACATAAATAGTCCAGTGGTGGCCTTATAATTATTATGCACATATCCTATAACCATACACCTGTCCCATCACACACATACCCTGTAAAAAAGGAGTCTCCCTTGTTTTGATATTTCCAGCAATATAGCAAGACTCTTATAAATACAGTATGTTCACGTGTCAAATTATTTCCTTAGGATAATTTCCCAAACTCCAATTCACAGTGGAGTTTCTGGTTTTAATAAAATGCCTATTTAAAATTAGATAAGCATGCCACATTGTCCTTCAAACATACTTACCAACTTACCATTCCCCCCCAAAATATGAAAGAATGCTGATCTTCTCCCTGAGTCTATCATCTTTATCAATACTAGCTTGAAGCACTGATTTTTTATAATAAGGGTAGGCCTACTTATTTCTTTGTGGTGAGAATATTTAAAATCCACTTTTAGCCATTTTGAAATATACATAATGATAACTGTACTCAACATGCTATTCAATAGAATTTATTTTTTCTAACAGAAACATTGCACTCTTTGATCAGTATCTTCCTTTCCCTCATTTGCCTGTCTCTCATCTTTCACCCTCTACTCCATTTCTATGAGTTGTACTTTTTAAGATTCCATATGTAAGTGAAATCTTGTGTGTTATGGTTTAGATGTGAGGTGTCCCACAGAAGCTAATCCGTGAGACAACACAAGACCGTTTAAAGATGAAATGATTAGGTGGTGAGAAGAGTAACTTAATCAGTGAATTAACTCACTGATGTGGATTAACTATACACGGGTGGTAACTATACATGGGTAGCATGTGGCTGGAGGAGGTAGGTCACAGGGGTGTGCCTTCAGACTATATTTTGTCCCTGGTGAGCAGAACTCTGTTTCCTGGTTAACATGTCCTGAGATGCTTTCCTCCACCACCCTTCCACCATGTTATTCTACCTCACCTTGGACCCAGAGCTATAGAGTTGGCTGACTGTGGACGGAACCTGTCAAACTCTGAGCCTAAATAAACTGTTCCTTTTCCACGTTGTTCTTGTCCAGTCTTCTGAACCCAGTGATGCAAAGCTGACTAAAACAATGTGGTATTTGTCTCTCTGTGCCTGTCTTACTTAGTTCACTTAACATAATGGCCTCCAGATTCATCCATGTTCCACAAGGTACACATAGAGCAAGCATTACATTATGCCATGACTATCTATGATTTTTTTAATGAAAAATATAATTAAAAAGAAAAGAAAGGTAAGTAAAAGTGCTGATCTCACTTAATCTTAATTAAGTCAAAAGAGAGAGCTAGATGTGGGTGGTGACTGGAGGGGCCCCTTCTATTCCAGGTAGTGTTTGAAGCCATGGAGGTAAGAGTGCCCCAGAGGGGCAGGTATATAGAGTGAGAAGATGCCAAGAAAAGTAAGCCTGGGACTAACCTCTGAGAAACCCTAAAATCAAAGGAACCAATAAAGGAACAGGAGTCAATGAAAAGGATTAGAACAAACTGATGAAAGTAGAATCAGAAGAGAGATAGAAGCAAGCTGTTTAAGCCAAGGGTCTGTACCTTCCAGATGTTGCCATCACGGACTCCTCAATTGAATTCAGATCTGTCATTCCTCCAAGACTTCTGTTGACCTCATTAACCAAGGTCAGGTGGGGCCATAGAAAGTAATTAGCTACATAGTAGACATGTTCAGAAAACTTAGAATATTCATTTATATTTCAAGTTATATAACTCAAAGCAATCTGAGTTTTGCAGAATTTCTATTAATGGCTCTAGATAAGACACCAAGAGATTTTGAACAGCACAGCTAAAAAGCCTGATCTCACATTGTCAAATAAAATGTTAAACTTATTCTGTTAAAGTATGACTAAAGACGCCAAACTGTGCATATTTCAGAGATAACGCTGAAAGCCTGATCACAAAATACAATGGAAAAGTAACTTCAAAATAAGTGAAAAACTTTTTTTCCTTATCTATATGTTCTTCAATTTCTGCAATAGGTAAGACATCTGTTCAAGTGAAAAAAAATTATAAAAATCAGGTGAGCCTGACTTCTTTCACTCTTTTTCACTAAATTTGAGACTTTCACACCACTAGTTAACCTTTTCAATCCCCAAAACAAAATGAAGCTTCTTTAATAAATATATGTGTGTATTATGTGTGTATATCCAACCCCCAAAGCATAGTTTTTTAAATAAAATGAGTGTATATGTGTGTATAATATGTATGTATACATACTATAGCATGTGTTTATAAGTATATACATATATGTACTATGTAATGTATATATAATACATTATATATGCATTATATATACATTTAATACATAGTATATACATTAGATAGTATATATATTATATATTGAGTATCTATATACATATATATGTACTATGTGTATGTATATTATATACACATATAATTTTTTTAAAAATATGAGATAACAGGGGGCTGGGGATGTGGCTCAAGTGGTAGCGTGCTCGCCTGGCATGCATGCGGCCCAGGTTTGATCCTCAGCACCACATACAAATAAAGATCTTGTGTCCGATGAAAACTAAAAAATAAATATTAAAAAAATCTCTCTCTCTCTCTCTCTCTCTTAAAAAATATGTGATAACAGAAACATCTTAAAATAATTTAGTCCCTCAAATGTGAGAAAGTCTCTCTTTGGGTGAATATTTTTACTGCTGAACGAGTCTTTTCATCAGAAGTTCCTGCAAGGTATATTAGCATCTGACAGACTCTTAGGATAGTGAATAACATTTTGTTTTTGCAGGGCTGGGTATTCAACCCAGGCCCTTACACATGCTAGGCAACCACTCTACCACTGAGCTTCATCCCCAGCCCTAAGAAAAACAATTTCTTAATAATCAGCATCATGGTTTTGAGATTACTATAAATTGCAGGATTTCTGTAATATTCAAAGCAAAGAGAACAGGTCTGTGTTATGTAAATAGCTCTTCCCTGGTGAAATTCTTTTTCTCTCTCAGATATTCTTCTGATTGGAGAAACTGTGATAATGGACACTAAAAGGAGGGAGTATGGCCATTTCTTTATTCTTGCTAGTTCTTGGAATAAACGCATGCTACAGATTGACCATATGTGATAATTAGCTGTCATCCCTGCTTTTACAGCTCTTGACAGTCAAGTTGTCAAGACAGTAGAAAAGCATTCTCAGGTGTGCAGAGGCTTAGAAAACGTTCCCACGTACTCACCCTGGAGAAAGAAAGAAACTTCAGGACAGAATACATCTGAGGGGAAGGTTAATCTACCTGAGGAGTACCAACGTGGTACAGTCAGAGGGAAAGAACTGGCAGTTTGTATTTTAACAGGTTTAAAATAGATGTAAATCACAAAATTAAAAATGTGACTGCAAAATGAAGCCAATAAACCTAATGAATGATAAAACATATAATATAAATATTATAGTGTAATCATGATTGTCTGGGTCCCAAATTCCCAAATGACTTCAGATGAAAATCCCAGTTCCTCCAAAGAAACAAGAGACTGACAAGCCCTTTCTTCTAGGGCCCACAGCAACAAGACACTTCCCACCTCTCCAGGTCGTAAGAGAGTGGCTGATGAGGAAAATGCCACAGAGATGTATATCCTGCTTCCAGGGCTGCCCACAAAGCCTCTCCTGCGATTCTCTGGTCCCTCTTCCTCCATCCCAGACTGGAAGGGAACACCCTAGGCAGCTCCAGAAGCCACAAGTGGGAGATGGCAGGGCCCTTGCCATTCTCGATTCCTAATTGACCACATGATGCAGATTTCACCCATCTCTCTGTCCTGGCTGAGCTTTACATGAGTAAACTTCTTTTCCTGCTAAGCCTCTGAGACAGTGGGTCTGAATGCTACAACGGCTGGCCTCACCTCAACTAACATAAGATCCTGCTCAAGATCTGGGGGAATGAGTCCCTTTGTCAAAAGCATCACTACGCTTGGGAAACTTTTAGGAGCAGTGCTGCTCTGTAAACCATCAGAATTTATGATCCGTTCTTCAGTAGCCTCTCAAAGGTCACATCAATGTCACAACCCATGACTCTCTTCTCTTTCTCTGTCCTCGGTTTTTATTTCATTGGTGGTGGGGAAAAGGAAGGAAGGAAAGGCAAGAATCATATAAGTATGATAAAAGGAAAAAACAATTTATTAACTCTTCCCTAAAAAATATATCTGACATGTCCACATGGAAATTGAATCCACAAAGGAGTGGTAAAGAGGAGAAGAGAACATGATTTAATTTATTCTCCCCTAACAGGAAACTAAAATCCATATGGCTTTCATCTCTCCTGCACCCGAGACGGGCTGGAGTGCCACATCTGTGAGAAATATGCTTTATGTCAAACTGATTAGGAGAGTCAATATTAGACATAACCTCTTTCTCTTTAAGGGTAGGCACACTCCATCATCCATTTATTTCTCTGGTGGGGCTTAAAGGAAGGCCTTAATCAACTTGCCTTATAACCTAAAGGCATTTGGAAGAAAAATCTATATTTGTTTCCTTAGTCAGATTGCTGAAGCATGAAATGGGATGTCTTGTCCTGCTGGCTTGGGTAGAAATGCCATATATTCTGCTTATTTATTTGGATGGGGAAAAGCAGGAGAACTGTCGAGAAGTTTTATATTGCCCCACTGACTTTGAGTGATAGGGTTCAAATTGCTATAGGAAGGCAGGCTGATGCTTTCATCCAGGAAAGGCTCTCAGAACAACTTTTCCTCTTAAAACACAGGATGACATAGTCATTGCAATGACATCAGCCAAGAATAATAAAAATAATGACTAAATAAAAAATCAGTGCCTTTCACCAAACTACTTTGAGATTCTTAAGTGCAATATTGCAAACATCAACTCCAAACTTCATCTGAAAGAGATCTTGTGGCTAAAAAAAAATTAACAAAAGTTTGGACTAAGTAGAGGAGTTATGCAAAGCCCCTGGTCTCCAAACTGGAGGCCAGCTAGAAGCAAATGTGATGGGAATGAGAGCAAAAAGGACAGACATCCACTTGACTCGGCCTATACTTAGCCAGGAGATTTGGGCAGAATTGCTCATCAGAAGGAGGAATTCCCACCAAACCTCCCAACCCCAACCAAAGGAAGAGTCTTTTCTCTTTTCTGGATATGAAGCTGTCAGGAAGGCAGGAGATTCAGGTATGCCAAACAGGCATCAGAATCTGGGTAGCAGGCAAAGCCCATCCAAGGAGCCCACCACCATTGTCATTGAACTCTGAATTACATTTCCCCTGCTGCATCTGCTGCACCTGCATGCTGACCATGTCCCAGTGTCACTGCTGCCATCACCACAATGAATTATCCATGGTCAGAGTTTCTATGCAACATCAGCCAGGTCCCTCTTCAAAGTCTTGTGTGAGTGTGTTTTATAAATCAAACCAGAGTCTTGCTCACTATCTTAACTGCCTACCTGGGCTGAAAAAAATGTTATCTGTCATTTGGATAGAGAGAGTGGAGGGAAATTCTGCCTCCCAACAAGGCCTTAACTGGGGAATTCCCAAAACAAAAGGAGGTATCTCCCAACAGCTAAGGAATTACACAATCTTCTTCCGAGGGGAACTTTGACTTTGCCCAAGTGAACAGGGGAAATCTGTGGGGAGACCAAAGAGATAAAGTAGGGGTGAGAGTAGCAAGTTCCCAGACTGGGATGACTTAGGAATAGCTGTTTCTGGGAAGTCTGGGGGAAAAGATGAGCTTATGAATCATTTAAGAGATTAATTGTCTAGACGTTAGTAACCATTCTCTCTAAAAGTTTAGCTACAGAAAAAAAGTTGTGTTTGAACATAAAATAATTATTAACAATGGAGGATAGTGTGGGAAAATAAATCTGTTCTTATTTTCAAAGGCATTTTTAACTAATAGGAGTTTTTAGGTACGTTGGTATTTCCCACAGGACTTTCCAGGTTGGCATAGCAGCAAGCAAACAATCAGAAGGGAAGTGGGTTAAAATGACCCTAGATGAGTACAAGTTAGAGAATGGTTACTAACATCTGGGCAATTAATCTCTGACAAGGTACATTGCCCAAGAAAAATGGAAAGCAAAGAGAACAATCTTACATTGTATAAGAATTGCTATTTTGTTTTGCCAAGTATGTTATGCTAGGTAACTATTAGTGGGTACAGAAATGGGGCTTTCCCACAGGAGAAGCATTTCTTACATGATATGGAGTCTCAGGGTAAAATGGAGTCTGTTTGGTCATTGTCCTATAGCCTGGCCCAGAACACTTTTTTTGGAAAAGAATATTCTGTAGAATCTCTTTGATATCTCACAAATATAAATAAAGTAGGCACGGGCTCCATTTTGTCAGAAGCTCAATCTGTCTGGTCAGCTTGCCTGTCCTGCCCCCACTTTTAAAACTACTGTCTGTGCTCTGTGTTTTGTTTTTTTTTTTTTTTGCCATTCTAATTTTCCTAGCTTGTATTTCTCAGCTAGCCCATTCCACCCAGGGGAACCCCATTCCCACCACCTGTGTGGGACGTGGGCAGGAATCTATGACCAGAAAAATGCTACTCTACCACTATGACTCTACTTTGAATCAGCACAATAAGAAATGGAATAGAGATCAGAAAAGAAGAAGTAATGCCTACCCAGTGGTGCACCACTGTAATCCCAGCAATCACAGAGGTTGAGGCAAGAGGATTGCAAGTTCGAGACCAGCCTGGGCAACTTAATGAGACCTTGTCTCGAAATAAAAATAAAAAAGGGCTCAGTAGTAGAGTTAAGAATGGACACATCAATGAATGAATGAAATAGACTACTAGCTCAGTGGTAGAGAACTTGCTTAAGATGCTGAAGACGTGGGTTCATCTCCACACTACAAAAAAGGAAATAAATATAAAAAAATCAACAGAAAACCCAGAAATGGACTCACCCAACTATAATCAATTGGCTTTTTTCCTCTGTTTATTCCCTATCCTTTTCTCTCTTTTTCCCCCCTAACATTTTAGGAGTTTCCCTAGGGTTTACAATCTTTAATAATCCAAGTCCACTTTTATATAGTGTAGTGCTGCTTATGTATAGTGTAAAATCTTGCAACAGCATATCACATGTTCTCCTTCCATCTCTTGTACCATGATTGTCATTTCACTCATTCTTACATAGGTTGTAAACATATTATTATTGCTTTAAACAGCCAAGTTATATCTTATAGAAATTAAATAGGATAAAATATTGTAATTTCTCTTCATTTATGTCATTTGTGCAGATGTGTGTTCCTGGATTGGTATCAAATTCTTTCTGCTTAAAGATCTTCTTTTAACAATTCTTACAGAGTAGACCTGCTGGCATCCAGTTCCTTCAGCTTTTGATTTTCCAAGAAAGTGTTTATTTCTTCTTCACATTTGAAGGGCATTATTCTAGCTAGACACAGAATTTTGATTTGAGAACTGTTTTCTGTCAGTACATTAAAATATTGCTCCATTGACTCTGGCTTGCATGGCTTCTAATGGGAGGTCTGCTGTAATTCTTATTTTAATAACACATCAGCTACATGCGCTCCCCCAGCCCCCACCTTCTGCTGTATTCAAGGTTTTCTTTTTGTCTTGGTTACCAGAAGTTCAGTTATGACTACATTCATTTCCTGTTGTTTCATTTTTGTATTCTCCTGTAGGGCGTTCTCTGAGATTTCCATGTTTGTGGTTTGATATCTGTCACTAATTTTAGACAAGTTGTAGCCATTATTTCTTCAGATTTATTTTCTGTTCCATTTTCTTTGTCTTTTCCCTCTAGTATTTCAAATATGTATACATTAGAAAGCATGGTATTATCCTACAACTCTTGAATGATTTTTTTTCTTTTGTTTTGTATTTTCTTACTATTTTTCTCTTGGCATTTCCTTTGGTGTAATTTCTATTCACCTATCTTCAGGTTTACTAAGGCTATGTTGAGAGCATTGTTTACTTTTTTGCTTTTAATTTCTAGCATTTTGTTATTGATGCTGTTATAGCTTCCATACACTGAAATTACCAGTCTGATCTTGCATATTCTATATCTTTTCTATAAGAGCCTTGAACTTACTAATTACAGTTATCTTAAATTCCCTATTAGTTCAATTGTCTGTGCATATGTGGGCCTCGTTTTGATGATGGCTTATCTTGTAAGACAACATTTTTTGTGCCATTAGGTGTGCCTTATAAGTTTCTATTGAGAGTTAGATATTTTATACATGACAGTAGATACTGAATTAAGCACATTTCATAATTGGGGATGAGCGTGCATTTTCTCATGCTAGGCCTTTAATATGAGTGTTTCTGCTTATCTAGTCAGGCATTGAGCTGTTTTGTGGTCTGTTGTTGCTATGGCTACCAGAGTTGCTGTTTATTATTGATATTGGACACAAGAGATTTTCAGTTCTTCAAATGATATTTTTATTTTTATCTCTCTGACTGACTTTAGTTTCTTTCTTTGTACTGTTCCTGAGAAAGAATTCACCCCTTACAGCTATCTAGATGAAGCCCCATTATTATTTTCATGTGAGCTACTTAGCATTGCTAGTCTTACAGTGTGTGTGTGTGTGTGTGTGTATGGGGAGAAGGAAGGCCTGGTATTCTGACTAAACATCAGACTTGGACATGTACCGGTACTGAGAACCTGGTGCTAGGGCTCTAGCTTTACTGTCCTTCCTCCAGAGAAAGAATCTTTTTTTTTTAACCTCTTCTTCCCCTCCTCTCCCTGCCCTTGGCTGTGGTTGGTATCCACCTCTGTCCTTAGGCTACAGTATTAACACCTTTCCATGACAGATTGAGCCTTTTTTAAGGGTAATAGAGAAATGGATTTGAGTATAGGTTTGGTGATTGCCTCTATCCTGCCCCCAGCCAAACTGCAATAAGATTCTTCCAGACCCCTGCCTGCAAACTTCATTGACTTCCCATGAAGATTAAGCCTCTCATCTGTAGGGGAGTGTTGGGATGGGTCTGGGTAGATTTTGCAGGGCTTTTGCTGTTTTCCTCCCTAACAAGCACCATATATGGGGAGGTCATACGGAACTTTCCCTGGATTCTACCCTATCTACCCTATATTAGTGTTTTTATCATTAAGCTACATCCTACCCTGGGTCAATTGGTTTTGAAAAGGTGCAAAGGCAATTGAATGGAGAATAGATAGGTTTTTGAGCAAGTAGGGATGGGACAGTTAGACACCTAGATGCAAAATATAAACTTCAATACATACCTCACAATTTTACAGAAATTAACCCAAAATAGATCATATACCTAAATGTCAACTGTAAGACTAGACAATTTTTATAAGAAAACATAGGCAAAAAATCTCTATGTACTTTGTCTAGGCAATGACCATTTAAATAGAACACCACAAGCATGATTCATAAAAGAAAAGAATTATAAATTTAGGATTTACCAAAATTATATCTTTACAAAAGACACTATTATGAGAACAAAAAGACAATCCATACACGGTGAGAAAGTATCTCCAAGTCACAACTCTGACAAAAGGCTTGTACATAGAATACATAAATACCTCTCTAAACTCAATAATAAGAAAATAAGGAAGATACTTGAATAGATGCTTCACCGAGGATGATATAAAGATGACAAGTAAGCATATGATAATACGCTCATCATCTTAAGCATCAGGGAAATGTAATTCAAAACCACAGGAGATACTACCATGTACCTATCATAGTCACCAAAACAAAGAAAACTGACAATTCTGAGTACTGGGGAGCATGCAGAGCTCATGAAACTCTCTTCAGTGCTGGGGGCAATGAAAAGGGGCACAGCCACGTGGAAAAACAGCTTGGCAGTGGCTTATAAAGTAAAATATACACTCACCATACAACCCAGAAATGCTTCTCTTAGGTATTTATTCAAATGAATTTAAAACTTATATCCACACTAACATTTATATTCAAACGTTTATGGTGGATTTATTCATAATGACCATAACCTGAAAATAACCCAGAAGTTATTCAGTGGGTTAATGAACAAATGAACTCTGGTGTATATGATTAATAGCAAAGGAGTCAACCATCAATACACGTTGATATATTAAGTATATCCAAGTGGAAGACCTGAAACACATTTTGGTAAGTCTGAAAAGCTAGGCATAAATGGCTACATATGATGTGATTCCACTGACAGAATATTCTGGAAAAGGCATAACAGTTGTATGGAAAACAGATCAGTTGTTGCCAACTATTGAAGTGGGTGAGGGGTTGACTACAATAGGCTATGCAGGGGAATTTTTGAGGTGCTGGGTGATGAGTATACAGAAACTCTCTGAAGTAGTTTTTACAATTTTTAGTAATATAGAATTAATTTCAAAGGACATTTGGAAATAAAAACAGTAAGTCTTAACTCTATAAATCATGAGCAATGAGAAAAGTAGTTAACTGACTGAATCACAGTATGGCAAATCCACAGGATGGGTAGATTAACTACTTGTAGTCATGTTCCACATAACCATGTTTCAGTGGATTGCAGACCACAAATATCATGGGGATCTCACAAGATTTTAATGGAGCTGAAAAATTCCTATCACCTAGAAACATAGTAACCACTGTCATGTTGTGGTGGAATGAACTACTCAGTGCTTGTGGCAAGGCTGGTGTAAATAAACCTACTGTACTGCCAGTCATATAGAAGTATGGCATATACAATCATGGGAAGTACCTAATAATTGATATGGAGAATAAATGACTATGTCACTTGTTTATGTATTTATTGCACTTTCTATTGCTATTTTAGAAAATACTTCTTCCATATATACTCAAGGAAGCTTACTTTAAGACAGTGTGCCATAATAAACCAGCAGCAACTTCATACATCTCATGTTTACCTTATATCTTAGTCGTAGCAAGAGGCCACATCTAGAGATGGACCTATGCTATTTAGGTTTGTATAATTATACTCTATGATGTTTGCACAATGACAATCCCCTAATGACACATACCTCAGAAAATATCCCTGTTGTAAAGTGATGGGTGACTGTACATAGAGAATTAACTGCCAATTTTCCCCACTATTTTAATTAATTTTTAATTGCTGCATTATATTTATACATAATAGCAGTTAACTGCCAAGTTTTAAGAACTTGAGATGATTCATGATCTATTTGAATAACAGTAGGAAACAAAGAATAAAGTAATCATATTTTGAAAAAAAATGGAACATAAAAGAGCATGAGAATTTGCCTAATTTATGAATTAAACTTTATCATAGGAATGTACACAATGGGGAAAAAAAGCAGTATATATAGGATTTAGTGCTATCTTCAGCTTAAGATTTCCTTTGAGGGCTTACAATGCACGGAGGATGACTGTGTATACACACGCGTGTGCACACACGCATTTTTCACTTTTTTTTTCTTACAACTTAGAAAAATGTCAATAAGAAAGTTGGCACCGCTTTTTGGCGACTAGAATGTTAGTGCCTGGCAAAGCTGAGAAGCAGCAACGCGGAGACAGCTTTCTGATTTCATCCTACACTTCTGAAATTAGAGTGCATCCAGTCCCGGGAAGCCAGATGGCCGCCTGTGAACTGCAGGATCACCAGGCATCACTCATCCTGCTCCCCAGCCATGGCAAAGCAATTCGCTCCAGCAGGTGTCCTCAGGTTTTTTTGTTTGTTTGTTTTTGGTTTTTTTTTTTGGTTTTTGTTGTTGTTGTTGTCTTTTTCTTGACAAAAAGCCAAGGAGAGCCTCCCCCAGGCTGTGAGGACTGAGGGCTGTGAAGCACCACTCTCGGGGGAGCAGTGCTTTCAGGCCTCTTCCCCTCCAGCTCCCGAGGGAAGGGGTCCCTTTGCTATCGTAGGACTCAGCCATTCCAAGCTCAGCAGCTTCAGACCAATTTTTTTTTCTTCTGAAGTTTTAGGGACAAAGACAGTCCCGTGCCTGCAGCAGCTCACCATATTCTTCTGCACTGTGATCGCCACACTGATTCATGAGGACAGGAGTCTCATCTATCTGCTTCAGTGGTTGTACCCCCAGCACCTATGACTGTGACCGGCATACATCTCTTAGAGAGTAGTCCACAGCACGCAGGTCATCCGTAATCACAGAGTATGGTCCCTGAGTTCTCTCTATGTGGATGCTAAAACCTGAAGATATTCACATCCCTAATATAAAATGATATGAACCTGTGCACTTCCTCATATAGACACTTCTTATAAAACCTCAGATGATGTACAGGATATGTCAATAGTTGCCATATTGTATTATTTAGGAAATAACGACAAGAAAAAAGTTCTGTACAGATTTGGCACAGACACAATTATTTTTTCCAAATATTTTTAATCTGCAGTTAGTTGAATCCACAGAGGCAGAACCCATGGGTAAAGCCAACTGTAATTCGAATCAAAGGTCTCATGAGCATCAGACCCCAGCCCTCTTGAGTTGCAAGTGGGACAAATGGAACAGCATCTTACAAGGCACAGCATACTGAAGCTTAGCACATCTATGGGCAAAGTCCAGTCCACGGTACCATGAGCCAGAACCTCTGGGTTCAATGTCTAACTCTCTATTTATGGTCCTTTCCTTAAATCCCCCAACCTGTCTCCCTCTGTTTTCTCATTCAGCCAGAGGGTGCTATCTCTGTGGTCAGGCCATAGTGAGGATAAATTAAAAAAAAAATGTATAAGGATGCCAGATGTGATCAGTAAAATGCTACACAGATGGAAGACGTGACCATTACTTCTCCAGGGCAAGGAACATGCCTGCCATCCATACCCCAGCTTTTCCCATTGAGTGGTGGCCAGAGTCCCCAGTGTTCATATCCACTAAAGACCCTCTGGTGGTCTAGCCTCCCAGGAGGCTAGTGCTTTTATTTGAATATCTGAGGGTGGCAGGATGGCTCAGCTTAATCTGCCTCTCCCTGCTTCCTTATTGTTGAAATCTTTCCCAAACCGTCCTCAGCTCTCTGAAGCTGAAGAAAATAGAGAGGGAAGTAAACACTTAGAATTATCCCTTCTAATCTCCACCTGGTGGTTAAATCTCTGTGCGCCTCTTGGTTCATTGACACAACTCCTCTGTGCTTCAGCCCTCAAAGGTGATCTGAGATAATGCCACCAACAAACATGCTGGGGACTTTCGTGAGGTCGAACTTATCAAATATAAAGCATTTTTACAGATGTCAAGGGCCTTAGGAAAGCTGCAGAAATCAAGCTGGTGGCATTTGTAGCAGACTAATTTGAAATTTACTTTATGAGCACTTAATTTGTACAATAAAAACACTAAATGTTTTCAGTCTGAAGTCAAAATCTTATCATGCCTTCATGTTTTATTTTCTCGCAATTGATTTGTAGGGTAGATGAGGCCATATCTAGTTGAGCATTTATAAAATTGAGATCACATTTATTTGAAAACTCATAAGGAGCAACGAGGTCCTCACTTTTTGTAAGTAAGCTAATATTATTTGGGCAGGATAACTGCCTGGAATTCAGAGATGAATGAAAAACACCCACTGTATATGAAGAATTGACCAAACAGTAGTGGAAACAGGCTGCCATGGACTGAGAGAATGTTTGTGTTCCCCTAGATTCATATACTGAAGCCCTAAACCTCACATGATGGTATTTGGAGGTGGGACATTTGGGGTATTAAATTAGAAGAGACCATGAGAGTGGGGCCCCATGATAAAATAGTGCCCTCATAAGATAAAGGTGACCAGAGCTCTCTCCCTGCCTTACCACATGAAGATACATCTAGAAGGTGGTGATCTATATTCCAGGAAGGGACCCCTCACCAAGAACCCAACTGTACTACCATCCTGACTTTGGACTCCCAGTCTCCAGAACTGTGGGAAAATAAATGTTTGAGCCACCGGGTCTGCAGTATATTGTTATAGCAGCCTGAGCAGATTACCATGCAGTTATATAATATTCAACATATTAGGCCATCAGTGCTACACCATGGATATGTCCAGGTCCAATGGGAAAACAGGAGAAGGATCAACTTTCCCATCAAGAGGAGGTTACATGTGGCTTCACCACTGAGAAGGAAGTATTTAAACCTGAGACTTGAGCTTATATATTTATGGAGTGGTTATACTATGCATGTTTTTATTAAATATCTGCTATGTGCTTGGCACTGTTCTAAATGGCAAGATTTTAGCAGTAAATCCGTAGATAAAAGCCCCCGTCCGCATGTAGCTCACGTCTAGAGGATTTGAATGAAGAAATAATACATTCCATTATGCAAGGCACCGCATGCCTCTGGTGACCTGGAGTATCAGGTGGTAAGGGACAAGACTTCAAGGTGAGAAAGGGCCAGATTGGGATGGGCCTCATTTTAAGTCCTTGTGCTTATTTTCCTGACTTCAAATATACAAAGAATTGAATTTTCTGCATGGTGATTAGGTTGATAACACTGCAGTTACGGCTATGAGAATTCTTTGTCATATTGAAATTCTTTGGGAATTTGTACTTGCAAATCTGAAACCCTCTGCCAACTCCTCGCTCTTTACCAAAACCCTTAATATAAATGTTACAGTTGTGGAGTATATTAGGACTGGAACCATCACTATAGAGCAGAATAAAGAACGCTGTGCACATTAGTCTATTTTAGGACCAAGTAAGTGGAGCTGCAATGCATGTCATTTCATGCCCATTTCCCTACCAGACTGCAAGCCTGAGAATAGAGATTGTTTTTCAAGTTGATCATCAAATTTCAGGCATGAAGCCTGATGCCTGGGACGTGGTAGCTGATCAACAATTAGCATGCAATAGTAAGGAGTTTACTACTTCTGTTGTGATAATTCATCATTTCCATGTGGCTGCTTAATTTTGTTAATATTAAATACAGTCATGCACCCCATAACAATGTTTCAATTAACTATGGGCAGCATATGCAATGGTGATCTCATAAGATTATAACAAAGCTGAAAAATTCATGTTGTCTAATAGTTTCACTGTCCCTTTTTATGTTTAGATATGTTTAGAAGCAAAAAAATTATATACACAAATTATGTTAAAATTACCTACAGTATTCAGTAGAGTAACATACAATATGACTGGTAGCCTAGGTATGAAGTAGGCTAACCCATCTAGGTTTGCATTAAGTACATGCTATAATGTTCACAGAACCATGAAAACACCTAGCAACTAATTTTTCAGGGTGTATCCCTATTGTTAAGTGATGCAAGACTGTATGTTGTACACCAAACGAGTTCTATAAATCATTTTAGGCAACCACTCTACTTTCAAGAAAATTACATAAAAACAAAATTTTCTGATCCCTGCAGGATTTATTTATTTTACCCATGACTTCTCTCCCCTGCTTACATACAAATCTGTACTTTGAAACCACAGAGCTCCCAGTGGGAGGGTTTGAGCTAAAACCAAGATTTTAGATCCAATAAAAAAGAGATGAAACAGAATGACAAATAATAAAAACTAAACAATTGTACAAAATAAAGCACATATTTTTTTTAAAAAAAAAGAAGTTTGTATTATACATCTGCAATAGAGGTTCCGGCAGCCCAGCACTGGCCTTTTCAGAACAACCTTGGAAAATAACCAAATCACCGCCAAGCACCTTTCCCATGCTTAAATGAATCTAGCGGGTGATATAGTGAATAACCACAGCAGAGCCCATCAGTATTCTGCCTCTTCTTACCTCTTCCTCCCATCAATGTTTCCTTGCTCAGTGACACCAAAGTTTCCCCACTTCTCCCAGGCTGCCCCCACCTCCAACCACCAGTACCTTCCACCTGCAATTTTCTTAGGTGCTTTATTCCCGTTTTGCTTTCCTACAGATGCTTTTTATTTCTTTCCAAAGACATACTCGCCCTCACATTTCCAATTTTGTCATTATTTCTCTGTTGCTCTGATTATTATAATCAAAACCCAGAGAACAGATTGCAAGGTTCAGGTGCACCTTGGCAGACATAGAGGAAGATGGGCTTTGAGGTTCAAGCAGGAGTCTCTCCACTGTGAAGAGAAGAGTGAAGAGGACAGCACTTCCATCAAACTTTTTCCTTTACCTCTATCACCTGTGCAACGTTGTTTAACATATTGAAATCATTCTGCCATCTATAGCAAAAGGAAGGTAAACTCCAGAAATGCCATTCTAAAGACACCGCCACTCCCCATGTGGCTGTGAGAGATAACTAGAACAGAATCCAGAAACCAAATATAGGTGCAAGAGCAAATGAACACCGAGTCAGGTATATTCTGGGCCTAGAATTGAAGCCAAGAAAAGGAAATAGGTAGTTAAAACACAAGGCCCTAAGATGGGTGTGGTGACACATGCCTGTAAACCCAGTGGCCCTAGAGGATAAGGTAGGAGGATTGCAAGTTCAAAGCCAGTCTCAGCAACTTAACAAAGTTCTAAGCAATTTAGTGAGATACTCTCTTAAAATTAAAAATAAAAAGGGCTGGGGATGTAGCTCAGTGATTGAATGCCCCAAGTTCAACCCCTTGTATAAAATAAAATTTAAAAGTAACAAGGCCCTGAGGGCAGGGACACTCCATTTTGAATTCTGAAACCAAGACTTAACAACTGTGAGACTTTAGGCGTGTCATCAAATGGTACTGAAATTCTGTTTCCTTCCTTACTGGAAAAGCAATAAGATTAATCATACTCTGCAAAAGAGAAAGTGGTTAGCAAGGAGTTCAATGCTCAGTATTCCTTAAAGGTTAGTGAGTGTTAGTTATTACAATGATCATGTGTATTATTACTTCAGACCTCAACCCCAGGCCTGTTTATATCTAGGACATCAGAAATTTTTTTTAATGGATTTACCTCGTAGAGTATTTCATATATTTTTGAGACTCTAAATTTTTTATAAAATTTCTTATTTTTCTCTATTGATTTATATTTAGGTGTTTATGGAGTTTTTAATAAGCCTTAAAACACTTTGAGAATTTCAAGTTGCCATCAAGTTATAGATGTGGTCTTTTTTATAGGGACATACACACACATATGTATGTATAATACAGTTAGCCCTCTGTATGTTCAGATTCTGTATCCATGGACTTAACCAACTTAACTTATTTTTAAAGATGAAAAATATTCTTTAAAAGATTATATACATGAATCTCTGTGTTTGTATACACACACAAACACACACACACGTGTATGTGTGTTTGTGTGTGTTGCTATCTGATCAAAATATCTGACTAGAACAACTTAGAGGAGGAAAAGTTTATTTTGGTTCACAGCTTCAGAGATTTAGTCTATGGTTGGCCAAGTTCATACTTCTGGGCCCAAGGTGAGGCAGAACATTACGACAGAAGCGCATGGCAGAAGAGCAATGATCATCTCATGGTGGCCAGCAAGCAGAGAGACAGAGAGAGAAGGGAAAGTGACCAAAGGGAAGAGAAACCCTTCCAAGCCACATCCCCAGATATCCACCTCCTAAAGCCACACCCACCTGCCTACAGGTACCACCCAGTCAATCCATTCAAACTAGGATGGACTGAATAGGTTACAGCTCTTATAATCCAATCATTTCACTTCCAAACATTCCTGCATTAACACTGGAGCTTTGGGGGGTGCTTCATATTCATGCCATGACCTATATCATCTCTCATGCACATGTACATTTTTGTCATTATTTGTCGAAAAATATAGTACAGCAAATATTTTTATAGAATTTACATTGTATTAAGTATTATAAATAATGTAGAGATGGGTTAAAGTATATAGGTGAATGTGCATATCTCCATACAAATACTATGCCATTTTTATAAGGGAATTGATCATCTTAGGATTTTGATATCTACAGGGGATCCTGGACCAATCCCTCACAGATACTGAGAGACAATTGCATACACATAGATGCATATCTGTGGGTGTACGTGCAGGTATGTATTTTCTGAACCTCAACTTTCGGTATTATTTTAAGTGGCCAGTTTCCAGCCAGTTCTCTAATAGTTTCAGCAGGACAGGCAGAATTGGCTATGGACTTTCCGTTAATGTGTTGAAGGTCTTCATATACATTTTCCCATTTATCAAACCTTAGTGAAATAATAAATTGTTTACTCCGGGCAGCCTGGGGTAGCCTTATGAAATTGTTATGATTTGTTTCTGAGATAGAGTGGAAATTCCATGGTAATCTTCACGGAATGTTAATAAGAGCGAAAAGAAGATTTAATTAAAGTGTTCTTTGTGGCTCCCCCCCCCCAACTGTAGCCATCTGCAGACACTTCCCCACAGTGTCTTATCGCTATCGTGCAGGCACAGTGGAATCTTTATCATGTGTGGCAGGGACTAAGGAGCAGAGACACATAAAAATAATGGTGGGACACTTATTTTTAAAAAGCACAACACTGCTCCTCTTTCATGCACCTAACCCCAGATGGAGTTCTCTCTGTGCTTGAATGTAAGGTGCTGTTTTTACTGCATGGCTCCTTCTTAAAGGTTCTAAGAATCCTGGCCATTGCTTGGTAACGTGTAGTTCTCTTTCTAGAGCATGAAGTTTGATAATGAGGGGAAGGTGTGGTGTAAAATAACACAATTTTGTTTTAAAAATTCAAATAGGGACTCGAGGGTTTAGGAGAGTTTAATTGCTTTTTCCAGCTACTTACCCATTGACAGCAACCAATTTAAAAGCTTTGCAACTTGAATGCTTAATGATAATAAATTTGGTTTTTGAAGAATCAGGGTACATCATGTAAAAGAATGCTCACCATGCAATTCGCAACAGTGAAGAATGTATATCACAGTGAAGAATTTTGGAGAAGAATGTTATGTTACCATGGAAATAGGTTGATGACACATTAAGGAAAAAGTAAAACCCAGTACAAAGCTTCATATACAACATGATCTTAACACAAAAATCAAAAGAAATTAAGCTGCAAAGAAAAGAAATTAAGCTGTAATCTTGCCCTTCTTCTTACCTACACATTCTCCATTACCTATGAGGGATAGGTATTAGTTTTATAATTATGAAAAAGATCTTTAGAATGTAAGGTCTGGCCCTATTTGGGGAGAATATGGAAACACACTCCATCTTATACTTATGTACTTATAAAGTTTGCATAGGCTACAGAGGAGCCATCTGAGGACTCTAACACATGGATGATAGCAGGTAGCATGGAAAAAGAGACCAGATTTTGAGTCCCACAAAACCAGTGGTTGCTTTACCATTTTCCGCTCAGTATCATCTAACCTGGACAGGAAGGCAGCTTGAAGCCCAGAAACACACACCAGATGTTGACAGAACAAGCATCAGGAAGCCTTCTTTTTCCTTCTCTCCCATAGCAACACTCACCCAATACTCTGGTGACCCTGGCAGTGGCACAGTTACCTCAATGGCAGCAGGCGGGCACCTAAAACTCTGGAGGAGAACTTTCTCTCTGATCAAAGGAACTGTGGTCCCAAGAGTCACTGTGAATACATATTGCATGTATTTTTCTTCTCCTGCATTTGATTTTGGACACAGGCACAGTTATAGAAAGTTCACAGAATATTGGGTTGATGAATATTCCAGGTTTCTGGCCAAAGGACTGGGAAGGGAGGCCCTGATAACAAAAGCATGCTGGAATGATAGAGAGGAAGAAGATCAAGAGAGTGATCCCAATAAAGCTGTGTATAAATTCTAGAGAACCACTTTTACCTGTGCAAGTGTGAATCTGGCCCTAATAAACATTTCACAGGCTTTGAGAACTGAGATCCAGGGTCACAGACTGGCCAATGGAACTGGTCTGAGCAACACTGAAAATGCTTTGAAAATAGAATTATGTTGGAATCAGAACCCAGAGAATAACACAGGTCAGAATTTGTGGCCTAAATCTGATTTGCATGATTGCTTGTCAAAACAACAACAACTACAAATCAACATTCCCATTAGAATTTCAATAAGACATAGAAATTCATGATGTAACAGAATGCCCAGGATATAATCTGAAATTAATCAGTATGCAAAGAACCAGGTGCATTAGTTGCTATTCTGTCACTGTGACCAAAATACCCAACGAGAACTTGGAGGAGGTTCATTTTGGTTTATGGTTTAAGAGGTGTAGTTCATGGTTGGCCCTGTGCATTGCTCTGGGCCCAAGTTGAGACAGAACATCATGGCAGAAGGGCATGATGGAAGAGCACCACTCCATTCATAGCAGTCAGGAAGCAAAGAGAGGAAGGAGGAAAGGCTGCGAGGAAGATGCACCCATCCATGTCTTTCCCCAGAGACCCACATCCTCCAGGCATGCCCCACCTACCTACAGTTACTCCAGTTACTCCATTAATCCATCAAGTGGATTAATTCACTGATGAGCTCACAGATCTCATCTGATGGACTGATTAGGTTACAGCTCTCATAATCTAGTGATTTCCTCTCCAAACATTCTTGCATTAACACAGGAGCTTTTGGGGGATACCTCATATCCAAACCATAACACCAAGAAAATCTTAACTCACAATGTAAAAGACGATTAACAGGTAACAATCCTGAGGTCACAGAGATATTAGAATCATCAAAGACTTAAAGTAGGTATGATATGCTCCCAAAGTTTTTATACGTCCTAAACATAGCAAATTAAAGGTGTAGAATGTCAGAATAACAAAGGAGAAAAAAACGCCCAAATATATTTGTCTTTAAGAAACCCTCTTTATGTAGGTTAAAAGTAAAAGGATAGATAAAGATATACCATGCCTGCATAAATCAAATAAAGAGGGAGTGCTGACATTAATATCAGGCAAAGTATATTTCAAAATTTAAAAAAAAAATCCCTAGGACTAAAAAGGACATAAGATAATGATTTAAAAAAAATGAATTCACTGTGAATTCATAGTAATCCTAAATGTGTATGTACCTAAAAATAAACTCCAAGATCTATGAAGCAGAAGTTTGACAGACTGGAAATGAGAAATGCATGAATAACTCCATAATTATGACTGGAGAGTTCAATACTCCTGCTTCAGTTATCAATCATTCTTAGATACAATGGTAAAGAAATCTATAAGAAAAAATAATCAATAGATTAGATTTTTAAAAAAGCAAAACACTTTGCTGTGTTTAAGATAGTGTTAAAAGAATGAAAAGACAACCTACACAATAGGAGAAAATATTTCCAAACCACATACCCAATTAAAGATTCATATTTAGAGTAGGGTATTTAAAAAGAAAAAACTCTCAGAACTCAACAGAAGGAAAACAAACAACTCAATTTAAAACATACTGGGCGTGGGGATATAGCTCAGTAGCAGAACATTTGCCTAGCATGCATCAGGCCCTGAGCTCAATTCCCAGCACCTATAAAATAAAATGAAATAAAACATGGAAAAAAGACTTAAAGAGACATTTCATCAAGCAGTACTGCACAAGCCCTTTGGAGAGAACTTCAGGTTGCCATATGCCCCAGATGCTGAACATAAAACTACAGGACTTGTTTGCCCAGTTGGATTTCAGTTTTGCTTTGGTCCCATTCCTTCTATGCTCCTAATTCTTCCTTATGGAATGGGAATATTCACTCTTTGCCTTTACATATATTATATATATAACTTGCTTGGGGCTCATGCTGAGAGTTTGCCTTCAGTTTCAGAGGAGACTTTGCACTTGTACTTTTTGGAAATCTGTTGAGACTATGGGGACTCAGGGAAATGAATTAAATGTATTTATCATTGTGAAATAAGCATGAGCTTTGAGGGGCAAGGATGAAATATTATGGTTTAAATATAAGGTGACCCCAAAAAAACTCATGTGTGAGACAATGCAAGAAAGTTTAGAAGTGAAATGATTGGGTTAAGAGAATCTTAACCTAACCATTACATTAATCCACTGATAGGGATTAACTGTCCTGTGGGTAAGATTTGGCTACAGGAGGTGGGTCACTGAGGATATGCCTTTGGGGTACATATTTTGTCTGTGGTGAGAGAAACGTCTCTCTGGCTTCCTGGGGCCATGTTCTGAGCCACTTTCTTCCACCACACTCTTTCACCATGATATGCTACCTCCCCTAAGATCAAAAGCAATAGAACTAGCCATCTATAGACTGAGACCTCTGAAACCATGAGGCCCCAAATAAACTTTTCCACCTGTAAGTTTTCTTTTCAGGTCTTTTGGTCACAGCAGGGAAAACACTGACTAAAACAGGATTTAAGGATGATAAATAAACATATGCAAAGATGCTCAGAAATATTAATCATAAGGATAATGAAATTAACACCATGAATAGTTATCACTACACACCTATCCAAATGGCTAAAATTTATAATAAAAAAAAGCTGAATGTATCAAGAGCTATTGAGAATGTGGAACAATCTGAACTCACATGTTGCTAGAGGAAATGTAAAATGGCACAGACACCCTGGAAAAATAATTCGGTAGTTTCTTATAAAGCTACAAATATACTTACTATATGACCCACCAATTCCACCTACGTATATGCAAAGACTTATATGTGAATGTTTATAGCAGCTCTTTCCTTATTTGCTTTACTTGGGAACAATATGAATGTCCTTCCAAAGAACAAGCTATTGATAAATAGAACAATCTGGATGAATGTTGCATTTTGGTGAGGAAAATAAGACAGTCTCAAAAGTTTACATACTGTTATGTTCTACTTATATGACATCCCAGGAAAAATGAAACTATGGTAAAGGAAAATAAACCAGTTTTTGAGGAATGATTAAACCATTCTCTATTCTGATGATGGTGAAGATTGTGGTTACACCACTCTATACATGTGATAAAACTCTTAGAACTCTTCATCCAGTACAAACCAAAAATACCATATGGTAATTTAAAAATTGTTATAGTTTATATCTTTAAATTTATTAGAATCACACCTTTAGATTTATAGATCACACTTCTACAAAATTATTCAGATCTATAAAAAAAATTTGTAGCAGTTTTTTTTTTTATTTCATTAACCTGCCCTTAACATAAAACACTGGTTGATTCATATTTTTTTCTGTCCAATAACTACAGATTTCAATTTTTTATTTTTTGTTTTCTTTGTTATTTTTTCCTATTAAATATTTAGCTATAGGTAAAAATCTAATTTTTGATAGTATGTTTACTAATGTAACAGAAACACAAAAATAAAGGCCAAGTGCTGGAAACTAAAATCTGAAACGTAACTGTTTGGTAGGAGGCAGACACAACAACATTCTCCACAACTTTGGCAAATCAAGTTTTTCAGGGAAAGGAAGCTACCTATTAAATTGTTTTAGGATCGTAGTCCTAATAAGCCACATTATGGCTATATCTATGGGAAGGGCAGCTCAAGCACAGAGAGGCTCCAGCTAAGAGGAAGCAATTCTGTTTGAGGAGCTAAAGGCAGCCAGTGGCTGGAGCATGGAACCCCAGAGGCAAGGAGGTTCCCTGGGAGTGTTGGACAGGAGGTGTGCCCAGGGCAGATAATACAAAGCCCAGCTGACTCAGTTAATAATTCTGATTTTATCCAGAAGTTTTTGATGGCTTTAATAATGACATAAAAAGATTGGAGAAAGAGGTTTCTTACATATTTTTTCTGATAAAATATTCTTTTTTTTTAATTTTTTATTGTGGGTTGTTCAAAACATTACAAATTTCTTGACATATCATATTCCACACTTTGATTCAAGTGGGTTATGAACTCCCACCTTCACCCCATACACAGATTGCAGAATCACATCAGTTACACATCCATTGATTTACATATTGCCATACTAGTGTCTGTTGTGCTCTGCTGCCTTTCCCATCCTCCACCCGCCCCCCTCCCCACCTCTCCCCTCCCCTCCCCTCCTCTCTCTCTACCCCCTCCACTGTATAACCCTGAGGGTCTCCTTCCATTACCATGCAATTTCCCTTCTCTCTCCCTTTCCCTCCCACCTCTCATCCCTGTTAAATGTTAATCTTCTTCTCCTGCTCTTCGTCCCTACTCTGATCTTAGTTACTCTCCTTATATCAAAGAAGACATTTGGCATTTGTTTTTTAGGGATTGGCTAGCTTCACTTAGCATAATCTGCTCTAATGCCATCCATTTCCCTGTAAATTCTATGATTTTGTCATTTTTTAATGCAGAGTAATACTCCATTGTGTATAAATGCCACATTTTTTTTATCCATTCGTCTATTGAAGGGCATCTAGGTTGGTTCCACAGTCTTGCTATTGTGAACTGTGCTGCTATGAACATCGATGTAGCAGTGTCCCTGTAGCATACTCTTTTTAGGTCTTTAGGGAATAGACCAAGAAGGGGAATAGCTGGGTCAAATGGTGGCTTTATTCCCAGCTTTCCAAGAAATCTCCATACTGCTTTCCAAATTGGCTGCACCAATCTGCAGTCCCACCAGCAATGTACAAGTGTACCCTTTTCCCCACATCCACGCCAGCACTTGTTGTTGTTTGACTTCATAATGGCTGCCAATCTTACTGGAGTGAGATGGTATCTTAGGGTGGTTTTGATTTGCATTTCTCTGACAGCTAGAGATGGTGAGCATTTTTTCATGTACTTGTTGATTGACTGTATGTCCTCCTCTGAGAAGTGTCTGTTCAGGTCCTTAGCCCATTTGTTGATTGGGTTGTTCTCTTATTGTCTAATTTTTTGAGTTCTTTGTATACTCTGGATTTTAGGGCTCTATCTGAAGTGTGAGGAGTAAAGATTTGTTCCCAGGGTGTAGGCTCCCTATTTACCTCTCTTATTGTTTCTTTTGCTGAGAAAAAACTTTTTAGTTTGAGTAAGTCCCATTTGTTGATTCTAGTTATTAACTTTTGTGCTATGGGTGTCCTATTGAGGAATTTGGAGCCCGACCCCACAGTATGTAGATCGTAGCCAACTTTTTCTTCTATCAGACGGCGTGTCTCTGATTTGATATCAAGCTCCTTGATCCATTTTGAATTCACTTTTGTGCATGGCGAGAGAAAGGGATTCAGTTTCATTTTGTTGCATATGGATTTCCAGTTTTCCCAGCACCATTTGTTGAAGATGCTATCCTTCCTCCATTGCATGCTTTTAGCCCCTTTATCAAATATAAGATAGTTGTAGTTTTGTGGATTGGTTTCTGTGTCCTCTATTCTGTACCATTGGTCCACCCGCCTGTTTTGGTACCAGTACCATGCTGTTTTTGTTACTATTGCTCTGTAGTATAGTTTGAAGTCTGGTATCGCTATACTGCCTGATTCACACTTCCTGCTTAGCATTGTTTTTGCTATTCTGGGTCTTTTATTTTTCCATATGAATTTCATGATTGCTTTCTCTATTTCTACAAGAAATGCCGTTGGGATTTTGATTGGCATTGCATTAAACCTATAGAGAACTTTTGGTAATATCGCCATTTTGATGATGTTAGTTCTGCCTATCCATGAACAGGGTATATTTTTCCATCTTCTAAGATCTTCTTCTATTTCTCTCTTTAGGGTTCTGTAGTTTTCATTGTATAAGTCTTTCACCTCTTTTGTTAGGTTGATTCCCAAGTATTTTATTTTTTTTGAAGATATTGTGAATGGAGTGGTTGTCCTCATTTCCATTTCAGAGGATTTGTCGCTGATATACAGGAATGCCTTTGATTTATGAGTGTTGATTTTATATCCTGCCACTTTGCTGAATTCATTTATTAGCTCTAATAGTTTCTTTGTAGAGCCTTTTGGGTCTGCTAGGTATAGAATCATATCATCTGCAAATAGTGATAATTTAAGTTCTTCTTTTCCTATTTTTATGCCTTTAATTTCTTTCTTCTGTCTAATTGCTCTGGCCAGTGTTTCGAGAACTATGTTGAACAGAAGTGGAGAGAGAGGGCATCCCTGTCTTGTTCCACATTTTAGAGGGAATGCCTTCAGTTTTTCTCCATTCAGAATGATGCTAGCCTGAGGCTTAGCATAGATTGCTTTTACAATATTGAGGTATGTTCCTGTTATCCCTAGTTTTTCTAGAGTTTTGAACATAAAGGGATGCTGTACTTTGTCGAATGCTTTTTCCGCATCTATCGAGATGATCATATGGTTCTTATTTTTGAGTCTATTGATGTGGTGAATAACATTTATTGATTTCCGTATATTGAACCAGCCTTGCATCCCAGGGATGAATCCTACTTGATCATGGTGCACAATTTTTTTGATATGTTTTTGTATCCGATTCGCCAGAATTTTATTGAGGATTTTTGCATCTAGGTTCATTAGAGATATTGGTCTGTAGTTTTCTTTCTTTGAAGTGTCTTTGTCTGGTTTAGGTATCAGGGTGATGTTGGCCTCATAGAATGAATTTGGAAGTTCTCCCTCTTTTTCTATTTCCTGAAGTAGCTTGAAAAGTATTGGTATTAGTTCTTCTTTAAAGGTTTTGTAAAATTCTGCTGTATACCCATCCGGTCCTGGCATTTTCTTAGTTGGTAGTCTTTTTATGGTTTCTTCTATTTCCTCAATTGATATTGGTCTGTTTAGGTTGTCTATATCCTCCTGACTCAATCTGGGCAGATCATATGACTTAAGAAATTTATCTATGCCTTCACTATCTTCTAATTTATTGGAGTATAAGGATTCAAAATAGTTTTTGATTATCTTCTGTATTTCTGAAGTGTCTGTTGTGATATTGCCTTTTTCATCTCGTATGCTAGTAATTTGAGTTCTCTCTCTTCTTCTCTTCGCTAGCATCGCTAAGGGTCTGTCGATTTTGTTTATTTTTTCAAAGAACCAACTTTTAGTTTTGTCAATTTTTTCAATTGTTTCTTTTGTTTCGATTTCATTAATTTCAGCTCTGATTTTAATTATTTCTTGCCTTCTACTTCTTTTGCTGTTGTTTTGCTCTTCTTTTCCAAGGATTTTGAGATGAAGTATGAGATCATTTATTTGTTGGTTTTTTCTTTTTTTAAGGAATGAACTCCAAGCAATGAATTTTCCTCTTAGAACTGCTTTCAATGTGTCCCATAGATTCCGATATGTTGTGTCTGTGTTTTCATTTATCTCTAAGAATTTTTTAATTTCCTCCTTGATGTCTTCTATAACCCATTGATCATTCAGTAACCTATTGTTCATTCTCCAAGTGATGTATGCTTTTTCCTTCCTTCTTTTATCGTTGATTTTCAGTTTCATTCCATTATGATCAGATAAGATGCATGGTATTATCTCTACTCCTTTATATTGTCTAAGAGTTGCCCTGTGACATAATATATGATCTATTTTTGAGAAGGATCCATGTGCTGCTGAGAAAAAAAGTGTAACTGCTTGATGTTGGGTGGTATACTCTATATATGTCAATTAGGTCTAGGTTATTAATAGTGTTATTGAGTTCTATAGTTTCCTTATTCAACTTTTGTTTGGAAGATCTGTCCAGTGGCGAGAGAGGTGTGTTGAAGTCTCCCATGATTATGGTATGGTGGTCTATTAGACTCTTGAACTTGAGAAGAGTTTGTTTGATGAACATAGCTGCACCATTGTTTGGGGCATAAATATTTATGATTGTTATGTCTTGTTGGTGTATGGTTCCCTTAAGCAGTATGTAGTGTCCCTCTTTATCCCTTTTGATTAACTTTGGCTTGAAATCTATTTTACTTGATATGAGTATGGACACTCCTGCTTGTTTCCGAAGTCCATATGAGTGATATGATTTTTCCCAACCTTTCACCTTCAGCCTATGTATGTCTTTTCCTATCAAATGCGTCTCCTGTAGGCAGCATATTGTTGGGTCTTGTTTTGTGATCCATTCTACTAGCCTGTGTCTCTTCATTGGTGAGTTTAAGCCATTAACATTTAGGGTTATTATTGAGATATGGGTTGTTCTTCCAGCCATATTTGTTTATTTATGTTACTAAACATGGTTTGTTTTCCTCTTTGATTATTTCCCCCCCTTTACTGTCCTACCTCCCACTGTTGGTTTTCATTGTTATTTTCCATTTCCTCTTCCTGTAATGCTTTGGCAAGGATGTTTTGAAGAGATGGTTTTCTAGCTGCGAATTCTTTAAACTTTTGTTTATCGTGGAAGGTTTTAATTTCATCTTCCATCCTGAAGCTTAATTTCGCTGGATACACAATTCTTGGTTGGAATCCATTTTCTTTCAGTGTTTGAAATGTGTTATTCCAGGATCTTCTAGCTTTCAGAGTCTGTGTTGAAAGATCAGCTGTTATCCTGATTGGCTTACCCCTAAATGTAATCTGCTTCCTTTCTCTTGTAGCTTTTAAAATTCTCTCCTTATTCTGTATGTTGGGCATCTTCATTATAATGTGTCTAGGTGTGGATCTCTTATGATTTTGCACATTCGGCATCCTGTAGGCTTCTAGGATTTGGGATTCTGTCTCATTCTTCAAGTCTGGGAAGTTTTCTCGTATTATTTCATTGAATAGACTGCTCATTCCTTTGGTTTGGAGCTCTGTACCTTCCTGTATCCCAATGACTCTTACGTTTGGTCTCTTAATGTTATCCCATATTTCTTGGATGTTCTGCTCATGGTTTCTTAACAGTCTTGCTGAGCTGTCTATGTTCTTTTCCAGTTGAAATACTTTGTCTTCATTGTCTGATGTTCTATCTTCTAAGTGTTCTACTCTGCTGGTAGTATTCTCCATTGAGTTTTTAAGTTGGTTTATTGCTTCCTGCATTTCTAGGATTTCTGTTTGTTTGTTTTTTATAACCTCTATCTCCCTGTATAGTTGATCCTTTGCTTCCTGGATTTGTTTGCGTAATTCATTGTCAAAGTGATCTTTCATTGTCTGATTTTGCTGTCTAATGTCTTCCTTGATACTCCAGATCATCTGAAGCATGTATATCCTGAATTCTTTATCTGACATTCCATCTGCTGCAGCTGTTACCTCTTCTAAAGTTGCGTTGACCTGCATTGCTTGTGGTCCTTTCTTTCCTTGTCTTTTCATACTGCTTGCATATCTTTCCTGCAGGCGCGGGCGACGGCTCTGCTCTCTCCTTATTCCAATTGGGGTGTCGTGGCTACCACGCCGGCAGGTCACTGGGCCTGTTTTGGGCGCTGGCGGCGGCTCTGTTCTGCCCCTACTCCAATTGGGGTGACGAGTGTACCACGCCAGCAGGCCACCGGGCCTGATCCGCTGGTTGGTTGCAGGTTTGCCTACCCTGCAGGCGCGGGCGGCGGCTCTACTCTGCCCCTACTCCAAATGGGGTGACGTGTCTGTCGTACCGGCAGGCCACTGGGCCTGTCCCGCTGGTCGGTCGCAGATCTGCCCACCTTTCTGGCATGGGTGGTGGCTCTGCTCTGCCCCTACTCCAATTAGGGTGGTGTGTGTACCACGCCAGCAGGCTCCTGGGCCTGATCCGCCGGTCTGTCGCAGGTCTGCCTACCTTGGAGGCGCGGGCGGCGGATCTGCCCTGCCCCTCCTACCATGCCTGCGGACCCCTGGGCCTGATCTGCAGGTTGGTCACAGGTCTGCTCACCCTGCAGGCACGGGTGGCGGTTCCGCTCCGCCCCCACTCCAATTGGGGTCACGTGGCCACCACACTGGCAGGGCCTGATCCAGGCGTGGGAGAAGGATCTGCTCTGCCCCTACTCCAGTTGGGGTGACGTGTGTACCACACTGGCAGGCCACTGGGCCTGACCCGCCAGGCTGTCACAGGTCTGTTTACCTTGCAAGCGCGAACGGCGGCTCTGCCCTGCCCCTCCTACCACGCCCATGTACCACTGGGTCGCGGGTCTGCCCACCTTGCGGGTGCGGGTGGCGGCTCCGCTCCGCCCCCTCTCCAATTGGGGTCACGCGGTCACCACGCTGGCGAGCCGCTGGGCCTGCTCCGGGCGCTGGCGGCGGCCCGGTTCCTCCCCTCTGGCTCGACGACAAATTGAGGAGACTCGGGTGTCTGTGCCTCACCCCCCCTACCAGGAGACCAACTGTTTCTGTCGCCGCTGGTATTGATGAAGTTCTCTCCTCCGCCGCTTTCTGATGACATCAGATCTCTGCCATGTTGGTATCCTATGCGAATGGCAGCATTTCGTTCCCCTTGCCGGGCAACCAAAGCAACAGGTGAGTCCTGACCGGCCCTCAGCAGGACCCGGACCGAGAAGCAGTTTCTGCGGGCTCCTAGCCCCGGGCCAGGGAAGTTCCGGGAGCCTGAACTCGGCCGCTCCGTGCTCGGTGTAAGCTCCTATAAGAGTAGGCTCGAAGAAGCAGTCCCCACGGGCTCAGTTCCGGGAGCCGGAACTCGGCCGCCCCGCGCTCGGTGTTCGCTCCGATAAGATCAGGTTCTAAGAAGCACCCAGGCACTGAACCCTAGCAATCTGTCTGCAAGCCGCAGGCGAATGGCAGCCTGAAATTACCTGTTCTACGGCTGAATGAGCTGCGGTCAGTCGAAAACAGGGATGGTGACGTCAGCTTTCCAACATGGTGGCTGCTGGCCTCCTCTGTGGTCTGACCGGTGTGGAGAACCGAGATGGACCGCTTCCTTCCCCCGTCTCGAACCCAGAATTCAGCCCTGAGTACGGTGCTTGCACGGATGGCAGAAACTGCAGCGCTGTATCCCTGCGTCGCTATCTCCTCGTTTCCCAGCGCGCGCTGCAGACTCTAGCCATGGGGCGATTTGCTGAATAAGCAGTGTTACCCTCCGTGAGACAAACCTCTCGCGTTTGAGTCCCCGTAGCCGATCCTCGTGCGATGGAAATCCTTCCTCCAGGTTCTGGAGCACCCCACTATTGCTGGAAATTCCTAACAAGATAGCCTTTAGCCGTCCTGACTTGTCATACTCCCACACAGTGAAGCAGCACACGGGGGCAATGCACTCCCCTCACCGCCATCTTCCCTCTCCCTGGTAAAATATTCTTAACAAAATTTATCAGTTCCATGACATTAAGTATATTCACATTTTTGTGCAACAACTAACACTCTGTATCTCCAGAAATTTTTTCCATTTTCCCACAATGAACCTTCTCACCAACTAAAAAATAATTCTCCATTCTCTTCCCTTTATTCCTTGGCAGGTGCCATCCTACTTTCTATATTAATTCACTCCTCTGGAGACTTCATATAAGTGGAATCGTAAGGTATTTTTCTTTTGCAACTGGCTTATTTCACTTAATGTCAGGGGCATGAATGAATTATGGGTTTGTTTGAGCCATCTCAAGGCAGGGGGGTTGCTCTTCTGAGAACTCTTCATGAAATCCCACCGATGTGAGACCACTCCATTTATGCTGACACCTGCCCCTTGGCTCAGACAGCCCTAGGTTCAATGCAGCAGCCTGGAAGGAGAGGAGGTGGGTAAACTTCTAAGTCCCAACCAAGTTGTTTTTGCCATCTTCATCCTATTTTCCTTGGGAAGTTCTTCACACTGAATCCCACTGGTGTTCCCACCCATTTAAATAAAGTGTGTGGGCCCCATTTTATTGTTAGATCCAGTCTCCACCAGAGCTAGATCAACCATGTGCCCACTTTTCCCTGACTTGCCACCCTAGTTCAGGGAAACTGAATAAACGTCAGACACGTGGTGGTAACTTAACATAATGTCTCCAAGTTTCATCCATGTTGTCCGAATTGATACATTTTATATACACCACATTTTGTTTATCAATTCATACATCAATAGATACTTGCATTGCTTCCACTTTTTTTGCTATTATAAATCATGCTACTATGAACATGGATGTGCAAATATTTGCTTGAGTCCCTGCTTTCGATTCTTTCGGATATGAACCTAGGAGCGGCTTGCAAGTTGATATGGTGATGTATGTTGTTCCTGGAAGCTGGGTGACCATGCAGACCATGGCTGCTGCCTGGGTTATGCCATATATAGAGAGAGTCCTTTTCTTAGAATGATTACAATCTAGCTAGATTAAAATATATATATAACCTTTACAAAAGCCATGATATAAGTGAAAGGAAAAATATAAAGGAAGTAAATTTGGGGGAGAGACCCTAAAAATAGGTTCCACTTAGCCTTCCCCCTTGTCAAAAGGTAGTGGATCTGCCCTGTCCACATTTCCTCCTACCTCAGACGCCTGCCTGTGACCACACGCCACAAAACATTTCTTAGAAAAAGACCCAACCACAAAGAAAACTAATTCCAAGAAGTGTACTAGGTTACCAGAGTCACAGATAAAATGGGCTGGGTTGCCACAGCTATTTAGTTGCATGTTTTTATTCCTCATTTGAACATGTGGGAGCGTCGCCTTTGTGCTGCAGGAAGAATGGAGAAAGAGGGTACACCACCACCCAAGGGTTCTCTGCAGGCCTCTGCATGTCTTCAACCACACCTCCAAGTCTGGAAAGCACTAGCGCAGGAGAGCTGAGTGGGTCTTCCTGCCCCTTGTCTACCCCATCCCCTCCCTCACATGGAGCCAGGGGGTGGGCAGGTGTGCCAGTGTAACCCTCTCCCCAGACAGGTGCAGAGCCTGACTTCAGCTTTGTATGAGGATGGAAGTTTAGTGATTATGATGGCAATGTTACGTGTCCGCTTGGCTAGGGTGTGGGACCTTGGCCAGACACAATGTGGCTAGGAGGTACTTTTATTTAGATGGCATTAACATTTAAATCAGTGGATTTTAAGTAAAGCAGAGTGTCCTCCATAATCCAGTGGGCTGCATCTGATCGGTTGAAAGGCTTAAGAGAAGACTGGAGTCTCCTGGGAAGGAGGGAATTCTGCTTCCAGACTGTCAGGAACCTAGGTCTGCAGCTCACTGGTCTGCTGTGAAGATTTTGTACTTGCCAGCCTACACAACCAGGTGAGCCAATCATTTAACATCTCTTTCTCTTCTCCCCTCACTCATACACACACACACACACACACACACACACACACACACACACATAATAGATGATAAAGATATAGATAAAGATCTCCTCCTATCATTTCTCTTTCTCTGTGGAGTCCTAACTCTTATAATTATTATGTTCCCTGTGTATTAATTACAGAACTGACACTTCTGTGACAAGTAGTGATGAGAGGGATATTTTTAATTAGCTAAGAACATGTGGGTAAACTATGGGATGTGCTTGAGATTTCACCCAAGACGTAGAGAAGAATCCATACCACGGAGCAGAGACTTTGATTATTTTTTTCCGAATCCCAACAGTTTCGTGCACCAGAAATCCAAAGTAAAATACAATGAAAGGACTATTTACAGAAGAACAGGAGTCAGGAACCCAATAATTCAAAAGGCTACAATAGTCTACGTATGAGGCAATGGAGGTCTTTCTTTTGTTTGTTTGGTACTGGGGATTGAACTTAGGGGCATTTAACCACTGAGCCATATTTTATTTAGAAACAGGGTCTCACTGAGTTGCTTAGTGCCTCGCTAAGTTGCTGAGGCTGGTTATGAACTAGTGATCTTCCTGTCTCATCCTCCCGAGCAGCTGGGATTACAGGTGTGCACCACCGTGCCCAGCGCAATGGAGGTTTTAACTTCAAGGCATGCCAATGGCGGAAACATGAGGAAGAATATTTGAGTGCATCTGATGGATTCAGTGTGAGCCATGTGGTAAAAGAAGTTGAGGAGGGAAAGAAGTGATGATATCAAAGAAGTAAGTTGGGAGAACAAAGGCCACCTTGATATGGGGTGAGAAGGTGAATAGAAAGAGGGCCACCGAGAATCAACATCCAACTGGCACACAGGAGCTCAAGACGAAAGGGAGTTGGGGAGTGGACACAAGAAGGCATTGCAATAGTGAAGGCACAAACTAGTGAGGGCTCAGAGAAGAGAAGGACTAAAAATAGATCCAAAGCTTATGGAGAGAGGGATTTTGATTATTTTTAAATTGTGCTTGAAGATTTTTTTCATTGTGGTGTGAAGGATCATCTTTTTAAAAAAATCATGCAAATAAAAAATTAAGTAAAAATGTGAACATTTACTTTAAATCAAAACACATTATACCAACTCTTAAAGTGAAAGAACTAAAATCAAGAATTAATAAACAGGATGGAATCAAACTAAAACGCTTCTTCTCAGCAAAAGAAACAATCAGGTGAAGAGACAGCCTACATTTTGGGAGCAAATTTTTGCAACATGCACATTAGATAGAGCACTAATCTCCAGGATATATAAAGAACTCAAAAAAAAAAAAAAAAAAAACTTAACACACACACATACACACACAAAAATTCAATAAAAGGCTAAGGAGCTGAACAGAAACTTCTCAAAACAAGATATACAATCGATCAACAAATATATGAAAAAATGTTCAAAATCTCTAGTAATTAGAGAAATGAAAATCAAAACTCTAAGATTTCATCTCACTCCAGTCAGAATGGCAGCTATCAAGAATACAGACAACAATAAGTGTTGGAGATGATGTGGGGGAAAAATTTCTGGTGGGACTGCAAATTGGTGCAACCAATATGGAAAGCAGTATGGAGATTCCTTAGAAAAGTTGGAATGGAACCACTATTTGACCCAGCTATCCTACTCCTAGGTCTATACCCAAAGGACTTAAAAACAGCATACTATAGAAGTGCAGCCACATCAGTGTTATATCAGCTCAATTCATAACAGCTAAACTGTGGAACCAACCTAGATGTCCTTCAATAGATGAATGGATAAAGAAAATGTGTTATATATACACAATGGAATATTACTCAGCACTGAAAGAGAATAATATTAGGGCATTTTCAGATAAATGAATGGAGTTGGTGAATATCATGCTAAGGGAATTAAGCTAATCCCCTAAAAAACAAAGGCAGAATGTTCTCTCTGATAAGTGAATGCTGATCCATAATGGGGTAGACATGGGAAAAATGGAGGAATTGTAATTGGGCAAAGGGAAGGGGAAGGGAGAAAAGGAGGTGTGGGGGTAGGAAAGATGGTGGAATGAGATGGACATCATTACCCTAGGTACACGTATGACTATACATTTGGTGCAATGCTACATTGTGTACAACCAGAGAAATGAAAAGTTGTGCTGCAATTGTGTACAACGAATCAAAATGCATTCTGCTGTCATATATACCTAATTAGAATTAATTAATTAAAAAGGAAAATTTTTTAAAGTACCAAGTTCAGGTTTTTTTTAAATATTTTATTACTATACATTTAATGAACACTCACAATTATAACCTGCATAAAGTAAAATTTCCTCTGTTAATAAGGTACTATTTTATTTACCTTTCCCAAGCTACACTAAATGTCAGACATAGTTCAAGAAAATAAATCTATAAATCTCTACAGGGAAAAACAAACCACATTATTCATTTTAAACAGTTGATCATTGCTACCTGCACCACAAGAGTTTTTAAAATTCCATGTTCTTTTTAGGATCAACTTTCTGATACATCTTATAATGCTTATTTTGTGTATGTTTTCTGTATTTTGATATATTTTTAGCTGCACACTCTTGTACCAACTCTCACCAGGACAAGAATTTTGTACTAATATCATTTTTATTGATAAAATAGAAAGATAATTGTCTTATAGGTAGCATGGCTGATCACATTTTATTTATCTACTAATGGTTTGGAAATATTTCCTTCAAGGTCATCCCTCATGACTATTCTTTGTAATATCAAGTTCAGTCAATCCTGCGACGTCACCCAGAGATGCTCACTAGTCCCTGATAAATTCAGGAATTCTAAACCAAAATACAAAATTCTTCTTTACTCAGTTCCTATCAAGAACTTTTTTAAAAATATAATTGCTTGCATTAGGTTTTAAACATAACTTGACAAGCAAGGCCATCTGTTTTGACCAGATACACTGGGACTCTAAGGCTATCTCACCAACCAACTTTTAGCATTGTGAATGACAAACCATGCAGCTTCTCCAATATTCATGTACTTCCGGTGCTAGGTGCCATGGGACAAATTTACATCATCGAGGGTTTTGTGCCCTGCACCTCTGGGTCAAGATACCAGGTGAGTCAGCTGAGATGGAAAAGAAGTGGCCTCTCTTGCATCAAGACAGCTCACAGTAACTTACCAATAATTGAAAGTAATTGTGAACTCTGTACATGGATCTGACTGAATTCAAATGATTACATTTCCAGCACATCCTCCCCTTGGATAAATCCTAGATGTGTCCTTGCTCACTCCTGCATCATCTGACAGAAAGAAGTAGAAAGGAGGAGCGAAGTATCTTGCAAATATTGCAATATTGTATAAGCATGTGATCATATCACCCAGTCTTTTTTCAGGGCCTGGGAAAGGGTGTGCATAATGAGGGGCCCTGAGGCTCAGGCTCCATTAGTTTCATTGTAAATCTGTGTCTCATTTGGATAGAACCTGGAGGTGCAACCATACTTAAGAAATAAGAGACAGAAAGATTACCCCAATTAAATTCCAATTTAGAATAATTGCTTCTTCCATGTGGGTTGAAAAGGCAGATTTTCCTTTTATTTACATATCAACCATTCCCTGGCTCTCTCCTAGACACTGAAGTTATATGAATAAGTGTGACTATTTGTTCCCTCTGAGTCACTTAAAACAAATACTCACACTAGAATGTATTCAATGGTGGGAATCCCAGGGAGAAAGCAAAGGGCCATACTTAGCAATGGGCTGGGGGTGCCCTGGGGCCCCAGAAAGTCTTCCTAAGGCCCGTACTCCATTTGAGGATTGAAGGGGCCATGCAAGTTTGCCAGGTGGACAAAAAGAGTGGGCACTCTGCAGGCAGGGAGCAGGGAGCAAATGAACCAAGATGGGATGCAGCAGAGTGGGTTCAGGGGAGAGCAATCGGTGTGCAAAGCCAGAGCCCCATGCAGAAGCAATGGCACAACTACATGGGCCAGTGGGAAGATGGCTGAACCAGTGACCCCAAGGCAAGAGATCAGGGAAGAGGAGGGAGTCATCTGGATGGAGGAAGTGGCAGCGATGATGCAGTAAAGTCGGTGTTAGGATCTGATGACCAATGACTTCATTTTGAATTCAATGAAGAGACAGGAGGTCTAATATGAAGGCTCAGACTTCCTATAACCATAACTGTAATAAAAGTCATTTTATTACATTGTTAAGTACAAAGGAAAAATAATATCATGATAAGCCCTGATGTTCCCATTGCCCAGCTTCAATAATGGTCAATATTTTATTACTCTCATATAAATACCAATCCAAAATTTAACTCATAAAACTTCAATCATTATATAAGGTTACAATGTATGAGTGGACAGACTCTTGATGATATCTCAGATAATTGATGTTTAGATGTGAAGTGTCTCCCAAAAGCTCATGTGTGAGACAATGCAAGAAAATTTAGAGGTAAAATGATTGAGTTATAAGACCCTTAACCCAATCAGTGCATTAGTTAATGGGAGTTAACTGGGTAGTAACTGTAGACAGGTAGCATGAGGCTGGAGGAGGTGGGTGGATGAGGGTGTGCCCTTATATTCTGTTGTGATGAGAGGTGATTTTACTCTCTGCTTCCTGGGACCATGTCCTGAGCCTCTTTCCTATACCACACTCTTCCACTTTGATGTTCTGCCTCACCTCAGGCCTCAAGGAAAGGAATCAGTCATCTATGCACTGAGACCTCTGAAACCATGAGCCTCAAAATAATTTTTTTTTTGCCTCTAATTATTCTTGTCAGGTCTTGTTGTCACAGTGGTGAAAAAAGCTGACTTAAAAAATTGAGGAGGGGAAATATCCAGTAAACAGTATGGGGCAACTAGTCCTCTATGTGGGGAACTAAGTTAGATTCCTACCTCACACTGCATTTAAGAGACATACTGGACAAAAAGGATTCTAGTGCTTCTTCAAATTAAATATACCTGAATATTGATCTAATTTTAAGGTTGAAAAAACTTTCTAAATGTAATTTTTTGGGGGGTTAGTACCAGGGATTGAACCCAGGGACACTTTACCACTGAGTCACATCTTCAGCCCTTTTTATTTATTTATTTATTTATTTATTTGAGACAGGATCTCACTAAGTTGCTTAGGGTTTCACTAAGTTGCTGAGGCTGGCTTTGAATTTGCAATCCTCCTGCCTCAGCTTCCCAAGATTACAGGCGTGACCCACAGCATGTCTAAGTGTAAATGTAGTGGGAAAACAATTATAAAAGAAAAATTACATGTTATTAACTTAATTTCTGTAAAATCTTCTGCAAGTCAATGATGATGGAAAACAAATTGAGTGAAAAGTGGCAAACTATTAAGAAAGAATCGTTTGTATTACAGTTTATTTCTCTCTATTGTGAAATTCCCCTCAAATTAACAAAAGATAAAAGCCAATAGAAACACTATCAAAGACTGTAAATAGACAATCCAAAACAGAAACCACTTAAATTACATAACACCATATGAAATAAAAGAGGTCCATCTTGCTAATGAAACATCATAACAAAGCTGCGGGTCCATCCTTGTTCATCAAATTGGCAAAAAATAAAAAAAATGTTTTTTTAGAGACTATGCTTAGCACTGGGGGAGTGCTAAAAACCAGCAGCCTTATTACCAATCATGGGAATATAAACTGCTATCATTTTCCTGGAAGGCAATTTGATCAGCAATTTCTATCAAGAGGTTTACAGATACTAAGGCATTGACCCATTAATCCCATACTTAATAATTACCTGAAGAAAATAATCAAAGCTGTATATAATGATATGTGTATAAGGATGTTCAACGTAGTATTAATTTTAACAGTGAAACACTGGCCACATTGTAAATATTCAATGGGTAAAGTTTGAAATTTATTGTCAATTATGGCAAACCCGTGCATCCAATATGACCCAGTTATTTAAAAATCACATTTTCAAATTTATTAATGGCATAGGGCATTGTTGATAATGTGTCAGATATTGTGAAAAGGATGTAACCTAATTTCAATTTGAAAGTGACATGTGTGTCACTACCTATAATTGTAGCTGTGCACGTGAGCCCATTTGTATAGTCAAAATACTGGCATTAAATACACTAAATTATTAATCCTGGTGATCTTTGAGAGCTAAGAATCTGGGTACCTATTGTCATTCCATATCCCTTTCTGTATTTTCCACCATAAACATGCATTATGCTTCCAAAAACAACGTTATTTTGTCTGTGAAAGTTCATTTGTTTGCATTCTGCTTCTAAAGGGAGTTCCATATTGAAAAAGAAATAGACTCATTATTTCACAGACACAAAGAACAACATCAAAATCGATAATGTGAGTATTTGTTTGCCTGGGGGCAAACTTTCCAAATCAAGAGATGCACAAATGAAAAAGGAACACAGCGGATTTGGAGCCTGGCAGTGTACTTTGACTTCACATAATATTAAGACATTTATTGGTATCTCCATAATTTGACCTTAGTGCCTAGCCTCTTGAAACAATCTATTTTTCTGTTTTGTTTTTTTTTTGGTTTATATCTGTACATGTGTGTTCATTGAAGGGTGACTGTCTCCTTAAGCAACAAGCAATCCACTGAACTGAGTACCTTTACAAATATTTTCCTAGCCTGGGGTTGTCACTTCCAGAAATAAGATTACTTCTTTTTGAGGGCATGTTTTCCTGTTTTAAATAATTCTGCTGGCAAGGTCTTTTCATGTTCAGACAACATCTGACTGCCTGAAAATTCCTGTCCTGGGTATTAGCACTACCATTTCAATCCCAGAGGTCATCCCTGTCTAATCCCAGCTTCCTTTTCCCAGTGTTGGAGACCCTTAGCTCCTTGAATTCTTCTACACATACAGTACAGCTCTCTCCCTTACTAGCACAGACATCTTGCCTGTATCCATTGTCCTGAAATGTGGTACCAGGTGTATACACATGTGATTGCAGAGGTGCAGCATGCAGGGTGGCTGTCCTCTCCCTGGATGGGGACAACACCAATGGTGCAGGTCATGGCTTTGACAGTCATCCTAGCAGCTGCACCATACTCTGGCATGTGCATCTAACTTGGGGGAACCAAACAAAAACACATAAAAAGTCTTCCCAGGAGCTTTCATTTAAGGTGTTTGTATTAGTCTGCAGAAGCTGTTGTAACAAAATATCACAGACTGGGTGGCCAAAACAACAAATGTTCCTTTTATCAAAGTTCTGGAGACTAGAAGTCCAAGATTAGGATAGCTCTTCCCTTCCTGGTTTGCAGGTGGTGAACTTCTTACTTCATCCTCACACAACCTTTCCTCTGAATGTGCCGAGAGAGGATTTTGGTCCTAGCAGGTGTCCTTATAAGTCCAATTGTCCTAATTGTACACACACATACACACATGCATACATTTACACACACACACACATATTATGGACTGGATTGTTTCTCCCTGAAATGCATTAGTTGATGTCCTAACTCCCAGTACCTCAGAATACAGCAGTACTTGGAGATAGGACCTTTAACAAAGTAAATAAATTAAAATGAGGCCAGGAGGGTGGGCCCAAATCCAATCTGATTGTTGTCTTCATAAGAAAAGGGGACTAGGACACAAGGGAGACACCAGAGGTGTACAGACCAAAGAAATACACATGTGAGGCCACAGAGAGACGGCAGCCATCTACCCATCAGGGGGAGAGGCCTCAGAAGAAAACAGCCCTGCCAACACTGTCATATTGGACTTTCAGCCTTCAGAACTGTGAGAAAAAAAATTTACACTGTTTAAGCTGTCCAGCCTGAGGTCTTTTGTTATAGCATGCTCAGCAGACCAGCATCATACAGAAACTCAAGACAAGGCTGCTTCGGGGAGGAAACCAAAGGCCACTGATACTCAGGGGCAGTGGGAATCAGGAGACAAGGGCTCCACTTCACAGCCTGTCCCTTCCTCTTTGACCCACCTCAATCCTTGGTCACATGATCTGGGGAAGCTGGAAGGAGGAGTGACCGGTGTGAACTGATTCATGTGACTATGAGAGCCCAGGTTTCCATCTCCACCCAGGGCAGGGGAGAACGGAATTCGGAATTAGGGGAGCAGGAAAAAAGGAAGTTTTACAAATGTCTTAAGAAGCTGAGACTGAGAAACTTGAAGTGAGAGAAAAGTTGTATGGTTTGTGGCTAAGATACCCTGAGCATCTCTGCAACCCAGGGGGAGAGAGGATTTTTTTTTTTTTTTTGAGAGAGAGAGAGAGAGAATTTTAATATTTATTTTTTAGTTTTCAGCGGACACAACATCTCTGTTTGTATGTGGTGCTGAGGATCTAACCCAGGCCGCATGCATGCCAGGCGAGTGCGCTACCGCTTGAGCCACATCCCCAGCCCCAAGGAGAAAGGATTTTGAAAGTAGTTTGGGACATTTCAGAGAGGGAAAAAATTATGTCTACACTTCAGTGAAACAAGACTCTTCAATTAACCAGTGACACCCACTACTATGCTGTTTTTCTTACCGTGTTATATCCTGGGTAGGAGACAGAGAAATTCTGGGTAGCATATTACCTGCCACCGGCTCATGCATGGCTAATTTATTGTTCTGCATTAACATCCTCCTTGGCTATAGTCGTCTCGGCTGTTTCTGTTTACACATTTCATGGGCCTTTATCTCCTGGACACGGGACTGTAAGCGATGATAAATGGGCAAGGAGATTATGCAGGTGTGATTTTCACAAGTGTGAATCTACCCTCAGCCTGCTGAAATTGCAAGGACAGGTAATAATGAGATGGAGGGTGCCACTAAGTATTCCCTGGACACGCTGTATGTGTCCTTGGAATAAGTTATTAGCTCCTAGCTAACCACACCCAAAGGCATGTGCAATCTCATCACAGAACACTCGATGATATTATACATAATGGTGAAGAACTAAAGCCACTGATACCCAAACCAAAAGGAGGTATATATGCAGAAAATAAACATCAATATAATATAAAGGAATTTATGTGTGGTTAACTCTTACAATCCTGACAACAATCCCCAATTACCTAAATTTCATAGAAAGTTTCAGAGAGGTTACATTACTTGCCAAAGTCACACAGCAAGTATGTGTCAAAGTCAGAATTTTGGTCCAGGTGCATTTGACATTTTAATCCTTGCTCTTAACAAGATATTCTTTCCTGAGTCTTTCTTTAGATGGACACATTTTACTTTGCAGCAGCCTCTATAAGACATGAGGGATTCACATAGAGGACTTTTAATGGAAGAGGGAGAAGGCAACACTTATTGAACTTCTGTGTAGGAAAGGCATCCTTCTCAATACTATGAAGAATACTGAAAAAAAATCTTAGAATCTGGTGCAGGAATACCCTTTTTAAAAGATATCAGGGTCTGATACAAGACTAAAGTTGTTTCATGCTACAATCTGTTTCTTATTATGGTAATTCAACATGAGATCTACCCTCTTAAAATTTTTGAAGTGTAAAATATGAGATACAATACCACAACTACTACCATGGCTGCTCTCAATAATAACAATAATTATAATAACAATGATAATTTTATCATTTGTGACAGCAGAGTTGAATCTGTACCAGGCATAGAATGACAAATACCACATGATATCACTTACATGCAGAATCTAAAACAGTCCAAGTCATAGAAACAGAGTAGAATGGTGGTTACCAGGGGTTGGGAATGTGAGGTCCAGGAGCTGTAGGTCAGACACACAGACTTTCAGTCAGGCAGAAGGAATATGTTCAGGAGATCGATTGTACGTGCTGGTTACTGTAGTGTGTACTTAAAAATTGCTGAGAAGAGAATTTAAGTGTTCTTACCAAAAAAAAAAATGATATGTATGTGAGGTAAACAGGTATTTTAATTACCTCAATGTAGTCATTTCATAATATACACAATACATTGAAACATTATGTTGTATATCATAAATAGATATAATTTTACTTGTTAATTTAAAAAACTTAAAAACAAATGAAAACAAACAAAGCTAAGTGGCTGGGCCTGTAATTCACATGTCTGTAATCCCAGAGACTCAGGAAGCTGAGGCAGGAGGATCATGAGTTCAAGGCCAACCTCAGCAAGTTAATAAGACCCTATCTCAAAATAAAAAATAAAAATGTCTGGGGATATAGTGCAGTGGTAAAGCTCACCTGGGTTCAATCACCAGTATAAAAAAAAAAGAGTTGGCAAATATATGGAAAAATTAGAACAGTTGCCCACTGTTTTATAGTAATGCAAAATCCTTTATGCAGACCACTATGGAAAACAATGTAGAGGCTCCTCAAAGATAACACTATCATGAGATTGAGCAGTCTCACTTTGAGGCATCTATTTAAAAGAATGGAAATCAGGATCTCAGAAGTTAGCTATCCCATGTTTGCTTGTGGTAAATGAGAAATTCACAATAGTCAGGATATGGACACAACATGAATGTCCACTGACAGACATGGATTAAAAAAAAAACATAGTATATGCATACAACGGAAGGATATTCAGTCACAAAGTAGAAAATTTTGTAATATGCAACAGCACAGATGGACCTTGAGGATATTGTGCTAAGTGAAATAAGTCAGCCACAGAAAGACAAATACCACCTGATTTCACTTATTGAATAGTCAATTTTATAAAATTAAAAACTGGAATGGGACTGGATGGATGGAGAAATTGAAAGTTATTAATCAACAGGCATAAGTTTCTGAAATATTTTTCTTAACCCCCTCTCTCTCTCTCTCTCTCTCTCTCTCTCTCTCTCTCTCTCTCTCTCTCTCTCTCGCACTGTTACTATATAATCCCCTTATGGTTTAATTGCTAATAAATCAATCCAAGCAGATGAGATCCTAACCAATGACTGTCCTTTCCCCAGTTTGAGTGATTGCCAAAGGCATTTGGCTTATTCTGCAGTGGCCTCTTTTTTCGACATTTAATTTGGGCTCTTGTTAGAGTTTAATCCATTATGCCTGGTGAAATGTGATTAAGTGCTAGGGCTGAGGCCAGGAAGGTGGGGATGGAAGAAAAAAAATAAGCATGTTACACAGGATGCAAAAAAATATTCATTTCACAGCAACTCAAGATACCTTCAAAGAACTGATTTACAAAAGATCAGCAGGCAATTAAAAGTTGGTGGGAGTCCTTTGCCATTATAAAGGGCAATATTATACATCACCACTGTTGTCAGGATTAATAAAAATTTGAATAAATAGCAACTGGAATAAACCTTGGCAGGAGACATCTTAAGGCTCCAGGAAGGGGTGTGAAGAGAAGGGAAAGGCGGCTGCCAGCGTCAGCTGCTGGGAATCATACCTCTGCTGAGGTCTACTGTTTAATGACCTCAGACAGCACTGAATGTTTAGCACCAACTAGTATGTTCAGGAGAATACAACCCTGAGCCAAGCATGGAGAGTGTCCCTATAAACAGTATTTGGGGAACCACTTGCTATAAAATTAGGCAAAAAAAAAAAACCCTAAACAGATTTGATTCCACAATATGATTGTAACTATCAAAAACCAAAAGCACAAAACTGCATCAATAAAAGACAAGGAGATAAGCAGATCTACTAACGGTGATTGTCTTGGCTGATAGAACTGTGAGTGGGGCTTTCTTTTTTTTCTGTATGTTCCCAATTTCCTTGAGTGATTGTGTGCTTTAACCATGGGGAAAACTTACTTCAACAAAAAAAAAAAAGAGGCAATTTTCTTAGTTTTCTTTGTCTTACTCTGGAAAGCACATTATTTTCCTCTTCAGAATCACCTCAGCTTCTCTTCCTGGCACACAGCTTTCCATCACCCAGGCCAAGGCACGAGATGGAACAGATGAAGGAATCTTGGTGGATGGGGAGGGGAGGCTGAGACTTGGGGAAAGATGAGTAAAACAAGCTAGTTATCATTTAGTCACTGAGCACCGGCAAGTGGCAGGGGCACCAATAACTGCTAACTTAATCTCTGTCTCTCTTTTTAAATCTTTTTTACATTTTTAAAACTTTGTTCTTTTTAGATATGCATGACAGTAGAGTGTATTTTGACATATTATACATACATGGAGTATAACTTGCCAATCTCTTTTAAGTCTTATTTTAAGTTGTATAATACCTGAAAAGCATTATGGAAACCATTCTTCTCAAAGTGAAACATTCAGGACACAATATGAACAAGTGACTTTCTGAGCTATGTCTAAGAGAAAGTTATATATCACACACATAAACTAATGGGTATATATACAGATTTGCCAAATTAGTGATATTTAGGGAACATCTAGATGGTTCGTTGAGAACTAGGGCAAGAGTTAATATCAAAGTGGTTACAGGACACTAGTGTCCTAGATCACTATGTTAGGTAGCTAGGCAGCCAGGAGCAGGTCAATCAATGGAAGACGGACAATGAAGGGTGATACGTTACAGGAAAACATCAGACATATGCATCCAAGAGAGTCCATAGATCACAGGACTGGGAATCACAGGGAACTTTATCAAAGCAAACATCTGGAAAATGGAAATTGGTTATGTCAAGCCTCCCCCAGCCACTTTAATTGTAACCCTTTAAAGGGGAGTATTGTTTCAAGACCTTATCTCTTGCAACCAGGCTGTCACAACCCACCCCTGTGACCAGGCCATCTAAACCATGTCATGTCCATCCCTTGTGACCAGGTCATCATGACTCTCAAAATGAAATTTTGCTAAGGGTTGTCAAAAGGGTAATAACTCACTTAACAGAGTGTGAAAAACTAAGACAAGAACAAGGGGATTCAAAGCCCTTTGAAAGTGCAGACTCCACTAGAGCCACACTGTTCTCTCTGGAGACATACCACACAGTGTTGGCACTCATCTCAGTTTCTCTAATAAACTCCTGCTTGTTACTCTGTGTGGCTTGATTGAAATCCTTCATGCAGGATCACAAGAACCAGTCACTGAGGACCCCTGTGGTCACTTCAGCTCCATAGGTCAGTCTTGTCTACAATTGTACTTACAATGCTGAAATGACTTTGAAAGTAGATGTTTATTGTTTTTGTAAAAAAAAAAATCTTTTATCTCCATTATTTTCCAGAAGAAGAAATAACAATTCCAGTTGCAGCAATATACATTGAGTTTAAGAGTGTGATGTAGAAATCATATTGCTCAAATTCAAATTGAAATTCCCTACATTCATGGCCATATGTAAGTTACTAAATTCTCCAGGTCACGCTTTCTTGATTTGTAAAATAGAGAGCCAGGAGGTTAGAAATGACTAAATGGCATAATTAATATAAAGCATTTACTTGCTGCCTGGCCCACATGATATTAGTCATTGTTACCATCCTTAATATAAAATGAGTATCAGTTTAACCTAGTCTAAACTTTTAAATCAATCCCTTACTGTGAGAGCCACAATATATCTGCATCTTAGAAAATACTGAGAAGTATTGCCAGGAAGCCATGTGTACCTACAGGAGGCCAACATGTGTTGTAGCAGGAACTCAGAATTTTAAGATGCTAGCCATATTTAAGAATCTCTTGTGCACTCGGTTTTCAATGATGGGAAAAGCAGCTTGAACATTTTGGGGGGTGTTAGGTACAGAATGTGGATTTTCCAGCTCTGTGTCCTTTGGAATGCAAGCTGCTACTTGTTGTCTGTATTGGAATGAAGATTCATTTTGGCAAAGATGAGATTGTCTTCCTTCCAGATTCTTGAGAATTTAACATGCCAGATACTAATAGGCTCAGCTCTCCATGTAAAAGCACCAGAAATGGCATCTGGTGGATCTACATATCTTTCCAAGAACCCCATCTACCCTCTCTCTTTAGCTTTAGTCCTTTTATAGAACAGAGCCTACATGGAATTTTTCTAATCTCCTTGATGGAAGAATACCAGTATTGATAGTTCAACATAAAAACTGGTCATGTAGATAGGAAAATTCCCAGAGTATCTGGCACACACAAACGTGGAACCACTCTTTGGCAATGTTTTATCAAAGGATTATGTGCAAATTCCACCAGAGTTAATAATCCCCACCGAAAGTGAGCTCATAAGAAAAGTTACAAGTTATACAAAGAAAAATTTTTAAAAAACACCAGGAAGATTGTAGGTACAATATCAGATAAGATCTGTGTTCCAAGAATCCAAATTTATAGAACAATGAGATGCTAAATTAACAATAATGATAACATATGTATGTTTATAAGTGTTATTTGAAAAAAAAGGACAAATCACACTGGAAGACCAGGACATATGAGAAGTGATCAATTCAATTGGAAAATGAAATAAATGGAGTTTCTATAAATGAAAACATAGTTATTGAGATTAAGCTTAGTAAAGAAATAAAACAGCATGTTAAATGCAACTAAAGAGAGAATTACTGAACTAGAAACTAAAACTGAAAAGAAAGTAAAGAAACATAACATGAAAATTTAGAGAGACATGGAAAATGGAATGAAAAATTTCAACACATATCTAAAATGAGTAACAGAAAGCAAGAGTAGACAGGATAACAAAACCCTGATCTTTTGAAGTAATATCTTGGAATTTTACAGAAATGGTGAAAGAATGAATATTTATTTTTTTAAATAGAGTACATTGAATCCCAAGCAGAACAAAGAAAAAACATTTTTAACTGGACATATAATAGATAAATTGCAGAATCCCAAGATAAAGATGAAATATTAAGAATAACTGAGGAGAAAAGATATTTTCATGTAAAAGGTATATAATTAAAATGACAGCAGAGTCTCATCAATGCCAATGAAAACCAGAGGGCAATAAAACGTTATTGTAATGCTGAGAATAAAATATCTATCTTCTATACTCACCTAAAAACTTCTATATGAGATTCTATTTCAATCAAATAGTTTTTTAGTAAGTAAAGTAAAATAAAGATCTTTTAGAAAAGTTTACTATTAGTAGATCCTCCTTGATAGAGCTCTAATGGAAGGATATGCTTGGTTCAGAAGGAATTGAACCGAGAATTTATGAATGATATGCAAAAAAAAGTAATAACCAAAAAATGAAAATAATAAGATAACAATAACAAGAATGTGACTAATTTGGATTTGGATGAGGTATTAGTAAAAATTAAGATTCACTATAATATAATTCATTGATCATTGAAGTGGAGTCAATAAACCTTCATTGTAGTGTTAGTATAACCAGCCTTGTGACTTTGAATAAATTCTCATTTGTAAAATAACACTCAAAGTGGAACAAAGTTTTCTTTGAAAATTTACTGTGCTTCTTATTGGTCTCCTTCTCCCTTAGAATAATCCATCTAATGATTTCAATGGAACCAAACACATTTCCCTTTTGGGATAAATATTTGGCTATTGAACTGCATGCATACTTCTTGTCTTACAAAGAATATTCGGGCAAATGCTCTTTGAAATCTCCTGATTGAGCCACAAGATTTATACCAATGGCATGCCAGGGAACACTACCTTTTGATATCGCTTGTGTGGAACTCTTGATGAGTGCTTACAGAATGCTGGTATGCCAAGAGCACAACCCGCCCTCCAGTCATTTCACATGTTCCAACAATCTGTGCTGGAGTGAAACCCTCCAGGGGCCACTCAGAACCAGAGACACCTGTTGCCATTGCTAGGAAATCTTTAAAAGAAAAAAAAGTCTGAAATGAAACTCAGGTCATCCTGCTCATTCTGTAATAACAAGAGAAAGAAGAAGAATCTATTTTTCCCTAGAACACAGCAAGAATGATTTCTTTCCAAGTGAAGTGTGTAATCTGAAGTCTGAGAATTACATTATGGATAAGCACCTTTTTTTCCAAATGCTCCTTTAACTTTTCTGGCAAGTCTTTACATGTTGGGAAGCTATCTCTCTAGTCCTAATTTATTTCAAGAACTCTTTGAATCACTGCTCTCATACTAAGTAAGAATATTGTGTCAAAACCCTTTATATTCTTGAAATGGATACTACTGACAACTACTGCCATTGTGTTAGTTAAAAGAATACTTTCATCCTGGCTGCATCTGCAGACAACTCCTTTCTCTATTCCTCTTTCCACAGATACCAAGAAACTGATAATTTCCCCAATATATTCAAACTTTGGCACATGTGACTCCCTCTTGGCCCTTACATCAAAAGATAGCCCCTCTTCATTTTTAACATGCATCTTCTTCATTTTTAGTATGTGTCGCCACTCACATAATCTCTTAGGTACCTTCTTCTATGTGCTTCAACAGAATACTGTATCTGTAAGATAGACATTACTAATAATCAATATTTTAGCCAATTCACCTCTCCTTCTAGTCACAGAAAGACTGTACTTTTCCACTCCTTTGAAATTAAGCTTGGCTATGTGACTTTGGTCAGTGGCATGTGAGTGGAAATCATTTGTGTCACTTTCAGTCCAAAGCATTTAAGGAATATAGGTAATTTTCCACTCTTCTCTTTCCCTCTCATATCAGCTAAGGTCACATTTTCCAGATAATAAAGCTCTGCGATATAAAATGTTCCAGTACCCTGGTTTGCCAAGGTATTATACGTAGAATTTTAAAATGGAAAAATGGCTAAAGGATTTTGTGTGAGTGAAAAATAAGCCTTTTCTTTGTTTAGTCAGTGAAACACTGGAGCTATTCATTACTGCAGCACATCCTAACCTCCCTGACTAATATGTTTCTATAATAAAAGTTATAATGCTCTATTACATCATAAATTTTCTTTTCAATTTTTTTGAAATTGTGGGCTAGGACATTCATTTCTATATTTCCTATACCCAAAATGGTGACTGACATTATTGTAGGTGCTTAACAAATATCTTGAATAGCATGACAGTAGAGTCAATAGCAAGAAGAATCATTGAATTTGTTTATTGTAGGTCTTTTCACTTTATACAATGATAGCCTCAGGTCTGTTAAACAGATAGACAATCATGTTGCAAAGGATAGAATATTTTCCTTAAAAAAGAAAAGCTAAAAATGGCAAGAATTGCCAGTTCTTGCACACTTTGTCCATGATGCAAATCACTTTCAAGCCTCCTTTTACCTGTAGAGATGAAAATCATCAAAGTCTTTGAAATTGCACCCAACAGTCTCACTTTGAAAAAGAAAAGGAGTCATCATTCATTTATGCCTTGACCATCAAAGAAGTCTTGAGACCAGGGAGTGTTGTCTTCCACCATTTCTTCTTCCAAAGTTTTCTTGACCATTTTAGGTTGTTTTGAATTCCATGTAAATTTTGAAATTAAATTGTCAATTCTACAAAGTATTTTAAAAGCCTATTGGTATTTTAGATTAGGTTATTTTAATTTATAAATCAATTTATAAAAAAATAGTACCAATATTTATTCTAACATTTTTCTTTTTTTTTTTTTTGCTTATTATTCTTCAAGTAATGTTTTCTAATTTCTTTTATTCTTATGTAATGTTTTCTAATTTTTAAAAGTCTTACAAATATAATAAAAAAATTATTTCAAATCATTTTTATCTTACTTAAATGGGATAAATAAATCCTCATTATTTATTCTTCTAATATTTTTGTTGCTAATGCATAAAAATAAAGTTTTTTAATATATTGAGCTTATAGCTAATGACACTGCTAAAAGCACAGATTGTTTCTAGAACTTTTTGAAAACTCCTTAGAATTTGATCCTGCCATCTGTAAAGACAGTTCCTTTCTATTTTTTATACCTTTTATTTCTTTTTATTTATTTATTTATTTTACTTCTTCTTTGACTTGGATACTTCTTTGTGTGGTTTTCAACCAAAATTCAATTCCTGAAATAGTTATGAGGGTTTTCATATTTTTTATTAACTCATATCAGTTTGGGTAATATTAATCTTGCAAGGTATTTGTTGATTTCACCTAAGTTTAATACATTAGCATAAAAATAGTACCAAAGTCCTCCTCAACAGCCTCCTAGTGCCTATATCTTACCATTATTCTTGTTGTTGGTATTTTGTATTCCCTCTATTTTGTTCAGTGGAATTTTATCAATTTGATAAATCTTTTCAAAGAACTGTGTCTTTGTTATGTTTTATTTCTATTGTTTGCCTTCCATTTTATTTATTTTTTTCTTTCTCTTACTTTCCTTGGATTTGATTTGCTAATCTTTTTGAAATTACCTAAATGGAAATTGAGGTTATTGATTTAAAACTTCTAAGCATTTAAAGCTATAAACTTCCTCATGCTAACTGCTGTTTTTTTCTGAATCCCATGATTATACATATTTTATTTTCATTTTCATCCAATTCAAAAGCACTTCTAATGTTCTTCTTCTTTTAACATAATTTAGAAGTGTTGTTTAATTTCCAAATACTGGAATTTTCTAGATATCTTATTATGATTGGCTTCTAAATTATTTTCTTTGTGATTACAGAACATGCTCTATATGTTTTTAATATTTTGAATTTCATTGAGACATTTAACTTCTAGCATATGATCTGTTTAAATATCTGTTTCATGTGTACTTGAAAATAAAAGGCACATTGTCCTTTGAGTGGGTAACTGTTCTATAAAAGACAATCCATTTGTTTTAGCTGAGAGTATTGTTCAAATATTCTATATCCTTACTTTTTTCTCTGTTTGCTTCCTTAATTATTAAGAATTGTGTTAAAAATCTTCAGCTATAATTATAGAAGTGTCTATTTCTCCTTGGAAGTCTGCCAGTTTGAACTTAATGTGTGTTGAAATTTGATGATTATTTTAACACATATTTGTAACTGCTTTGTCTTCCTTGATGAACTGGTCTTTTCTTTGTCGACCCTCTTGGTGATACTCCTTGTACCCATTTTTTCTGATATTAATATACTTTTCTTATGGTTAATGTTTGCATGACATATCTTTTTTTAATCCATTTACTGACAACCTCGTTTGGATTAAAATGCAACTCTTTTAGTAGTTTGTTAAAATCCAGCATGTGCATAGATTTTGCTTTGCTATACAGTTTGAAAATGCATGCCTTTTAATTGGAACGCATAGTCCAAAATTACCACTATGGTAATTTTGCATATATTTTGTCTTTAAAGTCTACCTATTTGATATTTGTTTTCTGGTTTTCCCTCTTTTTAAAAATTCTTTCTGGTTTAATCATTTCTCCCTGCCTTCTTTTGAGCCAAATGGATTTTTTTTTCAAGCATTTCATTTTAATTCTAGCTAATCTTTATTTTATCTGCCCCTTTTTTATTGCTTTGTTGTGTGTGTATCATTACAGTCTGATAGAGTTTTTACTGTACCACATCAAATAAAAAGGAAATACCTACAACAGTGTCATTCATCTGACACCCTACTGTGTACTAGTCACATAGTTCACATTCACATGTTAGAATTTAACTATAAAAGGATATTGTGATTTTTGCATTCAATTTTGCATCTCAAAGAAGTTAATTGAGGGATAAAAGGATGCTCATTTATATTTACTCATTAATTAAACATTTCCTGTACCCTTAATTTTTCCTCATAGATCCAAGTTTCTGTCTCTTGTGAATTCCTTCAGCATAAATAACTTATGGATTAATTTTAACAAACTATCATAAAATTAGTAGCTTAAAGCACCACAAATTTATTACCTTGTAGTTCTCTAAATCAGAAGAAATGAATGCCACTGGCCTAACATTCCTGTGTCTACAGGACTGTGATTCCCTCTGGGGTTGTAAGGTTCAGATTCATCTGATAAACTTAATTTTCTATATTGTACTTTTCAGTTCTAAAGTATTAGCTTGTTTTTTTAAATTAGTTTTTCTGCTGAAATTTCCCACTTGTTCACTTATTAGGATAGTGTAATCACTTGAGTCCTTCAGTATATTTATAAAAACTTCTCAAGAATCTTGTTCACTAATTCCAATATATTGGCCATCTTAATTTCTGTTCCTTCAGTATATTTATAAAAACTTCTCAAGAACCTTGTTCACTAATTCCAATATATTGGCCATCTTAATTTCTGTTCCTTTTGACTGTTTTATCTCTTGATTATGGGTCCCAATTTTCAGTTTCTTTATAAATATAATTTATTATAATTGTGGTATACTGCATATTGTGGAATATCTATCAAGCCAACAATTTAACTACTAGATTAAAACCTTGAACTTGTGGTTGCTGGTATTTTATGCTGCTCTAGTGGCAGGGATTTCTCCATAGTTTTAGAAAGAATCAGGCATTTCCCTTCTGGGGTTTCAACAGAAAGTCTAAGGAATTTACCAAACCTTTTTATTTGTACAGATTCCAACTTCAAACTCTCTCTCCCGTAATGGGCTGCAGTTAAAATCTATGTTCTGTTTTTCCAAACTCCCAGCTTTTGTTTTTCACTTTGTTACCTGAGGCCTCCCGAATGCATGCACCCTCAGAGATTTGAAGAGAGTTTTTACACATATTTAGGGACTCTCCAGAGTCCTTTCAAGACTTTCTCTCCTTAATTTATAACTGTCATGGCATCCCTAAATTCTATTCCTGAATTATCAAGCCCATAAAACCTCAGCTTTCTTTGAGTTGTAGCTACCCCTGGTCATGGACTCGTGGATGTCTTCATGGGAAAAGTTGTATAAGTGGAGGGTTTTTCCCTAGTTTTGTTCCTTCTCTCGAGCATCTAATTCCCTCGAGTTTCTGCTTCCTTTTGAATTCTCTCCAGTGCCTTCCAACACTTGGATTTTTTTAAATATATATTTTCTCTGGCTGGGTATGGTGGAACACACCTCACATCCCAGCTACTGTGAGGCTGAGGCAGGAGGATCACAAGTTCAAGCCTAGTCTTCACAAGACCCTGGGGCAACTTAACAAGAGACTATCAAGAAATTTAAAAAGAATAAAAGGGCCTGGAGATGTGTCTTGTTTTAGTCTTTTGTATGTGTTTTCATTTGGTTGACTTTTCATTTTCCTTTGAAGGCATTCTTAACAGACTGAAAATTGATTCTTATGTCAGATTACTTTTCATTGCAAATACCGTCTCCTTTTGAAGGGCCTCTTCATCCTCCTAATGGTGACTTTTGAAGAACACAAATAACTAATCTTATTGTAATTCAATTTCTTATGATTTTCCCTGTGTGTTTAGTGTCTTGGAGTCCTACTTTTAAAAAAAACCTATTTGCAGTTTATTAGGATGCTTGTTTTCCTTCAAGAGTCTTTCTTGTTTACTATTCATATTTAGCTCTGTAATTCATCTGTAATTGATTCACTGAGATCCTTGTTATTATTTATTTGCTGCATTCCTTATTATTTAAAACCATTATTATTTTTTAATTTTTCTTTTTGTGTCAAACTTCAGTATAGCTCAACAGGGCTACTACAGATCTTTCCCTTACTCAAATTTTTGCTATTTTGTTCAGTGTGTATTTTTGTGTGAAATTTGATTGTAAAATATTGCATTCAGATATTACTTACTTTAATTACTGAACCAATTACTTGGCATCCAATGGGTTCCTCACTCACCTCCCTCAAGTTGCTGCTCTGCCTTAGCATCTCATGTGGATCTTCTTAAGATGAGGCTGCTGTGCATCTGTTTCAGGATTGCTCCACAGATTGTCTGTAAGATCCTCAGACACTGACAAGACTAGACATCTTATTCTTTTCCTTCCCTTCAGTAGAAATACTCTGAATTTGGCCACCATAATGATAATGGTCTACCTTCAGAAGGTTCTGCAATCCTTCCCAGCCCACCTCTTCCAGGGATGCAACCCCATCTTGCATCCTAAGTGATTTCCTTCAAAGGTCCATCTGGCAGAGAAGAATACATTGACTCTTTAGTGAGTCATCCTACCATAAACACCACTGTATTCTACTAAATTCCTAAACCTTACCTGCAGCTATTTAGGTCTCATCTGTAGCGAGGCAGCATCATGGAATGCTCACAGCTAACCCAGGAATGGAAGTGAAGGCTGGAGCAGCCCTCCTCGGAAAGGGGTCTTCACTACTTCAGGTGCACTGAGAGTTCCTGCTGGAATCAGAATCACATTGCAGAAAAAAAGAAACCCAGAAGGCAGTACATCACCCCCAGAATGTGCAGCAGATTAAATTCTTCAACTCTTGCAGCCTAGGAATTTAATTTGTGTCTGGAGCCAAAGCCCTGAGAGATTAGTGAAGGTTTGAGACAGACCTGCCTTCCCAATACAAAATCAGGCACTTAGAAAAGGAGGAGGACATAGCACATGATTTAATTCCTTATCTCTCCTCTGGCATCAATGGAGTCCTATTCTTTTCAGTTCTCCACCTCAACTCCACAGCCAGCTTTGTGTGTTCCTGCTCATCGATTTGGACGGTTGCCTGGGGCTATGAGATTTGTGGATAGCAAGACAGTTAATGCATTGGCCACTCATTGGGTGCTGTTTAAGCTGCGGCTTTTTCTTGCAGCGATTTCATTTCATTTCTGTCAGTGCACTCCTGATTAAATGCAATTCACCCATCACACACCAGGTAATGGCTGGTATACAAACACAACCGATAGACCCAAATCCCTGCTTCTTTCACTAGACCTATTGCCCTTTCTCTCAAATTACTGAGTCCATTCCTCGGATTCTGATGCTTGTCCACTTCCTTTTGAAAACCAGACAGACTTTTTTCTTTCTTTTCAGCAAAGACTAAATTCTGGCTCCAGCTCTACCATTCTTCCATTGACTCCACCTTAGAAAGTCACTTTATCACATTCTGCACCAGCATCTCTCCATTAGGTGCTCATTAGGATGCCAGTGACTTCCCCCAAAACTCACCTCATTTGCTCTATGGTTGGAACATCAACCCTAGGTCATTAAAATAGGCAGTCAGGGTTAAGAACAGACACCTGAGATTCCTAATCACCCCATAGGTGGTTTAAATAAAAATTTCTACCTCTTTCTCCTATCTCCAGAGTCTGATTTAGGACACTGGATTAGAGACCACTAATTTCCATTTTAATGAAGGTAAAGCTAGTGGTCCAGGAAACAATTATTAAGGAACACTAGCTGAAAAGGAGGAGGAGTTGCACATATGGTCTCTCTGGTCTAACTCAGGACTGACGTTCTACAATTTGGAGTTGCTGCCCTTCAGGAAAGTATGATCCCAATGCTTTGTTCTTGTTTAGTCTTAAGAAAGATGGATGTTGTTTATATCAAAGGACCTGTCTTTTACTGACCTCCCTTCTCCCCCCCAAATTGGAAGCAGATGATCTGTATGTATGAGCTCAACCTCCTCCCCTGTTCCCACACTCCTCTTTGCTCTCAAGATTTTGGAGCCAATACTATGGCAATAGGAATTAGGAAGCTCTGGACCTGATAGGACTCAGCATAAGTGGCTGCCTTTGTTCACCTTCATTCTGGACTAACCTTGCATCTCTAACTATTGGTCCTCCACCCTAATCGCACAAGACTCACCCCTTCACCTCAAGTCTTGATTCTGTAATTGGACTTCTATATTGCTACCTATGCCTGTCTTAAAAACTGAGCTGAAGGTCATGCCGTCTTGTTGTCTTCCCTATTTGTGCAGTATCTCACCCAGTCTAGAGAGTAACGCTCCCAGATTTGCCCTTGTGCTTCATTCATCTCTCTGATTTCTAACACATACTTCTTATACTTTCTGGAACCTTCCCAATACTGAATACCTGCCCAGATTACTTCTTCCTTCCCCCCAGTCCACATATTGCCAAGTGAACTTGACTTCTTCCCAGCTACCTACCTCAGTATTCATTTGTTCCAGGTCCTCACATCTCCCAATTCACTGTATTGCTGAATTTCACACTCACTACTTACCAAGCACTATTATCAATGTTAGGAGAGAATCAAGGACAAAGAAGACCGGAAAGCATCAGGACACTTGCAGTGGATAGTGAAAGAAAGAGAAAGGAATTTATGGGCACACACAAGCAAGCCTCCAAAAAGGAGAGGGTGGAGACAATTAGGGTGTATAATATGGAACTTCAACACTCACAGCCATCTGAATTTTATTTTTTGTCTCTCTTTTCTGAATGTTGCTGCCAGTGATCTTCTTCTCAATGATGTAACATCCACAAAAGCAGAACCAAATTTGCACTCTCAGCTTTGTGAACAGGGAGAAAAAAAAGTTATATATATATAACTTCCCTCTCGTTCCAGGAAGAAAAATCTTCCATAATCTCCATGATTGGCCAGGACTGGGTCCTATGCCCATCACTGAGCTGTTCAATGAAGTGACAGCAAAAGAATATTAGGATTAACCTGCTTAGATCCATTGATGCTCTGCCATCACTATAATTCATAGCCCTCACCAGAACCTCCATGTTAGAGATAAGAAAGAGGCCCTCAAGTATAAAATGGATTTAGGTTTAGGTCAGACAAAATAATAAATACTCACTACAAGGAGAATAACTGTTGTTCAAATTTTTACAGGATTAATTCATCTCAAATGGTTAAATAAATAAAAATTATCAAGAAACATGAATGATCTGAATAATCTGAGATAATTTGAAACTGACAAAAATTGAGCATAGTATTACTATTCTAAATAAATGCCTCGTATTCTGGGGAAATCAACAGCATTACTGCACAAATTTTCCCATCCGGCTCTAACCCAAGTCTTAAGACCATTTTCCTGGGAGCTACACTATGTTCAGACCAAGAATTAGAAAACATCTGTTTAATTATTTCAATCAATAACCTATCAATTTACAAGATGAGGGCACTGGATCAGATGATCTTGGCAGCTTCTCCCTTCTCATGATGATCATGATGCTGTGACTTCTTGATCCATCAGATAGGGTCTGCATTTCAGGTGCCTGCTCCAGGTCTTACTGATAATGGTGGTGATGATCAGGTAGTTGTTGTTTGGTTCCTTAAAATTAATGCTAACTAAATTCCTTGACTTTTCATTTTATGTGCTGTAAATGAAGATGCCAGATAATGCAATTAGACTCTTTTCACCTTCTAACTGAGCACCCAGTACTGTGGCAGAGTGATTAAACCAAAGAGAACCTTTCAGGTTAATCCCTACTTTGTCATTTCAATTAAAATTCTGAGGCCAAAGTCACTGTTTCATCCACAGGCAAGCAGTTCCCAAATAGAACTCTTGTGACATTCTCTCACATTGATTGTGTAAATGGAGCCTTCACTTCTATGTCATTAAGAACTGCCCTTTGGCCCACATATTTATACCAATTGCTGGGCTATCTCTCACTCACATGAACTTTTCAAAGGGAATAAAATTAAATTACCTATTTTTAAGCCTATCCTTACAAATTAGCCACTTTTCAGATGCCAACAGTGGCATATACTGAGGCCAAGTTAAGCTTACTGAGAAAGAATCAATTTTTTTCTCATCTTGAGTTTTTCTTGGGACAAAATAGCAGTTCAAACCTTTGGCAATATTAAAAGTCATTTTAATAAATAAATAACTAAAAGTTATTGACCAGAAAGTTCAGGCTAGAAAGAAGAAATAACTCCTAACCTGTTTCTGCATGGTTACCTCATTATGCATGTCCTGGTCTACCAATAGGCATAAATTGATGTCCTCCTTTTTGCAAGATCACACCAAATGTAGAAACATATTCACTAAAAAGTAGAATTTCCCTGCTTCTGGCTTTCCCCATTTTGAAGAACAAAACCTTTTTTCACAAATAATTCAGGGACTCCTGAAGAATACTGTTATGGGCTTAGTCACCATGTGCCCACCATGTTGCTCCTCTCTTCTGCCTATATGGCTTCCCCTTGTCTGGCTTCCTGGTAGGCTTATATGTCTACTCTACGTCAATATGTGTTTCAACAATGTCATCCCAACTGAAACAAATATTTTTCCACCCCTACTAGGGCTTCTCTTTGCTAGAAAATGCCTCTGATCCCACATACATTCCAGTCTGTTATTATTTGCTCCATAAAAAATATTGTAGCCCTTTCTCTCAGGTATCAATAGTCAATGCATGAGGACTAGCTCAGCAATTCTTAGAATAACATGCACTGCACTGCATTTAAAATCCTTCTTCCTGTTTGACTTGCCTGATTTCCTTAAGATAAAGTTGTGATTCTTTCAATGATATAAACTATTTTCTAGGAATACCTAGTATTCTATTTATCTGTTCTTCAAGACATACCCAAGTTGAACCGAATTACAGGTGGGCAATCACAGGTGGAGAAAGCAATGTTCCTGATACATGACTACATCCCAAAGTTCCTAGAACTCACTGTCTCACAAAGAAAAGAAAAATCCCCTAAATAGTGATTCTAATTGTCAAATATTCATCAGACACACACACAGTAGCTTGTATGAGCAAGAAATGGGGACATAGCTTGGAACAAGATAATAAACCATGCCTTCACTCAACACACTGCGGTCTATTAGAAGAGACAAAACAGACTTACAAACCATCAATTGCAAGACTATAATAAGTGCTGTAAAAATTTGTGTTCTAGGTATAGTGGTGGACCCAAGTATGGAGATAAACTCCATTTGGTGGTGAGGAATTGTGGGGGAGGATTGTGAAGAAGTGTCACCTATAGTCTGAAGGACCATGGGGGTGATCAAGGGATGTAGGTGGGGTCACTGGCACAATGGGCAAAGGCAAGAAGGCAAAATTCAACAAAGTTTGTTCAAAAGTAGGTAAGGAGTTACAGCTCAAAGATAGGGCATTAAAATGTGGAGTGGCCAAAGGTCAAGGTAGAGAGACAGATGGAGGTGGGGAAAGTTTGTGTGCCATGCTTTGTCCTGTCCACAGCATACAGCCACTGAAGAATTTTAGGAAGGAAGGAGTAAGCATAGCAGAAAGGTGGCGGCTAGCTTGGAGAGAAGGTTCCATGGAGCAAGAGTATGACAGGCAAGTGGACCTGTAACCAGATCACTAAGGTGCATAATACAGAAGTATGGATGAATCCAAAAACAAGCCCTTAGGCTCAGGGATTGACCTCTATAAGCTGGATTCCCAGTGTTATATTCTGTCACTTTGAGCTCAATATAGAGCCTATCTTTATTAGCCTTTCCTTGGTTATTAGGTGATGAGTATAAAATCGAGTCTCAGAAGAGTTTTTGCCAGAGCCTTTATAATAAAAATGACCAATGAACATGCACCATGACCCCTGCTTGCCTCACACCTATCTGGGAAACTGGGTGTTGAGAATGCTTGTATCCTACCACACTTGCCTTGTATACCTTTGCTTTCATCATTATGTTTCTCTCACTGTTGACCTCAGCCTACGCAAGGAAGGAAGAACGTGGGTAGAAGATAGCATTGTTAGGTACATGATACTCACTGTCCCAGGAAGGGTTCTAGAATCCTCTTTCAGCTTATTTGCCAGTCTTTGGGAGCCCACACGCCAGGTCATCATCCACAGCTCTACCTGCCAATCCCAGCAGGTAGCAACTGAAATGCAACCACTCTTAGCACAGGATAAAAACTGATCCAGTTTGTACATAATTTGGAAAAGCCAGAGCTTATAAACCAATCCAATATATAGGGTGGCATCAAAATTTATCAAATTCCTAGGACTCTAGTTGCAATTCACATGAGTCATAAAATCTTAGAATTTGATTTCTATCTAAAAGATCATCTGAACTGCTGCTTCTAAAACATGACTGTGTTTTAGAATCGTTGTGTAAAATACTATATAGATTCTTTTCAGTATATTCTAATTTGGCCAATTTGAGATGGGGCCCAAATATTTGTGTTTTTAAGAACTCATTAGCTGAATCTTGATAGGTAATTAAGCTTGGGAACCTCTGGTTACCAGAACGATGCTTCAATTCCACCTCAAATACCCTTCCAGTTCTTTCATTGATCAGCACGTGTCAAAACACTTCCTGCCTCCAGGGTCCAATTTCTATTTAAACAACTTGGATTACTTTGACATGCTATTTTATATAACCAGAGTATGTCAGGGTCCTCCATCTCTTCTCAAGTAAAGAGGAGGCTCTATGAGAGTCTTCCACACTGAGCACAGTGTCCAGGGAAGATACTTAGTGATCTGAGTCTTCTACCTTCCATGCCTCCCCCAGAACATCACCAGGTAGCCCCACATCCTATTTGGAACTGCTTCGTTTGTGATTAATTCCCCAACTCTCTTCCCTGGAAGAAACTGACCCAAAAGTTTAAGTCGTTCTTTTACTGATGATTCAGGCAACCACCAAAGCAACAGAGACCTAACAAGAACTTAACAATACCTCACACCTTTCAGAGAAATGCTGAAGGGCTTACGACCTGGCCTCCCTTGGTTGTGCATGTAAATGTTCTCTAGTTCCTATTTTTTTTTTTTTTCTGATCAGTGACCCTCTTGCTTTTTCTGGTTCTCTGTCTTCCTCCTACAGCCACGCCTCTTCCCCTGAGTGTCACCACTTGCTTCCTGTGTGACATTCCACCCTTCTTTACTGAAGAAGGGAATGAAGACCTCCTCTCTGGAGGGTCAGGATTTCTCCACGTGCTGATGGAGGGTTCCCGCTGCCCTGGCTTGACAAGCTCAGAAAAGAGCTTGGACCCTGAGAATGGGAGAAAGAAGGAGGGTCCTCCCATTGCACCTCATTGTCCCCTCCAGCAAGCCTTGTGACCTGTGTCCAGCAAAATTTCCTCACATAATATACACCTTGTCTTCACAAAAATTCATTTTTTCCCTAAAACAATAGAGACTAGTCTCCTGAATCTCCCATTAACAAGACCTTGACTAACCCCCAGAGTGAACACAACATCATGAGCATCATTGAATTGAGGAACATTTTAGCATCTTTGCTGTGCCTTTTAGTTTGCAAGAGCCACCACACTGCCTGAGCTCTGAATGGGCTAAACTGGGTAAGTGGCACTATTCCCAGAGATATTTTTTTCTGGCACCCAAATTACTCTCCTGATAGAAAGTAGCGATATTTCAGTTCACTCACACCTGTGTTAACCTGAAATAGTTCTCCCAGTATTGGCTGCTCTTTGTTTAATCAGGAGATCCATAAAGTACCATCCATCATAGAGATACAAATAGTTTATCAATGTCATGTTCCTTTGAGGAAATGGTGTAACAATGGGCAGCTTCACACCTTCCCCTGGCACAATTGCCATTCTGAGAGACAGAATACAAAACTGAACGGATGATTATTCCAATGCCCCAATTGCTCATACTCTACCCTAAGCAGCATTAGGCTTCATTTTTTAGATCCATATGCTTTGGAGACTTTTTCCTTTGCACCAAGAGCTTCTTGAGAGCAGGGATAGTCTTTTTCATAATAGTGTGCCCTGGGTCAGAGAGAGTCCAGCACAAATGAGGCGCTCAGGGGGTGCTGAGTGGAATGAAATGAATAAAAGCAAGCATGACTAGATGGATGGATGCCATGATCCCAGAGCCCAGGGGGGGGGGGGATCCAGCAGGACATGCATCCTGTATGCTTATTCTGCAAGTTCTGAAAATGTGATTGTCCAGCTAGGATTAGAGATGAAGCATGGCCCCTGGTTCTTAGGAGATGTGATTGCCTTGTTCTGTTGATTTTAGCTACAGCCCAAGCGGAGAAAAAGCAGATCCTGTTCATAAACATGATTATGCCAGATGGGAAACTGATTAAACAGGCCAGCTAACAATATCTGTTCATCTTAATTAGGGCATAGCTTGAAGATGACTGCCTGAAATCCAATCTGATCACAACCAGAAGCAATGGAAATTGCCAAATGTACTGATTCCTCCCTAAGAACATGAGTCTGGGATGGCTGCAATTTCTCTTAAAAACACATTTCAGAGGAAAATTGATCTCATTTGTTAAGGCATCATTTCAGGAAGGTCCAAATTACAGGAGATAAATATGAAAAGTGACAAAATCAACCAAAAGTTGATAATAAACAAAGCAGCTATATTGTCTACCCTTCATTGCTAAAGGCTAAAGGCTTCATTGCTAAAGGCTTGGAATTTTTTTAAGGAAAATGAGAGCACACATAACTATCATGCTTTATTTCTCCCTCCTGGGGTGCCAAACTTTGTGATTTTTCTAAAATAAACAATAGATTTTATTCTTTGGTCCTGATCAAATTCTGCCACTTACTAACCGTGTGAGACCAAGGGCAAAACAATTAATCACTTTGAAATTCAATTTCCCTATGTGCAAAAGAAAGAAAGTAAATTCACAATCTGCCTAACCTCATGGATGAGGGGAAAAAAATACGCCTGTTAAAGAGATATGCAAATCATTAATGCCAGACATCCTAGGAGACCATCTACATGCAGCCACTTTTTAATCTGGTTGAGATAGGTGCTATTGCCCAGGAGGGTTCTGCAGCACTTAAAAGTTAAATAACTTCCCCAGTCACATGGCCAGCAAGCAGAAAATCTGATTTGAAAAATAGGACACTTTGCCCCAGAGCTCTTTGCGATACTGCCTTACAAAGTTGGTTTTCAAGAAGCATTCGTTGGGTGGATAGAAGAAGAAGAGAGAAGAAAGGATGGAGGGCTTAGCTGAGGGGCCCTTTTTAACATCAATGAAGCGATTATCTACTTTTTCTGATTCAGGCTTATCAAAAAGCCTTTGAATTATAATTTGACTTTCTCTGTAGATGAGCCTATGGGGAGAAGAAACTATGTAATCAGGTCAATTCAGATGATGTATTCCACCTGAAATAAGTACATGGGTTGTAAATTAACCAATTCACCTTAATGTTTGTTTATTCATTAATCTCTACACTTGATTTGTGTGCATCAGTCCATGAGGGATGGCCCACATAATTGGGATGACAAGCTACCTTTAAGAGCTTACTAGAGCAGACTGTGGGCCACAGTAAATCTACGTGGGTAATGCTTACCTTCAGGGTCTCCTGTAGAAGAGCATTTGCTAGAGAACTGATGGAAACTGACTCTGTTTGGATCAAATATTAAAGGATGAGCTCCCAATTTAGAGAAATTTTATCATCTATTCTAGTATCCTTGGTATTTAATTCAGTATTCTTTAAGACATGATTATGATTAAAAAGGGCACTGGCAATGGAAAAAAATCAAAGCCATTTGGCTCTAGGCACATTTTAAGAATTGCTGTCAGACTGCCTTACTGGAAAAGACTCACTGAGGAAAGACAGGCTTTCCTTCTACTCCCTGTAGGGCCAGTAGCCCATTTCTGTACTTTCTAAATCTCTGCTGCAAAGAAAAGTAGCTCTGATAGATTCTCTGTGCAGAAAGAGATATGTAATCAAATAACATACTATAGAATATGCTACTATCCTTATCCATGAGGAATACATTCCAAGACCCCAGTGGAACAACTAATAGTGCTAAACCCTATGTAGAAAGTGTTTTTCCTACACCTATAAACCTAGGATAAAACTGAATTTATAAGTTAGGCACAGTAACAATAATTAATAATAAAAAGAACAATTAGAACACATTGTGATAAAATTTACATGAATGTGGCCTCTCTATCTCAAAATATATTATCACACTATTCTCAGCCCTCTTCTGGCATTGGTGTGAGATGATACAGTGCCGACATGATGAGATGAAGTGAGGTGAATGGTGTGGCTTTATGACACAGCATTCGGCCACTATTTTCCTTCTGACAACACATCAGAAGGAAAACCTTCAATCCATGTAGATGCCAACTTACTACAGGTAACGGAAAGCTCAGAAAGCAAAACCATGGATGAGCAGGGGCAGGGCGGGGCATTGTACTGGAAAGTTGTTACATCCTGTTTTTAAAAATTTACTCAAATACAACTCAATGCTTCCCAAATTTCTCCCCACATAACCCTCATTAACCTCCACTGGGATAGTAATTCCGGGCCTAATTCAGTTCAGCCACCAGATAAACACTAGTTGAGGATATACTTCATACAAGAGACTATCAGAAACGAATCTGGGAGAAGGCAAGTATTATGTTGAATGCCCAATATTTGTAAGTTGCTTCAATCTTATATCAAATTTGATGTTCAACAAAAAGTCTCTGAAAGAGACATTAATCTCATTTAACAATGAGGAAACTGAAACGCAAAGAAGTCAAGTCCTTTGCTCAATGTCATCCATAGTTTTAGACCATGTTTGTGTTCACTACAGATTTCATAATCATGTTTAACATGGACTTTTCATAAGTAACTTACAATATTGTGTAGAGTATAAGATTTCTGTGTGGCTTTATCACAAGAGAGAAGACCCAGTGTTTTCGGAGAGGGAAGGAAAGTGTGCTCTTGGGCATTCAGAGGAACTTAATGTTGCTTCCATCTGGGAAGATTCAGGAAAAGGTTTTATTTATGGTGTGACATCTGAGCAGAACCTTGATGGAAAGGAAAAATAATTCCATGTGGCAAGATAGGGAAACAAATTTAAAAAATTTAACCTGTATAAAGAGAGAAAACTATCAAAGACCTATATGAGGGTAAATGTCTTCCCCTTTATAAAGTAATCTAATTATTGAGTACTTGGTATGTTTGAGATGACAAGATACAGACAGTTAATATAGCATAAACATAGCATGGTGACCTTCCCTGATGACCTTCCCTGAACACAGCCTCCAGAAGCACAGGAGGTCTAGGTTGTTTTCACATGGAGCAAAGCTTCCTGAAAGATGTAAAATTTAGGCTGGAGATGGATTTGCATAGGAAAAGAAAAATCTAACATATCAATTCATAGTCAAAGCAATAGAGAAAGATAAAACATTTAGATTGACCAGAGCAGTCTGAGATTTGGAAGAAATGTACAAAGTACAAAGGGTTCTGAATCCACCATTATTTTTAACTAAAATAATTCTCCTTTACCTGTGTTTCATTTTGCAGCTCTGTTTAATACTTTGTTTAATTAAAAAGAATTGCTTTACATAACAAATAACTTGAAGCTGTAGCGGACAGGAGTTGTAAATGTTCACAAGACTGGAAAGGAAGTACAACATCAATTATTTAATAGCCTTAAATATTGTGCTGTGAATTCTTGGTTAATTTAGTAGGCAATGAGAAGGATTTTGTAGAGAATTCCTGTCTGTTCTTCTTTGTTAGATAACAGGTACTCTCATGACCATGTCATCTCCCACCATTATTGTTATAGCAAAGAAAAAGAGAAGCAATGTTAGAAATTAGGAAGAATGTTTGCCTAACTTAGTGATCATCCCAGGAAAACACTATGATAGAAAGTTTAACCTCCTTCATGTCCTTCTTCTGTCTTCAAGTCTTTGGGTTAAATACAGAATTGGCATCTCTAAAAAGAAAAGAAACTATACAACCTAAGTTCAAATTTTTCTCTCAGGAAAAGTGTTTGCTAGAGAAATCAAAGATATTATTCCATTTTAGGTGTCATTTAGGGCATGAACTCCTGATTAATGGGAATTTTATTTTATCTATTCTACTATCTCCTAATTCAGTTTTGATAAATTATCATAATTGAAAGGGCATCAGCAATGGAAAAACCCAATGCCACTTGGCTATAAACACATTTTTAAAATTGCTATGAAATGACTGAGACATTGTAAATAGGAATATAAATTACTATTTCAGTTGCAAACATGCTCTTTCTGGGGCATGAAAAAGAAATGCCATAATGAGTAGCAACAGAAGATCCCAGCAGGGTTCCAAAATGCTAAAATTTCAAGGCCAGTGCCAGTATTCATAAAGTCACCCATATGAGAAAAATCTCTCTTCTCTTTTGAAAGATCATATTCAAAGTTTAATAAAGAGCCAGAATCAGAGAACAAATTAACATGTTTTCAGTCTTAAAAAACATGAATTTTCAAATAAAGTGAACTATATGAACTCAAACATGAATTTTCAAGTGAAGTGAATATCTCTCTAGTAGAGTTTTGCAATTAAACATAGGCATTCTACAGAAGGAAGTATGATATAGCTTGGCTGTACCACTTTCTAGCTATATAGGGTGTCCCCCAAAAGCTCATGTGTGAGATAATGCAGGAATGTTCAGGGGTGAAATGGCTGGGTTAGGAGAGTTATAACCTAATCAGTGGATTAATCCACCTATATGTAGTAACCAGGTGGTAGGTGAGCAAGTGTGGTATGGCTGGAGGATATGGATTACTAGGGGTATGACTTTGGGGGTTATATTTTGTCACTGGTGAGCAGTCTCTCTACTTCCTAGCAAACATGTCCTGAGTTGATTTCCTTCACCACACCCTTCTGCCATGATGTTCTGCCTCACCTCAGGCCCAGAGCTACGGAGTCAGTTGACCATGGTCTGAACCTCTGAAACCATGAGCCAAAATAAACTTTTCCTCCTATAAGTTATTTGTGTCTTTGGTCATTGCAGTGAAAACCCTAACTAAAAACCAGGTGTCCTGGCTGTTTGCATGGTATCTCTCTGACTCACACCCACCCTTCCATACTCTGCTTCCCTGGATGGGTCTATGCAAACTTCACTTCTCCCTCCCCCGTGTCGGCTAACTTCCTGGTCAATTTTATGATAGGCTGTGGGCTCTGGTCAAGGGGCTGATGCAACCTCCCCTCCGAGTATTGTTTTTTCTCTTTCTGCCCCTCCAGCCCTCTAACTCCTTCATTACTACTGTCCCAACACCTGATGGATTCAGTGGCTATTTACCCTGAGCTGTGGTTTCCTCATTTCTAAAATTGGGCTAATAATATTGCAGAGTAAGAGAGTGTGAATTTAAGACTTTTAGAAAGCCTGTGCAATAAAAAGATGACAGTGGTTCCACATGTAATTCAAATTTTTAAAATAACAATAATTTTTATGTAAAAATTCATTAAATTTTGATTTTTAGCATAATGACTACTTAGATGCTAATTTTAATATAAAAATTTCATGTTGGTGGCCCTGCTTTGCTGCCATCTTAATTACTTACATTCTCCACCTATTTTCAGTCTACCACTTACAGCACCTGCCTTCTAGGGTTTTTTGGGGGATTGGCAATTATTATGTAAAGTACCTAGCCCAGTGCCCCATCCTCATAGGTACTAAATATGTGGCAGCTAGCATAATCTGCATCATAGATGATTTCAACAGCTAGCCATCTTTTGACTGATACTTCCTGCACTTTCCAATGTCACTATGATGTCTCAGATTATGCCATTCCCTCATCCACCTCCTCACAGCTGAGGGTGAAGATCTTGGTTAGCCTCAAGTGGAAACCACACAGATAATAGCAGCTGAAATCTCTCTTGATCCATTTGAATATGTTACAAGCCATAACGAGAAATTTGACACTCTCCCTAATAAAATGTACATAGCCTAGTTAAACTTAAGGGGAAATAAACTTAACATTTATTGTTGCTTATTATAGATTAGGCGGTCTTCTAGGCAGCTTCATCTGAATATCTCATTTGGTCTTGTTAAACTCACTAGTTAGAAGATAATTTGCATTATTAATTGGATGAACATAAACAAAGACAATGGGAACTGTATTTTAATTAACAAGTCAGTCTTATATTAGGAAGATACTCATCCATGTAACAAAGATTTATTTCTTGCTTACCGAGTGCCAGAAATCGTACTAGAACAGAAATGAAAATAAAAGCCTACCATGCAACCAACTGCCTCCTTTACCAGCTGCCCAAGTAGTGGCTTCCAAGTGTTCACTGTTGACTTGAGCCAAGGCTGAGAGGTGCACCTCCCCCCAGGGCAGCCAGGCAATGAGTGGCACATGGGTACAAAAACCCCAGTCCCTTGCCTCAAGGTGGGAAATTTCTGTGGTGCTATTCACATTTCAGAGCTCCACAGGGAATCAGAGTGAGAATAGAGCCAGAGCAGCACATCTCTGCTTAACGTCTTCCCATTTGCTTCCCTCTCTTCCTTACAGGTCCTACTAGGAGCACCCCTTCAATTAGCCACTCTTGTTGAATGTCTATTCCAGCTATGCTTTGAAGGAGACTGACTTTATCCTGTCTTCTGGAGCTTTTGGCCTAGTACAGAATCATACCCATAAACACACCAACAACAAACATATCAATCATAACATCATAAGTGCTACAGTACGAGAAACAATGGATGTGCACAGAGATGAAGAAATATGGCAGAACTCCAAAGGTAAATGGATAAAAGCAAGATATAAAAAAAAAAACTACAATCCACCTAGAATTTAAGTACCATAAGGCATGTGTGCTAAAGCAGAGGTCAGAAAACTTTTTCTTAGAGTATAAGTAGTAAGTATTATAGGCTGTTCAGAACTGGAGGAGAAATTGTGTACATGATTTAGGTGTTTATATAACCATATCAAAAATGACCACAAGCAGCTGACCAGATTTGACGTGTGGGTGTATCTAGAACAGTGCCTTTCAAGCATTAATACCCATAGTAACCACCACATGCTATTAGGAAAATGTAGATTCTGGTTCAGTAGGTCTAGGGTGGGGCCTGGGAATCCGCATCTCTATTCAGTTCCTAGTGATGCTGGTGTTGCTGGACCACTATCATAGTTCAAGTAGCAAGGGTCTAGGGAGACTAGCATACTAAGAGGAGAAATTCTAAGAGGAAAACAACTGGGTAATGCTGCAGGAGCTGAAAGCAGAGGAAGCAATAGCAAGGGCTGGAGGCTGAGATCAGAGGAAGTGCCTGATAATTTAATTAATAGACATTTATTGACTGTCAACTCAATGCAAGTCATTGCTCTAGGTGGTTCAAGGAAAGAGACAAAGTGTTCATAACTTGAGTACACATTGTTAAAGAATCAGCCAGAAGTGAGGGCAGCAGAGAAAGAAGACCTGTGTAGTCGATTGTGGCAGAGAGCCAAGAGTCTAGCAGAAATATCCTGGATCAAGAGCTCAGATACACATGGCTAGAGTAGCTCAGAAATAAATGTTTCAAAGACAAACAGATAAGCACACTGGGATTTGAATTCCAGCTTCAACCCTTTACCAGCTCTTTGGCCTAATATATGACATCTAACTACTCCGAGCCTTGGATTTCCAACCTGAGCATGCAGATTATACCTACCTCAGAGGCAGTGTGAGGAGTAACAGCTGGCCCTTAACAGCTGAGTGAAGGTGAACTTGCCCTTCCACTTCCTTTGGTAAAGACCTTGGCATAGTCACCTGTTTGCAAAATGTGAAAAGATGAAGCTGGTGGTTTTAAGAGAGAATTTACAATCCATATAAATGTACAAACTTTCTCTGGAAAGATCCTTGGTAAGTTAATAACACTGATGACATCCAGATGGAGCACTGAATAGGTAGGGGACAGGGATAGGAGGAAAATTTTTGCATAGGTTAATTCTTTTCCATATTAGCATGCTACTTATTTTCAAATGGAATTACACTCATGCATACACAGTTGCACATGAACACACAGATACAACTGAATTACTGAGTGGATTAGTGACACAGATTTACAACAGTGGTCTTTTGGAAACAGGCATGAGTGAGGGCCAACTTCAGCAAGAGAATGAGTTTCTGTCTGGAAAACCAGAAAAGTGTGCTAGTTTTCAAAAAACTTCTTTGATTTTTATTTCTAAATATCATCATACCTAACAAAATTCATTAGGATTGATAGTTCTGGAAAGCTATGGAAGATATAGTTGGTTCATTCAGCATCATTCCAGTATCTTCCTTAATTTTCTACTTAAAAATTAATTTTCTAGCTGCCTTTATAGGTAAAAGTAGCTATATGACAGAGAATAGTCCTTGAGAAAGAAGTAAAAAGCTGTTGGTGCCACCACTTAGCCCTCCTTGTGTCTTTCATGTTGATGTCCAGAGTTCTGAGATCTGTTTTGTGACCATGAAGATGAAAGTCACATGCCCAGGACAGTGGAGCAGAAAGATGGAAAGTGTTTGTGCTTCAACAGTATCTATGAGCTGCCACCTCAGATGGACCTCTGTACTTCTTGTTCCATGAGAAAAACAAATTCTCTATTGGCTTAAGCCATTCTATTATATTTTCTAAATAATGTAAAATGAACAATTCATATAAGATGAACTGTTAGTAATATAAATAAGAGTTAAGTTAGGAACAGGTGTTTCAGAGAAGCAGGATGCCTGCAAGCGATAAGGAAGATAAGGAAGCAATCCATTTCAGAAGGATGATTTCAGACTAGCTGCAGTTGAAATAATCCCTTAGTGTTTCTTCTTCTCTTTCTGTGATATATGAACACAGCCCAAAAACCAAATAAGTGCATTTTATCAGCTCTCTCTGGCAATTTTAAAATTAGACTCCCTGCATTATTTTTCATATTATTTGTTTCAATAAAGTCATATATTATAAAACTCTGGAGAAGATCACAGAATAAAGGGAAACTTACCAATTAAACTTTGGGAAGAACTAAAAGAGATAAGTTCCCAGCTCTCCTGAAGGTGAAGACTGAAGACAAGCCTTCTACATCATTGATGCAGCTCTAACCACCTTCCATTTCTTTGTATCTCAATTCAGGATTTCAAGTTGTTAGAAGAGTGAATGTAATTAACTCAATTTGTGTCATATATTCCTCTTCTCAGAACAAATTGCTATGCACAGGGGACAGGGTAGATCATACAAACATGGCATTTGGGAAATTACACAAAAGTGAGCAATATCCCAGTTTGCGTCTCCTACTTTACATCTCTTCCTGGGATGTATACTCGCAAACATACAAAAATATGTCTAATACATATATCCTTTCCCGCATATATCCATAAACACCTCCTTCCAAATAAAAGTAATTATTCCATATATAATAACTAATACTCTCACCATCTTCTTCAATAGGAAGCAATCCAAATTCATTTCCAGCTGAAACCAGGTTCTCCAGCTAATATTAATTTGTATTAAGATTTGTAGTAATTCCATCTCGATATTCTGTAATAACACAGCCTATAAAGGGGAGGAAAGTTAGAGAACTCAGTATTAATAAACAGACATGGTATAGATACAAAAAGTGAAGAAATGCAAGTCAAAGTTTTTCATTTATTGCTGAAATCTGTCTTGAGGTTTGTATTCATCTATTGTGGGTTACTATTACAAAATGTCATAAACTGAATGGCTTATAAACAACAGAAATTTATTTCTCATAGTTCTGGAAGCTGAAAAGTCCAAGATCAAGGTGCCATCAGATTTGGTATCTGGTGAGGACCTGCTTGTGGCTCATACATGGCCCTCTGACTGGGCCCTCACATGGTGGAAGGAAAGAGCTAGCTCTCTGGGGTCTCTTATTATAGCATATACAATTCATGAAGGCTCCATCCTTGTGACATAAGTATCTTCCAAGGGCTCTAGTACCATCACGTTGAACAGGTTTCAACATATGAATTTGAGGAGTGCACAAGTGTTCAGACCATAGCAAGGTTTTGTTAGTATTTCTGACCTCCACATTATTCCTGCCTTTAATAACTCAGCTAGTCAGTATTCTTTGCCCTTTGAAATTACCCAATATTTTATTCCTGATCAGTCTAGGCTTTTATGGTCTCAACTGGTATTGTGTATAATAGTAGTTCCTTTAGGAATCTCTAAGCCATGGAGTTCTAGATGGTTACCATAAATATAATTCAGCTCTACTAGCCTGTGATCTCTGCACAAGTTTCCAATGCTTAAGAAAGAGAATGTTTTGAAATGAGGTATCTCTGCCCCTTGGAGAAATTGACCAGAGACCCAGGAAAAAAAATACTCACCCATGGAATGGTTATATGCAGGGTAATCACCCCAGATGTTTCTACCCAAATAGATTTTCTATCAGCAGCTATTTCCAAAATTGTATAAGTAGAATATGAATTTTTATATAATCAAATTTTATGTCAGTACTAATTTTATTCTTGCATACATTTTTAAAACACTAATGGAATATTCTGATTGCTATTTTAATTTAATTTTTCCTTCAGTCTTTCCTAACCACATATTTCTACATAGCTTATTTTATTGTCTCAGAGGTAAATCTAGGAGGTAATAACTCAATCTAAACAAATAGAGTGATTCCTTTTGCTATCAGTTCTGAACTATAATTGAAAGAACAGGGGCTGGGAAATTAGTTTGATCTGGATTTTATTTCTGCTACTTATTTGCTATCTGACCTTGGGCAATTCATTAATTGTTCTCAGTCTAATTTTGTTCATCTATAAAATAATTATCATAATGCCTAATTCATATGCAATTTGGAAATATATAATTTAATGTTGTAAATAAAATTTCTGCTTATAGTTTCTGGAAAATAATAGATACCCAGCAAGTGATAACCATGATAATCAAAGTTTATTCTTCACATGAACCAGGATAAAATTTATCAGGAAATACAGCATGCCAAAGTATCCAAAAATTCATAACCATGAGTTCTAGGTGTCCTTTTATACAGAGCTGAAAATGTCCACCGTTATGTCATCCACTGCTGGCAGCACAGTTCTTCCTGAGCCCTTCCTCAGCCCTTCAGCTAGCCTGGACCACAGACAACTGGGCCTCTTCTGGCTCTTTTTGACAGGTTCTTCTCACTAGAGTATTATGAGTAGAAGACAGGGCAGTTTCAGGCAAACAAGATGGAGCATTGTCAGCTCAGTCTCACCTCAAACCTCTTCTTGATTTGGTCCAACACCACTATCCTCCCATCCTCCATCACTCTTGTCATTCCAAAAATGTAACCATCCTACTATTTCCTTCTTCTTTTTTTCTCCATAAGAGCTCATAAACTGTACATTTTCCCTTAAATTTTCTCAACTCATTTTATTTCTCCTAAGTTACCCTGATAAGTTTCCTTTCTCAAACACAACAGATCTTCTCATGAATACTGCCCACTACACATGTGTGTGTGTTTGTGTCTGTGTGTGTGTGTGTGTGTGTTTATCTTTTGTGGGGCAGGTGGGTGTTAATCATAATATATGTCCTTCAATTTTACACACAAAATATTATTTCCATAAAACTATCACAATTATCTGTAAAGGAGGAACTTCTACAGTTAAGTGTCTGATAATTTTCAACAATATATTATTCAAGAAAATCCAGCAAAAAAAAAAAATTAGGTCAAAAGCTGAGAGTGAATTTATCCAAATGGCAGAATAGGAGATTTTGTCACTTGTCACCTTACATAAACATCAATTTGAGCATCATTCATGTGTGAAAATACCTTCATAATAGCTAAAGAATCCAGGTAAGAGATTATAGCATTTTGGCAGAGCATAAAAATAAGAAAAGGTGCACAGAGGAGGGTAGGTAGGACACTTTTCTATTACCTGCATCACCACTCCCTAAGCCTGGGTGGTGTGGCACAGTCTGCAACCCACAGAGTCACATGGGCAGGACAGTCTGAGTCCTTGGGGGCCCGACTCTGGCCACAGAGTGCACAAGGTCCCAGATTTGGAGATTTAGGACATAATGTCTGCCCTGCTGGGTTTCAGTCTTGCTTTGGATTGATTATTCCTTTCTACTTACCTATTTCTCCCTTTGAAATAGGAGTGTTTGTTTTGTGACTGTACTGCCACTTTATCTTGGAAGTATGTCATCTGTTTTTGTTTTTGTTTTTTTTAATAGGCTCACAGTTAGGAGTTTGCCTTGAGACCTGGGGCTTTGGATTATTGAATTAAAGTTAAAACTTTGGAACTATTATGGATGAGACTTTTAGGATTATATTTTGTGTTATTTAAAAGATATGAACTTTGGGAATCAGGGGAGAAATACTGTGGTTGGATATAGTGGGTGTTTCCTCCCAGGGCTCATGTATTAAAATTTAAGCCCAATGTGATACATGGATGTGGTAAGATACTTCATTTGACTATGTGTTTATATGTGGAGTTTGGGGGAGGGAATTAGGATTAGATAAGGTCATTATGGTAAAACCCTCATGATGGAATCCTGATGGATTCAATAGAAGAAGGGGAGAGACCAGAAAAATATATATACATGAAGAAACACACTTGCTGTGATACTAAGCTGCCTCCTGATTCTGCCAGTAAGATGCCCGCCCTTAAACCTGCAGAACTATGAGTTAAATTAACCACTTTTCTATATAAAGTTACCCAGCTTGAACATTTCATTATAGTAATGAAAATCAGTCTGATACAATGGTCAATTGATCTTCAATAAATGTATCGAGAAGACCAAATAAGTAAAGAACACTCTCAAAAATCAATGGTGGTAGGAAAATTGACTATTCACATGCAGATGAGTGAAAATGGAACCTTATCTTACATAATATATAAAAAACAACTTAAAATGGATTAAAGCCTTAAATGTAAGACTTTAATTGCAAAACTATTAGAAGAAAATGGAGAAAAACCTTCTAGGTATTGCTTGAAACAGTGATTTCTTGGGGTATGACCCCAAACACTTACACAACAAAAGCAAAAAACAGACAGATGTGCTTGTACCAAACAAAAGCTTCTGCACAGCAAAGGAAACAATCAACAGGGTGAGAAGACAACCTTTACTACAGAATGGGAGAAAACATTTGCAAAACATACTTGTGGTGAACATTTAATATCCAAAACATATAAATAACTCAATAGCAAGAAAACAACCCAATTAAAACATGGGCAAAATACTTAAGCAGACATTTATCAAAACTCCAATAGGTGGGGCTAGGGTTGTGGCTCAGTGGTAGAGCTCTTGCCTGGCATGTGTGAGGCACTGGGTTCGATCCTTAGCACCACATAAAAATAAATAAATAAATGTATTTTTAAAAATCCAATAGGTATATGGAAAAATTTCTATACCTTATGAGTCATCATGGAAATGCAGATCAAAACAACAATAAGACTTCATTTCACACCTATTCGATGGCTATTTATCAAAAAAACAAAGATGATAAATGTTGGCAAAGGCAGGATGAAAAGGGAAAACTTGTGCACTATTGGTTAGGAATGTAAAACAGCACAGCAATTATGGAAAACAGTATGAAGTTTTCTCAAAAAGTTAAAAATAGAACTACCATATATTACTGCTCTGGGAATATATCCAAAGAAACAAAATCAACATCTCTATGAGATATCTGCACTCCCATATTCATGCCAGCATCAATTACAACAGTCAAGAAACAGGCTAAGTGTCCATGAATGGATGAATGGATAAGAAACTGTGGTATGCATCCACAATGTAATATTGTTCATCCTCAAAAAAGAAGGAATTCCTGTCATTCACAACCATGTGGGTAGTGTTGGAGGACATTATGTTACATGAAATAAGCCAGACAGAAAGACAACTGCTATCCAGCCTATCTTAAACCTAGAATCTACATCCAAACTCATAGAATCAGAGTAGAATGGTGTTTTCTGGGGCTGAAAGAGGGAAGGGGTGGGCAGATTTTAGTCAAATAATACAAACGTTCAGCTACATGGAATGAATAAGTTCTGGAGACTCAGTGCACAGCACAATATCCTTAGAAACACTGTATCGTATACTCAAAATTTGCTAAGAGAATAGATTTGTTATCACCACATACAAAAGAAAAGGTAATGATATGAGGTATTTTAATTAGCTTAACAGTGGTAATACTTTCCCCAATGTATATGTATATCAAAACATCCTATACCTTAACATATACACTTTTTGGTTATCAAGTTTACCTCCCCTGGGAAGGGGAGAAAGTGAATCGGAAAAAAAGATATTTGCTGAATTTGACTTCAGTCTATTTTTCTGATGACCAAACACAATCCAGGCAACTTTAAACCATGAATATTATTTCTTAGCTTTATGCAAAGTAAAGAGAATCATATGCAATACAAAGGTGAAAGGCAAAGCTTCCAGTCTCAGACATTTCTCTGAATTTCACTCTAATCCCCCACCAACTCGTGCACCGCGAAACTCACCTCCCCTGATCTGAAATGATTTATCAGCCCTTTAGAAATTACCTTAGATGCCACCACCTCCAGGAAGGCTCCTTTCTTGAATTTCATTTGCTTAATGCCTAAGAAGAAATTAGGCATCCTTCCATTATACCCTCATAAAACAATTTATCTTCCTATCAGTTATCACACTGCTTTGCAATTGTCCATCTGTCAGGATCTCCCCTGTTAAACTGTGAAAAAAATTCAAGGCCATGCCAGATAGTTCAGTGGAGGGAATTTAAAGTGGGGAATCAGTTTCAAAGTTGTTGGAAAAGCTGAATGAGCAAACAGGAAGAGGAGAGGCAAAGCAGATATTAGCATCTGCAGTAAACCACAACCATCCCTGTGGTGGGAAACTGAAAAGGAGGTGGTCCTGCCAGAGCCCAGGAGCAGGGGGAACAGGATTCTCCACTCAAAGCAGGGGACAGGCTAGAGAAATAGTCTGTTTTCTTCCTTTCTATTACCCTCCAATCACCACCAATGGGTCCCCAAGGCCAAATCCGACCAAAACACAGGTGACAAACAAGTCTGAGAAATAGTATTTACAGGCATCATCTCTGACATCAATGAGCAGAGGCTGTCCATTCTCTCATACAGCAGCATACCCATGCCTTTATACAGACTCCCTCATTATCTTTCCAAAAAGGGGAGCCACATATCCCCATCTCCAGGTATTAGGAAGACAGGTGACTGAAAACCAAGGAAGCCTTATCCAACAGATTAGCACCTGGAAGATGGGGAGGCTATTATGTTAAAACCTCCCCCAGCCATAATTAATGACATCCTTAAGAAAAATTATTGTTTCAAGATCAAGTCACAGCCTCCCAGGTGGCCTGGGCCCTTCATATCACTGAAACTATGTCACAACCCCCCATCACCCTGGCAATCACAAAGAAAGTTTTCTTAGAAATATTCAAAGGATAATAGACAAATTAAGGGAACAGGAAATTGAGGCAAAAACAGGATATGTTACATTACTCAGCAAACAACCTGTTATCTGTAGGAGAAATGTAAATACAAACACAAGTTACTGATCAGCCTCACTAAATTGTTGAGGTTGGCTTTGAACTTGTGATCCTCCTGCCTCAGCCTCCCGAGTCACTGGGATTACAGGCATGCACCACCGCGCCCACCCGACATGGGCCAAAGTGACTCAGAGTTGTCATGCATAATGTGGATTTAGATGTCTGATGTGATCCTGCTGTCAGGTAGATCTGGGAGGGACTCTGGAAGCTTCCCTGGGACCCCAATAATACTGGAAAGAAGAAGGTGCCCACTGTCCATCTCTCTGAGAAGATCCACTCTCTCCCTTGAGAGTGTCTATCCTCTTTTCCCTTCTAATAAACTCATGATTGCCCCTCTGAGCAACACGTCTGACATTGTTCTGGTGTGATTGCAAGACCTGGTGAAGAGAGGACCTCTGCGGATTCTCAGCTGTGCAGCAGCTCTCTGTCCTGTAACACTGGCAGTGTTACGTCCTCTTTTACTCCTGTCACCTGATATTCTGTAGCCTAAACACTGAACTGCAAAGTGCAGCACCAACATTTCTTATAAAAATAGTAGTAGAAAAGGAAAGGAAGAAAACGAAATAATAGATATTTCTATGAGTGAGTGAGAGGAGGAGGGAGGTGTGTGTGTGTGTGTGTGTGTGTGTGTGTGTGTGTGTATGTGTGAGTGAAAGGCGGGGGAGAGAGGGAGAGAGATACAAGTAAGGTTCTTTTTCTTGTGGGTAACAAAACTTCATTCCTGGGAGACCTGAGTTCTTGGTGGTCTTGCATTTATAAGGCTGCTCTAGACTTCTATCAATTTTGCCATTGAATGTGGTAATATTAGAAACACCTTAGTGACTCTCCTCAGTCCAATACAGTCCTCCCTGCCCGCATTGAACTCATTTTTTTCCTGGTAAAATATGGAGTCTCTTTTCAGCTGCTGATTCAATGGCACAGAGATCCTAAAATATCCCTATTGCATTCTCAATAGTTCAATAAAACTATTACTGAATCCTTGGTAAAAGCATTCCTCCTTTGGGAATTGAGACCTCTAAACCACAGTTACTGATAGAGGCTGGAAAAAGTTTTGTAAGTGGGTTATTAAAGTTAATAGTGAGAATTACTCCCACTTCCACTCTTTATTCCAAGACCTATGTATTCTGGTAAGGAGGAAAGAACACCATTTTTTCATTGCAGTTAAATCATATGCTTTATCTGTAAGACAACAGAGTTATTTGGTAAGACATTGAAATCTGTGCTGAATCTGATGTCAACTGCTCCTATCATAAAAATGAATCCTGTGGATAGTGGCAAAGTTAAATGGGATACTGTGGGTGAATATAGCATCTGGCAGAAACTCGGGGGCAGGAAGGCAAAACAATTTACAGAATAGATGTTTTTTTCCAGAAAGGACACATCTCTGCCTTCTTCATATGAAGGAGTTCAGTGCAATCAACCTGATATCATATCGCACAGCACTGATCCTACAGAAGGCAATTCGGGCACTGAGGGCAGTAGCCAAAGCAGCCTTGGTGAAGAATCATGCATTTAGTGATCACTACTGTTTTGATCACTCTGTCCATGAGACCACTGAGCAAGTTTGAGGTAATTCAGGAAGAGACTGACTGGTATCCAAAGAATACACTCCCTTGTTCTCCTGATTATTGAGGATCTCCACTTCAGTGAGTTCCCTTTGGTAACCATATTCATGAGGTCAATATATTAAACTTGGTGCTCTTTCCATGAAGTCCACCCACTTACTTCTGGATACTTGCTTGCTACCAGTCTTCCAGTCAAAGCCATTTCCAATCTCTTGCCAGGCAAACATTAAGCTACTACCATACATCAGTGAAGATGCATACTTACAGCCACATCTCTTTTCTTATGAAGTACCTCGCTAGATCTTTTGCCAGAAATTCTCACTTGGAGGATTCTCTTCATCACTCCTTTAAGGAACTGTACAACCAAGGCGGTTTACTTCCATCTATTGCCAGCTGATCATGGAAATCCATCATTTATCAGATCCAAGTTTGTTTCTTCTCCATCAGTTCATAACCCACTTGAATCAAAGTGTGAAATACGATATGTCAAGAACTATGTAATGTTTTGAACAACCAACAATAAAAATTTATAAAAAAAAGTAGTCATAGGTAAAGTCTCCAGGAGGCATAGGAGAAGCTTGAAAGATGGGGAGCAAAGCTGCAGAAATAGATGCCCCCCCCAAATTTGAGTCACCTGATCATACATATTACTTTTATCTTCTTGAACTTCCAGAATATGATTCCATGTTAAACATGTTCACTTTGATCACATAATGATGTACACAAGCAATCTCATGACTTAAATCAGGTAGCATCCAATTCACAATTGACTGGTGAAGCCTTACAGTCATCTAATTTTGAAAGGTCAAACAACTTATCTCCACCTGAAACTGTCTCAGATAAAATAGCTATCAACAGAAGAGAGATTTACTGAAAGGTCTACTTGTCATTGTCCTGTTACAGCTTGTCAAAGCCTCTGTGCAACAGGCAACATTTAATAATGGGAACTATTAACAAAGGTATTAAACCATAAGAATGGGACTCTAAATAAAAGAAGATATATTCCACGCTTGTATAATTATATCAAAATGGATTCTGCAGTCATACATAATTAAAAAGAGCCAATAAAAAAGAACAAAGAAAGCTTCCAGGTAAACACACTCACACACACACACACACAGACACACACACAAAGATACTCACAAAAATCAGATAGCAAATGATGAGAAAGAGAAGCCTATCGCTGAGTCTGGAGAGATAAAGAGAAACTGCTGTTACTAGAGACTTGAACCTGGGGCCACAGAGAGGAAAGTGAAATCATGGAGGGAATGCCTGGAACCATGAAATGATGTTTTCTAATATATTTGAAACCACTGAGAAGACACAGCCACTGATGGACATACCATTTAAGGCCCAGGGATAGATAAGAAATACTCAGGCTTCTCCACTCCTCCCACCATGGACTTCCTCGCATTAGTTAAACCTAACCAGGAACCGTTGGCAAAGAATCTTGAGAAATGTAATTTGCAGCATTGGAGGAGAACATTAGAAAATGGGTCAGCAAGAGAAATGGCAAAGGACTGGCATGCTGCCTCACTGTTGTCTTCCAAATTCCAAGACAGTTTCTAGCACACAATGGGCCCTCGAAATTCTGTCAAATGAATGAGGAACAATTTATTCTGATCAGGCTGTACTATGGGTGCAAATGGAAGCAGTTAGATAGTGGAATTTTTATCTTAGGAAAATTTGGTCCTACTGTTAGTTTAGAAGCAATAAAAAAAATGGGGGAAGAGTCCCAACTTAGGTTGCAGAGCTCTATTGCCCATTCAAGATGTCCCTTTGTGTAACAGAGCTTTTTAGCAGAGCTGTGGGAGACAGCAGCAATAGCCACCAACCCAGACACATGCCCTGAATTCCTTTAGGTCAACCATTCCTTGCTCTGAATTGGGCACATTCCAAGATTATTATTTCAGACCTAAATATTTTAGGAGTCCATTTTCTGTGGGAGTGTTATTACTGTTATTCTGTGAAAGGTTTGCAAAATTGATTTTAGAATTTTTCTATCTTGAAAACAGAATAATGTCACATGTCAAGTGAAAAAATAAAACAGTTCAGAAAAGAGCACAACTAAAATAGTAATGTTAATATAACTTTAATAATACTAATATAGCTTTTAAGAGCATACAAATAAGACTCATATCCAAATAAGAAATTCCTTCCAAAACCAGTTAAGTCAGAAACATGCCTCAGGGGTGCTGCCTTTATTTAAAAAAAAATGTGGGTCTAGTTTTATAGTAGATTGTAAGGTATGCAAAAAAATTAACTTCTTGCTTTTAGTTACCCCAAAATGGATATGACCGCCAAACTAGTTCTCCCCTCTTCCATAAAAAGAAATTTTGCCTGGATACATGACTTCCTTGTAGCTTGGAGTGGCCATGTGACTATATTCCGGCCAACAACATGTCAGGGGGCATGTCCCATGGCAGCTTCTGGGACCACCCCCCTTGAAGGGACAGCCATCAAACACCCTGGACACGCCCTTGTTATTCCTTCCTCCTTTCTTACTGCAATTTAGAATAAAAATTTGCTGAAGACTAAAAAATGCAGGTCATATATAGGAAGGGTTGAGTGGTAACTAGATGAGTTTGAGTCTTGGAGGACTTTGGGGACACAGCTGTCATTCATATGAACCACTTAATGCCAGACTAGGTTTACCCCCACAAAAAAGAAAATATTTATGTAGGTTCAGTTCACTCTTACACATTTCTCCAAAGAAGAAATACAAATGACCAAAAAAGTATATAAAAAAGACTCATTCATAATCAGGGAAATGCAAATCAAACCACAATGAGATTATCATTTTACCCCTAGTTAGAATGGCTATTGTAAAATCGCATGACCAATGTGATTTCTCCCTAAGTCACATGGAAACTTCTGTGTGCCTTGAACCAGTCTTGGGGCATAGGGACTCAGGTACATGTCTCTAACCAACTTTCTTCATAGGTCTAACCTGTCAATGTGTTTTGATGACTAGCTAAATGCCAGACTTTCAAATAAAGTCATAAAATCTTCCAGTTTGTGTCTAAGAGTGTGAGGGGGAAAGTTCAACTATTCTGGAGTCTCTCAACTTAGTTGGCTGTGATATGCTTAGCCCCTCTGGGATTTTGCCCTGGTCAGTGGACCAGATCTGCATATCTGCTCCTGTGCTTACTCTTCTCATATGCACCATTCTTTTGTCCTAGAACTTCTCCACTTCCTCTGTAGGCAACTTGAGCTTTTCCTTATCATAGGAAGAGTACCCTGCCCATTATGGGAAAACTATAAGTTCCATCCCAAAACTTACATGAGTTCAGATCTCACTCATATGTTGCATTTGATTAGTAAAAGTCATTTTTCTTTTGATTTTAATTTCAATTTTTTTTTTGCTCTTGACAAAGAATGACTGTTAATTAATGTCTAGTTTTTTTCTAAATAATTTCTGGCTATCCTTTCCCAAGAGAGAAAATTCTATGGGTGAGAAGCCACATGCCAATAATATTTATGACATTTAAAGATATATCTGAAACTATTTATGAAATATCCTTTTTTTGTGGTCAATTCTCAAATATATTTGGTCACTGGCTGTGGGCCATTTGACATCCTAAGAGATGCCAATGTTCTGTGGAAAATAATTTAAAAATGATGATTTTCCTAAAGGTTGAGAGTTTTGGTTGTGAAACCAGTGGAGACGGTTGGATGGCTCAGATGGGTGGTATCCCTGGGGCTGATGTGATTCACACGTTGTAAAATTGCAGTGTAATTCAGGATCTTAAATTAGATCCTGACAAATTCTTTTCTTTTCTTCAATACATTCCCATAGTGCTTTTTACTCCAGTGGCTCAAGTGTCTGGGGAGTAAAGAACCAGAACACAGAAGGATCTTGAACAGGGAACAAAAATCTCCCCAACTTCTAGACTTCCTCAGAGACTGCAATTTATTAGTGAGACTTTGTCTTGATTTCTGAGACTTAACAATCATATAGTGAGTAATTATTTTTTAACAGTTCAGTTGTTTTATCTCAGCCATAAGGCTGGTGATAGTAAAAGCTGTTGTTCAGTTGTTTAGGACATAACAGACAATTTCTCTGAAAGAGACATGGTCTTGATGTAATTCAGGCACTGTGTTTAAAGCATCTTCTCTAACTGGTATTTGTTTCTTAATGGTCGAATGTGTCTACCTCCCAGCCTCTCTCCTACCCTTAACTTTCCAGTTTCTCCTACTGATGATCATATGGTAGGTATACTTTTAATTTGGGGGGAACCACCATACTGTTCTCCGCAGTGGCTATACTAATTCACATTCCCACCAACAGTGTATGAAATTCCTTTTTATCCAATCTCATCATTTTTTATTTGTTTTAATTAGTTACACATGACAGTATAATGATCTTGACATATCTTACATTTGAATCAGATGGGATATAATTTCTCATTTTTCTGAGTGTACAGGTTGCAGAATCACATTGGTCAGCAGAGATGTTCAGTCAGCACAAAGAGGAACATCAAACTAGAGACAGATGACCAAAATGTTACTGTAGACACCAGCATATCATGCCCAAGAGGGCCAGGGAAGGCCTATCATTAGGGCTAGACACAAATCCAGGTTGAATCAGACCAGACTTACCCATGTACAATGGAGACCAGTGAAGATTCAGAGTACATCTTGTGGATCCAAAATCCCCTGTTGCCCAAGTCTCAAAGACATACTAGGTAGGGCATGAGAAGAATCTAAAAGACTGAGCATTACGCCAAAGAGAGTGAGTCATCCAAAAAAAACTTGGCTAAACTGATTGAAATGTTCATTAACAGCATTCATGTTTGCTATACATCCTCCACCCGATCCATTGTACCCATGGAGGTAGTGCTCCATGACAGGGATTAGATCTGCTACAGAAAACAAATAAGCAACAACTTTTTGCATGCTGAGAAGTAACTGAAATTTAATTTTCAATCCCATTATATTAGTAATTCTAGGATGGCAGCAGGGGTGGGAGGGTAGAATGCAAGATCTAGAAATGAATACAATGCAAAAGTAGAATTTCCATGAAAAAGAAACAAAGAGCCACAAGGAGAACAAAAATGAGGTGTGAATATAAAGGAATAAGACTGAAAAAAATTTTTCAACAGTTAGAATTCCACAGTGTATAATGATAATAATAAAGATAGATTGATGCCATGCTATGAAAATTAAATTTGGGTTTTGAAGGACAAGCTTGAGAAACTGTGCTAAAACGTGGAAAATTTTTAAATTGTTGAAACTGATCAATTTGAGTAAAACAAGTTTATAACCTAAGATAAAGAACAATTCTAGTAATAATCGGAACTGGAATAGAGACAAAAGTAGTTGGAATTGAAGGAAATTTTCCCATTTTTTTAAACATGTACATTAAGAGGATTCATTGTCTTCCAGACAAAAGTAGTTGAAAGAAACACTTGTCCCATCATTTCCACTTTTTTAGAAATATGAAGAAAGAATAATCTCATGAGCAACCTAAGACCCAAAAAAGTCATTGTTCTCAGAAATGTTACTATTGAACACTAATGGCTCATTAATAATAAAGAAAAGGCATAACTGTCTAACACTAAAGGCTAATTAGTAATAAAGAAAATATATAAACTTGAATAGAAATAGTTGTGCCTTAAGAATATGACTTTTTTCTTTTATGTGTGAAAACAACAAAAGAAATCAATCCTCATGTATGTAATTTCAGAAAGCCTTCCATATGTAGACCCTCCTTGAGAAACATTTTTAAAACCACACTGACTGATAAGTGATCATAAATTATGACTCCAAAATGGGTTATTCAGGGAAAATACTTCTAGAACTTAGGAATGCAGATGGGCAAGGTGGTAAGAACGTTCTTGAAAGCTTAGTCCTGCAGAGCATCCAAATGCAATTTCTCACTATCAGGATTTTTTTTTCCTGAGCCATATCCTCTATCCTACTTTCAGATGGAATCTCTTGCAATTTCTGATGACTTCATTAAAAATAAGTGGTTCTTCAGTGCTAAAAGGAAATGAGCTGTCAAGCTATGAAGAGACATGGAGAAGCTTCAGCCACATGACACTAAGTGAAGGAGGTGAATCCAAAAAGGCTACACTATGTAATACCAACTATATGATATTCTGGAAAAGGCAAAATGATGGAAACAGTGAAAAGATCAGTCTTGCCAGGTCTTGGAATGGGGAAAAGAAAATGAACAGAAGGAGTACACAGTTAGGGCAGTGAAAATGTTCCATATAATACTATAGTGGGGGACACATGTCATTAAACATCTGATAAAAGCCATAGAATATAAAATACCAAGAGTGAATCCCAATGTAAATGTCAGACTGGGGCAATTATCATGCAGGCTTATCAGCTGAAACAAATGCACCCCTCTTTGACAATGGAGGAGATTATACATGTGAAGGGGGAGAGAGTATATGGGAAATGTCTACATTTTTCTGTCAATTTATCAATTTAACTGTTAATCCTAAACTATGCTTTAAAATTTATCTTTTAATAAAACTATCTAAATAAATAATATTTTTTTCTTTTACACATACTTACTAAAAATAAAAGAACCAAACATGAGGTTGGGAAACTGTGCTGAAAGAATTACTATTCCAAACATCTCTTTTGTTTGTCTACTACTAAATTTGAGCTATTACCCAAATGGGTTAACTCTACCAAACACGTAAGGAAGAAATTACATCAATTCTCTAGGAACACTCCCAGAAAACAGAAGCAGAGGAAATATTTTAGACTCATTCTAATGAGATACCATTATCCTAATATGAAAACCAGACAACAATGTTATTTTAAAAAAAAGAAAGAAAGAAAGTTACAGGCTAGTATATCTCATGAACAGACACAAAAATTGTCAACAAAATATTAGTAAACCAAATACAATACATAGTTTTACACTATAACCCAGTGGAATTTATTCCAGGTATGCATGGGGTAAAGCACACTTGATTGTGCTTTAAATCTCTTTTTATATATTAAAATCAGTAACATAACCTATCACACAAACTAATGTATTCCATCACCTCAACAGGTTAAAAAGAATCATATAATCACATCAATATATGCATGTATTAGTCCATTTGCCATTACTATAACAAAGGCTTGAATCTGGGTGCTTATGAAGAAAAGAGCTTTATTTAGCTCACAGTTTTGGAATCAGAAAGTCCAAGACTAGGTTGCCCCATTGGTTCAGTCTCTGGTGAAGGCCTAATGGTGAATGGAAAATACGGGGAGCACATGAAGAAATCATAAGGCAAAACAGAAATGAAGAGTGAAGGGTGAGCCAGGTGCAGTGGCCCACACCTGTAATCCCAGGCAGAAGGATCCAGAGTTCAAAGCCAGCCTCAGCAAAAGCGAGGTACTAATTAACTCAGCGAGACCTTGTCTCTAAATAAAATACAAAATAGGGCTAGGGATGTGGCTCAATGGTCAAGTGCCCTGAGTTTAATCCTCGGTACTAAGAAAAAAAAGTAAAGGGTGAGGCCAGACTCACTCAGATAACAGCCCTCTTACAAAACCTAACACAGGTTCCCAAGAGAACTACCTTAATCTCTTCCAAGGGAATTGTTCTCAATGATGTAGGGACTTCCCACTGGGACCCACCTCTTAAGGGGCCCATCACCTCTTTTTTTTCACATTTTTATTGGCGCATTATAGTTGTACTTAATGGTGGGATTTGTTGCTACATATTCATACATGCACAAAATATAAGTATATAACTTGGCCAATATCACTCCTTAGCACTTTCCCCCATCACCTCTTAACTCTTCCACACTGGGGACCAAGCTTCCAGCACATGAAAACTGCAGAGATGAACTACAGCAAAACCATAGTAATGCAGAAAAAGCATACATAAAGTCCAACACCCATTCCAGATTTAAAAAAAAAAAAAACAACACTCTCAGTAAATTAGGATTAGAGTGATACTTCCTCAACTTGCAAACAAACATCTACAAAAATTTACAGCTAATAATAATACACTTAATGGTAAGAAACTGAAGAATATTTGGTTGTTTTCCTATATACCTGTAATGAACCAGTATAATTCGAAATTTTAAAAAGAAGAGTGTATTTTAACACCCCCCCAAAATTAAAGTACTTGGGTATAAAACTATAAAACCCCAAGGAAAGAAATCAAAGAAAAACTAAATAAAAGGAAAGGTATTTTATGTTCATGAACAGGAAGACTCAATATTCTCAAGATGTCAGTTCTTCCCAATTGATTCATAGATTCAATGCAATCTCAATCAAAATCCCAGCAAGTTTTTTTATACTAAACTGATTTTAAATTTTATAGGAATGGGCAAAGGACCCAGTCAACCCAATACTGAAAGAGAAGGACAAAGTTGGAAATTGACACTAAACAATTTCAAGGCTTACTATAATCAACAATAAACAATGTGGTATTGGTAATAGAATAGACAATTAGATCAATGGTACAGAACAGACCACAGAAATGTATCTCACATAAATACAATTAGCTGAAATTTGACAAAGGATAAAAGGCAATTCAAAGAAGAAAAGAGAGTCTTTTAGCAAATGGTGATGGAACAACTGGGCATACACATGCAAAAATAAATAAATAAGTAAATCTAAGCACAGACCTTATATCCTTCACAAATAATAACTCAAAACAGATCATAGGCTTAAACTAGAACATCAAACCTTCAAAATCTTAAAAGATAAGATAGAACAAATGTAGGTAGCAATGTGGGTGGTGACATCTTTTTAAATACAATACAAAATGTATACTCCATGAGAGAAATAATTGATAAGCTGGGCCTTATTAAAATTAAAAAAAATCTTTGCTCTTTGCTCTATAAAGACAGTGTCAAGGAAATCAGAAGACAAGCTGTAGTCTTAAAAAAATGAATACTTTCAAAAGATACATCTGATTAAAAAAACTGAGTCCAAAATATAGCAATGAGAGAGAGAGAGAGAGAGAGAGAGAAATGTGTCACAGTAGATTGGGTAGAGAGAGGTGATAGGAAGGAAGGGGAAGGGAGCGGGGGGATAGGAAGGGCAGCAGAATACAACAGACACTAGTACTGCTGTATGTATATACGTGGTTGTATAACCAATGTGATCCTGCAATCTGTACACTTAGAAAAATGAGAATTCATACCCCATTTGAATCAAATGTATGATATGTCAAGATCATTGTATTGTCATGAGCAACTAATAAAAAAAGCAGAACTGAAAAAGCAAAAAAAAAATATATAGTAATAGCACTTAAAATTCAACAATAAGAAAAAGAACAGGGGCTGGGGATGTGGCTCAAGTGGTAGCGCGCTCGCCTGGCATGAGTGTGGCCCGGGTTCGATCTTCAGCACCACATACAAACAAAGATGTTGTGTTCGCCGAAAACTAAAAAATAAATATTAAAAAAAAAATTTTCTCTCTCTCTCATCTCTCTCTCTTTAAAAAAAAAAAAGAAAAAGAACAATCCAATTTAAAAATGAGCAAAAGACCAGAACAGACACTTCACCAAAGAAGATGTAGAAATGGCAAATAAACATTAAAAGATGCTTTACATCATAAGTCACTGAGAAAGTGCAAATTAAAACAACAAGACACCAATACATTATTAGACTGGCCAAAATCCAAGACCTTGACAGCACCAAAGGCTGGCAAAAATCGTTGAGGGTGGGAGAGAAACTTTCATTCATTGCTGGTAGGAATGCAAAACTGACAGTCTCTTTGGAAGACAGTTTGGCAATTTCCTACAAAACTAAACATACTTCTACCATGTGATCCAGCAATCTACTCCTCAGTATTTACTCTAAGGAGTGGGAAACTTATATTATACACAAGGCCCCACCCACCCACACACACATCTCTATAGAGGCTTTATTTATAGCAACTCAAAAGTGGGAAGCAACCAAGTTGTTCTTAGTAGGTGAATGAATAAATAAACTGGTATACTCATACAATGCAATATTCATGAATAAAAATAAATGAGCTATAAAGCCATGGAAAGACACAGAGAAGAATTAAATGAAAGAAACCAATCTCAAAAAAAAAAAAATACTCTGACATTCTTGGAAAGGCCCTACGATGGAGCCAATAAAGAGATCTGTATTTGCTGGGGCTCAGATAGGGGGATGAAAAAACAGACTGCAGAGGACTTTTAGGGCAGTGATAACATAATGGTGGGTACCAGTCATTATCCACTAGTCAAAACCCATAAATGTGCAATTCTAAGAATGGGCCCTGATGTAAACTATGAACCTTGGGTGATAATGACATGCCAGTGTTAGTGTTGGTTCATTCGTAATAAATGTACCATTCTTGTTGAGGATGTGGATAGTGGTGAGGGTGGGGCACATGGGAACTCTATATTTTCTGCTCTATTTTGCTATCAGTCTAAAACTGCTCTAAAAAATTAAAAGTAAAAAAAAAAGAAAAAAACTAAGCTCCTGACAGAAACACAGTGTCTACTTTCATGCTCAGGAACCTGTCTTTCAAGTCCCTATGAAATCATCTGTGTCATTGGCAGTGATCTCTTTCTCAATGGAAAAGGCCAACATACCACTACTCCCTGAAAGAAAATATCTATCACAAATTCTTTCCCAAATCACTTATTCTGGTGGGTGTATCTGTGATAACAATACTCAAATATCAGAATATGTAGTAGGAACTCAGTACTCTAAAACTGCAATCTAAATGATGTTATGTGCATGTATGAATATGGCACAATGAATACCACTGTTGTTTAAAATTATAATGCACCAATAATTTTTTTTAAATGTTAAGAAAATTACTTGGGCACAATGAGATTATAGAGTACTTCTCAGCACTCCTACACAGCTTTTAGTATTTTCAGCTCGTTTTGCATACATGTATATCTAGTCATTCAAATATCCATCATGTCATCACAGGTGCAGGGAGAGATAGTAGAATTGGCCAAAAAAAATCTTGAATGAAGTATAACAAAATGGGAGCAATGATTTAACTGTGGCTACTCACATGTGCTCTAAGAGAATTTTTTTAGACCTACCTTTCTGTGTTTTCAAGATGTTTCATAATGAATCTATATTTCATATGGAAAAACATTTTTTATTCAATAAAAATTCAATAATAGCATATTTAGAACACTTCCTAAATAAACTTGAGCATTAAGAGGTTGTTATGACTAGGGTGAGAAATTTAGAAGATTTGCAGAAGTAGGAATAATGTGACATTTAGTTGATCATTCAAGGGAACTTGGACAAATAAGACTCTTTAAAAAAAATTAAAAAACAGTAACTAGTGTTCAAACATGATGTTTCTAGTATGATTCAGAAGTGAAGTGCCAAATTTTTCTGTAGAAAATTTCAACATTTCCCAAACCTAAGAAGTCACATACTTAGAAAACAGGAATTTAAATATCTTGATTCATTTATTTAACATTGATCCAAGAGTTTATCCCAAAAGGCCTAATTTGAAGAAAAAAAATTTCTGACTGATATAAACTGTTCCTTGCATTGAACTACCCAGATAAGAGTATCTAAGGAACATTGAATACCTCGCATACTCAGAGTATTTTATATACATCATCTCTGATCCTCACAACTATGGTGCAAGAAAAGTATTCACAGTTCCACTTTGTAGACAGGAAAACTGAGGCTCGAAAAAGAAAAGTGTCTTCTCTAACATTACATATTCAATGCATGACAGAGGTGGGATCTACATTTATGACTGCCTTACTCCTAAATCTGTGTTCTTGCTAATTATATCTCAACCCAACGGTTGTGATCTTTGCTATGACAAATCATCTGTGTACAATGTGCTTTTCACAAAGTTTTTGACTAAAACATTATCATCCAGCAGAATTCCTCATCTAGTTTACAAAATATGTCTGCATAGGGAAGGTTATCATTTCCAAAAGCAAAAATCCTACCACAAAGAATAAAGACTTAACCACGGAGCTTCATAGAAGAAAGTAACACAGATAATAAACAGACTTCTAGAAATGTCTGAAACTAGAGGACTCAAAGTATCACTTGTTAGGAATCATATTCATTCAGAAGCAAAATCTCTTGTGTGCTCATTGAAAATAATAGTCTGATTATATCTATACCTGAAGCACAGTAGGAAAGTTGATTTAGTCATTTTCTTTTTATTCCCTTTGTTTTCTTGTTTCAAAAGCAGAATTCAAAAACAGATGATTACAATTATATTGTATAAAATGAGTTACCCACAATGCATTTGTTCTTTAATTTCTTGTATGTTACCAGTAATTGTATATTACTTATATACAATTATATAAGTTTGGATTATTCAAAATGGTGCCCTTAAGAAGTAAGCGCCTGGAAAGAGGGGTGGACCTCATTTATATCCATACCCTGTTAAGCACAGTAACTGATGAATAAACAAATCATGTGTTAAAGAATCATAGAATATAATCATAATAACAGTAATAATCATAGAAGATAATAACGAAACAAGTTTCAGATGCAGTTCAACCCCAAAGAGATCATGTACCATAGCTGGCCTGCCCATTGGACTAACACAAACAGACCAGTTGGCCTGAGCTATAAAGACTTTTCTTTGAGATCTGGGGGGTTTTATACTGATATGCTGCTAATGCATTAAATAAGAAATGCTTTACTTCCCTGCTTTGATTTCTCATTTTCAAATAAGCACAGTGGAAGGCAGAAGAGAAAGGAAGGGGAAGGATGAAAGGAGGGGCCAGGAATCTCTTCTCCCTCTACAGTCCTGTGATTGGAATGTAGATTGAGGTTTGGGAATTATGGCCCCTGGGCCAAAGGCTGCCTGTGGTCTGTTTTTGTATAACTTATAATCTAAGAACGGCTTCCACATTTCAAAATGGTTGGGAAAATTCAAAATAATATTTCTTGACATGTCAAAATTATCTTAAAGTCAATTTTTAGTGTCCATAAATAAAGTTACACTGGGATTCAGCCACACTCACTTAATACGTATTTCCAGGCTGCTTTCACACTGCAACAGCAGAATGGAGTGGTTGTGACAGAGACCATATGTGCCACCAATCCTAAAGTGTTTACTATCTAGACCTGCACAAGAGAACGACTGCTGACCCATGACCTAGACAGTCAAGCAAGTGATGACTTGGGAAAACAGAAACATGAATCCAGGATGAGCACAGCCTACATCAGTGAGGGAGCAATCCCCCCAACTACTTAACCTAAGAAAATCCACTCTGTTGGAAGAGCAGGTCACGTGTCTTGGCAGCAACACTGTTACCACCTGTCCAAATCCCCTCACCTGTGCCCTTTACGAGGCCAGCATTTCCTAGGCATGGGGAAGCAGGGCTTGTGATAATGGCTTGCCTGCACATCTTCCCTTCCTCCTATTTCTTCACATTCTATTTTCTGAGTGGTTGTCAGAGGAATGCTGAATCCTGCTGTCATCTTTCAGACCCCAGGAGCAGTTTCTGACAGTCTTGGCACCATGAAGCATTCCAAGCTCCTATCGCAGCCCTGCAGCTGCCTGCTCCCAGTTCAGCCAGGATGAGCTTCCCACAATGCATTTGTTCTTTAATATCTCTCTCTCTCTCTCTCTCTCTCTCTCTCTCTCTCTCTCTCTCTCTCTCTCTCTCTCTCTCTCTCTCACACACACACACACACACACACACACACACACACACACACACACCCTAGTTGGACAGAGGGAGAAAAACCTTTCTGCTTCTTGCCGAGCCTAAGAGAAAATCCTTTTTATGAATAGAGATGGTTGTATCCATTGCAAAAGTGTGGCTGCCCCTCCTTCTGGATAGCACTATTTTTCTTCATGACCTGCTCTGACCCATTGTGTCTGTGTGTACATGCATCTGTATGGGTGTATGGATCAGGGATAGAGGGAACAAAGGAGAGGATGATCAGGAGAGAATACCACAAAATAGCCAGACCAAAAAGACATAATATTGACATTATAAAGTTAAGATGTGGGATTCCCAAGTCAACCGCCTTCATGCTGCAGAAACTGAAGTATAAAGAGAGGACCGCGGGTGGTTCTCTCTGACACCTTATTTACTAAGACAATTGTTGGTCAAGAATATCTTTGAAAAAACTGTTTATAATAAAGTACAGAAAGAGAATATAGCAAGCTGTTAACTCTGATTGTCTTTGGGTGGGAAGGAGAGGGAGTGATCCATTCCTTTTATTTCACCTATCCTGCCTTCCTTGTTTCTCTCTTTGATTTGAGCTGAAGAGAAAGGATGTGAATGGCACAGAAAATCTTTAAGAACTCTGACTTTGCCAAAGATGTTTTGTAATATGCTCCCTTTCAACCTAAGGACTGAACACAACTGAATTTACCCCACTGTCCCACGGATTCTTAGATTGATTCAGGATCATTTTCTGAACATCACTTCTTTTTAAACAGAAAATGGGGTTGAATTGCTACTGACTTCCAAACACATAGACTAGTGGATTAATTTGTCATAATAACATACTTCCCCCTTTTCCCCTCTCTCCAAAGCAAAATAAATATGTAAAATTCTGATTAAAAGCATTGAATGATTAAGATTTTCCTCAAGGAGAAATATATAGACTTCAGTTTAGAAGAATGATCGAATAAATACATATATGCCAGTCCTTCATTTAACTACATCAAAGTAACAGGAGTACACTTTTGTAAAATAAATAAACTCATAAGAGTAAGAAGAGATAAAAGACAATATCTGTAGCAATTAATTGGGTGGAAAGTAGAATGTAGAGTGGTACCTGGCATAAGGGACCCAGGAATGCTGAATCCTAAGACATCAATGGAAAAGCAATAAGGATTCCTAAGAATTCAGGAGTGGGCAGCATAATTGACCACTGGAGGCAGAGGCAAAAGTAAGAATGAAAACGGGGTTGTATTCTAAATAACAGGTGGATCCCGATACTTTCCCTGAGCCAGGTGACCGTACCACCCAAATGGTGACAGCCTGGAGGTTTCCTCCTTGCAGAGTAAAATGTGGCATCCCTGGGCTGGACCTCTCCATACACAGGGTGCTGAAAGCAGGAAGCACACGTAAATATGTATGTACTGAATAATGAGGCCCTCCAGGATTCTTTCCACTTGGTTCCAAGGAGGGCAGTAAGCACACAGGCAGGAAGAAAGAACTCTGCTGTGTGGTTTAGATGTAGAAATGTCCTTCCAAAAGCTGATGATCCCCAATACAGCAAGGTTAAGAGGCGGGGCTTTTAGGCAGTGATTAGGGGTATAACTTCATCAGTGGATTAATCCATTTGATGGACTAACAATCTGAATGGACCACTGGGTGGCAACTGTAGGCTAGAGAAGGTCAGTCACTGGGGGCCTGGCCTGGACTATTTCCGTCCCTGCCGCTTTCTCTCTCTCATCCTCCCTCTCCTCTCTCTTTCTCTCTGTTTTCTGAATGCTATGAGCTGAGTAGCTTTTCCTCAATCGAACCTTTCCACCATATTTCTCCTCAGAGCTGGTTGATCATGGGATGAGTCTCTGAAACCATGAGCCAAAATAAAACCTTTTCTCCTCTAAGTTGTTCTTGTCGGGTATTTTGGTCACCATGACAGAAAATTGACTAACATTCTTCTAGAGAGAATCCCACCAGGTCAAGTGAAAAGGTCGGAAGACATGGTAGGAAGGAAGGAGGACAGTTTCCAAAACCTGGCCCAGCCAGATCACTTTTCAAGGAAGACAACAAGCAGAGCTTTCATCCATGTTAGCTTTTCAGTGCTCCATCTTTTCAACAGAAACCTGCAGCTAAAGGTCATCAGACTGCTGAGCAAATCTTCTAACATGAATGGCTCAGGCCTGAGCAAATAGACAAACACAACCTGTATGGAAAAGGACTTGCTAGGAGATAAAGCCTTCACAACCATATCCTGTGTGTCCTCAAAGAAACAAAGGTAGACGTCCATTCCACGAAACAAAAACCCAACTCAAAAAATAAGAAAGCTCTTAAAAACTGAAAATATGACCCCAGATATTCTAAGAATATTCTAATTAGGAGGGTAGGGAAGCAAAGTTGAGTTTCTACTCAACTTTGCACCATGCACCATGGTGCATGCCCCTTATTTCCTCTAGAAATAAAGCTGAAACTAAAGGGTTCCAACACAGTAGAAAATAGATAAGAAAACTGAAAGAAATTCAATATCTAAATGATCAGAATTAGAGAGAGAGAGAGAGAGAGAGAGAGAAAGAGAGAGAGAGAAAAGAACAAACAAAGAGAAAGAAAATAGTTTCCTAAAGTTGAAAGGCACAATTTGTATTTTTTTTAAAAAAAATTTATTGGTACATAATAGTTGTACATAATGGTGGAATTTTTTGCACACTGTCTTTTAAAAAATTTAGAAGACTGGATGAAGAGAAGATCACAAAATTTCTAGAAACCAAAAATAAAATATTCTTAACAAAGAATCAAGAACTGGAATGTTTTCAGGGTTCACATCAGCAGCACCAGAAGTGAAATAATAATGAAGTAATAATTTCACAATTTGAAAGGGAAATTATTTCCCACCAAGAAATTCATAACCAACCCGTCATTTGAGTAATAATGAATAAAGTCCCTTTTCAGAAAATTTTGTTTCAATTTATCCTTTCTTTAGGAAGTTACTAGAGGATATACTCCAGCAAAATGAGAATAAAAGAAGAAATTTAAAAACAGAAGCTCTAAGAAATAGAAAGAGGCTAAGTAAACCCCAAGCTGACAGTCAAAGGGGACCACAGTATGACAGGAGTGCAGGTATCTAGGGAACATCCTTCATATTGGGGCAAGGAAAAAAGCTCTAGAAGAGAGATCTCCACACAGATGGAATTTATAGAATATTTGCCATGCCCTAACATTAGAGGAACAATAACAGGGAGAGGTTGAGCATAGAGTAGTAAAAACTATATAGAGACTGAACACCATGGTGCATGCTTGTAATCCCAATGACTTGGGAGTCTGGGGGAGAAGGATCACAAGTTTGAGGCCAGACTGGACAACTTAGAAAAGCCCTGTCTGGAAATAAAAAATTTAAAGGACTTTGGATATAACTCCATACTAGAGCACCTGTGGATTTAATCCCCAGGATCTACCAAAATAATAGCTATATAGAAAGTGAAAACAATTTAGAAAAAAAATTACTAATTCCAGAGAAAGCAAATATTGTGCCAAAGGGAAAATGTATCATCATATACATATATGGCTCTGCTATAAATAGCATTTTATATAGTCATAAAAATGCAAATACTGAATATTGACTGATCAAAATGATCCAGCTCTGGGGGAAGCTGAAGGTGGAGAGGAGGATGGGAAGCATGCCTCTGCACAGAGAAGTGGTGAAAGAGAACACTCACATCCCTCCAAATGGAGAAGCTACTGGATAAGCACATTATCCAGAGGTATGAAGGGAACTGCTCAAAGAAGCAACTGTAAGCACTGAAAGTAATTGCCTCTAAAGGGCAGAAAAAAAGGAGAACTAGAGACAAGAAAGTGCTAGGCTTCATAATAAGCATATGTGGAATTTCTGGACTTAAAAGTCAATGTTTCAAAATCACCACATCATGTACATATATGACACAAGACAAAGCAAAGACAGAGGGAGATGGGGAAAATGAAAGAATTAGCTAAAAATAAGAAAGTTTTAGGGAACGATGAGTGATTGAACTCACAAATGAGAAGGAAATGTCAAAGAATCAATGTCTTTCATATTAATTTTTTATATTTTGTAATTAGTTATACATGATAGCAGAATGCATTTCATTTCATTGTACACAAATGGAGCAAAACTTCTCATTTCTCTGGTTGTACACAATGTAGTCACATAATTTGTGCAATTGTACATGTACCTAGGGTAATGATGTCCATCTCATTCCACCATCTAACCTACCCTATGCCCCTTCCCTCCCCTTTGCCCAATCAAATTCCTCCATTCTTCCCATCATTATGGACGAGCATCCACTTATCCAAGAGAACATTTGACCTTTGTTTTGGGGGGATTGGCTTACTTTGCTTAGCATAATATTCTCCAACTCCATCCATTTACTGGCAAATGCTGTAATTTTATTCTCTTTTAATGCTAAGTAATATTCCATTGTGTATATGTACTACAGTTTCTTTATTCATTCATCTATTGAATGGCATCTAGGTTGCTTCCACAGTTTAGCTATTATGAATTGAGCTGCTATAAACATTGATGTGGCTGCATCACTGTAGTATGTAGTATGTTGATTTTAAGTCCTTTGGGTATAGACCGAGGAGTGAGATAGCTGGGTTGAACGGTAGTTCCATTTCAAATTTTCTAAGGAATCTCCATACTGCTTTCCAGAGTGGTTGCACTAATTTGCAGTGCCACCAGTAATGTTTGAGTGTATCTTTTTCCCTCACACCCTCACCAACACTTATTGTTGCTTGTATTCTTGATAGCTGCCATTCTGACTAGAGTGAGATGAAATGTTGGAGTAGTTTTGATTTGCACTTCTCTAATTGCTAGAGATGTTGAACACTCTTCATATATTTCTTGATCAATTATATTTCTTCTTCTTAGAAGTGTTTATTCAGTTCCTTAGCCCATTTATTAATTGGGTTATTTGGGTTTTTGGTGTTAAGTTTTTTGAGTTTTTTATATATCCTGGAAATTAGTGCTCTATCTGTTTCCCAACCATTTCTATTGTGAGTCTCATTTCAGTCAGTGTTCACCTGCTTACTTGATTAATGCTCTGTAGAAGAAGGAAGAGTCCTGGCACTGAAGGTCACTGTGAAGAAGAGAGGATATTCATCTCTTGTGCAATTCATACCACAAAGGCCACATGGCCGACTAGTAGACTACATGATTGACAGGTACAGGGCTACTAACACTAGAAACTGGAAATGACCGACTGCCATTGATGAGGCACTTGTCACCACACTGCTCTGCCCTTCTCACCCAATACCCTTGTCTGGAAGGAGGGTGTGGCCACAGGAAAGTGTATTTGGGACCATCCCAACTCCACCCCAGCACTCCTTCACAGCCAAAGCCTTTTCACTCCAAAACACTATAAACTGGATTTCTCTCTCCCACATTTCAACAAATCTGTCATGAGAAGACAATCTGACTTCTGTTCTGTCCTTCATTAAAGGTTTGGACACTGATGAGTATACAAAAACCAGAAAGCACAAGATGTGATGACCTTTCTAGGGCAGAGCAGCAAAACCCGACAGAGTGGGCTTGCATCCCTATTGAACAAGGATGGGTGCACTGGGAGGACAAGGCCCCTCCAATATCCCAGGAGCTCTCTCCTCTTTTCCACATTCCTGTGTTCCATTGCTGCATGTGAAACTAGTCACATATTCCTTTGATAGAAGCATTTGTGTCACTGATTAGCTACAGTCAAGTGGCTCTTCCTGGAGCTACAGGAGGTAACTACTGCTTTTCATTAACATCAATTTGATAAGTTTCTCCATGAAGACAACACTATTCCCTTTACCAGTAGGTTTGTGGGGGGAGATCCTCTCATAGATTGCTTCAAGAACTGGGCCCCTCTACCTCGGATGCATGATGCTGGGCAAGTTACTCACCACTCTCATCTGTGAACAGAACTACAGTGTCAGAAGGCTACCGTGAAACTGAATGAATTAATAAACATAAGGATCCTAACGTGAGCGCTATACTCACAGAGGCATTGAATAAATAACCTAATTATTTCTCTGTCATAAATAACACATGATAGACCCAAAGACCACCACAGACCTGGTCAGCAGGACAAACACAAGGTGCATTTCACACAAATGGAGTCTTTGCCAATGGCAGGTCTGACTTTGGGTCACTCACTACCACCTGACTCTACCAATAATACCTACTCCTGAACAGCAAAGAGTCTACATGCAATGTCCATCCTCCCCTTCAGAAGAACAAGTGCAAAGATACTTTCCCTGAAATATAGAAAATAAAAGCATCCCCACATTTAATGGAGACCGACTTTGTGATCAGCCATACGCAGTTACTCAACTAGTAACTAAAACTCCATGGCTCTTCTTCTCCAGGCCATCAGACAAATGGCCCCTGTGCGCTACAACCCTGATTCAGAGTTGGCCTCATATCCTTCCAGCTAACTCACAAAGCTCAATAAAGCCCTCCAGACCACATCCTCTTTTACTGAGGTTGTTGCTCAAAGAAAAGGCAGCACAATCCATTTCAGGTGGCCCAGGGGTCCTATGAGGCTACTCAGAGAAAGCACTCTGCTCTCAGTCATTCACAGCTCACAGGCTCAACATGTGGAACAGTGAAGTATAGTCCCAGTCACAGCAGAGAAGTGGGAGGAAAATTGCTGCTTTAATTCTTATCTTTCTGGCAGAGGGGAGGTTATAAAAAGCTGATTTCTGAGCAGTGAACCAAAAATTAGTTAATCTCTTCTGATACTTACTCATGTTCCCCCAGAGAAAACACCTCGCATATCTAAGTCTCCTCTGTGAAGAGAAAAAGTAGGATTAGTGGGTCTCCAAGGCCCCTTTCTATGCTAGGATTCTAACTGCTACTTGCAAAACCTCTTCTCTGCAAACATCTGTATCTCATAAATATGCCACACTAGGAGAAACAGCAAAAGGAAACACAGATTAGCTGTTGTTTCAGGATAATGGAAATGCTATCTTGTCCAAGTTTGTCTTTGGAGCCAGACATTAAATGCCAAACAACAGTTATCAAGAATCCTGTCATGCAAAGTCAGATTCTAGAGCTGCTATGCAAGACGTGTAAAAGGCACAGTCAAAAATAAATTTTGCCAGGTCAGACTGTTATCTACCTCCAAACTTGAGAGAACATAACAAAGTTTCACTGGCGGCTCACACTAAGGACTTCTTTGAAAGGTCTACATGCTATTACATACCCTCTCCTTACCTCCTTCTCATGGGTGGGAAAAGGCTTCACCCTCATAGTTTTTGTGTGTGTGTTTTATTTTTTATTTTTTATTAACTGAAGAACAAGCCAGGGCTTGGCACATTTGAAGCAAGCATTTTACCATTGAGCTACCTCTCAGCCCCCTCATGGATATTTGTTTGTTTGCTTTGCAATGCTGGGGGTGGAACCCAGGGTCTCATATATGCTGGGCAAACACTCTACCACTGATCCATATTCCCAACCCATGCTTTCTCTTAAGGCAAGTGAACTGCATGAAGAGGAACTTCAAACATCGCCAGACAAATTAGCAGGTACTTCAGAAGTCTGAAGAGCTCTGGAAATGCCATTCACTCTTCACACCTGAATAAAGCCCAAAGACAACAGTCTGTGGCTGAACTGCAATAAGAGGGCAGAGAGAAAATAGAAATATTTAAATTGAGAATGACCCATATTTCAAGTTAAGCTGGGCAAAGTATTGTGTGTTTTCTATGGACCAAACGTGGACTCCACAACAGGGAACCAGCTATGGATCTTGAAGAAGATTCTGCCCTAATAAATTTCCTGCCTCAGGCAACCCAACTTCAACAGGGAGAGGCTACCCTGGGCCCTCAGAGGCAGTGGCGAATGGACATCTAGAAAATGTATTGCCTGAGCTAGTGGACTGCAGTTACAAAACCCTGTCAGGGAAATCTCTGAGGATCCCACAAATGGTCCCCATAAGAAAGGGCCAGCAAAGCACCCTGCACCCAGAACACAAGGCCAAAATATGGCTGATCCATTCAAGAATACCATGGCTATCCCCTTCTCTCTCTTCCCTCCTCCTACCAGCACTAGAGAGACTAGAAATGACTACGAAGAAGAAAGAGTAGAGAAAAATGCCAAACCCACTTCCCACCTCTCCCTTTCCCACCACAGGCTTCCCAGGCTGAGGCTGTCAGGGAGATGAAGAGACTATTTTGCTGACACAGATGTTCCTTGACTACAAGGGGTCATGTCCTGATAAATTCATTGTAAGTGGAAAACACCATAAATCAAAAATGCATTTACAACACATACCTACCAAACGTCTCAGCTTAGCCTCACAGAAGAGCACGTGTTGCCACTCGTGACTAGGAGCTGTGCTCTCTGTCACTGCCCAGCGTCCTGAGAAAGGACCACACCTTATACTGACAGCCTAGGAAGAGATCAAAGTTCAAAATGCCAAATATGGTTTCTGTGGGATGCATAAAAAACACCATGGTAAAGCTAAAAAAAAAAAAAATTTAAGTTCAGGGACTTGTCTGTATTTTATTATGAAAATTTTCAAACATACAGCAAAATTGAAAATTTTTACAGTGAACATCTGTGTACCACCCACCAAATAGATGTTTGCTTTATCACATATTATTCATATATCTATTCCTCTCTCCACTGATTAATCCATTGACTTTTTAGAGATACCTCCTTTCATTATTTCTCATTGATAGTTCTATTATGTATGAAAGTATACAAATAAGGATGAAGTTTTAAATTAGATGATATTTTTGGATTTTGAAATTAAACTGGACAAGATTTCATAACAATGCAAGTGGCTCTGAGAAATATGGAACGAGAAAGACTTCATCCAGTGTATGGGTAAGAATGAGTCCACAGAAACTTGAGAAAAAACAATCCATTTTTGATTGCCCCTGTCTACCACATCCAGCACATGCAATAAAATTTTTATTCTGTTCTTGTTGATTGTTCTCAGTATTACTGCAACCATTGTTTTATTCCAAGGTGAAAAAGTAAAGAGAAAAAATAAAGATGGAAAGCTGTTTCTATGCCTCAATTTACCATTTGAGGAATGTAGTCAACATGACAGCTTTTTGCAAAGAAAATTGGGAGGGTTTTTCTTTATTTTTTTTTTAATTTTTTATTGTTGGCTCTTCAAAACATTACATAGTTCTTGATATATCATATTTCACACTTTGATTCAAGTGGGTTATGAGCTCCCATTTTTACCCCATATACAGATTGCAGAATCACATCAGTTACACATCCATTGATTTACATATTGCCATACTAGTGTCTGTTGTGTTCTGCTGCCTTTCCTATCCTCTACTATCCCCTGTTATGTTTCCTGTTATGTTCTATAGAGAATTAGATTTTTCTCACCATGGGAATATATTAGAGCTATTTGATAACAAGTGCAGCTCTATACAGAAGCCTGATATGAGAAGAAGTGTTGTTCCATTTCCCTTTTTTCCTAGCTTCCTTTTCTAGGAGGTGAGATAGGAAGAAAAAAGCTGAAGAACTATTGATATGTGCAACAACATGTTGAATACTGAAAACGTTGTGCTGACTGAAAGAAGCCCTATAAAAAAGAGTGATCACAATATGGTCCTATTTATGCAGTATTCTAAAATCTATGCTGGAAAAATATCCTAGGGTATAAGAGCAAAGATTGACTGGAAAGGAACACAATTGAACTTTCTAATCTCTGCTGTGATCGAAACTCCATGCTATAGACTTTATACACATTACCTCATTTATTTCTCAAAACCACTTTTTCAGGTAGTTATTAATTCCCCCATTTTATACAGACTTAAAGCTTAGAGAATCGAGGTACTGTATCTTACACCCCATAGAATTTACTACTCCCTGAGGAACATAAAAATTAGCAAGTAAATAACACTTTTAGTAATAAATCCTAAGGCCATTCTCACCCTGATGTCCAAAGAGATTTACAAGAATGTTTTTCACAATGTTGTTGAGCATAATAGAAAATTAGAAGCAACATGAAAGATGATATATCATGAGCTTTGTAATGTTTTGAACAACCAATAAAAAAAAGAAAATTAGAAGCAACCTAAATGTCTATAATTATACAAGTTAGATTAGTTATGATACTTTCATTGTATAGAAAACAGCTAATGTTGACAAATAACAGAATTTTTAAAAAATAACACGCAACTTCTGCTCACAGCCCAAGGAGACATGTTCAAGAATGTTCAGTGCATTTTTTGTATGCATTGGAAAAAACATCATATGTATAGAATGTGTTACTACCCAAGGTTTCCCTCCATGGGGGTCTTGGAAAGTAACCCCTGAAAATAAGGGGGGTATGTCAATATTGCTCATAATTATGCTTTGTGTTATTCACACATGGAAGGAAGGTAAGAAGATGATAGGGTTGCCTTGATAAAATCCTTCCCATTACAGCAAAGGACTTCTACAACCATAATCTGTCCAGATGCTGACAAAGGAAAACACTAGAATTGGAGGCAACCTCAGGAAACCTTGCATTTTTAAGTGCCTAATAAATAAGTGGAGCTGAAAGCAAATCCATGACAATTGTGCATTAGAAATAAAATGTGCATTTATTGCTTATAAGTAAATGCAAAATATAAAAGATGCTGTTTTATATTCATAAAATCAGCAAAAATAAAACCTAGCTTTGCAAAATAAGGTTACCAAAAAATTATATATATATATATATATATATATATTTATATTTATATACATAGATGTATGTGTGTGTGTGTCTGACATAGATGTATGTGTGTGTGGAAATGGAACAACACTTCTTCTCATATCAGGCTTCTGTATAGAGCTGCACTTTTTAATATATATATTTTTAAAAACAAGTCTTTCAGTATTGCTTGTGGGAATACAAATTTTTATTACTTTAAGAAATCTGTCAGATCCTAGGAAAATTGAAGACAAGCCTTCCCTACAATTTAGGAATCCTGCTTTGAGGGCCATAGTAAGAGAGGTTCTTCACCTGTGCACCAGTCCTTGCTTATTCATGATCACCTTCCATGTTTCAGTTCACAGCCGTCCAAAAATCGAAATGGAAGATTTCGATTTATAACTTTTAAGTAACTTTTATTGTAGATGTTACAATTGTTTTGTCTTACTAATTATTGTTCATCTCTTACTGTGTCTAATTTACAATTAAGATTATATACAACCAGAGATATGAAAAATTGTGCTGTATATGTGTAATAAGAATTGTAATGTATTCCACTGTCACTTATTTTTTAAAAATCAACTAAAAATTTTAAAAAAAGATTTACTATAGATTTGTATGCACTGGAAAAAGCATAGTATACACAGTGACTACCCAGGTTTTCTCTCCACAGGGGTGTTAGAAAGTATCCCCTGAAGATAAGAGGGGGATGGGGATAGCGTACAGGAAGGTATAGGGCAATATTAAATTTATTCAGCAGGCAAATTAAGTAGACCAGAGATGCATGACTCAATATGGATGAATCTTGAAAAGATGAAATTGAGCTTACGGAATGTCAACCATATATGTAATGTTTTGTTTTTATTAAGAAGGAGGAGAGTCAGGTGTGGTGGTACACACCTGCAATCCCAGCAGCTCAGAAGGAGGAGGCAGGAGAATTTAAAGTGCAAGTTTAGCCTCAGCAACCTAGTGAGGCCCTAAGCAACTCAACAAGACCCTGTCTCTAAATAAAATATTAAAAAGGGCTGAAGATGTGGCTCGGTGGTTAAGTGCCGATGGGTTCAATTCCCAATACAAAAAAAAGAAAAGAAAACCAAGGAGAAGGAAAGAAAGAAGAGAAGGAGGAGGACAAGGAAGAAGAAGAGAAGAAAGATGAGGAGGAGGAGGAGGAGGAGGAAGAGGAGGAGGAGGAGACAAAGAATAAAAAATTAAAGAATCTGAAGAATATGTAGGAAAAAAAATCAACATTTTAAATTTTTCTGTAGTAGGTACATATATGTTTGTTATAGTATTCTCTGTCTTTCTATATGTAGTTAATTATAAGAAAAGTCATAGGAAAGAGTACTCTGAAAAAAGACACCAAATTTTAATATTTAATGTTTCTAACTGTTAAGATTCTAAGTGACTTTAATCTTCCTTTTCACACTTTTGTATGTTCTAATTGTTCTATATTGAATATATTTCATTTACAGCAATAAAATGTTATGTAAAAATTAATATATATACTTCATCATCATATAAGATGAAACTACATGAAATATAGAAAAAGCAAGAAGAAATAGACCAAGATATTAATAGTTGTTGACTTTTGCAATTGAGCTTATGGGTGATTTGTCTTTATACATGATGTTTATAAATCTAAACACCAATCCTTCTATGGTGGGAAAATGAAGTATTTGTGAAAGGTGGGTTAAATAAAAGTTCATAGGTTTTAAATGAAAAGAAATTCAAATAATTTTGCAGCATTTTAAAATGTTGGTTTTCTTAATAATAAACTGCTACCAACAATATCTGTATTTTTAAACAAAGTTTAGTCAATTTTTAAATGAAGTCTCATGATATTGCAATTTTATTGATATTTTGTGCATGCTGTCTCTGCTGATCAGAATATGAAGTTCAATAGCATAAGCAGTTCCATAAATAAATTCTATGAGTGAAGATTATTGAGAAATGGGGAAACAATGGTTGGGAGTGGCCCAAGGATCTGAATTGTTGCCATGGAGTGGAGTGGGAACCATCGGAGTCAGTTAATCAATGAAGCATCTTTTATAAATCTTCAGGAAATCTCCTAGAAAGCCTTTAAGGAGATGGATTCCGTATTACTTCTGATATACGTTCCAATTAAATCTTCAACATTGCTCTCATGAGACTGTCCAGTCTAAAAGATGGAAGAAGCGACTCCAAACTGCTGATGCCCACCCTCTGCAAGATCCGTACATATCAGGGAGGCATGGCCAGCCCCCTGGTTTAACTCTATGACATAAAATAATGGCTCTATACTAGCAATCTTGAAGCTCTGCAAAGCCCCAACGACCTTACCATTTCCACTATCCTAGGCCAATAGGTGTCCTTAAATATAAAAGCAATGTCATTTCCTTGAGGGGAAAAAAAAGATCTAAAGAAATTTTACACTTGTCTCTTCTTTACCCCTGTTAGTAATAGCCAAATTCAAAGAAACAGATGCTGTAACTCCCACAGCTGAGGTTGTCTCTGATGTATGTTGAGTAACACTTTATAAAGCATATATGCAACCAATTATCTCATGAGATATGAACAGCAATGGCAGAAGGCAGAAAAATCAGGGATTATTTCCACAAGAGCAGAAAATGAGGAGAAGAGTTTAAACAAGTGACCAAGGTCATCCTTGTAGATGGTAAGCCAGGTTGGCCTTAGGCAGGGTGAGAAAATATCAAAGTGGTGGCAAGAAGAATTCAAGGGCAGAAAAGCAAATAAAATAATGAATCTTACTTAACACTTTGTTTAGCCCTTTCTCTTTTGCACTTTTCTTGGGTAGAATAATTAGACCCAACAAACACATTCTCACCATAATTTTTCCTCCACAGTTTTAAGAATTCACATCTGGGTAACAAACAAGTGGAAATACAGCTGACCCTTTAGTAATTTAATGATCTTAGATGCTCCCTTTCACTTCTCTTTCTCAATCACCACAGAAGGCTTAATGAATTCTTCTGCCCCTAAGATGTGCGGCTTTCTACTCAGCAAATTAAACACAACTGAAAAAAAATGATGTCTCCGTATACACAGTGATATACGGTAATCAAGCAAATGAATGCCCCTTTTGATAATGACATGTTTTTTCAATATGTTCAAATGAGAGGTTCATCGGAAATTACTCACTTTCTTCTGAGTTGCAAAAGAAAATGAAAGGCAATGATGGCTGGGTAAGCACGTGTTTGCATGAATCCCATTCTGCTGAATTAATACGCCATCCACAGAGCTATTGACGACTAGCTTCTTCCGCTTGCTTTTTCACTTACCAGGTGGAAATGATTAAAGACTTAATTTCCTCCAAGGGTTATTTAGGTTGGAGATGGCACCTTTGTAATTCAGAAGCCATAAAGTCCAGGAAAGAGAGAACAATGGGCTTCCAGTGCTTCATCAGTGGGAGGAGAGAGAGAATGGAATGTCAAGATGTAAAAGGAATTCGGGGCATCACCCTGATTGTGTCAGAGAAGGAAACTGATTTTTTTTTTCCAGAGAAGTTAAGAAGTTTGACCAAAGTGAGTTTAGTGGTTTGGAGCAGAGGCTAAATCTAAGTCTTTCTCCCCTCCAATCCTGCTGCCAGTAACTTCAGGAAAATGTGGCTTTGTAGAGAAGTACCCGAAGCACACTTGTAATTCCCTGCAAATTCATTAACCACACAGCTTCATTCATTCACAGAAGCTATCCCACTCATACATAGCCCAACATGCACACACACACACACACACACACACTCACACACCCACACACACCCACAGATCTCATGCCATGCAGCCAGAGAGATAAATAGAGGCTAGGTCCAGATCCCTATAGAAGGAGCCCCTCTCCCACTCTCCAGCCCCTGGTCTCCTCCATTAGCCCAGGTAAATCCATGTTCATACATATCTCTTTGATGCATAATCCAGAAACCTTGTTCAGGCAGCTCTGCTTAACAAATCTGTTCATAATAACCCATTTTTATTCAGCTTCATCTGATGAAACCAAAATATGTTTGATCTTAGCAAAAAGCAGACTTATAAGTCCTACTGCTAAAATGGTACTGTCCAAAAGTGAATGGTGTTAAGAGCAAAGCCTTTAGAACCAGAAAGAAATTAATTTAAATCCCAAATCCATCTTTCTAGCCATGATGCCTTGCCCAAATCATTCATGCATTAAGGGCTCTCTTACTTAGTATTCTAGGCCCAAGGCTCTGTTTGTCCTCATTTCACTCCTCAGAGGAAGCACCAGACTCTAACACATCTATTACCCAAGTCATAACTGTTATGAGTGCTGTGGAGGAAGTCCCTGGAACTATGAGTGCAGAAGGAGGGTTTGCCTGAGGTACAGAGGTCAGGAATGGCTTCCCCAAAAGGATAACTGGATTTGAGATCAGAAGAATGATGTGCAATAAGTAGGTAAAATGAGGAGAAGTCAGTATCCCTGGGCAAAAATGCAGTGCTGTGGGACCATGTCCAATCCAAGGGACTCAAGGAACTGAGTTTGTGCAGTGTGGAGCTGAGAAAGGGTGAGGTCAGAGAAACGGAGAAAGCCTCATGGCCACAATAAGGAATTTGCCCTCATTCCAAGGTGGGTTGTGAGCTACAAGGCATGCAGAGCAGAATGTGGAAAATAGACTAGGAGGCCATGTGGACACAGGTTGCAGATAGAAAGCCAGAATGGTGATCCACACAAAATCCACAGTGCTCATGTAGCTGGAATGGATAAACAGAATCTAGAGGATATTTGACATCTAAAATCAACAAGCCTGAATGATACATTGACATGGGAAGTGCGGGGAACGGGGATATATCAAAGCTAACTGGTAGGGTTTGGGCTTATATAATTGGATTGGTTCAGCCTCTGAAAGACAGAACTCAAATCTGCTGACGTAAACCTCTGTGACTCATTAATCATCTGTAAAATAGGGGATAAAAATACCTATATCACAACATTGTTGAAAGCATTAGAAAAGGCTCCTAGCAAGTGACTGGTGTATGGTGTACTCTCAAACTGTGAATTCAGAAGCCCAGGCCTTTGTTTCTTTTTGCTCTTTTCCCCAACTGCTCTATTGAATTGCCAGTTTACTGATGTAATCACCCTAAATAGTCTCTATTACACCATACTAGCAGAGTAGGAAAGGTAGCAATTGCTCTTATAAACTTATTATTGTAAATGTCACTGCTACAGTTTAGCTCACAGTGGCTTACTTTGCTGTTCAAGGGGAAACATCGATTGTAAATACAGTTCCCATCATTAGCTAAACATTCATGCACAAATGTATTTATTAACCAGAAGTACAGTGTTGGGTCATTGAAAGAGAGCAGAAAACACCACTCCCAAAGGAAAGGAGACCAAACCAACATGCATGAAGTACTTCAGAGTTTATAAAACCCCATCACAAAATGCTATATCAATGGAACCTTATCTACAAGGCATGGGAGGAAGGGCAGGTATTTTCATTATTATTTTTACAGATGTGATATTAACAGAAAAAGTAAATTGCACAAGCTCACAAAACAAAGAAGTTTTACACAACCATGACGAAATCCAAGTCTCATGTCTCCCCATTCTATAACATGTATATCAAAATTCCTATCTGCCAACACTAAACCACAATCTACAGAGACCATAAAAATCAAGCAGCCCCTAAATGGTAGAGAGAGGCAGGATCAAAACTTACTCAGATTTTCAGAGTAATGTTTTTATCAAATCATTGTTATTTCATTATTATCATGGTTGTCATTAATGGAAAAGATGTGTTGAATGACTGCTACATGCCAGGCCATCTGTTAAATACTTTATATATGCCATCCCATTGGAGCCCTGCTTCCAACATAGGTTCTCTTACACATCTAAATTACAAAAATACCTGTGGGAAAATGGAGGATCACAAAGCTTAAGTGGCTTGCCCAGCTCCTAAATCTGGCCTCTTTACAAAGCCACTACCCTGACATTCATGATTCCATGGATATATTTAATTCATAGCACAAATACCAATGAGGTCAAAATAACGAGTGTGTTTTAGTTCTCTTGGGTTTTGGAGAAATTCACACAATACCTCTCATTAGGCTAAAAGAAAGCATTTAATCTAACTGCACTCAATCCATGAGCAAACAGGTACGAGCTTTTACCTGGGCCAGATACCACCTGTAATGGGTCCTTTTGTGCATAGAACATTCCCTTCTCAAATTCAGATCATTACTCTGTCCCCTGTTGGCTCAATAACTCTGCACAGGTGACTTAGCAGTTCTGATACAATCAGCTTAGACAAAATTATACACATTCTGAGAAAACATAGCAAGCAGCTTTGTCTTCCAAGATGCCATTCTTTGTCTGACTTGGGTGGGGACCCACATCCTTCATTCAGAGAGCCAGCCAGCCAGGCATCCTGTCACAAAGCCTAGAAGAGGATCACATACAGATGCAGCTTCTGATAACCTTGAAGGGACATGGATAACTGAGAAAGGAAGAGGCAAGAAGTAAACTGGAGAATTTTCCTTATTGTTCATGTTTTGTTTGGTTTTACGATTCTAATTTCAGAGAAACCAGGGGTTTCCTTAGAGCACACTGAAAAATCATGAAGTTCCCTTAACTGTCCTTCTCTATTTGCCAAAAATATAACAGTTAAGAGACTGAGTCTGTATTAACACCTGTCTACTAGAGTTCAAATACTTGAATTGTTGTGTCTTAAGATCATATTTGCTAAGATATTATTTGCTTTTATGTCTCTTGGCCTGGATATAGCAATAATTGCTTATACCTGCTAGTATGAGAGAGATGGAAGGGAGAAGCAAGGGTCAAGAGGAAGGCAGAGGAGAACAGGGAGTGAAAACAGATCAAGGATGTTGATTTCTCTCCTTAGGAGACTGAATAAATGTGTCTATGCCATGCCTCCTTTGACGGAGATGTCTCCTGGAGGATTCATTCACCCTTGCGTTCCTCCCTGTGTCTCCCACACTCCCATTCAAAATGTACCGAATAACAGGCCAGGTGAGTGGGAGAGAGAGAAAGGCATTTGAAATCAACAGACCTATTGTGATTCCCTAAATTTTGCCATTGGCTGTACGATTCTAGATGGAAGCCTATCCCTTTTAGCATCCCTACTTCTTTTTTTATTTTTTCATTTGTTCTAATTAGTTATACATGATAGCAGAATGCATTTCCATTCATTGTACACAAATAGAGCACAATTTTTCATTTCTTGAATGTACATGACATAGAGTCGCACCAGATGTGCAGTCATATGTTTTCATTTCATTCCACCATTGTTCCTGCTCGCATGCCCCCCCATCCCTCCCTCCCCTTTGGCCAATCAAAGTTCTTCCATTCACCCCACCCCACCCCATTATGGATCAGCATCCACTTATCAGAGAGAACATTCAGCCTTTGTTTTTTTAGGACTGGCTTACTTTGCTTAGCATGATATTCTCCAACTCCATCCATTTATTTGAAAATGCCATAATTTGTCTCTTTTAATGATGAGTAATCTATTATGTATATATACCACAGTTTCTTTATTCACTCATCTGTAGAAGAGCATCCAGGTTGATTCCACAGTTTAACTATTGTGAATTGAGCTGCTATAAACACTGATGTGGCTGCATCACTATAGTATGCTGATTTTAAGTCCTTTGGGTATAGACCAAGGAGTGGGATAGCTGGGTCAAATGGTGGTTCCATTTCCCAAGTCTTCTAAGGAATTTCCATACTGCTTTCCATAGTGATTGTACCAATTTGAGAAACCAGCAATGTATGAGTGTACCTTTTTCTCCACATCTTTGCCAACACTTATTATGCTTGTGTTCTTGATAATTGGCAACCCTATTTTTCATGTATGCAATAAGATTATGACCCCGGAGAAGATGGCCGCTGCGCACGGGGGTGGCTGAAGTGCTGAGCGTGGTGCTCAGAGCAGCGGCTTTAATCGAGATTTTTGCGCAGCTTGTAAAAGCTCCTTTCACCGTTAATCTGTAGCGGACCACTTTGCCAAGCAGCAGGAAGAACAAAGAGATCGAAAAAGAGACGCTTGGCTCCCGGACGCTTTGCTGCTCAGAGCTGCGGGCGCTTTGCTCCCATCTGCTTCCTCTTTCGCTTCACTCCGGGCAGATAAACTGAATGTGTAATCAGCAGTGGATTGTAAGTACCCGAGGCAAAGAAAGCTCAGTGCGCCCCGCCTTTCTTTTTCTTTTTTTTTTTGAATATTTTTTATACAGGGAGAGTTTGTGGATTGGGATTGTTGGCTGGGCTGCGGTTTCTGTGCCGAAAATCCACTCCACGGGAGCTGCCATTTGCTCTCTGATTGCTGTCTTGATGGCTCTGTCTACATTGTCCGGCAGCCGCATCTAGAAGTTGGAGCTGGGCTGCGTGCCGAGCCCTGTCCTCCGAAGGCTGGACCGCGGCCTTGAGCGCCTGGGTCGCCTGTTCGCCGCTGCACCTTCGGGCAGAGCCTGCTCTGGGGTCGTTCTGCATCCCCCTGCAAGGGGACCCATGCTCCAGAGGAGGGGGCCTGAGAGCCGCGTGGCCCCGGGGAAGAGGCGACCGGCGGCAGGGTTTAATTTCTAGAAATTTGGACTGGAAACAGAAGCAGCAGTTTGTATAATCCCAAGAACTTGCTTATGCCAGGAAGCTGTAAGGGCAACATGAATATCATTGAGGAGATCTAACATGGCAGCGGGCAGGGAGAGATCAAGTCTCTGACCTCTTCAACTGCGCGGGCATAGGGAGCCGTAAACTGTCTAAATGCTGTTTGCTCAGGATCACTAGGCAATGCTGAGCTGACGTGGATCTGGGGTGTACAGTCTGGGCCCCTCAGAACACACACACAGAGCCCGGATCGACTGCATTCAAGCTCCGGTTCGCCTGCTTCTCGTGACTCAGCACTAACGATCCTGCTGAAATAACTGGTTGGCCCTTATGAACTTTCAGAGGTAAAAACCAACCGAGCCTTCATAGGCAGTGGCCACAGGATTGAAACGGGGATTGGGAGAGACAGTCAGGACCCACCCTTTGCATTGGTCACCCGGCAAAGGGAATGAACAGTCACCATTTGCATGGGATACCACCTTGGCAGAGAACTGACGTCACAGGCGGAGGAGATAACTGCATTGAAACCAGCCAGACAGGGCTCCCAGGAGCAGCAGACCTGGCGTGTAGCCAGTATTGTGGTGAGCGTCACAGGTGAGCGCGGCCTGGCTTGAGGAAACACAAGAGAAGGTCCTAGGCACTCAGGATTGGAGACCCGCCCAGTCTGTGAGGAAGAGCTACTGCACAGTGATTGGTTCCCACCTATTGAGAGGAGAAGCTTGACCCAGTGGGCACAGCTCCACCTACTGGAAGAGAAATTAATCGAACTCTATGACTGCATTTATTATTATAATTATCATTTTTTTTCTTTCATTTTCAATTTTTTTTGTTGTTGTTGTTCTTTAACTTTTTTAATGTTTTTAATTTTTTTTAATTTTTTATTTTATTATTATTATTATTATTATTATTTAAATTTTAATTTTCATTATTTTTATTATCATTATTATTTTTGTAAAAAAAATTTTTTTCTTTTCTTTCTTTCTTTATTTTCTAACTTTTTTGTGTGTGTTTTTTTGTTTTTGTTTTTGTTTTGTTTTTTTTTTTGTTTTGTTTTGTTTTGGAGACACCCTCCTCCTATGGTATCATTTCCAGAGTTCTTTTTTTTTTTTTTTTTATTGTTGGTTGTTCAAAACATTACAAATTTCTTGACATATCATATTCCACACTTTGATTCAAGTGGGTTATGAACTCCTACCTTCACCCCATACACAGATTGCAGAATCACATCAGTTACACATCCATTGATTTACATATTGCCATACTAGTGTCTGTTGTGCTCCGCTGCCTTTCCCATCCTCCACCCTCCCCCCTCACCTCTCCCCTCCCCTCCCCTCCTCTCTCTCTACCCCCTCCACTGTATAACCCTGAGGGTCTCCTTCCATTTCCAGGCAATTTCCCTTCTCTCTCCCTTTCCCTCCCACCTCTCATCCCTGTTAAATGTTAATCTTCTTCTCCTACTCTTTGTCCCTACTCTGATCATAGTTACTCTCCTTATATCAAAGAAGACATTTGGCATTTGTTTTTTAGGGATTGGCTAGCTTCACTTAGCATAATCTGCTCTAATGCCATCCATTTCCCTGCAAATTCTATGATTTTGTCATTTTTTAATGCAGAGTAATACTCCATTGTGTATAAAGGCCACATTTTTTTTATCCATTCGTCTATTGAAGGGCATCTAGGTTGGTTCCACAGTCTTGCTATTGTGAATTGTGCTGCTATGAACATCGATGTAGCAGTGTCCCTGTAGCATGCTCTTTTTAGCTCTTTAGGGAATAGACCAAGAAGGGGAATAGCTGGGTCAAATGGTGGCTCCATTCCCAGCTTTCCAAGAAATCTCCATACTGCTTTCCAAATTGGCTGCACCAATCTGCAGTCCCACCAGCAATGTACAAGTGTACCCTTTTCCCCACATCCTCGCCAGCACTTGTTGTTGTTTGACTTCATAATGGCTGCCAATCTTACTGGAGTGAGATGGTATCTTAGGGTGGTTTTGATTTGCATTTCTCTGACAGCTAGAGATGTTGAGCATTTTTTCATGTACTTGTTGATTGACTGTATGTCCTCCTCTGAGAAGTGTCTGTTCAGGTCCTTGGCCCATTTGTTGATTGGGTTGTTTGTTCTCTTATTGTCTAATTTTTTGAGTTCTTTGTATACTCTGGATATTAGGGCTCTATCTGAAGTGTGAGGAGTAAAGATTTGTTCCCAGGGTGTAGGCTCCCTATTTACCTCTCTTATTGATTCTTTTGCTGAGAAAAAACTTTTGAGTTTGAGTAAGTCCCATTTGTTGATTCTAGTTGTTAACTTTTATGCTATGGGTGTCCTATTGAGGAATTTGGAGCCCGACCCCACCGAATGTAGATCGTAGCCAACTTTTTCTTCTATCAGACGGCGTGTCTCTGATTTGATATCAAGCTCCTTGATCCATTTTGAATTCACTTTTGTGCATGGCAAGAGAAAGGGATTCAGTTTCATTTTGTTGCATATGGATATCCAGTTTTCCCAGCACCATTTGTTGAAGATGCTATCCTTCCTCCATTGCATGCTTTTAGCCCCTTTATCAAATATAAGATAGTTGTAGTTTTGTGGATTGGTTTCTATGTCCTCTATTCTGTACCATTGGTCCACCCGCCTGTTTTGGTACCAGTACCATGCTGTTTTTGTTACTATTGCTCTGTAGTATAGTTTGAAGTCTGGTATCGCTATACCGCCTGATTCACACTTCCTGCTTAGCATTGTTTTTGCTATTCTGGGTCTTTTATTTTTCCATATGAATTTCATGATTGCTTTCTCTATTTCTACAAGAAATGCCGTTGGGATTTTGATTGGCATTGCATTAAACCTATAGAGAACTTTTGGTAATATCGCCATTTTGATGATGTTAGTTCTGCCTATCCATGAACAGGGTATATTTTTCCATCTTCTAAGATCTTCTTCTATTTCTCTCTTTAGGGTTCTGTAGTTTTCATTGTATAAGTCTTTCACCTCTTTTGTTAGGTTGATTCCCAAGTATTTTATTTTTTTTGAAGATATTGTGAATGGAGTGGTTGTCCTCATTTCCATTTCAGAGGATTTGTCGCTGATATACAGGAATGCCTTTGATTTATGCATGTTGATTTTATATCCTGCCACTTTGCTGAATTCATTTATTAGCTCTAATAGTTTCTTTGTAGAGCCTTTTGGGTCTGCTAGGTATAGAATCATATCATCTGCAAATAGTGATAATTTAAGTTCTTCTTTTCCTATTTTTATGCCTTTAATTTCTTTCATCTGTCTAATTGCTCTGGCCAGTGTTTCGAGAACTATGTTGAACAGAAGTGGAGAGAGAGGGCATCCCTGTCTTGTTCCAGATTTTAGAGGGAATGCCTTCAGTTTTTCTCCATTCAGAATGATGCTAGCCTGAGGCTTAGCATAGATTGCTTTTACAATATTGAGGTATGTTCCTGTTATCCCTAGTTTTTCTAGAGTTTTGAACATAAAGGGATGCTGTACTTTGTCGAATGCTTTTTCCGCATCTATCGAGATGATCATATGGTTCTTATTTTTAAGTCTATTGATGTGGTGAATAACATTTATTGATTTCCGTATATTGAACCAGCCTTGCATCCCAGGGATGAATCCTACTTGATCATGGTGCACAATTTTTTTGATATGTTTTTGTATCCGATTCGCCAGAATTTTATTGAGGATTTTTGCATCTAGGTTCATTAGAGATATTGGTCTGTAGTTTTCTTTCTTTGAAGTATCTTTGTCTGGTTTAGGTATCAGGGTGATGTTGGCCTCATAGAATGAATTTGGAAGTTCTCCCTCTTTTTCTATTTCCTGAAGTAGCTTGAAAAGTATTGGTATTAGTTCTTCTTTAAAGGTTTTGTAAAATTCTGCTGTATACCCATCCGGTCCTGGCTTTTCTTAGTTGGTAGTCTTTTTATGGTTTCTTCTATTTCCTCAATTGATATTGGTCTGTTTAGGTTGTCTATATCCTCCTGACTCAATCTGGGCAGATCATATGACTTAAGAAATTTATCTATGCCTTCACTATCTTCTAATTTATTGGAATATAAGGATTCAAAATAGCTTTTGATTATCTTCTGTATTTCTGAAGTGTCTGCTGTGATATTGCCTTTTTCATCCCATATGCTAGTAATTTGAGTTCTCTCTCTTCTTCTCTTCGCTAGCATCGCTAAGGGTGTGTCGATTTTGTTTATTTTTTCAAAGAACCAACTTTTAGTTTTGTCAATTTTTTCAATTGTTTCTTTTGTTTCGATTTCATTAATTTCAGCTCTGATTTTAATTATTTCTTGCCTTCTACTTCTTTTGCTGTTGTTTTGCTCTTCTTTTCCAAGGATTTTGAGATGAAGTATGAGATCATTTATTTGTTGGTTTTTTCTTTTTTTAAGGAATGAACTCCAAGCAATGAATTTTCCTCTTAGAACTGCTTTCAATGTGTCCCATAGATTCCGATATGTTGTGTCTGTGTTTTCATTTATCTCTAAGAATTTTTTAATTTCCTCCTTGATGTCTTCTATAACCCATTGATCATTCAGTAACCTATTGTTCATTCTCCAAGTGATGTATGCTTTTTCCTTCCTTCTTTTATCGTTGATTTTCAGTTTCATTCCATTATGATCAGATAAGATGCATGGTATTATCTCTACTCCTTTATATTGTCTAAGAGTTGCCCTGTGACATAATATATGATCTATTTTTGAGAAGGATCCATGTGCTGCTGAGAAAAAAGTATAATTGCTTGATGTTGGGTGGTATACTCTATATATGTAAATTAAGTCTAGGTTATTAATTGTGTTATTGAGTTCTATAGATTCCTTATTCGCCTTTTTTTTTTGGAAGATCTGTCCAGTGGCGAGAGAGGTGTGTTGAAGTCTCCCATGATTATGGTATGGTGGTCTATTAGACTCTTGAACTTGAGAAGAGTTTGTTTGACGAACATAGCTGCACCATTGTTTGGGGCATAAATATTTATGATTGTTATGTCTTGTTGGTGTATGGTTCCCTTAAGCAGTATGTAGTGTCCCTCTTTATCCCTTTTGATTAACTTTGGCTTGAAATCTATTTTATTTGATATGAGTATGGACACTCCTGCTTGTTTCCGAAATCCATATGAGTGATATGATTTTTCCCAACCTTTCACCTTCAGCCTATGTATCTCTTTTCCCATCAAATGCGTCTCCTGTAGGCAGCATATTGTTGGGTCTTATTTTGTGATCCATTCTACTAGCCTGTGTCTCTTAATTGGTGAGTTTAAGCCATTAACATTTAGGGTTATTATTGAGATATGGGTTGTTCTTCCAGCCATATTTGTTTATTTCTGTTACTAAACATGGTTTGTTTTCCTCCTTGATTATTTTCCCCCCCTTTACTGTCCTACCTCCCACTGTTGGTTTTCATTGTTATTTTCCATTTCCTCTTCCTGTAAGGCTTTGCCGAGGATGTTTTGAAGAGATGGTTTTCTAGCTGCGAATTCTTTAAACTTTTGTTTATCATGGAAGGTTTTAATTTCATCTTCCATCCTGAAGCTTAATTTCGCTGGATACACAATTCTTGGTTGGAACCCATTTTCTTTCAGTGTTTGAAATATGTTATTCCAGGATCTTCTAGCTTTCAGAGTCTGTGTTGAAAGATCAGCTGTTATCCTGATTGGCTTACCCCTAAATGTAATCTGCTTCCTTTCTCTTGTAGCTTTTAAAATTCTCTCCTTATTCTGTATGTTGGGCATCTTCATTATAATGTGTCTAGGTGTGGGTCTCTTATGATTTTGCACATTCGGCGTCCTGTAGGCTTCTAGGATTTGGGATTCTGTCTCATTCTTCAAGTCTGGGAAGTTTTCTCGTATTATTTCATTGAATAGACTGCTCATTCCTTTGGTTTGGAGCTCTGTACCTTCCTGTATCCCAATGACTCTTAAGTTTGGTCTCTTAATGTTATCCCATATTTCTTGGATGTTCTGCTCATGGTTTCTTAACAGTCTTGCTGAGCTGTCTATGTTCTTTTCCAGTTGAAATACTTTGTCTTCATTGTCTGATGTTCTATCTTCTAAGTGTTCTACTCTGCTGGTAGTATTCTCCATTGAGTTTTTAAGTTGGTTTATTGCTTCCTGCATTTCTAGGATTTCTGTTTGTTTGTTTTTATAACCTCTATCTCCCTGTATAGTTGATCCTTTGCTTCCTGGATTTGTTTGCGTAATTCATTGTCGAAGTGATCTTTCATTGTCTGATTTTGCTGTCTAATGTCTTCCTTGATACTCCAGATCATCTGAAGCATGTATATCCTGAATTCTTTATCTGACATTCCATCTGCTGCAGCTGTTACCTCTTCTAAAGTTGCGTTGACCTGCATTGCTTGTGGTCCTTTCTTTCCTTGTCTTTTCATACTGCTTGCGTATCTTTCCTGCAGGCGTGGGCGGCGGCTCTGCTCTCTCCTTATTCCAATTGGGGTGTCGTGGCTACCACGCCGGCAGGTCACTGGGCCTGTTCTGGGCACTGGCGGCGGCTCTGTTCTGCCCCTACTCCAATTGGGGTGACGAGTGTACCACGCCGGCAGGCCACCGGGCCTGATCCGCCAGTCGGTTGCAGGTTTGCCTACCCTGCAGGCACGGGCGGCGGCTCTACTCTGCCCCTACTCCAAATGGGGTGACGTGTCTGTCGTACCGGCAGGCCACTGGGCCTGTCCCGCTGGTCGGTCGCAGATCTGCCCACCTTTCTGGCACGGGTGGCGGCTCTGCTCTGCCCCTACTCCAATTGGGGTGTCGTGACTACCCCGCCTGCAGGTTGCTGGGCCTGTTCCTGGCACGGGCAGCGACTCTGCTCTGCCCCTACTCCAATTAAGGTGGTGTGTGTACCACCCCGGCAGGCTCCTGGGCCTGATCCGCCGGTCTGTCGCAGGTCTGCCTACCTTGGAGGCGCGGGCGGCGGATCTGCCCTGCCCCTCCTACCATGCCTGCAGACCCCTGGGCCTGATCTGCAGGTTGGTCACAGGTCTGCTCACCCTGCGGGCACGGGTGGCGGTTCCGCTCCGCCCCCACTCCAATTGGGGTCACGTGGCCACCACACCGGCAGGGCCTGATCCGGGCATGGGAGAAGGATCTGCTCTGCCCCTACTCCAGTTGGGGTGACGTGTGTACAACACTGGCAGGCCACTGGGCCTGACCCGCCAGGCTGTCACAGGTCTGTTTACCTTGCAAGCGCGAACGGCGGCTCTGCCCTGCCCCTCCTACCACGCCCATGTACCACTGGGTCGCGGGTCTGCCCACCTTGCGGGTGCGGGTGGCGGCTCCGCTCAGCCCCCTCTCCAATTGGGGTCACGCGGTCACCACACTGGCGAGCCGCTGGGCCTGCTCCGGGCGCTGGCGGCGGCCCGGTTCCTCCCCTCTGGCTCGACGACAAATTGAGGAGACTCGGGTGTCTGTGCCTCAACCCCCTACCAGGAGACCAACTGTTTCTGTCGCCGCTGGTATTGATGAAGTTCTCTCCTCCACCGCTTTCTGATGACATCAGATCTCTGCCATGTTGGTATCCTATGCGAATGGCAGCATTTCGTTCCCCTTGCCGGGCACCCAAAGCAACGGGTGAGTCCTGGCCGGCCCTCAACAAGACCTGGACCAAGAAGCAGTTTCCGTGGGCTCCTAGCCCTGGGCCAGGGCAGTTCCGGGAGCCGGAACTCAGCCGCTCCGTGCTCGGTGTAAGCTCCTATAAGAGTAGGCTCCAAGAAGCAGTCCCCGCGGGCTCAGTTCCGGGAGCCAGAATTCGGCCGCTTAGTGCTTGGTGTATGCTCTGATAGGAGCAGGGTCCAAGAAGCAGCCTCTGCAGGCTCCCCAGCCCTGGGCCAGGGCGGTTCCGGGAGCCGGAACTCGGCCGCCCCGCGCTCGGTGTTCGCTCCGATAAGATCAGGTTCTAAGAAGCCCCCAGGCACTGAACCCTAGCAATCTGTCTGCAAGCCGCAGGCGAATGGCAGCCTGAAATTACCTGTTCTATGGTTGAATCTGTGTTTTGTTTTTGTTTCTTTTGTCTTTTCATTTCTTTTCAATTTTCTTATTCCCCCTTCCTTGAATTCTACCTGCCTACTCTCATTCACTTTAGTGACCTCTGCCCTTCCCTTCTAATATCTTTCCTCCCAACCATCAAATAAATTTATAAGAGTAAACAGTAACTCAGCAGTCAAACAGAACAAGAAGTAACATGAGCAGCATAAAAAAGCAAGGAAGAAAAGGAGTACAAACAATGAAGGACAGCCTAAATATTCAGGAGGACCTAGAGTCAGCAGAAAAATGGTCATATAAAGAACTCAAGGACTACCTTAGACAGATGGAATGGAACCTTAAAGAGGATACGAGACAGCAAATCCAAACAGTGAAAGAACACTTTGAAAATGAATTACATAGACAGATAAAAGAAGAAGTTAAGCATCTTTATCAGGAGATAGAGATTATAAAAAAATCAAACAATAATTCTTGAAATGAAGGAAACGATAAACCAAATTAAAAACTCAATTGAGAGTATCACTAACAGAGTGGAGCAAGTAGAAGCCAGAACATCAGATAATGAAGACAAAATATATCATCTTGAAAAGAGCCTAGCCAACTCAGAAAGGCTGGTTAAAAATCACGAGAGAAACATCCAAGAGATATTGGATAACATAAAAAAACCAAACCTACGAGTCATCGGGATAGAAGAAGGGACAGAGATTCAAACCAAGGGAATGAGTAAGCTGCTGAATTAAATAATTATAGAAAACTTTCCAGAAATAAAAAAGGAAACGGATATACAAATTGTAGATGCATACAGGTCACCGAGCACACAAAATCACAGTAGACCAACGCCAAGACACATTGTTATGAAGATATCCAATATACAGAACAAAGAGAAAATACTAAAAGCTACAAGAGAAAGGAGGCAGATTACATTCAGGGGTAAACTAATAAGGTTAACAACGGATTTTTCATCACAGACGCTGAAAGCGAGAAGATCCTGGAATAACGTATTTCAAACACTGAAAGACAATGGATGCCAACCAAGAATTCTGTATCCAGCAAAATTAAGCTTCAGGTATGACAACGAAATAAATATCTTTCATGATAAACAAAAGTTAATAGAATTTGCAGCCAGAAAACCAGCATTGCAAAGCATCTTGAGCAAAACACTACACGAGGATGAAATGAAAAACAATAACCAAAACCATCAGTGGGAAGTGCCTCTATAAAAACAGAGGGCAGGGGGAAAGCTAACCATGGAGAAACAAACTAAATTAAATTTAAAAAAAAGAAGATAAATAATCAAACATGGCTGGAAGTACAAACCATATATCAATAGTAACTCTAAACGTTAATGGCTTAAACTCTCCAATAAAGCAACATAGGCTGGTAACATGGATTAAAAAAAACAAATCCAAAAATATGCTGCCTCCAGGAGACACATCTGATTGCAAAAGACATACACAGGCTGAAGGTGAAAGGTTGGGAAAAAATATACCACGCACACGGTCCTCATAAGCAAGCAGGGGTGGCCATCCTCATATCGAATAAAATCGACTTCAAGACTAAGTTAATCAAAAGGGATAAGGAAGGACATTATATACTGTTAAACAAGATATAACAATTATCAACATTTATGCACCAAATAATGGTGCTGTGACGTTCATAAAACAAATTCTCCTCAAGTTCAAGAATCAAATAGACCACAACACAATAATTATGGGTGACTTCAACACACCTCTCTCACCATTTGACAGATCCTCCAAACAAAAGTTGAATAAAGAAACTATAGAACTCAATATCACAATCAATAACCTAGACTTAACTGACATATATAGAATATATCAACCATCATCAAGTGGATATACTTTTTTCTCAGCAGCACATGGATCCTTCTCAAAAATAGACCATATATTATGCCATAGGGCAACCCTCAGTAAATATAAAGGGGTGGAGATAATACCATGCACCTTATCTGATCATAATGGAATGAAACTGGAAATAAAAGAAGGAAGGAAAAATCCTACATCACACGGAAAATGAACAATATGTTACTGAATGATCAATGGGTTACAGAAGACATAAAGGAGGAAATCAAAAAATTCTTAGAGATAAATGAAAATACAGACACAACATATCGGAATCTATGGGACACAATGAAAGCAGTTTTAAGAGGGAAATTCATCGCCTGGAGGTCATTCCTCAAAAAAAGGAAAAACCAACAAATAAATGAGCTCACACTTCATCTCAAAGCCCTAGAAAAGGAAGAGCAAAACAACAGCAAATGTAGCAGAAGGCAAGAAATAATTAAAATCAGAGCGGAAATCAACGAAATTGAAACAAAAGAAACTATTGAAAAAATTTACAAAACTAAAAGTTGGTTCTTTGAAAAAATAAATAAGATCAACAGACCCTTAGCCATGCTAACGAAGAGAAGAAGAGAGAGAACTCAAATTACTAGCATACGGGATGAAAAAGGCAATATCACAACAGACGCTACAGAAATACAGAAGACAATTAGAAATTATTTTGAAAACCTATATTCCAATAAAATAGAAGATAGTGAAGACATCGATAAATTCCTTAAGTCATATGATTTGCCCAGACTGAATCAGGAGGATACTCACAACTTAAACAGACCAATATCAATAGATGAAATAGAAGAAGCAATCAAAAGACTTCCAACCAAGAAAAGCCCAGGACTGGATGGGTATACAGCGGAGTTTTACAAAACCTTTAAGGAAGAATTAATACCAATACTTTTCAAGCTATTTCAGGAAATAGAAAAAGAGGGAGCTCTGCCAAATTCATTCTATGAGGCCAACATCACCCTGATTCCGAAACCAGACAAAGACACCTCAAAGAAAGAAAACTACAGACCAATATCTCTGATGAACCTAGATGCAAAAATCCTCAATAAAATTCTGGCGAATCGGATACAAAGGCACATCAAAAAAATTGTGCCCATGATCAAGTAGGATTCATCCCTGGGATGCAAGGATGGTTCAATATACGGAAATCAATAAATGTTATTCACCACATCAATAGACTTAAAGATAAGAACCATATGATCATCTCAATAGACGCAGAAAAAGCATTCGACAAAGTACAGCATCCCTTTATGTTCAAAACATTAGAAAAACTAGGAATAACAGGAACTTACCTCGACATTGTAAAAGCTATCTATGCTAAGCCTCAGGCTAGCATCATTCTCAATGGAGAAAAATTGAAGGCATTCCCCCTAAAATCTGGAACAAGACAGGGATGCCCTCTATCACCACTTCTATTCAATATAGTTCTCGAAACACTGGCCAGAGCAATTAGACAGACGAAAGAAATTAAAGGCATAAAAATAGGAAAGGAAGAACTTAAATTATCACTATTTGCAGATGACATGATTCTATACCTAGAAGACCCAAAAGGGTCTACAAAAAAACTACTAGAACTAATAAATGAATTCAGCAAAGTGGCAGGATATAAAATCAACACGCATAAATCAAAGGCATTTCTGTATATCAGTGACAAAACTTCTGAAACGGAAATGAGGAAAAACACTCCATTCACAATATCCTCAAAAAAAATAAAATACTTGGGAATCAACCTAACAAAAGAGGTGAAGGATTTATACAATGAAAACTACAAAACCCTAAAAAGAGAAGTAGAAGAAGATCTTAGAAGATGGAAAAATATACCCTGTTCATGGATAGGCAGAACTAACATCATCAAAATGGCGATATTACCAAAAGTTCTCTATAGGTTTAATGCAATGCCAATCAAAATCCCAATGGCATTTCTTGTAGAAATAGATAAGGCAATCGTGAAATTCATATGGAAAAATAAAAGACCCAGAATAGCAAAAGCAATTCTAAGCAGGAAGTGTGAATCAGGCGGTATAGCGATACCAGATTTAAAACTATATTACAGAGCAATAGTAACAAAAACAGCATGGTTCTGGTACCAAAACAGGAGGGTGGACCAATGGTACAGAATAGCGGACACAGAGACTAATCCACAAAGCTACAACTATCTTATATTTGATAAAGGAGCTAAAAGCATGCAATGGAGGAAGGATAGCATCTTCAACAAATGGTGTTGGGAAAACTGGAAATCCATATGCAACAAAATGAATCTGAATCCCCTCCTCTCACCATACACAAAAGTTAACTCAAAGTGGATCAAGGAGCTAGATATCAAATCAGAGACTCTGCATCTGATAGAAGAAAAAGTTGGCCCCGATCTACATATTGTGGGGTCGGGCTCCAAATTCCTTAATAGGACACCTATAGCACAAAAGTTAATAACAAGAATCAACAAATGGGACTTACTTAAACTGAAAAGTTTTTTCTCAGCAAGAGAAACAATAAGAGAGGTAAATAGGGAGCCTACATCATGGGAACAAATTTTTACTCCTCACACTTCAGATAGAGCCCTAATATCCAGAGTATACAAAGAACTCAAAAAAATAAACAATAAGAAAACAAATAACCCAATCAACAAATGGGCCAAAGACCTGAACAGACACTTCTCAGAGGAGGACATACAATCAATCAACAAGTACATGAAAAAATGCTCACCATCTCTAGCAGTCAGAGAAATGCAAATCAAAACCACCCTAAGATACCATCTCACTCCAGTAAGATTGGCAGCCATTATGAAGTCAAACAACAACAAGTGCTGGAGAGGATGTGGGGAAAAGGGTACTCTTGTACATTGCTGGTGGGACTGCAAACTGGTGCGGCCAATTTGGAAAGCAGTATGGAGATTCCTAGGAAAGCTGGGAATGGAACCACCATTTGACCCAGCTATTGCCCTTCTTGGACTATTCCCTGAAGATGTTAAAAGAGCGTACTACAGGGATACTGCTACATCGATGTTCATAGCAGCACAATTCACAATTGCTAGACTGTGGAACCAACCCAGATGCCCTTCAATAGATGAATGGATTAAAAAATGTGGCATTTATACACCATGGAGTATTACGCAGCACTAAAAAATGACAAAATCATGGAATTTGCAGGGAAATGGATGGCACTAGAGCAGATTATGCTTAGTGAAGCTAGCCAATCCCTAAAAAACAAATACCAGATGTCTTCTTTGATATAATGAGAGCAACTAAGAACAAAGCAGGGAGGAAGAGCAGGAAGAAAAGATTAACATTAAACAGATACATGAGGTGGGAGGGAAAGGGAGAGAAAAGGGAAATTGCATGGTAATGGAGGGAGACCCGCATGGTTATACAAAATTACATATAAGAGGTTGTGAGGGGAATGGGAAAATAAACAAGTAGAGAAATGAATTACAGTAGATGGGGTAGAGAGAGAAGATGGGAGGGGAGGGGAGGGGAGATAGTAGAGGATAGGAAAGGTAGCAGAATACAACAGTTACTAATAGGGCATTATGTAAAAATGCGGATGTGTAACCAATGTGATTCTGCAATCTGTATTTGGGGTAAAATTGGGAGTTCAAAACCCACTTGAATCAAATGTATGAAATATGATATGTCAAGAGCTTTGTAATGTTTTGAACAACCAATAAAAAATATATATATCAAAAAAATAAGATTATGAGCCAACAAGCTAATGCAAATACTCTGTACATTTCTGTGAAGACTCATTAACCTGCATAAACAAGAGTCCTGGAAGCATAATTTAAAAGATATTATTTCAAACTGCTTTACTCCCCATGCCAGATTCCCATGTTTTTCCTTTGATTTGTCTTTTCTATTACCACTTAACAAGCAGGCATGTTTGTCTTCTTTCTGAGCCAAGTAATTCCAGCCACTGTCTTGACTGTAGTCACAAGCCCTGTCTTGTGCAGCCAGTGCAGAGGCTCAAGAACAGAGTCTGAGTCAGGAATTGAGGGAGGCCCTCACCGGTCTGCAGACTCCCTCAGCAACCTGTTGGGGAAAGATGGTGTCATGGCTTATATGTTAGGTGTCCCCCAAAAGCCCATGTGTGAGATGATGCAAGAAAGTTTAGAGGTGAAATGATTGGGTTATGAGAATTTCAATCTAATCAGTGCATTAATCCCCTAGTAGGGATTAATTGGGTGGTAACTGTAGGCAGGTAGGGAGGGGGGTAATTGGGCTGTGCCTTTGGGGTATATATTCTGTGAGCTAAGATTTCTTTCTCTCTCTCTCTCTCTCTCTCTCTCTCTCTCTCTCTCTCTCTCTCTCTCTCTCTCTCTCTCTCTCTCCTTCCTGGTGGCCATGTCCTGAGCCACTTTTCTCTACCACACTCTTCTGCATGATGTTCTGCCTCACCTTTGGCCCAGAGCAATGAAGTCGGTCATCTATGAACTGATGATCCCTCTGAAAACATGAGCCCCCAAATAAACTTGTCCTCCTCTAAAAAATTTTTTGTCAAGATATTTGGGTCACAGCAGCAAAAAAGATGACTAAAACACATAGTGTGAGAAGGCATGCCTGCCTACCCCAGATAATGCTTAAGTTGTACTGCTTTTAAGTGTGTTTCCACTCCAGAGATGGTCTGGAGAACAATGCTGTGGAGCAGAGACTACTCTGTGATGTTTCCATTTGCTACAGAGAGATGTAAAACTTGTCAAGTCAGACATGGCAGTGGAGCCCCCATGAGGATCAACAAACTAGGGTTGTATATCAAAAGTGCCCCACAACCTGGTTTTAGAAGGTTTATGAATGGAAAATATTTCCACTTTTAAAAAGTTCAAAAAATGCAAAAGAAGGATAACATTTTATGATATATGAAACTAATATGAAGGTGAAATATAGTGTCTATAGTGTTATTGAAACGTGGCCCCAGTCATCCATGGACAGTCATTTGTCTGTGGCTGTCTTCTTGCTCCAACAGCAGAGATGAATAGTTGCAATAGGGACCATATCAACCACAAAGCCTGAGATATATACAGTCTGGCTCTTTGCAGAAAATGTTTACTGACATGACTGTGCAAAGGCTACAGGACTCCTTATCCCTCATTGTGGAACAAACCTAACCTTTCATTCATTCGTATCTCCTTAGTCTTCTGGGAGTGCACTGTCTCATTGCTGCCTATTTTTTAAACACATTTTTCATGACTCCCTTCATACCATCTCTATTCAAAAACTTTAAACCTTCATGATCAAAAACAGTACCTTTCTATTTTTATTTTTTCTTTTTAATTAACATATAATAATTGTATATATTTACAGTGTGATATCTCAATACATGTACACAATGTATAGTAGTCAAATCAGAACAATTAGCACATCCTTCTCTCATTTCTTGTGTTTGGCCCCCTTGAGCTCTTCTTTCCTAGGTGCTTATGAAATATATTTTTAAAAATTTGTATTGAAAATTATAATTATACATAATAGTGGGGTTCTTCATGATATATTTGTACATGTACATAGCATAAATTTGTCTATTTCATTCCTCGATACCTCCCCTTTCCTTTGTCCCCCCTGATATCCTTTCTCTACTGCACTGGTCTCTCTTATATTTTCATGAGGTCCCTTTGCAAAAAGCAACCTCACCTGTCCAAACCCAAAGAATGGACTGAGCAATAAAAGGTACAGAGAAAGTGAGGCTTTTAATGACAGTCTTGCCAGATGGGGTGTCTGGGTGAGCAGGCACACCCAGAGCAGTTACAATCTTCATTTTATTCCCTAGTGAGCAAGGTCCCTCTCCTGGTTCCTCCTTGGCTGAATACCACAAGGTATACAGTCTTTATGAACACTGCCTAGGTTTTACTATCTCCCATAGGGTTATTGAAAGAAAGGGACCTTTAGTTGTCCCCACCTTCCTTTGTTCTCTTGTGGCAGAAAGGCCTTCTTGGGTTGTGGGTGCATTTTGGCATGGACTCAGTTTATGTCTATGGGTCAGGTCAGGCCCCTTCCCTCTCACCTCCTGTTTATCAAGGGGCTGTGAATTTTTATACTCTGGTGTTAACTGCTTGTAACTTTTCATTCTGTTTGCCTCTCCAGCTGTAAGTAAAATTACTTACATCCCAAGCAATTTTACACTTAAGACTAAATACTGTATTCTGAAAATGGACCACTAAACTTTCTATTTCTTTCCTTGTTTCTGTCTCACTTCTGCATATGAAAGTAAACATAGAACCCTTGACTTTTTGAGTCTGGCTTACCTCACTTGGCATAATGTTCTCCAGTCCCATCCTTTCAAATCGAGCCTCTGCCTCCCCATCACTTCTGAGAGAGCATCCTGCTCTCCAGCCCCCATACTGCAGCAAGGCCTACATTCTTCACATCTCCCTGAAGCTTCTGACATCCAGCCCAAGGGCCTCTCCCCTTTTCCCACAGCTTCAGTCAGAAAACTATGTCCTAGTCATCAAGTGCTCCCAAAGCACAAACTTTCACAAACTTCTGCAGTGAAACATGTCTTACTACCTTGAACTTGTTTACCTGTACTCTAGTCTGACCCACCACCTCCATAAGTGAGTGAATGGCACAAAGGTAAGAACCACATTTTCTTCATCTTAATGACTCCAGTACTTGGCACAAGGAAAGAACATAATGTAAGTGTATAGCATTGAATGACAATAGTTTAGTTTTCTTGTTCCTTTATCTCAGTGGTAGCCATTGGCATAAGATATGCCTTTTCAGATTCATCCTTAGTTAGCTCTGTGCCCTGAGTTAAGCCACTTAGTTAATTTTCTGAGATGCAAATTCCTCATATTAGAAGATAAGGATGAGAGCTAACTGACTGACTTTACTTCATAGGAGGGGGTGATAAGTAATCATAAAAATAACCATCATGAATTATATACAGCCACGTTTCTAAGAAGTACTAGTTTAAAAAGCACTTTCATAAATAAGATATTTTATACTGGCAAAAAAGATGAGGCCCAAATAACATAATTTCAGTAAAAACCTCTTTATAAATTTCAAAGCATACATGGGAAATAATATGGCTTTTCGTTTCTATTATAATAACCAGCTGGCAAAGCTCAAAATATCACAACCTGTCCTTGTGGATAAAAAAACCTGTTTGAGGGCTCGTAGTGCATTGAAGAGTAGCAGGTAATTCTATTTTCATGATAATGATACTGCCTTCTGGCTTCCTCCGCTTCAATTTCTTTATAGGGAAATAAAATAACATTTTACAAGTGCATTTTAGATTTGCAAAACACTTCCATACCCACTCTCTCTTTTAATCCTCAGGACTTCCTCCACTTAGCAATTCTGGCATCCATTCTTCAGAAGTGGAAATGACTTGCCTCAGACCTTCCAGCAAATTGAGAGGAAATTAGACTTTGAACTGAAATCCTCGATTCCTAATCTTTCCTTCTTAGCAGAGCCCATTTCATTAGGACATTTGAGATGATCTCTTCTGACATCTTTAGAGATTATAAAACTGAGACCAAGAGATTACAAATGACCAATGTAAGGTAACACAATTAAGAAGAAAGGTAAGGGCTGGATATGGCCGTGTTATAGCATTTGCCTGGCATGATTGAAGCCCTGGGTTCACTCCCCAGAACCACAAAAATTTAAAAGAAATTAGGAATCTAGCCAGGACCAGAAAAACTCAGAACTCAATTGTACCCCCTGATTGATGGACACTTATATTTTATCTCCTGTGATATTCAACCTCAGAGGTGGCACCTCAATGATCCTGCCTACTGGTATTCACAGTCTTGTGTAGCCTGCTCCACACTGAAAAGTGTTGGCTTGTACACCAACAGGAAACTGTGGAAATGACAATAGATGACTTCTGAGGCTCGGTCTTAAGAGACATCATGGCTTTTGTCTCATTTTCTTAGATTACAGGTTCTAAAGACAGCCCACCACCACATTGTGAAGCCACTCATATTCCACATGGCAGGGAACAGAGACAGCATGTCAACTCTCTAGCTATGTGAGTGGGCCTTTATGGAAGTAAAGCCTTCAGATGATGAAAGCCTCTGCCAAAGCCTTGACCATAACCTCGTAACAGACCCTGAGCCAGACCACCCAGCTAACTCACTCCTAACTTCCTAACACACAAAGATTATGTGCTATAACAAACACTTTTTTGCGGTTTAAGTCACTTAGCTTTGAGATAATTGTTATGTAGCAACAAAGAACTAATATACTTTCCAGTCTGGTCAGTAGACTGGTATTCCTAGGTTTAGACACATTTTTCCTTTCTCCTCCTGAATTTCAGGCTTCTCTGCCTAATACAGTCATAAATCCACTTTTTAGCAGTTTCCTAAATTCATATTCAAGGGACAAGAACCAAAGGAGAAAAATTACTTTAATAATATGATTCTGTATGGCCCTCACCCAGTGACCCCAGAAATTTTCTATTGTCCCCAAACAATTTCCTTAAGGAATACTCATGTCTAACACCTGAGATAAGGTTGACAAGGTACATGAATGTCACATGTTCTCTATCTGATCTCTCCTCTGAACATCACCTAATAGGATCTGAGATGCATCTGGTTAAAAAATTGGATCCAGAAATGATGGGCTCATAGTACTCAAGCATATTCTTGTTTATTTAATCCAGGTTCCATGTCTCTCTCTTTTTTAAACCCTTCTATCATACTCTTATCTTTTATGATTTATCATCCTTATTACTGAGAAACTAAAACCATAGAAGCTAGTTGTTAGCTACAAACATGCTTATCCTATTTTTTAAAAGTATTTATAAAACAGGGACACATGTTTTTCCAAAGAAAAAGACTTCCCCACACAGACTGTTCCATGCATGCAATAAATACCCTTGTAAAAAGGAAATAAGGATGAAAATTCTAAACTCACTTCATCTCTGCCCTAGGAAAATCTGTGACACTCATCAAGAAGAGAATATGATGCTGTCCTATTGTGATGGCCCCAACATGGCTGCATCAAGTCCTTTGCAGAGGAGATGAGGGTGAAGCAATTCCAGTAACACTCCAGAATAAGCTTCAGGATGCCCTGGGTACAATGAACATCACTTCCTCCAAGGTACAGTTGCAAAGGAGAGTCAGGAATTTGGGATGGACCCACCCAACAAAAATGTTATAGCAAGGGACAATCTGGAAATAACAAGAACAGATAAAGAGAATTCAAGGAGCAAAGAAGATTTCCAGCACATACAGTAGTTCCTCAATATCCACAGAGATTGGCTCCATAGAGCCCACGCAATGCTCTCACATAAGTTCAATTATCTCTAGATGATTTATAATCCCTAATACAATGTAAACAGTACATAAATAACTGTCACACTGCATCATGTGGGGAGTAATGGCAAGAAAAGTCTGTACAAGCTCAGTGTTTTTTCCAAATATATTTGCTCCATGATTGGTTGAATCCAAGGATGCAGAACCTGTGGTTATAGAAGGCCTGCTGTATTGTCCATCTCTTACAGGCCATGTGCCGTGCTGAATGGCTGGTACTTGGTATCTCATTTAAGCCTCCCAATTGCACAGTGATTAAGAGCATCTGCTCCTTTGAAAGCCTATGTTCAACAACCCCACTTCTGTTCATTTGATGCTGAGTGAGCTGTTTGACCTTCTGAGCCTCAGTTTCCCCTGATGTGAATCAGGGTAGCTGTCAGTATAATCAGGAGGTGAAACAGACATAATGAGTATTCTGCAGTATCATGATGAAGACGTAAAATCCTTGCAAGTACTTTTCAGACTTTCCTGAGTATACAAATTATTAAGAGATTTTGATGAAATATAGATTTTGTTTCCTAAGACTGGGGTATAGCCTGACAGTCTGCATTTCTAGCAAGCTTCCAGGAAATGCTGATGCCCAAGGATCATACTTATGGTAGTGAAGATATGAAAGACAGAAACCATTTGTGGCTGGCATGGTGTCACTCACCTATAATCCCAGTGATTTAGGGGGTAAGGTAGGAGGATCGCAAGTTCAAAGCCAGACTCAGCAACTTAGCAAGACCCTGTCTCAAAATGAAAACTAAAATGGGCTGGGGATGTGGCTCAGTGGTTAAGCACCCCTGGATTCAATCCCCGATACAAAAAAAAATCATGACTATTATGGATACTAATATGTTAATATAATCTCCATAGCAAGAGTAGTGGAGCTGGTAGGTGAATTCAGAATGCAAATTCAGGCCTAAGGCTCCCCTTCCCTAAATTACCTCTTAAAAGGGGCAGGATACTCTTGGAGCCATCTAGGCACCACCTTCACAGTCATCGCTCCAGTTGTCTACCAGTCCAGTGACTTCCTAAGTGACATTTCAACACCAGCATCTCAAAGGCTCTGGAAGACAATTCCAGCAGAGGTGTTGTAGATTCACTGCAGCTTCCATCACATTTGTTCATGCTGAGGACTTTCCGGGTCACCCAGAAAACTTCTGTCAGCAAAGACAGATTCAATCAAAACTGAAAATTGAGTCTTAATTCAGCCCGAGAATGAAACCCATTAACCAGGAGATGGGAGATTAACCCCCTGGACTGCATCTCAGGAAGAGCAAGGGCTGATGGTTCCATGTTCATTAGAATTAATTAAGCACTGTCCACCACAGGAATCCCAGGGATAAGTTTCTCCTCCAAGATTGAACAGGCTCCAAACATGGGCACAGGGCTTAACTTTCATTGCATCACTGTAGAGGGTTGGACCTGAATAAGCAGATATTTGACTTTAAAGAGAGTACAGTGAGACTTCTGAGATGACCCTGGCAAGATTATTTTACACTTACAGCACTTTTGAGGCAAGAGTGCTTTGCATTTTTATATTAGTTTATTTTAAATGTATCAGCAGTCTGGGAAAAGGAAGCAGAGACAAATTCAGAGGAAGAAATGAGCAATCCTCACATTGTAAAACCTTGACATCAGATGCTTTAGAAATAATGAGCTTTGGAGCTGGGATTGGTGTAGGTATATTGGCAACCAGTTGTGATGTTTAAGACCAGGTGATGCGTTTGTAATCATAGCTAGTTTAAAATTGCACTGATAACACTTATGACTAATAGCAACTACTGTTTGTCCCAGGCGCTGTGCTGAGAACTCTAAATGCATGAGCACAGTTGTCTCTCCAGTTCTCTTATGGAGGATAGAACTGTGAATCCCTATTGGACCCAGAACTGAAGTGACACGGCTTGTCAGTTTCCAAGGCAGAGGCAAAAGTACAAACCTACATTTTTGTATCAATGTGAATCCTTTGTTAGAAGGAAGAGATTCAGCACCAATCAGAGCACAAAATTTGAAAAAAGATGGTGGAAAAGAGAAAGTGAGGATGAGAAAGTTGTGTTGTTATTGTCTAAAATATAAGCCCTATCACCCAGTCATTTTAACTTGTACAGATGGTTCAACAGAATACTCATGAGCAGCATGGGGAAGGTCATGAGAGTTTTCTTTTTCTTTTCTTTTTTTAATTCCTTTTTCAATGCTAGGGATAGAATACCAAGACCTCTCACAGGCTAGGCAAGTGCTGTACTACAGAGCTACCCCTGCAGTCCCTAAGCTAATTCTTAAAGTAACTGTAGTTCCTTAAGGGTCCCTCCGGCCTCCGATCATAGCCACGCCCCCTGGGGAAGGTGCTGATAATCTGATGAAATCTTCCAAAATCCTCCGTAATCTTTATCACATAGCCTAAATTTGCACCCAAATCACAAATGCACTCTGGCAACTTGGGAAAAGCTACTGAAACCAAACTACAAAATGGCAGCTACCCTGCTCCTAAAAACTGTTCAAACTGTTTTTTAGAACACAGGTGCAGAATCCTGAGACCTGACCTAAGATAACCTTGAAAGCCTGGTGCAAACAGAAGTCTTCAATAAGCAGAATCTACAAAATGAGAGCTGTGGTTCTCAGACCTAGATTAGAAGTAAGGGGTCCCATCAACTCTTGCAAAATGGGCCAGAATGATCCGACATCTCCACCTGGACCCTCCTGCTAGGTGCAGAGTATTCCACTGAGACTCATACAGCTGTTTTTAGTCAGCTTTTTCACTACTGTTACTAAAGAACCCAACCAGAACAATTTTAGGCGAAGAAAATCCATTCAGGGACTCACAGTTTCAGAGGTGTCAATCCATAGACATCAGGCTCCGTTCCTCAGGGCTCCAGATTAGGCACATTATGGAGTAAGAGGGTGGCAGAGGGAAGCAGCTGACATGATGATTAGGGACAGAGGGAGAGAGGGAGAGGGAGAGAGCGAGGGATAGAGAGTGAGAGAGAATGAGAGAGAGTGAGAGTGAGAGAGAGACTTCACATTCCAGATACAAAATATATACCCCATAGCCACGTGCCCAATAAACCACTCCCTCGAGCCACACCCCACCTGCCTCCAGTTACCACTTAATTAATCCCATCAGGAATTAATTCACTGATTAGGTTAAGGCTATATCCAAACCTTGCATTCTCTTACACCTGAGCTTTTGGGGAACACCACATCTAAACCATAACAACAGCCAACAAGTCCTCTACTTGTCTTTAATCTGGGCCACTTACATTCCTTCTAGGGGAAACAGATTTGAATCAGCATACCTTCTATCTCCTTGCCAGTGTCCTCAATAAAGCTCTTTTTGCAAAACCCAGTGCCATAATACTGGCTTCCATGTGCACCCGGCAGCAAGCCTAATTAGCTTTTCTAATCATGCATCTTCATCTGTAAAATGGGGTTAATGCTACTTACTTTTCATGACCCTTGAGTTGAACAAACAAAATAATACTTATGAAAATTATTTGACCATGTTAAATATTATTCTTAGAGGGAAATTGCTCTCTGTTATTTCCCAAGAGAAATAGTCAGCCTCCATCATTCTTTAGTTCCTTGTTCTCATTTGAAGGGGATTGCTAGGGATGCATGAATCATCAGAGCATTGCCTTTGCTTTCTACAGAGCCATTTTTCCCTTTCTCTTTTCTCAACTGGCAAAGAGGACTTTGAAGTGTGGCTGTGCCCTGACTGGTTGGCCCATCCCTCCAGGCCCAAACGAGAAGTTCTCCATAGGGAGCTGTGAAACATGAGAGAGGGAGCCTGAATGAGGGTAATCCTAAATCACAGGCAACCCCTGTGGCACCTTTTTTTGTCTGCCTTTAGATCATAGAATCTCAGGAGTGAACCCAAGCACACGTTCTTGCACACACGTAAGATACACATCCTCAGAAAGATGAGAAACTCCTGCCCAACCTCCTGCCTCTTATCAAAACAGTGTCCACCAACTGTTACTAATAGCTGGAGGACCAAAGCTGGCAGCAGAAAGTGAGGCAGGGTCCTACCAAGGGTCATAGAACCAAGCCCTGATCAACAGAGCAAAAACAGAAGCCAGAACAGGCCGAAGCCTTTTCACTATTGGAGCAGGACGGAAACAATGTGGCCCTTGCCTCATGTTAACGTGGTCCTCCTTCTGTAAGAATTGAGCTCCGTGCTCCTGGACGTATTCAGGAGTAGGAGGAAAGTCAACTGATAGGGACATTCCCACAGCAATGGGAATCATCACTTCTGGATGAATTCTCCAGAACCTTCCAACATTTGTCTTGTTTCCCCCAGCAGAAAGGAAAACATGAAACTTGATTCTGCACATGGTTTCTGTTCTCTCCCAGTTGATTTTCTTCTCTCTTGCCATCCTTATTTCCTCTCCTTCCTTTTTCCTTCCATTCTTTTGAATTCGTGTGTGTGTGTGTGTGTGTGTAAACTAAATTGGTGATAATGATTTCAGAAAAATACATCCACTATTTTGAAAAACACCAGAGGCATAATTTTTTGAATCCTAAATTCTTATTGCGGGAAATTCTTTGAAGACTATACCAGACCTCTCATGCTCCTTTGCTGCCGTAAATTTTGATTGGAAGTTATTTTTCAACCTAACATCCATTTCCTTGCCAAGGAATTAAAAATGTGTCTTGAATATGTTAATACTGCATATTACAGAGTGTTCTTTCTCACAGGGAACAGCCTCCAGGTCCACAACTTCCCAGAGTAGAATATCCAAAAGGAAATGTGCAACTTGACAAATGTACAGTTTGTCACTGCTTTGGAAAGGTTGTCCTGTTTTTGTTTTGTTTTGTTTTTGTTTGGTTTGGTTTTGCTTTTTGTTTTTTGGTTTATGGCCATGTTGAAAACTGAGGATCAATCCCAAAGTTTCAAATATGTACAGATAACTGAACATTCCTGAGAGAAAAAGCAAGAGAGGAGCTTTGTTAGTCAGTTTTCCCGTCTCTATGTAAAAAATATCGGAGACAAACTAACTTCAAGAAGAAAGGGTCGATTTTGGCTCAGGGTTTCAGAGATATGAGTCTATGGGCACTTGGACCCACTGCCTTTGGGCCTGTGGCAAGGCAGCACATCATGACAGGGAGCATGAGCAAAGTTGCTCACCTCAATTCATCCAGAGAGCAATGACAGAGGAAGGGGCTGGGGACAAAATGTCCCCTTCGAGGGTGTGCCCCTAGTGACCTACTTCTTCCAACTAGAACCCACCTCTAAATTTTCCACCACCTCCCAACAGCTCATCAAGCTATGAATTTGTCAATGGATTAACCCACTGGTGAGGGCAGAGTCCTCGTGATCCAATCACTTTCCACAGGCACCACCTCTGAACATTGTTGCACGACGGACCCAGCCTCACCACATTCCAGATCCAAACCAGAAAAGGGGCTAATGGAGGAGGCCTAGTAAAGTAACTGATTAAATCTCTCTTCTGAATTATTGTGTGTGGAGACTTTCTCCTCCACTTCAAGTACCTCCCCTAATCTATCCCAAACTGAGAGCCTATGATGGGAAAAGGATGGATCTTTCATTATCCTTAAATGAATCTTTACTCCATGAAGTACGAATGCTGATTAATGACAGGCAAGGTCCTGAGTCACAGAGGTCAATGAAGCAAGAATTCAAAGTATGGAGCAATAGTATGGATTTGCCAGTGGTTTTTATTTACTAGCCCAACATAATTTTGAAATTTTAAATTTAAAAACATCTATCATTTCTTTCTTCATGTAACCAAGTGGTTAGCATTTTATTCAGTGTCTTATTTTGGATTTTCCCCAAAACAAAATCAGAGTGAAATTCTTAGAAAATGCTCTAGTTTGGAATGTGAATGTCTTCCAAAGGCCCACAATTTAAAGTTTGGTCCCCCAGGGTGGTGCTATTGGACATGGTGGAAAATTGAGGAGGGGCCTATTGGGAGGTCTTTAGGTCATTGGGGAGAGAAGTGTGCCTGTGAAGGGGATTGTGGGACCCTGGCTCTTCCTCTTTCTCTCTTTTCCTTCTTGGCCATGAGGTGATTTTGTACCCCAACACATAACTACCTCCACGAAGTGCTACCTTCCACAGACCTGAAAGCAGTGTAGCTATCTATCATGGACAGAAAACTACAAAACTATGAGCCAAAATAAACCTTTTCTCTTCATAAATTGATTATCTTGTGTATTTTGATACAGTGATGAAAAGCTGACTGACAGAAAGTGATGACAGTATACACAAATGAGGAAATAGAGGAAGTGACACAGGAAAAAGGAAAGCCAACAAAGGGTGTGTTTGCAAAGTTGCTGCAGAAAGCAGCAGGGCTGGGCTCTATGCATTGCTCTAGGTATGTACCTAATCCCCCCACTACTGAACGCTGGGATATATGTAATTCAACCAACTTCTTAACTATCTAGATTAAAATGGAGATTGGAACAGAAAAAGAACCCAACTCTACTAATAACTTCATAATAAGCCTAATATATTGAATATATCCTCCATGCACTCTTTTGAATAAGCACTGCTCCTCTCCCCTCAAGGAAAGGGCTGTCCTGGAGTGGTAGCTGCTCCCAACTCCACTTTGAGCCTGTTAACCATGCACAGGTTGAGCCAACTCCAGCAGCCTGGAAGAAAGCTCTGCAGCAGAAAATGAAAAAGGTTATCTAGTGCCTGTAAAATTGGATGCAATAGCTGATGTTCAACTGTCTTACACAGCCATAGCTGAAATTTAGAGTAGACCTCAAGAATGTGTTCCACAACAACAAAAGGATTTGCCATACATAGGTACATATCATAACCTCCTTCTTCTGTTTTCACCTTCTAATTTATGCAACCTCTATGGAGAGCAATTCAGAAATATTTTCCAAAATCAAAAATGTACTTGGTCAAAAAGTTCAAATTCCAGAGATTTGTTCAGTGTAAAGACTTTTTGCACACGTGTGAAATGTTATATGGACAATGATATTTATCAAAGCAATCAATATAATAGTAAACGACTGGAAGAGAAAAAACAAGTGTCAATCAATGTGGGACCATCAAATAATGACATATCCATGGAACAATGGAATGTGGGTGACAAGTAACTATATTTAACAACCTACATGAAACTGTCACAAAATAGAATGTACACAACTGAGAAAAACAGAAGTCAGTTGTAAAACATCTAGCATGGCCACAATGATGGATACTGGCTGAATGTCAGTCTTGAATGGAAAACCACAGGGCAATTAAAAAGAATGAGACTTCTCCATAGGAACAGTTATGTTCCTACTTATAAACATGACTTCAGAAAATTATTATAAAGTTCAGGCTGAAAGTTTGATCACTTTGACCTCAATTCCCCTGGCTAAATTCCTCTGCCCTGAG